>NC_135891.1:110444814-111644814 GCF_964194155.1 Cetorhinus maximus
GTTCCAAGCTCTGGAATCTGTAACTCAAATAGTCACAGCTGCTACTGGGTCTCTTAAAACCATAGTTTACACACAGAAGGAACCATTTGACTCATGTTGTCTGTTGCGTAACTCTTTTCTAGATTGAAGCAAAATTAATCTGACCGCCGGTCTCGCCTCATAGTCCTGTAACTGCCTCAGCTTCAAATATTTATCCTATTTTCCCTTAGATGTAATAGCCTCCGCCACAACAACTCCCTGTAGCAAAGCATTCCATCTCCAAGAAAGAAATTTCTCCTACCTCTCTCCTCACTCAATGCCAATTTGAAATGTATGACCTCTTCTCACTTCCCAAGTGAAAAACGTCCATTAAATCTCCACTTAATCTTCTCTACTTCAGTGCAAATAGTCCCAATCTCCCATCTGTCCTCAAAAGCCTACTTTCTCCTTCCTACATCATCTTGGCGCACCTGTGCTGTACAATGCATATGGCTTTAATGTCCTATATATATATATATATATATTCAGTGTAAAAATTACATATAGTTCTCTATCGAACAGCGCTGCTGTAGGTAGGCACTGACTCTGACATGAGGTTAATCTACTGAAACAATCGTTAAGTCCTAGAAAAAGAAAAACATTGAAGAGCTATGAGGAAAACGGATGGGAGTGGAACTAATTGGATAGTTCTTCCAAAGAGCCAGCAGAGACACAGTGGGCCAACTGGCCTCCTTCAACCTGTAAATATTTATGATTTTGGAACCCAATGTTAAAACACAGAGGTCTTGGCGGTTTTATACAAGAAGTTATTAATGGCAAGCTGGTGGCATAGTGTTTTGACAAGAAGTTCAGTTCAGTGGGGGGGAAATAATTAGCTACAGTCTCAACAATATAAAGAACAAACGAGTTCTTAGGGTTTGACGCTGAGGTCCTGACGATGTGGTGTGCCTTTGCTACAGCATCCATTGTTCAATAAAGGTTATTTGAGTTAACTTAGCTCCAAGGATCTTCTGATAAAAGGTAATGTTTTGTAAAAGGTTGGGGTTTCAAGTCTGCTGTGTGTGGTAAACTAGATTTACTGAGTTTTCAGTATTGATGCTAAATATTGGGATAAAGCAGCATCCCCGAGAGAGTTAGGGAAAGGATTTGTAAGGCTACATACGGACATATATATGAACTAGGAGCAGGAGTTGGCTATTCAGTCCCTGAAGCTTGCTCTGCCATTTGATAAGATCATGGCTGGTCTGATTGTGGCCTCTACTTTCCTGTCTACCCCCTTTACCCTTTGACCCCCTCATCAGTCAAGAATTTATCTAACTCTGCCTTAAAAATATTCAGTGATCCAGCCTCCAATGCTTTCTGGAATAATGACCCACAGAGGAAAGAATTTTTCTCATCCTTGCCTTAAGTGGGAGACCCCTTATTTTTAAATTTTGTCCTCTAGCTGTAGTCTCTCTCACAAGGGGAAACATCCTCTCAGCATCCACCCCTGTCAAGTCCCCTCAGGGTCCTGTATGTTTCAATAAGATCATTAATACATATTAGGAAGAACAAGGGTCCTAACACTGATCCCTGGGGAACTCCACCACAAACCTCCCTCCAGCCCAATAAACATCCATTAACCACAACTCTCTGTTTCCTATCACTCAACCAATATTGTATCCATGTTGCTACTGTCCCTTTTATTCCATGAGCTCACAATTTTGCTCACAAGTCTGTTGTGTGGCACTGTATCAAATGCCATTTGGAGGTCCATATGTATCACATCAACTGCATTTCCTTCACCAACCCTCTCCGTCACCTCTTCAAAAAACTCCAGCAACTTAGTTAAACATGATTTTCCCTTAACAAATCTGAGCTGGCTTTCTTTAATTAACCTGCATTTGTCCATGTGACTATTCATTTTGTGCCGAATTATTGTTTCCAGAAGTTTCACCAACGCTGAAGTTAAACTGACTGGCTTGTAGTTGCTGGGCTTATTACGCCCTCTTTTGTCTAATGTTTGCAATTCTCCAATCCTCTGACACCACCCCTGAGTCTAAGGAAGACTGAACAATTTTGGCCAGTGCCTTGTTCAATATTGCCTCAATATCCTTGGAGAGAAGAACTTTTTTTTAAAATCGGGTGCCCGTTGCTGCCCAGTTGCCCAAACCAAACATTTTATGGCGTGGGCAGCGTATTATCAGGGTCAATTGGTTTGATAACAAGCCTAATTGACCTTTGGCTACTTATTTGAATATGGTGGGCAGGCTGCCAATTTTAACACATGCCTACCTCCCTACTTTAGGTGTCCCCCCCGACCCAAAACACACCCGGCAGGGGCATGTAAAATACAGCCCTACACTCCATCTAAGCTTTTGCCCACCTACTTAACCTATCTTCGGAGACCCCTTATGTCCTCTTCACAACCTACTCTCCTGCCTTCCTTTGTGCCATCAGCAAATTTATCAACCATATATTCAGTCCCTCCATCCAAGTCATTGGTAAATATTTGAGTCCCCAGCACTGATCCCAGTGGCATTCCACTCTTTACATCTTGCCAACCCGAATATAACCCATTTATCCTGACTCTGTTTCCCGTTAGCTAATCAATCCTCTATCCATGCTAATATGTTACTCCCCACACCATGGTCAGGATCCTGACCTTGTCGGGCGGGCCCGGGAGCGGTCGTGAAGCTGACCATCGCCCGCGATCAGGCCCAGACATCAATTTCACGCTGGCTGGCCAATGAACAGCCAGCTGGCGTGAAATGCGCTCAGTGCTGCTGGGGTGAGGGCGGGAGGTGGGCCAGCGCGCAAGTTCGCGCATGCGCAAGGGTGCACGGAGCCAGAGTTCCCTGAGGCACAGAAGATGCCCCAGGGAGCTGAAGATTTCTGACAATAAAAATAAAGATATTAAAAATAATGAAAACATAATGTGATTCTGTCACGTGAGCAGGGACACGTTAAATATGAGTTTCAAAAGTTTTTATTTTTTTTTAATCACTGGTCGAAACCTCATCCTGCCCCTGGATGAGGTTTTGCCAAAAATGCAAAGGCCGCTTCGCCTATTAACCCGCCCACCAACCGAGCTGTTGGGCGGGCAGCGAAAAATTTGACTCAATTCATTGATTAAGGGCCTTAATAGGCCGCCTAATTGTCAGCAGGCCCGCTGCTGTCTCTTGCGCGCGCCCGCCGAGCGAAATAGCGCGAGAGTGCGCGATGACGTCGGGACGCTCGCCCAACGTCGTCGCACACTATTTTACTCTCGTTCGGGTCAGGCCCGCCCAATGAGAGAAAAATTCAGCCCCATGAAGTAATTCAGGCTGGAGCAGCAGTTGTTTCCTGGCTTGCAGGGAGAGCAGGAATGCAAGAGGACAACCTCATCTGTCTGGGACGCTCACAAAGGTTTCTTTGTTTGTTTGACACCCAGCAGTTATAACCATGTCACAACCTCTCAAAACCTGACTCAGGAAACCAAACAACCATTACCGAGCTGCAAACATCTTGACCGGAACTCTTTTGGGGTCGCAACTTCCTACACAGACTGACCTTTCTCTCCCCTCCAAAAAAAATACGATTTAATCAGCAGGAATTAAAGAAAATGTACAACGGCAAATGAGTCAACAATGAATAGAAAGGCAGTTTCACCGACTTTCGCCATGGCTCACTGTGTACTTTCCCATTGAACCTCACAGGCTAAGTGGGAATCACTTGCTCTGTGATAACTTAGTTTATTCAAGTCAAAGTAGCTGTCGGGTTTATCTCAAACAAAAGGGAAGGAAAGGAGAGAAAAGGTCTATCTGAGTCCCAACTGTCACTGCTAAAGGACACTGTCTAAAGGTAAACAAAAATAAAAATAGCTGGAAAAACTCAGCAGGTCTGACAGCGTCTGCGGAGAGGAACACAGTTAACGTTTTGAGTCCGTACGACTCTTCATCAGACTCGAATCGTTAACTGTATTCCTCTCCGCAGATGCTGAGTTTTTCCAGCTATTTTTATTTTTGTTTCAGGTTTCCAGCATCCGCAGTATTTTGCTTTTATCTAACTGTTTAAAAGGTATCTATGCCTACTTTTAAATGTGGCCCCCACCACATGAAACTGTGTCACCAAAATAATTGGGAAGGATGAGACATCCATGGCAGGGCCCCCATCATGCCCAAAAAAATGATTGGAATGCTCTTCGAAAGAGTCAGCAGAGCCTCGATGGACCAATGGCCTTCTCCTGCACTGCACGACTATGTGAGTCTGTGGGCGGAATCTTCTGGTCCATTTGGCGGCGGGCTTCAGCGGGCAATATGGTGAGAAGGCCAAAAAGTGGATTTACACCGTCATGAAACCAGTTTGCAATCGTCCGCTCCACCCACCAATGACGGGCCGCGTTTCCCGCTGCCACACATCGGGAACCTAATTTCAATACTTCAGCATTATAAGCCCGGCTCACCGGAATCATCCCCCCCCTGCCAACATTGGATCATCCGCGCACATTGTTTTCACAATTCTACATAAGCGACATGCACCTGCCAAGCTGCACTTTGCTCGGGACTTCGAGGTTTGTTTGCCTACCTTGCTTCAGGCAGCACTCGCATTCATCAGCGCCAGGCTTCACAGGCAGCACCACATCACTTTTAAGGGGTCTGATGGGCAGATCTCTACCTACCAGGCCAGCTGCAAGGTGGGCTGGCTTCTCAATGGCTGCGGCATTTCAATGGCTGGAGGGCTAGGGCTTGCTTGGGGATGGGGGAGAAGTGGTTTCAGGCAAGGGAAGAGGCTGCAGGAGGAGGGCTGTACTGAGGAAGGTGGGGTAGCCCAGGGTGTGTGTGGGGGCACATGTTAATATGTGCAAGCGGCCTCAAGAGGGTGAGGGCTGAGAAAACAGTCTCCAGAGGAGATGAGGCCAGATGAAGATGTGAGGGTGTGTGTGAGAGAGGGAGTGGTGATGTCCCTTGAGCTGGCAGTGAGTGAGATGCCAGTGAATGCCAGGGCTTGTGAGTGTGTGAGTTGAGATTGATGAGATGGTTGACTCACCCTGGCGGCACGGATGAGATCATTCATCCTTTTCCTGCACTGGATGGCCAATCTCTCGAGCGCAGCGTTGGAACTGACCACCTCTGCCACCGCCTCCCAAGCCGGAGTGGTGAGACTGATGGGCCTCCTGCGGCCAGATAGGGGGTAGAGGACATCATGTCGAGTCTCCACGGCGTCCAAAAGGCATCCCAGGGGTGCATCACTGAATCGAGGGGCTGCACTCTTCCTGGCTTTTGGGGCTACGTCTTCGCCAGAGCAGTATTGAGGAGTGTGCACGCGGCTGCAGTTTAAGTATGATGCCTGACAGGAGGAAGCGGTGAGGTAACAGCAAGGCAGGCAAATCGGAGGCTGCCCACTAGAGAGAAGACAAGTTTCCTGTGGCTGCATAATTAATGAGGCAGGAAGCGGACGATACAGTGCGAAAACCCACAATTGGGGCCAGCGAGTAAAACGTCTTTTTTTCACACCCGCTACCACACTTAGTGCAAATCTGGGACAATTCCATCCTACGGTTCTAACGTGGGGTCAAGTTGCATTTAAAGACACTCAGATAGTCTTATAGTCAGTTAACAAGCTTACTACATCTGTTTTAATATTTTGAGAAATTGGACATTCACACCCATAACCTCCTGGCATTAAAAATACAGTTCTCCTTTCAAGTGAAGTAGCATTTCACTTGCACCTCCTTCAATTTAGTCTACTGCATTCGCTGCTCCCAATGCGGTCTCTTCTACATTGGAGAGACCAAACACAGACTGGGTGACCGCTTTGCGGAACACCTTCGGTCTGTCCGCAAGCATGACCCAGACCTCCCTGTCGTTTGCCATTTCAACACTCCAGCCTACTCTCATGCCCACATGTCCGTCCTTGGCCTGCTGCAATGTTCCAGTGAAGCTCAACGCAAACTGGAGGAACAGCACCTCGTCTTCCGACTAGGCACTTTACTGCCTTCCAGACTGAATATTGAGTTCAACAACTTCAGACCATGAACTCTCTCCTCCATCCCCACTCCTTTTTGATACCCCCCTTTTTTCTTATTCATTTTTATTTTTATTTATTTTTCCCAACTTATTTTCATTATTAAATATATATTTTTTAAATTTATTTCCATTTTTATTCATTGTTTTATCCCCAGTTTTTAACCTTTTGGATCTTTTTTCCAACCACCGTCCCCTCCACCCACCTCACCTCCGCTAGGGCCATCTGTCACTCTCCAGAGTGCTTACCCGGGTCCGGCCATTATCACATTCTGCTTTCCACTCGATGTCACCATTAGCACCTCCTTTAACCAGTACCACCACTATTAACAACCCTTTGACCTTTTGTTTATGACATCTTTCGCAATCTCTCCTTTGCCTCCACCTATCGCTGGCCTTGTACCCAGCTTCACCTGTTCTGCTCCCCCCCACTTAAACAGTAGATATTTCACATTACTACTTCCCTTTAGCTCTGAAGAAGAGTCATACGGACTTGAAACGTTAACTCTGTCTTTCTCTCCACAGATGCTGTCAGACCTGCTGAGCTTTTCCAGCACTTTTTGTCTTTGTTTCAGAGTTCCAGCATCCGCAGCATTTTGCCTTTATATTAAAAATACAGTTGTCAGAGGGAGGGATTTTGAGTATCTGAACAATTTCTTTCCTGGTGAGCAAAGTACAAATGACAGTCTGCGGAATAGTACAGACCTTGCTGACTGCATTTAGCACTATGGCAAGGTCAGACCGGTCCTGCAATTTGACCACAGGCCATGCACTGTAAAATATAAAAGATCTCTCCTGATTCCAAAAGCTACAGAGGCAGTGAAAAGAAACTGCACACATGGGAAACATGCAGCTCCAGCAATTCTTCTCGATCATGAATCGTGCTCCTGACATTTGCCTGAAGTTGACATTTTTATAGCAAGTCTTTAAGAAGTATGTTTCTTCTGCCCAGTATAAGAATACAGAGAGAGCTAGTGTGCAGAAATGCACACCTGGAAGCAGTGGCTGTGTTCTTTATTACAGCTCCCAGCTACATGCTAGAATGTAAGTGATGGGAGTAGAATATTTTAAAGTGATTAAAATATAGAAATCAGAGTGCGGGAAGAGCTCACATTTCAGAAGGTCTCTCCAAAGATTGCTTGCTGTCAATTTTCTTCTGGTTCCTGTCTAAAAGTGCTGAGGGTGTTGCCATTTTTTTTCCAAGAGTACTCATAATAAATGACACTGCTTCCAAAAGGCAACAACTTGGTACACCATGACTGGTATACATCTCAGTGTCAACATTTTTTATACGTACTCTGAAAATTAAATGTACAAATTCTTCTTAGTCAATCGTTATGGACATGGGAGAGAGAGGCAAACCTGAGCTCCTTTACTTTTTTGCAATCTGTGCGTAAGCAGAGGCGTTTTAATTTTTTAATTAGGCTGTGGCGTGTTTCCCCCCCAACCCTCAGTTTGTGAGGTCAATTTTTAAAGTGACTCACAGCAAACTCTTTTTAGAGTTAAATCAGAAGTATTGTTTATTCGTACATTTAAACCCGGGGGATGGTCGCAACTTCATACACACACACACAAGCACACGATAAGAAGAAAGGATGTAGGAAGTTTTACAGCTATGAATAACATAAAAGAAAAAGAACCACAGATATTGATATCAGTTCATGTGATTGTCAGAGTCCAGTGAGAATTCCTTCACGAGGAGTTAAAGTTCAGACGGGTTCAGCTCGCTGAAGCAGGAGTTGCAGAATTTGTTTAAAGTTGATGGTGATGCAGCAAGATGAGGTTGGTACACACAGATTTGGTCTGCCCAGCAGGAATCTTCCAGAGAAATAGGCTTCAAGGGGGCTTAGACTTGATGCAGCCTGGAGTCCTGCTTTGATGTTTATAGGCTGGAGGTTAAACAGCAGACTGAATTGCGTGCCTAGAAATGTAATATTAAAACTTTCTGAAGGCCAGAATCTTAGGCCATGTGATGTTGTCCATTAATGAGCCTGTGGCTGCAACAAGCAGTCTCTGGTCAAAATGCAGTGTTCACCTTGGGAGTTAGATGGTGGCTATTAGTGCCACTGCAGGTATGACAAGTTTCAATGACTCGCCCTTTGTTTTAGGACCAGGCAGGGAGACAGATTGCCTGCTGGTCCTTGTTTTCATTGATTGTAATGTGTCCTCGCAATGAGAGGTGTGAGATCCCACAAGGATGAGGGTCGAGCTTTTGTCTTGTAACTGCTGTTGGAAATTTCCAGCAACTGTAGCCAACTTGTGAATCATGTGACCTGTAGCAGCTACCTTTTGGATCAGCAAAGTCCACTTGTAAAATAAGCAAAAAGTAAGGTCTTATTTAAACAGTTTATGATCTCTTTCATGTCTTAGGGACATGGCACAAGATAGTCTACTTCTGAATGAATGAAAACCCTTTGAACAAAAAAGTTCCTAATATGGAAAATATTCTTATTAATGATTTTCTTCAGGTCTGATTACATAGTTTTCTCAAACTAGAAGTGTGTGGCAGGAAGTGGAAGGAGGTGAAGCTGGACAAAATTGTGACAGGCATGTATAAGGTCACAAACAAAGCAAGTAAAGAGCTAGGGTTCATTTCCAGAGGGATAGAAAAGCAGAACTTATATAGAACTTGGTTAGAAAACATTTGGGGCTGGATTTTTGTGAAGGAGATGGATATTGGGAGCCAGGAGTGTTTCAGTCAGGAGGGCTCACCCACCGTATTTTGTTTCAGGGAGTTGGAGGTGGGATAGAATCAAAATGGGCCCTCCCAGAAGCAGATGTGAGCTGGCGACTGAGATGGGCAGATGGCAAGGCGGGCAAGCTTGCTGGGATGTAATGGTGACTGTCCGGCCCTCAAACCATCACCACCCCACCCATCCCACATGCCCCTTCATAACCCTTCCTGCCCCCATACCCCATCATACCCCTATGCTCATTCCATGTCCCCTCATATCTTCATGTTCCTTTCATGCCCCATATCTACCATGCACCCTCATATTCCCCATCCTCCTTCCATGCCTCATGCATCCTCCATACCCACTCACCCAGCATCCACTATGAACAGAACAAAGAAGCCGTTGGCTAGTCTGGCAATTCTTTGAAATGATCTTGAAATGGACACAATAAGCAGAGGCTTTGCAAAGATGCTTTAAAAAATGGCCCATCTTATAACTTCTTAAAAGTGTCAGTCAACTACAACCAATCATAGAGTCAATGTCAGAAGCTTTTATCCACATCTGTTCAACCTGCTTTTGTTGATAAAGTTGCCAGATGGTCTCATTATGAATGCCTAGCTAAGCCACTTGAATCTCAGCAAGCAATGTTTATATTGCTGCAGAGCAGAGGGAAAATTTTGATTGGTTGACATCTCTATTATCCTGTAATAACCTGCTCCTTCGAATAGTTTTTTTTTTTCACTGCCTGTGTGTTTATTTACACAAGATTAAGAGACCTGAAATGGATAAAAGCTTCTGACATGATCACTATCAATGTCTGTAATTCACTGACAGCTTTATAGGAAGATGAGAGGGCCACTGTATTTCAATGGAAATGTTGAGTGTCTGATTTCTTTTTGTTTGCTGACTTGGAAGTGAGGTTCCCCCTACCCAACAATTCCCCCTCAATTCACAGGTCCTCTGAGAAGCAGTGAACAATGCCTACTTACAGAAGGGGTTCGGCTTCACCAAAATTGTGGGGATGGAGTTTGAACTGCCCACCCCTGCTTTGGAGCCAGCAAAGGCAGGAATGCTATGTGCAAGCTGACTACCAGCACCCTTAACCCGAATTGGCAAAAATTGCTGGAAACAGGAACAGGGGCCAGAATCCTGAAATCGAGTCCTGCCTCCATTTTTAAATGCCTCCTGATTCGGCCTGACTTGGTGAAAATCCAAGCCTTGCAGTATTGTGCACAGTTCTGCTCTCCATATTATAATGAGATTAGAGGTACTGTGCACAGTTCTGCTCTCCGTATTATAATGAGATTAGAGGTACTGTGCACAGTTCTGCTCTCCATATTATAATGAGATATAGAGGTACTGGAGAAGGTGCAAAAAAATATTTACTAAAATGATACCAGAACCAAGTTATACTTATCAGCGGAGATTGAATAGGCTGGGTTCTTTTCCATAGAAAAGAGAAAACTGAAAGGTGATAGAGATCTTTAAGATAATGGGTTTGGTTTGATAGGATAGATGTAGAGAAGAAAATTCCACTTACAGAGGAGAGCAGAACTAGGCACCATAAATTTACATTAGTCATTTATGAATTCAATAAGGAATTTAGGAGAAACTTATTTACCCCCCACAGCCCCCCACAAAGAGTGGTTAGAATATGGTGCTTGTTACACAATGAGTAGCTGAAGGCGAGTAGTATAGATTTATTTAAGGGGAAGCTAGATAAACACATGAGGGAGAAAAGAATGAAAGGATACGTTGTTGGGATTAGCTTAAGTAAGTGGAAGGACATTCATGTGGAACATAAACAACTGGCATGGACTAGTTGAGTCAAGTGGCCTGTTTCTGTGCTATAAGTTCTATGGCCTGAATTTTTCCCGTGTCCGGCAGGTTCGGCGCAAGCGGGCGGGGGCAATCGGGCAGCCAGTCACCGCCCGCGCTCAGCTCCGCACCACAATTTCACATGGGCGGGCCAATTAAGGCCCACTCTGCATGGATCGCAAGTGGGAGCATTGAGCGCTACCTGTGCAGGTGGGGGGAGGAGGGAGAGCCGGACCTGGCATGGGCTGCCTCAGGGAGATTTAAGCGCTTTTTGAAAAAATGAATAAATACAATAAAAATTCAGTGAAACATGTCCCCTCGTGTGACTGTGTCACATGAGATGGGACATGTTTTTAATTTCAAAAGAAAGTTTTGATTTAATTGTAATAGCTTCAGGAAACCTCATCCCGCTCACGGATGAGGTTTCCAAAAAAAAAATCCCTTTTCGCCCGCCCGCCAACCATAAGGTTGGACGGGCAGCGTAAATTTCAAGTCAATTATGCCCTTAATGGCCTTAATAGGCCTCTCAATTATCGGCGGCGCGCAGTCAGCTCCGGCACGCACCCGCCGAACGAAATATCGTGCGAGTGCGCGGTGACCTCCAGACGCACGCCCAATGTCATCACGCATCATATTGCATTCGGGCATGTCGGGTACGTGCCCGCAAGCTGAAGGTAAAATTCAGGCCTATGTAACTATGTAAGGCTCAGTTACTGATGTAACTTGAACTTAAGTTTCTGCCAATCCTTTCAACGCTCTAGATGATCAGTTGAATTTGAATTCCACCTTGGGTCTGAAAAGCAAATAGTTCCTCTTAGCAGCCTTCTGTCTTGTGAAACAATGGTTTACACCATGGTGGTCAACTCTGTGTTAATCACAGGTGAATAGTAAACAAACTCTATAATGTAGCCCAAGTACTTGTTAAATATAAAGTAGAAATTTTGTTTGGCTTTTTTTTCCTTTGATGTTGTCATTCAAAAGTGTCATATCTTTTCAGGGGTTAACTCCCAACAATGACTACACAGAGACAACCAGCCAATAGTCATGAATTGAAGGAGTTTGACAGCGTGAAGGAATCAATCACTGACATCATTAACCAGCTACAAGACATTGATCCGAGCCGATTGTCCTTCTCTCCATTCTTAGACCTGGACACCCAGATTACCTTGGCACCTATCTCAGATAGCCCAGAATCATCAGTGGAAGAACTTCACTCTCTGTCTGATGAAAATCTTGGGCACTTAACTGAATCACTTCCGAAAGCCAAAAGGCTCCAGTACAGTGAAGCCCAACAGAAGCTCATGAAACACCAGAGTACGCAGAACGATGGGAGTTTCACTATGATTAATGCAGAGATGGTAAAAAATCACACACTTCCATGCACAGAAACCCAGAACAAGCAGCCAGACAACGTGTCTCTTGTCATCACCAGAGAAACTTTGTTTCTAACTGATGAGAAGGTGTCTTTCTCGGAGCCCTCGTCGCCCAGCGAAGCAAGAATCTTTCCCTCCCAGAATTTCATCGCCAAGGTGACAGAAGAGAACTTAGGAACATTGGAGAAGGCGCACAAATTCACCAGTCAGGCTTCGGAAGTGCAGCCGCTACTAGGCCCATCGCCGGACACCGAGACCATTGAACTGATTTCCAGTGACTCTGAGCGCAATGCGGCAGCTGAATCCTCACATAGGGAGGTGACGACAGGCGGGGTAAAGGGAAACAAGAAAGGCTGCCCCTGCTGCCAGTGCTGCACTGCCTCGCACCTGAAAGCGATATCATCCGTCTTCGTTGCTCTGATTTTTATACCTTGGATCCTCTACGGTCTCTATTTGTTTGTGCCTTTTGATCCACCACTCTGTCCAGACCTAACTAGTCGAATGACATTTACACTGCGCTGCAACATAATCGCAATCACTCCAGTTTTATTTGGTAAGGATTTATCATTTGTGATAGTTTGGGTTGAGAAACAGTTGCTGATTTTTCTCCATTGTCCTTCTCTGCTAAAGGCACTAACTTATTCTGGAATACAGTTAACTGGGTTCTGGTATCTCATCAGTGGCCATTTCTTATGTGGGTGCCCAGGCCCCCGATATTTACAGGGAGGGTGTGGGGGAGGATCAACATCAGCTGAAGAATCTGACAAGACCAGGGGTGCAGAGGCCCTCAGGATCTTAGCGGCAGGCCCTCATTCGCATCTTGTGGGTTTGACTCCCACTCGACAGCTGGTAAGGCCAGCGATTAGGAGAGCCAAGAGAAGGCCCACGATTGGGAGAACCGTGGGGGAGGGAGTCCTGTGATAGGGATGGCTGAGTGTAGGGGAGGAGAGCTAAAGATAAGTGCCAGGGAAGGCTGAATGTTTCCTTGAGGGGCCTAGGTGGGAACTCCTATTCCTCCAGGCCCACCAGGCACACTAGAAGTGTCACTCACCTTGGGAAGCCAACACTTCCTACTTCTACTTCCCTGCCGTGGCCTCCCCCCCAGGGGCCCATGCAGCACCAGGTAATTTCTAATTGCATTGCAGCAGCCCAATTTAAATATATTAATAAGAACCCTGCCTCTCCTCGGTGAGTCATCTTTTAACCACATTCCCACTGACCGTCCTCCATCCATCATGGTGGGAGGGGTGGGGGCGGAAGTGAGATTAACATCAAGGCCTGAGCATTTACAGGCTCTTCATCCATTGATAGAGTGTCTTAGCCGAGTCTGATTGTTTCTGCACCTCAACCGAAACAGAAAGGGGTGCACCCATGCAAGGTTGCCTTGATGCAACATGCAATCCCATAATAGTCAGCACAACGATCTTTAGGGTCAGATATGCCTCCCAATTGGCTCAACATAAATTTCTCCACTAATAATTTTTGCAGCAATTTCTTTGCACATACAACCACATACAGAGGAGGGCAGAGTGAAGTCAATCTATTTTCAATCACCGTAAGGTATTTGCAGAAGGATGTTCTAAGGCAGTGTTCTTCATTGGCACCTGGGTGTCCTCGGGCTGGCATGGACAAGATGGGCCGAATGGCCTCCTTCTGTGCTGTAACTTTTCTATGGTTCTATGGTTCTATTGCAAGGCCCTCGATCCTGTGCCGACTCCCATCGGCACTAAGTGCAGGTCCCCGGCTCCATCCATCCATTTTCAGTAACGACCTTATCCTCAGAGGGTCGCGCTGAGCCAGAGTCCAACCCAGCATTATATTCCTCCCTATTTTGTTTTAACATTAAAAAATGTGCACTGGACCTATCAAACGTCAGCCTTCTTTACATGTCACATTGACCACATGGTACAATGTGCGCCAATAAGTATATCCAAATATGTATGTTGTATAGTAACCATTGTATTATCATAGCAACCACCATAGAGCTAGCAGAGTATTCAACCATTGGTGCTGTGTATTTTTTTGACCCAAGTGAGTTACTGGAGTAGTAAGCAATGATAACTTAGTGGTCGATGTGGCTCTCGCACTGCAGGTTTTTTTGCTGAAGTGGCTCTTACTTGAAAAATAGTGAAGACAACCGTTCTAAAGTGTTTTTAAAACATGCTTTTTGGTGGCAGCTGCTGCTTTATGACACAGCAAACTCTGAAGCGTGTTGAATGAACCAGGTCCAGAACCTGCTCCATTCATTGTTCAACAATTTGGTGCAGGGTTTCTCCTTTGTTAATGAAAAGGGCTTAGCGCCAGTTTCAGGTGGGCAACATGGCTGCCCAAGTAGGCGGTTATGTCAATATGGGGATATGAGGGTGGAGGCACACTTAGCGCTGAATGGGTGTGAGACATTGCACCCCTCTCCAAAATTGGCTTCATTGCACCCATTTTTCAGCTCCGTAGCACTCATGCGACAAAATCCAATTTCAGCTCGCAGTTTCTGCCACCATTAAGATTAATAATGAGCGAGCGAATGCCTTTGTGCGAGATTCATTTCTCTTTGACAAATGTTTTAACCTATTATTTTATACAGGTTAATGCTTCTGTTGAGGTGGGGATGGAGGAATTCTATCCAAACCTGACCACGTGTTTGTTACCAGTAGTGCATAACGTAATTTCAATTTCACAATTGTGGGGAGAGAGCACTTATTTCGGTGGTGCATTAATGATGAAATCCTACTGGTCCCTGATCGGTCACTATTCCAAGTCTGAGCATGCAGAGCCGGCTTGATCCAAAGGAATGTTGCAGCCATATTCCTCTTTATAAACACACTGGGGTTTTGAAAGTGAATCTTCAGGTTGCGATTTTTTTGCAAATTGTAACCCCAGATTGTAACAGCAATTTGCTTTTAGCCACTAAAATGAACACTGGACCAGGGAGGCCGATAGATGTGAATGTTCACGAAGGGCAAACTTAAAAAGAAAAGGATTTTTTGAACAAGTGCCTGACAGGTTATTTCACTCCCTAATTTCCCCCTAATTCTCAGTTAGCCTCTCCCAGAAGCATTGACTTACGCGGGAGAATTGTTACACCTTCCGGTACCTCACCAAACTGACCATGTGTGGACGCAGGGAATGAACATATCTGACCATGAGGACATCACGCCTGCAAACACTTTCCAGTAGAGAATATTGGATAACAATTAGGAGCAGGGGCCCTTTCTCCAATTTCTCTCCTACCTCCCCTCAAGCACTCTCTGAGCTCATTTGTCCATAAGGCCTACCTCATGCTACTTTGCCCCTGTTCCCACTAAAATGCTGACCCTTCCTGGCCCTCACGTTAGATGATATTGTTAACAGTTCTCTCTCGATGAGGCACTATCCTGCTCCCCTTCAAATCTGCCATCATCACTCCTCCTAAAAAAAAAAGTCCTTGACCCCCCCCGCTCAGTCCTTGTAAATTACCACTCCATCTCCTACCTCCATTTCCTCTCCAAAATCCTTGAAAAAGTTATTGCTTCCCAAATTCTTGCCCATCTTTCCCAGCACTCCATGTTTGAACCCCTTCAAACAAGTTTCAGCCCATGTCAAGGTACCAAAAAGTCACAAATGATGTCCGATGTGACTGTGATAGAAGCCAACTACCCCTCCTTGTCCTCCTCAACCTGTCTGCAGCCTTTGACACAGTTGACCACACCATCCTCCTCCAAGACCTTTATCCTTCAACCAACATCACCAAAAGTATATTCTGATCTTTTATCTGGTTGCTATTTGTGGAAATTTGCTGTGTCAATGTTGGCTACTATGTTCCAAGGAGAGGCAATGGCACAGTGGTGTTGTCACTGTACTAGTAATCCAGGACCCAATGTAATACTCTGGGGACCTGGGTTCAAATCCTGCTATGGCAGATATTGGAATTAAAAGTCTAATGATGACCATGAAGCCATTGTCAATTGTTGTAAAAACCCATCTGGTTCACTAATGTCCTTTAGAGAAGGGAATCTACTGGCCTACATGTGACTCCAGACCTACAGTAATGTGGTTAACTCTTAAAAATGCCGTCTGAACAAGGGCAATAAATGTTGGCCTAGCCTAGTGACACACACATCCCATGAATAAACCTTTAAAATAAAGTACTTCCTTGGCTGTGAAGTCCTTTGAGACATCCTGAGGTCTTAAAAAGTGCTATATAAATACAAGGTGTTCCTTCCTCAGGACCCCTTGGAAAGATACAGGAAAATCCACCAAGACGCCTGCTCTGCAGTGACCCATGCTAGACGGTCTCAGAACGTTCCAGTTCAGAAAAGTCATCATATTAAGTATATACTGCACATACCTTTTAAGATTCCTCTTTTCAAACAACTATCAAATTCCTTTTTGAAAGGAACGGGTGGACTTACAACACTTGACTCGTTTGGAGTCTTTTGATGAAGAATCCCATAGTAGGAATCACAGCCCAGACCAACAGCCCAGCACACTAAAGGTAAAGACGGGACTCATTTCACTGTCAAGCAGTCTAATGCAGACCAATTGGACAAAGTGGAATGATAAATCAGCAAGTGTCAAAGTCTTCAGGAAAGGAGAGGATAAAATGGCACCGAGAATCCTTTGGATTCTTTCATTGTTGCTGTGACTGAACGTGGAACTCAGTTCCTGAGAAGTCACAATCAATTTACATGTCACTATAATAGCCTTGTTTCATAGCAACTCCTTGAAAAACACTCCTTTTTTTAATAACACAATTAACACCAGAATGCATGTTTATCCACAGCTCCCCACATGCTTCAGTGCCCAAACCAATTTAAAAGCTTTCCCATCTGTTCAGACTCTACGCTATTAAACTTTGCGGCTCCTCAGAATGTTTGAGTTATGCAACAATTCCTTTTCACTTCCTTTTTGAAATAATCTGGATGTTTTACCAATATTTCAACTCCACTGTGACCATTTCGCACCATAGAAACTGATCATCAAAGGTTATTTGCCATCGTTAGACAAATTAACTCTATTAACTTAGGTATTTCAGCCCATTCCTGTGTGACTTTTTTATCATTTGGTTTCCCTTTTATCCAATGGAAAATACAATTACGTTAATGGAAGGGAATTGGGTCCCCACACAATCCAAGACGTACTTTATTAAACAACCTATTTACTAAAAAAATCTTAAAAAGCTCTGTTGTGTTTTTTCCCCAAACAGTGCAACTTAATACCGCAGCCAGCACAGTTATGCTAAAATAATTTACCATATATTTAGAATAATTCACTTTCCCAAGTGCTTTATAGCCAGTGATTAATTTTAAACATTTTGAAAGGAAATTTATATGGTGGCTTTCATGACCTAAGGATGTCCCAAAATTATTTACAGCCAAAGAAATACCTTTTATGCCGCTGTTGTAATAAGGGAAATGCATAGTAACTTAGGAACATAGAAGCAAGAGTAGGCCATTCAGCCCCTCGTGCCTGCTCTGCCATTTAACTAGATCATGGCTGATCTTCTATCTCAACGCCATCTTCCCACACTATCCCTGTATCCTTTAATGTCACTGGTATCTAGAAATCTCTCAACACACTCAATGACTGAGCCTCCACAGCCCTCTGGGGTAGAGAATTCTAAAGATTCACCACCCTCTGAGTGAACAGATTGCTCATTATCTCAGTTCTAAGTGGCCTGCCTGTTATTGAGAGACTGTGTCCCCTGGTTCTAGACCCTTCCAACCAGGGGAAACATCCTTCCTGCATCTACCCTGTCGAACCCTGTAAAAATTTTATACACCTCAATGAGGTCACCTCTCATTCTTCTAAACTCTAGAGAATACAAGCCCAGTCTCCTCAATCTCTACTCATAGGACAATCCCACCATCGCAATGGATAAAAGTCTGGTGAACCTTCATTGCACTCCCTGTATTGCCAGTATATCTTTCCTCGGGTAAGGAGACCAAAATTGCATACAATACTCCAACTGTGGTCTCACCAAGGCCCCATACAACTGCAGCAAGGCTTCCTTACTCCTCTACTCAAATCCCCTTGCAATAAAGGCTAAATTACCATTTACCTTCCCAATAGCCAGTTGCACCTGCATGTTAGCTTTCAGTGACTTATGAACAAGAGCTCCCAGGTCTCTTTAGACTTCGACACTCCCTAATCTCACCCCATTTAAGAAATACTCTGCATTTCTGTTTTTCCTACCAAAGTGGGTAACTTCACATTTTTCCACATTA
This sequence comes from Cetorhinus maximus, assembly GCF_964194155.1. Lineage (NCBI taxonomy): Eukaryota > Metazoa > Chordata > Chondrichthyes > Lamniformes > Cetorhinidae > Cetorhinus > Cetorhinus maximus. Next base: position 110,462,847 of record NC_135891.1, read on the forward strand.
TATTCCGTCTGCCATGTTTTTGCCCACTCACTGGGAAGGATTATACCATCGGCGAGCGGGGGTGGGGTCCACTCACCGACGTCTAAAATGATGCGGGATGACGTTGGGCGGAACTCCCGACATCACCGCGCCCCATTTAAATTTTCAGGAAGGCGGGGGCGCTGCAAAATCAGCTGCGCGCCCACCGACCTGTCAATGGCCAATTGAGGCCATTGACAGATCAATTAAAATACTTAGTGGACCTACCCGTCCAACCTTAAGGTTGGCAGGCAGGCCAGGAGCCCCGGCGGCAACTAGAAAAAACATGAAACCTCATCCACCGGGATGAGGTATCATGTTGGATTTTTAAAATTTTAATAAACTTGTTATGGAAATTATGAACATGTCCCAACTCATGTGACATTGTCACACAAGGGGACATGTAAGGGCATTTTTTGTTTCTATTTTTAATATTGTTGACAGTAGAGGTGATCTCCCTGAGGCAGCACGTAGTGAGTGCACTCTTTCGTGTGCATGCGCGAAAGAGCGCGCTCTCGATTTTAGGGATTCCCCCCGCCCGCACAGGGAGCGCATAGCGCTCACGTAAAATGGCGCCGCGCCTCTGATCGGGGGAAGCCAATCGGAAGCACGCCTGTACGTACCCACCCATCAACCTCCCCCCCAACGGGGGGAAAATTCTGCCCACTTAGTCTAAATCCCCTTGAAGTCTTTTTGTATCCTCCTCAGAACTCACATCCCCACCTAGTTTTGTGTCATCAGCAAATTTGGAAAATATTACATTTGGTCCCCACATCCAAATCATTGATATAGATTGTGAATAGCTGGGGCCCAAACAGCCATCCTTGTGGCACCCCATTAGTCACAGCCTACCAATTTGAGAATAATCCATTAATCCCTACTCTCTGTTTTCTGTCCATTAACCAATCCTCAGTCCATGCCAATATAGTACCCCCCAATCCAATGTGCTCTAATTTTGCTTAGCTGCAGCAGCCAATTTGCAAACATAACTCCCCTCCCCTTCTTCCAGATAGTGTCTCAGGATTTTTTACATCCACCTGAAAGAGCAAATGGGGCTTTGATTCAACTCTTATTCTCCGACAGTGCAGCACTCCCTCAGTACTGAAATGTCAGCCTGGATTTTTTGAGCTCAAGACTTGACCTGGAGTGGAACTTGAAACCATAGCTTTCTGACTCAGGCAGAAGTGCAAACACAGCAGCAAACTTGCACATAGCAAGATTCCACAAACAGCAATCAGATAACTGAACATCTAATCTATTGTTGATGATGTTGATGAGGGTTAAGTGTTGGCCAGGATATTCCATCTGCTTATCTTCAAATAGCGCATTGGCACCTTTGATGTCTATCTGATCTGGAAGGTGTTGCTTCAACATCTCACACCTAACAAAGCAATATTCCACTGAGGTGTCAGCCAAGACTATGTCTCTCATGTCCTGAAATGGGACCTGAAAAGTTAATAGCTAGGATATACAGCCAGAATAGTAGAATACAATCCTACAGAAGTTATGATAAGGCTTTACAATGACATTGTCAGATCACTCTAGCAGTTATGTGTTCAATTCTAGATAACCATGCTACATAAAAGATTTTCATGAAATCGAAATGATGCACAGAAGATTAGGAAGACTGGTCCCAAGTGTAAAGGGATGAACTAGGAGGAAAGATATAGAAAAGCTTAAAGTGTAAAAAGACAATGGTTAAAGGTGGGCCTCAATGAAGAATATACAATATTAAATGGGAGCCAAAAAATAAATTTACATTGGTGAAAATTTAATTGAGAATGTATATCAGGAAGAAAGCCTCTTTACTCCAAGGGTGACAATTATTTAGAATAATCTGTGGTCATTTAAATAAAAATATTGGGGATCATCACGTTTCACGATTTCCAATCATTTTTATGTCTTCATGGAAAGATGTTTGAGAATAAGCTTTGTTCAAGTGAAAGCAATAGGATTGAAATTTCACAGGGATTCTCCTGATCGTTAACTGTAATAGACATGGGAGATCTGCAGAAATCCTCGAAATATGGTGTCGGCATTTTCGCGAACACAGAGGGAATAAAGATAAAGGGACACAGGGAAATGAGTCAGATGGGTCTGGAAAGGAATCCTGTAATAACAAGGGAAAATGTACCCAACTCAAGCCATATAAAGTTAAGCAAGCCCACCTAATAGGTATAGTGGGACACATGTTAATTTTTCTTGCTCAATGAGTGAGCTTTAGCTAAATGAATCAATGTCATCTTTGATCACATCTGTTATTCTGTACACTTCCGTCTGTAAAAAAAAATAGCTTAATAACTCATATCTGGGCTTGGCTCACATACTCTAGTGAAGGCACGTGTGACTAATACAACGTTCATCAGAGAGGGTCCCTATTGTTTTTATTCATTCGTGTGAGATATGAGCATCATCATCTAGATCAGCATTTATGGGCAATCCTGAATTGTCCTTAACCGAGTTGCTTGCCAGGCCATTTCAGAGGAGAGTTAAGAGCCAAAGGCATTGCTTTGACTCTGGACTCGCATATAGGCCAAACTGGATAGGACAGCAGATTTCCTTCACTAAAGAATATTAATGAACAAGGTTGGTTTTTCCAACAATATGGTAGTTTCATGATTACTATTAATGAGACTAGCATTTTATTTAATTTTGTTATTTATTTCAGTTAACTGAACTTAAATGCACCAGCTGCCATGTTGGGATTTGAACTCATGTCTCCAAAGCATTAGTCCAAGCCCCTGGATTACTAACATGACCACTATGAGACTATCCCACAACTATTGTTAGATTCCTAAGTGGTACAAGTTGTGTCCTCCTGATGGTTGGTTAGCTCAATTGGCTAGAGTGTGATACAGACTGATACCAACAATCCCTGTACCAGCGACAATCATTCATTGAAGCCTACCTCTTTGCCTTGCCCCATGCTTGATGTGGATTGGTGCCTCTCATGCTATATAACCACTTGTCTCTCTTGTACAGTGGACCATGGCTAATTAATGAGTAATGTCCTCCAGTTATAATAGCTTGATTTGGCTACATTTTCCCTTGTTAGTACAAGCTTCCTCCTAAGGCTTAGCCATCTGTCTCATTGCCCCTCTGAGTTCAGCGTAAATGCATGCCTAAGCCATTTTTCCAGGATTACTGCAGAACGTCCATGTATGTTGCAGTGGACAATCAGGAGAATCCCTGAGAAAATTCAATCCCATTGCTTTCACTTGAACACATTTCAATGATTGGAAATCCTGAAACGTGATAATCCCCAATATTTTTATCAATACTACCTAGATATTCACTTAGGTACAAGAGTGCTAGCCACTTCCAGAGAGGACCCTTATCTTCAAGACTGTGCCCATAAAGCCCAGCATCAGATTGGGGGCTGTAAACTTGCAACAGGAATGTTCCAAACACAATTGATTATTAAAATGGACCATCAATTTGCTAAAAGAATGAGTTTCAATGAGCCAAATGTCCTTTTCTCGTCCTTGACTTGTTTGATGTTCCTTTGTTTATTTCCTGGGCCTGATGATAATTCTTCTACCTTTGTCCCAATAACAGCCAACATTGCTTTATTATTGCTTTAAGCAAATATAAATTTTAATGAGCTGTTTTGCAGTGAACGCATGGTCTAAAATGGAACAGAAAATCGCTTTAAAAATCCATCAAAACAATCAATATTTCACCCTTTAGTGAGCTTGATGAGAATGCCACGCTTATAGTGATTGGCTTGATTCATTTTATTTTAGTCATTTTTTTTTCTCTCATGTCGCTTTGGCTAATGGCTGCAAAGTTCTGTTGACACTTCATCAATTACATTTCACTGTCAGTATTTAACACTATGCTCAGTGATCTACTGGCTCTCTGTCCATTTCTTGCTCTGTTTTGCTGCCTTCTCAGTGTTTGATGTGGTCAGAAGAGTCAAGAAATCCACATTTCACTTTCTTCTCTTAGGTGCCAGCCCTGGCCAAGTTGGTAACACTCATGCCTCCGAAGTCAAATCCCACCCCAAGACTTGTGCTGACACTCTAATGCAGCAGTGAGAGATTACTGCACAGGAAGAGGTGCTGCCTTTTGGATGACCCATTAAACCAATGCCCCATTTGTCCTCTCAGGTGAATGCAAAACGTTCCATGGTGCTATCTCGAAGAAGACCAGGAGAGCTATCCCAGTGTCCTGGCCAATGTTTATCCCTCAAATAGCATCACAGAAATGGTTCATCTGCTCATCATCAAATTGCTGTTTATGGGAGCTTGCCGTGCACAAATTGGCTGCTGACCTTCCTACTTTACATCAGTGACTACACTTCAAGTAAAGCACTTTGAGATGTCTAGGCTAGGCACTTTACAGCCTTCCGGACTGAATATTGAGTTCAACAATTTTAGATCTTGAACTCTCTCCTCCATCCCCACCCCCTTTCCATTTCTTCCCCCTCCTTTTTGTTTTTTCCAATAATTTATATAGATTTTTCTTTTCCCACCTATTTCCATTATTTTTAAATGTATTTGCACCCATTGTTTATCTCTACTTTTTATGCCCTTTTAGTATTATTTCACCCCACCCCCACTAGAGCTATCTGTACCTTGCCTGTCCTGCTCTCTATTCTTAATTAGCACATTCCTTTAGATAATATCACCACCTTCAACACCTCTTTGTTCTTTTGTCTGTGACATCTTTTGGTTATCTCCACCTATTACTGACTGCTTATCCTAACAACCACCACCCCCCCCCCTCCACACCCCTTAAACCAGCTTATATTTCACCCCTTTCCTATTTTTACTTAGTTCTGTTGAAGGGTCATGAGGACTCAAAATGTCAACTGTGCTCTTCTCCACCGATGCTGCCAGACCTGCTGAGTTTTTCCAGGTATTTCTGTTTCTGTTTTTGTTTTGGATTTCCAGCATCCGCAGTTTTTTGCATTTAACTTTGAGATGTCTGTTTATCATGAAAGATGCTATATAAATGCAAGTCTTTCTTTTTCTTCTTCCACTTACCCTTTAAGCAGGACCACAAAAATATATATATATATATTTTTGGTTAGCTTAAAATCCTGGCCACTGGTTACATCAAAGTTAATTGAGATTGCGGTTTATGCATTAAGTTTTACAGTAATTATTTATTAAAACAATTTGAAAGGATTCCAGTCCATGTCTTTCTAGTCCCTCGACACACAAGGTAACATTTTTCCTTGGACCACACTGAAAGAATAGTTAATCTCTAACCTGGGGCAGAAAGCTTTAGATTCCCCCCTACTTTGCCTCTGTGCTGTACTTTAAGACACTGTTCTTTGTGAGCAGTGCCTGTACTCAAAAGCAGATTGTAGAGGCTGTGTTGCTTGTCTTAAGTGAAAGAAGTTTAGTTGAATTTGCCAGTTGTTGATAATTGTGTAAAGTTATTGCATTCCTTAGCAGCGTTATTTAATATCAGGATGTCCCAGATAGGATGAAAGATTTACCTCCCTACTGTCTTCACTCTTGATAGTTTTCTCCATGAATTAGTGGCATGTTCATGCTAGCTCCCACTTGACTACTCCAGATTCAAATTGAAAATTATATTAAAGTCAACATTTCATTCCCTTGTTTACTATGGGGACAGTGATGGGGAGGAATTTGCCAAGCCTGTAAATCACCAGGAAACTCTTTCGAGTTATCAACAGTCACAGATTGCAACTCTTTCGAGTACAATCACAGTTCTTGGTTTCCGGGAGTGGGACATGAACCCACAACCCTCTGATTCAAAGGCAAGGGTGCTATGAACTGAGCCACAGCTGACACCTCCGTAAATCACCAGGAATGGGAACAGAGAGGACTCTACATACCAATCATGTGTAAGAAAGACAGGAGTTGATCATTGGCTGCTTTCCTAATTGTGGGGTGGGAGGGTGGTTGAGGTTGGGGAATGGGAGGAGCAGGAAATCAAGCATCCCCAAAACTATTTAAAGCGAGCCATCACATCTTAAAGTGGGGATGCAGTTTGGTCGCATGCAACTTAAATTGATTTCTAGCACTAGAAACAGCAGGAAGATCTGGTGACAGAAAGGTCCCCTCAAGGTTGCCCTCCACGGCCATCTCAAGTGCCCTGATTGGATGTTTACCACTCAAGCTGCGTTCGCAGTGTACATGCTCACCAAGGGCCGAGGGTATGTTTAAACTGATCCCTGCTGGAGGCAATCCTCAGCATTGCTGTTTGGGTTCCTAACCAATGGTCAGGGGTAGCCTTTGTCTCCAAGCAACCAGCCTAATACCCTGGGTGGAAGAGAGGGTTAATCAAGGACTGGCACATGATAAAGGCATCGTGACCACTGCCAGGAAAATAGGCACATTGGAAAATTGTAGCTGGTTTCTCAAGCCTGCCACAATCCAAGATTACTAGGGCATCATGACCGAATATTTCCTCCTCCACCTCCGCCCAGCCAGGGTGGGGGAAAATACTGAGATAGATGAAGCATCTCTCAGCATTAACCTTCCAGGCACCAGCTTACCTAATTCAGTGGATAGGCCAAGGATCTGCAATGACTGACGCACGAAGCACATGTACAAGAACAAGACCAGGGAAATTGGACATCACAGAAGCAGCTCAATGGAGACCTGCACAATACTCGCCAGTTGTTGCACGCCAGTCAAACATTTAAGGAGTGGAATCTCTCTATATTCACGTTCATCCCTGGCTGTTCAGATGGAGCGAGGAAGGCAATGTGGGTATGCTGTTAATGCTCTGCAGCACATCAAAATATCGAATCTGGGATAAGAACTGTTACAAGATCACAAGAAATGGGAGCATGGAATAGGCCATATGGCCCTTCGAGCCTGCTCTGCCATTCAGTACGATCATGGCTGATCTGAGGCTTCAACTCCACTTTCCCGCCCACTCTTTATATGCCTTGATTCCCTGAGAGACCAAACATCTGTCTATCCCCAGCCTTAAATGTGTTCATCAGTGGAGCATCCACAATCCTCTGGGGTCGAGAATTCCGCAGAACCACAACCCTTTGAGTGAAGTAATTGCTCCTGATCTCAGTGCTAAATGATTGGCCCCTTATCTTGAGGCTGTGGCCTCGTGATTTAGATTCCCCGACCAGCGGAAACAGGCTCTCAACATCTATCCTATCAAGCCCTTTCGGAATTTTAAAGTGTAACCAATCTAAATTAAATAGCTATGTGTGTTGTGAAGCTACATTATTCGGTCAGCCTATTCAATGTTGCACGTTCCCTAACCCAGTCCAATTGTAGGCAAGTACTAAATCTAACAAAGGTGCTTTGTTGCCTTTCATACTCCTGTGATCATTTCTGCTCAATCACATTTTTCTTTATTTTAAAAAGAAACGTGAGATGCAGTCGCTTATTTACAGCTTTGACTGTATTCTCTGGAGACAGGTAGCAGTAAAAGTTATCTGCCCTGTTCCTAACTCTCCTGGCCCAATTGAAGAAAGGTTTGAAGTTCGAGGAGAAAAAGAATCATTTCACAGCTGGATAAATCGCTTCCTTCTCAACTTACAGGCAAGCTGCTCCCGACAATGTGCTCTTTGTGTTTCGGGCTTTGCCAATAATTCAGACTTGACTTGTCCTACAGAAAAGCAGCAGTTTATATTCACTAGTCCAAAGATTGCAGCCAGATGGGCAGCTGGCTTGTTGTTTTCTCTCCCCTGCCAGGAGGTCACCAGGGTGAGATACCCACATGAAAGAAGAAAATACAAAGGTACAATTGACTGCATCAAATAGTCAGAGGAACATGGGGAGACCATTTAACCCCTCATGCTTGTTCTGCCACTCAGTGAGATCATGGATGATCAACGGCTTTAACTCAATGTTGTATCCCAGGTTCCATCCCTGGTCTGTGCTGGGTTAAATAAGCCTGGGCTGAAGCAGGGCAGCAGAGGCGCTGCAAGTATTTTTATTTCTTTATTCTTTCATGGGATGTGGGCGTTGCTGGCAAGGCCAACATTTGTTGCCCCATCCCTAATTGCTCTTGAATTGAGTGGCTTACAGGGCCAAGGCAAAAGGCAGTTAAGAGTCAACCACATTGCTGTGGGCCTGGAATCACATGTAGGCCAGACCAGATTTCCTTCCCTAAAGGGCATTACTGAAACGGATGGATTTTTTACAATAATCAATGGTAGTTGTCATGGTCACCGTTATTGCTTTATATTTCCAGATTTATTAATTGAATGCAAATTCCACTAGCTGCCAAGGTGGGATTTGAACCCATGTTCCCCAGAGCATCAGCCTGGATGTCTGGATTACTTGTCCAGTGACATTACTGCTACGCTACCATCTCACCCACAGTGCCTTCAATGTTCCTGGGCTAGGGAACAGGCAAGTGGCCAAGGTTTTGCTTCTGATTGCTACACAGGGACTTTATTCCGCTGGAAAGTGTGGACAACAGATGAGTATCTGATACTCCTCGTGATCGAATAACCAGATGGTACATATCCACTGCCTGGGCTCGCATCTGGCAAATTGGGTAAGACATTTTGGAGGGCTGCTGGCAGCATTGGAACTGCTCCCTCATTGCAGACCTCCTCCTTTTGAAGTAAAGGCACGAATATTTCTTAAAACACAGCAAGAAGGTATCAATACATGTCAGTTAGCGGACAACCACTTAGCACACTGACATGATAGTCCTCTGTCCGCCATTTTAAGGGAGGGCTTTTAATCTGCTTATATGGCCAGGATGGAAATCTCAAGTCAACACGGTGGACAAGGAAAGTCAAATGAATGTGTGAATATGTCCTCCAATATCGCTGGCAGCCTCCTGTTTGGCAGGAAATTAAACCCACACTATTGTATCTGTTTTATAAGGAGTGCTAACGCTGAAAAAATTTCCAGCAGACAACTTGTCCCTTCTTTTAACGCCTGACTCAAGAAGCTGTTGTGCCAACAGGTCATCGACCTGAAACTTTATCCCTGTATTTCCCTTTCCATGCAGATGCTGCTTGACCTGCTGATTGTTTTCTGTTTATATTTCACATTTCAAGGCATCTGCAATTTTAAAAGAAGTATTTGGGAGTGAATGGAATGTGTGATGCTTATTGGAGTTAATGAGCACCGAGGTCTAAGAAAGGTTGTGTAATCGAAATAGCCACCGTTTCAATGTGAAGGTTGAGAAGCAGGTTGACCTTTTACTTAGCACTTTAATTAGGTTAGCATCTGAGCTGATTAGCAAGTTAATGGGAAGCTATTGTCCTAATCAGTGTGATGTATTGCATGACTCGTTTTTTTGAAACCAAAGAAAACACCCAGCTAATGGGCAACAGCCGGGGGTCATTCAACAACTTTAAACTAACAAATCTGTCCAGTCAGCAGTAGTGAAACTCTCCTGATCTATCAGAATCTGAATAAAAAGGGGAAAACTTTAGACATTACCTATCACTGCCTGAAATAGAATTAGAAGATTAATGTTCCAGCATCTGATGAAGTGCCTTGTCCAACAACTTAATGTTGTGTAAAATGGCTTGAGATTCTCTGTTGATGTTGATATAGGAGTTTAGAAGAATGAAAGATGATCTCATTGGAAATGTGTAAAATCCTTGGAGGGTTTGACAAGGTTGGTGCTGAAAGTTTGTTCCTCCTGTTTGGAGAGTCTAGAGTTAGGGGGTCATAGTTTCAGGATAAAGGGTTAGCCAGTTAGTTCAGAGAGGAGAAAAAATGTCTTCACTCAGAGGGCTGTGAATCTCAGGAATTTTCTACCCCAGAGAGCTGGATGCTCAGTTATTGAGCATATTCAAGACTGAGATGGATGGATTTTTGGACAGTAGAGCAATCGAGGGATATGGGGAAAAGGTGGAAAAGTGGAGTTGAAGTACAGAAGATCTTATTGAATGGTGGAACAATCTCGAGGGGCTGTTTGTCCTACTCCTGTTCCTATTTCTTATGTCCTTATGAATCTGGCTTTCACTTTTAGGTGCTGACTGACCTGCGCTCTATTCGAAGCATTTTGTGTTTTTATTTTGTTGTTGAATCTAAACTGAGGGAAAAGTGATGGTGCAGAGTGTCAGCAGGATAGCTGTGACTTAATCCAATTGGTGGGCTCCCCTTCTCTTACCCCTATTCCGACCTGAGCAGGATCCAGGTGATTTTTCACTGGGCCACTATCCTGCCCTTTCAAAAATTAAATAAATAAACATTGATCCAGACTTTGGGACAGATCATGGACTGCACAGGGAAGCAAGCTAGAAGGAGGAACAAAAGGGAAATTGAGTTTCACTTTGCAGAGGGTTTTAGGGTTTACTTTAGCAGGAGAAAGTATTATTTTAAAATGTGTCTAGGGTACAATTTGACAGGAAGAATTACACTTTTAAACTGGTACATTTTAACAGTGGAGGAATGTGCTCTGAAAAAGGTGCCTGGGGCTACACTTTTAACAGGGGCGGGGTTGCGCACTTAAAGGGGGAGCAGAGTACATTTTAATAAGAACCTGCTGTTTGTTCTGCTAGTAAACAGAAAGACCAGAAAACATCAGGAAAATGAAGCTAGTTAAATTTGTGAACAAGCTTCCGTGTCTTCTAATCATAAGCATTACCTTGCACTTGCACGTGCATAACTGCAGCAGTTGATTTCCTCTTCCCATAGAGATGTGCTCTGGCACATTCAGTTAGTTGTCTGGAGATTTCTAGGCCAGGTCAAAGCCATTATGTTGGTTGCATGGCAACTGCATTGCTATATGCATTGCAGGCACCCCCCACCCTCCCTCCCCCAATACACAAACTTTTCCATTGGGGAAAAGCCCCTTAAGCTTTTTGTTTTGTCCTTGAAGGATGCAGAACTCCATTCCTTGTTTATTAACGGAAAGAATTCAACCCAGTCTTTACCAGAAACAAGTTTCAGGAGAATTAGGCTTGTAGTGATCTCAAGGGTTGTTGTTTGGTATTCTTTGGACACCAACAGACTTAAATGGCTGCGTTTTAGTTTGGATTCAGAAAGTTAGCTTATAGTATTTAACCTATTGAGTCTGGCTCCCTTATCCTTACGGTAGTCACACAGAGCCCTAAAAATCCAGGTCTACAAGTCCACCACTGAGCTAAGGGAGGCATAGTTAGCAGTTCTGTGTTTGGCTAAGTGTAAAACAAAAAGCGCTGTACATGTATGTAGCCACAACAACAACTTACATTTGTATAGAACCTTTAATGTATTAAGACATCCCGAGGCACTTCACAGAAATGTTCTCAAACAAAATATTTTCCGATATTAAGACAGATGACCAAATGCTTGGTCACAGAGACAGGTCTTTCAGGGTGTCTTAAAATCAGAGGTGAAGATATTTTAGGGAGGGAATTTCAGAGCTCATAGGTTCATGCAGCCAAAGGAACAATTGCCAAAGGTGAGGCAAAGGAAAAGATGCGAATCCAGAACACTATGATCAACATTAGCAAGAAATCTTTAAGCTATAATTACCAGTGCAGTGGCCTTTCCAATAACTTGTACTGGAAGATAGTTACAAAAATTACATTGTGTTTTCCACTGAAGACCAGATTTCAGCGTACAGTCATGCTAATCACTTTCCCTTCAAGACACAAGAGACTAGAAATTACTGCAATGATGTGTTTAATGCTGTCTTATTTAAGTTTTTCTGTCTGCCATTTGAACAGAGATGCTAACTTATTTGTTTTGTGTTAAATAAGCTAATACCTCTGTTAAAATACCACAAAGGAATTTGAAGTAGACAAGTCAGGGGTTCAAATAATCACAGCTGACAATAATTTCTACCCTATATTCAGAATGAGGTCTCAGGTCTAAGGTCTGATAGCGGTGTTGTTCCCATATCAATTTTGGAGATTTCTCATAGAAAATAAGATGCATTTCCTACATTACAGCCGTGACTACACTTCACAAAGTGTTTAATTTGCTGTAAAGCACTTTGGGACATCCTGATTAATACTATATGTCGTCCTTTATTTGCAATCATGGGGTGCCTTATAATTATTTCTGAACCACTCTTGCATCTGAGTTCAAAGGTTGTGGGTTCAAGTCCCACTCCAGAGACTAGGCTGATACACGAGTGCAGTACTGAGGAAGCACTCCACGGTCAGAGGTGCTACCTTTCAGGTGAGAAGTTAAACCAAGGCCCCATCTGCCCCCTCAGGTGGACATAAAAAATTCCATGGCACCATTTTGAAGAAAAGCAAGGTAAGTTATGCTTCATGTCCTGGTCAATATTTATCCCTCAATCAACATTATAAGACAGATTATCTAGTCATTACTGTTTGTGGGAGTTTGCTGTGTGCAAATTGGTTGCTGCATTTCCTACATTACAACAGTATCTACACTGCAAAAGTACTTCATTGGCTGTAAAGTGCTTTGGGATGCACTGGTCATGAGGTCATGAGCGGTGTTACATAAATGCAAGTCTGCTGTTGAAGGGCAAATGCAGCATTCATATCCAGCATAAAGGTAAAGGAAATCCAGTTTTATTTAATATAGATTTCAACAACTTCACATAGAACAGCACTGGTCTCCGCATACAACCTCCATCCTGCTGTCTGGATCATAGAAAATACATAACTGAATAAAACCGTCATGCCAATGAGGCCAATGCCATCCTTGCTCATCAATTGGTGCTGCATAGATTAATCAAATGCCACCGGTTTTCCCCCTATATCCTTTCACGTTTTTCATTTTTAAAAATATATATCCGATTCTCTTTCAAATGCTATTATAGTTGCTGCTTCAATAGCCACTTGTGGTGAAGCATCCCAACATCCGATGTTCTCTGTGTGAAAAAGATGTCGCTTCAATCCTGAGTTTGTGCTCCAAACGAAGACAACCTTTCACCGTTTACCCTCCGAAAATTGTTCACAATGCTGAGAAACTGTATGAACTCCACCCTTACACTTCCCTAGTCCAAGAAAAATAGCTTTCTTCTCATAACGATAGTGTTTTGTAATTAATATTTATTTTTCTTGAACATTATCATTGCACTTTCCCTCCTTAAGCTTTTTCCTCTTCTTGTGGCCTCCACTTGGCAAGTAGCAAAAGCAGCTTGATTCAAATCAAGAATTCACTGCGTGGAGAACCACAGGCTCAAAACCATGTCCCACCACGATGGGTTATCACGTCTGAGAAAAGTGCTATTTACAATCGTGGCTCTCAATCAGAGCACAGTGATTACTCCCGGCAGCCTAGAGAGGCTATGGAGGTACAATGTCCCAAAACCAACAACCTCAGGACCCAGCCCATGCCGGAATTCAAATCTTGCCAGTTTCTGGAGAAAAAAAAAATCAGAACCATTAATTCGAAACATGAAGCCAAGTGAATGCGGTTTTTTAAATTGAAGTTTGAGGGAAAAAAATACATGATAGTGAAGAAAGTACATTTGAAAAGAATAATAAGGTCACGGAGACCGACTTGCAGGACATGCTGGATTCAAAGTATGGGCCTGTTAGTCGGGCCTGGCGGGGTCGAGGGTCGCTCAGAACACAAGAAAAGACCGGTGCATGAAGCTGATAACTAGTCTGGCGTGTCACCGCATCAATGCAACACCCAGCCACATTGTCCCGGTTAAGTTATTTCACTCATTTAATAACAATTAAAATTGATGCATGCCAGCTTATAAAAACGTCCGGTTTTCGGACAACTCCAGTTTTCCAATGGCTGGGTTCGAGGCACTGTACAAACAGTATTGGAGGCGTTACAGCATTACTAGCTTCCCTCGGTGCCACACTGCCATGGCATCACGGGACCACCGGAGAGAGGGAACACATCAGATCAACCATGATCCAAACGGATGATGGGGACAGGCCTCCCACATTCCTCAGAGGAGCTCCGACTAACCACTTTTCCTTTCCAAGCCCACAAGCACTGAGGCTAATCACGTTGCACTTTCCGCCAATCCAGCTGTGACTAACTAACAATATCAAAGTCAGGCTTTCCTAAACTGTGTGAAGTTCCCCTCACCAGATAATATGTTTATCCATTGGGATATTTTAGATGCAATATAATTTACTTCCTTAACCAATGCCTTTTTTCAGGGTTTAACTATACAGTAAGGCTCACATGAAGTGTCTTCAGCTGCAACTCCTGGAAGCCTGTGTTTCGGAGCTGGAGTGGTGGCTGGGAACACTGTGGAACATCCGCGAGGCGGAGAGCATCGTGGATAGCACGTATAGAGAGGTGGTCACACTGCAGGCTAAGAGTCCACAGGCAGGAAGGGAATGGGTGGCCACCAGGCAGAGCAAGAGGACTAGGCAGGCAGTGCAGGAATACCCTGTGGCTATTCCCCTGCAAAACAGATATTCCACTTTGGATACTGTTGGGGGGAATGGCCTCTCAGGGGAAAGCAGCAACAGCCAAATTCGTTGCACAATGGTTGGCTCTGCTGCACAGGGGTGGAGTAAAAAGTGTGGGAATGCAATAATAAGGGATTCAATTTTAAGGGGAATAGATAGGTGTTTCTGTGGCCGCAAATGAGACTCCAGGATGGTATGTTGCCTCCCTGGTGCTAGGGTCAAGGATGTCTCAGAGCGGCTGGAGGACATTCTTAAGGGGGAGGGTTAACAGCCAGTGGTCGTGGTACACATCGGTACAAAGGACGTAGGTCAAAAAAGGGATGAGGTCCTAAAAGCAGAATATAGGGAGTTAGGAAGTAAGTTGAAAAGTAGGACCTCAAAGATAGTGATCTCAGGATTGCTACCAGTGCCACGTGCTAGTCAGAGTAGAAATCGCAGGATATATCGGATGAACGGGTGGCTGAAGAGATGGTGTGACGGGGAGGGTTTCAGATTCCTGGGACATTGGGACCGGTTCTGGAGGAGGTGGGACCAGTACAAACTGGACGGTTTACACCTGGGCAGGACCGGGACTGATGTCCTAGGGGGAGTATTTGCTAGAGTGGTTGGGGAGGGTTTAAACTAAAATGGCAGGGGGATGGGGGGATGGGGGGAATCAAGGACAAGAACAAAAGACAGAAAAGGGAATAAGAAAAGTGATAGGCAGAGAAATCAAGGCCAAGAATCAAACAGGGCCTCAGTGAAAAATAGTGAGAACGGGACAAGTAATGTTAAAAAAACAAGCCTTAAGGCTTTGTGCCTTAACGCAAGGAGCATTCGCAATAAAATGGATGAATTAACTGTGCAAATAGATGTAAACAGGTATGATATAGTAGGGATTACGGAGACATGGCTGCAGGGTGACCAGGGATGGGAACTGAACATCCAGGAGTGTTCAGTATTAGGAAGGACAGACAAAAAGGAAAAGGTGGTGGAGTTGCATTGCTGGTTAAAGAGGAAATTAACGCAATAGTGAGGAAAGATATTAGCTCCGACGATGTGAAATCTGTATGGGTAGAGCTGAAAAACACTAAGGTGCAAAAAACGTTAGTGGTGGTTGTATATAGACCCCCAAACTATAGTGGTGATGTTGGGAATGGAATTAAACAGGAAATTAGAGACACATGCAATAAAGGAACATCTATAATTATGGGTGACTTTAATCTGCATATAGATTGGGCAAATCAAATTAGTTACAATACCATAGAGGAGGAATTCCTGGAGCGTATATGGTTTTCTGGACCAATACGTTGAGGAACCAACTAGAGAGCAAGCCATCCTAGACTGGGTATTGTGTAATGAGAAAGGAATAATTGGCAATCTAGTTGTGCGAGGCCCCTTGGGGATGAGCAACCATAATATGATAGAATTCTTCATCAAGATGGAGAGTGACATAGCTGACTCTGAGGCTATGTTCCTAAATCTTAATATAGGAAACTACGATGGTATGAGGCACGGGTTGGCTATGATGGATTGGGAAACCTTACTTAAAGGGATGACGGTGGATAGGCAATGGCAAACGTTCAAAGAGCGCATGGGTGAACTGCAACAATTGTTTATTCCTGTCTGGCGCAAAAGTAAAACAGGAAAGATGCCAAACCATGGCTTACCATGGAAATTAGAGATAGATCCAAGGAAGAGGCATACAAATTGGCCAGAAGAAACAACAGACCTGAGGATTGGGAGCAGTTTAGAATTCAACAAAGGAGGGCCGAAGGAATGATTAAGAAGAGGAAAATAGAGTACGAGAGTAAGCTTGCGGGGAACATAAAAATTGACTGTAAAAGTTTCTATAGGTATGTGAAGAGAAAAAGATTGGTGAAGACAAATGTAGGTCCCTTACAGTCAGAAACAGGGGAATTTATAATGGGGAACAAAGAAATGGCTGACCAACTAGATACATATTTTGGTTCTGTCTTCACAAAGGAGGACACAAATAACATACCAGAAATGTTGGGGAACACAGGGTTTAGTGAGAGGGAGGGACTGAAAGAAATCAGTGTTAGTAGAGAAATAGTGTTGGAGAAATTGATGGGATTGAAGGCTGATAAATCCCCAGGGCCTGATAATTTACATCCCAGAGTACTTAAGGAAGTGGCCCTAGAAATAGTGGGATGCATTGGTGGTCATCTTCTGAGATTCTATAGACTCTGGAACAGTTCCTACAGATTGGAGGGTAGCTAATGTAACCCCACTATTTAAAAAGGGAGGTAGAGAGAAAACAGGGACTTATAGACCAGTCAGCCTGATGTCGGTAGTGGGGAAAATTCTAGAGTCCATTATGAAAGATTTAATAGCTGAGCACTTGGAAAACAGTGGCAGAATCAGATAGAGTCAGCATGGATCTACGAAAGGGAAATCATGCTTGACAAATCTACTGGAATTTTTTGAGAATGTTACCAGTAGAGTTGATGAGGGGGAGCCAGTGGATGTGGTTTATTTGGACTTTCAGAAGGCTTTCGACAAAGTCCCACATAAGAGATTAGTGTGTAAAATTAAAGTGCATGGGATTGGGGGTAGTGTATTGAGATGGATAGAAAACTGGTTGGCAGACAGGAAACAAAGAGTAAGAATAAAGGGGTCTTTTTCCAAATGGCAGGCAGTGACTAGTGGGGTACCGCAGGGATCGGTGCTGGGGCCCCAGCTATTTACAATATATATTAATGATTTAGATGAGGGAACTAAATGTAATATCTCCATATTTGCAGATGACACAAAGCTGGGTGGGAGGGTGAGCTGTGAGGAGGATGCAGCGATGCTTCAGTGTGATTTGGACAAGCTGAGTGAGTGGGCAAATGCATGGCAGATGCAATATAATATGAATAAATGTGAGGTTATCCACTTTGGTAGCAAAAACAGGAAGGCAGATTATTATCTGAATGGCTGAGAGAGGGGAATGAGATCCAGGTGTCCTCGTACACCAGTCGCTGAAGGTAAACATGCAGGTGCAGCAGGTGGTAAAGAAGGCAAATGTTTTGTTGGCCTTCATAGCGAGAGGATTCGACTACAGGAGCAGGGATGTCTTGCTGCAATTATACAGGGCTTTGGTGAGACCACACCTGGAATATTGTGTGCAATTTTGGTCTCCTTATCTGAGGAAGGATGTACTTGCTATAGAGGGAGTGCAGTGAAGGTTTACCCGACTGATCCCTGGGATCATGAGGAGAGATTGAGTCGGTAAGGATTATATCCGCTGGGGTTCAGAAGAATGAGGGGGGATCTCATAGAAACCTATAAAATCCTAACAGGACTAGACAGGGTAGATGCAGGAAGGATGTTCCCGATAGTGGGGGAGTCCAGAACCAGGGGTCACAGCCTGAGGATACGGGGTAGACCATTTGGGACTGAGATGAGGAGAAATATCTTCACCCAGAGAGTGGTGAGTCTGTGGAATTCGCTACCACAGAAAGTAGTTGAGGCCAAAACATTTATGTTTTCAAGAAGGAGTTAGATATAGCTCTTGGAGCAAAAGTGGAAGCAGGCTATTGAATTGGATGATCAGCCATGATCATAATGAATGGCGGAGCAGGCTTGAAGGGCCGAATGACCTACTCCTGCTCCTATATTCTATGTTTCTATGTTTCTAAGTGTGCTTTCAAATGGGCTGAAGCAAACAATGCGTGTGATACAACAGCAAATGCAATGGGTCAAGATAATTTCTGTCATTCCAGTTATCTGAGTAACTGGCAGAAAGGCAAGGAGAAATTACACTGGCTCGATGCAGGAAATCATTTCTTGAATATGAAAATATAACTTTTCAAAAAAATTAGAGGATCTTTTCAGTAGATATCAAAGAACACAAAAATGATATTCAAATTCTTTTTCGTTAACAGACGGATTAAAGTTTAAATTTCTGAGTAAATGACTTACAAATCCATTCTTCCCATAAAGAATTCCACATTTAACAATATTACGTAGAATGACACAGAATAAACAGCACAGAGATAGGTCATTTGGCGCAGTCCATCCTGGAATTTATGCAAACCTCCTCCAATCCTTCCTCACCATTCGTCACTCTACCTACTTATCTAGCCACCTAACAAATGCGTCAATACTATTCACTTCAATCACTCCCTGTGATAATGAGTTTCATATTCTCACCACTCTGCTTTGACTTTCCATTTAAGATATATCTGAGTAGAAATCATAGCTGGCAACAGTAAATAAAACTTAACACATACACATAACATAACTCACAGTACCTCAAATCGGGTACCCTTGGGGCCGAGGCCATGCTAAATTTAAGACATTGCCAGATTTCAGGTTGGGCGATTTTGGGCTGTGGGCAGTTTGGGTCAACCCAGGTCGAATGGGGTCAAGGGTCACTTGGAGCACAGCGAGCATAGCAGCAAAGCTGGTAACTAGTCAGGTGCCACACTGCGCCAACACAGCGCCTAGTTGATTGAATCATCCAGGTAAGTTAATAAGAGTACAGTTGTCGGCTAACCAGATTATGTATAACATAACTTCTCCTTTAAGATACTCCTTAAAACCTACCTCTTTGACCAAATATTTGGTCATTTGACTGAGGTATCTCCTTATGTGGCTCAGCGTTATACTTTTATTTTATAATGTCTCTGTGAAGCGCCTTGGGACATTTTATTACATATTTTATTAATATGTTGTTGTTATCTCTACATGAAACACTATTTCACACTCACCCTTTTTCTCATTGCCATTGCTTCCGATCTTTTCTATTTGTCTCCTACTCTATGGATTGGATTTTAGAGGGGGATGTATGACTCATCCCACCCCCCACCCCCCACCCCCACCCCCCCACCACCCCCACCACCCCCACCACCCCCAAGCACCGTTGGTTCCAAACTAACTGACTTATAAATAGGCCACCCTGCAATGATAACACACTGTGGGTGGCCTAACCAAGCAGAGGATGGGACTTCCACCCCTCTGGGTGTGGAGGTCCCATCCTTGAGACCACTCTAGCAGTCCCAGCAGCGCCCCAGAATTCAGGAGTGAGTGCTGCTGGGACTGCAAGGAGGCACACGGAGATCGAGGATGGACACCGGACCCAGGCAAGCCCTGGGCTTTTAGGGTGGGGAGGGACCGGGCTCCCTAGGGAAAGAGGCGAGAGCGTTGGAGGTGCGGGCTTTGGAGGTCAGCTAGGGAGGCACAAGGAGGGGGAACATCGTGGAGGGGGGGGATGCCCCCAATGAGCACAGGGCACCCCCGAGTGATGTGCCACCCCGTCCTTCCCACCTTTGCACCAAAGTTATAAAAGAAACGGCCCTCTCACTTTCGCTTGCCTTCCACTGCCCATCGTATTATGGCAGTGGAGGCAGACTGAGGGCTTTAAGTGGGCAATAATTGACCACTTAAGACCCTCAATAGGTCTAAGGGCGGGGGGGCTAGTGGGCACCACCTGTATTATGGGGACCAGGGTGGGGGTGGCGGGAAGGCAGTGGGCTAGCCACCCAACATATTTTGCGTGCCTCTCCCCACCGCTGAAAACATGCCCGGTGTGGGCGTAGGGTGGGGGGGTGGGTCATAAAATCCAATCCTATGTGAATCTGTCACTCTAGTTCCTTTAATTAATTGCATCAACATGTTTGAGAGCAGAGTCTCTGTTCCCCATTTCCCAAACGCTTAATTCCACATGGGTGTCAAATGCCTTTTCTTAGCTATGTTGATGAGTCTTAGTAAGAGCACTGCATCAAAACAAAATGGCGACATTTCAGGCAGACTAGTCAAAATATCAGAGAAAGAATGTTCCTCAGGCCACTGGACATAGTTTATAAATGGGGAGGAAGTATTGTGACAATATAATGATGCTATCATACCACTGATTGTGAGAACTGATACGATGGCTGGGGGGAGGTGAATAATGTTAAACCGGCACATGGCTGACTCTCCCTTTCTGTGTGTCTCTTGCACAATTTCTTTCAGTCACTTGGTAGTACAGAACTTGAATATTGCTGAAATATTCTTTTACCCTTTTATTCATTTACGGGATGTGGGCGTCACTGGCTGGGCCAGCATTTATTGCCCATCCTTAATTGCCCTTGAGAAGGTGGTGGTGAGCTGCCTTCTTGAGCCGCTACAGTCCATGTGGTGTAGGTACACCCACAGTGCTGTTAGGGAGGGAGTTCCAGGATTTTGACCCAGCGACAGTGAAGGAATGGCGATATATTTCCAAGTCAGGATGGTGAGTGGCTTAGTGTGGAACTTCCAGGTGATGGTGTTCCTGTGTGTCTGCTGCCCTTGTCCTTCTAGATGGTAGCAATCGTGGGTTACCATCTAGATGTTGCTGATGCAGTCGAAGCTTTTCATCTTGCACTCATCAGGACAATAGGCAAGTTGACTCTGATTGGCTGAGGCATTGCCATGGAGAAAGCAATGGCAAATTATAGGCTCCCCAAGCTCCCGGGTAATTCAAAAAAGGCACAAGGCTTGAAAATATTCCTTTTGTTTGCAGAGAACGGGCCCCTGTGTATAAATAATTTCTTTCAATTTTCCATACCTTCCAACTCCATTCTCCTTTCTGGAAACAGTTTAAGATTAAGTCAGTGTTCGACCCCAAGATGAATTCCTGTCATCACTAAGACTGTATATTTCCACCTCTGTAATATCACCTGACTCTGCTCTTGTCTCAGTTCATCCTCGAAACCCTCATTCATGCCTTTGTTACCTCTAGTCTATACCAATGCACCCCTGGCTGGTTTCCTACATTGTATCCTCCATAAACTTGAGATCATCCAAAACTACTGCTTGTGTTAACTTGCACCGTCCCGTCCCCCTATCACCTGTTTTCACTGGCCTATATTCGCTCCCGAAAGAGCGTTTAAAAAGCATTTAATCACCTGCTCTGTGCCAATTTGTACAGATATTAATGCTTCTGTTTTTGGTGAGGGGAGTCTCATACATGAATGCAACTCACGGTCCAATTATGTCAAAAGGGCCATAATTTAAGCAGGCACCTGCCTTGGCTACCCCACCCTGAAGACTGAAAAGATCACAAAAGTTAATTGCTAAACCAGTTCACTGATGCTGCAACATGTGCTATAGCAAACTGTGCTGCAGCAGCTCATCAACCTTTAGTTCATTAGTGCCTCTCAACCCTGTGACCTCTGCCAACAAGAAGGTCGAGTGCAGCATGATCACAGGAATACCAGGATTCCAAGTGCCTCTCAAGTCAGAATGCTGACACAGGCATTTTTATCATCGTTCCCTCATAGTCATGCAATCAAAGTCCTGGAAATCATCTCCGATCGCCTTCTGCAGACAGGGACTGCTGTGGCTCAAGGGAAATGTCCATGACCATGCTTCCAGAGCAGCTTTTCTCCATCATCACCCACATCTGAGAACAACTTTTGAAAAGAACCATCTGAGAAAAAAACAGCCTTTTCATCGCTCACTGCTTTACAACAATGTCCTGTGATGTGAGATTCAAGCACACAGACTGCACCGAGGTTAGAAAACAGGGATCCTTTATTCCACTGGCATCAAATCTTTATAAACATTAATGGAAAAGCTTAACTCCTGGATATGAGCTATTTACAGAGGACATTCACAGCCAGCACTCCAGATCCATCAGGATACCGCTTGAGAGCTTAACTCTTGATCTCTAATCAGCCGGGGAGCAGAGCTCAGTTGGTGGGGCTCCTATATTCCTAATTTCCTGTGACCACGTGAATCCGGTTACCTTGTTCCCCAATGTGAAGGAAATCTTCCTTCTTGGTGGCCTCTCAAAATCAGGGGTGCTGTCCAGATGGTCTGCCTAGGTGTCTAGCAGCTGTTTGCCCATTCCACTTCCCTTCCCAGTTCTCTAGCCACCACCAGAGGCTTCGGGCTGCCCTATTTGTGGCCTTGGCTCCTTCACGCTGCAACTCACAAGTTGCAGGCTTCTGCTCCTGCTCCTTGCTGCTGACATCACTCTCTCTCCCTTCTCGTGGCTTCTGGCTCCACCTCTTCTTCAGCTCCGGGCTTCTGGGTCTGTCCCAGCCTGCCAAAGACATCACTTCATATCCCGAGGGGTCCCGAGGGGTCCCACAGGGTCGACCAAGCCCTGTGGCCCAACTTCCCCCCCCAGGCCAATGACCTCTGCTGGCAGGTTCCTAGTGCCCTGCAGGGAATGCCCTTCAGTAGGCAGGGCCCGACATCCGGCCTCACACCAAAGTCGGAAGTCCGACGTCCCACTACACTCAGACAAAGCAAAACAATTTTTTTTTGACTCCCTCAAGAATAGGAAACACATCAAGAACAACATCCATCAGATTTGGAGCAGATCTGGGATGTGGAGCTAACTGGATCTTCGACATAGCCCAGTAGAGTTTCAATCGGCTAAATAACCTTATTCTATACTGTACTATTCTTTGATTCCATGAACTTATTCGCACTGATCCTAGTAGTATACATAGCCAGCTACTATTTCATTTTGTTATATAGTGTTAGAGAATAGAGAAAGTTTAAGTAAGTTATATGTGTATTTGGGTGTGTTAGGAATAAGGTATATCTTTAAATTTAAGATTAATTTGATGAGTACTGTAATAAAACAAAAATGAAACAAATTTATTCAGCAGTGACCCTGAGAAGAACTCTCAACTTCCAATGGACATTTAATATGTCTTCAAGGCCTAGTATAAAATGGTAGAGTAAAATACATATGTTTCCAGGATCTTTGCCCTGCTTTTGGTTAAATTAGCTGATGTATTAATATTATATGAAGATTTTCAGATTGCAATTATTTCTCAACTGTGCTGGGATTGACAAACAAACTGCCTTCCAAAATAGTACTACACCAATGGATTGCTCCAACACCTGACTCACACGTGGACTTTAGAAATTAGTTTTGTTTTCCAATAGTTTGCAGATTAACACAAAATTAATAACCTATATCACCACCATAATTATAATTATTTCCTCCCCTCAGTTTTGAGTTGAGATTACCAATATAGTTGTTACAATGACTGATGGTAGAATTTGACCTGAACCCATTGGTGCCCATGTTGCTGCTATTGCACAATTTTCACCCATTTGCATTGTGGTTGGGGATGACTTTGAACGTTTCAGTACCTCTATGTAGAGAATAATGCCTGCAACCTCTTCCACCTAGGAAAAAAGCAATAGGTCAATGGGGACATTTCCTCCTCCAAGTTCCCGTCCAAGTCAAACACAATGCTTACTTGGACAGCGTTGTTCCTTCATTGGGCCTAAATCCTGGCATTCCATTGCTAACAGCACTGTGGGTATGCATTCACTACATGGACTGCAGCATTTCAAGAAGGCAGTCAACTGCACAATCTCAAGGCCAGCTACGGATGGGCAGTAAATGCCAGCCTTGCTATTGATGTCCATATCCCGCTAATTATTTTTTAGATATGACAGGCTTCTCTACTCCTTGATAAATATGGCCAGGATTAGGATTCTGGTGTGTACTGTCACACTGGCGCACCATGTAAGTATCAATGCACTGCTGCATCTGAGTAGTTCACATCTTCAGCCAGAAAACACATTTAAAGAAATGATTCAATGGCTTCTTACAATCTTCTAACATTTAATATCACATGTTGGAAACGTATGTAGAATTCTTTCTCAAACATGTTCTACTGCTCCTATTTTGATCCACACAGAAAGACTTAACATGTCTTGATCTTTTCCAGGTGTTGTAATAGGCTCCCTGTCCCGGCTTTGTTCTACAGCGATTGATCCCTTGGACACTAATGTTCGTGCTGTTCTTATCCATCAGAGATATGTTGGCAACTCCATTGAACAGTTTACCATCTACTTTATCAACATGGTTGTAATGACAACCTACCTTCACCAGGAACACCTGAAGATCATTCCAATATTAGCGGGACTCTTTGCAGTGGCAAGGTGAAAAACAACATGAAAGAGGCATTTCTGGAATTAATAATGATTCTTTGGAGCTAAAGGCTGCAGAGTTCTCCCCAAGCACTGCCCAGTGTGGTGCTGAGCACATAGATCAGAACATCCCAAAGTTTACCCTTGTTTTGTGGAAGGGGTAGGGATAGAACCTTATAATTGGGCTCCACAGACCCTGGGAATAAAATCAGCCGCTATTCCACTCCCAATTGCTATCCTATATGGAAAGTCCGTGGATGAGGATGGGCTCCACTGTGATGCCTTCCGCAGTCAAATAATACGACAAACCTCACCCCCATGCCCAACATATGAAAAATGGTCACTTCCCATTTTTTTTTGTAATGGTAAATATATCTGTATTCTGAACTAGATGATCCATTTGGAGCTGAAAAGCTAGAAACGGTAAAGGTCCAAAGAGGTCCAGATACATAGATTGTTAAAATGTCATGAACAGATACAGAAAATAATCAAAAGAGGGATGCAGAATACCGGAAAGGAGTCATGCTTTAGCTATACAAAGCCCTGGTTACACCATACCTGGAGTGTTGTGCTCAGTACTGGGCACCACATCTTAAGACAAATATACTGGCATTGGAAGGAGTGCAGTGTAGGTTTACTGGACGCAAATGGTTAAATTATGTGGGCAAATTGCACAAACTAGGTTTATATCCCCTGGAATTTAGAAGATTAAGGGTGATCTGATTGAAGTTTTCAGATACTAAGGAGAACATATAGGGTAGATAGAGAGAAACTATTTCCATTGGTTGTAGAAACTTGGACTGGGGGGAATAGTCTAAAACTTAGAGCCAGACCTTTCAGGAGTGAAATTAGGAAACGCTTTTAATCAAAGGGTTGTTGAAATTTGGAATTCTCTTTCTCAAACAGCAACTGATGCTAGATCAATTGTTAATTTTAAACGTGAGATTGATAGCTTTCAGTTAACCAAAGTTATTAACGGCAATGGGATAAAATGGATATATAGAGTTAGGGTGCAGATCAGCCACGATTTCATCAAATTGCAGAACAGGGGCAAGGGACTAAATGGCCTATTCTTGTTCCTAGATGATGGGGCCTCTTTATATAAATTGCACCTGCCTTTCAACAAAGAAGTGCAAGGAAAGTTTTACTGTATCAAGAGCTGACAGAATTACTGTAACTATACCAGCACTTTAGAAATGTTTTACTATATGGCTACTTTGACCATTGATGCAACCTGTAAAGCCAAGATATACATGTCATGCTGTTAATAGGAATCTGGAATGTGCCAGACTGCATGTGTATGTTGCTACCAGGAACTTCAAAACCTGTCAAGACCCATGTGTACCCAGTTAATGGAGACCCTGGGACATTGCAGCATATATCTACCCAGTTAATGGGATCCTGAAACACACCAGGACAAATATGCAACATGTTACTAAGTTACTTAAACACACAGAGAAGCAAATGAGAAAACATAATTATTTATGGCAGCTCCATCTCACTTAAATGATCACAGAAATTCCAACACACAAGGATATCAGTTGGCCAATTGGCTAGTTGGCTACATTGGAAATATCTACTCCAATTTCATCATTGCCTGTAGCTTTTAATATTTTTCTTCAAGTGTTTATCTGATTGCCTCTTAAGTGTTGCCAAATGATTGGGATTTAATAGGCAGGAGGTAATGTATTCTATATTCTAACCACTCTTTGCATGAAAGGATTTTCCAACACTCCCATTTATGCTTCTAGCCTATTCTTAATTTTATATCTCATAATTACCATTTTACCCAGCAGTGGAATAATTTGCCATTAAACCCTCAATTTTGAAAACTTCTGTTAGTTCCTTTCTTTAACCTTCTGTGTTCCAGTGATGCATTTTTGTAGTTTTATTCAAACCATATTGAGCAATGTTAAAGAGAGAAAGATTCCAAAATTTCCTTTAGTGCTCTCTATTAAACACTTTGCATGCTGATTTACATGCGCACAGATGCATGTGCGTACACAGACAACACAAAATAAACCTGCTGGAAGTTTGAAATAAAAACAGAAAATATTGGCAACATTCAACAGGTCTGGCTACATCTGCAGAGAAAGAAACAGAGTGAACATTTTAGGCCAAATACCTTTCAACAGAACCCACAGACCCAGATCACACATGCACATGCATACGCACCCCAGTCAAAAGAAGTTTGTGAAAGATCCTGATTGTGATAGAAATCTCATTAGTCATTAACTGATACAAGATTTATTGTGCATTTCTTACAGACTGATATATTGGATTACAGCCAGATTGAGCAGTGCCTATCGCGGATTTGGATTCGGGCTGACATTTTTCCCAACCTTGGCGATGGTGGTCTACAATTTCTACTGCATGTACGAACTAGGACTGGATCACGATTTTGTCCCAGCTGAGAGTGGAGGGCCCACACGACCTCCTGCACCAAGACTGAGGTGGTGGGGTCTTGGGGGCTGAAGAACATCGGGGCAGAGAAATCGCACTGCATCAAAGGAGGATTAGATTAGTGTGCTGTGTGAATGAGTGCAAGGAGAATACTGGGCAAGGACCACACTGCTAGTTTTTTTTCTGTGGTTGGCTTATTGCAGTTCAAATTAAAAGCTACAAATATCAGACAGGATGCTGTCTTGTGACTGTTATAACAGGAATTCAACTTTTCTGGAGTTACAACTCTAACTGAAACTAGGAGATGATTATTCTCTGAACAACAGTACTTGCTTAATGTATCCAGCCATAATATTACTGTCTCTTATATATTTCCTTCAAATTTGTAAATTATCTTACACACCCACATCTCAACTCTTAGCGTTAGAGCCAATTAAGTGTGCATTTAAGGACATTTATGACCATCAAATATGCGTATAATTATATTCAATTTTATTGTCAAATTGATATAGAATCACCTGCTCTCAATGGATAGTTCCCCAAGTCTTACAAAGCTGACCACACAATTCCCTTTCATCAATCCAATACCATCACATGGTTCTCTGTATCCTAGAATTGTGAACTTGTTCTTAAAGAAAGTCTCCACTCTGTCATGTTCCAGATACTATTGAAGAGGGACCCAAAGCAAGACCACTATAAGATATTGTGTATTTGCCAGTGCTAAACCACAATGACTTAATGCTTAAGATCTCCAATAGTTATTGTCAATCTGTCTCCTCCACCAAGCTTAAAGTTGTCTGGCGTAGGGACTTTGCAATAAAAAAATTTAAGTGCTTAGCCATATGACTGAACACAGGAGTGGGGAATATCCAGTATTTAGTCACAAAGTAATAGGTGAGAAATGCACAATTATACTCAGGAAGCCCTTCATTATTTAACTGGATTATGAGATCTCAGGGCTCTAGTTACTGTAAAATCCAGCGTATCAGATATACCAGCATAAAGGTTCCACTAGCAATGTTACCCCTCGCTGGTGGAAACACAATAGTGTAAGTCACCACCAGACTTGCACGCTGTGAAGCCTACGTCACCTGCAACCTATGGAGATTATACGGTAACAAGAAAACTTCTAGCTAAGGAGAAGACAGCCCAGTATTCCTGGCTGCAATGAAGAATATGCATAGCACATAGATTATTAATGGCAAACTTTTAAATTCTGACTAATAATAGAGCCTTTCATATAGAAGAGCACTCAGGATATTCTGAACTCTGCCGCATTCCCATTCTCATTGAACTGATGGTGTCACAGGTTGATTAAAAGCCACGTTACTTGTCTATCTGGTAGTGTTACTCTATGCAAGAGCTCGGAACCATTTCTCTTCAGTGACGTTGGTGGGCACACAAATTCACAATGGAAAACTTGTGGCATATATTTGAAGGATGCAGGTCCCTAAATTCTGAATTTCCAACATTACAAAGTGACAAGGGATAACCATGGCTATTTTAAAAGTATGCTATTATTGGGTTTGTTTGTATGCTGTTGAATGCACAAATACAATATTAAAGAAGACACATAGGGCGGAATATTGCACTCGTCAGATGGGCGCGCACCCGACCCAAACAAGCGTAAAATGACGCGCGATGATGTCGGGCAAGCGTCCCAACAGCTTCGCGCACTCACACGATATTTCAGTCAGCGGGCGCACACGGGAGTCGGCAGCACACCCGCTGACAATTAACAGGCCTATTAAGACCATTAAAGTAATAATTAAATGAAATTTTTTGCTGCCCGTCCAACCTTACGGTTGCCAGGTAGGCAAAAAGGCCAAATGGCCTTTAGATTTTTTAGGAAACCTCATCAACAGGCGGGATGAGGTTTCCAACAGCAAATAAAAATTAAATAAATTTTTTAAAATTTCATGCATAACATGTCCCTGCTCATGTGACAGAGTCACATGAGGGGACATGTTCTTAACATAGCTTCAGTTTTTAATTTTTGAGTTTATAAATTTTCAGCTCCCTGAAGCAGCTCTGTGCCTCTGGGAGCTTTCATTGCGCATCACATGTGCAAACTTCTGCGCTCACCCTCCTCCCTCCCCCCGCCCCGGCAGCGCTGCAGCGCCCGTTTCATGCTGGCTGGCTGTTAATTGGCCAGCCAGTGTGAAATCGATTCCAGGGCCCGATCACGGGCAGCAGTCGTCTTCGCTCCCAGGCCCACCCAACAAGGTGAAATCCTGGCCATAGCATACCAGAATATGGCTAAAGACTCTTATTGATTGTAATCAAGGGCATTTTTCACACTAGAATTCACAAAGAAAGCCAACTCGTCATCAATGCCTGTAGTGTATGGCCGGACTTTTTGCAGACTTCTTGTGGCCTGTAACCTCCAACACGCACAAAGTAGTATTTACACTGAGAGCACAGATGAATCTAGACAAAGACAAGCAGATCCAGTCCTCTCGGGATTTAACAACCACTTCCCTTTCAAATCCGATCTGTAAAGATTTATCTTTCTTTATCATGAAATCTAGGCACAGGGCTAAGAAATATAGCAGAAGGAGCCATCAAATCTGAATAATGAAGTGAAAGAAAACTAACTAGTGATTATGTGATGCCAAACCTGAGTTTATAAACCTTAAGATTAGAGAAGGATAGGCTGAGGAGACATAATGAGTTGCCAGTGTTGAGGTCCTGGGAAACAATGGGTTAGAGTAGGTACCTGTGCAATGAGCCTTGATTTGAAAACTGAGGAGGAAGGATATTTGTTAAAATCATTGATCTTTCATGAATATTGTGAATAATTTCACTTGAAGCCTATAGCATAGCATATGATGATCACCCCTTTCTCCTAAATGATTTTTGTGTGTATAATAGTGAATTGTATGCTTTATTTTATTATTGATCTAGTTGTAACTTAAAAGAGGTACAGTTAAGTATTGAATATTAGTCATTTTTATACAAAGTGTTTAGATATGTTTATCTGCATAGGACTTTGATTCATCCATAAAATTTGTTGGTGAACTAGTTATGTATTTTATCTAATACATCTTAAGATTGTATGTATGTAATAAAGTTACCACATTGTGACAGTGCTTTGCACAGAATTTTGTACACATAAGTCTCATCAAAAATTATATCATGCATTTTATATTCCAATGTAAGTTATACATAAAATCATAAAGAATAAGGGGAGTAGGTGATTCAGCCAAATGACCCTGCTCCACCATTCAGTACAATTGGGATCTCTTACATCCACTTTCCTGCTCCTTAATTTCCTTAGCATCCAAAAACTGTCAATCTCTATCTTGAATATGTACAGTGCAGCGTTTTTTGAACCAGTGGTGCTTATTATATAACTCAGGTGTTGTGGACTTCCCCGGATCTGCTGTTACATTTATCTCTTTAGGCTCTTCTCATCCCTGGACCCTGAATTTTGTTGGGCTAGCGCAAGAAAGAGAGAACACCTGCAGCATCTTGTATTAGGAGTTGCTAATGCAATGGGTCGACTCTCCCCTTTCAAATCTGATGCTAGCTTCAAGAACAGCCCTGATAGATGATTGGAAGTTTGCTTTCACAACCACTTAAATAACTTCTAGGTGGGATGAGGTCTGCTGTGTGGTTTCAGTGTGTGTAAATCCACAGCAATAAAAGAAACCGATGACTAGTTAAGACACGTTGGCAAACAATCAGGTAAATCAGATAATGGAAATGTTATTGGCGCAGCAGAGAAGTGCTCTTTTTGGGCTGAGGCATAATGTTTAGGAAAAATAAACCTGTGTCAACTTTGGCTCAGTTGGCAATACTCTTGCTTCTGAATCAACAGGCTGGATTCAAGTTCCTCTCTAGAAACTTGAACAAAAAAAAAAAATCTAGGTTGACACTCCAGTGCAATACTGAGGGAGTGCTACTCTGTCAGAGGTTCTGCCTTTCAGATGAAATGTTAAACCATGAAGTCTAATCTTTCAGGTAGATGTAAAAGAAGTAAGAGCTTCTTTGAATACATAAAAAGGAAGAGAGAGGCCAAAATGAACACAGGCCCCTTAGAGAATGAGGCTGGGGAAATAACAATGGAGAACCTGGAAATGGCGGAGGAGTTGAATAAATACTTTGCATCAGTCTTCACTGTAGAAAACACTAATAGCATTCCAAAAGTACTAAATAATCAAGGGGAAAAAGGGGGTATGAAATAAATACAATAACTACCCTAGAGATAAAGTACTAGGGAAACTATTGGGCCAAAGGCCGATAAGTCCCCTGGACCTGATGGGTTGCATCCTAGGATATTAAAGAAAGTAGCTGCAGAGATAGTGGATGCCCTGGTAGTAATCTTCCAAGAATCCTTAGATTATGGAAAAGTCCCAAAGGATTGGAAAACTGCCAATGCAACACCCTCATTCAAAAAGGGAGGGGGACAAAAAACAGGTAACCATGGGCCAGTTAGCTTAACATCCATCATTGGGAAAATGTTGGAGTCTATTATAAAGGATGTAATAGCAGAGCATTTAGAAATGAATAACATAATCAAGCAGAGTCAGCATGGTTTCACGAAGGGGAAATCATGCCTGACAAATTTATTAGAATTCTTTGAGGAGGTAACGAGCAGGATAGACAAAGAGGAACCAGTAGATGTAATATATTTTGATTTCCAAAAGGTAATCAATAAGGTACCACACATAAGGCTACTTAATGAGATAAGAGCCCATGGTGTTGGAGGTATATTATATTAGCATGGATAGAGGATTGGCTAACTAATAGGAGACAGAGAGTTGGGATAAGGGGGGCATTTTCAGGATGGTAACTTGTAACTAGTGGAGCACCACAGGGATCAGTGCTGGGGCCACAATTATTTACAATATATATTAATGACTTGGATGAGGGAAATGAACGTATTATCGCCAAGTTTGCAGATGACTCAAAAATAGGTGGGAAGGCAAGTGGTGAGGATGACACCAAGTGTTTACAGAGGGATATAGGCAGGTTAAGTGAGTGGGCAAAAACTTGGCAGTTGGAATATAATGTGGGAAAATGTGAGGTTATGCACTTTGGCAGGAAGAATAGAAGAGTTGAATATTTTTTAAATGGAGAAAGACTGCAGAAAGCTGCAGCACAGAGGGGTTTGGAAGTGAAAAGCAAAATACTGCAGATGCTGGAGATATGAAACAAAAACAAAAATTGCTGGAAAAACTCAGCAGGTCTGACAGCATCTGTGGAGAGAAAGACAGAAGTGACGTTTCAAGTCCGTATGACTCTTCTTCAGAGCTAGGAATTTGGGATTCCTCATTCATGAATCCCAAAAGGCTAGCATACAAGTTCAACAGGTAATAGGGAAGGCAAATGGAATGTTGGCCTTTATTTCAAAGGGAATGGAGTACAAAAATAGGGAAGTCTTGCTAAAACTATACAAGGCACTAGTTAGACCACACCTAGAATACCGTGAACAGTTTTGGTCCCCTTATCTAAGGAAAGATGTACTGGCATTGGAGGCAGTCTGGAGAAGGTTCACTAGGTTGATCCTGGGTATGGAGGGATTTTCTTATGAGGAGCGGTTGAGTAGGTTGGGCCTGTATTCACTGGAATATAGAAGAATGAGAGGTGACCTTATTGAAACATATAAGATTCTTAAGGGGCTTGACAGGGTAGATGCTGAAAGGTTGTTTTCCCTTGTGGGAGAGTCTAGGACCAGAAGGTATAATCTCAGATTAAGGGGTCGCCCATTTAGGGCAGAGATGAGGAGGAATTTCTTCGCTCAGAGGGTAGT
Source organism: Cetorhinus maximus (assembly GCF_964194155.1). Lineage (NCBI taxonomy): Eukaryota > Metazoa > Chordata > Chondrichthyes > Lamniformes > Cetorhinidae > Cetorhinus > Cetorhinus maximus. The sequence continues at coordinate 110,495,102 of NC_135891.1, forward strand.
GAATCTGTGGAATTCTTTACCACAGAGGGCTGTAGATGCTGGGTCATCAAGTATATTCAAGGCTGAGAAAGACCGATTTTTAATCAGTATGGGAATCAAAGGTTATGAGGAAAAGGCAGGGAAGTGGAGTTGAGGATTATCAGCCATGATCTCGTTGAATGGCGGAGCAGACTCGATGGACTGAATAGCCTACTCCTGCTCCTACATCTTATGGTCTTAATCCCATGACACTATTTCAAAGAAGGATTATCTCTGTTATACTGTCCGATATTTATGCCTCAACCAACATCACTAAAGCCAGGTTATCTGTCGCTATCACATTGATGTTTGTGAGGGCTTGCTGTGTGCAAATTGGCCACCAGCTTCCTAATTTACAACAGTTGACTAGACTCAAAGCTACTTCACTGGCTGTAATGCACCTTTGGTTATCCTGAGGTCATGAAAGGGAGTGTATAAATATGAGCTCTTTGTTCCTCTAACTTATATAGTACTTGAGGACGTGATGCTGAAATTGGGTGCCCAAATATGGTTGCATTCTGCAGTACTAAATTGTTTCCCCGCAGATTAATTCACCAAAAGAATAATAGTCAAGAACTTCCTCAGTGATGCGCCCTCTCTGCAGATGTTACACTATTGGAAGTGCAGCAGAAACCCTGTCAGCCCCCAAGAATTACCCAGCAGTATATTTTTTTTGAAAAAAGCCAGCCCTTCAAACAGAATTAATAACTAATGCCATCTGGAATGCAAGTTATTCAGAACTAAATAAAGGCTTCCGCCCATAGATGAGGTTAAAGAGAGATATTTCAGGCTCCACTTAACTTGCTAATCTATCACACTCAGACAATCCCTTCCAATTTAATGAAGAAAGCATCTGGTTTCACATTTAAAATAAACACCCGGGAAAACATCAGCAAAATTGCATTTGTGGGCCTTCATATATACAATGAGTTCAGTGCACTGCCAATGGAATCTCATACAACCAGTGCAGACTGCATGCCATTTTTCTAATTGTGCTGGCTGCACACAAAATCCCACTAAGAGTGCGGGGGCTTTGCCAAAAATCTACCCTCTGGCACTTCCTTAGGTTCCAAAGAGTTAAATTTGAAATTATGTGGATGGGATTTAATTTGGGCGATAAAAAAAAATGCTTCAAGCAAAGTAAATCTAGAAAAGGAAAAAAAGAAAATGTGTACGGTCAGAGAGGGGAGACTTGGCCTGAGTGAGACAGAGACTGAGTGAGGTATACTTGAGAATTTGGTTTCAAAGTGGGAATTCGGTACATAGGGGGAAAGAAATGCTTCAGTTTACTTGGTTTACTCCAAGTAGTAGAGTGTGCTGAGCGGGGAGTTCGGTGAAGGGCAGGGAGGAGGTGCTTTTTTTTCTTCTACTCTTTTTCAGCCTCCAGTATTTGATTTCCACTTCAGGGCAGCAGAAGGAGCAGGTAAACCAGAAACTAGTATTATTAGTTTTATAAGTATTATAAGTACTGTATTGTTTTATCAGTATTGTAAAGTTTATTGGCAGTGCCAAAACCTATTGGGAAGTGCAAGATTTATAAATTATAACTAATTAATTTGCAATTAATTAATTAACACATATTGGAGATGGCAGGGCAGGTGATGTGCTGCGATTGCAGGATGTGGGAGCTTCTGGATACTGGTGTGATCCAGGGATACACATCTGCAGTAAGAGTTTGCAGCTGAAGGGACTTCGGCTCCAAGTTCTTGAGCTGGAGGCTGAGCTGCAGACACTGTGGCATATCAGGGAGGGGGAAAGTTACCTGGAAAATTTATTCCAGGAGGCTGCTACACCCCTTATGATGGAGTCTTCTGATTTGGTAAGTGGTCAGGGACAGGAGAGTGTGACTGCAAGTGAAGCAGGTAAGGGGACCCAGAGAGCAGGAGCCTCAGCCCTTGCAATTGTCCAACATGTTTGAGGTTTTTTCAGCTTGTTTGAATGAGAGTAGGGCTTCAGGGTGGATGAGCTAACTGGCCATGGCCCATTGGTACAGGAAGCCATTCAAGCTGGGGAAGTTATCAGGAATGTAGTGGTAATAAGGGGCAGTATAGTCAGAGGGATTGACACTGTTCTCTGCAGCAAAGAGTGCGAGTCCAGACAACTGTGTTGCCTGCCCAGCGCCAGGGTTTGGGACATCTGCTTGGGGCTAGAGAGGAATTTGCAGTGGGAGAGGGAGGACCCAGTCGTTGTGGTCCATGTTGGTACCAACGACGTAGACAGGACCAAGAAGGAGGTTCTGCTTAGTCAGTACGAGCAGCTTGGCACCAAATTAAGAAACAAACCTCAAAGGTCATAATTTCTGGATTATTACCTGAGCCACATGCAAATTGGCATAGGACAAATCAGATTAGGGAGATGAATGCATGGCTCAAAGCCTGGTGTGGGAGAAGTGGGTTCTGGTTCATGGGGCACTGGCACCGGTATTGGGGAAAGTGGGATCTGTACCATTGGAACAGTCAACACCTGAACTGGCTGGGACCGGTGTTCTTGCGAGCCACATAACTAGGGAAGTAGAGAAGATTTTAAACTAAGTAGTGCGGGCAAGGGTACAAATTTGGGAAGATGTGGTAAATCAAAGATCAGAGACAAGGCAAAAGTGAAAGGTATTGTTATGGGAAATGAAAAACAGACAATGACAGAAAAGAATAGAGAATACAAATCTGACAGTAAATCAATAGATGAGACTGGAAGTTATTAAAAAAAAGGGTAAAACTAAAGGCTCTGTACCTGAATGCACAAAGCATTTGAAACAAAACAGATCAACTGAGAGTGCACCTAGAAACAAATAATAACGATTTGATAGCCATTACAGAGACATGGCTGTAGGAGGGCATGGATTGGGACCTGAATATTAAAGGGTATAGGACATTTAAGACAGATAGGAAGTGAGGAAAAGGTGGAGGGGTGGCTGTATTAGTTAATGATGGTATTAGAACAATAGAGAGGGATGACCTAAGTTCAGGAAACCAGGGTGTGGAAACAGTTTGGGTAGAGATGAGAAATGGGAAAGGCAAGAAGTCGCTTGTGGAAGTCATGTTCAGCTCCCCTAATAGTAACCACATGGTAGGGTGGAGCAAAAAGGAAGAAATAATGGGATCTTGTCAGAAAGGCACGACGATAATCATGGGAGATTTTAATCTACATATAGACTGGAAAAGTCAGATAGGCAAAGGTAGCCCAGATGAGGAGTTCTTAGAATGTTTCCGGGATAGTTACTTAGAACAGCATTTTCTGAAGCCAACCAGAGAGCAGGCTAAACTAGACCTGGTATTGTGCAACGAGATGGGATTAATTAACGATCTCATGTTGAAGGCATGAAGGCTAGGTAGCAGCCACCATAATATGCTTGAACTTTACAATCAGTTTGAGGGAGAGAGGAGTGGGTCCAAGACTATGTTTTATAAGAGCAATTATGAGGGCATGAAAACAGAGCTGGCTGAAGTGAATTGACAAATTAGGTTAAGGGATAGGTCAAGAGAGATGCAGTGGCAAACATTTAAGGGGATATTTCAGAATACACAGAATAGATATATTCCAATGAGTAAGAAAAAAATTTAAGGGACAGACACACCATCCATGGTTAACTGGAAAGGTTAAAGATAGTATCAAGCTTAAAGAAAAAGTACATAATTGGGCAAAGACAGGTAGGTCAGAAGATTGGACAGAATATAAGTAACAGCAAAGAATGACTAAAAGGCTAATAAGGAGGGAAAAATTACAATACGAGAGAAAGCTAGCCAGAAATATAAAAATAGATATTAAGAGTTTCTATAAATATTTTCTTAAAAAAACGAGTTAACAAAGTGAATGTTGGTCCTATAGAAAGTGAGTCTAGAGAATCGATAATGGAAAACAAGGAAATGGCAGATGACTCAAACAGGTATTTTGCATTAACCTTCACTATAGAGGATACAAGTAACATCCTAGAAGCAGCTATAAATCAGGAAATGGAAAGGAGGGAGGAACTCAGGAAAATTGCAATCACCAGAGAAGTGGTACTGAGTAAATTGTTGGAGCTGGGGCCCGCAAGAGCCCAGGTCCTGATGGACTTCATCCTAAGGTCTTAAAAGAAGTGGCTAGTGAGATAGTTCATGCATTGGTTTCAATTTTCTGAAACTCCCTAGATTTGGGAAAGGTCTCATTAGATTGGTAGGTAGCAAATGTAACTCTGTTATTCAAAATGGAGGGAGACAGAAAGCGGGAAACTACAGGCCAGTTAGCTTAATATCTGTCATAGGGAAAACATTAGAAGTGATTACTAAAGAAGCTATAGCAGGGCACTTGGATAAGTTCAAGGTAATCAGGCAGAGTCAGCATAGTTTTGTGAAAGGGAAATCATGTTTAACCAACTTATTGGAGTTCTTTGAGGAAGTAACATGTGCTGTGGATAAAAGAAAATTGGTGGACGGACTGTAGTTAGATTTCCTTAAGGCATTTAATAAAGTGCCACATTAATTATTGCAGAAAATAAAAGTTCATGGTATAGGCGTTAACATTTTGGCATGGATAGAAGATTGACTGGCTAACAGGAAGCAGAGAGTAGGCATAAATGGATCTTTTTCAGGTTGGCAAGATGTAACAAGTGGTGTGCCATAGAGATCAGTTCTGGGACCTCAACTATTTACAATTTATATAAATGACTTGGATAAAGGGATTGAAGGGATGGTTGCCAAATTTGCTGATGCCACAAAGATAGGTAGGAAAGTAATTTGTGAAGAGGACATATGGAAGTTACAAAAAGATATAGATAGGTTAAGTGAGTGAGCAAAGATCTGGCAAATGTAGCATAATGTGGGAAAATGTGAAATTATCCATTTTAGCAGGAAAAATAAAAGAGGGGCATATTATCTAAATGGTGAGAGATTGCAGAGCTCAGAGATGCTGAGGGATCTGGATGTCCTAGTGCATGAATCACAAAAGGCTAGTATGCAGGTACAGCAATTAACTAAGAAAGCTACTAGAATGTTATCATTTATTGAGAGGTAGATTGAATACAAAAGTAGGGAGGTTATGCTTCAGTTATACAGAGCACTAGTAAGACCGCATCTGGAGTACAGAATACAGTATTGGTCACCTTATTTAAGGAAGGATGTGATTGCATTGGAAGGCATTCAGAGAAGGTTTACCAGACTAATACCTGGAATGGGCAGGTTGTCTCATGAGGAAAGGTTGGACAGGCTAGGCTTCTATCCACTAGAGTTTAGAAGAGTAAGAGGCAACTTGATTGAAACATATAAGGCCTTGAAGGGACTGGGTGGATGTGGAGAGGATGTTTCCTTTTGTGGGAGAATCTAGAACTAGGGGCCACTCTTTAAAAATAGAGTGTCACCCATTTAAAACAGACGTGAGGTGAAACTTGTTCTGAGGATTGAGAGTCTTTGGAACTCTCTTCCTGAAGAGGCGGTGGAAGCAGAGGCTTAGAATATTTTTAAGGCAGAGGTGGATAGATACTTGGCAAGCAAGAGGGTGATAGGTTATCGGGGATAGGTAGGATGCAGTTTTGAGGTTACTATTAGATCAATGATGATCTGATTTTATTAAATGGCAAAGCAGCTCGAGGGACTGAATGGCCTGCTCCTTGCTCATATGTTTGTACTATATGAAAGGGAAAGAAAAACAAAAATGAGTGATTTCTTTTACTCTCTCCTGACATTGTGCACCAGCCAAAACACAATTTTATCTCCTTCTCGGTCTCAACTTGCTCTGCATTTCCAACATTTCCTGTCTTTTCATGTAACTTTATTTCCTAATCCATCTACAACTGACATGGTGGCGGTCATGGTGAGGTCAAAAGCCTCAATGTTTTGCGTGTTGACCCTTTGTCAAGACTACAGATGCTGATTAAGCACCCATACCCAAAATAATGGCCAGCTGCTCTATATTTCCAGTTTTCTTCTACTTATCATCCTCTTCCTTCCCCCCCACCCCCACCCCCAAACTTTCCTGGACTCAGTTTTGTGGAAAGTTTAGAATTCACCTATTTCAACAGAGCCAAGGTCCAACTACAAAAAAACAGTTAAGAGCAATGTATGAGATCTAAAAAAAGCAACTGTGCTGAAGGCAGTATGCTCACAGAATTAAAAGATCCCTTATATTGGAGAATGCTGGCCACCACTTCAGACCACAGCATTATGAAAAAAAGCATGGAGACCTGAAAGTAAGGAGCTGCCAGATGCATTTCACAAGTACAACTTCTGTTGGTCACATTCCAATCTAACACTGTTCTTTCTTCCACCAGGTGTTTGCTCTTTTCTTCTGCAGACTTATGGGTGCCTGCTGCCCACTAGTACCTTTCCCAAGTGACCATTCTTCATGTGGGAGTGCCAGAGGTTATTCAGCCATAAGGCATTGCAAGCAGGTTCAAGTTCTGGCCTCGGCACACATTTTCAATCAGAGCTCACCACACAACAATTAAGAGACTTTCAATGTTCCTTTCCTTAGCCTAGCTGGCTGAAAATGCCACCATTGAGATCGATTGACTGTAAATCAAATGTTCTTGGTCTGTGGGGCTCAATTTTTCCCACAGAAATTGTGTTTTACATCTTAGATCGCTCCTAACTCTACAACCCACCAGTGTCAAGAAGTGCCTCCTTATATTAGTCATTATCAAATGCATGCCCTCAACCTGTACATGCTTAACCTTAACTTATACAATTAACACATTGATGAGTAAATAAATAAGAACTCTATAGAACCACCAATTGGCTAAAATTACTGAAGTGAGAGTTTCAGATTTATAGATTAGAAAACACAAAATACAACATCCAAATTATTGGGTTGATAGCAATGATGCTGGGGCAGGGGTTGCTTAATATCAACCATCTGTTTGTCCTTGAGAAGTCAATGATATATGCAAATGTGTTCTAACACTTGAGGTTATAAATAACCTCCTGGCTTTGCCTGCTGACACTGTATAATGACCTTTTTTGGACTATTACTTGGTATATTTTCTTCTAGCTTTCCTTGATTAACAACAGCTGAACTTCTATTCATCATGTAGCCGTTTGCTACAGAACACACACAGTCTACATATAAATGTACCATCCCAGATAATCATTTTGTGATTGCAATGGTTTGTGCTTCTAGCACCCACAGGATGTCAGTCAAATCCAAATCATTGTAACTAACCCTTAGCACATCGAAGATCCTAACTTGCATTTTTGTTCATTAGCTGATATTGCAGAGGATCATTGCAAATCTTCCCGAATAAATCATTTTCAAGAATTTGCCACAAAACAATTAGCATGGCAGGGATTGTGTCATATTTAGTATCCAGCAGAGGAACGCTAGATAAAAATCCCATGTTCCATCATAAGTTATAAGCTGTGTCTATAATTGTAATAGCCTTTATCGCTCCCCTTCTCCCCATACTGATGTGTACTTTTAATATCAGCAATTTTATTGCATATATCCAACTATAACTTTCCTGAAGGCTGTGGTACATTTAAAACAGGGTGAGTGAAAGGCACTTGGGGCTCCGTCCTCTCCTATAGCTTAAGGTTCTGATGAAAGGTCATTGATCTGAAAGGTTGGGGGGGTGGATTTTAACTCACCCAAAACCCATCTGCACAGAGTTAAAATTGGGCCTCTTCCCTCTCTGCATTTGCTGCCAGATCTGCTGAGTATTTTCTGGTTTTTCTGTTTTTGTTTCAGATTTCCAGCATTTGCAGTATTTTGCTTTTGTATAACTTGAGATGCCCACTTTTTGCCAAGTCCAAGAGCTGATGGTATGGTGGGATTAAAAAAAGTAATGTGTGTATACTGTTCTTTTTAACTGCAAACAACACTCTTTCTGATCAATTTTTAATTATCAAAAGTACTGCATGGTGACCTCACAACTGATGACCCAGTTCAAATGTGAATGAACAGCCACCCTCTATTGCTCCATGTACCTGACCTTGGTGTCCATCAGCTCGGTGTGTGTGTGTGTGTGTGTGTGTGGAGAGAGAGAAGGACAAGTTAATCTTACTTCTTTAAAAAAATGATTAATGTTTGGAGTACCCCTCAAATAAGTAACTTCTTAAGATTAAAGTAATTCCCAAAAGTTATAAATAAGACACAGAATGTTTCACATGGAGAATAAATTAACAAATTTTATTATCCGTGGCTCATGCTATTTTTCACTGGCACTATAAATGTATTATTTTAAGATGAAATCTGCTGCAATATGATCGTTCCCTAGCAGACACACTGGTGGGGAGGGGTGAGTTTTCAGTGCAGACTGTTCTAGCTGTTTTCTGTCTGAAAGCTTTCCATTCAGGCAGTAACATCTCCTTAAAGTATTAAATGGGGGCAAGAGAGCCAGTCTGAGTCCAATTAATTGCTGTTTTCCAATGCTACTCTATAAAAAAGCATCAGGAGGAGAAGCAGTTGTCAGGTGCAAGCTCCAAGGTGAAAAATACACAGCGTATGTAATATTAGCATCTGAATCCTTCATATCTCTTACGTAAAATTATTTTGTCTGCTAAATAATAACTTGCACTTATACAGTAATTAACCTAATAAAACATGCTGAGGTGCTTCACTGGAGCATTATCAAACAAAATTTGACACCAAGCCATATGCGGAGGTCAACGAGGTAGGTTTTAAGTAGGGTCTTAAAGGGAGGCAGAGAGGTCAAAAGATGAAAGGGTTGGGAAGGGAAATCCAGAGTTTTGGGCCTAGGCGGCTTAAGTGGATTAGTCCCTCCGTTGCAACAGTGCGCAATTTGTACGATTTTGTACAAATGAATTACGGGGGTAAATTTTGTGTGGGTTGGCTCTTCTGATCTTCCACCATATCTTTGATGGAACAGCTACAGTGACCCTGTGAAACGATTGTTTTTTCCTGAGGTTTCCATAGCTCTTCCTACAAAGTTGTGACAGATAAGCAGCAGAAACTGTGCCGAAATTCTCCCCCTAATTGTTCATATGCTACCACCAGACAGTGCAATGTTTCTGTTTACAATTATATTGGAATCGGTTTGCCTTCAATTCCATTCAAACTCAGTTCCTTCCACATTAGCCCCATCATCACACCATCCACTTCATAACATGCGTAATGAAAGATCAGTAACTCAGGCTGCACAGCTTCTCATATCCTCTTTATCTCTTTACAAAATTAGAATAAGAATTAGATTATTGGACAGTTTATTATGATAGGATATTTACTGTGCTGGACTTTTAGACTATCCAGTGAGAATGAGACCCACTGTCAAATCTGGGTCAGATCCAAAATATTTAAATATCTATTTCATCTCGCTCATATTATATTTCAGAGAAACTTCACTCCAATCCTAATTTCTATTACACTCTTGGGGCAACAATCAGTTTTCTCCAAGAGGGAACAATAAACTTTTTGCACACTTCCTTGTTATTCGTTGGGAGGTGATCAGTGTGCGTTTTCTCTCAATTTCTAAGGGATCTGATTTAAATCATCTCCACATAGCTTCAGACAAGAGGATAGTTTCCTACAGATGATGCATTTTTAGATGTATTTCTTTTTGCCTGCACCTATATCTATATGGTGTACATTATGGTGAACGGAGAGTTTTGGCTTTCAAATAGGGAAAGATTTTCAGATTCTGTGTTTTTAAATATATATATAGTTTTAGCTGGTGAGTAAATCTGAATTAAAGCTTGATTTTGGATTGGTGCATGTGTAAAATCATTTCAAAGAGATGGCCAATATACAAAATTGCCCTGGTTCATTCGTGTTTTCAATGAAAGTTGGGTAAATACATTTGTCGCTGTTACTAGTGGTAATCACTTATTTACCGTGCACCCGGGCAGCCACTTTGAAACGTTAAGCTGTATGTGTTTGGACAGAAAAATCACAGGCTGCCAAGCACAGAACTGAAAAGAAGCCAGCCATTTAATCAGGGGTATAACTGAGGTCAAAATAGTTAATGCGTCAACATGAAAATGCGTGACACAAAGTCATTCCGTGACAGTTCCAACTTAATTTCAGTTTCTGAAATTGACCTGGCTCCATAAGAAAACACAAATCTCGACGAAAGATGGTAGTCATTTTAACCCTTTCTGAATTGATTCAAATCCGTGCTTTCCAAGTACTTATGCCATCAGTAACTTAGTGGGCTGAATCTTCGGCTCGGCGAGTGGGGGCGGGGCCTGCTCGCCGAGGCGCAAAATGACGCGTGGTGTTGTCAGGCGTGCGTCCCGACATCACGGCACGTCATTCAGACTTTCAGCTCAGTAGGCGCACACCCGAGTCAGCTGTACGCCCGCCGAACTGTCAAAGGCCTATTAAGGCCATTTAACTCTGAATTAAAATAATTAACGGAGCTGCCCATCCAACCTTAAGGTGGGCGGGGGGCAGGCGAAGAGCCCAGGCGGCCTTTGCATTTTTCATGGAACTTCATCCACGGGCGGGATGAGGTTTCATGAATGATTTTAAAATTGTCAAAATTTTATTGAAATCAATACACATGTTCCAGTTTCACATGAGGGGGGACATGTCATAAAAATTTTCTCACCACTTTATTAAACTTTTTGGACTTAAAACTAATCCCCCTGAGGCACCTCTCGACTCAGTTCCCTGCCCGCACAAGCAGCGGCTCAGCGCTTCTGGGTGCTCATCACGCTGGGCAGGCCTTAATGGGCCCGCCCATGTAAAATGGCGGCACAGACCCGATCGGGGGCGCCAGTCGGGGCAGCGCCCTCTCTGCCCGCCCGACAGGCAGAAAATTCTGCCCAGTGTGTCTTTCACCTTCTGTGTAATCATCTTGTAAATAAACCCTGACCAACAATATTAGCTAAAATATAACCATGTGACAATATGGTATTTACCACCCTTCATATTAGGCTGAAGGATATGGTGGACACCCCACAAGGTCTCCGGTGGGACATGTCACAGGTATGGGATAATAGTCCCATAGTACACAACCCCACTTACAAATGCTCAGATTTTCATTTCATAAGAGATTCAGTATGGTTAAACAAGACTGCTTTGGTACTCTGAACACAAGTCAATAGTATTGAGATGAAACACAAGTCATAACACCCACAATCGTTGAGAACACAACATGCTGGTTAATGACAGCCGGCAGAGAAAAGACACAGCCAAAGATACCATTTAACATCAGGGATATCATACATATAAAATTCTGGTGCACCAATATCACAGGATTGTTACAGCACAGAAGGAGGCCATTTGGCCCATTGTGTCTGCACTGGCTCTCCAAATGAGCAACTCACCTAGTTACATTTTCCTGCCTTTTCCCTGTAACCCTCCACATTCTTCCTTTTCAGATAACAGTCAAATTCCTTTTTGAATGATTCAGTTGAACCTGCCTCCATCACACTCTCAGGCAAAGCATTCTGGACCCTAACCACTCACTGCATGAAAAAGTTTTTCCTCATATCACTATTGCTTCTTTCACTAATTACTTTAAATCTGTGCCCTCTCGCTCTCGATTCTTTCATGAGCGGAAACAGTTTCTCCCTATCTACTCTGTCCAGACTCCTTATGATTTTGAATATCTCTATCAAATCTCCTCCCAGCCTTCTCTTCTCCAAGAAAAAGAGTCCTAACTTCCCCACTCTATCTTCATAACTGCAGTTCCTCATCCCAGGAACCATTCTCATGAATCTACGTTCTATGCCTTCACATCCTTCCTAAAGTGTGGCACCCAGAACTGGACGCAATACTCCAGCTGAGGCCAAATCAGTGACTTATACATGTTCAACATAACCTCCTTGCCCCTTGTACTCTGTGCCCCTATTAATAAAGCCCAGGATACTGTATGCTTTATTAACCACTCTCTCAACGTGTCCTGCCCACTTTCAATGACATATACATCCAGGTCCCTCTGCTCCTGCACCCACTTTAGAGTTATACCCCCTATTTTATACTCTCTCCATGTTCTTTCTACCAAAATGAATCACTTCACATTTCTCTGCATTGAACTTCATCTGCCACCTGTCTGCCCTTTCCATCAATGTCCTTTCTAAGTTCTACATTACCCTCCTCACGGTTCACAATGCTTCTGAGTTTTGTATCATCCACAAACTTTGAAATTGTGCCCTGTACGCCAAGGTCTAGGTCATGAATTTAAATCAGGAAAAGCAAGGGTCCCAACTCTGACCCCTGGGGAACTCCACAATAGCGTAGCTGATAAATGGGCTACCTTCAAAGAAGAGATAATTTGGGCACAGTCAAGTATATTCCCTCGAAAGGGAAATGCAGGGAAAACAAATACAGACCTCCATGCATGATGTCAAAGGAGGAAGAAATTAAGATAAAGAAGAAAGATTGTGTTTAAGACAGGTGTCAGGTAGAAACTACAATTGAGAGCACAGGCTGAATATAGAAGGTTCAGAGGGGAATTATGAAACAATGATCACTGTCCCCTAAATGTTCTCTTCACGACACTTGATCTACTTGGCCCACCTCATTTCCAAGAACCAGGTCTAGCAGTACCTCCTTCCTTGTTGGACTGGAAACATACTGCAGTAGAAGATTTTACTGAACATGCTCCAGGAACTCTTGACCCCCTCTGCCCTTTACACCACTACTATCCCAATCTATTTTTGAATAATTAAAGTCCTCCATTATAAGTACTCTATAATTTTTGCACCTTTCTGTAATTTCCTTGCAAATTTGTTCCTCTACATCCTTCCCAATGGTTGGTGGCCTATATTCTATACCAAGCAATGTAATTGCACCTTTTTTGTTCCTTAGCTGTGGTTAAATAGATTCTGTCCTTGACTCCTCTAGGACATCCTCTTTCTCCAGCACTGTAATGCTCTCCTTAATCAATACTGCCACACCTCCACCCCGTTTTCTTCCTCCCTGTAACACCCAGTCCTGCCCTTATTTGAGCCAGGTCTCTGTTATTGACACAATATCATAATTCCACATGGCAATCTGCACCTGTAACTCTTATTTAACACACTCCATGCATTCACATACATTCACAGTAACTCTGATTTAAACGCTATTACTTTCTCCTTTACTCTGATCCCACCTATTAGCTTGCAATTCAAATAGCGCCATGGGATCTTTTACATCTACCAGAGCAGACAGATGAGAGCTCGGTTTAACATCTCATCCAGATGGTGGCACCTCCGACATTGCAGTGCTCTCTCTGTACTGCAATGGAATGTCAGCCTTGATTGTTGTGCTTAAGTTCTGGAGTGGGACTTGAACCCAGAACCTTGTGACTCAAAGGCAAAAGTGCTACCAACTGAGCCACTGAACCACAACTGCAGTTACAGCTACTAACCTCCAGGTGGATGCAAAGATCAAACTTCCTGCAATTTCATAATTTTTAAAATCACTATGACCTCCAATGCACCACTAAGGACACACCGAAACAGCTATTTTAACCTAACCCACCAGGTGAAAATGGGGTTGGCTGGGGTCAATGGTGCATTAAAATTAGGTGGGACATAATTTGGGCATCCAATCCAAACCTGCCTCCTTTGCACCGAGGAGCTTGGGTTACAACTGTGATCAAGTCTTGGTCCCGTGATACGTATTTTATTTTCTTCTGCAAGAATCATGATTCCACCTTTAAAGCAGAGAAACCTTCTGTTATAGAACCAGTATAGACTTCAATCCTGTGCAGTGCTTTTACCAAAGGACAGCATTGTGTCATTATCCTGTGTACCATTTGTAAAAAAGAAAGACTTGCATTTATATAGCACCTTTCACGAGCTCAGTGTGTCCCAAAGTGCCTTACATCCAATGAAGTACTTTTAAAGTATAGGACAGGATGTCCCCAGTAAAATATTTAGTGGCAAGCCCACCCCTGCTCCAGTGGGTTGCCCTGCAGCTATTTAATGCCCTGAAGGGGTTTGACAGGCTCAGGGCAAGATTTTTGCCTCCATCTGGAGAGGAAGTCCCACCTCCAAGAGCTGCCAGCCAATCAAAAGGCCAGCAGCTCTCTGGTCCCAGCAGCGCCACTGGGAGCAGTGACCATTGCTGGGACTGCATCCAGTTCCCAACAGCGCGGAGCCACGGAGCTGGATTGGGAGATAATTTTCAAAGGGGCCAGAGCAGGATATGTCCCTGTGAGGCGGTGGGGTGGGGTAGGGGGGCAGCCGGGGTACACAGGCCAGTGGGGGAAAGGAAATTAGAGCTTGGAAGGTGGGGGGAGGGCCTCCTTTTCACCGAGTAGCTTGGGTTACAACTGTGACCAAGTCTGTGGTCCCCTGATACGTACCAATTATCTCCCAATCCAGCTCCTTGGCTCCGCGCTGTTGGGAACTGGATGCAGTCCCTCTCAATGGGCCTGGAGGGGGCTTTAAAAAGGAGGAAACTCCCTCCCCTTTCTCACCAACAGCCCGACGGGTGAGACCAGGTAGGCATCAAAATAGGCTCCACCCTCCACTGGAAAAATTGTGGCGAGGGGGGAAGTTCACCTTAAGTGACCAATAATTGGCCACTAAGGGCTTCAGTTGGCCCAAGGGGCGCATGTAAAGTTGTGCTGGGACCGGGCAGGTAGGCGCTGGGAACAGTGCCATGGCATTACTCCCAATGTTATACCCTCCCCCCACCCGCCTGCCTGCCAGCCAACCCACATCCAGGGGGAGCATAAAATTCTGCCCAGTCCCTTTAGTAACAAAGGAAATGCAGCAGCAAATTTGTACAGAGCAAGCTCCCACAAACAGCAATATGTGACAATGACCAGATAATGTGTTTTTCAATGTTAATTGATGAATGAATATTAACAGGAATAAGTTGTCTGCCCTTTTTCTTAATGTTGCTGAGTGTTTTTTTTTATGTCCACCTGAGAGAGCAGACAGAGCCCCAGTTTGACATCCCACCTGAAAGATGACATTTCAGATCGTGCAGCGCTTCCTCAGTTCTGCAATGGAGTGGCAACCTAGATTTTTATGATTAAGTTTCTGGAGTGGAGACTTGAACGCACAACCTTGTGACTCAGAGACGAGGGAGAGAGAGTGATACCAACTAAACCATAGCTGCTGCTGCAAAGCTGACAATGACATTATTAAAACTGCTGTAACACTGGAATTCTCCCCCATATGAAACATTTCAACCAATAAGGCACAGTGTAGAATTACCAAATGCTACAAACTGTATTAAATGGTAAAATGCTTAGAGATGGAGGTATAGCCAAAGGTAACAGGGTGAGAAGCGGGGGCGGGGGGAGGGAATAAAAGGAGAAAACAAAATGTTAGTTTTACATCTACACTAGTGAATCCAAACTGAGAAGCAATGTCATAGAACTAATCTTTAGAAATTCATGGTGAGGTAAATTGCCAGATTGAATTTACGGAGCACCATCACACCTCAGAGTGCAATTTGCATGCAACCTTTCCAACAATTCAATAGCTTCGTCCTCCATTCATTGACTCACTGCTGAGATTACAAATGAGAGACGGTTGCCAACTAAATTGAAAACTGCTTTTATGGCATAGTGATAGACATCACAAAATCTACTGAGACTTAAATCTGCTACACATTCTAACAATCTCTTCATCCCCAGTCACATATCAAACGTTGAATCTCACCTTGGAGACCTTTCAACTACCGAGCAGGGAGTAGGAGCACATGAAAAACTAATTAGACTAAAGATCTAAAAACACAGCCCAAAATGATTCAATTCCCAGTCTCTCAAACTTTTAAAGTAGTTATGCTGCATTCATCCCAAGCTGCCCTTGAAATTTTTTTTTTAAGTCATGAGATCAAGAAAGGGTTAATCTCATGCTTTCCCTTTTCAAAAAGAAACTGCAAGCTGAGAAACTGAGCACTGAGCAGATGGGACAGCAGCATTCAGTCGACAGCTGGTGCAGTCGACAGGCCTGAGGTTCACCCTTCAGCAGCAATAAACAGTCATCTGCAAACGCGTTCACCAGACATGCTGGATAACCCATCCCTCACTGGCAAGATAACGCAAAGCACGGATTATTTGTTAAAGCCTGGGAGGTGATTTTGCTGAGGACAGCAAGATCGTACTGCGGCGTTTCGGATGATATCTTAATTTAAGCACAACGTGCCGCTCCTGCCTCAGAACAAAGAATATCATAAAGTTTTCCCACGTTGCTCGAAGAATGTTGGTTACGTTTTACAACTCTCGTCAGTTTATCTTATTCTGCTTCAGCGGAAGCAGACTCCTCCTAGAACGTGCTGATGAACTGAAGACAGGCAGGACGCAGGTCAATTGAAGGACAAGGTTCCAGCTCCTGAATGAGCCATCTAATCCTTGCCATGAATAAATAGCCCATGCAGATCTGTAGTTCAATTTGCTGATTTTTTTTTAAAGTCTGCTGGAGGCATAACCAGGAAGTAAAGAGAAAAGACAGGTAATGTTTCATTGGAAACACTATGAGAACTGATCTGGTTCTCTATTGCCCTTTAGGAAAGTCCTTACCTGGTCTGGCCAACATGAGACTCCAGGCCCACAGCAGTGTGGTTGACTCTTAAATACCCTCTGAACAAGGGCAATTCAGGATGGGCAATAAATAAATGCTGGCCTAGCCAGCGACACCCACCTCCCATGAATAAATGAAAAAAGTGTAACAAGCATTTTAATGAGGTTGGAAAAAGAGAAAAAAAACCTGGGAAACGATTGACAAAATCTTAAAAAAAGAGAGGGAGTTTAATGAGGAACACAGGAAGCCCCTCAACACTGCTTTGGAATTCTTTTTACAATCTAATCTGTACCTTAACTCCATTTAGCTGCCTTTTGCACCCAACTATCTTCTAAATTAGAGTCATCCACAGACATGGATACACGGCTTTTTATTCCTCCATCCAAGGCACTAATATATGAGATGAAAAACTATACAAATCGGTGGGAAACATTGCTTATCACACTGCAAATTGCTTAATGAGAGACTTTTATTGAAAACAGATGTTATAAAAAACCATCGAGGTGATAGATAGACTAAAAGATCATGGTATGCTCGGAATACTAGTATAATCACAGAATTGCTACAGCAGAGGGGGCGGCCAATCGATCCATCATGTCTGCACCAGCTTCCCGAATGAGCGATTCCCCTGCATTCTCCCCATAACCCTGCACATTCTTCCTTTTCAGATAGCAATCTAATTCCCTTTTGAGTGCCTCAATTGCATTTGCCTCCACCACACTCTCAGGCAGTGCATTCTAGACCTTAACCACTCACCGCGTCAAGAATTTTTTCCTCATGTCACTTTTGCTTCTTTTACCAATCACTTTAAATCTGTTCCCTCTTGTTCTCTTGAGCCTTTCATGACTGGGAATGGTTTCTCCCTGTCTACTCTGTCCTGACCCCTCATGATTTTGAATGCCCATATCAAATCTCTCAGCCTAATCTTCTCTAAGGAAAACAGGCCCAACTTCTCCAATATACCTTCATAACTGAAGTTCCTCATCCCTGGCACCATTTGTGAATCTTTTCTGCACTCTCTCCAATGTCTGTTTAAAAAAAAAGGAGTTGCTCATTTAAGACAGAGAAAGGGGAAACGTTTTCTTTCAGAGGGTTATGAGCCTTTGAAACTCTTCCTCAAAAGGTGGTGGAAGCAGAGTTTTTGAATATTTTTAAGGCAGAGCTAGATAGGTTCTTGATTAACAAGGGGGGTGAAAGGTTATCGGGGCAGGCAGGAATGTGGGGTCGAGGTTACATTCAGATCAGCCACGATCTTATTGAATGGCGGAGCAGGCTCGAGGGGCCGAGTGGCCTACTCCTGCTCCTAATTCATATGTTCGTATGCTTTCACATCTTTCCTATAGTAAGACGCCCAGAACTGGACGCAACACTCCAGCTGAGGCCAAAATAGTGTCTTATACAAGTCCATCCTTCAAAAAGGGGCAAGTCGTGTGATGCTTAATTAGTGCTGATCATTTTAACCTATAAAAGTTAGTGAATGTTATAACAATGAACAATCTAAAATAAGGTCACTATTGGGAATGCCAATGAAAGGCTATATATTATTAATCAGTCTGGAGAGCTAACTGTCACACTGATGACCTTATATAAAAGGTTAGAAAGTAATTGAGCATTGCTTACAGTATGGGCCTTTTTTAAATGAGAAGTGTGATGCTGGGTTGCCCTGGGGTCACCAATTCATCAAATCGGAATCGCTACGTGTGCCCTTTTAGGGCACCACTAATGTGGGATGGTCGAATCAAACTGAAAAGATGTCAAAATGAACACTGAGTGCCACCAAAATAAAAAGGATACCTTCCCAACTAAATCAAGATTTCATTATTGATGTCTATAAGACACACTATATTCTGCAGTCCCCATAGTTTATGAAAGGCATAAAGCATACCAGTGGAAACAGCATACTGCCTCTCCTTGGCCACCCTGACAAACAAGACCACAGAATAGCAGCATGCAGGTCAACCACCCCGCGCACTCATGGGCCCCACCTGTCCTGGACTACAAATTGCTGTTTTAGCCAAGTCCGGCAGCAGGACCACAAGAAGATCCACTGACTTGTCCATCCCCACCCCCCTGGGCAACCAAAGATTGGCAGAGCCTAAAATATGGCCAAAGTTTGAGGAGTAGCCCCAGGGGCTGGAACCTCAATCCACTGATTTGGGCAACAGACTCATTTAGAACACAAAAAAAATGCACCCGGCTTGGGAGATTCGAAGACAATACTCCAGGCAACAGCCACCATCCCAGATCCCCATGGTGCTAAGGGATGTCTCGCTTTTCGAAGGGAGTCTTCCGTTGCAATACCATGTCCACCAGATGGCGCATCAGGTGCTTATTAGGGTGAGAGGAGGCAGCAAGGAAGTGAAGAGTGTGCTGGAGTAAATCACCTCACATGTGGAACAGCAACGCAGGGGATTTCTAGGGGATGGTTCATCTTGTGATGCACAGGTTCCCAAGGGAGGTTTCAGGGACTTCGTGCCAATGAGGTATTCCAGCCGAACAAGGTAAAATCAGCGGGATCCCTCCACGCTTGAGCCTCCTTGATACAACCAGTGAAGTCAGGGCCTAGCACAATCCTCATTTCCTGGATGGCTTTGGCCACTGGCCTAAACCTCTGCCACAACTTGTATGGGAACAATGGAACACCAGCCTAGTCTTTTTATAAAATTTGTTGAGGGTATGTGAGCAATGCTTGCAAAGCTGTATTTTTTGACCATTCCTTATCTATGGCAACTAGTATCACTCTATAGTAATCCTACTGTTCCTACTTTGGAATTAACAGCAACAAATTATATTTATATAGTGCCTTTAACATAATCATGGGATGTGGGCATTGCTGACTAGGGCAGCATTTATTGCCCATCCCTAATTGCTGAGAAGGGTGTGGTGAGCTACCTTCTTGAACTGTTGCAGTCCATGTGCTGTAGGTACACCCACAGTGCTGTTAGGGAGGGAGTTCCAGGATTTTGACCCAGCTACACTGAAGAAATAGTGGTATAGTTCCAAGTCAGGATGGTGTGTGGCTTTGAGAGGAGCTTGCAGGTGGTGGTGTTCCCATGCATCTGTTACCCTTGTCCTTCTAGGCCACAAGTTTGGAAGGTGCTGTCAAAGTAGCCTTGGTGAGTCGCTGCAGTACATACTGCTGCCACCGTTCATCAGCGATGGTGGGAGTGAATGTTGAACGTGGTGGATGGGGCGCTAATCATGCGGGCTGCTTTGTCTCGGATAGTGTCAAGCTTTTGGAGTGTTGTTGGAGCTGCACTCATCCAGGTAAGTGGAGAGTATTCCTTCACACTACTGACTTGTGGTGGACAGACTTTGGGGAGGTCAGAAGGTGAGTTACTTGCCACAGAATTCCCAGCCTCTGACCTGTGTTTGTAGCCACAGTATTGTAATGGCTAGTCCAGTTCAATTTCTGGTCAATGGTAACCCCCAAGATGTTGATAGTGGAGGATTCAGCAATGGTAATGCCAATGAATGTCAAGGAGAAATGGTTAGATTTTCTCCTGTTGGAGATTGTCATTGCCTGACCCTTTAAGTGGCAAGTAACATTCATGCCACACATCAGCCCAACCCAAACATTGTCCAGGTCTTGCTACATGTGGACATGGACTACTTCAGTACCTGAGGAAAAACAAATGGTGCTGAACATTGCACAATCAGGGAACATCCCCATGTCTAACCTTATGCTAGAGTGAAGGTCATGGATAAAGCAGCTGAAGATGGCTGGGCCTAGGACACTACCTTGAGAAACTCTTGCAGTGATGTCCTGGGACTGAGATGTTTGTCTTGGTCTTGGTCAAAGAGGTAGACTTTACAGAGTGCCTTAAAGGAGGAAAGCAAAGTAGAGAGGGAGAGGTGTAGGGAGGCTATTCTAGATCTTAGGGCCTAGGCAACTGAAGGTGCAGACATCAATGGGGAAGCAATTAAAATCAGGGATGTTCAAGACGCCAAAATTAAAAAAGCACAGATATCTGGGAGTTGTGGGGCTGGAGGACATTACAGAGGATAGGGAGGGCCAAGGCCCTGGAGGAATTTGAAAATAAGGATGAGAATTTTAAAATCAAGACATTGTTTTTTCTGGGAGACAATCACAGAGGACCGGAGTGATAGGTGGGCAGGACTTGGTGAGAATTAAGACAAGGGCAGCAGAGTTTTGGATGACCTCAAGATTGCAGAGGGTAGAATATGGGAGACCAGCCAAGAGTGCATTGGAATAGTCAAGTCTAGAGCTAACAAAGGCATGAATGAGGGTTTCAGCAGCAGATGAGCTGAGATAGAGAAGTAGGGTGATGTTACAGAGTTGGAAATGGCTGTCTTAGTGATGGCACAAATGAGGTTCGAAGCTCAAAGGTCAGAAGTTCATCTCCATGTCAAATGTGATACCAAGGTTGCAAACAGACTGTTTCAAACTCAAACCGTTACTCAAGGACAGAGATTGAGTAAGTTTAGCTAAGGAACAGAGTTTGAAGCAGGACCAAAAATAATGTTTTCAGCCTTCCCAATATTTAATTGGAGAAAATTTCTGCTCACCTAGTACTGCATGCCAATAAGCAGTCTGAAACAATGACAACAATGGAGGAGTCAAGAAAGGTTGTGGTGGGTTAGAGCATCCAATTGTTACATTCCAGTTCCTATTTTCAAATAGCAAACAAATAACTTGGTCTTGATCATAATCAGATCACTACCACAGAGAAATGCCAGCCAAACTTAAGCCTGGTTGTTGGGATGACTACACATAAAAAGCCCACCACTGGTATAAGTAACTTCACATTGAATGGGCACTTTAAACAATGAGAATTAAATCCAACCATTCAATGATCAGTTGCTTTGGAAGGGTAAACTTTCATTTAATAGTTAATTTGTGTGGTCGAGGTAAGGGCATTAACGGTGGGGAATGGAACATGTTTTCTGCTTTAGGTCCTCTCGTCATAAAGCATAAATTAAGTCAGGTATAGCATAGCAAGGCAATATAGTTTTACTTAGTTCCAAACCTCCAGGATCTAGGCTCTCCCCACATTTCTCTATGATATTGTAGCTTGGATAACTTATAAGTGCCATATCAAGGCCCTAGAATATTATCAACGCTAAGAAAAATCTTGTGAATCAAGTGGGAGGACAAAAGAACAAACACGAGAGTCTTCCAAGACAGACGTGCCAAGTATAGAGGCTGCGGTCATTTCACACCAGCTAAGATGGATGGGACATGTCGCCAGAATGCCAATCAGGTTCTCTATTCAGAGCGACGCCAGGGAATCCGTTCACAAGCAGGCCATAGGAAAATGTTTCAAAGACAATCTCAGAGTCTCTATGAAGGTCTGCCATATTACCATCAACACGTGAGAAGCAGATGCCCAATCATGAGCAATCGTGAAAAAGATGCCCCAGCTCACCAAAATGGCAATCCATCATCAAAAATGGTGTCAAGACCTTCCAATCAACAAGAGTAGACTCTGAAAACGGTGAGAGACACAGAAAGAGAGGACAGCTGATCAAGCCAACAATTCACAACTCTACTAGCCAACAACTGGCATCCTCACTGTGGGAGAGCCCGTAAGGCTAACAGAGCTCATAACCCAGCTGCGAATCTACAGCCAACGCTGAAATCTCACTTCGACCCAGCCACCCATAAGAAAGAATCATCTTCAACACAAGCATTGCCAATAGAGAAATTCCAGCTAGAATGAGCGAATAAAAGTCAACCTTTTTTCCCCCAAATCGAAGAGACCCTTGTACCATCAGTTTGGGTGTCCTTAACCTGCTATCTACTGGCTGTGGACCCATAGAAATGAAGCTTGGACAACTTGTAAATGCCATATCAAGGCCCCAGAACAATATCAACACTAAGAAGGTCTTGTGAATCAAGTTGCACTCTCACTCAGTAAAGTTGCAGAATGGAAAAAAAATAATTGTGCAAGGAAGTTAACACACCATCCAGATGTATATATTCTGGAACTGAAGACACTAAACGTAAGAAAAAGGAGTGGGCCATTTGGCCCCCTCAAGCCTGCTTCACCATTGAATAAGATCGTGGCTGATCGGATTGTAGCCTTAATCCCACTTTCCTGTTTGCCCCCCATAACCCTAGATTCCCTTGATAATCAAAAAGCAGACTAACTTAGCCTTAAATATGACTCAGACTCTACTGCTCTCTGTGGAATAGAATTCCAAAGACCAACAACCCTACATGAGGAAATTCCTCATCTCCACCTTAAATGGGAGACTCATTTTTAAACTGCGTCCCCTAGATCTAGATTCCCCCATGAAGTGAAACATCCTCTTAGCATTTACCCTATCAAGCACCCTCAAAATTCTATGTTTCAATGAGATAACCTCAAATTCTTCTGAACTCCAATGAGTACAGGCCCAACCTGCTCAACTTTTCCTCATAAGACAACCCTTTCATCCCAGGAATCAGCAACCTTCTCTGAACAGCTTCCAATGCAAGTATATCCTTCCTTGAGTAAGGTAATCAAAGCTGTACGTTCTCTCAAAAGTTGCATTGTTGCTCCTTCAGCTTTGATTTTTCACCAATTCCCCTATTATGCAATTCTACTGGGGAATATATATATTTTTTAATGTCAACATCCAGTGCAAGGATCAAGCACCCCTTGTAACGTATTACACAAGCCAGATGCAAAGTAATCAATACTTTACTCAGCACCAATTTATCGGTAAGTTCACAGATGACATGAAAATTAGTATTGTGGTAAATAGCAAGGAGGAAAGCCTTAAACTACAGGCTGGTCAGATGGGCAGAATAGTGGCAAATGGAATTTAATCCTGAAAAGTGAGAGGTGATGAATTTTGGGAGGACTAACAAGGCAAGGGAGTACTCAATGAATGGTAGGACCCCAAGAAATACAGAGGATCAGAGGGACCTTGTTGTACATGTCCATAGATCATTGAAGGTAGCAGGGCAGGTAGATAAGGTGATTAAGGCGGCATATGAGACACTTGCCTTTGTTAGTCGAGGCATTAAATACAAGGGCAGGGAGGTTATGATGGAGCTGTATAAAACATTAGTTAGGCCTTATCTGGAGTACTAGGTGCAGTTCTGGTTGCCACAATATAGGAAGGATAAGATTGCACTGGAGAGGATGCAGAGGAGATTCACCAGGATGTTGCCTGGGCTGGAGCAGTTCAGCTATGAAGAGAGAATAGATAGGCTGGGGTTGTTTTCCTTAGAGAAGGCTGAGGGGGGATCTGATTGAGATGTACAAAATAATGAGGGGCACAGATAGGGTAGATAGGAAGAAAAGTTTCCTCTTAGTGGGGGGGTCAATAACCAGGGGGCATAGATTTAAGGTTAGGGACAGGAGGTTTCGAGGGGATTTGAGCAACATTTTTTTTCACCCTGGGGGTTTTGTGGCTGGGTGGGGGGGGGGGGTGGGTGGTAATCTGGAACTCACTGCCTGAAAAAGGTGGTAGAGTAGAGGCAGGAATCCTCCACAACATTTAAGTAGTATTTAGATGAACATTTGAAACACCATAGCATACAAGCTACTGACCAAATTCTGGAAAATGGGATTAGAATAGATAGGGGCTTGATGACCAGCATGGACACGATGGGCCGAAGGGCCTCTTTCCGTGTTGTAAAACTCTGACTCTAAAAGCACATACCAGAATGTTGTTCCTCCCACTGCCACCCCGTGGCGTTTTCATTTCCCACCCAGGCAACTACATGCGCCCACCCCACTGACCCCGTAAAGTCAAATTGAGAGGCATACATGTGCAATTTTGTGCTGTAAACTTGCACAGATTAGAAAATGATTTTGCTTATAATCAGAGGAAGACCTACAGCCCAGGAGTGGAGGTTAGAATCAAACCCAGCTCTGAGAGGTAAAAGGACAATATTTCAACCTGCAACATTGATCCCTAAAGTAGTTCTAGCTGGTATTTTGTTCTTTTTCCCTCCCTTCAGTGCCTGCGATGGATTTTCATTGGGAATATGAATCATGAGAATCTTCAGTTCAGTGTGCGGGGGTGGGCCTCGTAAAATGACGCGCGGTGACATCAGGCGTGCATGCCGACATCACCGTGCATCATTCCGATCTTCAGTTGGGCGGGCGTGCACCGGAGTTGGCTGCGCACCCGCCGAACTGTCAAAGGCCTGCTAAGGCCATTAATGAATTAATTAAAGTACTTGTCAGGGCTGCCCATTCAACCTCAAGGTTGGCGGACAGGCGAAGAGCCCAGGCGGCCTTCACATTTTTCATGGAACCTCATCCACGGGTGGGATGAGGTTTCATGAAAGGTTTAATTAAATAAAATGTTTTATGAAAATTCATAAACATGTCCCAGCTCATGTGACAATGTCACCTGAGGGGACATGTCTGAGTAATTTTATTTTATTTTTTTTTTCCCCAATGTTTTATTATGAAATTAAGCAGCCCAAGGCAGCTCTGTGCCTCAGATTTCTGCGCTCTTTCGCGCCCATGCACGAAAGAGCGCAGGCCCCAAGTCTCCCTCCTCCCCCCCCCAACCCGCACAGGTAGTGCTGAACGCTTCCAGGTGCACGTTACACTGGGCGGGCCTTAATTGGTCCGCCAATGTAAAATGGTGGTGCGCAGCCAATCACAGGTGGCAATCGGACCCGTGCCCAACGGGGAGAAAATTTTGTTACATGACACTGATTTTCTGAAGCATACAGCTACCCATTAAGGGGAGGTGATGGTGTACTGGGATTGTCGCTGAACTAGTAATCCAGAGACACAGGCTAATGCTGGGTTCGAATGCTACCAAGGCAGATGGTGGAATTTGAGTTCAATAAAAATCTGGAATTAAAAGCCTAATGATGACCAGGTTGATTGTTGTAAAAACCTATCTGGTTCACTAATGCCCTTTAGGGAAGGAAATCTGTCTTCCTTACCTGGCCATGTGACTCCAGACCCACAGCAATGTTGACGCCCTCTGAAATGGCCTAGCAAGCGACTCAGCTGTATCAAACCACTACAAAGCCATTTAAAAGGTATGACGGACCACCCGGCATCGCTGGAAACAACAACGGCAAACTCAGCCCTGTTGACCCTTCAAAGTCCTCCTTACTAACGTCTGGGGGCTAGTGCCAAAATTGGGAGAGCTGTCACTCACTCTTGTTGGAGGTGGTCATTGCCTGACACTTGTGGTGTGAATGTTACTTGCCTCTGGACATGGACTGCTTCAGTATCTGAGCAGTTGCAAATGGTGCTGAACTCCCTCCACCTCCGCACAGTGGCAGCAGTGTGTACCAACTACAAGATGCACTGCAGGACTTCACCGAGGCTCCTTCTACAGCACCCAAGCCCACGACCACTACCATCTAGAAGGACGAGGGCAACAGATGGAGGGAAACTCCCTAACAGCACTGTGGGTGTGCCTATGCCACCTGACTGCAGCAGTTCAAGGCGGCAGCTCACCATCACCTTCAAGGGCAACTAGGGATGGACAATAAATGCTGGCCCAGCCAGCGAAGCCCACATCCAGTGAATGAATAAAAAAAAATGCAGTTTCATAAAAATATGATTATTAATTTATATAATAGGCTAACAATTAATTTTGTGATAAAATAGTTGATTCTAAAAAATCCAAAATTTACATCTGGCATTAACTCCAGCTAACTATAGTTATGTGGCAATCTGCATTGAGCTCCAGCTTGTTGGAATTTGTTTCCAGCCAGTAATTTTGGTGCATTGTTCAGATAGATACTAAAAGGAAAGGCAGGAAAAGGTGGGTAAGAAATTTTTTCCTGGACTGCTACTTATTTGTCAATGGTGGTTTTCTCCTTACTCCCAGCTGTGATATTGGGCATAAGATAGCACTTTTGACGGTGGCAATAGGAGAGAGAAATTTGGGCTGAAAAGCGATCACTGACTATCCTCTGCACAGTTTACAAAATTAGTGAGCCTCAAAGGAGTTGGGAGATCTGAAGTCACACCTTTTCTTCCCCCACCCCATAATCAAAAGCATTTAATACTATTCATAGACAAAATTATTAGCATAAAGTAAATCTGTTACACATACATCTACATTGAAAACTCATAGCTCTGTCCCATGAAAAGCAAAGAAAAAAAATGAGGAGTTAGTGGCCTCGTTTTATCTGAGATGACAAAGCTTTATCAAGAGATAACTGGGAATATCGTATAGACTCTGAATGATCTATTTCACTTAAAATCCATGTTCCTTTGTACAAGTTTGAATTCTCTATGTCAAAATCTACACCCTTTAATTACTGTGGAATTGAATTTAGATAGACAGATGACAGTCTGCAAACAAGCTGCTTTTCCGAAAAAGTATTCCTGGATTTATAGAAACCCCTGAAAATGGCACTTCAATTAAAATTAGTAATTTTGGGGAGGCTAAACTGAAAATTACATATAATCTGGTTATAAAGGCAAAAGAGAAGCTTTGTTGTGATTGATGAAATAAAGACTACAGGATCTGCATTTAGTTTTTTTTTTAATGATCCTGTTGTTGGTCCAACCGTGTAAT
Organism: Cetorhinus maximus; assembly: GCF_964194155.1. Classification (NCBI taxonomy): domain Eukaryota; kingdom Metazoa; phylum Chordata; class Chondrichthyes; order Lamniformes; family Cetorhinidae; genus Cetorhinus; species Cetorhinus maximus. Next base: position 110,521,927 of record NC_135891.1, read on the forward strand.
AAAGTAAGTAGATTCTGTCTCACTGCTTGCAGTTCCCTCATCCGTAGTATCACGCTGTACTTGTAGCTGGGTTGTTTCGGAGGCTCCAGTCAGGGAGGTGGTTACCATTACTGTCTGCCTCATACTTAAATGGTATATCAACCATGACAATGATGTTACACCACATACCAGGGCAACAGGTGCACCAATGAGGATTGTGACCACCACAGCAATTTTGTAAAGCCCATGCTTTTGATTACTCCTTTCACTCATTCCCGACCATCTTGGATAAATAGGAGTTGAACAAGACTGTCGGTTTTCATCATAATTAGAAAATGGAGGGCATGTCAGACAGTTATTTACAGAACTCCCATTGCAGGAATAGCAAGATGGATGGCAAGGAGCACAGGTGTCCGTGGTGAAATTTCTGAGAACACCATTCACTGTTTTTTTTAAAGTTCTTGAAACATTGTAATAGTGTGGAGGACAGGTGGCAAGGCAAAGGTGTCCAAAAATGACAAAGGTACCTTGGCATTCTGTAGAGAGAAAAGTCCATGAGGAATTTTAATAAAGTTATCATATTTAAAAATGATATCCCAACTCTAACAATTTATTTGAAGTCCTACATGTGTCCATTTTCAATAATGATATAGGATAGCATTTTATAGTTTATCTTTGCGTTAAATCATAATTATGAATGTGTATGTATTTCTGACTTAATCTAGTTTAACAACATTTCTACCAGTACGGTTTGAAGTGAAGTGTATTCTAATAGTTAAATCAAAAAGCAAGTCAACATAGCCTTTATTTTCCTTCTAACTCTTGAGCTCCTAATTCATGCCAGGTATATAGACTTAGAGCAGAAACTTCTGTTACTTATGCAACTGGCATTTCTTCATATGAATGTCAGCACACTATTCAACAGTGGACAGTCTTCATTGTTTGAACCTGACCATATCTTCATGATATCCACATATACCCATTTCAAGCAAGAGTTTGTGGATATAAAGCATCAGCAAGAACCATGACAATTTCCTCCCTAGCCTTAGGACAATCACATTTATATTAAAATTAAGCAGTTTAAAAATGTCAAACGATCTCCATAGCCATCAAGTTAAATTTAGCTGATAAGGGATTATATCCACAAACCAGCCATCTGCTGAAAGATGTAAATTAGAGCTAAATGAAGTAACTGGGGCTTCCCACATAACATTTGAGACAAAAGTTAAGACATTCCTGTAAACTTCCAAACCCATCAGGTTGAGTTGACTCTGGAGTTTAGCCAGATGGTGATTGCTACAGTGAACTCTCACCAGGTTAACTGCAGTTCTATCAGCCAACATAGAAAGCAGAAATAGGGTAAAGGTCAAGTTCTTGCCTTCCTGTCTATCTACGTAATGACAACAACAGCAAAAAAAATGGACAGACACTTATGATTGCATGGAAAAGCAGGTAGATAAAAGCACCCGAGTTTTGGTTTATGTTCAGAGCCAAAATCAGCTTCAGAATTTTTTTGGTGAGGAGAATGCATTTAACCTGCTAACAGGGCAGTACATTTTTTTTTAATTCTATACATGACAAGGAATTATAGAGGACAAGATTTAGTATAAATGTTACTGATTGTTTACTTATGGCTTACAAACCAGCTCTTTGATTTATATTCGCGCATCATCTCACTAAAGTGATCAATCTGCCTTTCAAAAGGTTGGAGTAAAGCATGTGATGACATGCACGATTCCAGTTATCAGTTTATAAAATAAGAGGATTCATTGCTCCAACTGCTGGGCCACACTATCGTATGACACAACGTCAGGTAGTAAAGGTAAAACTCTTGATCATAAAAAAGGGGCAGAATCTAGCACAGGAACAGCAAGTGACCTCAAACCAGAAAGACTATCATATGCAGACTTGAAACGTGTACCAGACACCAATACTAATGATAGTAACCCCAAGATCAGCAAACGATACAAACCAGTAATCAAAGCCTCTCTCCTGCAATATAAAAATGCCACTAGATAATATAGTAATTAACAGTGTGCCAGTGGTGGAAGGCAAATACTGTTCATATCAATTCATATCCACTAATGGAGCTTAAAAAATATGAAATTTTAAATCAGGAGATCCATGCAAATTAGCTCATTATACTACTATTTCTGGTTGCTGCAACCAAGGGAAAAAAAATACCAGGGACTCAATGTTCCATTGTAAACTTGAGGTCAGAAAAGGAATTTAGCTCAACCTCAACCGATATTTTAAGCAGCAGCAATCTTGAAACAGTAAAAACAAAGTATTAGAGTGAGCAGGAGATAGCCAGAGACAACTATAAAATCCCATTTTAAAAATAAAAGCAAACCTCTGGCTGTAACAACAATGCTGCAAATAATTAACACATCTAACTGAAATCCTCGCCCTCAAATAAAATTAATGTTTTAGTAATACTACAGAAAAAGGTAGTCTTCTACAAGCCCTTTAATTGAAGCCACTGCTTAAATCAATGATGTGCATTAGCAATGTTCTAATTACTTGTGCTTTCTCTCTTGTGCCATTTAATTACAATTTTCAACTGCTGCAACCATGTAGGAAATGGTGCAGCATGGAATTGATTATCCACAATGGGAGCCAATGGGGTGCAGGTGGGGGAGAAGAGAGCTCTGGCCATTGCATTTAATAATTGATCATTCAATAATTAACAACCATAGCAATAGGCTTACAAAAATGCAATGACAAATTGGCCAGGTAGCTACATGCACAGTAAACTGGAAATTTAGAAAATGGGCAAAGAAAAGCATCAAGTTTCCAGCTCCCTATGTTCATGGCAACACTAGGTTTGCTAGCTTACATTTTGCCCAAATGACTCCTGGCATCAAATGTTTTGTTAACTGTACATCAGACAATTCCAACAGATTGTAAATGTGCTTTCATAATAGTATTCCTACACCTTTTATTCATGTTAGTAATATTTTGAAGATGAATTGCAACTTTTGAACTATGTGCATTTTTCTTTTTAGGGAGGGTGGAGAAGAGAAAGGCAAAAACTCAACTAGTTATTGCTGTCTTTACGGCTTCCTCCTGTAGTTAAATCACCTCTCATCCTTTGCCAAGTGCATTGATTAACTCGCAAGTGGCTTGAGTTGTTTCAGAAGTACAATGAAAGGCGAATTCCTTCTAGCTATGTATTTTTCTTTCTAGAAAAAAAATTAAAGAAAAATCCTTTGTTCCTGTTTTGAAAACCCATGTAGTGATATCACAGTGGGTGCATATTTTCCACTCAGGTGAGAAGATTTCAATGTCCCCATTTTACAAATACAAAGTGGAGTACATACATAGGGATGTACTACTTTGTATGAAAGAAGATTATTTTCACATGATTATTTATTGGATTCTTTCTTGCTGGTCACACTTGGTTAAAGCCATATACTACTATTAGTTTTCTGTAACTTCTAATGTCAGCTGGTTGACATGCACGCCTCAGGAGAAAGCTTGGATGGGCGTAGATTGATTGCTTAAATCATTGGATGGAGGCCCATCTCACCAGATCATTCTAAAAAAGTCGAAGAGTCAAGCCATTTTATTTAATTCAATGCTATTGACATTCTGGGGATCTTTTACAAATTAGAGATGTAGCTATCAATCAAACCTGTCCGACAAGAGTCAGCTTTGAGAGAAGAATGGGGTCAGGATGCTTTTTCTTTTGACAGTCTATCTGGTCAGTAATTAGAAGTTGTAGTTTTTGTCTGGCTACCTGTACTCAGTTCTCACTCCATCTGAAAACTAGTAGCAGGACTAAAGAAGAGTGCTCCATGGTAGCATATTATCAAACAAGTGACTGTTTCAAGATACAATTGTATCTTCACTTAGGAATAGTGAAAGCAAATTGTTGTAAACATAGAGTTTGCACTGGTGTCATTCTTAGCAGTTTAATTTTTAATAAATTAGTCTATCGAAATATAACCAAACTATTATTCTTCCACTTCTGAAATCATGGATATCATGTAGCAGAGCATGATATATTCCAGTTAGTCAGAATACAAAGGGTAAACAAAGATTTCTGTCTGATCCTGGGTCTTGCTATGTTTACCTATCTAGGATAGGTAAACATAGCAAGCTTGGATAGGCAAGGGAACAATGGACTGAAAGGAAAATAGCTGTGGGCAAAACCTTTATTTTTAATCAAAAATATTTCAGTTTATAAACCAGAGGACATGGTCACCACCAGGACCACAAGCCAAAACTAATATTGGATTCAGATAACATGAATTTACCCTTAAAAGCTCATTGCCTGAACTGTTCAATGTGCTATTGTCTGAAATTCTATTACTTATGAAGTATAAATTTGAATTCAAGGATACATCACAACAAATCCACTGTCTTCCTTTAAACATACTATTACTTTCACAATTACGGCATTCAGTTGCTATCTTGGAAAGCATTCCTGGGCAAATGTTAGTCTACCATGTAATTAAAAATGGTCCTAACAATGAGAAACCAATGAAACATCTGTACAACACTACCGAGAGGAATCAGAAGTTATAAAAAATAAGGTAACATTACAGTGTGGTGAATTGATCAACTGTTGCTTTCGTCGCAGAGAATTACTAGGTTAAATTTTGAATAATATATTTTACCTTCACAGAGTCCATCTTCATTCCAGTTTCTACAGTGACTTATCACTGCATCCTTTATGCGTCTTGCCATCATGTTTTCATCAGTACCATATAAGTGCAACTTAAAATAGGATAGAACTCCTATAGAAGATAGATTGCAAGTAATCTGCTGAGTTTTCTTTGCCTTTATACCTGACAGTAGTAGAGGTTGATAGTACAGAACCTCTAAAACTTATCCATTCATGTATTTTTGGTTGCAACACTTAAATAATTGTAATGCAATATATTCAATCCGGGCTACAATTAAAATACAAAAACAGATATACTGAAGGTGGTTTTGTCTGTCATCATTGAAATCCCAAAAGGAAGGATCAAAGTTCAAAATGATGGATGGGTATTGCCACAACCCTGGCATGTATTTTAATAACCTGTTGTTATGCAAGCAGATCTAGATTTTCATCACTTGTGGCACATACAATAATAATGAAAATAAATTTTGTAACACTGGTTTCAAGTAACACCTTCCCCTTTTTAGATGCCTTATGAGCTGTTAATTTTAAAAAAAAACATTTATATTACGGTGCCAATAAGTCTTTAGACAATCTACATTATAATTTGTTCTTCAAAGCACTTTTGCAACAAGACTTATAGGAATATATTAATAGGGAAGAATTCATTTCTTCACTGGAATCACAATTGAAAGACCACTTTATATTTTGTGGGAGGTGATGAGAGATTACCTTTTTCTTTCTCAAATGGAGTATATTAATAAGAAATAGGAAAATATGATACATAATTTAGAAAAAGGACAGTAATTAAAAAAAGGACCAGCAACACAAAAATAAAGACAACTTTGTTGCCAGTCATTGCAAGTATCAGCCTCTCAACCCTTTAAGTCAAAGTTGTGGATTCAAGTCACACTCCAGGAGCACATAAATCTAGGCTAGCATTTCAGTATAATATAGAGGGAGGTGCTGCATTGATTTTCAAGTACAACATGAAACGGAGGTCCCAATTGCTTGTTCACGCAGATGAAAAAGGTCCTATGGCACCATTAAAAAAAGAGTAGCCGATGTTCTGGCCAACATTTGTTCCAACACTAAGATAAAAGCAAAATACTGCGGATGCTGGAAATCTGAAACAAAAATAAAAATAGCTGGAAAAACTCAGCAGGTCTGACAGCATCTGCGGAGAGGAATACAGTGAACGTTTCGAGTCCCTATGACTCTTCATCAGAACTGAGGGAATATAGAAATGAGGTGAAATTTATTCCAACACTACCTTGTAATTTCCCTCATTCTAGGGAAAGTGCAAAGTCGCACAACCACCAAATATTCTGGGGTTGTCAGGGGGTTGGGGCAGGGGAGAAATTTTAAGCTTGCTGACTCACTGGAGGCTGGGGAGGCAGGCAGTGGAACATCACCAATGGGCTCCCCACTCAGTGGCAAGTCTGATTGCCAGGCTTGACTTCCTGTCAAGCAGGGAACAGTTGGGTGGAGACCTCAAGACCAGGCAAGTCCATTATGGAGGGTCTGGGGGGGAGGAGGGGGGTGGCAAGGATTATTTTAAATACAGATAGTCCTCATTTGACGTTGTTTTGCTTTAACAAGTTAATGGGATCTGTAATCTCAGAGCTTTGCAAGTTTCGTTTTAACATGGTTTCCCACATGACCCAATTGGCATCGTTTTGGAGCTGCGTCTCCCCTCCCCAACCTCAGGTTGTGCTCACCCACCCTCGCCAAAACTCCCACTCCCCAACTCACCCTGTCAACACTTTCCTCTCCGGGACAAAAATAAAAATAAAAATACCTGGAAAAACTCAGCAGGTCTGGCAGCATCTGCGGAGAGGAACACAGTTAACGTTTCGAGTCCGTATGACTCTTCAACAGAACTAAGTAAAAATAGAAGAGAGGTGAAATATAAGCTGGTTGGGGGGTGGGGGCAGCGGGACAAGGGTGGGACAAGTAGAGCTGGATAGAGGGCCAGTGATAGGTGGAGATAGCCAAAAGATGTCATAGACAAAAGGACAAAAAGGTCCTCTCCGGGACCTGCGTTCCTGCTGAAGATCCTGATCTCCAGCTGGGGCTACTGCACCATCGGGATCCGCATTTTCACAACATCGGAGCTCTGGCTTGGGACTGGATCTTCAATGGGAACGCAGGTCCAGGGGAGGAAAGCGGCAAGAGGGTGGATCAGGAAGGTGGGGGGCGGGGGGGGGGGGGGGTGTTGTGTGCGAGGCTGCAACTAAGAGGGTTGGGGAGGATCTGCAGCAACTGGGAAGGAACAGGGAATGGGAGGTTTGGGAAGCAGGATCGGTGGTGAGCAGGAGGTATCGCAAGTTACTTTTCAACTTATTTTATTTTTAAAAAGTTATTTACCAATGTAGGAATTTTGCAGTGTAAAATATTTCAACCTCAATGTTTTAATTTTTTCCCCCCTCAGGTAAGGAAGGCCCTAGAGAACCCAACTACAGTTTTAAGACTGGTTTCTATGGGAGTCAATATTTCACTTAAAGTTGTGATTTTAAGGAATGCATCCACAACTTTAAGTCAGGACTTACTGTATTTAAAGTGTCAATCCATTTCCTTTGGGATGGGGAAACTAAACTGCTCTTGTCCCACCTTCATTAAAATTGGTCTGGCAGGTTGGAGTCGGGCTTAACACTTCAATCCCCTACGCAATCCAAACCTTTTTTTTTTGAGGGGGTAGGGCTTAGGGCTTAAAAACCTCCCTCTTCTGTTTTGAAAATGTAAGTTTTCTACACACAGAACTGGGTTCCCCTCTTTATCCCAGAATTTCAAGTCTGTGCCTGTTGAAAATTCAAGGTAAAGAATATTAAGTCCCATCAACAAACAGAGCAAAACACACTACTTGTATGTTGCAATTTAGCTGGAAAAGTTTATTACGCACTAAAACAAAATGCAGCACTCCTAGTTTTAAAACATACCAGTGTTTCTGGAACTTCCCTTATTCTCAATCTCAAGAGTCCAAACTCCTTTTGGGTCTTCATCCCAGCAGTGTGTGGTCATGAACGTCCAGTCCCTATATCCATGGGGTGATGTGTCATATGGTCTTATGAAAAAAAAAATAAAGACAACCAGTGCTCACATTAGATTGGGTAAACTATTTCCACAAATTAAAGCCTCATCTGACAAAACTCAGAAGCCATCACAAATCATATTGAATTAATTTTGAACAGACACAGGATAAGGACTGCATGAATGCAAGGTTAAGACGACAGAGGATAAAAATCATTTTTATGAATTATTTCTCAAACTATTATTCTGCTTTTTATAACAGAATTTGCTTTTCTAGTTTTTATTTTTAGAACTAAAATTGCTCATTTCTAAATTCCCTTCCAGTTAGGAAGGGAGCCCCACTGAATCCTAGTTACTCCAAACAAGTGTATTATAATTCGCATAATAGTTGTAAACGTGTTAACAGCGTGTTAACAGCACGATAGCTGCAATTTAAAATATTTAATTGGTGCCGTACCAAAAAAAGTGAAGAATAAGCCTGTCCGCCATCTGCAAGGTATAAATCAGGAGTGTGATGGTATACTCTATGTGCCTGGATGAGTGCAGCTCTAACAACACTCAAGAAGCTTACGCCATCCAGGACAAAAGCAGCCCACTTGATTGGCACCGCATCCACAAACATTCACTCCCTCCACCACTGACGCACAGCGGCATTTTGTACCATCTACAAGATGCACTGAAGGAACTCACCAAGGCACCTTAGACAGCACCTTTCAAACCCATGACTGCTACCATCTGAGACAAGGCGAGCAGACAGATGGAAACACCAACACCTGCAAGTTCCTCCCCAAGCCACCCACTACCCTGACTTGGAAATATATCACCATTCATTCACTGTGGCTGGATCAAAATTCTGGAACTCCCTTCCTAACAGCACTGTGGGTGTACCTACACAACATGGTCTGCAGCGGTTCAAGAAGGTGGCTCACCACCACCTACTCAAGAGCAACTAGGGATGGACAATAAATGCTGGCCTAGCCAGTGATGCCCTCATCCCATGAATGATTAATAAAAGTATAGTCTGGTTCTATTCACTTACTGCTTCATTAATACTACTTATGTGTTTAGCATCCCAACAAAAAGGGATGAGGTTAGGGATGCAAGTTTATTTGTAGCATGTTGAATGTTACCAGTAAAATCTTCATATATTCAATTACTCTTCCATATATCTCAACTGGCAAAGCTGTTGGAGTAAGATGTGCAAAAGTGAAGACAGAATTGACATTCTAAGAACTAGTCATGAAAGGATAGGTGTTCAGAACATACGACGTTTTTCTTTCGCTCCCACTACCAGTTACAAATTTCATTATGTAATTAGCATGGTACAGCTCTAATCAATACAACAAAAATTCTCACCCTTGGCAAACAATATTGTGGAATCACCAATAGCACCAGTGAAAACCAAATTAAATTTATGACCTCACCTGTCCTATAAAAAAAAATTGGAATGGAGTTGTAAAGCATGCTCCTTTGGTTATGAATGGAGTATAAGTAAAATATCACGCCAGCAATGGAGAAAAATGGTAGGAATGTGAAACATACACATCTTGCTTGTTCTGCAAGGACAAACAAGTTATACAAAAAGAAAGAATGCTTCACATTTATTAGTGGCAAGATATTCTACTTGCACTATTGGTACCAAATGCCACATAATGTTTACAGAAATACTCATACTCACTATACTCTTGATTATTCCTGTGTTTATGCTCAAAACTTCAATTCAGACAGTAATGGACATGTTACCTCCATTATTGAGCCTGTGATGCAACAAGACTTTAAAGTTTTGCTTTCCATTCCAAATATATGCTTTAAATCTTGAACACACTTTCAGTCATGCTTTGAATCTATGCTGGCCCAATTCCAAACATTGAGCAAAACCTGAAGCATTAAATTTTAAAAACCCTCTAAGCTTACTCATGGGCTGAGATTTTCCATGCCCGCCGGCATTGGGAGTGTTTGGTGGCGTGAGTGGACAATATGGCATGATGGATTTCACGATGCCGTGAAAGCAGTTCGCGATCGTCCGCTCAGCCCAATGGCAGGCCGCATTTCCCGCCATCAGATGTCGGGTACCTCATTTTAATACATCAGCATATTATTGGGCTTGGCTGCCAGAATCGTTCTCCCCCACCCCTGGATCGTCCACCCACATGAGTGGGAAAGCATGCCGATGTGTTTCTCAACAGCACATAAGCAATGTGCACCTGGCGGGCTGCAGTTCGCTCAGAACTTCAAGGTTTATTTGCCTACCTTGCTTCGGTCAGCAATTGCAGTCATCAGTGCCAGGCTTCACAGATAGCATCACATCACTTTTAGGGGGCACACGGCAGGTCTCTACCTCCCAGGTCAGCCATATGTGGGTGGCTTGTTTGGTGAAAGGGGAGAAGTGGCCTCAGGCAAGGGAAGAGGCTGCAGGTTGAGAGATATACTGGGGAAGAAGGGTAACTCTGGGCGTGTGGGAGCACATTTTGATCTGTGCGTGGCCTCAAGGGCTGAGGAGGTGGTCTCCAGAGGAGATGAAGCCAGATGGACATGTGAGGGTACGTGTACGAGAATGGGTGATGTCATCCCTTGAGCTGGCAGTGAGTGAGATTCCAGTGAATGTGTGATGGGCTTGAGTGAGAGTGTTTAGAGCGATGGGATGGTTGCCATACCCTGGCTGCACGGATAAGATCATTCATCCTCTATCTGCATTGGATGGTCAACCTCTTCTGTGCAGCATGGGCACTGACCACTGCCTCCCAAGCCTGTTTGGTCATGCCACTGCCCATCCTGTGGTGGTGGTTGGTTTGGGTGGGGGGGGGGGGGGGGGGGGGAGAGTGGGGAGCCTCCACAGCATCCAAAAGGCGTTCCAGTGATGCATCACTAAACCTGAGAGCTGCAGTCTTTTTGCCTTTCATGAACATCTTCCCTGCAGTAGTTGTAGGCTGGAAGCACAGATGTGTGTCCACTGCTGGACTTTAAATATGGCGCCTGGCATGATGAAGCGGCGAGACAATGGCGGGTGGGCGATTTGGAGCCCGCCTGCCATCAAAACGGTGTTTTTCCTGGGAATGCATAACTTATGCGGCTGGTTTGGGACAATACGGCATGAAAACCTACTATTGCGGCCAGCAGGTTACCCGCCCGCTACCGCACTTAGTGCGAATGTCAGATGATGCTGCCCATAATATTCACTAGTATTAGACTGAAAGCTTATAATGTTGCAAAGGATAGTAGTGAGTGTGAGGACTGGGTGAGTGAAAAGTCAATCAAAAAAATTGTCGAAAACAAGAGGAAGAAAAGGGAGTAAACGTGCAAGAAATGTAAAAAACAGTTTGTAACAGCTTCTACATGTAAAAAAGGAAGAGAGTAGCAAAAGTAAACATTGGCCCCTTAGAAGCTAAGACAGGAAAAATAATGGGGAATACAGAAGTGGCAGAGACATTAAACATCTTGTATTTGTCTTCACTGTAGAAGAAAAGCATACCAAAAATAGTGGGAAACCAAGGGGTAATGAGAGGGAAGAACTTAAAGCAATATTAGTAGAGAAAAAGTAGAGAAACTTATGGGATTAAAAGTCGACAAATCCCCTGGACCTGATGGCCGAGACCATAGGGTTCTGAGGTGGTTGCAGAGGCAATGGGTGCATTGGTTGTAGTCTTCCAAAATCCCTAGATCCTAGAATGGTCCCAAAGGATTAGAAGGTAGAAAATCTAACACTGCTATTCAGATGGAGAGAAAAAGCAGTAAGCCACAGGCCAGTTAGCCGGATAGTCATCAGGAAAATGCTGGAGGTGTTAACAAAGCGCATAGAAAAATCAATGATTAAGTAGAATCAACATTGTTTGGCAAATATATTAGGTTGGATGTAACTAGCAGGGTAGATAAAAAGGGGAACCAATAGATGTAGTATATTTGGATTCCAATGGGCATTTGACAAGGGTCTACATAAAAAAGGCTATGACAAGATAAGAACCAAGGGGTTGGAGGCAATATGTTAGCATGGATAGAAGATTGGTTAACAAAGAAGAGTGTAGATATAAACAAGGCATACTCATGTTAGCAGACTAACTGTGGTGGCACAAGGGTCAATGATGGTGCCTCGGCTATTTGTAATCTGTAATCTAATTAATATTCTTGGAACCTTTATCCAAGTCAATGTATCCAAGTTTGCTGACAATGCAAAACTTGGTGGGACAGTGAGCTGCAGGAGGACACAACAGGTTTTCAGATAGTTACACAAGTGGCAAATGAGGTTTAATGTGGGGAAAAACGTGAGATTATTCACCTTTGTTATGATGAATAGAAAAAGCAGAATATCTTTTAGATGGTAAGAAACTTTTAAATATATCAATGTTCAGAGAGATAGGGTGTCCTCATAAATGACAAAGTTAACATGCAGGTACAGAAGCAATCAGGAGGGCAAATGGCATGTTGGTCTTTACTGCAAGGGGGTTGGAATAGAAGAGCAAGGTCTGGCAACATTTGTATAGGAGACCACACCCAGAGTATAGCTTTGGTCGCCTTACACAAGGAAGCATATATTTCCATCAGAGGCATTGCAGTGAAAATTCAACAGATTGATTCCTGGGATGAGGGTTGTCCTATGAGAAGTTTAGTGTTGGCCTACACTCTGGAGTTAAGATGCAATCCCTTTGAAATGTATTAAGGGGCTTGACAGGGTAGATACAGGGCTGTTTTCCTTGGCAGGATAAAGGGTTGATCATTTAAGGTTGAGATGAGGAGAAACACATTACCCGGAGGCTTGTAAATTTTGGAATTCTTGACCTCGGAGGGCTATGGATGTACAGTCATTGAGTATGTTTAAGGCAGAAAGATTTTTGGACTCTGGGGCAAATTCAAGGGATATGAGGGTCAGGTAAGAACATGGAATTGGGGTCCAAGATTGAATATCAGAACGGGCTTGAGGGGTGATACAGCCTGTTCCTGGTCCGATTTATGTTCTTACCTTAACAGTCTTGTTAGATATAATGCAGAAGTACTATTGCGCTGTGTAATGGATTAAAAAAAAGGATCATTTCTATGAAACTCCAAAGTTAACCAACAATAGTCCAAGAGGATTCAAGTGACTAGTGGCCACTCTGGTTCATTGCTCCTCTTTTATCTATAGATCAGCAAACAAACCACCACACTGACTTTCATACCTTACATCAACCAACTTGGAATGTGTCCCACTAGGACTAGTGAGAGAAATCCTCAGATCACCTCTTCGTGTGTAGCTCAGTGACACTCTAGCTTCCACGTGCTCAAGAGATCGGATGTAATTTTTAGTTCGAGAACAAGGATCAATATATTTCTTGATAACAAGCTGGTCAGAAATAACTCTGAAAGAACAAAAAGCACAGTATTCTCGAAATGCTTTTTAAATTCAAGGAATACATACACATGAATTTAGAAGAATATAATGGCTCAGCGTTAACATTTATTGCAATGGCTGAAATAGTTAACCTAGTGTATCAGAGTTGGACAGCACATTGGAGTACATATGTGCACCCTGATCTCAGCAAGAAACAAGAGAGTCAGTCATTCTTAGCTACTTTGGCTAACAATTTTTGACTGAGGCTTGAACCAAACTCCTACTGTCCTCATTCTCTTTGAGAGATGCTGGAGGGAAGAAAATAACTCGGATGAAGAGAATCCTGCTATTGCAGTAAATCAATATTGAAAATGTACAATTGGATAAGGAGCACTTTTGGCTTGATTGAGTTAAGTGCAAATGGCTACTGCTAAACTGAGGAATGTTCCAGCTCAGTTGACTTTGATGCATACAAATTAGAAAAATGTATAAAACAAATAAGTTTTGTGGAAAGATAAACAAAATGCATTAATGGAGTAAAGGATCATCAGAGCAACTTGACCAACAAATGACCAGAGGACCCAGCTGCTTGGTAATCCTTTCTGGCAAACTAATCCAGCACAGAAGTACACAGAAGTTATATTTTCAAATTTTTGGGAAAAAAGTACAAATAACAATTTCAGAAATTTAGTGTCACTCAAATAGGTATTAATTTAATCTATGAATATCATTAGAAGCTAATTTAAAGCACCCTCAGAATGCTGCACAAGATGTGGATTATTTCATATTGCAGAGAACAGTAAAATTTCTAATTGAGTTGTGTATACATTATATAAAATAACAGATGACTGAGAATGTGTTACATATAGCAATAAGACTAGTGAGAATAATATTGCAGCCCTGTAGCATTAACAGGTCTAGATGAGAAATGGTACTAGAGCAGTTTAAGGTCAATCAGATTGCACTGTGGCATTGTAACACACTATCCAAATATCAATTATTCATATATTCTACTTTGATATTTAAATTAGTTTCTTCTGTTAAATTTTACTCATTGGGGCTTGAGAGAATGTAGCTTCAGTCACTCCAAAAGAGCTAGAAGATCACATAAAAAGGACATGGCAAAGATATTCTTCCAGCACGTTACTACAAATTTAACGTATTCACAAGTTTATACATCAAAACCTCCGAGACTGTGTTAGGCTTTAAACACACTCCCAGCCAGCTAAATTTTCATATAATATACACAATCAACCTTTTTACATAAAGCAGATTAACCAGTCATTTGTCCAATGGTTGTCTGAGACACTGCAATGCAACGACTGTTGTGCACCTTTAACAGCAGCCCAAATGTAACTCACTGCATGAAATGCTTAGAAATGTTTCAAAAATGAATGTGCAACATCAATGCAAGTTATTTCCCTTTGAAGGTATAATTCAAATCTTGCTAATATAAAACTTTTACTAATCTTGGGGAGCCCATTGAATTTGTTTAGGCATTCAATCTTCTGTCAACAATATTGAACTTAAGTTCTAAATATGAGAGAAATTATCCCAGAGTACATAACAGGAGCTCATGACCTACAATTACCCAAAGAGTGGCGAGAATGTATAAGTTATGTATAAGGGAATGGTGGAGTCGATAGTAAGCGTATGAGATAAGGGAATTGAGGGTTATGCTGATAGGGTTGGATGGGATCTGACTCAAGTGGCGGATAAACTTCTGAATTGACTGGATGGAATATTGGCCCATTCCTGTGTTCTATGTATCACATGGGGATGTTACATCTTGTGGGCTCTCTGATGCATGCCTACCAAGTGACAATTAGAATTAGTTATGTACCATTTTTGACCTTCATTAAATATTATTCAGCAAGTTTTTGGTAGCAAATGGATCGCTAATAAAAAAATAAAATCTTGTAAGACATTCAGAGCCATCTGTACTTCTATACACTATATACAACAATTCCAATCTGCATGAACATGCTTACTGTGGGGATTTACTAATCTCTATGGAGCATTCCCTCTGTGGGTTCACTGTCAACCACTTAGTTGCTAAATCCACCAGAAGTCCAGCATCTAGTAGTCCATACCCATAGTGATGGCTCACTGAAAACAATTAATCATAATACATATTATCAGCATTGCTCATTCAGGATGTACCATTTGCGATTTCAGGAAGTTCGATGATAATCACTATCAATGCAGAAACCATTCACATCCAGCCAATTTAAAAAATACACTTTACTTAATAGCTTTAATATTAAGACATTACGTATTGCATTACCATATTTTTTTTTTTAAAACTAGACTACTCGCCTATTACACAAAAGGCAAGTTAAGGCCATAACTGCAAAAAAAGCATGTGTCACTGTCAGTTTAGATCATCTAAAGCAAAAGTCAAATCCAATCTTTGGATTATTTTGAAACACGGTCAGTTCTTCACTGGTCAGTTGCAAGGTCTACAAGTTTATATCTTTTTATCCAGATTCAAGATCTGGTCTTTTGAATTGAGTACTCAAGATATGTTGAACACTGTGCAAGGCTCAATTCTAAAGCCGACTTGCAACCAGGCACTGTACCATGCCAGTGGCAAGGTGATGGGGTTGTGTATTAGAAGGATCATTTTTATTACACACTTCTTAAATTTGTTACATCCATGGTTATAGCATGGTGACCAGACAGGCAAGCAAGCTTCCCCAACAATGAACCTTGGTGCAGCCAGCATCACAAAATTCAGTCAATTCAAATAAAATTAAGGACCTTTTCTTGAAGGGTGGCAGCCAATCTCAATTTTATGCACATATTTAGTATTTTGATGGGTACTGCTTTACAATCAAAACTGCCACATATACAAAAAAATGCAGCTTTATGGCATTTTGACTTGGAGGTCTAAATAATTATTTTCCCTTAAATGAAGTCTTAACACTGAACACAAGAGGCAATTTCAGCAGCGTGCTCAGGCACTAAACAGCCTCTGAGACAGCTAGGATTGGATCTTGATGTGAAACACTGGTTTAATCTGCATTTAGCAGAAGTCATTATCTTAGTAAAGACCTCAACCCAGAGTTAGAAACAGCCACCTGGAGGTTTGTTAAGGGGATGATTGCCAATTAGTATGTCTGCTTGTGATTAAAAAAATGCTGCACAACATTTTGGTGGCTAGCACAGTCCTAATGCCCTCTAACAATGACTAGGCATTGAGAGTAAACATAGCATTGATATGGACTTCAAGAGTTAATTAAAGGGATAATCAGATTCATGCTAACTTGTCACTGAAGCTGTAAAAAGAACCTCTGAAACATATTGGAGACTTTTTGGGCAATTTTGTCAACACACTAGCAACAGTTTATTTTGGAAATTCAGAGGACTACATCGAATAAGAGTAATTGCTGTGCTATTCCACCTTTAGTCACCAGGAGAAAGGGAGTGTTTGGTCATAAGCATCTTGGATTGGATGAGGAATGGGAAGAGGGCACAAGCCCAGGCAACACGGCACCAGCTGCTACAAAGAGGCGCCTGAGGTAGCACCCTCCTCCACTATCTCCCTTGCAGGTACAGGACATCCCTCTTGCTATGGACCCCCTCCACCAAGACCTCCTGTACCTCCCCTTTGGGACTTAAGCCATCCTGCAAATTGCCAGCTAGAGCATTCATACCTTCAGTGGAAGTGGGTGCGAGGAGCCCACATATACTGCTCAACAAGTATATTAAGTACCAGACCTCTGAAGAAGGGTCATATGGACTCGAAACGTTAACTGTTTCTCTCTCCACAGATGTTGCTAGGCCTGCTGAGTTTTTCCAGCATTTTCTGTTTTTGACTTATCTAAGACATAGCCAGTTTACTACTAACGCATGCCACTTAAACAAGCTAGTCTTCCTTACCTTTGCGTCCCACTCCATTTTTGGCCCAGTCTTCTGCTTTTAAATGCAGGGGTTTAGATGCTCTCACTACAAGATGTTGCATATCACGCCAGGTCAGTGTAGGACTACAAATACAAACTGTATATTGGCATTTTTTTTGGAAATTAAAATAGTGAAATATTTTAATGATATGCATCTATAGCTCCTTTAACATAGAAAGAAATCCCAGGTGCTTCAGAGGCAGCCAAAGATGAATGCTAAAAGGAGATATTAAGATGACCAAAAGCTTGGTCAAAGAAGTGAAAAGGGAGAAGTTGGTCAAAGAAGTAGAGGAGCATACAGAATGAATTCTACTGCATGGAACCTAGGCGGATGAAGGCACAGCAACTGGTGGGCACAAAGGAAGAGGGTTACACAATTGGCCAGAGTTGGAAAAAATCACAGAATTCTGGGAGAATTGCAGTACTGGTGAAGGTTACCAACAAGGAAAGGGAAGGCAATTATAAGATTTTAGAACAAGAGTAAGAAAGTTAAAGTTAAATTGAAAACTTTGCAAGAGCAGAAGTAATGTGGTCAATTAGGCCAGGAATTATGGGTGAATAGGAGATTGTACTGGACATATAGAGAGAGACTTGTATGAGCTGAAATCAAGTGTGTGGAGGATCCGAGACCCACCAGGTATGCTTTGTAAATAGTAAAGGATGGTGATGACAAAGATACAGGTTGGAAGCTCAGCTTGGGGAATCCAGTTCAAGCTGAGACAGTGACCAGGAATGGGAAAGTACTGGGTAACAGTTTGTGGCATGGGCTGAAGACAGTGATTTCAGTTTTCATAAATGTTTGATTGGAGGGCACTATCCAAAACTGGGTGTCAAAACTGCTGGTGTAAGCAACAAAAAAGCAGTAGAAAAGTCGAGAGAGGTGGTGGAGGGGTAAAGCTCAGTCTTGTCAGCATACATGTGGAAACTAACCACAGCTTCAGATAATGGAATCCAGTTGACTACAGGAGACAATGATCCAGTAGGAAGAAGGAAGTTGCAGTTGTACTGGTACAGCTTGACTAGGGGTGTGGCAAGTTCAGGAGCAAAAGTTCAGTACTTTTGCCAGAATATCGTCAGGGCCCATAGTCTTTGCAGTGTCCAATGCCTTCAGCCACTTCTTGATATCACACGGAGTGAATCGAATTGGCTGAAGACTGGCATCTATGATGCTGGGGGCCTCAGGAGGAGGCATGACGGATCATCCACTCAGCACTTCGTGCAGCAGATGGCTGCTTATGTTTCAGCCTTGGCTTTTGCACTGATGTGCTGGGCTTTCCCATTATGGAGGGTGGGAATATTTGGGGAGCTTCTTCCTCCTGTTTGTTGTTTAATTATCCACCACTATTCACAATTGGATGTGGCAGGACCGCAAGAAAGCTTAGATCGGAGCTGTTGGCTGCAGGATCACGCAGCTCTGGCTGTTGCATGCTGCTTCTGAGTGTTTCTCACGTGTCGGTGCAGACTCGATGGGCCGAAGGGCCTCTTCTGCACTGTGATTCTGTTTTACACTGTTTGGCATGCAAGGAGTCCTGTGTTGTAGCTTCACCAGATTGACACCTCATTTTTAGATATGTTTGGTGTTGCTCCTGGCCTGCCCTCCTGCGCTCTTCATTGAGCCAGGGTCAATCCTCTGATTTGATGGTAATGGTAGAGTGAGAGGAAACACTGAGCCATGAGATTGTGGTTTTGCAATCTGTTATTGCTGATGGCCCAAGCGCCTCATGGGTGCCCAGTTTCGAGTTGCTAGATCTGTTCGAAATCGATCCCATTTAGCACAGCAGAAGACAGAAGTCAGAAGGACGGTGTAGTCAACCATGTCAAAAGCTGCACAGTAGTCAATGAGGGAAAAGGCTCAATCATACTTAGGACTCATAACTCTTTCTCTTAGAGGGCATTAATGCTGTAAAAGGGATGAAAACTGGATAGGAAAGACTGCAACAAGAATTGTGGGAAAGATAGACCCAGATTTGGGAAGCAATAAGTTCAAAGATGAGGAGAAAGCAAGGCTGTAAACGGGGAGTTAACCTGCAAGCAAGAGGGAATAAGGTTGTTTTGAGGAGAGGAAATTTTGAGAAGGAATGAATTACAATTTCAGTGACTATAGAGGCCTTAAACAATGACAGAAGAAGTACATGAGCTCCTCGCACCTCAGAGGGGCCAGGGGTTATAAAATATAGTTGATAATTAATAAAAAGCTTTGGGCTATTTTTGTTTTCTAGAATCATCCTGAATAGTAGTGAGATTATTTTGGCTCAGGAGAGGGAGGCCTGAATGCTTCATGAAGTCCAGCCAACTCTGACAATGGGTGGCTAAAGCAGTTGTCTGCCAGAGGTGCTCAGACAAGAAAGGAATAGAATTATTGTAAACCATTAAAATTAACTGGATCATTTTCCTACACATGTATCAAGAAATTAGAAGCTACCATAAGACTAATGTTTTTAAAAATTAATTACAACATGTTGCTTGGGCATAACAACTAGGGCACTAGAAATATTTAAACCCATTCATAGCATTTTTCAATCTGCTTAATACACCTAGGAACATTTTTACTGCATTAAAAAAGAGATTACTTTGCCTCCAGAGCAAGAGCTATGATCCCAGCAGCAAGTGGTGCGGATGCTGATGTTCCGGTGTGTTTTTCTGTACATCGTAAACGAAGGTCTGTTGTTACCTGGGAGAGAGCGGAGGAAGGGGAAAAAAAGATGACTGACAGTGAGTTAACCAAGACATTAACTTAACCTTTTCAAAAGACCTTTTGCACTTTACACAGATGGGCCATTTCAGCCTTACCCAAATTAAAACCCCCGCATTTGACTGGTCAGAAATGTGGTTATAAATCCTATTGTATCATTTTGAAATGCTTTTGGAAAATACTACAAGTCAAAAGCACTTTAGATAAATTGAGTCTAGATTTTGAAGTCTATCTCCAGAAAGTGGGTCATCAATAAAGGAGGGAATTAAAAATGGACAGGAGTCACGCTTACAAAACACATGCCTCTGTGCAAATATGTGAAAGGACACAGTCAGCCCTGCACTCTTACTGATCTATGGGGAACAGTTCTTTCAATAATCCAGAGCATCCTATCTTCTGACAAAGAAAAATAAATAGCAACAAAAAACTTCTGTCTAAACAGCCAGATGCAAAGTCATGGGGGAAAAAAAATAACACTTCACAAATCACCATGATATAATGGAGATCAATTTAATCTGTTCTCCCCCCTTCCCCCTCACAGCCACCACACTATCACCCGCACAAACATCAAATGGGTTGACGAGAGTTGGGGCAGGGAATAATTGAAATTTAAAAATCTGAAACCAGACACCAATTAAACACACCCACTTCCAGTCTGAACAAAGTTGGAGCAGGTCAGCCTTCTGCCTCAGTTAAATAACTGAAAACCACCTCCTATGTTAGGGAGTCTTCACTCCTAAAATTTTTAGTTAGCATCTGGAATCAATTGCAGCAGCTTGACTTTCCCGTGGCTTGGGAAGCCCAGCGGCTGAAGGGAGGTGAGAAAGAGTAGATCCAGCCGCTAAGTGCCTTTCAAAGAACTCCCACAATGCCTTCGACCTTGACCAACAATTTTCCCTACTGTAAACCACCCCAGTTTTTCCTTAGCACCCATGGCGTCTTCCTCTCTCCTTCTTGGAGAACAGCCAGCCCCTCAATTGGCTGGCTGCCAGCTTGGAAACAAAAAACTTCAAATATGGTCTTGCCATTAAATGCACAATCCACCCCAAACAAATATTAGAGCCAATGATTTTGTCTGTGTACACAGGCAAAAAGTTTTCTTACTATCTGCTTTTCTGCTCTGGTTCCGCTGCTATAGGTAGTTGTTAGTGTTGAACAGCAGGCCTCACTGTACCAAGGGACATTTCCCAGTTGAGTTGTGCTGCCTACAGACAGTGTGTAGATACTGTTGGTATAACCATCGCAGTTACAGTTGTCATGCTGGAAGCCTCCATTACCAGATGCCCAGACAAAGATGGAACCAAGACCACCTCGACCCTAAGAAGGAATAAGTAAGTCACCACACAAATCGGAGGGGCTTCAAGTTTTAGCTGTGGTAAAACAAACACCTAAATGAATTCAGATTATTGATGTTGAAGCATTTTAATGTTGAAGACTGCAATAAAGATAAGAAACATAGCATTGCTGCTATTCTAATGAGGAAGATAGTATGAGATTGTTAAAAGTCCCCTTCTCCAAAGGCACAGTTATTAAGCAGTTTTGAAACTGTTACTGAATTTTATATTTCCCCTTCCCACCACCCCTCATGGAACCTCTGTGGCATTAACAGGACTTTCTTGAACCAACAAAACATTCTTCCAAGTGCTCAGATCCAAAGATGGAATCCAGATAAAAAAAGAATGGACAGGTGAAACATAAAATTTCTAAAAGGGCTTGAGCAAGTAAGTGTTGAGGGACAGTTATCCTGGTTGCAGATTCTAGAACTAGAAATCATAGGAAAATATATTGAAAGCAAAAGAAAATTTGCTATAGGAAAAACCTGGCATGGACATGATCAGCTGAATGACCTCCTTCTGTGCTGTAAACTTACATGGCAATTGTGAATTTTTGGCAGGTCAATGTATTTTATTATTATTTTAGTATTGTTAAATGGAGTTAAAGTACAGGTTAGCCATGACATAATTCAATGGTGGAATATGTTCAAGGGAAAAATTAGGGGCATCCAATTTAAGACCGAGATGAGGGCAAATCTTGAGGGTTGTTAGTATGTGGAATTCTCTTCCCCAGAGAGCAGCAGTGGCCAGGGCATTGAATATGTTCAAGGCAGAGTTAGATAGATTTTTTGATCGACAAGGGAGTCAAAGGTTATTGGGGACAGACAAGAAAGTGAAATTGAGGCTACAATCAGATCAGTCACGAGTTTATTAAATGATGGACCAGGCTTGAGGGGCCAAATAGCCTACTCTTGCTCCTAAATATTGCAATCTTGTAGTCTCAGGATAAAGGGGTCAGCCATTTAAGACTAAAACGAGGAGAAATTTCTTCACCTCGCAGAGGCTTGGAAATCTTCAGAATTCTCTACCCAGAAGATTGGGGATACTTAATTGGTGAATATAATCAAGATTGAGGGAATCAAGAGTTATACATATAGGATGGGAGAAGTGGATCTGAGGTGGAAATTCAGTTATGATCTCATTTGAACAGCAAAGCAAGCTTGAGCTGCTATATGGTCTATTCCTGCTATGTGGCCAATCCTGCTCTAATTTCTTCTGTTCTTATATAAAAGTCCTATCCTGTTCTTGTATCTTATGCTAAATTGTTGGCTAGAGACAGCTATTATGCAAAGCGTTCAATTCAGTGGCATGATGAAATTTACTTTACTAAGTGTAAGAACTCCACATTTACATCTTACAAAATCTGTTCCATTCCCAGGTGACCTCCAACTAGCAATTCTCACTCACTAAAACAAGAGATTACGGAAAGACATCAGTATATTGTAGATTGTCTCCTAATCCTAAATGTTAGAACAGGAGCTGTGTTGGATTACAGTTTTAAGTGCTGGGGAATATTTAAAAAGTAGTTCTATGCCATTACAAAAGCTGGTCTCATGCCAAAACATGTTATTTATCAATAATTATTTGCAATGGTTTTAATTTAAAGCAGATTGCATTGCACACAATTCCATATTCTAAAGCCTAGCATTCAAGCTTTGCAAAATACAGTTACTCGAAATGAACTATTTCATGATCTTACATTTGTAATACCCCTGAGGAATGCCTGACTTGCCAACATTGCTGGCCCTTCCACAGTCTGCCCATTGTCCTCTGGACCCCAGCTAGCACTATAGATATGGATGTGCTGAGGGTTGAGGCTGAGTGAGCGGGCTTCCACTACATCAGTGATCTCACCATCAAGCATTCGTACCCCTGCAGGCAGAAATAGACAAACAAAAATAAATATTACAGATGGCTGGAAACAGGGAGCCATAAAACACCATAGAACTGTAATCAACAAATAAAATATTGATCATGCAGAATAGTTCTAAAATCACCAACCGCTAAGCCAACACCGTGGCCAAAGCTAACTCAGCCACTCCTGGATCACAGTAACATTTATATCTATCCAAGTGGCAAGGTGGATATCAGATACATTCTAGACATCATGCAAATCTGCATAAGATAGCCTGAACATGAAGGAGAACACTAAACAGCATGTTCGATTAAATGTGGAGACCAATGCAAGTACATCAGCCAAGAATGGAGTGTTTTAAATGGTGCGCTAAACTCAAGTGCCTGGGATCGCAAGAGACTAAAATCTATGCTCCCAAGGCATATCTAGGTCAAGGAAAACACATCCTCTCTAGGGACTGGATAAGAAAGATACAAACAGCCAGATTGTAACATCAACAGTACGTTTCATAATCAATGCGCCAAGAAGAAAATTCAGTAAATGTTTGAGCGTAAAAGGTTTATAAATGTAATTATTTGCTGCATTAAGCTACATCTTATGCAAGTGTTTCCTCTTTAGAATGCAGAAAACTACCCATTTTATACATAAATCCAACACTGCATGTAATTTTGCAGGCCTGAAAACTAAAGTGAATAGAACTCAATGGATTACCTAGCAACATATTGCTAATATATTCCTTTCATGCCCCATTGAATCATGCAGTGTCTTTACATGACAATGAAGAAAAAAGCAGCAGCCATTATCAATGGGGAACTGAAGCAGCAGGAGGGTCAGCCTTCAAAGAAACACTGCCTATGTTACAGTGTCTGTTTCATAAAATTTCTTTAACATGCACACGTGTAACAAGCTGCAATTTTAGAGAGCACAATATACAAAATGGAGTTTTAATTCATACAAATTTTACAGCACTAAAGAAAACTCATGGCCCTGATTTTGTGGTCAGCGGCAAAGTGACAGTCTTCACTGCTGACCATGAAGAAAGCTGCCTGCAGAGTTCACTGGCACTAGCTATCGGGGATCTCTAGTGTAGAGCAACAGTAATGTCATCAAATATGCTATGCAGTCACACTGAAGGATTCTCAGACAACAATCAGGAAATAACAGCAAGGTTTTATCATTCACTTTTTAAAGCAAAAACACATTTGGGCTTACACATGGGATTAAGGTAGAAGCTGAAATACAAACATTATTCAATAATTATTTTTAAAACCTATAAATCGGGGGAATTTTGGTATTCCACAAGTAAAATTAGTTTTTCAGGGCCAGAAAGATTATTCAGCTTACGATTTAAACATACCATTAAAAACAAGTCATACTACTTTCAACAAGGTGCATAAGGTTATTATCACTGGACTAATATTCCAGGGACAGAGGATAAAGCTCTAGGTTCAAATGCCACCATGGCAGAAGGGGAAATACGAATTCAATAAAGATGTCTGGGGATGAATTTTCTGTTTGGCGAAGCAGGTGGGCACGGACCCAATCGCTGCTTGCAATGGGATCCACACTGCCATTTTACGCAGGCGGGCCAATTAAGGCCCGCCTGCCCAGCGTACTTCATAACTCCCGTGCAGGGAGTGGGCAGGCGGGCTCAGGCCGCCGGGTCCAATGGTGACCCGCATAAAAGGAACGCCCTGGCAGCCTCGGAAAGGCTGCTCGCAATGGCTGGGCGAAGGGCTGTGCAGAGGGGCAATGAAGTTCATGCAAGTCCAGAGGGCAGGGCAGGCCAGGCTGGAGGGTAGTCCTTTGGGGCAGACCAGGCTGGAGATGACTGCCTTGCTACCCTCCAAGGTAGCAGCATAGCAGGAGGTATTGGTTCCCCAGGATGGGAGGAGGAGACATGACGCAACGTGCCTGGGAGGTGGTGTGGTGCACCTGGATCCAGTGTTGCAAGTGCTTCAATGACTTGTTGCGCTCTGGCAGGGGAGTACCATGCTGGCATTGGTCATTTAACCCAGGTCGGCTTACCCCCTGTTCCCCCACGACCCCCCAAGTCGGAGTGTAGTGACTGCATTGAATCATTGACGGCATGTGTTCTTTGCTGGGTGGGCCAGCAGATATTGCCTATGCTGAGGTCAGCCTCAGAGGGAGATGGAGATGTGTTTTGACCCCACAGCATGTGTTACACCGAGTCCCACATGACTGGTCTGGGGGCAACCTGGAGGAGCTGCACCTAGGCACTGTGCTTGAACTGCAAGACATGTCCAAGTCAGGGTGATGACATGCTTGGAGGGGAGCTTCAAGGTGGCATGGCAATGAACCATCTGTTGCGCTCTACGTGCTTGCGCATCCTTACTATGGAAGGATATACCGTGTGGTGCCTAATGTGTTGTAGGCAGCATGTGTGTCTGAGGGGGGTGAAAACAGGCCTAGCATCTTTGTGACAGCGTTCGGCAGCAGCGGAGTGAGGAGGCACTGGAGTCCTGATATGTCCCACTCTGGTTGGGGTGGGCCATGCGCAAAGCAAGTCCATGTGCAATTTGCACTAATCAATGCTTGTCTCTCATTTTCAGAAGAATGCTCATAACACTGCAGAGCATGTGAGGACTGGCGGTGGACAGACGCAGATCGCCATTCTTAGCCAGTTCGAGCAGGAGGCCCTGGATTTGGAGAGACGCCGTGCGCCCAGGTCCACTGGTGTTGGTGAGGTTGGGGTGCCATGGCCAGGTATTTATGCCCAGTGAGTTCAGCATTGTTTTCCCAACAGCCATTGCAGTGCTGAATGTTAATTGATTTAATTTTGCAACATGGCTTGACCATTGCTTATGGAAGGATGAGCGCATAATGATCCAGGGGACAGGGATGCACTTTGTCATTGTCTCCACATTAGCTGATCCGCTGTCCTTGTTTTTCCTTTCAGCATCATCGGAGCAAGACTGGGAGGAGGAGCAGCAGAGGCCCCCTCTCACACCCAAGGGGCCTGAAGTCTCACCAGCGGCACGCCATCTCAGCCAGGCAGGCACCAGTGCAGATACTAGCACCTTGGTGGGGATTAGACCATTGGCTAGTCTCCTGGGACACAGTGGTGAAGGCACTTCATAGTCACTGGAGGAGCTGGCAGAGAGTGCACCCATGGCGCCAGCAGTCGGAGGACTTCAGGGGACCAGGCATATGCTCAGTCGGTGCCTGACGTGCCTCTGGAGTCGTCCACGACGCAGCAGGGACAGGAAATGCGGCTGGGTGTGCAGGAGCATCTGGGGGAGATACCTGAGGCTATGCTTGGCTTGGTCTCCATGGTGGAGTCCACGTGAACGATCGCTGAAGCAATGAGCCACATGTCCTCCATGGAGACAGAGTGGTGACTCTTGGGAAGAGACTCCTCCAGGAGACCTGTCAGGGCTTCCTGGGGATACGCTCTGACCAGCAAGCCCTCACATCGGCATTGACCTCAGCTGGTCATTGCCAGTGTGGGAGGTGGTCTGGGCATCAAGTTTTCCAGCTCAATACCCATCCATCCACGATGAGCAGGGAGTTCCAAAGCGACCTCATGTCGACACAGCAGCTGCCCGTCATCCCTGCAGGTGCCTCTCAAGGCACTCCAGATGAGGGCAGTAGCTCCTCCACCCCTCTCCGTGACCATAACATCTGGTGAGGCTGTGATGACTGGGGAGATGGCAGCTGTGGAACTGGCAGCTCCCTCCCAGGCAGGGCCAGCACAAGCTCCACACGTCAGAGGACAACCGCCAAGGTCATCGAGGCCAACAAGACAGCAGAGTCAGCAGGCTGTCTCAGATGCCACTCCGAGCGATGCGGCAGCACCAGGAAACGAAAACATAAGGCACCTTAGGCACACCACTGGTTTTTTACTGCTGCTTGTGTTGGCCTGAGATGAGGTCCTCATGATTTCTAACACTATTATCTTTATTTTGCATAAGTTTGTTTGCTTGACATATTAAATTTAATATTTCACCATGGCTGAGGGTGCCTCTTCTTCTGCATGTGGATGGTTTCCAAAAACGTAATGAGTGTTTTGTTGGACATTCAGCTTTATTAACAAGGCCCTTAGGTGACTGTTCCTAACCTGGCAGATTTTGCACTTAGGTGTCGAGTAAGGAGCATACAGCCCAGGCTTGTCCTGGAGGTCCATCTGTGGTGTGCTAGCTGAAGGTTCATTGGATTAAAGCCTCCTGGGTGTCCCTGCCTCCCTGCAGGATGCCCAGGTCAGCATCTACCCCCCCCTCAGCAATTCCCTGTGCATGCTCATCCTCGGACTCACTGCTGGACTCTGTGTGCAGCCGCAGCCACTGCATCAACGTCTTCATTGTCCACTGCGTTCCCCCCTTTCCAGTGCAAGATTGCTGAGAGTGCAGCATGCAACCACTATCACCAACACACAATCTTGGGGGTACTGGAGTGTGCCCCAAGCCATCCAAGCATTGAAAATGCATCCTAAGAAGACCGATGGCTCTCTCAACCACAGCCCTATGTGGCTCCTATTGTACCACTGCTCAGCTTCTGTTCTTGGATGGTGGAGAGGCGTCATGAGCCACCTGAGGGGATAGACCTCGTCACCCAGCAGTCATCCATCAAACCAGGCTGGAGCACTGAAGAGCCCCGGCACCTGGGAGTGTCTGGGATGTAGGTGTCGTGGGAGCTGCCTGGGTACCTTGCACAGACTTGTAGAATCATCATCCTATGATTACACACAATCTGGACGTTCATGTAGTGGAAGTCTTTTCTGTTGACGAAGGCACCAGGCTCACCTGCTGGCACATTGATGACCCCATGTGTACAGTGTATTGCACCCTGGACGCAGGGGAAGCCGGAAATGGCTGTGAGCCTCTGACTCACTGTCAGGCTTGCCTGGTCCCAAAGGAAGTGGATGAAGGTCAATGCACTGCTGTAATCTGCTTGACGCAAGTGTGGACAGCTGATTGGGAGACACTGCAAAGATCACCCACCGAGCCCTGGAAGGAGCCAGAGGCATAGAAGTTGAGGGCAGCTGTAACCTTCAAAGCCACTGGCATAGGGTGTCCACCCACAGTTAGCAGAGATCTCAGGCCCAATCATCTGGCGGATACATTTGACTGTCTCCCTCGAGATGGAGCCTCCTTCGGCACTGCACCTCAGACATATTGAGGTAGCTGCTGCGCCGCCTTTATACCCTGGCAGCAGGGTAGTTGCATCTTCTCTAGCCCCTTCCACCTTGGTCCACCTCTTGGCTCTGCACTCCTTGTGCCTGCACCTGTCCTCCCAAAGATGGCTCCCCTGGAGGCTAAATGTGCACTCCTGGCCTCCAACCCCTTCCTCCTCAGAGGAGCTGCCTCCTATGGACAGTTCAGCTCTCATTCCCAGGCCAAGGGAAGGCTTCCTGAAACCAGGCCCAGAAAAGATTACTCACTGCAATGTGTTGACCTGAAGGTGAAGAGTCCAGACAAAGCAGCTGGAATGCGTTTTAAAGTACTGCAGGTCACACAGGCAAGTTTCAATACATTAGAAAAATGAACACTTGACAGTGCACACTCGCGACCCCCGTGAGCTCTCTTATCCCGCCCGTGGATGAGGTTTATATAAATGTGTCCTACCCGCCTGCCTGTTGCGCCGACCCAAAGATTGCACGGCCAAAAAATCGGCGTTGACTGGTGAGTCAAGGGCCTTAAGTGGCCTGTTAATTAATGGCAGGCACGCGCATCAGACATCATTGCACACTTAGATAAAAGCAAAAAACTGCGGATGCTGGAAATCAAAAACAAAAATACCTGGAAAAACTCAGCAGGTCTGGCAGCATCTGCGGAGAGGAACACAGTTAACGTTTCGAGTCTGAATGACCCTTCAACAGAACAAAGTAAAAATTTACTTTGTTCTGTTGAAGGGTCATTCAGACTCGAAACGTTAACTGTGTTCCTCTCCGCAGTTCTGTTGAAGGGTCATTCGGACTCGAAACGTTAACTGTGTTCCTCTCCGCAGATGCTGCCAGATCTGCTGAGTTTT
Organism: Cetorhinus maximus; assembly: GCF_964194155.1. Taxonomy (NCBI): domain Eukaryota; kingdom Metazoa; phylum Chordata; class Chondrichthyes; order Lamniformes; family Cetorhinidae; genus Cetorhinus; species Cetorhinus maximus. The sequence goes on from NC_135891.1 coordinate 110,550,624, forward strand.
TCCAGGTATTTTTGTTTATCATTGCACACTTGCCCAACGAAATATCGTAATGGTGTGCAGTGATGTCGGGACGCTTGTCCGACATCACCGCGTGTCATTTTACGCGCAGGCATGTGGGGGCCAATGGGAAAATTCTGCCCCTGGAATTAAGAAGTCTGGTGGTGACCATGAAACCATTGCTGATTGTAGTTAAAAAACGCATCTGGTTCACTAATGTCCCTCAGGGAAGGAAATCTGCCAACCTTACCTGGTCTGGCCTATATGTGACTTCCAGACCCACAGAAATGTGGTTAACTCTTAAGCGCCCTCTGAACAAGGGCAATTAGGGGTGGGCAATAAATGCTGGCCTAGCCAGTGACGCCCACATCCCATGAGTGAATAAATTTAATAAGTTTAAAGTGAGATTATAAAAAATGGAAGTTCACGTCAATTCAGTGATTTCTAATAGATTTCCATCTGCAAGGACTTAAACAGTACATTGAGGAACAGGAAATCACTGACAGCAGCTTCTGTATTTTCACATTTAACTGCACATTTGTGAATGCCAGAAGCTGCTGCCAAGTTTCAGAGTAATGATGGTGAACATTGACAGTTTGCCATCATGCTACAAAATTCAGGCTGTTTTTTTTAAAAAAAGGTTCATGTTTAGTTACTAAAGAACTCAAACTTGTTTTCCCCAATTATACATTTTCAGATCCACTTATTATTTAATCACACAAACACATTGATCCAAAAGTTGATAGTTTCATATCAGTGTGCCTAGCTCCACAGGAAGAACAGAAATTTTAATATGACATCTTTAATATACAAATGATGATACTTTACCACCAATTTTGGCATTGTATGCAACACCAATGCCACAGAGGTTATTGGCCACAGCAGCCACTTCGCCTGCGCACCGTGTTCCATGCCTATTAAAAGATAAAGTTTATTGAACAATCACACATCAGGAGATTAACATATGGATTATGAGCCAAGCAGCTACTACTGACAACAGAAAAATGTTAATTTGACAGTCAAACCAGGTGCAATTTTAATTATATACATGTTATAAACAGAAATTTCCAAGTGGTTACGTAGAAGAGAAACTCCATACTATGCTCTGCTCCAAGTAAGTCAATATTTATTGGTTTGACAATCTCAGAGTAACTACATAATCATTACAGATCTAAGCTGTCCTGTTACACTGTTCCACTGGCAAAAATAAATCCCTTTAGGAGAGTGACAAAAAAAAAGCACTGAATCAAAAATATATTTAAATAAATAGAACTTCACCTAGTTAAGGATCTAAGAGCAAATTAGTCCTTTTTACCTGAAGAATACAGGATTTAAAAAGATATTTGAATAACATGATATTTTTGGTGTAAGTTCTCCAATCTTCTTCATTTGTTCTATACACAAGACAGAGTAAATGGAACACACACCATCATGTCATAGCCATCAGATTATTTTCCAGTCATTAGAAACCTTCTGTAAATTTTGGACATTTTGGAATTACAATTTTAAGAGTGAAAAATAAATTATAGTCCACTCATGCCATCTGGTGGCTGTTGTTTGCAAAGATGTGTATGATAATATATTTCATAAAAACAGAATAATTCAGTCAGTACTCTACTGTATATAGTTCAGTCAGTACTCTACTGTATATAGTAGACACAAACTTGGTATTCCATTGCTCTTCATCACGTATCCTCTATACAAGTTACTTTCTCAGTCAGGCATTGTATAGGCTGCAAATTAATTCTGAATAAGGGTATCACCTTCCTCCCCCCTTCACATACTGACATTCATTGATTTCCATTAAAAGGTCTTGTCATAAACAAAGACAAGCATCTTGCATCATCTAGGCCAACACCTGTGCAATATTAGGTCTGTATGGCATTACTAAAAATGCCATATTTGGTTGACGACGTTAAATCATGATAGAAAAAGTTCACTGTCTGTTCAGATAGACACAAAACCAATAAAAACACAGCACCACTTAAAGAGAATGCTCTCACTACCTTGGCCAATGTTCCTCTCTCGACCTTCATTGCCAAAAGCTCAAATCAATAGTCATTCATCTTGACTAGTGTTTATGGCGTCACACTCCACAAGCTCTTGCACTTGTCCAAAGGGAAATTAAATCAGTCACAAAGTTCTTTGGGATATCCCAAGAAATAAGATAACATTTTTTTTTTTTAAATCTAATTTTCTTTCTACTATTTATCTCCAAATCTAGGTCAGTGGGGCATTCCATTTTTTACATATAATCTATTGAAATATAAATGGCAGAGTAAATGTCAGAATCTTAACATTTAAAGAAATTTACAACTCACTGTGCCTGCCTACCTGTGATCACTAATTTAGATTCATTTTGAATTACTGTGCATATGGTAACTGTCCAACACCAAGCAATCATCATTCTATATAATGGATCAGCTATTGGATTACTTGCGTATTTAGTGCTGATTCAGTTGAAAAAAATGAACAACATCTTAAAAGTGTAAAGAACTTACCGATTTTCATCGTTAGAGTTATATCTAGGCTGAGGGTCGGGATCATTATCATTTATATCAAAGCTTGCATTAGGGTCCTGCAAATAAAGAGGTAAAAATCTCATCAAAAATAGAGCTTTCTGCTTATGTCTGTATAAGAAATTTCAGCTTCATAGTTGCTAGTATGTGGAAACTAAAAATATCAACAGTTACATTAGAAACATTTATTTTATCTCCCAGCTGAAGGCATCAGCTACTTGCTGAGTGTTCCACAGGTACCAGATGCCCTCTAGTATGTCACCCAAGCAGCCATATGTTTCAGAATATGGAAAATGTTATATGACCACTGGGGACATCATAACTGAACCTAATTATATATTTGACAAACATAAGCACATGCGCTTTTACCAGAAGCTACTGGATAGATCCAGGAGTAGATCTCCAATTTATTTCCCCCCTTTATTAACTCAAGGGCTTAGAGGGCAATCTGAGTGCTCCTACAAGATATCAAACTGGGACCCTGCTTGACCTTCATAAAGAAACTAATTGCAAACTACAAAACCATTACAGCTGTAGAAAATTACCAAAACTTATCACATTCAGAGATACTATTCCAACTGCATTTGATATTAAAGTGGTCTAAATATTCTGTTCATTGGTACATTTGCATACTCAAGAAAACACTTATGACATACAAAACATTTGCAGTGAGCAGTTAGGATCTCAAATGCACTGCGCAAGTTTGGTGGTGGCAAATTCAATTGTGGCTTTCAAAAGAGAATTGAAAAAATTATCTGGAGAGAGAGAAAATTTGCAGGATTACAGGGAAATGGTCAGGGAGTGGGACTGGTGGAGTTGCTCTCAGAGAGCCAGCACAGACATGACAGGCCAAATGGCTTCCTCCTGTGCATTAGCCATTCTATGATTCATCCCCTTCAGCAGTGTTTTAATTAAACATTAGGTGATATGGATACTGATCTGCATTACTTGGTTCCTGGCTACATGAGGAACACATTACATTTCATTAGATGGCCTACACATCTCCTTTCAATCAAATAAACATCAAAATAGAAAAGCCTATTTGAACATACATGCTGAACATCTGTTCTTTTCTGGAGAACTTTTCAAACTTCCTAACAGATTCATATTACTAGATTATTATGGTTCTCATCTCCAATGCATCCTCCAACACTTTCAGGCCATGGTCAAATGCAGACTTTAATACTGTCTGTAAAAGTTTCAGAGGCAGATGAAAGTGCATTAAGCTATTTCATACATACTTTTCTAATTAGTGAAAAATGGAATTAGAACCTTAAGTGAATTAGAAGCCCAATATTACAACAACATAATTACATTTAATGATGCATGAAAAAGTAATACAAGTATTTTTTTAAATGATGAAAATCATCAAGTTTCAACATGATGGTAGCATTCTCAGTCATAAGTACTGCATAAAAGCCTGACACTAGGACTGAAGCACATTAGGCAAGCAGTCATTTCACTGCACTGATGGAACCCTATTCTTTCAGATACAATATTAAACATATACTCCATCCTCCTACTTGGGTGAACATAAATTATCCTACAGCATTGAACAAAAAATAACACTAAGGGGGTTCTCCTGATGCCTTAGCCAATCAAAAAAAAAAATCAGCAAGGGGTTCTCCTGATGCCTTGGCTAATATTTACCTGATTATTTTTCATTCACTTCTGTCTGAGCCACTTTGCTGGGATATTTATCTACGTATACTTAAAATCCATTGCCTGTGAAGCACCTGGGACAGAGTATAAAAAGGTGCTATATAAAATGAAAGTTCTTCCTTTAATTAAATTATATTTTCTACTATTTGACTAACTACACAAGTGGAAAGAAGTACTATCGACATTCCCTGAACCAATTCCTCACTCTTGCATTTCTCCTTACTTTATAAGCTATTTGAGAAAGGCCACAATAAGACTGCAGTGGGTTTACAAGGTGCTTCTATTGGATCTTACATAATTTTCAGCCAAGTCCGGATGGTTCTTCTCTATTCCATCATCCAGGATGGTGACCACAATCCCCTTTCCTGTGTAACCCCGCTTCCAGGCGGATAGAACATTTAGGTCATTAGGAATCGCATTGTTCTGAATAAGATAGCACAAGCTTTTACTGTAATGCAGCCATTGAAAATAGTAATAACTACAGTATGAGAAAATCTTAATCTTATTCTGTGGCCCCTGGGACAAGTGGAAAGTACATAGTATAATTTTCAACCATTCCAAATGTATGAACATTTTAGGCCAGGCTACAAGCAAACATTTCACCACAATGCTGAAACAAAGTATTAAAGAAGTTAAAAGCAAAATATTGGGATGCTGGAAATCTGAAATAAAAACAGAAAATGCTGGAAAAATTCAGGTCTGGCAGCATCTGGGGAGAGAGAAACAGTTAACTTTTCTTCTTCAGAGCTAATAAAAAAGTTACTCATTTTAGAAATCTGTGCTGCTATATAAATTCATACAGATTGATTTAAATAAACTGCCAATTTTATCACATTCCTGTTGAAGCACTGATCAGAGGTCACTCCTCAAAAACAGAATAAGCAATCAGAATTCTTTGTATTGTTTTGACATGAAGTGGGTGGGGGAGGAGGTGCCCCAAGGTTCACGGGGGAGTGCTGCAATATAGGTGATTCTGTATTTCAAACGAGACGTTAAACGGAGGCCCAATTTTGAAGACCAGCAGGGGACATATCCCTGGTAACCTGGCCAATATTTATCTCTCAAATCAACATCACAAAAACTGATGGTCTGGTCTTGATCACATTGCTGTTTGTGGGAGCTTGCTGCATGCAACATGACTGATGGATTTCTTTACATAAGGAAGTACTTCATTAGCTGTCTTTGACAGCTCGTGGCCATGAAAAGGGCCATATAAATGCAAGTTTTTTTTCTTTTTTTTGCAATTTTGTCTATGACAGCCACTCTATTTTAAACAGTAAATTATTTTGTGTCCACCTCCTCAGAAAGGGCCAGGGTATGCAAATTCTTCCCCTACCAGTCAAATATGGTGCTATGTTTTAACAGTCAAACAAAATGTGCACAGTTAATAGCTAAATTTAATCACTAGCCTTAGCCCTGAAATCTGAAATTCTGAATAATAAGAGCAGAGTTTTATCTATCTATAGACTATCCATCGCACTGCTGGAATTCCATAGTAGCTTATTGAACAATACACTCTGACAACAGTGGTGCATTACAGGCTTGACTACACCGACATTATTGGCACGCCCTTCAAGTTAGGAAATTCTGATACCTCAGGTAATCTTATGATGTATAGTTTATTTTTACTCCTTGTATGCTCTTCACAAAAAAATCTGGTCATCGCACTAATACCACATTTTTTGTAAAAGTGAAAAGTACCCATTGAGAAACTCAAATATTAAACATTTTGCTGCACATACAGGCTTTACAAGCCTGAAAGGAATTACGAACTGAGTGAACATCCCTCCTTCCCCAAACCACCAATGTGTACTATATTATTTTAGGCCCCATGACTTCAAGAAAAATAATAAGCAGCATGGAGTTTCAGAATTCATTTGAATACAAATGCCACAGTGATTGAAAAAGGGAAATATATGCTTTAATTTAGCCTAATTAAGGTTCTTTAGATTAAAGGCACCACTACAGCCTTTTGCCCTAATACTTTCCAGCAGCAGGATCCAATTTTCAGTAATTTTATAAACATAGTATTTTAATACCATGTAGCGCCAAATTCATGCCAAGATACCATGCTTCCATGGAGCCCTCCAGCAGAATTGACAGTTTTAAATAATGAAGGATAGCCATGTTATAAGTGACTGAATGGAGATGCTAAACTTGCAGGCATAGACTTTGTTCATTTAAGGATTAGTTTAAAAGACAAGAGTATTGTTAAAATTTCATTGAACACTAACATTGTGGACCAACATGTTACTTGCAGTTGTGTCCTGTGGTAATAGGGTCCCAAAAGACAGCTGATGTCAGCATGTCAACTTTTACAAAGTTAAGACAGTTGCCTCTGTCATCACAGGAGGGTGGAGTAGTGTGTGCATGCAACAGCATTAGATACTGGGCTACATTTCATATAATGAATTATCTGTTGGCACTTCACAGCCAATTATTTCCCCCTCAAACGAGGTGAGAAAATGAAGCCCTATTGTGAACTGTAGTTTGGGTTTGAAGTTATTGTGTCACAGAGCAAGGTTTCATTGTTGCTTTAATGCTTGCTGTTGTCTAGATGATAAAAATCTCCAAACAAAAATTGCTTAACTTGAAATACTGACGCAGCGTGACAGACTATAGCAGACTCCAGAACTACATTAAACAGAAAGGTTTCCTATGGCCATGTGAGATAGATAAAATTCTGAGAGCAAGTGGGAGCAAAGGCTGCAAGAGTTCACAGAGTAAAACACCTGGGGCAGAATTTTCTGCCTGTCAGGCAGGCGGAGCTGGAGCAGCCGCCATTTTGTTCAGGCGGGCCAATTAACGCCCGCCCAGCGCATTTGCCAACTCCCGTGAATAGCGGGATGCAGCGGGCGTGCACAGGCCACCAGGTCCAATGGCGACCCGGCAGTCTGTTTAAAGGAAGGCCTGGCAGCCTCCTGTAGGCTGCGCTCAGTGGCCACTTCCAGGTCACGCCGCAGGGGGTTGGCTGAGCAGGGCATGCTGGAGGGAAGGGCAGGGGAGCAGGGCAGGCTGCAGGGTCTGCCACAGGAGCAGGGCAGGCTGCAGGGTAGGCCAGCAGGGGGCCAAGGCACCCCTCGTTTTTCTGATGGCTGCCTTGCTGCCCTCGAGGAGGTGATAACTCAGCGGGAGGTGTTGGTCCCCCAGGATGAGAGGAGGAGGCCCCCCCACATGACCAAACATGCCTGGGAGGAAGTGGCGGAGGTGGTGAGCTCCCACAACATGGTGCAGTGCATCTGGATCCAGTGCCGTAAGCACTTCAATGATTTGTTGCGCTCTAGAAGGGCGAGTACTATGTTGGCATTGGACATTTAACCCAGCAGGTAGCCTTAGCCTTTGAGGCCGCCCCCCCCACCTCCACTAAGTCTTACTGTCGTGACTGCATTGAATCATGTTGGGCATTTATCGTATGCTGGGTGGGCAAGCAGATAGTGCCCATGCTTAGATCAGACTGAGTGGTTCATAAGGAGAAAAGAGTTCTACCCCATATCATGTGTTGCTCTTAGTCGCACATGACTAGTCTGGGGGAAGCTGCAGGACATGCAGCTAGGCGCATACTCAGAACTCCAACACATGTTCTATTCACGGTGTTGAGATGGTGGAAGGAAAGCCTCGATGTGTCGTGGCCAAGAACCATCTGCTGCCCTTGACGCTGCGCGTAGTTGCGCCTCCATGCTATAGAAGCAAAGACCGTGTGTTTCCTAAAGTGATGTATGCAGAATGTGTCCAAGGCGGCCGTCTGGGGCCGGGGTGGGGAGGTTTGGGAGCAGGCATGCTATCATTATGTGACTGATCAGCAGTAACGGGGAGAGGAGGCCTGATATGGGCCATTGTGGTTGGAGTGCGACGCGCACGTGCAGAGTCCATGTGCAAATTGCCGCAATGAACGGTATTCTGTTTTTCCAGGAGAAGAATGTTCATAATGCGTCTGAGAGTTCGAGGACTGGAGTCGGCCACGCTCACCTGATGTTAAGCTGCTTCGAACAGGAGGCCCTGGAGCTTGAGGCGCCATGCACCCAGGTCAACTGGTGTCGGTGAGGCTGGGGTGGAACGGCCAGGTATTTGAGGCCAACAGTGAGATCCGCCATGTCTCCCAACATCCATAGCACTGATGATCGTTTGGTTTGTTATTGTTGCAATATTGCTCAGTCACAGTGATAGAGTCAGAGGTTTGGATCATAGAAAAAAGGTCCTTCGGCCCTTCGAAGATGCGCGTGTCAAACACCTTCCCAAGTCCCCTATTCCCATGGCTTTGTATGCCATGGCATCGCAACTGCACAACCAAATACTTATTATATGTTAGGAGAGTTTCTGCATCCACCACCCTTTCAGGCAGTGCGTTCCTCATTCCCAAAACCCTGTGTGCGCAAAAGTTGTTCATCACATCACCTGTCAACCTCATGCCCCTTACCTTAAATCTATGCCACCTGGTTACTCATCAGAGGGCCAAGGGGAAAAGTTCCTTTCTGTCGACCCTATCTATGCCCCTCAATTTTATAAACCTCAATAACATCACCACTCAATCTCCTCTGCTCCAGGGGAAATAACCCAAGTCTATGCCATGTCTCTTCATAAGTCAAACTCTCCAGCCCAGCCAGCATCCTGGTCAACGACCTCTGCACTCTCTCCACTCCAATCATATCCCTCCCATGAAGCGCATTTCACAACTGCACACAGAACTATAGCTGTGGCCTAGGCAGCATTTTCTGCACTTGGAACATTACCTCCCTGTTCCTATATTCTTTTCCTCAGCTAATAAAGGCAAGTATGGCATTTACCTGTCCCACCACCTTAAGGGGCCTGTCGACATGCACAGCAAGGTCTCTTTGATGCTCCTTACTTTCCACGGTCCTACCATTCATCGTGTATTCCCATGCCTTGTTTGTCCTGCCCAAGTGCATCACCTCACACTTATCCACATAACATTACATTTGGCATTCCTTAGGGCATCTGACCAGCCCGTCTATATCCACCTGTAATGTAAGGGTATCCTCCTCGCTATTTGCCACCCCACCAATATTCGTGTCCATAGGTTCTGGAAGATTGAGTGCACAATGAGCCAGGAGGAAAGGGATGAAGTGTGTCACTGTGTGCATGCTAACTGATCCACTGTCCTTGTTGTTCATTTCAGCATCAGAGCATGGCCACCAGGAGGAGCTGCAGATGCCCCCTCTCACACCCGAGGACCCTCAAGTGTCACCTGCATCACACCATTTCTGCGAGGCAGGCACCAGCAGATACTAGCACCTCGGTGGGCATTGCAACATCAGCTAGTGTCCCGGGGCACAGTGGAGAGGGCACTTCACAATCGCTGGAGGAGCTGGCACAGACAGAGTGCCGCTGGCGCCAGCAGTCGGAGGACTGCAGGTGACCAAGTACACGGTCAGTCGGTGCGAGATGATGTGCCTTGAGAAGACCAATGGCTCTCTCCACCACAGCCCTTGTGGAGGCGTGGCTCCTATTGTACCGCAGCTCAGCTACTGATATTGGATGGCAGAGAGGCATCATGAGCTACCTTGAGGGGATAGCCCTTGTCACCCAGCAGCCATCCATCAAGCCGAGACAGAGCACTGAAGACCCCGGCACCTTGGAGTGTCTAAGGATGTAGGCGTCTGGGAGCTGCCTGGGTACCTTGCACAGACAGCATCCTGTGATCACACACTATCTGCACGTTCATAGAATGGAAGCCCTTCCTGTTGACGAAGGCACTGGGCTCACCTGCTGGCGCCTTGATGGCCACATGTGTGCAGTCAATAGCACCCTGGACACGGGGAAAGCCAGCAATGGCCGCGAAGCCTCTGGCTCGCTGTGCCTGGCCCCAGTGGAAATGGATGAAGGTCAATGCACACCTGAACAGAGCGTCTGTGACCTGCTTGACACAAGTGTGGACAGGTGATTGGGAGACACCGCAAAGATCACCCACCGAGCCCTGGAAGGAGCCAGAGGAATAGAAGCTGAGGGCAACTGTGACCTTCAGAGCCACTGGCATGGGGTGTCCGCCCACACAGTTAGGCGATCGCTCAGGGCAATCATCTAACAGATGTAGTTGACTGTCTCCCTTGACAGTTGGAGCCTCCTTCGGCACTGCACCTCAGTCATATTGAGGTAGCTGCTTCGCCGCCTGTATACCCTGGCAGCAGGATAGTGGTGTCTTCTGCAGCCCCTTCCACCTTGGACTACCTCTTTGCCCTGCGCCCCTTGTACATGCACCTGTACTCCCAAAGGTGGCTCCCCCTGGAGGCTGAATGTGCACTCCTGGCCTCCTCCTTATTCTAGCCCTCCTTTCCTCCTCAGAGGAGCTGCCTCCAGTGGACATGTCAGAACCCAAACCCAGGCTAAGGGGAGGACTCTGGAAAGCTGCAGGCCCAATAAAGATTACTGACTGCAGAGTGCTGACCTGAAGGTTCAAAGTACACAAAGCTTCTGGAATTCGTTCTGAACTGCTGCAGATCACAGGCAAGTTTAAAAAACTTTCTGCAATAAATACTTCACAGACCAGACTGACAACCCCACTGAGCCCTCTTATCCCGCCCTTGGATGAGTTTCATTAAAAAGTCTCTTACCCGCCTGCCCGTTGCACCCGTGCGCAGACCCGAAGATCGCACGGGCGCCTGAAAAATCGCTGACGATTGACGACTTAAGGGTCTTAACTAGCCTGTTTAATTAATGGCGGCCGCGCATCAAACTTCATTGCATGCCTGCCCAGCGAAATATCGTGATAGAGCGCGGTGACGTCGGGACACTCACCAGACATCACCACATGTCATTTTACTTGCCGACATGCGGGGCTCACCCCCCACACATCAAGCAGAAAATTCTGCCCCTAGGAACAAGTATAGTATACGACAAGAGACTGGTAACTGTTGTAGCAGTTCCCAGTTTGTGCAGAGTTAGCAAGACATCTGTATTTGGCTCAAGTACCCCATAACTGGAAAGAAAGTCAGGTTCCCACAGTGTCCAACATTCTGAAGGATAAAATTTTATTTTTTTTTAAAAAAAAGCTGCATTATTGAATACATAAAATAAATGGCAATGAATAACTGGCTTGGCAATTTTAAAAAAAACTAACTTTTTTTTTTAATATATAGCCCTGGAAGCATTAAAAAAAATAATTTCACTCTGCATATTGCAAAGCTTTCATTTTTTGACTGGATCAGAGATTCAAAGCTTACTGTATCACTTCCCCTCCTCTCTCCCCCAAAGTACTCGTACTTACCAAGTACCATTGCTTACGATATAAAGGGTCTGAAGGAACAGAAAATGCCCGTTTCTGTCGTCTTTTTACTACCTGCTGTTCCAGCCACTTCACCTAAACAAAAAGACAGTTGTATAAGTTCTCATGTCAGAGGCTAAAATCTAAAATATTCAAAACAGTTTTAAAAAAACAAAATTAAAGGCAATAATGCTTAATAAATCTTTTAATATTTACTATTAAAAATGTTAGAGAAACAAGGCATGACTTAATTCTGCCAAACACCACCATAATCTAGACATATACAAATAATGCATTTTTCCATCATACTTTTAATTCCAAACTCTTTTTACTCGCCAGTCGTTGAATCTGCAAATTCATGCCCATCTCTCCAAGAACTCTGAATTGCTCAAGATTTCTATCGTGCCACAGGACTGAGATGGTTCATATCAATGTCACAAATGACATCCTATGTGACAGACAGTTTACCACAGTCATTCTCTGTCGGCAGTCTATCATCCTCCTCCAAACCCTCTCCTGTTGCCGGCTGTGTGGGGCGGCAATGACAGGATTGATTGGAATCAGATCAGAGAACCATCTGCAATTACTTTTCTTCCCATTCCTGCACCATTAACTTTGGGTGTTCCCCGCCCCAAAGATCAATCCTTGGCTGTCTCCAATTTCCCATCAGCATTTCTTCCATCTGAATGTTGGGAAGACTGAAGCCATTGTCCTTAGTCCTCACCACAAACTCCACTCTTTAGCTACAAACCCTATCTACTCTCTGGCAGGAAGATGCGCAAAGAAAATACAAACATTTTTATAGAGCTTTTCATGGCCTCAGGACACCACAGCTAATCAAGTACTGGTCACAACACAGAATGAGGCCAGTTCTTGTGTCTGTGCCAAATCTGTGTAAGAGTGCCTTAGTTCGTCCTTGCTCTTTCCCCGCAACCCTGCAAAATCTCTTTTCAGGTGCTTTCAGAGTTCCCTTTTGAAAACCAGAAGTTAAAAATAAAATCAGGCAATGCCTTCCAGATTCTAACCACTCACTTTGTAATAAAGTTTTTCCTCACATCACTGTTGATTCTTTTGCCAATCACCCTAAATCAGTGTTGTTTCACCAATGGGAACAGTTTCTTTCCATCGACCTTGTTGTAGGAAATACTTTTTGTACCTTGAAACTTAACTATTCTAATGCACTCCTGGCCAGCCTCACAGCTTCCACCCTTTATAAACTAAGCTCATCCGAAACTCCACTGCATGTATCCTAACTCACGCCATGCCCAATTCAGCCATGTCCTTGCTGACCATCATTATCTACCAGCCCACTCTTGCCCAGCACCCCATGCCTCAAATTTAAAATTCTCATCCTCAGTTTAAATCTTTTCATAGCCTCACCCCTCTATATAATTCTGCAACCTTCGCCAGCCTAAAACATTGAGAATTGGCTTTCTCCAACTCTGGCCTCAAGTCATTCCCCCACTATTAGTGGTCATGCCTTCAGCTACCCAAACCCCAAGTTCTGGAATTCTCTCTAAAGCTCTCTGCCTCTCCACCTTAAAACTTACCTCTTTGAACAAATTTTTAGTCAAAACACCTTTGGCTTCACAAATTTTGTTTTATTACAGTGATTTTTCAAGGTACTACATGAATGCTGGTTATTGGACACTTTCCTCCTCTTCTTTCCATTCTCCTTCAAACTTAACACCAGAATTCAGGAGGAAGAGGAAGCAACATTACCTATCAACAAGATTAAAGATTTAAGCATAACATTAGGTGCATCACAGTTTAACTATGCAGCCCAGTTAATTTACCTTGGGTTCCTTTTCCAGCCGTCTATGTCGCATTTGATGTGGATTGATGGATCGCTTCGACACTCCTTTGTGTTTAAAGTAGTAATAATGCCCATCTTCAAAAACCTGTTTGCAAAATAAAAGGCAACTCTGAAATGGCTATTTCCAGCATTTACTGTTTAATCAAAACTCTTTCTATGAGTCTTTCTACCACTGCTCAAGGAGAGGGAAAAACGAGGTCATCTAATCAGGAAGAGATCCCACTAGTCATTGTAAATTCTCCCAAATCATTCTGGCCAGATAGTAAACAATACAACACTATGTTGACAATTCAACTTTGAAAAAAATTAGGAAATCTAGGTGAAGGACTAAAATCCATCACTTGTACCAAGTTTATATTTTCATAATGTACATTAAATAGCAGGGCCAGTGCAACCACTAGGCAGTCGCCCAGAGCAGCAAAATACATGCAACTACATAAGTCAACAAACAGGCTTCAGTGGCAGGGATGAAAAGGTCTAGATTCACCGAGATACATATAGATTTCCATGTATTTACATTGTAGTCTTTCCCAAAACTTCATACTATATTCCTCATTTTGTTTATGCAACAGTTTTAAAAAATTTTTACATCTACATAGCTATTCCAAAACTGCAAACCTGTAACTAATATCAAAGAACATAATTTAATCTAGCCCACTCTTATCATAATAATTGATTGTATGACTTAGGCATAAAATCATCTAGTAACTGTTTGCAGGAACACAGTTAGTGTCAAAACTAGCAACCTCGGGACTGAGGCTGTGCCGGATTTCAGAAGTTGCTTGATTTCAGGTCAGAAGGTTTGGGTCAAGGGTCTCTTAGAGCAAAGAAAAAGCGTGCAAGCGACAAAGGGATAACAATTCAGGCACCCCAGCACACTAATGCAGCAGAGCCAAATTGTCCAGATAAGTTTCTTTTAAATTTTACTCAATTAAAAGTGATGCATGCCACAATCTAAAAATGTCTGGTTATTTGGCACATTTATCATGCCCCTCAAATAGTTACAAATCACCCCACTAGTTAAACTTGTGCGGTTATGTCATTGCATAACACAAAGACAACACCCATTATTCTGCACACAACAAAGTCCTACAGAAAATAAATCGTACAAGCGGTTAATACTTTCTGAACAGCGATGGCTGAGGAAATATGGACCAGATCCAGTACTTTCACCTCTGAAGTCTTTCACATACACCTAAACCACCAGAAGAGGGATGTGGAGCCTCTGATCAACATCTCATCTCAAAGAAGAACAGGATCATCAATATAGTAACCCCAAATACTGTACTAAAATATCCACCTAGATTATATATTAAAAAATGGAAACTTTGACTCAACCTACCTCAGAGGCAGGAGTGCTACTTTAAGGCAAGCCGACATTTAACATAACATTGATATAAATATGTACTGGTTCACTCGCCTCACACTCCTTAAACAGTAATACTAACATTAGGTGTCCAACTTGTGTCTTTTGTTGAAAATGAAGCAGTGAATTATAAAACTTCAGAGTTATTACATTAAGCTCCCCAATATCTTTTCAAAATTAGAAAGTATATTTCATATTATCACTACATTTATTCTGCATATTAGTAGCAAAATACTTCAGTTGGAAAAATTTAAATTATGGCCATTTGCTTTAAAATTGTAAAAAAAAAATTACATCAAGCTCTTATATATTTCCAGTTGATCCCATCATAAACAGTAATAGACCTGCAACCAACAGTACCCTGTCTTGTTAAGACTTCCTAGAACCCAAATAGATAGATTTCTACACTAGAATGCATTGTTTTTCTGGATTTCCTGGCTTGGGTATCCCTGCTGCAAAAACAATTCTGCAGCCACTTTCCTTCCTGTAGTGGAACTTAGTCTTTCAGAAAGAAGTTAAGGAGTGTAAACATAGCAACATCTACAGAGAATTACTTCCTTCCAAAACAGTTTGAAAACTTTAGCCTGGCGTCACACCATCCAAATCCAACCCCAAGCATGAAAAGGGATTTTAAAAAAAATACAACTGGGCACATCCACATTTTGAGTGGATTGAGTAAAAATACCATGTTACTCCACTGAAAGCATAAATGACTAAAGTGTCCTGGCCAATATTTATCCCCCAGCCCCAACACCCTAAAACAAAACGGATTATCTGGTTTTCAGGTTGCGGTTTGCAGGCGCTTGCTGTGAGTAAATTGGTTGTATAACTCCTGCATTATATATATATTTAAAAAAGTGATTACACTCCAAGGAAGCACTTTATTGGCTGTAAAAGCACTTTGGGACACCCCGTGGCGGTGAAAGGCGCTATATAAATGCAAGACTTTTATTTCTCCACCCCCCCCTCCTCCTCCCCCCTCCTCTCTCCTCTCCTCCCTTTCACTGGCATTGACCCATTGCAGCAAGTGAGCCATACCCGTCCTAAGTTGACGAAGCCGTGTTTGAGAGCTATCCTCCCTGCATCTCCTGTTCCACCAGAGATGCGGACAGCCCAGATGTTGGTGTAGAGCCGCCTGCCACTGTGAAGCTCACTAACAACGCTTGTGAAGAGAGCAGCCAACAAAAGCCGGCGGACACCGACCATAACGACACGATAGATCCCGATGCAACCCTCGGCTTCAGCCTCAAACTAGGTCATTTTATACCCAACCTGGTCCAGCGGTGCAAGATTGAAAAACTTCCTGCAACTCATTAAGAGGGAGGGACATTCCAATACAATGTTGGTGAGGGGCAGTAATGAGTTTCAAATCACACACACAATTAAATCATGAACCCCGGCCAAGGTGTGCACGGCCCTAATTGTTATTGTTTAAGTTGGAAAGCGGCGCTCACGGAAACAGCCGAATGCGGCCGAGTCCCCTCGTCCCCGTCCCCACCCCCAACCCTCGTCCAGCATCCGCCTCGTGCCGAGCGCGTGCCGCTGGCCAGCCCCGTGGAAAGTCGGGGGGAGGGGTGGAGCAGAGGGGGCGGGGGCAACGGTCGTCCGCCAATCACAGTCGTGCTCGGGCGCGACGGTTGGACGCGGGTGAGACGTCACCGTCAGGTGTGCTCGTGCTTAACGGCCGGAGGCGCGTGACGTCATCGGCAGGTGTGCTCCAGAGTAACGGCCGGCGGCGGGTGACACCTGGTCTGGTGGGAGGGATGGGGATCTGGGGGGGAGGGGTTGGAGGGGAGGGGATGGGATGGGATTTCCAGCTCAGCAAGTGATAAGACCGTAAGACATAGGAGCAGAAATTAGGCCATTTGGCCCATCGAGTCTGCTCCGCCATTCAAACATGGCTGATAAGTTTCTCAACCCCATTCTCCCGCCTTCTCCCCGTAACCTTTGATCCCCTTACCAATCAAGAACCTATCTATCTCCGTCTTAAATACACTCAATGACCTGGCCTCCACAGCCTTCTGTGGCAATGAATTCCATAGATTCACCACTCTCTGGCTAAAGAAGTTTCTCCTCATCTCTGTTCTAAAAGGCCTTCCCTTTATTCTGAGGCTGTGCCCTCGGGTCCTAGTCTCTCCTACTAATGGAAACATCTTCCCCACGTCCACTCTATCCAGGCCTTTCAGTATTCTGTAAGTTTCAATCAGATCCCCCCCTCATCCTTCTAAACTCCATCGAGTATAGACCCAGAGTCCTCAAACGTTCCTCATATGTTAAACCTTTCATTCCTGCGATCGTTCTCGTGAACCTCCTCTGGACCCTCTCCAGGGCCAGCACATCCTTCCTGAGATACGGGGCCCAAAATTGCTCACAATATTCTAAATGTGGTCTGACCAGACCCTTAAAAAGCCTCAGCAGCACATCCCTGCTTTTATATTCTAGTCCTCTCAAAATAAATGCCAACATTGCATTTGCCTTCCTAACTACCGACTCAACCTGCAAGTTAACCTTAAGAGAATCCTGGACTAGGACTCCCAAGTCCCTTTGCACTCTAGATTTCTGAATTCTCTCCCCATTTAGAAAATAGTCTATGCCTCTATTCTTCCTACCAAAGTGCATGACCTCACACTTCCCCACATTGTATTCCATCTGCCACTTCTTTGCCCATTCTCCTAACCTGTTCAAATCCTTCTGCAGCCTTGCCACCTCCTCAATACCACCTGTCCCTCCACCTATCTTTGTATCATCTGCAAACTTAGCCAGGATGACCTCAGTTCCTTCATCCAGATCATTAATATATAAAGTGAAAAGTTGTGGTCCCAACACTGACCCCTGCAGAACTCCACTAGTCATCGGCCGCCATCCTGAGAAGGACCCCCTTATCCCCATTCTCTGCCTCCTGCCAGACAGCCAATCTTCTATCCATGCTAGTACCTTGCCTCTAACACCATGGGCTCTTATCTTACTGAGCAGCCTCCTGTGCGGCACCTTGTCAAAGGCCTTTTGGAAGTCCAAGTAGATAACATCCATTGGCTCTCCTTTGTCTAACCTACTCATTACCTCCTCAACGACCGAGGTCAGGCTAATCGGCCTGTAATTTCCCGTCTTTTGCTTCACTCCCTTCTTAAACAGGTGGGTTACATTAGTGATTTTCCAGTCCTCTGCGACCCTCCCTTACTCCAGTGATTCCTGAAAAATCACCACTAACGCCTCCACTATCTCTTCAGCTATCTCCTTCAGAACTCTGGGACGTAATCCATCTGGTCCAGGTGATTTATCCACCTTCAGACCTTTCAGTTTTCCTAGCACCTTCTCCTTGGTAATGGCCACCATACTCACCTCTGCCCCCCGACTCTCTTGAACTTTGGGGATGTCACTCGTGTATTCCACTGTGAAGACTGATGCAAAGTACCTATTCAGTTCCTCCGCCATTTCTTTGTTCCCCACTACTACTTCTCCAGTGTCATTTTGCAGCGGCCCAATGTCCACTTTTGCCTCTCTCTTACCCTTTATATATCTAAAAAAAAACTCTTGCAATCTTCTTTTATATTACTGGCTAGTTTACCCTCATATTTAATCTTCTCCCTCCTTATTTCTTTTTTAGTTGTCCTCTGTTGGTCTTTGTAGGCTTCCCAATCCCCTGGTTTCCCACTACACTTCGCCGCATTGTATGCTTTCTCTTTAGCTTTTATGCTGTACCTGACTTCCCTTGTCAGCCATGGTTGCCTCGTCCTCCCTTTAGTATGCTTCTTCTTCCTAGGGATGAATTTTTGCTGTATCTCCCAAATTACTCCCAGAAACTCCTGCCATTGCTGTTCCACTGTCTTTCCTGCTAGGCTCATCTCCCAGTCAATTCTGGCCAGCTCCTCCCTCATGCCTCTGTAGTTGCCTTTATTCAACTGTAATACCGTTACATCTGATTCCAGCTTTTTTCTCTCAAATTGCAGAGTAAATTCTATCATATTATGGTCACTTCCTCCTAAGGGTTCCTTCACCTTAAACTCCCTTATCAAATCTGCCTCATTACACATCACTAAATCTAGAATTGCCTGTTCCCTAGTTGGCTCCACCACAAGCTGCTCCAAAAAGCCATCTCGTAGACATTCCACAAATTCCTTTTCTTGGGATCCACTACCAACCTGATTTTCCCAGTCTACCTGCATATTGAAATCCCCCATGATCACTGTAACCTTGCCTTTCTTACACACCTTTTCTATCTCCTGGTGTATCTTGTGCCCCACATCATCTGACCCTACGTCATTTCTTGCTATCGATTTAACTTCATTTCTTACTAACAAAGCAACCCCACCCCCTCTGCCAACCTGCCTATCTTTTCGATAGGATGTATATCCTTGGATATTTAGCTCCCAGTCCTGATCCCCTTGCAGCCATGTCTTCGTGATGCCCACCACATCATACCTGCTAATTTCAATCTGTGCCACAAGCTCATTTACCTTATTTTGTATACTGCGTGCATTCAGATACAACACCTTCAGTCCTGTATTTCCTGTCCCCTTTCTCATTATTGTCCCTTTATCTGATGTGCTTGAAGTTAGATTCCTAGCCCTTTCCAAACACACTGTCCTAATTTGTGTTCTGGAGACTTTAATAGCCTCTCCGAGGCTCTCCTTTCTTTTCAGTTTTTTCATAATTTTCCATGAAGTTGAATCCACCCCCCACACGATAACCTGCTGCTTTGTTTCTTTGATGGCAGAATGAAGACCTGGCATTTATATATTGTCCACCCCAGCTCCCTCCTCTTCAAACAAGAGTTATAAAGTCTATATACCCATCTTAAATCCCATCCAACACCTTCAATATTCACTTCCTCCACCACCGAAGCACAATGGCAGAAGTGTGTACCATCTACAAGATGCGCTGTGGCAACTCACCAAGGCTCCTTCCAAAAGACCTTTAAAACTCGTGGTGTCTACTGCTTAGGAGGACAAGGGCAGTAGATGCATGAGAATACCACCACCTCCCCTCCAAGTCACACACCATCCTGACTTGGAACTATATTGCTGTTCTTTCAGTGTCACTGGGTCAAAATCCTGGAACTCCCTAACAGTGCTGTGGGTGCACCTACACCCCATGGACTGCAGCGGTTCAAGGAAGCAGCTCACCTCTGCCTTCTCAAGGGCAATTACGAATGAGCAACAAATGCCAGCCTTGGCAGCTCACATCCCATGAAAAATAAAAAAGGGGCCTATCCTCCCATCTAAACCCTCAGTTATTGTGGCCTCAAGTTACTTTTTACAGAAAACTGAATTAAGAAGCCATGGTTTCTGCTATAAATGCTTGCCTTAGCTTATCCGCCGTATGGTTCTCAGGCTTCATCCCAAATTTTTATCTAAGTTGCTACAATTCTGTTATCAAAGGGACCATGGAACCAGAGACAGCACCTTAGAAACTATAGCCATGGACAAAATATGTGTGGGCAGAATAATAGCAGATAAACTTTGAGCCAAAAAATTGTAAAGTGATAAATTTCTACTGATAAAGCTAAGGATGAAACTGAAAGAGATGTAAGATCCTTAGTAGAATCAACTCTAAATATGCCAAACAAATGCAAAGCAGCAATTAACAAAGTTAATTGGATAGAAAAACAGAAAATGCTGGAAATATACAACAGGTCAGGCAGAATCTGAAGACAGAGAAGACAGAGTGAATGTTTTAGGTCAGTAACTTTTCATCAAATATGATAGGATGTTGAACTACTGTTAAACATGTCAGAAGAGGTAGTGATTAAACTTTATAGTCCTCTGATTACAGCACACCTTGAATATATTGCCGAATGTAGTCACTGAGCAATACAAAATGTCAAAGATAAAGGGAAGTGAAGGATGAGCAGAAGTATGGAGTTTGCGGGAGGAGAAAATGATTTAAGATTCAATTCAAAAACAAGTGAAACAAAAACAACCTCAATAGAGTGCAAACCTCCACCAGACTGCATTAACTCAAAATGATCACAATTACACCGCTCTTCCTTGAATCTTTTCCCTGCCTTCTTGATACCTTGTAACTACAATGCTGAAAAATAAATATTTTATTAAGAGCTACTATTTCAATGAGGAGGCTATAGACCAACCCACATCTAACAACCTGCTTTGAAAACTCTGCTCACCATTTGAAACAGTGACAAATTCTACCACAGTGACTAAGACAATCCACAACATTCTAAAACAATCAGCAACATTCTAAATCAAACCCACAACATTCTAAAAGAAAAAGTTAATTTGCCCTATCTCCCAATTTTATTGGATAGGTCCTTTGAAAATTACAGATCCTGATCCACATCTTCACCAAAAACTCATCAGTTCTTCCTTGGACCATATGCTATCCGTGTGCCAAGTTTCGTTGAAATCCACCCATTAGGTTTTCAGATATATTTACAAAAAAAAACAGACCAACAGGGACGGAGACATTACCTCTGCCCAACTTCACGGGGAGATATAACTATAATTTTACCAAATAAATTGCACGAAATCAAATGTTTTCTGTTAATGTTCCACATATAATGCAGCCCCGCGAAATTTTGTTGTGAATGTACGGAAGAGATTCATTGCTAGTTAGGAGCTGCAGCAATTTAAGTGTTACAGATATCGCATTGTATGAATTTGTTGGATAATGCTCTTGATCATCCTTTACTCCAGATGGCAGTCACATATTCCTTTTATGCCCTGGTTGTGTCTCTCACTTTGAAAGCATTCATTTTCTTTTGCACAGAAGTCACTGTGAAAGATGGTGAAAAGGAGAAAGTGCATCGAATAACAACATTGATATATTAGATTTGTTTTCAACCTGTTCCACTTTGGTTTTTGCAGAAGATGCCCTATTTATAAATGTTTTGCTCATATTAAGATAAATGATTTATTTTGAGGATGACAAATCAGCTTCTTAGATTGTGTAATCTATTTTTCAAAACATTTAACTTGTCAGTAATAAAAACAATTAAAATGCTGGAAATGCAGAGAATTTATTTACATCATTGCTTCATCTTTTTTTAGATGTTAATAGTACATTTGTAGCATTTTCTTTGTTCTATCTATTCACATTTTTGTCAGCAGTCAAGAACATCAGGGAAATATTTAATGATATTGATGATCACAAAGGCTATAATGGAAGCACAGAGGTAATGGTAATTTGGACAATTTTTTCAAAAGTCTTGTGCATTTTGCTTTTTGTGAATTATCCAAACCATGTAATCGCCTTAAAAAATTCTGCAGTGCTCTGAAAATTACATATTTCAATATAATACAATAAAAAGAAAAAAACTCCAAATGTTTGAAATCTAAACCCAAAGCAAGAAATACTGAAAACACACAGCAGATATCTGAGGAAAGAAGTGACAGGTTAACAATTTGGCCAGGTTCTCACAAAGCAGAGATTATAGGAATAGAATCAGGACAGTGGATTAGTTTTAGCTTGCTGTCGCAAAGAGCTGCATAGATACTTTCACCAAAACAGTTGCCTACTATGCCATAAAACTCCAAGGTTGCCTAGAGATACTGACAGTCCTGCAGCATTTCTAGTCATTTGTGCATCTAAATAGATCTTGCCTTCTATATACATCACAAAAATGGGCCATTCGGCCCAACTGGGCCATGCCAGTGCATATGCTCCACACGAACCACCTCCCGCCCTTCTTCATCTAATCCCATTAATGTATCCCTTTATTCATTTTTCCATCATATGTTTAACTAGATTATCCTGAAGTTCTTTACTCAAGAGCATTGCAGATGTTACACCCTTGTTCAAAAAAGGGTATAAGGATAAGCCCAGCAACTACAGAGCAGTTAGTTTAATGTTGTTAGTGGGAAAACTCTTAGAATCAATAGTCCGGGACAAAATTAACAGTCTCTTGGACAAATGTGGATTAATTAAGGAAAGCCTGCATGGATTTGTTAAGAGCAAATCGTGTTCAACTAAATTGAGTTTTTTGATGAAGGCAACAGAGAGGGATGATGAGGGTACAGGTTATGATGAACTTTTAATAAAACACCGAGCTCAGCCTCAACTGGAGTATTGTATCTAAATCTGGATACCACACTTTAGGAAGGTGTGAAAGCTTTACAGAGGATGCAGAAAAGAGTTACAAAATTGGTTCCAAGGATGAGGGGCTTCAGTTACGATGATAGATTAGAAAAGTTAGGGTTGTTCTCCTTAGAGAAGGTTGAGAGGAAATTTGATAGAGGTGTTCAAAATCATGAGGGGTCTGGACAGAGCAGACAGCGAGAAACTGCTCCCATTGGCAGAAAGGCCGAGGACCAGGCAACACTGATTTAAGATAATTCGAAAAAGAACCCAAGACGACATGAGGAAAAGCCTTTTTTTAATGCATTGAGTGGTTAGGATCTGGAACGTGTTGTCTAAGATTGTGGTGGAGGCAGATTCAATCATGGCTTTCAAAAGTGTGTTGAATAATTATCTGAAGAGTGAAAATTTGCAGGGATATGGGAAAAAGTGGGGAATGAGGCTAGCTGAGTTGAGCTTGTAGGGAGCCGGCACAGACGCAACAGGCCGAATGGCCTCCCCTCCATGCTGTAGCCATCGTATGATTGTCACCTCACTTACTACTTATGTTCACATTATGGCCACTCTGTGCAAAAATAAGTTTCTCCTGAATTCCCTATTGCATTTTTTTAAAGTAATTACCTTATATTTTTGGCCTCAGTTTTGGTCTCCCTGCAAACTGAGCCATTTTCACTACATCTACCCTATCCCAACAAATGGACAGCAAATGCTGCCCTTGCCAGTGCCTCCCACATCCCATAAAAGAACAAATTTAAATAAATCATAATATTAAAGACCCCTTTATCGGGTCACCTTGAGTCTTCTCTTTTTCACAGCAAAGTGCCCTAGCTGTTCAATCTTGCCTGATAAGTATAATCTCTCAGTTCTGGTTTAATTCTAGTAAATCTTTTTTTTTGCACTTATACACTTATATAACATGGAGACCAGAACTGTGCACTGTACTCCAGAAATGAGTAACTGCGATCCCACTTGTTGGATCTGCTTGCCAATGGCTTTTTTTTTCCCCCCCCAATCGCTTCAAGGGTAAATTATCAAACAAAAGAGCAGGATTGAGATATCAACGGTAGCTCCAATTGGACAACCAGTACGTCAATCAGAGGATGATGCCGGAAACGTGACAAAGGGATTGAGTAAACATTAAACGGATTGGGAAAAAGGCTTCAGAGTCAGCAGTTGCTGGATTAGTAGGACTGCTGCCATCAGCGGAAAGAGCTGGGGTTTAGCGGTGTCTGTTGCTACCTTTCGTACTGAAGCTGAAGTGAAGGTGGGAAAAAAAAATACAAATTCATTGCAAAATGCCGACCTTACGTGAGCGCTTTGAGAGTTTCCTGAACGAGAAGAACTTCTTCACCAATATTCTAGGGAAGATTGAGGAGAAGACTGGCGTGCGGAAATATAATCTGGCTACAGGTAGGTTATAGAGGCTTGGAAGCAGCCATTGCAGGTCCTGCTGCGTGCAAACTTGTGCTGGCTCCTAGTATTGCATTTTTTTAAAAAAAGTTTTTATATGTAAGGAGTTCAGTTTGCATTCGTTAAAAAAAATAACCCAAAACTGCGGACTGTTTGGAATAGCGTGACTAGTAAATGCCAAAAAGTGGAGCATTACTTGGGGCTGTGACTGGTTTGGTCCTATTGCATTTTAACGCATCTGTTGGCTCCATATAGTCCGGTCTGTTACTCGGTGCTCCGGGTTTTAGTTGCGTTAGGAGGAGTCAGAAGACCATCAAGAATCTGCACCTTTACTGTGAAGTGTCTGTATGGTTCACTCAGGATCTTTGCTTTCCACTAAAAGTGTTTGCCAGGCGGTTTTGTTTGCAAGCATCAGCTGTAGCGATTTAAATGTCTTCGTTAGTTCATCAAAATGACATGTGACCGTTTTGTCCCAAAGGGCATGCATTCTTAAATTTTGGATATTTTTATAATCATTTAATTCAAATGTATATACTGGACGAATTGCTCTTTTTTTAAAAGCTGTTAACTGGTGTGTAATTTTGTGTATTGAAACCTGATTATATAAAAAGGGGAAGGAGAAGAAAAATTGAAACTGGTTTTAATTGTACTAAGTGGTGATAAGAAAATTGAGAACCCTGTTACCTAAAAGATATTTTAAAGGAGTAATATTGCAGATATTGGCTGTGGAAAGTTTTTACAGCTAGAATTTGGACCTCCCTTGCTTTGGAGTTTGTGAACTTTCTGTACATAATGGAGAATCATGCACAGAACTGGTTTCATATCATAGGGTATAGAGGCAAGTGCCAAAAAAGTTTATAAATCTAATGGCAAAACTAAGATGTTGTATGTATTGGGGGAGGGGAAGGGAGGAGGGGGAAGGGAGGAGGGGGAGGGGGAGGGGGGGGTGGGGAGAGAGGGAGAGAATGAACAGGCTGGGATTCTTTTCTCTTAAAGAGAAAGCTGAGGGGTGACCTGCTAGAGATCTGTAGGTTTGAGGGAGTTTGATTAGAAATTATGTAAGATAGTTATCGATAAATTTAATAGGGAGTTGGGGGAATTCTGTGGTCAGAAATAGGAACCCACTGAAACAAGAAGTAGTTGAGGTGCATTTAAAAAGGAACTAGATAAACACGAGTGAGAAAAGAATAGGTGGTTCTGGTAGAATTAGATGAAGAAAAGCTGGAGGAGGCTCATGTGTTGCATAAACACTGAACCAATTGGGCCTATTTGCCAGCGCTTTGTACATTTTATGTAATAATGCAGCCCTGCTTTTTGAAGCCGCATTTGGGTATGATCCAATCCTCGCCAAGCCCCCCTGCTATATGCAAAAGCTTTAAAAGATAGGGTTTACATTTCTGGGGTCAATGTAAGTATGGCTTTTAAATGTGCCCACCTCCTCCAGCATTCACTTCCCAGATCTCTCTGCACCTTCAAAAAACCTCCTTTTAAAATCTAATCCCTTGACAGAGTGCTTAGCTTGTTAATCTGAAAATTTTCCCTTTCAAATCCTGAAGTCTAAGTTTTGTATCACTGATACTTACTTTCAACAAGAGTCTTTTCATTAGTTATTTCATAATCCATGATTTTATTATATTTCAGTACACAAGAGATATTCGTCTATTTTAGACTGAAATTAGCAAGTTCTTGACACTTGTTGTATAACGTCTCTACAGAGACTTGTCAGTTTGTTCATTGTGAAGTGGTGTTCATTTGCACATGGTGGAAATGTCTTTGCATTTTGAAAAAGGACAGCAACTTTAACTTTGCCTTTTTAATGTAATAAAATGACCCAAGATACTTCACAGGAGTGTTAAAAAACAAAATGACACTGAGCCACATAAGGGGATATTAGGTCAGATGACCAAAAGCTTGGTCAAAACCATAGAAAAGGCACGGTGCAGGAAGAGGCCATTCAGCCCATCATGTCTGCGCCGGCTAAAAAAAAGAAACTAGCTGTTCATTTTAATCCCACTTTCCAGCACCTGGTCCATAGCCTTGCTGGTTATAGCACTTCAGATGCATTTCCAGGTGCCTTTTTTTTATAAAATGAGTTGAGCGTTTCAGCCACCAATTTAGACAGTGAATTCCAGACACCCACCACCCTCTGGGTGAAAAGGTTTTTCCTCATCTCCCCTCTAATCTTTCCACCATTCACTTTAAATCTATACCCCCTGGTAATTGACCCCTCAGCTAGGGGAATTAAGTCTTTCTTGTCTACCCTATCTAGGCCCCTCGTAATTTTGTACACCTCAATTAGGTAACCCCTTAGCCGCCTCTTTTCTAAGGAAAACAACCCCAGCCTATCCAATATTTCCTCACAGCTGCAATTTTCAAGCCTTGTCAACATTCTTGTAAATCTCCTCTGCACTATCTCTGGAGCAATTATGTCCTTCCTGTAATGTGGTGACCAGAACTGTGTACACAATTCCAGCTGTGGCCTAACCAGTGTTCTATACAGTTCCATCATTACATCCCTGCTTTTGTAGTCAATACCTCATCCAATAAAGGAAAGCATTCCACATGCTTTCTTTACCACCTTATCCACCTGTCCTGTCGCCTTCAGGGACCTGTGGACATGCACTCCAAGGTCTCTCACTTCCTCTACCCCTCTCTATAACTTCCCGTTTATTAAGTATTCCCTTGCTTTGTTTTCCTGCCCCAAATCCATTACCCCTCACTTCTCTGGATTGAATACCATTTCACTTCTTTCACCCTTCAACCAAGCCATTGATATAATTCTGGAGTTAACAGCTATCCTCTTCACTATCAAATATACGGCCAACTTTTGTCATCTGCTAGTTCCCAATCATGCCTTCCACATTTAAGTCTATATCATTAATATACACAACAAACAGCAAGGGCTCCAACACTGAGCACCGTGGAACACCATTAGAAACCGCTTTCCATTCAAAAAAACATCCATTGACCATTACTCTTTAGGTCCAAAATTGGCTCAGTGACAAGAAACAACCTGCCACCTTCCCCTGTATCCCATGAGATCTCACTTTCCTGACTAGTCTGCCATGTGGGACCTTGTCAGATGCCTTACTGAAATCTGTGGACAACATCCACTGCACCACCCTCATCAATCCTCTTTGTTACTTCCTCAAAAAATTCGATTAGGTTAGTAAGACACAGTCTTCCCTTAACAAAACCATGCTGACTATCCCTGATCAATCTGTGCCTTTCTAAGTGACAGTTGATCCTGTCTCTCAGAATTGTTTCCAATAATTTTCCTACCACCGAAGTCAGATTGACCAGCCTATAATTTTATGGCCTATCCCTCCCATCCTTTTTAAATAATGGTACAACGTTCGCAGATCTCCAATCCTCTGGAAACTCACCTGTATCTCGTGAGGATTGGAAAATGATCCTCCGAGCATCCGTTATTTCCTCCCTGGCTTCCTTCAACAGCCTGGATACAATCCATCTGGCCCTGGTGATTTTATTGACCTTCAAGAATGCCAGTCCCTCCAGCACCTCCTCTCTCACTATGCTTATTGTATCTAATATTTCACATTCCTCTTTAAATAGAATGCCTGTATCATCCCCCCTCCTTAGTGAAGATAGGGATTAAAGTACTCATTGAGAACCCTGCCCACACCATCTGCATCAACCCACATGTTACCATGTACATCTCTGATAGGCTGTACCTTTTCCTTAGTTATTCTTTTGCTCTTAATGTACTGGTAAAAGGTTTGATTTTACCTGCAAATATTTTTCATATCCTCTTTGCTTTTCCATTTTTACTTCACCCCTGTACTTTCTATACTCCTCTAGGCTTTTTACAGTATTAAGTCTTTTGTGACTGTCATAAGGTTTCTTTTTCTGCTTTATCTTGGCCTCTATGCTTCTGGATAACCAGGGGACTTGAGATTTGGCAGTACCACCCTTTTTCTTTGTAGGGACATGTCTATACTGGGCCTGTAGAATCTCACCTTTGCCTCCCACTGATTTGACACAGTTTTTCCTTCTAATAGCTGTATCTAGTCCATTCTCGCCAGCTCACACCTCAGCTTTGTAAAATTTGTCTTCCCAAATTTAGAACTTTTACTCCTGTTCTATCTTCGTCATTTTCCATAATGATGCTAAATCTAACTATATTATGGTCACTATCTCCAAAATGGTTCCACACCGCTACATCCTCCACTTGTTCAGCTTCATTTCCTAAGACTAAATCTAGAATTGCACCCCTTCTAGTTGGGCTTTTTGTATTAAAAAAACTCTCTTGAATGCAGTTTGCTTCCTCTGTGCCCTTCACACTGTTCGTATCCCAATTGATATTGGGATAGTTGAAGTCCCCAAAGGTTACTTCCCTATTGTTTTTGCTGTAATTGATTCTTTAACCAATAATGCTCACCCTCACCTTTTTTTATCCCCCTCCCTATCCTGCCTGAAAACTCTGTATCCAGGGATGTTGAGCTGCCATTTTTGCCCCTCCTTAAGCCAGGTTTCTGTTATAGCGATGTTATCATAAGACCATAAGACATAGGAGCAGAAATTAGGTCATTCGGCCCATCGAGTCTCTTCCGCCATTCAATCATGGCTGATAACTTTCTCAACCCCATTCTCCCGCCTTCTCCCCGTAACCTTTGATCCCCTTACCAATCAAGAACCTATCTATCTCCGTCTTAAATACACTCAATGACCTGGTCTCCACAGCCTTCTGTGGCAATGAATTCCATAGATTCACCACTCTCTGGCTAAAGAAGTTTCTCCTCATCTCTGTTCTAAAAGGTCTTCCCTTTACTCTGAGGCTGTGCCCTCGGGTCCTAGTCTCTCCCACTAATGGAAACATCTTCCCCACGTCCACTCTATCCAGGCCTTTCAGTATTCCGTAAGTTTCAATCAGATCCCCCCTCATCCTTCTAAACTCCATCGAGTATAGACCCAGAGTCCTCAAACGTTCCTCATATGTTAAGCCTTTCATTCCTGGGATCATTCTCATGAACCTCCTCTGGACCCTCTCCAGGGCCAGCACATCCTTCCTGAGATACAAGGCCCAAAATTGCTCACAATATTCTAAATGTGGTCTGACCAGAGCCTTATAAAGCCTCAGCAGCACACCCCTGCTTTTATATTCTAGTCCTCTTGAAATAAATGCCAACTTTGCATTTGCCTTCCTAACTACTGACTCAACCTGCAAGTTAACCTTGAGAGAATCCTGGACTAGGACTCCCAAGTCCCTTTGCACTCCAGATTTCAAAATTCTCTCCCCATTTAGAAAATAGTCTATGCCTCTATTCTTCCTACCAAAGTGCATGACCTCACACTTCCCCACATTGTATTCCATCTGCCACTTCATTGCCCATTCTCCTAACCTGTTCAAATCCTTCTGCAGCCTTGCTGCCTCCTCAATACTACCTGTCCCTCTACCTATCTTTGTATCATCTGCAAACTTAGCCAGGATGCCCTCAGTTCCTTCATCCAGATCATTAATGTATAAAGTGAAAAGTTGTGGTCCCAACACTGACCCCTGCAGAACTCCACTAGTCACCGGCCGCCATCCTGAGAAGGACACCCTTATCCCCACTCTCTGCCTCCTGCCAGACAGCCAATCTTCTATCCATGCTAGTACCTTGCCTCTAACACCATGGGCTCTTATCTTACTGAGCAGCCTCCTGTGCGGCACCTTGTCAAAGGCCTTCTGGAAGTCCAAATAGATAACATCCATTGGCTCTCCTTTGTATAATCAACTCATTACCTCTTCAAAGAATTCTAACAGATTTGTCAGGCTTGACCTCCCCTTGATGAAACCATGCTGACTTTGCCCGATTTTACCATGCACTTCCAAGTATTCTGAAATCTCATCCTTAATAATGGACTCTCAAATCTTACCAACAACTGAGGTCAGGCTAATCGGCCTGTAATTTCCCGTCTTTTGCCTCACTCCCTTCTTAAACAGGGTGGTTCCATTAGTGATTTTCCAGTCCTCTGGGACCCTCCCTGACTCCAGTGATTCCTGAAAGATCACCGCTAACGCCTCCTCTATCTCTTCAGCTATCTCCTTCAGAACTCGGGGGTGTAATCCATCTGGTCCAGGTGATTTATCCACCTTCAGACCTTTCAGTTTTCCTAGCACCTTCTCCTTGGTAATGGCCACCATACTCACCCCTGCCCCCCGACTCTCTTGAACTTTGGGGATGTTACTTGTGTCTCCCACTGTGAAGACTGACGCAAAGTACCTATTCAGTTCCTCCGCCATTTCTTTGTTCCCCACTACGACTTCTCCAGCGTCATTTTCCAGCGACCCAATGTCCACTTTTTCCTCTCTCTTACCCTTTATATATCTAAAAAAAACTCTTGCAATCTTCTTTTATATTACCGGCTAGTTTACCCTCATATTTAATCTTCTCCCTCCTTATTTCTTTTTTAGTTGTCCTCTGTTGGTCTTCGTAGGCTTCCCAATCCCCTGGTTTCCCACTGCTCTTCGCCGCATTGTGTGCTTTCTCTTTAGCTTTTATGCTGTCCCTGACTTCCCTTGTCAGCCATGGTTGCCTCGTCCTCCCTTTAGTATGCTTCTTCTTCCTAGGGATGAATTTTTGCTGTGTCTCCCAAATTACTCCCGGAAACTCCTGCCATTGCTGTTCCACTGTCTTTCCTGCTAGGCTCATCTCCCAGTCAATTCTGGCCAGCTCCTCCCTCATGCCTCTGTAGATGCCTTTAATCAACTGTAATACTGTTACATCTGATTCCAGCTTTTTCCTCTCAAATTGCAGAGTAAATTCTATCATATTATGGTCACTTCCTCCTAAGGGTTCCTTCACCTTAAGCTCCCTTATCAAATCTGCCTCATTACGCATCACTAAATCTAGAATTGCCTGTTCCCTAGTGGGCTCCACCACAAGCTGCTCCAAAAAGCGATCTCATAAACATTCCACAAATTCCTTTTCTTGGGATCCACTACCAACCTGATTTTCCCAGTCTACCTGCATATTGAAATCCCCCATGATCACTGTAACCTTGCCTTTCTTACACGCCTTTTCTATCTCCTGGTATATCTTGTGCCCCACATCCTGACTACTGTTCGGAGGCCTGTACATAACTCCCATTATGGTTTTTTTTTACCTTTGCGGTTCCTCAACTCTACCCACACAGATTCTACATCATCTGACCCAGCGTCATTTCTTGCTATCGATTTAATTTCATTTCTTACTAACAAAGCAACCCCACCCCCTCTGCCAACCTGCCTATCTTTCCCTCCCTTCCACTGACGCACTGGGTCAAGCTTGCTTTAGGGCCCCCCCAGGCCATAGCCCCGAACTCGCACCTTTTTTTAGTTTCCCTCCTAGCTCCAGTCATGGCCTCTCTGAGCTCATCTTGTCCATGAGGCCCACCCCCCGGTCCCTCAATTCTATTCCCACTAAACTAATCATCCAAGTTCCCCTCCGTACCCCCATGTTGGCTGATTTGAAAACAATTCTCTCTCTTCAGTTGTTGTCCCTCCCTCCTTTTAAATTTGCCATCATCACCCCTCCCCTCAGGAAAAAAAAAGCCACCTTTGATCCCGCTGTTCTCGCAAATTACCATCTGATCTCCAACCCCACCTTTCCTTTCCAAAGTCCTCGAATGTGTTGGTGCTTTTCAAATCTGTTGCCATCTTCCCTGGAACGCTGTGTTTGAATCCCTCCAATCAAGTTTCTGCCCCTGCCATAGTACCGAAATGGCTATCAAAGTCACAAATGACATCTTACGTGACTGTGACTAAAGTAAACTTTTACTCCTCGTCCTTCTCGATCATCTGCAGCCTTTGACATAGCTGGCCACACAGTCTTCCTGCAACGCCCCTCTACTGTTGTACAGCTGAGTGCGACTGCTTTCATGTGGCTCCATTCCTATCTATCTAATCATAGCCAGAGACCCCACCTGCTCCCACACTGTCACCTCCGGTGTCTCTCAAGGATCTATCCTTGGCCCCCTCCTATTTCTCATCTGCACACTGTCCCTTGGTGATGTCATCCAAAGGCAGTGTTATTTTTCACATGTAGGCTGATGACAGCCAGCTTTACTTCACCACCACCTCCCTCAATCCCTCCACTGTTGCTAAGTTATCAGGCTGCTTATCCGATATCTAGTACTGGACGAGCAGCAATTCCCTCCGATTAAGTATCCAGAAGACCAAAGCCATTGTTTTTGATCCCCACTCCAAACTCTGTTTCCTGGCAACAATCCGAGATTCAGTCAGCCTCTTCACAACCTTGCCGTCACATCTGGCCCCAAGATGAGCTTGTGGCCTCATATTCATGCCATCACTAAGACTGCCTATTTCTATCTACATAACATCACTCACCCTATCTTGCCTGTTTCAGCTCTTCTATTGCTGAAACCTTCATTCACGCCTTCATTACCTCGACTATCCTAT
Source organism: Cetorhinus maximus (assembly GCF_964194155.1). NCBI lineage: Eukaryota > Metazoa > Chordata > Chondrichthyes > Lamniformes > Cetorhinidae > Cetorhinus > Cetorhinus maximus. The sequence goes on from NC_135891.1 coordinate 110,583,048, forward strand.
TGCACTCCTGGTTGGTCTCCCACGTTTTCCCTCGGTAAACTTCAGATCATCCAAAACTCTGCTACCCATACCCCAACTCGCACGAAGTCCTGCTCAGTGACCTACAATCCTCCCAGTCAAATAATGTCTTGACTTTAAAATTCTTATCCTTGTTTTCAAATCCTTCATGGCCTTGCCCCCTTCCTATCTCTGTCATCTCCCTCAGCCTCACAAACCTGCAAGGTGTCTGTGCTTCACTAATTCTGGTTTCTTGTGGACTTCCAATTTGAAGTACTTCACTATTGGTGACTGTGCCTTCAATTGCCTAGGCCCCGAGCTCTAGAATTCCCTCCCTAAACCTTCCTTTCCTCCTTTAACATGCTCCTTAAAACCTACTTCTTTGACCAAACTTTTGGTCACAGACCTACCATCTCCTTATGTGGCTCAGTGTCATACTTTGTTTTATAAAGCTCCTACGAAGCACCACGGGCCATTTCATTATATTAAAGGTGTTATATAAATACAAGTCACGAGGGGACATAAGTTTAAGGTGAGGGGCAGGAGGTTTAGGGGGGATGTGAGGAAACACTTTTTTACCCAGAGGGTGGTGAAGGTCTGGAATGGGCTGCCTGGGAGGGTGGTGGAGGCGGGTGGCCTCACATCCTTTAAAAAGTACCTGGATGAGCACTTGGCACGTCATAACATTCAAGGCTATGGACCAAGTGCTGGTAAATGGGGTTAGGTAGGTAGGTCAGGTGCTTCTCGTGTTGGTGCAGATTCGATGGGCCGAAGGGCCTCTTCTGCACTGTATGATTCTGTGATTTTGTGAAGTTGCTGTTGTAAATTGTTACTACTATGTTCCTTATGTTTTGTTAAAGAATGCAAATTTGCAACAGTAAAAGCATCTGATCAAGTAACAAATTGATTTAGGAAACAAAATGATCCGATTAAGCGGGTAATTTTCAAAGCATTTTGAATAGATTCAGAAAAAAGTTCAGCTTTTTTTTCTCTCTGTCAGCCCACTAAAATTTTACATGTTTAATATTTTGGCTAAAAGCAATGATGTCAGTGTAAATCTGACCCAAATATGAATTTGACATTTATACTCGCCTCTGCTCTGAACCAGGACAGATGCTGAACAGAATTAAAATTACTTAAGGGTTTAAAATAAAGCTAATAAACTACTTCGCGATTTGAATACAGCTTCTTCAACTCTTACACTCGAGATGAAACCGAATGGATCATAATACAGTCAAATGGAACATTTTTGGAAAAGTGGCAATTATTTCTTACTTTAAACTTTACACCTACGTTGTCTATTATTTCTTTAGCCTCTTTCCCGTTTTAAGTCACATTTCTCATTCAAATATTTTTCTTGCCTATAGATTTTGATAGGTAAATTCGGAACTCAGAAAAGGTAATAACTCAGCATACATTTGAAAAACACCCTGAACAAAAAGCCCATGGCCAAAGTTACTGCTTTAAGGTGACTGAATCAAGTTAAACTCCTTTTGATGATATTGGATATTATATTTCTTCTTGTGACTTGTGTCATACTGAGGAAACATACTTAATGCTTTCATGCATGTAAAGAAGCAGATAAAGTTTAAGTGTTTATGAAGCAAACAGGTCATGGCTTAAGCTGCAACTATTTCCAATATTTCATGTGATCATATGTAGCTAACAGTTTTTCACTCAAATATTCAGCTTTTTGGCCCACAGTTACACTGGCGGCTAGAAAACTAGTTTACAGTTGTAAACAGCTGGAAGTACAAACAAGACTTTTGAAAAACCGACCTCCTTAAATTAAAGCATATTGCAAACGACAATAAGGGGGCTGCACATTATCATTTAGCTGATGTGAGATCAGCTGAAATCATTATGCATGGGTGCAGCTGTTTTGGTGGATCCTTCCTGCCTTATGAACACAAGGTAAACTGAAGTGGGAAAGGCCAATACCCATACAAGAAAAGATGGTTCAAAACCATGAACGTGACTACATTAAACCCTAGCTCAGCAATGATATTCTCTGACCCAAAACACTGAAAGGAAGATCTCAGCAGGTCTGACAGCATCTGCGGAGAGGGACACAGTCAACGCCTCGTGTCCGCAAGACTCCCCACTCCCATGTCTCTGTGCCCTCAGCTCATTGGCTTTATTTACTATGTACCTTGTATTTACATATATACCTTTTTAAAACTGCCAAATTCCTGTCTTCACTTTTGAAGCTCTGCTGCTTCCGTCTTGCAGAGTCACTCACTAATTCGCCATCTCCTGCTCTGAATTTACCTTCAGGTTCCCATCCCTCTACCAGTCCAGTTTAAACCCCCCACTAGCACCAGCACTAGCAAATCTCCCTGTGAGGATATTTGTCCCAGTCCTATTCAGGTATAGACTGTCCAGCTTGTACATGTCCCACTTTCTCCAGAACTGGTCCCAATGCCTCAGAAATCTGATGCCCTACCTCCTACACCAGCTCTCTAGCCACATGTTTACTTGCTCAATTCTCCTATTTCTATACTTTCTTGCATTTGGGACTGGGAGTAATCCTGAGATTACTGCTTTAGAGGTTCTGTTTTTCAATCTCCTTCCTAGTTCCCTAAAGTCTGCTTTCAGGACCTCATCCTCTTTCCTACCTAAGTCATTGATACCAATGTGGACCACAACCTCTGGCTGATCACCCAACCCGAGAAGAATATCCTGCAGCCTCTCCTTAACATCCTTGACCCTGGCACCAGGGAGGCAGCATACCATCCTGGAATCACGTCTACAGCCATAGAAACACCTGTCTGTTCCCCTAACTAATGAATCCCCTATTATTACTGCTGTTCCTTTCTTCTTTCTCCCCTCCTGTACAGCAGAGCCATCTGGGGTGCCACAAACTTGGCTCTGACTGCACTCGTCCGAGGAGCCAACACCCTCACCGGTACCCAAAACAGAAAACCGATTGGTGAGAGCCAACTCCAGGGGACTCCTGCACTGCCTGCCTGGTTCTCTTGGACTGTCTGGCGATTGCCTGTTCCCTTTCTGCCTCCAGGCTCCTAAGCTGCGATGTGGCCACCTCTTTGAACGTGCTATCCATGCAGCTCTCAGCCTCGTGGATGCGCCACAGTGACTCTATTCGCCGCTCAAGCTCCGAAACCTGGAGCTCAAGGTTCTGCAGCTGGTGACACTTCCTGCACATGTGGTCGTCTAGGACACTGGTAACGTCCAAGACTTCCCACATATTATAAGACACGCATTCCACATGACTGAGCTGCCCTGCCATGGCTTCAATTTACTTCCCTTGCATTAACTTTATTTTACTTTGGTTTACTTATGCAACTTTATTTTACGTGGCCTCAACTTAAACTTTATTTCCCTATTTTTCCTACTTGAATGTAAATAGATCCTTCTTTTGAAAATGTGTTTTTCTAATTCTCAACTACTTAATGACACTCCCTAACAGTTTCTCACCAACCAATGAACTTATGTTTCTCCTGTGACGTTAGGTGCTAGATGCTGCTGACTGCCTGTCCCAGGGCCCTCTTCTTGCACGCTCCAAAGAGGTATGCTTTAAAAGAGGAAAGCAAGATAGAGACCGAGGTATAGGGAGGGTATACCAAAGCTTAGGCCTAGGCAACTGAAGACGTGGCTAACAATGGTGCAGCAATTAAAGTTAGGGATGTTCGAGACCAGAAATAGAAAATGCAGATATCTTGGAGGATTGTGGGAGATGTGGAGGAATATGAAAATAAGGATGAGAATTTTATATCAAGATGATGCTTGACCAGGAATCAATGTAGGTCAGTGAGTGCAGGTGACAAGTGAATGGGGCTTAGAGATGCTAAGACACGGGCAACAGAGTTTTGGAAGACCTCTAGTTTATAGGGGGTAGAATGTAGCAGACCAACCAAAAGCATATTGTTACCTCTAGACCTACCTATACAAAAAGCATGAGTGAGGATTTCTGCAGGAGATGAGCTGAAATGGACTAATACAGGTGATGTCACAGAGGTGGAAATAGGCAGTCTTAGTGATGGAGTGACTGAGGTTAGAGGCTCATCTTGGGGGTCAAATGTGACACCATAGTCTTGGTATATAACCAACCCAGAATTAGAAATTAGTTAACCATTGGGTAGTTCTGCGACAAGTTCTTGCCTGCCCCAGTTGAAAATATGCATTTATGTTTAGGTTTACATGTAGTTTTTGCTAGTGATATTTTAGACTGCTGAGGACACTGACATTTTAATATGAGCTCAATTAATATTTGGGATAAAAACCTGCCATTTGAAAGAGCATGCGAACCCAGTGACTTAAGCATCCACGTGATAATTCCCCTAAATGATTCCATTACATTATACATGCCTTTAATGCAATTAACTTGACATGCCAACATCATTACTGGAACTTCCCTGTTTGCACAATGGCTCAATTACTTGTTGGACATTGAACAAATGAAAGAATATTCAGTAACTGTGCTGATAAAGTGCTCAATCACACAATGTTAACTAGTAAAACATGTACATGCCACGTAACAGAGGAGCAAACTGTGATGGAAGTTCATAAATTGCAACTTATATTGCCAATTGGTCTTCTGCTTAAAACAATAATTTAGTATTGACTCCTTCAAATGGACCTTCCATTCCTTGTATGAATGAGCAATAAAAGTATTGCAGAGTACTAGTTGTGTAGTATCCTGATAAGAGCAATGGCTTATAGCTGAAGGCTTACCAAACCAGCAGCCGCCTTGTGTTTTTAAACTTGTATTATAATTGATCTTGCCCCTTTGTTCTATCTTGCCCGGGGGTAATTGCATTCGGCAAACAAAACATGGAAAAGGAATTCAAATTGGATTTTGGTGCTATGCAACATTTCCATACTGTTACTAAGGTGTATCTCCATCGTGAGTTTAGAGTGCAGTACATTGAGCTAATGTAATTCATAGTGAGGTTGATTTACAAATTTAGAGAAGTTAGTGTTTCACAAAAAACAGCTGCCCTATGTTTCTCCAACTGGCTGAATTGTACACATGATATTATCACCAAGATTAAGCAACCAGGATAGCTTATACTTTGACCTCAGTGGGTGCAGAGTGTTGATCCAGAATAGGTTTAAAACCATTCTTTGTTTGACAGTTGGGTGCTAGTGATTTCCTGCATTTTGTTGGGACTCCTTATGTAATACAAATGGTCTCCATATCTAGAGAGAAGGAATTTATTTCACTTGATAGTTCAAATTGGGGGAGGAAAAAAAGGCTTGTATGATACTTGAGGATAATCCTGTGACATGCTACACGCTATAATGCATCTGTGCACTTTTCCACACTTGTTTATCAGAGCATTTGAAGATTTCCAGTTGTAAATAACCTGGAAAATGGCGATGACCCGCTTCTCCCAAACCTTCCTGAAAATGGCAACTTGCCCTTCACCTACATTTAAACCATGTGCATTTGCTGCACATACCTCAAAGGTGGGGACTGAACTGACCAGAAAAAGTTTTTTAAAGTAACATTGAAGTTTATTCATTCTAATCTAAGTTCCATTTTAATGGCATGTTAAGCCTTAATAAAAAAATGTTTTACGTAGCTGTAGAATTGTTATACCGCCACTTCCATTTACACTAAATAAATTAGCTGATGTATTGGTTTATATAGACCTGTGCATCTCCCATGCAGAACCACTTTTACCTTAGTTTGTAATCTGAAACCCTACTTCAGAATAAACAGTGAAAACATATTTATATTGCCAACTTGTTTTTGCATAAAGGTTAACTTACTGACAAACTGGTACAAAGCAAAAGGCTGCAGATTGTTACAGTTATGACTTTTATAAGATATGTTTTGGGGCTGTGTTTAATTTAGGGTAAAATGAAGAGGGTCATGTGACCCATTCTGAATTCTGCCAGGCAGCAAGATTGGTTGGTTTGATTTAGAGATTGGTTTACTAGTAAGAAGCTACAAGGGTTTACTAGTAAGAAGCTACAAGGGTTTTATGTTTGGAGACAATGGCAGCAGCCTGTGCTAACAGTGGATAGACTGAGTGTCTCCCAGAAAAGTGTTGAGAATGTTGGGCTGTAAACAGTTGCTTTAAACTGTCCATTTAATTCCACAATAGAATAGAGTTGGGTTCTCAACGATAACTAATCGGCATCTCCACCTGGATACAATGCCCATGTGATTCATCCATGGAAATAGGCTTTGAGAGGGAAGGATTTCTAAGGTATCCCTGAAAACTCAGTCACCATGTCTGCCAAGGTCCAGGAGAGAGGGAGCACAGCAAGAGACCAAAAGTGTCAAGGGCTCACCACACCAGAATGCGGGTGGAATCTTGTGCTCGGATTGAGACCAAATTTGTGAGGAGTTGAAACTAAGCTGGAAGATTTGCCTAGCTAGAGGGTTGATCTCCAATAATACTCTAACCGTCAAGGACAATTCTGGGGTTATAAGTTGCCAAGCTGAGAAAGGAAAATAATAGGAGTAAACCCTAGGGAGCTAAGAATTATTTTGGATTGATCCTGGGAAAATTGAATGTTTACTTAAAAGGCAGTGTAACGTATACCCAACAACGGGTTTTTTCCAGTTGTTAAAGTATAAGTTGCCTACAAAAATAATGTTTAGTCAATGGTTCTTTTAGTTAGTTTGTTTGCAGTAGGTGTCTTAAAATGTGAAATCTTGTAATTCTTTCAGCTATTAACTGGAAGTTTGAATTTTTCTTTTCTCTATAGCAACTAACAATGCCGGAAATCCTGCAATGAAAACAAATACTGAAAATACTTGGGTTAGGCAGCATTCGTAGAGAGAGAAAGAAACAAAATTAATGTTTGAAGACAATGACCTTTCATCAGAACTGGTGGTCTTGTTCTGCACTGCACAAAGCAGAGTGATATGTAAATATAAATAAAACAACATCCTGTCACCAATTAGCTGGCACAGCATTGTCACCCGGAAGGGAGTGGATAGAACAAGTCCTGAAATTAAAGTGATGTATTAAGTCATTAAAAAGGTATACAACAGTGTGATTTACAGTCAGAACAAAAAAAAAAGTACAATATTGAAGTAGAAACAACTGCTTGAAATGTAGGAATGTCTTATGACATTTTAGATATTTTATATCAGCCCCTGGACTCTGTGCTACTTTTGAGGTTCAGTAACTTCATTTTAGAGGTCTCTGCTATCCCCATGTTCCCTAAGATTAATTATTGTATCAACTTCACTTTACTTTGTAAAATGTTTTGCACGTTATTGGGAAGCCTGATCCGGCTCACCTCTCTCCTGGTCCCACTCACACAAACTTATTCACAGCCCCTATTGTGAATTAAACTTGATATCCCACGTTATTTGTTCCATCACCAAGAACTTGTCATGCAGCAATGTTTTCTGAAAACTTAGGAACTGTATTCTCTTGAACTGTTAATATTTATCCTGTGAATTATGTTTGTCTCACATCCTTGTAATCCTTACTTTTATACTTCATATCTATTGGTCAGACGCAGCCTGGGATGTAGATTTGCATAGAAGTTGTTGCGGCATTGTAAATAGCAGTAGTGCTGTGGTTCTCAAATATTTTTGGCTGACAGATCTTTTTTTGTTTAAATGGATTACTAAACATGAAGCCACCAGCTAAATTAATCATAATATGAAAGTGCATTAATACTTTTAAAACAAGGATTTCCTGACATATTATGGAGCTGGGTGTGCCTGCTTCTCACTGCATAGCCTGTCTATCCTTGGTGTGATGTTTGCCACGTTCCACTCCTCCCAGCTGACAACAAACCTGTCTCCAGCTGCTGCTCATCTGTTTAATCTTGATCACATGCCCACAATGCCACCCTGCCCCCCTTTTCCCTTTTTCTCTCTTTCTCTCTCCCCCCAAACACCACCACCACCAGACCATGGTACCTTGACTAGTTTCCCAAGTCGCTTACCTGCAAGGTCGGCCTTGCTGGGTAAGCACTTTCACATTATTTTGTGGCCTCTCTGGGCGGGTGGGTGATCTGCTGGCCCCAGTTTGGATTATGAGTATCACTGCAGTAATGGATTGTGAGTAACTCTTAGAGCAATGGCCTCCTGTGTATTCATCAGGTATATGGTGTATTAATTCCTCCTTGGTGTTCTTTTGGACATTTTATCATCCTATTTTATATTCTAATGGATAAATTTGTTATGATTTATAGGAACCCAATCCTAACAATACTGTTTAATTAAAGTATTGTGCAGTGTGAAACTTTTCATCCAGCAAATTATTCTTAGAAGCTATTAAATTTGAGAAGGTTTCACATTTTGCAGTGGAATTCCAGGGACCCAGTAACTTGTGCCCACTTTATGACAAACAATGGTCTTTAAAAGCTGTCTATCACTTGGACCAGTACTATCCTGTCTAGATGTATAAATGCATATTTTGAATCAAGTAGTGGTCACTGAGTTTTTTTTTTAGCATCATGCAGGTTGAAAAAAGCCATTTAACTGCATGTTCAGGAGAAAAAGGCCCTTTTCATAATTTAATGCTGAAGGATTTCACCATTTAATTTCTGACAAACATATAGTTCACGTTAGTATTTTAGAAAAACTTTAATATTCCCAGAGCCAAAATTAACTGTAGAAAATGAAAGAAATGCAACTAAAACAGCTTGGAAGGTTGAGGCCACGTTGACTTAAGGGGTTGACAGCAAGAAGGTAAGAGCCATAAGACAGCAGGTGGGCTTAGCTGGAGATGTGGTGTCTACACTGCTTGCAAAGAAGTGTAGTGCAGAGATGTTTTGTTTTGGGAGTTAGAACTAAATTAGTTTAAAAGCATTCAGTGAACCCTGAAAGGCTACGTCGCCATGGAGATGAGTGGAGCTTAAGAAGGTTCTCTGGCTTCAGTTGATTTTGAGTGTTCTACAGGGGGTGAGGCTGGATACTGAGAGAGTGCTGCTGTTAGCAGGCTCCAGGCAATTTGGACTCGGTGGAGCGGAGAAGATGGTAGAAGGTCTCTGGATCTGTGCTGAAGGGGTTGGGGCCCTGAAGCCCTAGGATCCATTTATAGCCTGGTGCAGTCGGGAGACTGGAATTTGGAGAAACCCAGGGACAGTGCCAGCTTAGTGAAGCTAGCAATCTGCGAGAAGAGCTGGAAGTGTGCCGGTAATTAGAGACAGGAGTGCAACTTTGAATCCTGTGGAATATAGTCTCGGGTGAAGTGATTGAACCATCGGTGAAGGGGGTGAGCAGTGTTGAGGCAGTCCAAGTCTGAGTGGCTTTTGAGGGAATTCAGAGGCTAGATCTTCAAAATTGAAGAGTTGAAATCCCTTGTGGGAGACATTTCTAACAAGGTTGTGAGACTCACCATAGTCACTGACGTCTGGGTGGGTTGCTGAGAAATCCATGCAACCTGTCTTGGCCACATCTGCCTTTTAATGTGCTGTGTGGTGTTTGACCAGTTTGCCTGTTAATTTATACTTTCCTCATGTTAATTCTGAATATTAGAGTATAAGATAGACATAACAAGCTGATGGCTTCATTGTCACTACTTTACAGATGTATATTTCCAAATCGTGTCAAAGAAAATGACTGGAATGAAATTAACAAATTGCCATGCTGAAATTTGAACTTCAATCCCTGGATTATTGGATCAGGCCTCATTACTGGACTCATAATCCATATTAGTACACCATTGTCCCCATTAATATTGCAATTACTATTTAAGCTGTGAGACTTGAATGGTGATCAGTTGGCTAACACTTGATAAAGTCTCTCACTTTTAAGGCAAGGGAGAAGGCTCTAGAAAATCATGTCAAAAAAAAAAACAAAGTCTTGTATTTATATAGCTTCTTCTCAGGGTTTTGCTGAGACCACATCTGGAATACTGTGTGCAGTTTGGGTCTCCACATTTTAGGAAGGATATCCTTGCATTAAATGCCACACAATGAAGATTCAATAAGTTGATCCCTGGGATGAGCGGGTGGGGTCGTCCTATATTAGGCTGAGTAAATTGGGCTTCTATTCTGTTGTTTAGAAGAATTAGAGGCGAGCTGGTCGAAGTCAACAAAATTCTGAAGGGGCTTGATGGGGTAGATGCTGAGGGACTGTTTCAGCTGGTCGGGGAACCTAAAACATGAGGGCACAGGCTCGGGGTAAGAGGCCGATCGTCTAGGACTGAGATGAAGAGAAATTACTTCACTCGAGTTGTGAATCTTTGGAATTCTTTTCCCCAGAGGATTGTGGATGCTCCATCATTGAATACGTTTTAAGGCTGGGGTAGACAGATTTTCAGGTGTTAGTGAATTAAGTGATATGGAGAGTGGGTGGGAAAATGGAACTCAAGCCCAGCCATGATCATATTGAATGGCGGAGCAGGCTCAATAGGTCAGAGTTTATTCCTGCTCTTGTTTCTTGTGTTTCACAACCTTGGGTCATCCCAAAGTGCATTGCCACTGAACTATTTTTAATGTAGGACAGGTTGGTTCACGATAGGTCACTAGTCATAATAAATAAATTTCTTCCCAATATGTTCTCAATAAAAGGAACTGGGACAAGACAAAGTACCATGTATCAGATTGAACTTCTTGCCCCACCTTCCTTTATCCCTGTCTGCTTAAAAACTCATCCATTACCCTCTTAAGTTAGTGACGTATGCTTCTGCTATCTTCCTGGGTAGGCTTGTTCCACTTATCACCCTCTGCTTGGATTCACCTTTTCACAATTAACTAAACGTGAATTCTTGTCCCCTTGATGTAGATTGGGATCCATGAACCTCTGAGGGTCTGTAGGGACATTTCTTGGAGGCTCGTGAAATAATCGCTCTAGCTAGTGGGACAGAACAAAGCCCAAGAGGGAAAAGGGGGGTGGGCGGGGCGGGGCGGGGGGGGTGGTAGGATAAAAAGGCAAACCTTTGCTTTGTATAAGTTAACTGTATCTAGCCCTCATCTTGCACAAGTAGATGACGATATGTCAGTTCTTGAATACTCATCCTCTTTGCAGTGATGAGTGCCTTGCCTGCCATCATTTTCAGCAATGAGTCTCGCATTTAATTTTGGTGGGAGGGGAAATGGAAGGCCATCTGCTGCTATGATACAAGGGTACATTCAATTTGGACTCATTGGACCACTGTCAGCTATGGCTCAGTTGGTGGCATTGTTTCCTCAGTCAAAAGGTTCCAGGTCCAAGTGCCACTCGAGAGCTTGAGCACAAAAATCAAGGCTAACGCTCCAATGGAGTACTCAGGGAGTTCTGCACAGTCAGAGGTGCCTTCTTTTGGATGAGACCTTAGACAGCAGCCCCGTTTTGTACAAGAGCAGGCAAGTTATCCCTGGTGCTGTAGCCAATATTTATCCCTCAATTAATATCACAAAACAAGATTAACTGGTTCGTATCACATCATTTGGTTAGTATCATATTATTGTTTGCAGGAGTTTGCTGTATGCCAATTAGTTGTTGTGTTTCTTACATTACAACAGTGACTATACCCGTATTTGGCTGTAAAGCACATTGAAACATCTACATGGTGAGATGGCTGGTGGCACTGATTTTAGCCATTAGCCTAGATCTTACAGTCAGCAGCAATGCTGGGTGTGTTGCCGCTGCCCGCAATTTTTACCAGCCCAATGCTGTTGCCCATTTCTTCCAGGATCTTCCAATCCCAGCTGAGGAGAAATGGGCAGCTCAGTGTCTCCTGGGTAAGTCCAGTAGAGTTAGGGGAAGGAGAGGACAGGCCCCCTTTTTATGGCACCAGCTGCCATATTAAGCAAGTTTTTTAAACCTTTGTGGGCGCATGGGGAGGTGAGTAGTCAGGTTGGGGGTAATTGGGTCAGGCCAGTGGGTGTAGATGGGTGGTTGGTGAGGGTTTGGTTGTGGAGTTATCCAGCTATGAGATCAAGTTTTAAGTTATCTAATATTTCCAGGTTAAGTACACAAGTAATTCATGTGTATCTAGCCCAAGTCTTCACCCTGAGCTCAGGGTCAAAGACGTTCACGGGGCGGGTGGTGGGGGGGGGTCCCAGGCAGCAGGAATCAGCCCATCGGAAGTTTAAACTTCCCAGACGATTCCCACATGTGCCTGCATGTCAGGGCTTCCACAGGGTCCTGATCTGATACAACCAATCTTCATCCATATTGAAAGCAGTTAAGTTGGCAAGCACTGGAATGTTAGTGGGGTCATGCTTAGCCTTTATCTTTGGTTTCTCTGGTCTGTCTCATCTCTGACTACATCAGCGAAGTATTCTTTGAAGTGCTATTCTAATTAATCTGTTTTAAAAGCATTATTAAAAATACTTATCAAAGTGCTGCAAGTGTATATGTTATAAATACTAGATAGTATTAATTAGTTTGGATGTGCATGGGTCAGTCAGATTGGAGGAAGTGCACACTGTTGCTATCTTTCCAGACAGGGCATGGCTACTGTAATGAGCTTTCAGGATCAAGTGGAAGATGCTGGGACTAATTGGATTATTAAGATATTTATGAAACAATTTACCTGTCCTCCAGGAAATCTGGGGGTACAATAACTTTTTTTAAACTCCTTTTAACAGTAGCTTTAGTTGGGTAAGAGTGTAACTTTAACCCAGTGACAGGGCATCTATAGTTTTGCACAAGGCAAGCTGAATTAAAAGCTTCTTTCTGTTGGCAGTGATCTCATTGTATACTACTTCCTTCCAGGTTCAATAACCTTCCTTGGTCTGTATCTTGTGTTTGGATATGGAGCATCCCTACTGTGCAATTTGATTGGTTTTGTATACCCAGCTTACTTTTCGTAAGTATGACCTTAGTGTAAAAAATGCATCTTTGGTTTGTTCTGTAAAATCATAGTTTCATCTAAATCAACAGCTTTTCTTCCATCTTTAATTCCAACACCATTTTCCTTCCTTCCCTTTGAGTGTTTCTGTTTTTAAACAGCTTTGCTTATTATTTTGAAAGCTTACCACCCAAGTTACCAGAGTCAAGGGGTGAGTAGATAAGCACACATCTGTTGCATTGCAAATTAAGTATTAGCTCTGGTCCACGATGCAAAGATCCCAACTTTTTTCCTGAAGAAAGGTTGTAACTTTACAAAGGATGCCAGTACAAATAATGAAGCTTGATCGAAACCAAAATCACTCTGAACTAAAATGGGAGATGTCAAAACCGAATTTTTAAAACTGAATAGAAAGATCTCTTATTGCTGACTGTTCTCATGTTTGTACATCACAACCTTAAACACATCTTTTAGGTGCAAACCAAAACTCATGATTGTAAGACATTGGATTATTTTAAAATTGTATAGGAATGTAATCCAGGGTCTGGATTTTAAGCCCCCCCACAACTCCTCCACAGGGAATCTTTTCAGCAGGGAGTGAGTGTGTCATGTAAAATATGGTTAGTCCACTACCTACCTACCCAACCACCCCTGACCCAGTGTCCATTTTACAGGTGGGTGTGGTGTATAGTGCCCACCTGCCCGTTGGCTACTTAAGCCCTTTAATAATCCTATTATTACCCACTTAAGACCCTCAGTCTACCTCCACTGCCATAATACACTGGGCAGTGGCAGGCGGATGGGAGTGGGAAGGTTTTTAGTGACTGTTCAAAATGCAGGGAGGAAGGGGGGGGATCCATCCTTTTAGGCGGCGCCCTGTGTGCATCAGGGGAATCCACCCCTCAAGACGTTGCCCCCACTTTGTGCCAACGCCACCCCCCCTCCCCCCCCGGCCCACCTTAAAAGCCTGAGAGTTACCTGGTTCCGATGTCCATAAGCACATTCCAATGTTGTATGATGCTTAATCAGCTAGTATTTTCGGAAAAAAATTCTTATCACAACTGAAACTGTCAGGAGTTGGATTATTTATTAGATGTGCTGGTAGCTATAACCTGCATAAATCTAACTAGGTAAGTAACCTTTACCCAGTGGAAGTCATGGCAATGCAGGAGGATTTGGCAGTTCTGAGTGGGTTAACATCAACTTAAGTTTATACAATGCTGAGGTAGTTAAGATTCTCCATTTCTGGTCCCAGCACATTGACTTAGTTTGGTGCTCCATGCCCAGCTAGAATACATTTGAGATTTGAAGTTTTAAAAATTGGTTTATTTTTGTGCTGATCATTTTTTTTTTATGCACCCTGCATGAGTGACTCCATGCTCTTCTCCGGTGGCCCCGGAGAAGTGAACATTGCTTACATTGTGCATTTGTTCCCATTTATCTCTCGAGCAACCTTGATTTTGTTCCTAGAGTGGCAGTGAGGAGGTCAGATTTGACGCACAACACATTTTATCAATAAAGGGAAACACTCTGGTGCTTCTATTAAAAGGCCACTAAGTATGTCCAATTAAGGACATAAACTTAGCATATGAAATTTAACTTTTTGTGATTGGTTCATTTCTATAACCAATTTACACCTGCAGTATTGTGGGGTATTTTTGTACAGCTGTTGGTGTACATTCTCTCCAAAGGTTGTTTTAACAGGAACATGTTGAGTGGATCAAGGTAATCATTTGGCATGATGCATTTAAATGAGTTCTTCCGAGCAAGGGAAATTCTGCCCGTTAATCAACCAAAGAGAAGGACCACAAACTTTTTTCAATCTGCCATTAGCAGTCTTGCCAGTTTTGCAGTGAATACGTATCATCAAACTAGGGTTAAAATGAGCTGCTTTTTTTTAAACAAAGCTTTGTAGTAAATTGTCTCATTTTATGTTTATTGATGGATAGAATTGGAATGTTTTTTTTTTACTTGGCTGAACTTGTGCACACGGCTGATAGGGAAAGGTCTGCTTCTAATAAACCTGCAATAGGTAAATGTGGGAGAAGTAAGTTGGATTAGTTTTCAAGTACTTTTGGAGGCCCACCAGACATTCTGCAAGTGATTTCAAGTTTATGCTCCACAGTGTTACAATCAGCCCTCAGGCGAGGTCCCCCTAACTTAGGATCCTGGATGAGATACCCCAAATTGTCATGCTCCCGGAGTGAGGAGGGATGAACTGGTTCCCCTTCTTTATTCAACCCTATTGGTTGGTCGCGACAAGGTTAATTTCAAAAGAACCCCATCCCTCGTGGATACCCTTTCCTAGTCCAAATGCATTTGTTTTAGAGCCAATTTAAACAGGCTTTCTTGAGTTAAAGAAGGAGTAAGTTTATTAGTTACTAAATACCCGAGGGGCGGGGAAGTAATAAAGTGCGACACACACAGACAAGTTGAGTCCAAAAATATAAGTTGAAACAGATATACGAATCAGTCTTTAGCTTGTCCATGAGGCGTAGATGGTGAACTGTTGCAGCTGTTAATTGGGTGATTCCAGTAGAGCAGACTTTGGCAGCTGAGCATTTGGTTTGGAGACACTTGGTTCTGCAGGTTAACTGAAAGTTGTTGTCCTGTTTCCTTTTTGACTATGGTTTTGCTGACTTGTGACTTGCCTCCAGCAACAGATAGTATTTTTTTTAGCTGCAGGGATACCTAACTGATGTTCTTCAGCTGTGACCTTCACAGCACACATTAGCACACCAGAACCATGGACCAGGTTTGCAGCTGGCTTTTTAATCCCATTTCTTGTGTCTTCCTGGAAGGGAAAAACAAACGTGTCTTTCACCCAGAATCTGCTTTCTTTCAACTCAGATCATGTCCACACTGAGATATAACTCAAAGGAGATGGTTTCTACTGAGATGGTAATCAGTCTCTCTTGTCTCCACAACCACAGGAGATTAGAGTTCAGCCTTTTGCATTGCATCTCTTCCTTTGAAGTGTCTCTGTCTGAAGGGTGCCTTGACGCCTTTTCGATGCGACATTCCATGTTCTCTGGACTAGTTGGTCAAGTGTAATCCACCATAAAAAAATTTTCCAGCAAGTGGTTACTTTACAGTCTCAGCCAGCTTTTGCTTGTACGCCCTTTCTTTAAAAAACACATCTTCCTCAAAAAGTTCAAAATGCCCGTAAGTAATTCAGGCTGAGATTTGCTGTCGTGACAGCAGAAGTTATAAATGTATTTTTTAATGTAGTGTAATTCTAATCTCTATTAAATTGTAAGGCAAAACTTTCAACCTGTGATTAAATCATGGAATTTCATATTTAATCACATCTACTTACAGCTAGCATGCACTATGGTAGTTGCTATCCTTATTTGTTCTGTTGTGCCATTTAAAGAGCACAGTACTGCATGTGGATTTTAAATAGTTTGGAAATGTTAACCTGAACCTTTTTAATGACAGTATAACCTTTAATTATGTTAAAATATTCTTTCTCCTCCTCCTCCAGAATCAAAGCTATTGAGAGTACAAATAAAGATGATGACACAAAATGGCTGACGTACTGGGTAGTATATGGAATATTTAGTGTTGCTGAATTTTTCTCAGACATTTTCCTTTATTGGTTCCCTCTTTATTACGCTGGAAAGGTATGTAAAAATTCAGACGATCCCTTGTGTTTGCCATCAAATTTTAGAATATGTTGCCATTATCACCCAAGCCTATTGCATTTCTTTACTGTTAATCTAAGCATCTTTAGCACAACTAATTCCAAATGTCCTCATTTTCTGTAAATGATTGCATGCTGTAAAGAATGTTTGAACTTGGGCTGCTTTCGTGAGTTTAGGATAGTGGCTAATGCTTTGGGAATTTTGTTTCCTGCAGTGTATGTTCTTGCTCTGGTGCATGGCACCAGTCGCTTGGAATGGTTCTCAGATGATCTACAATCGAGTTGTCCGCCCTCTGTTCCTCAAACATCATGCCGTTGTGGATAATGTTGTTAATAAACTCGGTGGAAAAGCTTTGGATGCAGCAGAATGTTTGACAAGGGAAGGTCAGTTGAACATTGCTGCTGAATGGCGACCTAGAATATAATTTATAATGTTTACAAATGAAGAAGGAGCAGACCATTCAGCCCCTCAAGCCTGCTCTGCCATTTAATAAGTTCATGGCTGATCTGATAGTAACCTGAAATCTGCATCCTACCTACCCCCGATAATTTATCGTCCCCTTGCTTGCCAAGAATCTATCCACCTCTACCTTAAAAATATTCAAAGACTCTGCTTCCACTGCCTCTTCAGGAAGAGAGTTCCAAAGATGCAAGACCCTCTGAGTGGAAAAAATTGCACCTCATCTCTGTTTTAAATGGGCAACCCCTTATTTTTAAACAGTGATCCCTAGTTCTAGATTCTTCCACAAGAGGAAACATCTTCTCCACATCCACCTCGTCAAGACCCCTCGATCTTAAAGGTTTCGAGCAAGTCACCTCTTAATCTTCTAAACTCCAGCGGATACAAGCCTAGTCTGTCCAACCTTTCCTCATAAGACAACTCACCCATTCCAGGTATTAATCTGGTAAACCTTGTCTGAACTGTTTCCAACGCATTTACATCCTTTCTTCAAGGTGACCAATACTGTACACAGTACTCCAGATGTGGTCTCACTGGTGCCCTGTACAACTGAAGCACAACCTCTCTACTTTTGTATTCAATTCTGATTGCAATAAATGATAACATTCTATTAGCTTTCCTAATTACTTGCTGTACCTGCATTACTAGCCTTTTGTGATTCATGCACTAGGACACCCAGATCCCTCTGCACCTCAGAGCTCTGCAATCTCTCACCATTTAGATAATATGCTTCTCTTTTATTCTTTATGCCAATATGAACAATTTCACCTTTTCCCACATCATACTCCATTTGCCAGATCTTTGCCCTCTCACTTAACTTATCTATATCTTTTGTAGCCTATTTTGGGGCAGTATAGTGTAAAGAAGGCTTTTTTTTGTTTGAGGGGAAAAAGCAAGTTTTGTTTAAGGAAGTTGGAGAATGGAAGTCCTTGTCCCAATTTTAAATATTGGCTTTTATACAATCCACATTTCAATAATTGTGATAAGACTGAATTTTGCTCTTGACTCTGACACCTGTTGTGAACAGTTGAGTTTGTAATTCTGGAGCTGCCAGGGGACTTCCCAGAGTTCATTTTGGAGATGGTCCCTGACCATGTTTCAGTCTGCATGGTGAACATGCCACAAAGAAGTGTCTGTATTACCAAAGAAACACTGATAAATCCTGCCCTACAACTGTATGAAGGCTGATTTTGCCTCTTTTCTGCCCACCCTCCAACCACTTAATGGGTATAAATGCATTGTATTTTGTTGGGAATTTGTGTATTGCATGTCTCAATTGATAGTCTGAAACCAGTAAGTATCTTTCACTAAGTATTTTAAATCTCCCCAACCTCCATTTTCCAGGTACTCTAAAGCAACATGTGTTTTAGAGTGAGTCATTTAGTACTGTCATTGATTCTTTCCCTCTTACTCCCAATTTACTGTACCTGTAAAATGTTCCCATCTCAGCACCAACTCATTTGGGTACAGCTGCACGTGTGCCAACGGCCACTGTATTTGCACCTAAATAACCGCACTACTTGTGAGCCTAGTTGCTCAGTGTCAGCAAGCCGTCTGACTATCTGCAGTATTACAGTTGAGCCAAATCCTGATTGTTTTGCTCAGTCACACAACGGTACTCTCTTTACTCTTCCCAACCCCATTTCATCCTTTGAAAGTGTCAAGAAAGACATTAATGCCAATTGGAATGGTCCCTAACATTGTCTAGGCCAAGTTCAACTAATTCAATGCAAACCAAGAATTGAACATCTGATCTGCAAGAAGCCATGCCACACTTGGTAATGCATTTCACCATTGTGTCATCAGGAAAGATGGTAATTTTTGTATAGTCTTTTAAGATATGCAGTTAAGTTAGAATTTCTTTTAGCACCAAACTTCCTGTATAATCCTGCAGTGAGTTACTCACCACCTGACTCCCCAATGCTTGTCCACCATCTACAAGTGTGATGGAATACTCTGCACTTGCCTGGGTGAGTGCAGCTCCAACAGCACTCAAGAAGCTTGACACCATCCAGGACAAAGCAGCCCACTTGATTGGCACCCCATCCACAAACATTCACTCCCTCCACCACCGACACACAGTGGCAGCAGTGTGTACCATCTACAAGATGCACTGCTGGAACTCACCAAGGCTCCTTAAACTGCACCTTCCAAACCCATGACCACTACCATCTGGAAGGACAAGGACAAGGGCAGCAGACACATGGGAACACCACCACCTGGAAGTTCCCCTCTAAGCCACTCACCATCCTGACTTGAAAAGGTAGTGCTGTTCCTTCTGTTGCTGGGTCAAAATCCTGGAACTCCTCCCTAACAGCACTGTGGATGTATCTACATGTGGACTGCAGCGGTTCACCAAGACAGCTCACCACTGCCTTCCCAAGGGCACTTAGGGTTGGGTAATAAATGCTGGCCTAGCCAGTGATGCCGACATCCCATGACTGAATAAAAAAAATAATGAAGTCAGTTCAGGTCTGATAATGTGATGCTAGTTTATATTTCATAGAACCTGTGCCTGTCATGAATTGCATAAAAGATTTAGCTTTAAACCCTAAAAATAGCAAAACTGTAAAGGATTAATGCTTTTTAAAACTGCTGGAAGAAAACCACAGTGATGTGACAGTCAGCATCAAATCTTGCATGTTTGCATGGCGTTGTGTTTCAGGTATGGACCACATCCTTTTAAACATTGCTGTTATGGCACAACTGATGGGAAATGCTGAGTTATTCAAATCCCAAAGGGAAACTTGAAACAGCTGCCATGACTTGTTTTGCAATTTGTATAAATTTTGAGATACATACCTTGAATTCAATAGTAATAAGACCACCAAGTCTTTTAGGTTTTTACGAAACTAGACTAAACATTTATTAATAGTAGAAATGACTTTAAATGCATACATAGGTCTACACATTACCACGATGATAATTTCTAAATCTCCTACTTAATCTGACACCCAGTTACGCTTTTGTTAAGGCAACAGTAAGACATATTTTTTAAAAACCTAGGCAAAGAAACTTGATACCCTGGACCAGTCGGATTCAAAGTGAGTTTTCTTAACTTCAGCTCTTTGAAAACAGCAGCTTGCGGCATAGATGCTAAAGGCTTTTCACACTTGTTGGTTCTTAAAATACCTACTCTTGCACACAGCCTTTGCTCCTTTTATACATGTTTTCCCCTTTGAATGCAAATTCCCATTGTTTTGCTATGTCTTTGGACTTTGCCTTCCTGATCATAAAAAATTAGCATAGTACCCAATCCTTGGGAAAAATAAACACTTTCTAAACTTCACCTGGCTAGATGACACATTCCACCCCAATCCAGTCTGGTTTATTTAAAAATGCAAATGTTCTTTTACACCTATGTTTACCTACTTAATATTTCAAACCCAGCTCATCTCTTAAAACATCAAAGCCTTCGGAGCAACTGCCTTTAATCCACATAAACGAGCACATGCACCACTATTTACAGTAAATTCCAATAACATTGAGGGTTATTATATTTTCTTGATAATGCTATCATTCAAAATTGGGCTTTTCCAAAAATAGCATGTGTGTATTAAAAACAAAAAGCTAAAAGCTACTGCGGATGCTGGAAATCCAAAACAAAAACAGAATTACCTGGAAAAACTCAGCAGGTCTGGCAGCATTGGCGGAGAAGAAATCAGTTAACGTTTCGAGCCTTCATGGCCCTTCGGCAGAACTGAAGCATAGTTAGGAGAAGGGAGAAATATAAACTGGTTTAAGGTGGGGGGGGGGAGGTGTGGGGGGGGAGAGAGACGTTGAGGGTGTGGTGATTGTGGAGATGAGCAGATAATCAAAATATGTCACAGACAAAAGGGTCAAAGAGGTGTTGAAGGTGGTGATATTTGTCTAAGAAAAGTGCTAATTAAGAATGGAAGACAGGATATTCAAAGTACAGCTCTAGTGGGGATGGGGTGGAAAGACTAACAAGGTTTTAGTTTTAGATTTAAAAATAATGGAAATAGGTGGGGAAAGAAGAATCTATATAAATTATTGAAAAAAAAAAGGGGGGGGAGGGGAGAAACGGAATGGGGATGGGGGGAGGGGGAGTTTAAGATCTACAGTTGTTGAATTCAATATTCAGCCCGGAAGGCTGTAAAGTGCCTAGTCGGAAGATGAGGTGCTGTTCCTCCAGTTTGCGTTGGGCTTCACTGGAACAATGCAGCAAGCCAAGGACAGACATGTGGGCAAGAGAACAGGGTGGAGTGTTAAAATGGCAAGCGACAGGGAGGTTTGGGTCTTTCTTGCGGACAGACCGCAGGTGTTCCGCAAAACGGTCGCCCAGTTTGCGTTTGGTCTCTCCAATGTAGAGGAGACCGCATTGGGAGCAACGAATGCAGTAGACTAAGTTAGGGGAAATGCAAGTGAAATGCTGCTTCACTTGAAAGGAGTGTTTGGGCCCTTGGACGGTGAGGAGAGAGGAAGTGAAGGGGCAGGTGTTGCATCTTCTGCGTGGGCATGGGGAGGTGCCATAAGTAGGGGTTGAGGAGTAGGGGGTGATGGAGGAGTGGACCAGGGTGTCCCGGAGGGAACGATCCCTACAGAATGCCGTCAGGGGGGGTGAAGGGAAGATGTGTTTGGTGGTGGCATCATGCTGGAGTTGGCGGAAATGGCGGAGGATGATCCTTTGAATGCGGAGGCTGGTGGGGTGATAAGTGAGGACAAGGGGGACCCTATCATGTTTCTGGGCAGGAGGAGAAGGCGTGAGGGAGGATGCGCGGGATATGGGCCGGACACGGTTGAGGGCCCTGTCAACGACCGTGGATGGAAAACCTCGGTTAAGGAAGAAGGAGGACATGTCAGAGGAGCTGTTTTTGAAGGTAGCGTCATCAGAACAGATGCGACGGAGGCGAAGGAACTGAGAGAATGGGATGGAGTCTTTACAAGAAGCGGGGTGTGAGGAGCTGTAGTCGAGGTAGCTGTGGGAGTCGGTAGGCTTGTAATGGATATTGGTGGACAGTCTATCATCAGAAATTGAGACAGAGAGGTCAAGGAAGGGAAGAGAAGTGTCAGAGATGGACCATGTGAAGATGATGGAGGGGTGGAGATTGGAAGCAAAATTAATAAATTTTTCCAGGTCCCGACGAGAGCATGAAGCAGCACCGAAGTAATCATCGATGTACCGGAGAAAGAGTTGTGGGAGGGGGCCAGAGTAGGACTGGAACAAGGAATGTTCCACATACCCCATAAAGAGACAGGCATAGCTGGGGCCCATGTGTGTATTAACATGGATGGAAGATTGCAGAATGAGGACACCAAATATTTCCCCCCTCCACCCCCAAAATATATTGTCAATCAAAATGCTAATAGCTCATATTCTAAGTAATTTTGGCTGGGGCCCTTATGAGCTTTAGAACTGTACTCGCTATAATAATTATACAGCTGCTGACTAGAATAAATACATGAAAGAGCAAATTGGGTAAATAACAGGTGTGTGCAGCATAGAGAATAGATTATCTTATTTTAATGAACTAATGGTTTTAGATTAATACTGTATCATTGAGATTCCCTGCACATTAAACTACCCACCCAATTGGCAATGTTTCCAAGTCTATACTAAAGCTACCCTGAAAGAGACTCCAAAGGTTCCCAATTTGGTGTTTTCCCTTGTGTGGGATGTACTTTCATTTCTGTGACACCACTGATTTGAGGCTGGATCACATGAATTGTGGGTCTTGTGTGTCCTCCCGTTCAACAATGTAATGCATTTATATAGAAACTTTTTAATGTAGAAAAATGTCTCGAGGTACATTATCAACCAGACAAAAATGGACACCAAGTCAGTGACTAAGATATTGAGGGTGATCAAAATCATGGTCAAAGAGCAGGGTCTTAATGGAGAAGAGGAATATGGAGGGGGTTAAGAGATGGAATTTCAGAGCATAGTGCCTAGATTAGATGGTTCAAGGTGTGGCTGCATTGTTACAGTTTATGCTGATTATTTGTGGTGTGCCAACTGTTTCACCAGTAATAGCCTTGGCACTGAGTTAGGCTTAAAATATATTCATGTTGCAACCTGTTGAAATAATATAAAATATTAATTTGTATTAAATATTTAGATGAATGACTTGTAAATGCAGAAAACCACCTGGCCAGCTATGTAATCTGACCAGTAGAACCACTTTGAGCCGGAGCAGGTAACTCCAGCAGTGTTCTGGTTTCACAATGGGAATCTGGTGTACTTTACCATGAACAACTATGTGACACTAAAACACCATGAGGAATTGATTCAACCATATAACTTTGGTCAGATTTACAAGGTGGCTTATTTTGTAAATGGGGTACTTTTTTTTGTCATGCCCAAACCACACGGCTGCTCCTGTTTTGAGCAACAGGAAAAAACAATGCAAGAAGCTCCACAGGACACAGGATGTGTGCACGTTCAAGAATAAAAGTAGTTACATTGTGATACCAGCCATCATGTCGCTGAGCACAGAGGCAGGCTGGCTGGTGATCTCACCATATTTTCAAAAGAATGGCATTTTAAGATCAACTAGCAGTTGTTAAGCTATGGTTTAAGGAAATGGTCATTAAAAGGGTGCCATATTTGGCTATATACATCATCATAGTGTATCTGTTTCAGAAATCTACTTTGGGTACAATTAAGTCCACATGGGTGGCTTAAACGTATCCTGTCTTAAATATATTTGTCAAGTATGGTGATCTGAAGTCTAATTTAAGTAGCCTTTAAAATTTGTATTTTGTTTCTTGCTTTAGTCTTGCAGTCACTATGTAGCAGCAAGAAGTTCGTGAGGACAGATGGACCTAAACAGTTACCTAATGTGTCTGTATGTAACAAAACATGTTAGATCAGAAAATCTAACAGATCTGTTCTGTTAGATCAGAAAAATGATACTTTTGGTTTATCATGACTTGTTTTATTTGGATCGCATGGCTCAAGGTTGGGTTCTTTCTGCTTGTCTTATTTATGGTATTGAAAAAAACTGGTGTACTCAGGCTGGTTTTTTTTCCTCCCAGCAGTCATCTTTAAGATTGTCAGTGTGGATATTGTTTTGGTCCTGGGAACTCTTGCATTTAATATAAATACAAATCATATTGGTTAAATTGATATTGCAAAGTATTTACTACAGCGGGAAGAAAGGTGCATCTCAATTGGATATCCTAACATTATTTGAGATATGGTGATTCGTTCTTCTACTTCCCTGTATCCGATGGTTTTCCAATGTCATGATAAACCAAGATTTCCCCCTAGCTGAGGACGTAGTGTCCCATTAGTAATTTTAGAGTTGTCCCTTTCTCATAGCTTAGATTTGTGATCATTACAATGCCAGCTGATAGGTGTGCTGATTCCAGGTTGTGTTTTATATCATCAATCTATAAGTTTTTTTTAATTGTATTACACTGACTATCTGGAAGTGATACACCTTTGTCTCCTTGTTGGATAGTTGATAAATGTATAGCAATAACTTTGGGATCCTTAGGACTAAATTAACACACTATCTGCCCTCTTGCCATTAAGCGTTCCAATCATCTGAATAGTGCAAAATAGGATTGGTGCAGTGGATGAACCATCTCCAATATCCCATCTTCAATATCACTCTCATCATTACATTCAGGCTAAAACTGGTGTGAAATTCATCTTGTTTGTTAGAGAAAACTGTTCAATGAATTGGTAATGAGAGCAGAAAATGATGGAAATACTCAGTTGGCAGCCTGTTTTACATTCATTCCAATTTTCTTTTCTCCAAAGAAAGTTTGAGTATGAAAAGGATTCCTGATTCACATTGCCTGCTTCACACTGCTGTTCAGGACCAATTTCACCCACATAGATTTATTTGCAAGTAAAGATGAGGTACAGTGAGACGCTAAAAGTAGAATGTTAAATTTGCACTGAGAGAAGAAGCATTATGAATTATCTGTGATGTTCAGTGGATTCTGAGTCGCTGGCCATTACATGGAAGTTGGTGTTTGCTTGAGGCAGTGCAAAACAGGACTTTGGGACTCCAAGATTGTCCTTCAATCATGCGACTGGATGTTCAAATAGGACTATTTGTTGACTAAACAATTCCTTAATCAGTTAACTAAAATGGTAATCACTTTTGACATCTCAGTAGAGAAGGTGTAAACTTAACTATTGGGTGGCCCACTAACTTTTTTGATCCTTGACAGCAACAGAGTAATTTTGTCATCTGATTAGAATGAACTTAAATTAATCCATAAAGACAGTTTAATTAAAGTTTCAGGCCATATCAGCCAGCTACACTTGTTTTGCTACAAATACGATGAGCTTCCTTGAAGCTAATTCTTTCAAAGATATGCTTGTCCTATATAAAAGTATGATACTGAAATTCATAATCTTGTGTGTATTTTAGTGTTTAATTGAAACGCTCCTAATTTTAATTTAAAATTTTTTTAATCGATCGTTCCGACTTCTGCAAAATTGAGGCACCACTGTACAGCAGATTCTTCCAAAAATAGATTTTTGAAGTTAAATTCTTTGTCCTCAAAACACCACACTTAAACTTCATTTCCCCAGTACTGTGCTCAATCGAGCTGATCTCAGTTTGAGAGGAGAACCTCTTGCGATAACAGTCTGTATTTGTGTAATAGTCTCAACCCTCCTTGCAACATCCTTGTTCTGTGTATCTTGTGACCAAGTGTCTAGCACAATACAAACCTAATAATCAAACAGCTGAAATGAAACTGACAATTGATCAGTTAGCATTTAAGAATAAATAACGCTGTATGTGAAATAAAAGCAAAATAACACAAATGTTGGAAATCTGAAACGAAAACAGAAAATGCTAGAAAACTCAAGGTCTGGTAGCATCTGTGGAGAGAGAAATAGTTAACGTTTCGCATTCAACGTGACTCTTACATATATTAGACTCAACTTTGTTTTTCTCTCCACAGATGATGCCAGACCTGCTGAGTTTTTCCAGCATTTTCTGTTTTCAGTGCTGTACATGAGCCTGTCCATGAGGGTGGGATGTACGTGCATTCTGTCCTGTAATCTGTCATTTTTCCTTCCTGCTGCCCAATACATTAGAGTGAGGTGTCAGTAGATTGATGGCAAGAAGATATACAAGATGGTTGTTGGTCTACGGGTAAGTTGGACTTGATGTGTAGAGCAACTGTTTAGTAACCCACTACAAGCATTTAACTTGAGCTTTTTTTTAAAAAAAGTGAATAGTGGCTTTCAAATTGTCCTTGGCTGCACATCAACCCCCTTTCTCCTCTGTTTTTCCCCACACTCCCTTGTCAAATATACAGTACTTGAATGGTTTTCTTGTATTTCACTTGATACAAATTAGTTTGCATATTCTATCTTTAGCCTAATGTATTCTATTAAGCCAGTACAAACTGTACATCTGAATTATTATGCACCTTATGTGGTAAGTATGAGCATCCTAGGTCATTGACCTAACTTTGCATTTCATTTTACTAATTAAATATTTAAACATATTTTCATTAATGATTCAAACTTCACAGCCTGGAGTTTTCTCTGCGTTAGCGTCCAGATACGTGCACAATCTGGGTGCAAACAAATAAGTTAAGTGGCTAAAAAGATTGTGGAACTTTAAGTATAATGAGTTTTATATGTGTAACTACAATACGCACTCTCCTTGCTCTTTCTTTACATCTGTCCATCAAATCATCTTCTGTCAAATGAATCTCCACTTACAAACCTAGCCACACTTCCAACTCTCCAATGTGAGTATCCTCCAGTTGAACTTTTTCAGGGAGGTCTCAACATTCCAACCAGATTTTCAGCCACAGTTGGGGGGGAAAAAAAGTCATTAGTCTTTTAATATCAAGCAGAGACATGCTCAGTATTTTCTGTTTCTTTTGGTATTTTTAAAGCATATGTATAAATTATTGCATCTAAAAGTTGAAAAGCTTTTTAAACATTATATGCCTGATGGTTAAATGAGTTCAAGACTCAAAGCAATGTACTGGCATGGGTTTCCATCTCCTTGGGCTTCATCTATTTTTGCTCATTTATGCCTGTTTTTGTTTAAGTTTGACCATATTCTACTAAAATAGAGGGGGGGGTAATATGCAGGATGTGACAGAAGAGGAATCTTCAGGTTTGCTTGGAGGGTCTGACAAAACTATTGCAAAATTTATCCACATCCAGCAATGAGCTACTCCAGCCTAGTGTAGCTTTTTGTTCTCTTCGTGGCATTGTTCTTTGTCTCATGCTGTCCTTGGATGTTTTTGATAGTCTCCATAAGGTTGAAACAAAACTTAATCTGTGTTTAAGCTTCACCAAGTTTAACATTAATGACATCTAGATTGAGTGAAGGGCAGGAATAGGTGTGCCTGGTAATCAAAGAAACATTTCTGTAATGCCCCAGCCCTCCCCTCCTCCCCCACCCCCCCCACCCCCCCCACCGCAAAAAAATAGTTTTGCCATTCTTGTGTTCAAAATAGTTCCTTTACTAATTTTCCTCCTGTATTTCAGCAATGACACTGCATTCTGAAAAAGACAAGAATAACTGAGGATTACAGAGTGAACGGACCACCTGCGAGGTCAAGCTATTCGCACATTAGAAGAACAGAAATGCTGAGATTCTGACAAAAAAGCAACAATTCACTAAAATCACAAAGGGTTAATCAGCATCTGAAAGAGAAAGACTGAAGTTAATTTTCCAGGTGGTATCTTCCATTGGAATCTGGAACAAGCTGTCTTTTTCTTTGTTTTCAAATGTTGATCCTCTCCCTGTATGTGTCTCGTACTTTGTTTCTATTTCTGATCCAGTCAGTCTTCAGTCTGAGTAACATAAGTGGCATGCAGCAAAACCTTATTCTACAAAATCCCTGAACTGCCTGAAAATTCCTTTTTGAAACAACTGAAGTTGGGCTGGTATTTCCCATGCAAATTGTGCATGGTTCTGTACTTCCGTTACAATCTTTAGGCTTGGGGTGGGGGTGGGGGGGTTGTGCCCCACCCCCACCCCATCACTGCCATCCCTTGATCTCAAAATCTCACCAGAACTTGGTTAGAAACAAAGAACATTTCTTTCAAAATATCATTGGTTTAGCAGCAATTTGGATGTACGCACTGCTCTATTGATTGTAGAGTTGTAACCTGCACCAAACTGATGGCATATGATGGAGATGCAAATATAGATTTGCCTTTTGGTTTTGAAAAGATCATGGAAGAGGTTGGGGGTGGTGGAGTTGGGTCAAAATGGTTTGATATCAATTCATCTCCGGCTAACTTCATGACTGGATTTTTTTGCATTGATTTAGTCAGTCAGTTGATTCAGTTAGCTAGATGTCTAGAGTGATGCAAAATAATGCCAGTGATGCAGATTCACTGACTATGGTAGCTCATAAGAGGCCTGCTTCATTGCCTTGCCCTGTGCTTGTGGAGTGGTGCCCTCAAGCTATATAACCAATTGTCTTTCTCAATTGGAGAGAGATGCCTGTAGTCTTTTTGTGGATTATGCCTAATCACCACCTTGCATCCCATTATAAATCATCTGATCAGTTCAGGCCAGAATGTTAAATGTAAGTGTGTACGAGTATACACTCAATTAGATAATTGACACCAATTTTTAAGATAATTTTTTGAAAATCTGTATAGTTGAAGCCTGTGCTTGGCTAACAGTAAAAGTATTTATGGGGAATGACTTCATTCATTCTGGGAAATTCTAAATGAGGTTTTGCAGCAAATTTAAATTTATTGTCACTTATTGGCCCGAGTTGATAGATTAACGACCCTGTCAGAATCTGTGTTTGACACTGACTCCAAAGTGAGCAATTCCTAATTTTAAAATTGTGCTGTTAGACTGGGAAATTCAAGTAATGTTTTTTTTATAATGGATTTTTCAGCAAATTCAGGTCTCCTATCTCGTTCACCAAATTTTATACACTGGATAGTCATAGTTTTTGTATGTTGTGCTTCAGTTACATCTCATGGACAGGTGATTTGCTCTTATCTTGCTTATGCTGGCCTTGAAGCATGTTTGTGTGTGCGTCTATGTATGTGTGGCCTGGTGATTTTTTTGTTTTTTGTTTTCCTTCACCACCCCTCCATTGACAGGAACTGGAATTGCACTGAGTCAGCTTTCTATGGTTTAAGGCTCTCAACAAAAGCTGTCTCCCCATTTTTATTAAAACTTACTTGGCTCCCTTTTAGTAGTGAGATTTCTTTGTACTGTGCAGGGAGATAGAAGGGCCCTGTTGAGATCAACTTCAGGAATTCAATTGCCTTAAACTGCCTTGGCTGAAAGAACCATTAACTCTGTAACTTAATGGGACCTTGGAAGGGTCTGAGTAGCAATTCTACCATTGCTCTTTCTGGTGGGGTAGAATGAAATAATTTTTGGTTTAGAAATAATGTTGAATAAAAGGAACAAACACGTTCATTTGTCATCTTATCCAAGGAAAGATGTGTACTATCTTGAGAAAACTAAGATTGCGTGGAAATTTCAAGAGCTTTTTCTTAATTACAAGTAATCAATATAAGACATTAATTTGAATATACTCAGACAATCTCTACTCCAGTTTGATTTTTTTGCATTTGTTCTCATCAGTTTAGTATTTCATTGTTTTGAGAAACAGATGCCAAATGAGCACTGTTTTAAACCCAAAATACAGACCTGTGGGAGGTAAACTAGCACTGCACTGCGCTCTAATGTTTCTACAAGTGCTACAGTAGTTTCTGTAATTTGCTTGTTTAAATGAAGTTGGGTCAGGTATTTATATAGTTGTGCTTTTTTTTAAAAAACTACCTACAGAAGAAATGGACAAGCAACTTTGATAAACATGGGGAGTGTGGAATTGTCACAATTTCAGTGAGTATTTCCTTTTAAAAATCAACATTGCGTCAATAGAAAAAATGTCAATCACAGCAAAAAACAGTGCAAATATTAAGTTTAAAGTGCAATTCATTGAAGGGAGCTTTCCACCTCGCATTAATTATTACAGACTTCAGAGAGCTAAGTGAAAATCCTGACTTTGGAGACTGAAGGCAGTGCTTAATTTGTTGCAGTTATGGGGACCATGCTTTATTGATTGCAGGGTTAGTCAGTTTTAATAACTTCTGTTTACTGTGTTGTGGAACAATGACTGTTAGATGCACTACTTGTTACTTTAAATAAGCTCAATAAAATATTGAACCAGCTTTTGTGTAGTGTTTTATTTTTGATGGGAAGATTAATCCCAGGGTATATTTTAATGTTTGATCTTTGGGGAAATGTTTATAAGGAAGTCAAGTTATTTGGTGTAGTACCAATAATCTATTGAGTAGTATAAAGAGGTGCTGCAGACCCAAATGCTGTGCAAAAATAGTGTTCTTTTAAACGGAGATAAAGGCTCATTGAGCAGGATTGAAAAGACATTGAGAGTTTGTTTATGTAACACTAAGTTTCAAACCTATGGTTTGTAGGGGAAGTGGAAAAAATACAAAACCTTGCTTCAGCACTTTTAGCACCACACTTTAATTCCAATCTTTGTCTGACTTGGACACCAAGCTCCTGTTTTCTGTTTCTACTGCCACGATCTTCATAACCACATGCCTCTACATAAAGGCTGCAATAATAAAATCTCTCAGTTCTGACTACATAAATCCTTCTGTGATGTCACCAGATTCATGCTGCAGCCTAGTAACGCACCCAGCCACCGGTCATGTGGTGTAACCCAGCGGAGCTAAACAGAAATGTTATTAAATGAAGAACAATGTCATTGCCTGTGTCCAGATTCTTCCAAGCTCTGAATGCTTTGACTGCATTGGTTGTTGTGCTCGGATATGGAGCCTCCTTGTTTCCCTTGATCAATGTAATTGTTTTTCTGTATCCAGCTTACTTTTCGTAAGTATGTGATATTTTCTGATTCTGTTAAACTCATTCTACAAGAAGCCATTCACACTTTTATTTTTTTTTTGCATTCTTGCCCTTAATTAGGTTTAGCTTTCCTTCTGAAGCCATCATTCTCTCTTGTTCCCCAACCCTGCCCAAGCGCTCATCCCTGTCCCTTGTCCAAAAAGCTGTGTTGTGATTTTTCTTTATTCTTTCAAGGGATGAGTGTCACTTGCAAGGGCAGCATCCCTAATTGCCCTTGAACTGAGTGTCTTGCTAGGCCATTGCAGAGGGAAGTTAAGAGATAACCACATTGCTGTGGGACTGGAACCACCTGTAGGGCAGACTGGGTAAGGTTGGAAGGTTTACTTCTCTGAAGGGGATTAGAGAACTGGATGGGTTTTTACAACAGATAAAAGCAAAAAACTGCGGATGCTGGAAATCCAGAACAAAAATAAAAATACCTGGAAAAACTCAGCAGGTCTGGCAGCAGCTGCGGAGAGGAACACAGTTAACGTTTTGAGTCCGTATGACTCTACAACAGAACTAAGTAAAAATAGAAAAGAGGTGAAATATAAGCTGAAACAAAAACAGAATTACCTGGAAAAACTCAGCAGGTCTGGCAGCATCGGCGGAGAAGAAATCAGTTAACGTTTCGAGCCTTCATGGCCCTTCGGCAGAACTGGTTTAGGGGTGGAGGGGTGGGTAGAGCGGGATAGAGGGCCGGTGATAGGTGGAGATAACCAAAAGATGTCACAGACAAAAGGCCAAAGAGGTGTTGAAGGTGGTGATATTATCTAAGGAATGTGCTAATTAAGGGTAGAAAGCAGGACAAGCAAGGGACAGATAGCCCGGGTGGGGTGGGGTGAAGGGAAGGGATCGAAATAGGCTAAAAGGTAGAGATAAAACAATGGATGGAAATACATTTAAAAATAATGGAAATAGGTGGGAAAAGAAAAATCTCTATAAATTATTGGGGGGAGAAAAAGGGGGGGGGATCGGAAAGGTGGGGGGGGGGGATGGAGGAGAGAGAGAGCTCATGATCTAAAATTGTTGAACTCAATATTCAGTCCGGAAGGCTGTAAAGTGCCTAGTTGGAAGATGAGGTGCTGTTCCTCCAGTTTGCGTTGAGCTTTACTGGAACAATGCAGCAGGCCAAGGATGGACATGTGGGCATGAGAGCGGGGTGGTGTGTTGAAATGGCAAGCGACAGGGAGGTCTGGGTCATGCTTGCGGACAAACCGAAGGTGTTCTGCAAAGCGGTCACCCAGTCTGCGTTTGGCCTCTCCAATGTAGAGGAAACCGCATTGGGAGCAACAAATGCACTAGACTAAATTGAGGGAAGTGCAAGTGAAATGCTGTTTCACTGGAAAGGAGTGTTTGGGCCCTTGGACGGCGAGGAGAGGGGAAGTAAAGGGGCAGGTGTTGCACCTTCTGGGGTTGCATGGGAGGGGGTTGAGGTGTAGTGGTTGATGGAGGAGTGGACCGGGGTGTCCCGGAGGGAACGATCCCTGCAGAATACCGCCGGGGGGGGTGAAGGGAAGATGTGTTTGGTGGTGGCATCATGCTGGAGTTGGCGGAAATGGCGGAGGATGATCCTTTGAATGCGGAGGCTGGTGGGGTGATAAGTGAGGACAAGGGGGACCCTATCATGGTTCTGGGAGGGAGAGGACGGTGTGAGGGCGGATGCGTGGGAGATGGGCCAGACACGGTTGAGGGCCCTGTCAACCACTATGGGTGGAAAACCTCGGTTAAGGAAGAAGGAAGACATGTCAGAGGAACTGTTTTGGAAAGTGCCATCATCAGAACAGATGCGACGGAGGCGAAGGAACTGAGAGAATGGAATGGAGTCCTGACAGGAAGCAGGGTGTGAGGAGCTGTAGTCGAGGTAGCTGTGGGAGTCAGTAGGCTTGTAATGAATATTGGTGGACAGTCTATCAGCAGAAATTGAGACAGAGAGATCAAGGAAGGGAAGGGAAGTGTCAGAGATGGACCGTGTGAAAATGATGGAGGGGTGGAAATTGGAAGCAAAATTAATAAATTTTTCCAGGTCCAGACGAGAGCATGAAGCAGCACCGAAGTAGTCATCGATGTACCGGAGAAAGAATTGTGGGAGCGGGCCGGAGTAGGACTGGAACAAGGAATGTTCCACATACTCCATAAAGAGACAGGCATAGCTGGGGCCCATGCGGGTACCCATAGCCACACCTTTTATTTGGAGGGAGTGAGGATTTTAAGGTGAAATTGTTCAGCGTGAGAACAAGTTCAGCCAGACGGAGGAGACTAGAGGTGGATAGGGATTGTTCAGGCCTCTGTTCGAGGAAGAAGCGGAGAGCCATCAGACCATCCCGGTGGGGGATGGAAGTGTAGAGAGATTGGACGTCCATGGTGAAGAGGAGGCGGTTGGGGCCAGGGAACTGGAAATTGTTGATATAATGTAGGGTGTCAGAGGAATCATGGATGTAGGTGGGAAGGGACTGGACAAAGGGAGAGAGAATGGAGTCAAGATAGCAAGAAATGAGTTCCGTGGGGCAGGAACAGGCTGACACGATCAGTCTGCTGGGACAGTCCTGTTTGTGGATTTTAGGTAGGAGGTAGAAGCGGGCCATCCGAGGTTGGGAGACTATCAGGTTGGAAGCTGTGGAAGGACGATCTCCAGAGGAGATGAGGTCAGTAACAGTCCTGGAAACAATGGCTTGATGTTCAGTGATGGGGTCATGGTTCAGGGGGAGGTAGGAGGAAGTGTCTGCGAGTTGACGCTCAGCCTCTGTGAGGTAGAGGTCAGTGTGCCAGACAACAACAGCACCACCCTTGTCAGCAGGTTTGATGACAATGTCAGGGTTGAACTTGAGAGAACGGAGTGTAGCAAGTTCAGAGAGAGACAGGTTAGAGTGTGTGAGAGGAGCAGAGAAATTGAGACGGCTAATGTCACGCCAACAGTTCTCAAAGAAAAGATCAAGAGAAGGTAAGAATCCAGAGGAAGGCGTCCAGGTGGAGGGAGAATATTGCAGGCAGGTAAAAGGACCCGTTGAATGGGGAGAGGACTCCTGTTCAAAGAAGTGAGCACGGAGACAAAGGTGGCGGAAGAAGAGTTCAGCATCATGCTGAGCCCGAAATTCATTGAGATGACGGCATAAGGGTATGAAACTAAGTCCTTTGCTGACCACTGAACATTCAGCATCGGAGAGGGGAAGGTCAGGGGGTATGGTGAATACACGGCCGGGACTGGGATTGGAAGACGGGATGGGGACAGAGGGACAGGCAGGGTGGAGGATCCTGGATGGGTGTTGGTGTCGATGAGTTGTTGGAGCTTGCGTTCCTTTGCACCTGAAAGAAAGAGACAAAGTTTCTTGTTGAGCCGTCGGATTAGATGAAGAATAAAATGAAACTGGGGGCACGCGCAACTTAGAAATAGGGTGCGGTGGTGCTGCTGGAGGGAGAGGTCGAGTGTGTTCATATGGTGGCACATGGCACTGAGTGTGGATCTCAGAATGCTACGAGAACAGCAGTCCGAGGAGCGTTGAATATCCTGGAGATACCTGTAAGAGCGTTGAATATCCTGGAGATACCTATAACCCTGGGTGGGTTCGAAACGTGAGGGATGGAACTTCAGTTGAAATCCACGTGGGGTAAATCGCAGATGGAGACAGTCACTGAGGAAGGAAATATGGCTGTGAAAGCGGGTTTTAGTAAACACCTTGTCAAACACCAGGAGAGAAATGAAAAGCAATGAAGGTGAACAAGGCAAAAGAGAGATACGGAAATCCTGTCGGAGAGAAGAGCAATACTTCTTCAAGGTAGGCATTCCTTGAAGAGGAGTGGCAGTCAATTAAACACTAAGATAAAAGCAAAAAACTGCGGATGCTGGAAATCCAAAACAAAAATAAAAATACCTGCAAAAACTCAGCAGGTCTGGCAGCATCTGCGGAGAGGAACACAGTTAACGTTTCAAGTCCTTATGACTCTTCAACATAACTAAGTAAAAATAGAAAAGAGGTGAAATATAAGGGTTTAAGGGTAGGGGGGTAGAGCTGGATAGAGGGCCAGTGATAGGTGGAGATAGCCAAAAGATGTCATAGACAAAAGGACAAAGAGGTGTTGAAGGTGGTGATGTTATCTAAGGAATGTGCTAATTAAGGGTAGAAAGCAGGACGAGCAAGGTACTGACAGCCCTAGTGGGGGTGGGGTGGGGTGAAGGGAAGGGATCGAAATAGGCTAAAAGGTAGAGATAAAACAATGGATGGAAATACATTTAAAAATAATGGAAATAGGTGGGAAAAGAAAAACCTATATAAATTATTGGGGAAAAAAGCGGGGGGATCGGAAAGGGGGTGGGGATGGAGGAGAGAGCTCATGATCTAAAATTGTTGAACTCAATATTCAGTCCGGAAGGCTGTAAAGTGCCTAGTCAGAAGATGAGGTGCTGTTCCTCCAGTTTGCGTTGAGCATCACTGGAACAATACAGCAGGCCAAGGACGGACATGTGGAATACGGAGGCTGGTGGGGTGATAAGTGAGGACAAGGGGGACCCTATCATGGTTCTGGGAGGGAGAGGAAGGTGTTATGGCGGATGCGCGGGAGATGGGCTGGACATGGTTGAGGGCCCTGTCAACCACCGTGGGTGGAAAACCTCAGTTAAGGGAGAAGGAAGATATGTTAGAGGAACTGTTTTGGAAAGTGGCATCATCAGAACAGATGCGACGGAGGCGAAGGAACTGAGAGAATGGGATGGAGTCCTGACAGGAAGCGGGGTGTGAAGAGCTGTAGTCAAGGTAGCTGTGGGTGTTGGTAGGCTTGTAATGAATATTGGTGGACAGTCTATCAGCAGAAATTGGGACAGAGAGGTCAAGGAAGGGAAGGGATGTGTCAGAGATGGACCATGTGAAAATGAGGGAGGGGTGGAAATTGGAAGCAAAATTAATAAATTTTTCCAGGTCCAGACGAGAGCATGAAGCAGCACCGAAGCAATCATTGATGTACCGGAGAAAGAGTTGTGGGAGGGGGCCAGAGTAGGACTGGAACAAGGAATGTTCCACATACCCCATTAAGAGACAGGCAGAACTGGAGCCCATGCGGGTACCCATAGCCACACCTTTTATTTGGAGGAAGTGAGAGGAGTTTAAGGAGAAATTGTTCAGCGTGAGAACAAGTTCAGCTAGACGGAGGAGAGTAGTGGTGGATGGGGATTGTTCAGGCCTCTGTTCGAGAAAGAAGCGGAAAGCCATCAGACCATCCCGGTGGGGGATGGAGGTGTAGAGGGATTGGACGTCCATGGTGAAGAGGAGGCGGTTGGGGCCAGGGAACTGGAAATTGTTGATATAATGTAGGGTGTCAGAGGAATCATGGATGTAGGTGGGAAGGGACTGGACAAAGGGAGAGAGAATGGAGTCAAGATAGCAAGAAATGAGTTCCGTGGGGCAGGAACAGGCTGACACGATCGGTCTGCCCGGACAGTCCTGTTTGTGGATTTTGGGTAGGAGGTAGAAACGGGCCGTCCGAGGTTGGGAGACTATCAGGTTGGAAGCTGTGGAAGGAAGATCTCCAGAGGAGATGAGGTCAGTAACAGTCCTGGAAACAATTTTTACAACAGTCTGGTGGTTTCATGGTCACCATTATTAAGACTAGTTTCAGAATTATTAAATTTAAATTCTACCAGCTGCCATGGTGGGATTTGAACCCATGTCCCCAGAGTATTAGTCTGGGCCTTTGGATTACTAGTGCAGTGACAACTGCAATGCCACCATCTCCCTATAAATTATTAAGCAGCTTAATCATAATTGTTAAGTTGTTACCTCAAACTTCAATGCTCAGTTACAATGCTACCACAATCATTTTTGAAATTATTTCACTGAAGATATTGTAAATGCTGTTCCATTGTACTCTGTACCCCCTTGCCCCCAAACTCTAAACGGTGGTTAAAGGAGTAGGGCTGATTAGGGACCAAAGAGAGAATTTACACATGAAGGCAGAGCTGAGGTACTAGATGAGTGAAGTTGTAGTGGAAGAGGAAGTAATTGAGATGGTTAGATTTGTAGCCTTGGATGGGCTAAAGGTTGACAGAGGAGGTATTAGAAAGGCCAGCTGCACTTATGTCCCCAGGACTGGATCAGGAGATACTGAGAGAAGAAACAGTGGAAATTGTGGAGACACTGGCCATAATTTTCCAATCCTCCTTTAGACGTAGAGGTGGCACCAGAAGACTGGAAAAAGTTTACACCATTGTGTCTTTAAAAAAGGGAGTAACGATAACAACAACAACAACAACAGGTCAGTTAGTTTAACCTCTGTGGTGGGAAGGTTTTTAAACAATCTGGGACAAAATTTAACAATTACTTGGACGAGTGTGGGTTAATTGAGGGAAAACCAGCACGGATTTGTTAAGGGAAAAACGTGGTTAACCAATTGTTGGACTTTTTAAATGAGGTAACAGATGAGGGTGATGTGGTTGCGTACATAGACTTCCAAATGGCATTTGATGAACTCCCACTTAACGGGCTTATCAGCAAAGTTGAAGCCCATGGAATAAAAGGATCAGTAACCAGATGGATTCAAAGTTGGCTGAGTGACAGGGAATAGAGACTAGTGGTGAACAGTTGTTTTTCAGACTGCAGGATGGTTTACAACAGGGTTCCCCAGAAGTAACCATTATATGATAATCTAAGCCCAGCCTTTTGAACTCCTCACACTTCCAATGTCTGCCTGTGCGCCTAGCCCACTGTTTCTTTCCAAATTTACTATTACCTTAATTCCTCTCCCACCAACATTCGTGAGCCACAGAGAAAACTGTTATAAAATGTCCAAAGGTTATTTGGAGAGGAAGAAAAACTATAATGCATGATTTGTTCAGTCGACACTTTAAACCTTTGTACTGCTAATGAGTTTGGCTACTTGTAATCAGTAAACTTTGGAAAGAATTTAAGCTCTTGATACAATTGTATCGTACAGCTTAATAGGTAATGATTGGTAAATTAACCCCATAAACACTCATGGAGCATAGATCTAAGAGCAAGGCTGATACCTTGCCTGTTAAGTGAAAAATACAAGACATATTTCATTGATCCCTAATCACTTTAATTTTGTTCTCCTTCGAATAAATGCAAAAATATAAACTTTATTAGGTTTGTTGGCAAGATGGGCAATTAAGGAAACCCAATGCAGCAAGGTTAATGTGAGAGTTAGTGTGGTGGAATTTCTATTTGTCAGTTGGTACATGTTCAAAGAACTGTAAAATTGGACAAATCCCGCTGCAAAGAAACCATTGTTTTCAACTTATCGGTTTAATTTCCCCTTTCCATCCTTTACCGGATAGTTTGTCCTATAAAATGCATAAACATCTGTTCTGCTGGATTAAGAAAAAACGCCAGTTATAATGCAATCTGAACATTTGTACTTTAATAGTCATTTGGTAGTACAGAACTTGAGTATTGCTGAAAAAAGAGACATGTCAAGGCTTTTCGTCTTGCAATCATCAGGACATTTCGCAAGAATACCAGTATAAGGGGAAAACCATATAAGGGGAAAACAACAATTTGTACTGTATCTGAGGAGAGTGCTGATTGGTTGGCAAGTGGCATTGCCATGGAGATTGCACCAGTGATGGTGACTGACTGTTAACTGCCAAGCATTGTTTGAAATTTAAATCAGGCAGCTTGACTCTGATTGGTCAAGGCATTGCCCTGAGGAATGAGTCAGCGAATGGCTGTCACTTTTTTAGTTGAAATGGACACAATGTGTGTACATGTTCTTCCTGTCTGCAAAGAACAGCGCCCTGCGTATTAATATATGTAGCTTCCTGCACACACACGTGCCACACCGCGAGTCCAACTGACAGTCTTTAATCGGTTGTCTGCATAATTCTTAGCGCAGAGGATTATTTAGCAAATGTTGTCCAATCGCGGAATTGCACCTAATGTTGGGCACTGTGTTTTGAGTTTTGCAAGCAGGGGCTGGTTGGGTACGGTCTGTACCTTGCCCATTGCGAACAGTGGCTGGGACATGCTGTTTGATATGATCCGCCAGTCTTTGGGACGTACGACTTATATACCTAGCATCACACTGGCACTGAAATTCATATACCAGATTACACACAGTATAAATTGTTGCTTTCTCCTTATATTGGTATTCTTGCAAAGTGTCCAGATGAGTGCAAGACAAAAAGTTTAGACATGTCTTCTTTTTTCAGCAATACATCGGTATTTGTACAACTTCATACTATGCACTATTTGCTTTCTACTCTAGGGATTGTACATAGAGATTGTTTAAGGAGTGAAAATAAATTTGAGCAATGCATTTTAAGTATATAAGAGCAGACTCTATATAATTATGTAATACTGCCCTAGTTCTTTGCTAGTCTGCTTCCTAGCTTGACTATTCTTGAAACTTTACAGAATGTGAAATGGGGACTTCCCAATATTTAGTCTCCAATGCAAACAAATGTGTCAGATAATCAGCTACACTTGAGATGCCTCTCTCCGCCCTCCATCGTATTTCCGTTAGGACAATACAATTAGCTCAATACCCTTACCACATGGAGGGGGGAAAAAAAACAACCAGGGTCTCCACTCCTGCTTTATATCTAGAAATCACTGCTGTTCAAATATTTGCTAGTATTCATCTAGCGCATTTATGAAACATGACCCATTTCCATGCATTGGCCTGGTGGTACCTGCGGGATCATATCCAAGCAACAGCCAGCAGCCTCAGGAGATGACAAGAAGAAAGGGGGAAATTGTAAGATTAAAAAGAAGAAATGTTCAGTGTTCACACTAGTAATGGTCCTAATACATTCCAGCAAGAGTGATGTAACTGCCCTCAATCTTTGGCTTTCTAGAATTATAACTATTGAAAATGACAATGAAGAGGATAAATTGAAGTGGCTTATGTACTGGGTGATATATGCAGCATTTGCAATATTTGAATGTGCGGCAAGGATCCTCCTCTATGTGCTTCCAGCCTATGATAAATTGAAGGTATGAAACCAGTTTTATCTCTACCCTGTGACCACCTTATTAAGGACAGCCTGTAAAAAGTATTAAACGTATTTTGTGCACAGTTCAATTTCTCATATTTTCTAATATAAATGGAATATTAGAGCTGGATGAATGGGATTTTTTTCTCCCTTTTTGCCATTATAAATTGAACAAAAGCCAAAAAGACTGACTCAAAGCATAAGTGTGGTAGGCATCCAGACACTGCAGACGTTAATTCTCATGTGTTCACTTATTGATATGTGCTGTGTTTAAATCACCGCCTTATGAAGCCACAGAATAAAAGAAGCACTGGGAGCTTCCTGTTGCTAAGGTGACAAAAGCAAGGTCGACAATATCCAAGAATCATAGGCAAGCCCTCCTACCCGTTGCTTCATGTTGATGTGAACTGATGTTGTGACCCCTTTGTAGTGTTCACTTTTTGTGTTTCATTATGTGGGTCTGATAACTGATCTATGCTTACTGAGCTAGATTGATTTAGCCTGGGTGTTGATTCAGAGATAAGTAAACAGACACATAAGCTATTGGAAGCTGAGAGCTGAAACATGGTGCAGATGTTTAAAAGCATTATATAAAACTCTGTAAATAAAGAGTCAGCACACTTAGAAACTAGTTTCATCTCTGCATAGCTCTGAAGAATATAAAATATACAACACACTTCACAAGGTCTTAATATGTGTAGGGATGAGGAAAACCATTTGGTCCACTTTGGCTTATCCAACCAAAATTGACATGGGAAATTTTTGATTGTATCAGGTTGAGTTAGATTGGAACCCAAGGCCACTGTTTAAGCCATTTGCATTATACTATCCCCAAAGTCTGTCCCATTGGTAACGGTCTTATTTTTATTCTGCAGAGTCT
Organism: Cetorhinus maximus; assembly: GCF_964194155.1. Lineage (NCBI taxonomy): Eukaryota > Metazoa > Chordata > Chondrichthyes > Lamniformes > Cetorhinidae > Cetorhinus > Cetorhinus maximus. The sequence continues at coordinate 110,623,460 of NC_135891.1, forward strand.
TTTTCTGATGTGGTGCATGGCACCGGTCGATTGGAACGGTTCTCATATAATTTACATGAACATCATCCGTCCCTTCTTTTACAAGCATAAACCCATGGTGGATGAACTTGATGAGAAAATCACGGAGGCTATAGACAATGTGAAGATGGGAGGTAAAATTAATGCCAAGCTAAATATCGGGGAATGGATAGAATGTGTAACAATGCAATGGGAAGGGTTTAGGTTAGCGTGTATCCCTGCGTTCGTGATACACTGACAGGTTTGGAAAAATTGAAATGCAGAAGGAGGACAAGGCAAAATATTCTAATCATCCGACGAGACAATGTAAGCAAGTATACATTAACTGTAATCAAATGTGCCTAGTGAGTGATAGATGCATGTTTGAAATCATCCCCTCAAATATGAGAAGCACAGATCACCCTAATAATTTTGTCATCTTGAAAATTTCATTTAGAAAGAGTTCCTGTTAGCTATACCCAACACAGGCATCACAAAGAATCTATTTTATATAATTGCCTCAATATTGTTACTACATCACTTCTTTGTTTCATTAGCACCCTTTAAATTGCCATTGCAATCATACAGGGCATTGTACAACAAAAGATAATTGCTGACCCAACCTCAGCTTGATATCCAGATCACATCACTAGTATTCATATTGTTATTGCTTGTGTCTATTAGACACCCCCATTCCCTGCAGTATCCACAGGTCACAGAAGGCTCCGAGTGTACTTGGTGTAACCGTTTGCATGCCCTCCAAAGACAAGTGGGCACGGACAAGGATGCAGAAGAAAGGCAGGCAGCAAGATTGACTCCTGTGGACCACTTCCATCTGGACTCGCCAGGCCCAGGCCAAGAGCCACTAGAAGATCCTCCAAATTACAGCACCGCCCCACCCCCTTCCACCCAGCCTCCGTTTCTGCACAAGGTGGCTGAAGATCAGGAGCATGGGGGTGAAAAGCAACCAAAATTGAGGAGCAACCCCCTCAAACAATTGAATAGGGGCTGTAACTGCTCACACCCCATATGAATGTGGAACACCAACTCATCTAGGCTGCAAAAGATCCAAGTGGCCCAAGACTCTTGAGAAGTAACTTGCAAATTTGTTGTACATTATTGCTCTGTGCAACTACCCAAGTCCCAATGGTGCAAAGATGATCATTAGTCCAGATACTTTAAATGTGTTTATTTCTCTTATAGTACTAGAATGTGCCTATCTAAAGATTCTTAAATGAAATAATTACAAAAAGTAAAAAGCTAAAAGTTTATTCATGAGGATTTTAAAATAAACTTTCCATTGTTTTATTCATTCATGGGATGTGGGCATCGCTGGCTGGTCCAGCATTTATTGCCCATCCCTACTTACCCTTGAAAAGGTGGTGGTGAGCTGCCTTCTTGAACCGCTGCAGTCCATGTGGTGCAAGGTACACCTACAGTGCTGTTAGGAAGGGTTCCAGGATTTTTACCCAGCGAAAGTGAAGGAACGGCAATATATTTCCAAGTCAGAATGGTGAGTAACTTGTAGGGGAACTTCCAGGTGGTGGTGTTCCCATCTCTCCGCTGCCCTTGTCCTTCTAGCTGGTCGTGGTCGTGGGTTCGGAAGGTGCTGTCGAAGGAGCCTTGGTGAATTTCTGCAGTGCATCTTGTAAATGGTTCACACTGCTGCTACTGTGCGTCGGTGGTGGAGGGGGCGAATGTTTGTGGATGTGGTGCCAGTCAAGTGGGCTGCTCTGTCCTGGATGGTGTCAAGTTTCTTGGGTGTTGTTGGAGCTGCACTCATCCAGGCCAGTGGGGTGATTGGTATTATTAGATTTGCTTGCCTCGGCAGATTATAGTAACAATCAAAATCAAAGTCGATTGCTGTTGTTGGTGCTGGAAGGCAATTTAATCAGCTCCTATTACCTTACAACTGCAAAGTCATGCATCTGTATGACTCATGGTGCCATGCAAGCAGCCTGCATTAGATCAACCAAGAATGTTTCAACTAAGCTTCAATCTTAGGATCCAGATGCATGTCAAAGACTTAACATAGAGCATATTCTCTTCAAACACACAGATAAGAGGTGATTGAGACTTCTGTGAAACGAGCTGCTGGCTGCTTGTCGCCTAGGAAAGGGTATGGCCAGTGCAGGTGAAGAGACTGGGATTGGGCACTGATGTGACGCCTTCTATGCTTCACAAGTCAATTGACAAATCACTGAGAAATCACAAATGAAATTGGCCAGATAACAAAATGTCACTGACACCTGTAGAACCAAACCTCTGCAAATGTCAGAACCTTCAGGAAAGGGAGGGAGGAAGGGAGGAGAAGGAGCAGAATCGATTGCAGCATGCATTAGGTGGCTTTAGGAAATGGTAATATAGAGAAGTAACATAGAGGAGCTGTAATCCAGAGGCCTGGGCTAATGATCTGGAAACATGAGTTCAAATCCCACCATGACAACTGAGGAAGTTAACTTCAGTTAATAACAAAAAAACTTTCATCAGTAATGGTGACCTTGAAACTACCCGAAAGTTGTAAAAACACATCTGGTTCACTGAGTCCTTTAGGGAAGGGAATCTGTTGGTCTGGCCTATACTTTAGTCCAGACATACAGCAATGTGGATAACTTTAAATAGTTTCCTGAAATAGCCCAGCAAGCCATTCAGTCATGGACAATAATTGCTAAACTTGCCAACAACACCCACATCTTATGGATGAAGGAAGGAAAGGTAATAACAGCAGCAAACCTCAGTTGCAGATCTAAGGCAGATAGATGTTGCAGAAATATGTCCTAATTCTCTTCTTTCTTCCAGTTTTCCCGACAGTGGAACCTGAGTCTACCACATCCTCAAGACAGAAAAGTAAGACTTGATTCGAATGAAGGTCATTGATTGGAACACAAAGTTCAGTAGGGTACAGTTTGTAGTGTGGAATTGACCCCACCACTGAGAGCCTTTAATGAAATGGAGGTTGGTGTGTTAAATAGGAGGTGATATGCATACAATATTGTTTATATGAGTGTCTTCCCTGTTATAAGTGGTAAGTGAAAAGGCCCCTAGTATTTTTCAATTCGTTCTCAAAATGCGGGTGTCATGGGCAACATCCTAGAATCATGCTTCAGACGTAAGCTGAAATATTTCCAATCTTTGATCAATATGCTTGTAGTTAACAAACTATGAAAGATATAAATTTCTATGACTTTAATTTATAATATTTTTAAAATGATCTGATCCTGGGGAATTATGAACGCTGAAGCACCCTATTTTTTATATAATTATAATTTTCTCACTATTGTTACAATAGGACTATTTCTTTCATCCCCTTACCATACAGCACAGAAAGGACCTCCCACTAACTCACTTGAAATAATTCAAAGTCACCTCTTTTAGTTCCGTCAAATATCCTTTGTAATTTATAGTTTTCCTTTTTTTTGCCAAATCACAAATTCAGAAGTTTTTATTTAGTTTTTACAATATTTGCAATCTCCAGTGTGGCCATGACTTGTGATTTCATTAACAATTTATTAATTTGGTACCATTATTCCAACGTGTAGAATTAATTGGATAAGAACTGAGATCAATTATTTTCCTCTTACTCTCTTTCTATTCCAAAGAATTGTGCAGACTAATATAACAATGCAAAAACTAATAAAACTCTACTGTGTGTAGACACCACGCAAGTAAAAAGGTTCTATTTTTAAAAATTAATTCAGGGGACATCCGCCTTGCTGACAAGGCCAGCCTCATTGCCCATCCCTAGCTGTACCTGAGAGGTTGGTGATGAATCTTTCTTTTGCAGTCCATGCAGCGAAGGTGCTCCCAAGGTATTGAAATAGAAGGATTGGTTATCTGGTCTTATTTTTCCTTCTCCTTTCTATGAAGAAATATTTAGCCCCCACTTGGCAAGCTGCTTATAGTGGCTATGCTTGAAATTGGGAGCATGACATATGGGAATACTGAAGCATCTCATCACTTAGTGGGGCAATATGTTTGTATTACTAATAAAATTGGTACTATGAAAAGGCTTTATTGCTGGAAGAGGTGGAGCTCAAAGTGCCTGGTGATACAATGAGAATTTGCATTCAAAGGGAAGGCTAAGCATATACAGAAAAAGATAAAAACAAAAAACTGGGGATGTTGGAAATCCAAAACAAAAATAGAAATTCCTGGAAAAACTCAGCAGGTCTGGCAGCATCGGCGGAGAAGAGCAAAGTTGACGTTTCGAGTCCTCATGACCCTTCAACAGAACTAGATATATATACAGAAAAGAGTTTTGGGTGTATAAGTCAGAAGCATGGAAAATCTAATCCACCTGTAAGCCTACAACTGTCTGCAAAGGAACCAAATTGAAAGGAACCTCATTTTGAATTTGTAAGATAAAATGTGCTTTGCCGGATGCCTGTTTAAGTCTATGTGTTATTGTTGCCTTGGGAAAAATTACCTGGGAGTGATTAATTTGGGGATTTGTTTAATTGTTATTATGGTAGTAACTTGTAGACATGTGAATGTGTTTAATACCTTGTTAAATTAATAGATGTTTAAGTTAATTTATATAAAAACCTCTGGAGGCTTGTTGGGTTTTATTCCTGAATTCAGAGTTGCATCTGAAACATACCAATTGAAAACATAGGTTATGACAGTTATTTAAAGTTTCTGTCTGGGATTTTAAATAACTCAGCCTTTACCAACTGCTATGTCATAACAATTGGGGGCTCATCTGGGATAATATTTGTAATTCCTTGATTGGTTTGGAATTGGCGAATCTTAAGGTTACGAGAACGAGAGGCACTGGGCTGACAAGTGGCAAGTAACATCTGCACCACACAAGTGTCAGGCAATGACCCCCTCCAACAAGAGAGAATCCAACCTTCACCCCTTGATGTTCAATGGCATTACCTCACTGAATCCCCCACTATCAACATCCTGGGGGTTACCATCGACCAGAAACTGAACTGGACTAGCCACATAAATTCTGTGGCTACAAGAGCAGGTCAGAGGCTAGGAATCGTGCGACGAGTAACTCACCTCCTGACTCCCCAACACCTGTCCACCATCTACAAGGCACAAGTCAGGAGTGTGATGGAATCCTTCCCACTTGCCTGGATGAGTGCAGCTCCCACAACACTGAAGAAGCTGGACACCGATAAGGACAAAGCAGTCCGCTTGATTGCCACCACCACCGAAGCACAATAGCAGCAGTGCGTACCATCTACAAGATGCACTGCAGGAATTCGCCAAGGCTCCTTAGACAGCACCTTCCAAATCCATGACCACTACCACCTAAAAGGACAAGGGCAGCAGATAGATGGGAACATCACCACCTGGAAGTTCCCCTCCAAGTCACTCGCCATCCTGACTTGGAAATATATCACCATTCCTTCACTGTCGCTGGGTCAAAATCCTGAAACTCCCTTCCTAACAGCACTGTGGGTGTACCTACAACACGTGGACTGCAGCGGTTCAAGAAGGCAGCTCACTATCACCTTCTCAAAGGCAAGTAGGGATGGGCAATAAATGCTGGACCAGCCAGCGAAACCCACATCCCGTGAATGAATTTAACAAGACTTTGAAGTCAGGAGTTGGTGAGGTTTTTTAGAAGTGCTGAGTCTGCAAAATGGCTTTGGCAAATTGCTAAGACTTGTCTAGGAGTAGAAGATATAACTCTGATTGGGTTGCAAAAATAACCAAGAGTAAGTTGACAGAGTTGGCAGACAAGTTAAAATTGGGGTTACCTGTGGGGTCTATGAAATCAGATATAATTAAAAGTAAAGCACAGCATCTACAATTGGAAGTGATACCTGACACTAGTGAGTCACAGCTGGAGGTAGTGAGACTTCAGTTTGAAATGAAGAAGCTTGAATTTGAACAAGCAAAGGAACTGAAAAAACTTGAATTAGAAGCAAAGGAAAGAGAAATGACATTTAAAAGGGAGCAAGCAGAAAGGCAGGAGAAAGGAAGGAAGCTGGAATCGGAGTTTCAGGAAAGAGAGAAAAAGAATATCTGCTTAAAAGGCTGGAAGTTTAAAAAGAGATCTCAGATTCTGAGGAGAGTTCTGATGATGAAAAACCTTTAAGCTAAATCCCAATGGGGAGATGTTTAGATTTGTACAAGCTCTTCCAAAATTTGAGGAAAAAGATGTTAAAGTGCTCTTTATTTCATTTGAGAAGATAGCTAAACAGATGAAATGGCCACAGGAGTACTGGACGTTATTATTACAGTCTAAGTTGCTGGGTAGAGTGCATGAGGTATATGATTCACTGGTCTGAAGAGGTATCGGTGAAATATAATGTGGTGAAAAAGGTTATTTTGAGTGCATATGAGTTGGTTCCTGAGGCATACAGGCAGAAATTAAGAATATGAGAAAACAGCCTGGGCAAACTTATATTGAGTTTGAGAGAGTAAAACAAAGTAATTTTGACCAGTGGGCGTGAGCATCAAAAATAGAGACAGCATATGCAGCTCTTAGGGAAGTAATTCTTTTGGAAGAATTTAAAGACTCAATCCCTTCAGTAGTGAGAACTCATGTGCAGGAACAGATGGTTCAAACTGTATGACAAGCAGCAGAGATAGCTGATGATTATGAATTAGTTCATAGATCTCAACCTTTTTTCATCATCCTTTCAAATCAGGAAAGGATAGAACGTGGGAAGGTGAAAGGAAGGTAGGTAGCCAGGGAAGAGAAGGGATGGCTGGGAATTCCCAGGAAGTTTTTTCTCAGAATAAAAAGGAAGATGCTGAGGGTAGGAGTGACATTTGAGAATTGAGGTGTTTTCATTGTAATAAAGTGGGGCACACAAAGCCAGTGTGTTGGAAATTGCAGGAAAAATCTGTTGGAATTATTGGGGTACAGAAAAGTTCTGGAAGTAAAAGTGCTGTGGGTCCTGAGGTTCAGGCACAGGAAAAAAACAATTGTTTGTGTACAGGTAAAACAGGGAGAATCAGTGATAGGTAAAGAAGCAGGAATATGTTCACAATTTACCCAAGAGAATTCTGAGGAGCAGGTTGCAGAAATGTTTAAAGACTTTGTGTGTGAAGGGAAAGTCTTTCCAAGTGCACAGGGTGGAGTAGGTAAAGACGTTAAAATTTTAAGAGACACAGGGGCTAGTCAATGTTTAATGTTGTGGGATAGTGATATTTGTTGTTCAGAGGGAGTATTTCAGAAGTAGGTGATAATAAGTGGGGTTCATGGAGATGCTAAATCTATTCCATTGCGGAAGGTAAATTTAAAGAGAAAATGGAGGACAGGTGAAGTTATTGTTGGAGTAGTGGAAAAATTGCCCATTGCAGGAGTTCAATTATTCTGGGTAATGATATAGCTGGGCCACAAATGTGGGTGATGCTTAGGGTAGTTAAGCAGCCTGTAGAAGTGTTTTCAACAGAAGTGTTACAGAAGGAACATCCTGGATTGTTTCCAGATTGTGTGTTAATGAAGTCACAGGCGCACAGGTTGAAACATGAAAAACAAGAAGGACAGGCAGTTCAAAGGCAAGAAGAAGGTATTGAAATCCAATTAGCTGGCACTGTGTGTGATAACGTTGTTCAGGAGAAAGACTACAGGACGATTCAGCTGAGGCGTTTAACTCAACGAGGTTAGTGGAGTTACAGAAAAATGATTTGCAGTTAAAGCAGTTATATCAGAAAGCTTATTCAGAAACAGAAGCAAAACATATTCCAGCATGTTATTTCCTTAAGGGAGATGTTTTAATGAGAAAATGGAGGCCAGATCATGTCTCAGCAAATGAAGGCTGGAGTGAGGTGCATCAGATTGTTATCCCTTTAGGGTATAGAAATGAGAGTCTGATGATTGCTCATGAAATTCCAATGGGGAGACATTTAGAAATTAAGAAAGCATAGGAAAAGATACAAAGAGTTTTTTTTGGCCAAAATTGCGTAGGGATGTAGTCGAATTCTGTAGAACCTGACTAACATGTCAAGTAACAGGGAAATTACAAGCAGTGATTAAGCTGGTGCCTTTAATCCCAATACCAGCAGTTGAAGAACCTTTTACTAGGGTCATGATTGATTGTGTAGGACCCCTCCCTAAGACTAAAAGTGGAAATCAGTACATACTAACAATAATGGATGTGCCTACCAGGTTTCCTGAAGCGATATCTTTAAGAAATATTACAACTAAGAAGATTGTAGAGGAGTTAATTAAATTTTTTTTACAAGATATTGTTTAAGGAAATACAATCAGATTGGGGTCAAATTTCATGTCAGAGCTATTTAAGGAAGTAATGAACAGTTTGGGGATAAAACACTTTAAGTCAACAGCTTATCATCCGGAGTCACAAGAAGCTTTGGAAAGATACATCAAACTTTAAAAACCATGATGAGAGCGTATAGTCAGGATTATCCACAGGATTGGGCTGAGGAATTCCATTCTTGTTATTGTCTATTAGAGATGTCCCTAATGCATCGACTGGTTTTAGCCCTTTTGAACTAGTTTATGGTCATGAGGTAAGGGGGACACTGAAATTAATTCATGAGAAATTGATGGGTCAAAATTCAGAAACTATTCTCTTGGATTACATAGCAAATTTCAGGGAACAGCGCATGTGAGTTGGCTAGGGAACATTTAAAGATATCACAGCAAGTGATGAAAGTGAAGGCAGATAAGAAAGCTAAAGCTCACAGTTTTGTTTCTGCAGAGAAAGTATTAGTTTTGTTACCAGTACTAGGTGATTCATCAAATGCAAGATTTAGTGGGCCTTACAGGATTGAAAAGAAATTGAGTGAAGTAAATTATTTAAAAAATACTTCAGATAGAAGAAAGAAGCAGAAGGTATGTCATGTAAATATGCTTAAAAAGTACTTTGACAGGGAAGAGGAACAAGAAGAGGTATTAGTGATGATAGATGATAAGAAAGAGAAAGAAGTGCAGGACTCTGAAATTGATTTTCCTCTAATCAAACTGGATAATGAGGGGCTGCTTGAAAATTCAAATGAAATATTGAGTTACCTTCCAAGCAAGTGTCAAAGTGATTTGGAAAAGCTATTGCAGTCACACTAACCTATTTGTGGGAATAAGTTAGGAAAGGCAGATTTAGCTATACACGATGTCTCTGTACAGGTTTCATCTTCAATAATAGATTAAATCTAGCAAAGTTATCACAAGTACAAAAAGAAATTGACTTCATGCTTCAAAATTATATCATTGAGTCTAGTTGCAGTAACTGGAGTTCACCTATTGTGCTGGTACCGAAACTGGATGGAACACAAAGTCTGCGTGTGGACTATCGAAAGGTGAATGCGGTGACAAAAGCGATTCATATCCTATACTATGGTTGGAAGACTGCATTGAGAAAGTGGGACAATCAAAATTTATCACAACGATTGACTTGCTAAAAGGATATTGACAGGCACCATTGTCAGAGAGAGCAAAGGAGATATCAGATTTTGTAATGCCAAGTAGACTATATCAGTTTAAAATCATGCCATCTGATATGAAGAATGCACCTGTGACATTTCAAAGACTGACAAAGTAATTGTAGGTCTAATCAATTATGCTGTTTATATTGATGATCTAATAAGTTTTCAGTCTTAAGTGGGAGGAGCATTTACAGTATCTAGAAGGATTATTTCCTCAATTGCAAAGAAGTGATGAACTTGGCTAAAAGTGAATTTGCAAAAGCAAGTTACATATCTAGGCCATACCATTGGACACGGTAAGGTGGCTCTAAGAGATGCGAAAGTCAAGGCTATTGTGGATTTCCCAGTGCCTACAACAAAACAAGAAGTTTTGAGATTTCTGGGCATGAGTGGGTTTTACTGGAAATTTGTACCACATTTTAGCAGTACGGTTACTCTACTGACTGAACTATTAAAAAAGAACAAAATGTTTCAATGGATACTGGAGTGTCAGAAGTCATTTGATAATTTGAAAACTGTATTAACTACAACACCAGTTTTGGCAGTACCCAATTATGCCAAGCAATTCAAGTTGGCCCTCTATGCAAGCGATATCGGCATTGGGGACGTACAGTTATAAGAAGATGACGCTGGAACTGAAAAACCAATACGGTATTTTTCACAGAAACTGAATATACAACAGAGAAGATATTCAACGATTGGAAAAGAGACCTTGGGTTTGGTGTTAGTGTTGCAGCATTTTGAAATTTATGTTGCCAACAATTCATTAAAAACAGTTGTTTATACAAACCACAATCTTTTGAAGTTTTTAGACAAATTTCAAAACAGAAGTGCAAGACTTTTCAGGTGGAGTCTATTATTACAACCAATTAATCTACAGATTATATATGTTTTTGGTAGAGAGAATCTGTATATATATATAGTTATGTTAATGCATGCATCTGATAGTGTGAGATGAGTTATTAAAAAATGAAGCCATCTTTTAGAATTATGATGGTTCAGTTTTTAATAGGGTGATGTCATGAAAATTTTAATGTATACAATGTTATTGGAAATTATTTTAAAGTGGACTTGTAGTAGGATCTGTGTCTGTGGGTGTGAGTGTGTGTGTCTTAATTGGATTAAAGCCAGCTAGTCTGGTTGCTTTCATGGATAGTAATTTTGAGATGTTAAACAGTAAGGTAAAGAGTACATTTGCATTTTGTTGAATAAACCATTCAAAGACTGGGAGAGAATTCTTGCAGCTAGCTAGGAGACACCAAGCAATATGTTTATATTACTAATAAAATTGGTACTATGAAAGGGCTTTATTGTTAGAAAAGGTGGAGTTCAAAGGTCCTGGTGATACAATGAGAATTTGCATTCAAAGGGAAGGTTAAGTATATACAGAAAGGAGTTTTGGGTGTATAAGTCAGAAGCATGTGAGATCTAATCCACCTGTAAGCCTACAACTGTCTGCAAAGGAACCAAATTGAAAGGAACCTCATTTTGAATTTGTAAGATAAAATGTGCTTTGCCGGGTGTCTGTTTAAGTCTATGTGTTATTGTTGCCTTGGGAAAAATTACCTGGGAGTGATTAATTTGGGAATTTGTTTAATAGTTATTATGGTAGTAATTTGTAGACATGTGTATGTGTTTAATACCTTGTTAAATTAATAGATGTTTAATTTAATTTATATAAAAACCTCTGGAGGCTTGTTGGGTTTTATTCCTGAATTCAGAGCTGCATCTGAAACATACCAATTGAAAACATAGGTTATGACAGTTGTTTAAAGTTTCCCTCTAGGATTTTAAGTAACTCAGCCTTTACCAACTGCTGTGTCATAACACATTAACTCCATGAATACCACACCCACCTATTAAATCTCCTTAAGTCAGATCATTAAAATCTCTTACAGTCTCCACCTTCCTTCCTTTCTGAAGTTTATTTTATTCCATCCAGCGCTAAGACTCTGCTCTCAATTAATAAAGCTGATGTCTTTCAATAGTATTGCATGGTGACACAGCTCGAGGCAAATCCTGCAGATTTCTAAACTCACTGTTTATGACTTGGTTAATCACCTCAGGCATCAAAAGCCCCAACAGTGGTGGAAATACCAGTTACTGGATAACCAGATATCCACTTGCCCTAGTTAAGCCTGAAAAGCTCTTGTTCAGATTTGCTTTTGAAGTGTTCCTCTAATCATTGTCCTTTTGTATTTCAGCAAGCACAAAAAGCATACATTCAATCTTCAGAAGAGCAAAGAACAAGTGAGAATCCCACAGACAATGGGTCAACTCTAAGACGATGCCTACCCCAAACTTTCTGCATTAGATACATGGAGGGGACATGGAAGTCCATTGGTGAACCTTGTGAACAACCCAAAATAGATCTCCTTGAAGCAATATGTTTTTAGAATAGGCTGTGTGTTGGCAGAAATTTTATACATAATTTGATCATTCCAGATCTAAAATAAAGATACTTGTACTGTAATCGCTAATGCCTAAAATGAGTGTGATTAATCTGCTGGCATGGAAGTTAAGATCAGAAGTTGGAAATACAAACTTTCTCCAATAGCTCAGCTTCTCTGTGCATTGCTCCCTGTGGTACTGAGCCACGGAGAGCAGGCGGAGGTGAAGTATAAGGCGTTATGCCTGTTGAACAGTACCACACGATGGGCTGACCTGCTTCCTTCTGTTCTGTACCATTCTATGGTTCTATCCAGTTAGTTACTATCAGCAAGTATGGTAATAGGATGCATACTGCTAACCTCAGTGACTGTGATTCAGGGTTTCCACACGGTATTGCTCTCCAATGAGGGTGTACTCGGAAGTCTGCTGCTGTGGAAATTGGACGAGAATAGGATTTGGCTCGGTTATGAAGCCCACAAAAGTCAAAACGCAGGCTGAATCTCGCTCATTGTAGCCACTTGCGCTAAGCACTAGACATAATAGCCGGTGCCCATTGAACACCACCCCAGTAGGACGCAGTGCCCTCAGAAATTGGGAAAAAATTGGAGAGGGAGAAACAAGAAATTTCTATGTTTTGGGATTGCAATATTGTATATCTACCAGTAGAGGCCATCAGAGTATTTACATAGCCCACTCAGCTGACTGTGGTTGTGGAAATTAAATTGGCTAAGTTTAGCCCAGTGGAAACCATGTCACAAATTAGGAATACATGCTCTACACTGGCTAGCTTCCCCTTCATTCCTTAACATGACTGGCACAACTTCAACCGGGGAAGCTTGTGTAAAATCCCAGCCAAGACCAAGGAGGAAATTTTAACCAAACTCTGGGTGGGGAAACCCTTGCGATTTGCTGGATTTTAATACGCAGCCCATATCACTCTCCAAGGAAGTCAAGAGCAAAATCATGCAAGGTTCAAAACCCACTTTCCCACCTAATTCGGTCAGTTTCGCGATGGCACGGGTTAGGTTAAACCCGCCCTGGATGTACCTGGTCTTGTTGGAAAAGCTGCTGCCCATTCTGGGACTGACCTGCATCAACCAGGAAAACACCACGTTGAACGTCATGATCTGTGCTGGCGCAGAAGTGCTACACTTGAGCCTCTCTTTCCCTTTGACTCCAGCTGGACAGTGCGTCCGTGGATTCTGTGGATATTGGATGAGGATAGGATTTGGCTCATGTTATGAAGCCCACAGAAATCAAATCGTATGCTGAGGCTTGCTCATTGTATCCACTTGCATTAAGTACTAGACATAATAGCCAGTGCCCACTCTCATTGGAGAGCAATACTGCATGGAAACCCTGAGCCACAGTCACTGAGGTTACGAGTATGCCTCCTGTTATCACACTTGCTGATAGCAACTAACCAGATAGAACCATAGAATGGTACAGAACAGAAGGAAGCAGGTCAGACCATCGTGTGGTACTGTTCAACAGGCATAACTCCTTGTACTTCACCTGGGGGCAGAATTGTGGTGCTGCCCCTCAGAGTTGTATATGCTGCTGATGCACAGTGTCCTGGCTCTCAGATTAAAATTGCCAATTGGACGAAGCCCAAAGAGAGCAGCCAGTACCTGTCTGTAAAGTGTCATAGCACAAATCTGCACCTCTTGAAGATGAGGGGAGGAAATTCAATGGGAATGCATTTAAGGGAAACCTTAACCTTATGAGGGAGAAGGGGATACAGGGTTCAACTGATATGCTTAGATGACCAAGGATAGGAGGAGGGTCAAGTGGAGCATAAATAGACTGGTTGGGTTGGATGGCCTATTTCTGTGCTTTATATTCTATGTCATTCTACGGATTCTTATTTTTCCACAAAATTGCATTTCCCACATAAGTCCAACACTCTGACTCCATGACCGCCAGGGCCAAAAATCCCTGTAAATTGCAAAAGGTTTTTGAAGGTTTTGACATTATTGAGCCCTGGATTGGAACCTTTAAGAATATGAATGTTAATTTAATCACTGGAGCAGATCTTCATGAAGCAACTGCATTGCAGCGGGGGAGAAGGGTGAATGAAGGGCAATGCAGAAAATGATTACTGTCAGGCTGCCATTTACAACAGCAGCTTTAAAGCATAAAACCCAGGGACAGTGGACAAGGAGTGGCCACTAATAAGTGTGCAGAGAGCTCCCCTTATAAAACGTTGGTTTATCTCACATTTAAGATGAACTAATTTCGACACCAATATATAGTTAGAGCCTTTCGGATAATAATCATCCCAAGATGGCTTACTGGAGATAAGATGGCAATGAGGGAGGTTATGAGGTAGCTGATGGCGTATCAAAGACGGTAACAAGAGGTAAGTTGGAGGTGTCCTGAAGGAGACTTGCCCCAGCTATTGATAGGTGGTGTGGGATGGAGAGGAGCTGTGCAGTAGATGGAACAGTAGGTGGAAGAGCAGAGGGTATGTGCTGGTATGTGGGGCAGGAAAAGATTTCAGAGAGGGAGTGATGCCATGGAGGGGTTTGACTAAGAGGACTTTGGTTGTTCACTAATTTCCTATCTTTGGGCAGGAGGACCGGAAAAGCTGTAATAAAGGTCGTTTGGGCTATTTTTACAGGGTTTCTGCCAAAGTTACAGCAGGAGATCAGAAAAACCGCCGCCCTCAACCCCCTGCAGAAATTCAAAGTGTTGATCTTTAATCACAGGACTAACATCCTAACCTGTAACCTGTAACCTGTGTGCCACTGACTGATGCAAACCTGAACTTCCCTGTTTGTAACTCAAATAGATCAAAGGCACAAATAATGATCTTTCAGTCTAACAAATCTTTTTTCATGCTGTAAATATCTCTTTAACTATAGTGATCAGTTATTCTTACAGTTAGGCCTTGTATTTATCTTATCTTGTCCCAGTTGCACTTGCAATCTTGTTCCCTCTCAGGAGTGCAGAGCTTCAGTTATGGAAACCAACGGTAACCAGAGAGCAACTAGTCCTTGTTTTTAGTGATTCTGGTCCACATCTTTTTCCACGACTGTTCAACTAGAAAGCAAAAACTTCAAAATAAAGCAGTAGCAATGTTGTGGAAAGATTTATCTAAGTCACCCACCATCCCAACTTGGACATATATCAGGAATCTCATCATCGATGGGTGAAGATCCTGGAATTCTCTGTCTCATGTCATCCTGGGAACACCATTGTCATAATGACTGCAGTGGTTCAAACAGAAGGGCCCACCACCACCTTCTCAAGGCAGTTGGGGTTCAACAATAAGTGTGGCTTTGTCAAGGCCTACCCGCATCCTGGTAACAAATATCAAAAGGGGATTTTTAAATGTTTTAGATGTTATTTATATTCCACTGATTAGAACAATCTTGTGACAAGTTAAGTTGCGTTTGTATAATCCTGACCCAGTGAAATAGAAATGATTATGACTTACTTAACCATTGCGTAACCTGTTAATATAATAAGTACATAAAAATGTTTCTTTACACAGAAGAAAGTCAGAGTATAGAATTCTCTGCCGTAAACTGCTGTTGAAACATTAGTTGATCAGTCTTTTTAAAAGGGAGATGGGTAGCTGTGGGAAATATTGAAGGATGTGGGAGCAAAAGGAGGGCAGTAGAAGGCTAGATGGTTCACCTGGCCAAGCACACTGGTCAGGCTGAATGTACTGTTTCTGTATCGCATCAGTCTATGTTAGTGACTTTTCCAAGAAACATTATCTCTGTTCTTTTGGTATTTTAATCATAACTGAGAGTAAGGCAGGGCGGAATCATGATTCAAGTTATGCCTGATGAAAAACACTGATGAAAAACTTATTTTCATTCATATTATTATTAATTAAAGCCTCCAGAAGAGTGATATGAAGAAAGTATATTTTTATATTTAATAAAATGTTTTTGGTGTTGGGCTTATATTTCAGTTATTTTTGCACAAGTCATTGAAAAATCTGGATTATCAGCCAACATAACCAACATAATTGGGTTTTTGTTTTGGCAGGTGGCTGGGGTAAAGGGTGATATTTTGCATTCGGATGGATGTAAGGTTTTACCTCACAAAGAAACATTGTGGGGGTTTCTGCTCTGCTACTGTAAGGCTTTTGGTTAAAGCTTTATTTATCAGCTAGAACTGTGTATGAATACCCGCGCCCATAATCTTAATAAGAGAGGCATCCAGTCCAGTAGTAAAATATAGGTAAGGTCAGTATCCTTAGAAACCATTGTTTGCCACAGTTTGGCCTCGGTTCCACCGAGAATAAGCACCAACTCGCAGGTAATTATTGATTTAGCTGTATTTAGGTATTGGCTTAGCTCTGTAAATTAAAGGGTGGTTCAGTTTTGACATCCTCAGTAAATACATTACGGGTAGGAGGGTTGTGTGTATTTAGGTTAGCATGTATTGCACAACTCAATGGTCCATTCCTCTAGTGATCTGAATGGCAGAAGGATATTGGTTGAGCAGCATGTTCCCTTGAGAAGGGAGTAGGATTTCTGGAGGATGGCAATAATGTCAGGAAAGGTCCTCAGATTAATAAACACAAAAAAAAATGTTTCCAGGTTT
Organism: Cetorhinus maximus; assembly: GCF_964194155.1. Lineage (NCBI taxonomy): Eukaryota > Metazoa > Chordata > Chondrichthyes > Lamniformes > Cetorhinidae > Cetorhinus > Cetorhinus maximus. The sequence goes on from NC_135891.1 coordinate 110,639,771, forward strand.
GTGATCAGACCTCTTTTGATGCAGAGCAGGGGAGCTTTTCCTGGTATCCTGTTTGACCTTTATTCCTCAATCATCATGGTCATTATCGTATAGCAGCTCTGGAGAAGGGTCATACGGACAGAAACGTTAACTCTTGTTTCCCCCTCCACAAAATGCTGCCAGAACTGCTGAGTTTTTGCGGCATTTTCTATTTTTATTTGTGGGAGATCGCTGCGAGCACAAAAAATGCCTGCTGCATTTCCCATTTCATACCACTACAATAAAAAAGTACCATATCGTCTGCAAAGCGCTATGGGACGCCCCATGGTCGTGAAAGGCGCCAAATAAATGCAAGTCTGCAAAGCGCGTTGGGACGCCCCACGGTCGTGAAAGGCGCTATGTAAAATGCAAGTCTTTCTTCCTCTTCATTGTTCACATTTTAAGTTGCACAATGAAATATACTGGGAGGGACAGACGCGCTTTAAGGGGCGTGTCCCGGCTCCAGGTGATTGATTGATGACGTTGCGCGGCTGTCGCGTCAGTCGGAGAGGCGACCGGAGAGGTAGCGGCGGATCGTTTGCGCGGGTTTTCGGCCCGATTGATCCCTCCCTCTCCCCCCCCCCCCCCACATACTCCCACCACCCAGCCCCTGGCCGGCCGGGAGGGAGGGAGTCCGGTCGGAGTGGGGCTCCCTCTCACCCCGACTGCGGCCTGAAATTAAGCCGCTTGAATCTGGGTCGCTTTGTTTCCTGTTTAAACCCCCAACCCAACCCCACCCTCCTAAAGCGGGGGGTAAACCCAGCTCTCCGGCCCCTTCTCCGTCCCACTGCTGGACTATCAGAGGGAGCCGAGTGCTCGTACCCCAGCAAGATACCAACCGGCTGTCCAGTGACTCCCCCTCCTGCTGCAGCAGGCCTGCAATGGAGGGAAGAGTAGGCTCAACGGTGCTGCATTCCATGGCCGAATAGCCCAGCGGCATTCAAAGCCTGGGATCACTGGGGGTACGAGGCACCAGAAGGCGCGCCCGTTTGCTGGTATCCCATACTGGGCATGAATATTGCTGGGCTATTCGGCTTTGGAGTGCAGCACTCCTGAGCCTACGTTTCTCCCCCCCACCCACCCATTGTCAGCCTCCTGCAGCACGTCACTGGATGTCCAGCAGGAGTGTGAGCCATAGCTGATATCCTCCCCCAGGTGTGTGCCCCTATATTGTCACCTTGGCTGGGTGTGAAACTGGGACCTACTGATCAGTATGGCTCAGTGAGAATTGGGGAGGAACGGGGAAAGCACCTCATTCTAATTCATTTTAACCTGAACTCTTGAGACTTGTATCGAGGTGTGTGGGTTGACTTTTAACCATTTGCGAGACCTGCGCTTATTTTTGTACTTCTGGCAGGCGACTAAAGGTTAGGGTGAGTGCTTGAAGGGACCAACACAGACTGGTTGGGCCAGTTGAGCTGTTTCCTTCTTGTAATTCTGTATACTATTAAAAACGAGACACACAATGAGAATAAACTTCTTCACAGGGAGGGTTGTCATGATCTGGACTTCTTTTAAAATTAATTCACGGGATGTGGGCTTCGCTGGCTGGGCCAGCATTTATTGCCCATCCATAGTGGCCCTTGAGAAGGCGGTGGTGAGCTGCCTTCTTGAACTGCTGAAGTCCATGTGGTGTTGGTGCACCCACAGTGCTGTTAGGAAGGGAGTTGCAGGATTTTGACCCAGCGACAGTGAAGGATTGACAATATAATTCCATGTCAGGATGGTGAGTGACATGGAGGGGAACTTCCAGGTGTCAGTGTTCCCATCTACCTGCTGCCCTTGTCCTTTTAGACGGTAGTGGTCGTGGATTTGGAAGGTGCTGCCTATGGAGCCTTTGGTGAATTCTTGCAGTGCATCTTGTAGATGGTACACACTGCTTCTACTGTGTGTTGGCGGTGAGGAAGTGAATGATTGAGGATATGGTGCCGATCAAGCAGGCTTCTTTGTCCTCGATGGTGTCAAGCTTCTTGTGTTGTGGGAGCTGCACTCAACCAGATAAGTGGGGAGTATTCCATCACACTCCTGACTTGTGCCTTGTAGATGCTGCACAGGCTTTGGGAGTCAGGATGTGAGCTACTCGCCGCAGGATTCCTAGCCTCTGACCTGCTCTTATAGCCACAGTATTTATATGGCTGGTCCTGTTCAGTTTCTGGTCAATGGTAACCCCCAGGATGTTGACAGTGGGAAATTCAGTGATGGTAATGCCATTGAACGTCAAGGGGTGATGGTTAGATTCTCTCTTGTTGGAGATGGTCATTGTCTGGTGCGCATGTTACTTGCCATTTGTCAGCCTGGATATTGTCCACTTCTTGCTGCATTTGGACTTGGATTGCACTACCTGAAAGGGTGGTGGAGTCAGATTTCATTGTAACTTTCAGTTGTCTTTTAATTGAAGGGGATAATTTACAAAGTTATGGGTGAAAAGCTAGTGCGAGAGACAAATTAACCAGCTCTTTTAAAGAGCTGGCATTGGATATAATTGGATCTTTCTCTACTGTCTGATTCTAATTCAGCGCTTTTAGAGTGCAGGCCCATAATTTTGTCGGGAAGTGTTGTGTATCTTCTGCAGGCTCCCAAGGTTGTCATATTTTGCCAGATCACTCAATTTCTGAATGTTTTAATGTATTAATTTTGTTCTTGTGTGCCCATAGAATGCTTCCTGTGACAATAACACAGCTTTTCTTTTGCTGACTGCTATTTGAAAATTATGATGCCCCTGGCACTGTGTCAACATTTGTAGGGTCTAACCTATGCAGAAAAGTTTGAAAACCCTATTTCAAGATATCTGTGTTCTCAGGGCTGTGATGAAATTAATTAATACACATAATAACTGCTGAATTAGTGATTAGAATTTTGTTAATTCGGTCATCTTCTAAATTGAGTCACTGACTTGCATGTTTTGCTGTCAGGTTGAGAAATGCCAGTAGAAATATTCCTATTCTGCAGATGTTTTATTGCATGTTATGTTTGGGGGTTGGAGAGATGCATTCAGGGGATATTGTAATAAAGCAGGTACACTGTTCACTTTGACAAAAATATGCTACACTAGCTAATTCATGGCTGTTTGTATCTTTTTATGTAAGATTCACACATGAGGTGGTATGACATCAAAAAGCAAGAAGCGTGTCATTCTGCCCACTCGACCAGAGCCTCCCACAATCGAACAGATTCTGGAAGATGTCAGAAGTGCCAGACAGTCTGATCCAGTATTCGCTTCGTTAGCCGAAGGCTGTGAGGGTATTGTATTTTATCCTTGAAAATTGCAACTTACTTTATTTTTATTTCTGATTATTTATTATCTTTTAATTATCAGCCGTCTTGTGTTAATCTTTTACATCCAGATCCTCTATTGTCAGTCAGTTTTTAAAAATGAATATGCAATCATTACTGCAAAAGCACCATTTCGCGAGGCTTCTCTGCTGCGGTTACACACGAGCGTCAGCCTGAGATAAGATCGCGACAGTGTGTCCTGAAATGTCACCATGATTGCTGGGTTAACTGGGTTAACCAGTTAAGTTAGAAGATCCTGGGTTCAAGTCCCACGCCAGAGACCCGAGTACAATATCTAAGCTGACACTCCAGTGCAGAATTGAAGGAGTGCTTCAATTGAAGGACTGAAGGAGTGCTGCACTGTCAGAGGTGCCACCTTTTGAATGAGACTGTAAAGTGAGACGTCGTCTGCTTGCTCAGGTGGTAGTAATAGATCCTGTGGTACTGTCTCAACGAAGTACAGGGGAGTTCTTCCAGGTGTCCTGGCTAATATTAATTCCTCAACTAACAGTAAGAACAGAATAACTAGTTATTAAAAAAATGCTGCTTGGGGGAACTTGCTATGTGTAAATTGGCTGCCGTGTTTGCCTATATTTTAACAGTGACTATAGTTAAAGCACTTCATCAGCAGTAAAGCACTTTGGAATGTCCTACGGTCATGATCTACACTTTACAAATGAAAATTCTTTCTTTAATTTCGGGAAAGTATAGGTGGGAGCATATGCTTTCTCCCAAGATTAAAAAGATTGAAAACTCCAGTGGACTAATTGGCATATTTAAAATCTGACTTTGTCCTGAGCTACAACTTTGCATTTGCTTAAGTGGTCTCATGTCATTCATTTTAGAGCGCTCGAGAGTCAGGTCACTTATTCAACTTGTAGATTATCTATTTGTATTAGGTCTGCACAGTTGAAATCAACTTGTATTGGACAGTATAACTGCTTCCCCCCCCCCCCCCCCCCCCCCCGCCCACCATTGCAACTTGGCAATGTGTCAGTGAAGCTGTTTCTGCTGATGTTCACAAGATACTTGGACTCAGCATTCCCTCTAACTCTTTTTTTGCATTGCATGGGTGATTTATTTAAATAGGCAGCCACACATGTTTAGTACTTCAAAGGGGCTGACTTGTGTGCAGCCTGCGTGGGGACTTGCAGATTGCAGCATAACTTAGAGGGATCATTGCTTATGGTTTATATAAATGCATTAATATGTCATAATTCACCTTCTGCTTTGTTACACTGTGCAGTAACTACCATGAAAAATTTCCCCTTAAATATAAAACATGAAACTGAAAATTCCCTGTTAGCTCAGCGTGTGAATGCACAGGCTTCTGCTGTCAAGGAAGAGTAGTTCCTGCTTCTGGGGCGGTTCCAGGCCTCATCTACTTTGATTCACAAAAGTATAACGCAAAATCAAATTATAAAAAATTTAACTTTCGCACCTGTGGTTGGAATGGACGTCAGCGTCATTGTGCAATTAATAGGAAACGTGTATCCTGTGGAAATCAAGCGAATCCGGAAGGTGTCTGTAAATTTCTGACTCCGAGCTGTAAGAAATAGCATGAAATTACTTAACTTTTGTTCTTTTTTTAATGCGTTTTCAACACTTTTAAATGCGACAGGTGCACTAAAGTTTTATATGAATAGAAGATAGATATCTGGATTTATGTTATTTTAAGTCACTTCATATTTTCTGTGTTTATGTGAAGTTTTCTGGGACATCATCTTTATAGAGATTGAGAGTTTTTAATGTATCTTCGTCGGGAATCCAGTTGACACTTGATTCCTTCATGTTTTTCTTCCCTGCATTGGCATCAATGCTCATATATCCCTTCTTGTAGCATGGCGATTAGAATTGAGCACAGTGATGTGATCAGTGCACTGTGGAGCCTGAAAAATAATATCATTAGAAGTCCTAGCTATATTGCCGAACATTTTTAAAGAGCCCCACCATGTTGTTCAGATATTGGTGACATTGGCAATTATTCTCAGATCTCTTTGATACTGCCAGTGATAATACTCTTCCATTCATTTTGTGCCTAAATTGCAAACTATTTCATCTATGTGCGATACTTCAGATTTCTCAGTATTAAACTTCATCTACCCATCTAAATAATTGATCCCAAGCCTCCTACTAGTCCTTAGTTGCTTTTGCCTTTTACTGTTCTCCCCATTTTATCTGAAAATTTAACATTTTCGGTTTTGTTTTAAAATACTTTCGTGGTAGCATTTCTGTATAATTAAAAGGGAAGACCAACTGTTGCTGCCCTAACTTTGTTTAGAAAGTTGAAACATTTATAGGGTTAATTTCTTGAGCTTGTAGATTATCCAGCTTTGACTCAACTTCCTCTTTGTTTCAGAGTTCTGCAGTATGACTTTGTGGTCTTAAAACAATTTATTGCTAACTAAGTATTCAATGAACTAGGCACTAGGAAGTTCTGAGGAACAAAGGGACCTTGGTGTGTGTGTCCATAGATCTCTGAAGGTGGAGGGGCACATTGGCAGGGTGGTGAAAAAGGCATATGAGACACTTGCCTTTATTAATCGAGGCATAGATTACAAAAGTAGGGAGGTCATGTTGGAGTTGTATAGAACCTTGGTGAGGCCACAGCTGGAGTAGTATATGCAGTTCTGGTCGCCACATTATAGGAAGGATGTGGCGACCAGAGTGGATGCAGAGGAGATTCACCAGGATGTTGCCTGGGATGAAACATTTAAGTTATGAAGAGAGGTTGGATAGACTTGGGTTGTTTTCGTTGGAGCAGAGAAGACTGAGGGGCGACCTGATCGAGGTGTCAAGATTATGAGGGGCATGGACAGGGTGGATAGGGAGCAGCTGTTCCCCTTAGTTGAAGGGTCAGTCACAAGGGGGCATAAGTTCAAAGTGAGGGTCAGGAGGTTTAGGGGGGATATGAGGAAAAACTTTTTTACCCAGAGGGCGGTGACGGTCTGGATTGCTCTGCCTGGGAGGGTGGTGGAGGCGGGTTGCCTCACATCCTTTAAAAAGTACCTGGATGAGCACTTGGCATGTCATAACATTCAAGGCTATGGGCCAAGTGCTGGTAAATGGGATTAAGTAGGTAGGTCAGGTGTTTCTCACATGTTGGTGCAGACTCGATGGGCCGAAGGGCCTCTTCTGCACTGTGATTCTGTGTGATTAAGTTGGAAAGCAGCCAAAGTTAACTCTCACTTCTCCGTTTGTTGAGATGGGCGTTAAACAGTCTTCCTACTCACATTTTCCATTTGAGAAAAATGTTCTTGTATTCTCAGGTCTTCCTGTAATGAGCTACCAATGCAGAGGATGACCAAATGTCATCATCCTAGCCCACTTTTCAATCTAAGTCTAAAGCTGTGCAGACCCAAATGCTTTCAAGGAGAGAGCCATAGGGACCAAAAAATCAGAGTGGTCCATTTAGCCCTTCGAGTCATTCAGTGAAATCATGACCGATATGTCAGTTAACTCCATCTACTTGCCTTCGCCCCATATCCCTTAATGCCTTTGGATAACAAAACTCTATACACTTCAGACTTAAAATTTACAATTGATCGAGCATCAATTGCCATTTGCAGAAGGGAGTTCCAAATTTCTATCACCTTTTGTGTAGAAGTATTTCCCAAGTTCAATCCTGAAAGATCTGGCTCTCATTTATAGACTACACACCATAATCCTAGACTCCACAACCAGCAATAATAGTTTCTCTCTACTTACTCTATCTGTTACCCTTAATATCTTAAAAGCTTTGCTCAAATCACTCCTTAACCTTCTAAATTCCAGGGAATACAACTGTGATTTCTGTAACTTGATCCTAGGAGTCCAGGTATCCTTCTGGTAAATCCACTGTATGCTCCATCTAAGGCCAGTATATTCTTCTTAAGGTTTGGTGCCTAGAACCGCTCACAATACTCTAGGCATGGCCTAACCAGGGCTTTGTAAAGCTGAAGCATGACTTACCCCTGGTTTTCTCATCTTCTAGATATAAATAGCCTTTTTGATTATTTTTTTGGACCTCCACTGTTTCCAAGCTTTTCACCATTTACAAAGTATCCTATCTGTTCTTTTTAGGTCCAAAGTAGAAGAGCTCATACTTGCCTATGTTGAAATCCATTTTCCACAATTTTGCCCATTCAATTTGTGTCATTATCTCTTTGTAATTTTATGCTTCCATCCACAGTGCTTATAAAGTTTCCTATCTTTGTGTTATCAGCAAATAGGATATGTTGCTTTTTATCCCATTATCTAAGTTTTAATAAATACGGTGAATAGTTAGGCCTGACACAGATCCTTGTGGGACACCACTAGTCACATCCTGCTAATTAGAGTACCTGGCCATTATCCCTACTCTCTCTCCTGCCACTCAATCATTTTCCTGACCAGGTTAATAATTTGCCTTCAATTCTATGAACTTCAAATTTAACTAGCAGTCTCTTATAAGGAACTTTATCAAATGCCTTCTGGAAATCCATAGAAATAGCATCTGCTGACATTTCCCCTCCACCACTTCAGTCTCCTCTTCAAAAAAAAAAATTCAATCAAGTTTATCAGGCGTGACCCAGCCTTTACAAATCCATACAGTCTACGTCTGATCAGCTGAAAATTTTTAAGACGCTCGGGTCACTCTATCCTTGATTATAGACACTAGCAATTTCCTAACAACAAATGTTACACCAACTGGTCTGTAATTCCCTGGCTTTTCCCTGTAGCAGAGTGACATGAACAATTTTCCAATCTAGCCAGTGGAGCCACTGTCCTTTGATAATCAAGCTAAGATTGGAAACATACTTTATGAGAAGTTCTGGATGTCAAGTCACAACCTACCACATGTCTTTGGAGGGTCTGAATAATTGAACAATGTTTTTTGAAGCAGATATTTTATGAAATGATACACAGAAGTTAGGTCAGGTGTTCATTTTAACCATCAGAATAAAATAACTTTTTTAAAAAAAATTTTTTATCCCCAGAGTTTCTGGCCCCAGTAAGAGCAGAAGTGTTGATGCCAGATGTGGAGACTCAGTACCAGCAAAGCAAAGCTTATGTTGAACTGAACAAACGTTTACAAGAGGAGCTTAGTGAGTTGGCGTCACAATCTGAGGAGTTGAAGAAAGCAGGGGAACAGCTTGATCGAAGTATTTCTGAAATTAAAGATAAGAATTTTCAAAACTAAACAAATTGTAAAGAATAGTTAGGACTACATTCTAATTGATGGAAGATAAGAAAGCAGCCATTTCAATTGGACGTCATTCAAAATTTGAGTATGACTTTTCCCTTTGGTTTTGTGAAACGGATGAAGAGGTGGCCTTAGACATTTCGAAGATACTGGATCAATATGGCTACAATGGATTTGTGGAGCATCGGGATCAAGTGGCTGGAAGACTGATGGTAAAAGAAGTAACTAATGTTATCCAGCAAAGTAAAATCACCATCATTATCTTGTCGCAAAGTTCTCTGGACAGCGCCTGGTGTCGCAGAGTCGCTGAGTGGAACTTGCAGCATTATATTGAGAAGGGAAGCAAGGTTCTCCCAGTTTATGTTAATTTAGAGGCAAAACAATTTCCATCAGCTTTAAGACACATTAATGGGCTTCATTATGACTCCATGTTCTTTCATAAAAGATTGTTGGATAGCTTAAAACCAAGAAAGAAATCAATGATGCAAATGAAAGATCATGTGGCACAAGGCAAATAAATATATTTGGAGTATGTTGTTACCTGTGATTTTCATGTATGATTAATAAATGGTACTGTTTCAAATTTATGCTGTTACCTTAAAGTGCATTGCATGGCAGAGTGAACAACAGAGACAGATTCACATCAAGGTCACTGATACAATTTCAGACCTACACTAAATGTCCCCTCAGTGCATCATTGGTGTTTCCCTTAAGCAAATCCCATATTCCTTTAAATCAAGGTTTATCTTTACTACCTAATTTCTAGTAGTATGATAGCATAATCTAGAGGCTGTAGCAATAAATCAACAGAGGAAATAGGAGCAGGAGTAGGCCATTCAGCCCCTTGAGCCTGATTTTGATATATAAACTGGATAATGTAATCTCACATTGCCATGCTTGCATCTCCAATATTTGGAAAGACACAGTGATTGATAAGATGATGTGGCCAAAAATAAACGAGCAAGCGTTTTATCTTGCAACAAAAATAACTTGCATTTATATAACACCTTTACAGTAGACAGTGCCCCAGAGCGATTCATGGAGAAATAAGGAAACAGACGAGGAAACTATGTCACCAGAAGGGTTCAAAATTGATAAGGAAGAAGTGTTGAATAGACTGTCGAGTACTTAATGTTGACAAGGCACTGGGACCGGATGAGATGCATCCAAGGATATTGAAGGAAGTGAAGGTGGAACTTGCAGGGGCACTGGCCATCATTTTTCAGTCTTCCCTAGACTCAGGAGGCCACAGAGGACTGGAGAATTGCAAACATTACGCCCTTGTTCAAAAAAGGTGGTAAGGATAAGCCCATCGATTACAGACCAGTCAGTTTAACTTCGGTGGTGAGCAAGATTCTAGAAACAATTGTTCGGGATAGAATTAGTAGTCACATGGAGAAATATGAGTTGATAAGGAAGAGCCAGCATGGATTTCTAAAGGAGTAATCATGTTTAACTAACTTGCTGGAGCTTTTTGAAAAGATCAATGAGGGTAATGCTGTTGATGTGGTGTACATGGACTTTCAAAATGCATTTGATGCAGTGCCGCACAACAGACTTGTGCGAAAAGTTATTGTTCATGGAATAAAAGAGACAGCAGCAATGTGGATACAAAATTGGCTGAAAAATAGGAAGCAGAGAGTAATGGTCAATGGATATTTTTCAGGCTGGAGGAAGGTTTGTTGTGGAATTCCCCAGGGGTCGATATTGGGACCCTTGCTTTTCCTGATATATATATATTAATGATCTAGCTGTTGGTGTGCAGGGGACAATTTCAAAGTTTGTGGATGATACAAAGCTTGGGAGTGTTGTAAACTGCGAGGAGGAAGTGTAGAACTTCAAAAGGACATAGACAAGTTGGTGGAGTGGGCAGATAGGTAGCAGATGAAGTTCAATGTGGAGAAGTGGGAGGTGATGCATTTTGGTAGGAAGAACATGGAGAGACAATATAAAATAATGGGTGAAATTTTGAAAGTGGTGCAGGAGCAGAAAGACCTGGGTGTTCATGTGCATAGATCATTGAAGGTAGCAGGACAGGTGGAGAGAGCAGTTAATAAAGCATATAGTACCCTGGGCTTTATTAATAGGAGCATACAGTACAAGAGCAAGGAGGTTATGCTGAATTTATATAAGACACTCATTAGACCTCAGCTGGAGTATTGTGTACAGCTCTGGGTGCCACATTATAGAAAGGATGTGAACACATTGGAGAGAGTGCAAGAAGAGGTTTACAAGAATGGTTCCAGGGATGTGAAACTTCAGTTACAAAGGTAGATTGGAGAAGTTGGGACTGTTCTCCTTGGAGAGAAGGCTAAGAGGAGATTTGATAAGAGATGTTCAAAATCACGAGGGGGCTGGACAGAGTAGTTGGGGAGAATCTGTTCCTGCTCATAAAAGGATCAAGAATGAGAGGGCACAGATTTAAAGTAATTTGCAAAAGAAGCAAATGTGACATAAAAATCTTTTTCACACAATGAGTGGTTTGGGTCTGGAATGCACTGCCTGGAAGTGTGGTGAAGGCTGGTTCAATTGAGGCATTCAAGAGGGCATTAGATGATTATTTGAATAGAAGCAATGTGCAGGGGTACGGTGAAAAGGCAAGGCAATGGCACTATGTCATAATGCTCGTTTGGAGAGCTGTGCAGATACAATGAGCTGAATGGCCTCCTTCTGTGCTGTTAAAATACTGTGATTCTGTGAAGGAAAATTAATGGACATCATCAAAAAAGCTGATATGTTGGGTGATCATCACTCAAACGAATAAGTGAGGGTATTAAAGGAGGGGTGGGTGGTGGAAAGGCACAAAGGTTCAGGGAAGGAATTCCAGAACAGAGGAATTGGACAGCTGTCTGTGATGTGTGAAGGAATGAGGATGGGAGGAAGACAGTTTGGGGGATGGTTGTCAATTTGATGGCCATAGAAATAGAGAGGATTCAGGCTATGAACAAATGTATAGGCTTTGGGAGACTAAGAGTCAATGTAGATTAGTGTGTCAGGTTGATGGGCAAGCAGAACTTGATGTAGGATAGCTGAAGTTTAGAAAGTGGAGAATGGGAGGCCAACCAGGAGAACTTTAGAATAGTTGAGTCTGGAGGCAACTAGAGCATGGATGGAAGTTTCAGCAGCTGTTGGCTGAGATAGAGCCAGAGGTCGGTGATGTTACGGAGGTGGAAGCAGATGGTCCTTGTAATGGAGAAGATCTCGGGATTGAAACTTGGCTCCATCAAACAGGTTGAGAGATTGCAAATGATCTGGTTCAGCCTGAGACAGTGGCTGGGAGGGACGAGGAAATGGATTTTATTTATAATAGATTTTAAGGTGGGGGCCAAACATGGCTGTGGACTTCCCAATGCTTAGCTGGAGGATATTGCAGCTCATTCAAGACTGAAATGGAGGCCAGACATGCAGCCTGACAAAACAAAGTGGAGTGGTCAGGGCAGGTGTTGGACATTGGAACAGAGTCAAATGTCTACAGCACACGTGGAAGTTAGTCCTATGTTTTTTCTTATTCATTCTTAGGATGTGGGCATTGCTAGCTGGGCCAGCATTTATTGCCCATCCCTAATTGCTCTTGAGAAGGTGGTGGGAGCCACCTTCTTGAGCCGATGCAGCCCATGAGTATGGGCACACCCAAGTGCTATCGGGTAGCGAGTTCCAGGATTTTGATCCAGCATTGAAGGAATGGTGATATATTTCCAAGTCAGGATGGTGTGTAACTTGGAGGTGATGGTGCTCCCATGCGCCTGCTGCCCTTGTTCTTCCGAGTGGTAGAACTTGCAAGGTTTGGAAGGTGCTGTCAAAAAAGCCTTGGCTAGTTGCTGCAGTGCATCTAGTACATTGTACACACTGCTGCTACGGTGTGCCAGTGGTGGAGGGAGTCAATGTTTAAGTTGGTGGATGGGGTGTTGATCACGCGGGTTGTTTTGTCCTGGATGCTGTTAATCTCCTTGAGTGTTGTTGGAGCTGCGCTCATCTGGGGAGTATTCCATAGCTCATTTTTGCCTTGCAGATGTTGTTTGCGTTGTTGTAGATGGTGATAGAGATGCAGAAAAGATTCACGAAGATGGTTCCATGGTTGAGGAACTTCAATTACGTAGATAAATTGGAGAAGCTGGACCTGTTCTCCTCTGGGAAGGGAAGGTTGAGAGGAGATTTGTTAGAAGTGTTCAAAATTATGTGGCGTCTGGACTGAGTAGATAGGGAGAAACTGTTCCCATTAGTGGAAGAATCATGAACCACAGGACACCGATTTAAGATGATTGGCAAAAAATGCAATGGCGACATGAGGAAAAATTTCTTTACGCATTCAGTCATTAGGATCTCGAATGCACTGTCTGAGAGTTGTGGTGCAGGCAGATTCAGCCGTGATTTTCAAAAGAGACTTGGGTTATTATCTGAAGAGGAAACTTTTGCAGGGCTACTGGGAAAATGCAGGGGAGTAGCACTAGGTGCATTGCTCTTGTAGAGAGCTGGTATAGATATGACGGGCCGAATGGTCTTCTGTGCTGAATTATTTTGTGATTCAATTTTGACTTTCCATGCCAAGTATCCTGACCTGAACTCAGTATAACTCACTTGCTGCCCTACACTGGCTCCCCATCTCTCCCGGTGCATTAAATATAAAATTCTCCTCCTTTTAAATCCCTCCAAAGCCTACTCTGATCTCTGCAACCTCTTCCAGTGTTTCCTCTCTTGTGTCCTTCAGACCTCTGATTCTGGCCGTATATGCTATTTCCCCCCATTCCTCACACTCATCCCATCCTTAATGGTTGAGCCTTCAGCCACCTTGCCTGTATCTTTTCAGAAGTCCCTACCTGAATCCCTTCTCTTCTTCCCCTCCCACCCCACACCCCCTTTTTAAAATAACTCTCATAACCAATCTTTTTGATTTAGCTTTCAGCCCAATTTTCCCCCACCCTGTCCTATGCTGATTTTACTTGTCCCTTTTCCATCATGATCAAGTACCTTCGGATATTTTATTTCATTACAAACATTACGTAAATGTGAATTGATGTTTAGGTTGGGCCAAATGTTGCAAGTAACTGTTCAAAGGTCACAGGTTTTGCTTTCTTCTTTAATAAGGGAAAAATCCACGCAAGTGCACTATAATTCAAAACACGTTTTCTCATTGTATTGACATAAGAGTTACAATATGTGTATCGAGAATTTAGCGGGGAATGCACATTATTTACACCAATCTTTCTTTCCGTTCTCTTCAAAGTTTCTTCTTAAAAACAGCCAACCTCTTGATCAAAAAAACAAAAACAACAGCCTTAACACACAACGTTTCAGAAAGATGATACAAAATAGTTCGAGTTATAGCTTAACACTGTACAACACTGTGAAACACCGACTGATACACACAGACATTTGAAGAAACTGTCTATTACAGAATGTTAATGGTTCCTTTCCCTGGTTGAATATGCACACTATAAACATTGCTGAAAATAGGGATATTATACACTGCTTATATAATCTATCCACTGAACAAATCCATCAAAATTATCAAAATTTAATTTAATTAAACCTTATTCCAAGGTTTAAGACCTTTCAATTTCAGTAAGAACTTAGCTGTTTTTTGGCAGACCTGGGTGGGAAGTTGAAATGTATATGTGGTCCTTTAAATCATGAATTGTATATTTTTAAATATTAGTGTGTTTGCGGTTAAGTTTAAGAAATGGAAGATAATTCATTAATCAGGAAACTAGCTAAATAATTTTCTTCATAACAGCTGCAGTGACTTCTTAAATTCAGTGACTGGCATGAGTTGAATGATGATTTTGCATGTGGAAAGTCAAAATCAAGTGCAATCTTTGGCAGGGTTAGAGGGCTGGAGTAAACTGGACCACACTACCCTGCAATAATTCAGTTGCCAATTTAAAAACATACATTCTGATCCTTATTTTAATATCTCTGCTACATAACTATGTGTGTCCACATTTATCATGGAACTACTGATGCAAATTGTCATGCTTCCACTGGTGAAGAGTGTAATTACAGCTTGGCAAGTTTGCACTGGCAGCTTTCATTATAAAAGTGAACATATGATTTATTTATAATGGAGAAAATTGACAGAAAGTATGATTTTTAATGTATTACTAATTGATCTCCCATGCTTTTATACAGGGAGTTAGGATAAGAATAGTTTAGATGACGCAAAGTTAGAGTGCAGATTATAATTGGACTAGGGCATTCATACTTATTTAATCCCTGTTTCAAAGCCATAAATTCTGCCCTTATTTTTATGTATCGCCAAAATTCCTATATTCAAAATTATAATGGAAATTGCCTACGTAAACTTGTCACATTGTAATTACACCCTCCTACCAATAGTGGTGTTGCAACGTGTGCACCACAGATATACTTACTGAGAGTGCAACCACAGATATACTGTGCTTACATAAGCAGTTTATAATGGAAACACTTGACAGGAAGTTCTCACAGACATAAAGTTGTTAATATTATTAATAGATACAAATTGTGCTGCACATGGAATGTTTTTGTACTGAAATGTAAAATCAGACTGGGGTGTAAGTTAATCATGAATTCTTGTATCTGAAACAAAAGCGCCAAAGTGTTTGCTGTATCATCTGTTACTATTTAGTATTTACAAATAGAATCACAATGCAGAAAAGGAGGCCATTTAATGCACCATTTGACAAGATTTGCAGCCAGAATTATCTATTTAAATCTAATTCCCCTGCCTTTTGCTTGCAACCATTTTGATTCCTTTTTATGGATTCATAGAAATGGCTTTATTTTCAAGGTAATGAATAAAAATAAATATGTGACATTTTGAATGTTTGTATTTACAGGACAGTGCATGATAATGAGACATCAGGACCGCTACTGCTTTTGATGTTTCTTTGTTCATGTTATTGAGGTGTCTGTGTCAAGGAGTTTGAAAGGTTTTTTCAGAGATAATAGAATTTGTGCACCCGCCACCTGTACTATATTTATCACAGGTAACTATACAATTAACAGTAATCGATATATTAATTGCAATAACTGCAAGCTCAGTGTAGGTTGATTTACATGATATTGTCTTTCATTTGTGGGCCTAGATATTATGAAGTCCATTTTACAAATTTACACTTTTGGCTCAGAGCTTAGCATAAGAGGAATGCTGGTCAGGAATTTGTATGCAGAGGTCCGTGTGCACTGCAATTTTTACACTCATTATTACAGTGTAGGGTCCTCACCTTTGTAGCTAAATTCCTGACTCAAGCTCTTGTCACGTGAGATTTGGGCACGGAACGTTAATTTGTTAAGTCCACCAATATGATAAAAGGTAGAAAAATAAACTTGCATCTATACAGCACCTTTCACAAACCCATGTTGTCCCAAAGCACTTTACAGACAACTAATTACTTTTGAAATATAGTCACTGTTGTTATGCGGGAAACGCAGCAGCTGATTTGCACACAGCAAGCTCCCACAGACAACAACGTGATATTAACCAGATAATACATTGATAGATGTTGGTTGAGGGGTAAATATTGGTCAAGACATCCGGGAGATCTCCCCTGCTCTTCTTTAAAATAGTGCCATGGTAATGTTTGCATAAGAGGATAGAGGAGGCCGCATTTTAACGTCTCATCTGAGAGGTGGCATCTCCACAGTGCAGCGCATTGGAGTGTCAGCCTAGATTTTGGGCTCAAGTTCCTCGAGAGTGCTACCAACTGAGCCACAACTAATACCTAATAAAAACTGTGAATGTGTTTTAATGATGATAGATTAAGCTGCCTGCAGTTTTCCCTTGAAGAATATGCGTGGAAATGACAATACAGAGTACTGCGGAATGTTTATGACATAGATCAGCTGAGACAAAAAGGGAAATTACATAATGTCATAAATGTATGCGAGATTACTGAGTAAATGTTGCACAACAAAATGGCATATAACCATAATATTTGCTTAAGTCAGAGTTTGTGACAATCAGGCAGAGTTCCAAACTGAACTGAGTGTATTCATTCCTGTGAATGGCCTTGCTTCCCCAAATCTGTTCAACTGAGTAATCCACAGATCAGAAGTACATGACATGCACAGAGTTCTGTGAACATTGTAACCCTATGTTATTTCAATATATTGTCATGCCTAGTAGAGGCATGTCCTATCCATTACTTTTAAAACACGAGCTGCAATCGGTTTGGAACCTTCTGGAACTAACTTTCCTTTTAAAATGGACACTGATGGGCAGCAAAGATGGCCGCCAATGGGTCACCTGACTCTCAGTCCGTGGATTCCAAAAAAACGCCACACTGTCCCAGGACAAAAGGACCTTCCTGACTGAGGATGTGACAATAGCAATATCCTGAGACCATCCAGACTGTATTCCTGACTAGAATGGGTCATTCTGAAACCACGGCAATGATTGTCTCAAACCCCCATGGCGGATACCTGTAAACTCAATGACCCAGATTGCAGCTAATTAACTTAAGTCCAATATGCATTTTTAGAAGAGAGCTGTGAAGGACCACATGGCAAGACAGCCATGTTGATCACCCTTTTGAAAAAGGAAGTCTTTAAGTGCTGTCGGCAGAACCACACGGAACAATTGCAGAAAAGCAGCAGAATGAAAAGGCAACAACATTTATGTCTTGTGACCTGGAAACAGCAAGTAGGCTCTCCAAGCCTGTACCCTTTCAAGTCTACCGATACAAAAAAAAATTAACCACCTGATATCAAGACTACAAGTAACTAACTTCATGACCTGCTAAAAATCCACCTCTTCAATGGAATCCTGCAACAATTCTGATCTACGACTCCGGCTTTTTAATCCACCTAGATCACACTTCACGAGTGAAAATGACTTCTTTATCAGGCCTGTAATGCATACTTTCTTTCAAGATAAGCTAAACACGTGGGCCAGAATCTTTGGGTCTGCAAGTGGGGGCAGGCCCTGCTCACCGACGTGTAAAATGACACGCGGTGACATCGGCCGTGCATCCTGACGTCACCACACGTCATTCTGATCCTCAGTTCGGCGGGCGTGCACCGGAGTCGGCTGCACGCCCGCCGAACTGTCAAAGGCCTATTAAGGCCATTTAAAAATGAATTAAAGTGATTAACTGAGCTGCCCATCCAACCTTGGTTGGTGGGCAGTTGAAGAGCCCAGGCGGCCTTTGCATTTATCATAAAACCTCATCCCACAGGCAGGATGAGGTTTCATGAAGTGCTTATAAATTGAATGAAAGTTTTTATTAAATTTCACTGACATGTCCCAGCTCATGTGGCACTGTCACATGAGGGGACATATCTTAAAAATGTTTTTTTTTCTTTATCAAAATTTTTACAAATCAAACTAATCTCCCTGAGGCAGCTCTGTGCCTCAGGGTGATTTCTGCGCTCTTTCGCGCACATGCGCAAAAGAGCACAGGCCCTGACCCAGCCCACTCCCCCCGCTTGCACAGGGGACGCTCAGCGCTTCCGGGTGCGCATCATGCTGGGGGGCTTTAATTGGCCCGCCCACGTAAAATGGTGGCGAGCGGGCAGCAATTGGCTGCGCGCCCTCTCCCACCTAACCCCCCCGACGGGGAGAAAATTCTCCCCATGAATTATGAACTATTGTTTTGTTTATAACTTGTAAAAGTGCACTGTTCTCTCCAACTGTATTTTCCTGTGTGTGCGTGTGTGCGAGTGGCTAAGTGACTGACATAGCATTAGATTGAATGCCTGAATAAATAACCCTCTTTATTTAAACCCAGGAAAAGCTGACTGGTAGTTATTCAAATTGACTGTACACTCAGGGGGTAAGAAACACACACACCTTCCTTTTCAAAACACACTGACTAGAGACAGTAAGGGAAGGAAACAGGAGTTTCAGTTCTCTCTTATCCCTGTCCATAACTATATATATATATATATATATATACTTTTTTTATCCTTTCGCGAAATGTGGGCATCACTGGCTAGGCCAGCATTTTTATTGCCCATCCCTAATTGACCCTGAGTGTATAATATATATAAGTTAGTTCATAGCAACTATACCTACTCATACTATAGATATAATAATTACTTTTAATGAGATCTCAATTATAATTTATTTTTCAATTCCCACTGAAACCTTAAGATCTTACTTCCAAGCCATGTTTCGTCTATTAATGGTATCTAGTATATTTATTTGTATGCGAATCTTCTTAAAATTAAAATAATGTGTAAAGGAATGAGCTCCCTTGATGAGTGGACATTGTCACTGACTATTATTGTGTAGAGCCATACAGACAAGGAAGATCTCAGTTTCAATCCCTGATGCGTTCTGAGCTAGCTGATCTCAGCTGTAATATAGGAGTTGGATGCTACAACTGGGCCTAGAAATCCCTGGGTTAGGGACATTGGGGTGGGGGGTGGTGGTGTGGGTGGGTGTTGGGTGACGCAATTAGCCATGGTTCTTATTCAGTGACTGTTTGAAAATGTGTTCAAATGGCAGTTAGGTGAGAACCAGGAGTGAAGTTGATTGTAAAAACCAAAAACTGCGGATGCTGGAAATCCAAAACAAAAATAAAAATACCTGGAAAAACTCAGCAGGTCTGGCAGCATCTGCGGAGAGGAGCACAGTTAACGTTTCGAGTCCATATGACTCTTCAACAGAACTGTTGAAGAGTCATACGGACTCGAAACATTAACTGTGTTCCTCTCCACAGATGCTGCCAGACCTGCTGAGTTTTTCCAGGTATTTTAATTTTTATGGTGAAGTTGATTGTGATGTCCCAGTGATTGAAAAGCCTATCCATGTTCATTGTGTTAGGTCACAGATGAAGAACAACCACTTGAGAGAAGTATATGATGGCTGCTTGAATGACGTAGAATGTTACCCTAACATTGACTTATTAGAGGATAAAAGGGCAAAAAACTTGGGCAGGGTGGAGTGTTAAATAACAAAATAATTAGTTTAGTTAAAAACGGAAATGCAGCCTTTTTTCTTAAATAGCTCCTCAGGCAGCATGTAACCTTGCAACTGAAGCTGCAGAACTTTATTTCCACTGTAAGGTTCAATTCAATCATGATTGATCAGTTATTTTCCTGGGTGACTATCCGAGTGGAGTAAATAACCACAGAATCTGTATTTCAATACGACTGATGAGTGCATTGTACTTTGATGCAAGGTAATGAACCTGCAATGAATCTGAGAATAATGGTACAAGCTATTAATATGCTGCTGCCTGAGCAAGCCAGCATCGTATAAACAAACTTAAAAAGGGACATATTGAATAAATTAACCAGCTAATTGAAGGACCAACCGCACAAGTTTGGAACGAGCAGGACAGAAGACAATGTAAATCAATTAATATGAAATATGTGTAGTCTTGTCAAAGCGATGGCAAAGTAAAGGACAGACACTGAATCTCTATTACTCGACCCTCCCTCAATAGGACAATTACATTAGAATTTTAGGGGATACAATAGTATTTCTACATCAGTAGCAAAGACATGAGACTCAAATTACCTTCTTTTTAGTTTGACAGCACCTTCCTTTAAGAAATGTTCTTTGATTCTGTACGTTTCACAAAGTTACATTTCTCATAACCATTCGAAGGCTAATTGGGGTCAGTGCAATTCCAGCAGAGGAAATATTGTAATGCAGAGGCGTCTGTGAAAGAAGTTAATTGAACGCTATCCAGTTTGCTTCGTTCTTCAGGAAGGATTTGAAGATTAAAAACAAGGAATTTAAACTTGATGCACTGAAGGTTGGGAAGCCAGTTTGGTTTGGCAAGGATTGGAGTGATAAGTTAACAGAACCTTGTGACATCAGAGTTCTGCATGAGTTAAATGCTATGTAAGTTGCCGTTTACAAGCCAACAGGAAGGGCACTGGAAAGGTTTAGTCTTGTAATGACAAAGGCATGGATGACCATTTCAGCAGCAGCAGCTAAGTAACTAAGAAAGAACAGAGCGGAGATGGTTATTAAGGAAAATAGATTGTAGTTTATATACTTTTTCCATAGCTCAGTACCAGTGATTAAGAATGAATTAGGCAAGACATTGGAGATTGTACATCATGGATCATGTCTGACTTCTCCATAGTAACCATTGATTGTGTCTAAACAGGACAAATTAATGTTCTGTTTAGCAAGACAGTGCCCATGCTCATCCATTATTATCAGTAGAGAAAGTAGGTATTGTGTTTTAAGGGGAAATAAAGTCCTTAAATTGTCTGAAAGATTTGTTCCAACTTCCTATCTAAATACCTATGACTACAACAGTTAGTATGGAGTGTAATATACAATTCTCCCTCTTCGCACGATCACAGTAATTCTCGGCAATATTTGCGAGAGGAAAATTCCTTCCGCACTGAAATATTCTACAGAACAAATGTTAAGAGCCATTGTGACCTATTTTGATGGAAATACATTTCCCTTTTGTGTGAAGGAGCTTTGTAACTTCCACTTTGAAAACCAGAAGGATTCAAAAGTAGGAAGCACAGCTTGCTGGTACCTGGATGATATTAGTACTTACAGACACATTAACCCACTGTGCTCTTTGCCCCATTGAGTCCTGCTAAATCCAGTGTTTTGCGGGAAGCGATGAAATTTAACTATGGCTGGTATGGCAATCTTTAATGAAAACTATAAATTTACAATTTTTCAGCTTTTAATCAAATAAGAAAGATACTCTGTGGTTCAGTGTATTCCACTCATTCTATTTTTCAGTTTGCAGTTAAAAATAAATCCGCCTTTCTCTGCATGTTGTACAAAAAAAGTGGTGTTTTGAAGTGATACCTTAACTCAATGTCAAACTGCACATTGCCCCAAAACACAGGAGGGTGCAAAACAGCAACAACGACAGTCGAATGGTTTGTCCATATGATGAAACCTCCAGGAATACATCTAATCAATGTTGGTAACTCTAGTTGGGCGGTGGTAATGGATTACAAATAGCCTCGAGTTAGGAAGAGAAAAATTGTCCCGTGTTCCCAGTCATAATAATCCAATGCCCCCTGCTACTGTTGTACATCTGTGAATATTGGGGGCAGACAAGATTGTGCTCAGCAAATTATGTCCCTTTTATGCTATAAAGAATGGCCACTTGGACCAAGTAATGAAGCATAATGGCATTATATCCCTCCAATAACAACAGCACCTACTTGCATTTATACAGCACCTTAAATGTAGTAAAACTTCCCAGGCGCTTCTACCCAAGAAAATTTGACTGAGCCACATAGTGAGGTATAATAGGGCGGGTGACCAAAATATTGATTAAAGAGGTCATTTTCAAGGAACATCTTAAAGTAGAGGGAGGTGGAGGGGTTTAGGGAGGGAACTCCAGCGCTTAGCACCTTGGCAGCTGAAGATGCCAATGGTGGAGCAATGAAAACTGGGATTGTGCAAAGAGATTGGAGGATTGCAGAGATCAAGGAATCAGCGCCTTCAAGAAAGCTGGCTGGAACTAGAGGGGAAAATGTAACAACTACATCTAGGTTTTTCTGTGTAAAAGAAGTTGAAGTATACATTTGTGATTAAAGTTAATTGTAGTTTGTTTTTTTTTGGCAAATGAGTTAACTTAGAGTCAAAACTGGCAACTAAACTGACATAATTTAGCAAAAAGAAAGGTTGGAAGTCCATTAATAATCTGAGTTGATGTATTTTTTAATGAGACAAACATTTAAAATACATGACTGTGTTATAAATATATACACCACATTTTTCTGATATGCAAAAGTGCCGATTTGCACATTTGTTCAGTAAAACATAAAAATCCTTTGATGAGGCAGTGATAAGATGGCATTGTGCGTTGGCCTGGGGTTTCATCAGCCCCAGTGCCGCCTTCATTAGCCAACAACTACTGCCTTCATTCTGTTTGCACCACAGTTAAATATATTTTCTGCCAAACTCCAGCACGTGGTATGCCAAAGAAAAAAACACATACTACTTAAACAGCACATAATTACAGACGTGTCAGTCATGCCTATATTGAATACTAGATTTTGTCCTGTAAAATGAGATGCTTCTACTTGAAGGTTTAAAATAACCAACAGTCAATATGTTTAAGGACTTCAGTTCCATTGCCATAGAAACCAACCCCAGAAGCAAGACAGGCCTAGAGTTTCCATGATTTTTAAAGAGGCCATGTTTTAAATTGTCTACAAAGCTTAATTTAAGCAATAGCAGTCAAAGATCAAGCATATCTGAATATGCTGTTATTGGTTTTGACTTTTTTTAAAAATGTATTGTTTGATAACCTTTGACATCCAGCCTTTTTTTGCACCAGAAGCAGAAATACAAGCTTACAACTACAGTTATTTAAACTTCTACTTGATCTCCTGTGGCATTGCACATGGGGGAGTTAAGACCAAGTACAATATTCAGGTGAAATAGGGTTAGGGAACAGTGGATAATTAAATCATGTTCCACAGGCGTAATTCAGTCAATACTTTAAAGTCATTCTGTACTTATATTTATATAACAAGTAGATAATTTTATTTATAATTCAATAAACATTTGGGAACAGAGAAGCAGAATAAAGTTGGTTGGAAAAAAGGAGTTTCTCTGCAATACAGGAGAAGCCAAGAGGGAAAATTGATGTGCTACAGCCTCAACACTGGTAGGAGGATGTAATTACAATGTGACAAGTTTACATAGGCAATTTCCATTGTAAAAGTGGGCATAGAAATTTATAATGGACAAAACTGACACAGGCGTGACAAAGATGTAACAACAGGAAATACGGTTTTGTAAACAGGGAGTGCACACATATGAAAGTTTTTAATACATTACAGATAGCAGATAAGAGGAAATCTTGCTTGATTCCTCTTCTTAGACAATAATAAGTATATTGGACTCCACCGTGATACTCTTCGGATGGAATGTCCATCAACACTTACTGCCCATATTCACACAGGGAAAGTGATAGGGAAGGATTCATTGCGAGGTCATAGAATCATACTCGAGCAGAAATCAGTGGAAAATATCAGGAGAAATAATATTGACACTAAATATCCTCTTGATCAACACATCTTACTTTAACAGGATCATTAACTACAGAGAAACAGGACACCTATATATCAGAAGAGAATTGGCCCAATTGCTCCTTTCTTGTTAAAAGTCCACCTGACCATCTTGTTTTCTATCTTCCTCAATCCCACCCTTTTCCACAAGCTCACAAAATAGCTTTTGGTGAAGAAGATCATTTTGTTCATTTGGCATCTTCCTTCTAGTTTACCAGGCATTATCTTCCCAACACAAGCATCCAGCTGTTTCTTAAATGTGTCTTGAAATGCATGTAGCAGCCCCTTGAGCTTACTTAAAAGATTTACTTTGTGAAATTATCATGTTAGAACAAGAAAGGTTAAAACACACAATTTTCGGAATAAACCTGTACTAAAAATGTATGGAACAATGATTATCTCAATCCTTCATTTACTGCCCTCAATGTAGACTTGAAACAAAATACTGATAATGAAATAAAACACGGAATAGTTTTTATAATCACACTTCATACGAGCATTCCTTCTGTGAGATTGCCCCTCCAATACACTTTGCCCTCATCAGTCTACTTTTCTCCTCACCTAATGCCTTCATTTTGTTTGTGTGGAATGATGAGGACTAAGAGTTACGACTCAGGTATGATATGGACCAAGGGCAAAGCCAAAAATTTCAGTTTCCAGAGAAATGCTGTGAAATTAGCAACCAATCCAAGCTTATTTAGTTAGTTCACTATTCCATTAAATTAAACTTGACTGGTACACAAAGTCTATAAAAGATCTGGTCATTGTGCTAATTTGCCATTCTGCCCTTCCATTAATTTAAATTTAGAGAAAATAAATTAATTACATTATCCACTGATGAACATAATTAATCATTTTATGTACATGTCGCTACATAAGACTGCTTTCCTGGACTGGATACCGCTAGCAAACCATGAACTACTTTAAAGGGACAGCATCCCTCTAGTTCTACTGTATGAACTTACACATGGTCAAGATACAAGACTAAAGTCTTCAAATGACCTTGCGCAAAGATTAGCATACAAACCCAATTTGGATGTAATTTTAGCCTAACATGTAAGAAGCACATGGGACTGGGTGGAATGCTGAGTTTACAATCTAGCCAATATTCGTCTCCAATAGTTGACATCAAAACAGGGTAAAATGGTGCGGGGAAGGGGAGGGTGTAAGAGCATCATTGCATTAGATCCCATCACTTCTCTGATAGATTTTAACCTGATAAGTTAAAATTATACTGAGTGTCTCTGTTAAGTTGCTCAAAGCAGCAAAATAAAAATTGTGCTTATATAGCACTTTATTATATCTCTCAAAACACAAACAGCAAATTACTTTGAAGTGCAGTAATTCATAAAAGGGCAAAAGCAGTAGCCATTTTGCATACAGTGAGAGATGAATGGCCAGCTCACCTTTATTCTGGCAGCATTTGAGTGGATTTGAAGGAGAACTTCCTGCTCTGCTTCAAGTAGTGTCATGGGGTTCTTACTGTCCACCCAGATGCAGCAGACAGAGGGAGGCTACTAGCAACTGAGCCACACTCAGATTGACATAGAGTCATAGACGTCTACAGCACAGAAAAAGGCCCTTCGGCCCATCGAGTCTGTGCCAGTCAATCAAGTACCTAACTATTCTAATCCCATTTTCCAGCACTAGGTCCATCGCAAGTGCACATCCAAATACTTCTTAAATGTTATGAGTGTTTCTGCCTCTACCACCCTTTCAGGCAGTGAGTTCCAGATTCACACCGCCCTCTGGGTGAAAAAATTCTTCCACATATCCCCTCTAAACCTCCCGCCCCCTTACCTTAAATCTATGCCCCCTGGTTATTGATCCCTCCACCAAGGGAAAAAGTTCCATCCTGTCTACCCCATCTATGCTCCTCATAATTTTATACACCTCAATCATGTCCCCCCTCAATCTCCTCTGCTCCAGGGAAAATAACCCCAGTCTATTCAAGCTCTCCTCATAAATAAAACTCTCCAGCCCAGGCAACATCCTGGTAAATCTCCTCTGCGCTCTCTCTAGTGCAATCACATCCCTCCTATAATGCAGATTTCAGAACTGCACACAATACTCTAGCTGTGGCCTAACCAGCGTTTTATACAGTTCCAGCATAGCCTCCCTGCTCTTATATTCTATGCCACTGTGTACAGTGCTCCAAGTATGGTCTAACCCAGGTATACGGAGACCAGAACTGTGCACAGTGCTCCAAGTGTGGTCTAACCCAGGGGTACGGAGACCAGAACTGTGCCCAGTGCTCCGAGTGTGGCCTAACCCAGGGATACGGAGACCAGAACTGTGCACAGTGCTCCAATTGTGGCCTAACCAGGGTTCAGTACAAGTTAAACAGAACCTCTCTCCTTTTTGACAATTCTGTTCCCTCTCTCCCTACTTCCGGCCCCACAGAAAGCTCAGCAAATCCCAAACCAACAGCATTATACAGTCGCCTGATCAGAAAGTGACGAGTCATCATCTGCTGGATGACTCGTCGTTTCAGTTGCTGAGTCACAACGGTATTCCGCTCGCTGGCCATCACCACATGCCGCCCGCCCTCGCCAACTCTCCATGCCAGCCCCCGCCCCCGCCATTTTCCGCACATCTCTGTTCAATAAAGAAACTAATAGGAGACAATTAAGTCTTCACAGTGTTCACAGTGTTATTTGTGGACTTAAGTCTCTTACGATCAGAGGTCATTACATTATAATGATATTAATTTTAGCTTTTTAAAATAAAACTTTTATTACTTATTTTTCAGTAGCTTTCCTTCTAAAAGCACACCATATAGTTGATGTTTCTCAATCGCTGTTCTATTCTTCTGTTGCATCTCTTGCCAAAGCTCAATATTTATTTTTGAAGCATTTGGTATCTTCTGTTGAATTTTTGTACACAGCAAGGTGTAGAATGGGGAATCTGGACATTTTTTGGCTCCAAGCATTAGGGCTGAATGATTCCAGGCCAAGTATGGGAAAGATTTTAACAAATTTTAACCCAAAACTTAGCAGAGTGCCCATCAGTGTGTGATTTAAATTTCCTGTGCTAGCCATCCTCTTGGCCTCCTTGAATGACAATGTCAACTTCTGTGTCAATTATGCTAAATGCGGGTATATATGTTGTAAACCCTTACATCTGTCAGAGAAAGAGGAAAGCTGTATTCCTACTGACTAAATTGGATTAAAATCTAAATCCCAGAGGTGAAAGGACAATGCAAAGCACTCATTTCTGAGCACAGTTCAAGAGTTACCATCAAGCATTTCTCTCTATACTCCATGGAGTTACTTAAGTGCATTTTTAGATTGTAGCAATTTTAAAGGTAAACAGTGTATAATAGTTGCAAAAATTGCAGTCAACAACTTTGCTAGAACGTTAGAATGGGAAATAAATCTAATTCATATAGAGCTTCTTAAAAAAAATCATTTGTAACATTAAACAAAAAGCAAGGTGAAACTTTAATTAGTACATTTTGAATTATAACTTCTGAAGATTCAACTTTCATGAAGAAATTTAAGCAAGTTTAGTTAGAAAGTTTTAATGTCTGTCGCTTGCAAACTAGGAATGTATTATTAGTGAGGTGATTCCGCCATTCTTTCCCACCTGCCTGTCGATTTTGACCTTCATTTTGTACGTTGGATAATCAGAAAATGCTGCTTTGTAAAACAAGAGGCCAGCTTTTGGCCTCTGTTGAGAAGATGGCACAGAGTCTCCTCCTGTCCCTCCTCCCACTTAAACTGCCCAATTGTGGCTACTCATGAGACATATTGGTGAGCAGGATGGAGAATATCAGTAGGTTAACCAATACTCCAGTAATCATAATGCAGACATAATTGAGTGCCTTGACCTATGGGCTAACTTCATTATTAATTGATCACGTGTCTCAACTGAGAAACAGGCCCATTGTTGTTACACAAGGTACTGCAATAATTGTCTTCATAAGTTGAGACAGTCATTGAAATGACAATCATTATTGAATTATTAGGAATACTATTAGCATTATAATTTTTAACAATTATCTTAATTCCAGCAGGAACTGAACTCAAATGTAACTGTCTCAGCATCTCTGATTAGCCAAATGTGTTAACAAGCTAACTATTCTTCTTTCAACTAACATTTGTAAATCTGTCTAACAATTGACCAAACAGAAACCAACTTGAGTTGAAACTGATCAAAGTTTGAGTGTTACCATCAGTCACTAAGCCCTATCATTGGAACATGGTGTTCACATGTGTGAATCACTTTTACCTGTGTGTCACCATTTGTTGCAGTCAGCTCATAAATATAAACAAGTGGTACACCAACATTGTTGATAGTGTCTTTGTAGGAGGTACCTCACCTTATAATGCCTTAATTAAATGATGGTCTCATAATCATGGATAGTGGTAGAACTAAATTAGTTGATGCATGCATTTTGTACCCCAGTTAAGGCTGTGCTTGAGACACATTTATGAATGAGCACATCTTTCATGGGTTGTGTCACTCTTGAGTGAAAACTGCAAAGCAACAAAGTACTTAAGCTCAAGTAGTCTACTGATCAATTTGGCTTTCAGCTTTGCACTTTCCCCACTGTTTTTTCACTAATAATAGGTGCTCGTATCTGAGGTGGTTGGAGAGATCCACTGTCTGATCTTATTGTCTTGGGGTTAGGTATGTAGTTGAAAGGGGTCACTCGAGCAGCTCTGCTTGGAGAACTATGTCTACTTGAATTGAAGTGCATGTGTCCTGGGACATTAGTATAGTTTTCAGTCTCAGCTGAAGTGGTCATATTGTTCCTCATCAGCATTACTGTGTCAAATTCCTGTTCATTGTCTGAATAGACACCATGCGTGATCTCTGTATTTTTCCCTATAAATGATCTGCTTGTGGTTTTCCTGGGAATAGCCTGCGCAACATGAGGGATTAGGTCCAATGTTGGCGATGTGCTTGAATTTGTTTTTGTAACAGGGAAGTCTTCAGTTTGCACGAAAGCATCACTGGTCTTGGTTTCCACAGTGCCCACTTTGTTCAACTGTTGTTCAGACTCTGATTTATTTACCAGTGCCATTGCTGAAGGAGGAAGAGAGTTGCTGAGAAAATATGGAATGTCTTCATCTTTGATTCTTCTCCATGTCCCTTTTAAGCTTGGCTGAATCTTTTTCATTTGCTGTTCTTTTTGGTTTGCAAACTGTTGATTACTTCGAGGCTGTTCTTCACTTTTGGTCTTGTCACTAGATTCTGATGAGGCTGAACGAATGGAAGATGGACTCCCTGCCCTCTGTAATATATTTATGTGAGGGGAAGATGAATAGCGTTTAAAATTATCATGTTTCCAGATGGCACTGTTTTTCACAGGGAGCCTTGAGGGGCTTTCCGAGCTTGGCCTTCTCGACAGTTTCTCACTTCGGAGTCCTTCCTCATTGCACGTGGCTTTCCGTTGATTTATATTCAAGTTAGTTGCTGGTTTAGCGACTCTTAGCTCTTGGCATTGCGCAGAACGTATGAAAGCCTTCTGAAAATCTGACTTGCTTCTTCTTGGTGACACAGACTGAGATAGTGAAGAGACTGACTCAGATGAAGAAGCTTCAGACTTCTGCCTCATCAGAAGGCTTGAGGACTCTTTGATGAATGTCAGCTGCCGCACAAAGCTGGACTTATCAGATTCACTGCCGCTCGATTTAGCTGATGAGATTCTCACCAGGTCCAGCCTGTTTGGTGGCATAACCTTCTTAGCACCTTGGCTCTTATTTGGTCCAAGAGGCTCATTCTTTTGAAAAGAGGGTGCTTTCTTTGCTGGGGTTACCTGCTTAGTTGGTGTCTGAATATTTGGTGGTTGGACTGGAGATTTGCGAGACAGTTTCCCTGAAACTGGAGATTTGATACTTGGAGTAGAAGGTGTAGAACTCACAAGAGGTCTTGGTTTCTGATCAAGCTTGTTGATATTGGTTTTTGTTGCATGAGGTGTTCCTTGCCTAGTAGATTGTAGAGCTGCTGTTACATTCTTCTGGGGCTGTCTAGATGGTGTTGAGTTCCTTGAAGATCCCCTTGAAGGGCCTCTTGCTATTCTTGCTGGTGGAGTCACGCTTCTTTTTGGTAAAGTACTGTCAGCCTTTTCCGTTGTTTCTCCAGGCCTGTGCAAACTCCTAGATCTAAATGTCTGGTTAGGACTTTTGGAAGCAGCGTTAATTTTAGGTGCTGTTTTCTTTGAAGCGGGATTAGCATTCGTGGACTTTTTCCACATATCAGGCATGTAGATCACAGTCCTTCCTCGAAAGACCACAGGTAAGCTCACTGCTCGAGATGGTGGTTTAGGTGTGTTTGAAACTTTATCACCAATAGAAGGTTTACCTCCAGTTGTCTTATTTTCATTCAGTTTCTTTCCTTCTTTAGAAGTGATCTCTGCACCCTCTACATTACGCGTTTGCTCTTTCAGAGGCCTTTTTTTGTCTTTCCGCTCAAGGGTAAAATGCAGTGTTGATCCAATGGACAGCCCTGACACAAATGATAGAATTGAATCAGATTCAGAGGACGGTTCCCTGGAAAGGCAGGCTGCAGCCTGATGCAAGCTCGTGACTATTGAGTTGGCACCTTCTTGAATAGCTTTCCACTCAATACTTTCCAGATCAGGAGACGTTAAATCTGACAGTGAGCTGGAAACATCTTGGTTTATATCATTCCTGTGCTCCACATCATAAGCCATGTTCCTGCCGGTGTTGTTTTGCGTATTACCTTTCAGGCCTTGCTTCGCCGACCTCTCAGACTTTCGCTTTGAAGAATGTCTCCTTTTCTTTGGCATTGCTGAGCTGATGCATTTCTGCAGGAGATCATCTTCCGAATCATAGCTCAAAGAACTGGGAGAACTGTCCCTCCTTGTTGACAAGGATGAATATCCATTATTAAAAGATTTTGAAGCAGTAGAGCTCTGAGACTTTTTCCTTGATTTTACAAATGCTTTCCGTGTTTTCCCTTGCGTATCCTCCAACTCCACATCGCTCAGCGAACTTAATGAAGAACTGAGGGAAAAGCAGAGAGGGCTTTCATCTGTTATCAAATTTCGTTCAGTTTTACTAGTGGTTCTGAACTTTGAGATTGATTTGTGATTATGGATTGGTTCATTCCCCACTACTCCATTTTGGTTCATGATTTTTTCCTCATAGTCATTTTTTCCTTCAGTTTTCGGCTTCGCTGTATCTTTTGAGACACCTAGCATATCCAAAGAGTCATTTTCATAAAAGCAGTACACAGCTTCTTCAGTAGGTGTAGTGTGGCGCATAGATTGGAATGCATAGCTTCCGTGAATATATTCTCCACAGGAAACATCCATTCTTTGCTGCCCTTCCTCTGAACCCTTACAATCGCTTTTCTTTGTACCCAACTCCAGCATGTGTCTTGGTGTAGCTTGGTCCTTCCTTGAGCTATTTACAATTAATCCTGGTTGATAAACATGAACATTCTGGCTTTGACATGACCGTGGCGGTAGAGAGTTCTGATTCCTTTTCAGAACCTCCCTTTGGTTGAAATTAAGTGAATGTAATTGAGCTACTGGCACCGGACTATTTACATTTAAGTTGTATTTATTCCCTTGTTCAAAACTTCTATCATGCATCCTTATAGCTATGGGCACCTCGAAGTCATCAGCATTTTGTCCTTCTGCAGGAAGCAGCTCTCTTCTTTCAATCACCTCAGCCTTCATATTTGTCAATTTGGGTGATTCCTTTTGTGGATACTCTAAGGTCTCATCACTGAGTGAGGCTGAACTGGAAAAATTAACTGGAGTTCCTTCGACAGAATCTGAGTATGAGGAATCTTCTCTAAAAGTGTCATTTTTCGAGGTACTGTGCCCAGATGGTTCTAATTGAGAGTGAGCTGGCAGTAGCATGTAAACAGGGAGCTGAAGTGACTTCTTAGATTGCAGCACCTGTGTAGGTAAACCAGGTGAGGCAGAAGTTTTCACTTTTCTAAATTTAGTGGGCATGGCGGAATTGATGCACTCTTTCAGGATCTCGATGTCATCATCAGAGTTTTCCAGGATACTATCCAACTTATCGACTTTTTCCATTCCATCTCCGTTCCGTTCCTCTCTGATGTCTTCTCCTTGTGCGCGACAATTAAAACAGCTCTTCTCTTGGAGGAGAGGCATTAGCTTTAACTCAATATCCTTCTGAATATATGGCTCGTGAAGAGTGAGCGCACTTAGACTTGAGGCGCACGAGAAGTTTTCATTGGGCTTCTCCAAAGTGAAATAGAGCATAGTATCAATATCTGGAGGAAGGTGAAATCGTTCCTTAAAATCATTGATGTCCATGTGTTTTTTCATATCGCCATCCCACTGGTTATTGCCTTGACCAGCATCTTTTTCTAGCTGGTCAAGCAAGGGGGTTTTACTTCTACTAGGGGGCATGGTTTGACCAGGGCTGTCAGGCAAATCACTGGGACTGATGGTACCGCTTATCATTTCACTGCAAGGGTCACTTTGAATGGAACTTACAATTGATGGGCTTTCAAAGCTCCCAAGTGAACTGACTGAACTGCACCTGCTTAAGACTAATGGGGTTTCTTGCAAGTAATTTTCTGATGGACTTGATGGACTGGAATCCATATTTCTAGAAGATGCTTTTTTCCTTATCAAAAATTTTTCATGCTTTGGACAAGGTATTTCAATAGGTTGAGATGTACTGCTGAATGAATTATCACTAGACTTGATCTGCATTTTTTCTGAGGCAAAGGACTCATCACTTATTGTCTTCTCTTCAGGCTGTGGTGATTCTTTTTCTACGCCAATGATTTCCAGAGAAGAGTCGCTATCCACATCATTTTCACTGCCAATTTGAACATCCAGGACATTTTCAGCAGATGAGAGGGATGAGAGTGAGCTACATCTTGAGAAGCAAATTGGAGTGTCTTCCACACAGTACGTTTGCAAAGTTTCCTGGTCATTGGAAATTGGTGTGGAAGCAGAAGTGCTAGAGAGGCCTTGATTCACATTTCTACTGCTCTGTGGATATCCAGAAGGGACCCACGCCTGCTTTCTGCCATTCAAACTCTGAGGGGTCAGAGAATTTCCTGGACTTGGGCTTTGACTGCTTCCCGTTGTGACTGAAGTCACATGGATCTTTTCATAAAAAGGTGAGAATCGTTTTTTACTTATTTCATCGGATTTTCTTATCCGCCAGGCTTCATTCAATGTAGTTTTAGATTCTCTAGAACTCAATTGTTCATCAGAATCCTTTCTATCTAGCTGATCGTTGTCCCCACTCTTTAGGTCTAAGTTAGTCGGCCTTTTCTGATACATAGGAAGCTCGTCCTTTTGGTCTGTAACCAAGGAATCCTTAGCTGAATGAATGTGACCTTTTGTGTCACATTCGCCAGTGCTAATAACACAATCCAGGCTGTCACTTGATAAGTTTGTGTAGTCTGTTCTTGCACCCAAGATCATATGTACTTTGCTACGATTTTCACGTTTGCCTGAATTAGCAGCTTCAGTAGGATGACAGGGTGATGAAGACTTTGTCCTGGGTTCATTCAAGTCATCTAATGCACACTGCCAGTCAATGCATTGATCTTCAGAGCTAAGACTAAAACTGTCTTCTGAGGATGTGTGCATGTTAGACATATCTTCCACTATTTTGTCGATCCTGGCTACAGTCGTGGATATTTGGTTTACCAACCTCTCTGCCGCAACAGACACATTATCAGTGGCGGGATTGAATTTTTGAAGATTTCCGTCCAGGTCTCTTTCTGATTCTGAACATCTTCCGCTACTACGACATCTGGACAAACCTTGTCCTTGAAGAAAAGAGGAGTTCAGGTACATGGACAGCACACTTAAGCCTCCGGTTTCTAATCCAGTTGATATATTGGGACCCTCATCATCATCAAAACATCCAGAGTCTGATGCATAGTCCTTGGCCAAGCTTTCAATATGCCTGAGGGGTTTGTTGATATTGGGATGCTTAGGGCTAAGCTTTTCAATGCCATCAAATGTCTCTGTTAAATGTTTAGCATCCAATTCAGCCTCCAGGGCTTTCTGCTTCCTCATGTATAAAGAAGGCATGCAAGAACCTGGGGATACCATGGTGGTATCTTTGTATTTGGCTGGCCGGTTGGTCAAAAGATTCCTCAGGGCGGCTGCACTCCCCATTGCTATCATCTTGTGTTTGGAATGAATCAGGTTCCTCAACATGCTGACAGCTCCCAGGTCCCACAGTAGCTCTTGGTCCTTTGAGCTGCGAGCTGAGAGATTCCATAAGGTTCCGCAAGCATTGCTGACAATGGTCAAACTGTGGGACTTCAGATGTTGCAGCAAGGTCTGCAGGCAGTTGTAGTCACGTAGGATTTGCCTAAAAGACAAACAAGGCCATTAAGCAAAATGGGCAGTTATATTTTTATAATAAAATAGATGGAGGAGAAAAAGAATTCAAATGTGAGGTTCTTTTGAAAGTTGCTATGAGATTGCAGGAATAGTTGTGATTATTTAAATAATGTGTCTTAATAGTATATGTATTAATAATTTTGAACTTTAAATTTTTGAAGTACAATATTGTATAAACATAAGAAGGGGGAGATAGTGGCACAGTGGTAATGTCACTAGACTAGTAAACAAGAGACTCAGGCTCATGCTCAGGGAACACGGGTTCAAATCCCACCACAGAGTGTTGGAATTTAAATTCAATTAATAGATCTGGAATATAAAGCTAGTGATGGTGCATGAGACTATTGTCGATGGTCATAAAAACCCATCTGTTTCATTAATGCCCTTTAGGGAAGGAAATCTGCCATCCTTACCTGGTCTGGCCTACATGTGACTGCCCTTTGAAATGGCCTAGCAAGCCACTCAGTTCAAGAGCAATTGGGAATGGGCAACAAATCCTGACTTTGCTAGTGATGCCCACTTCCAATAAAAGAATAAATTTTTAAAAATAGATTTAAATAGAACTTACAGGTCTGATATAAAATCATTGAGTTCTCGCGTAATTCCAACAATCTTCTCATTGTTTTTATGTTTTGTTTCATTTAGAATTTAGCTACATTAATATTCATAACTATTAATACTCATAACTATTTCACTGTACAAAATAATGGATATCTGACTAAATAATGGTTTTGATGAAAGGCCATCGACCTGAAAGTTTAACTCTGTTTCTATCTCCACTGATGCTGCCAGTCCTACAAGTATTTCCGGCATTTTCTGAATTTATTTCGGCTATCTAACCAGCTCCAATTACCCTATGGAGTTCTAAGAATCTGCCCAATATTGTATCTTTTCCTCTCGAAAGTGAATGCCGTGAATCAAGCTGTACGTTACCAGATTTCAGAAAAAAAAATGTGCCCCCTTCACACTGGCATTAGGAATACAGTGTCTGTCACTATTGAAACATGGATGTTATGCCAAGGCAGCATCAACTCACTATTTATATCGCCATCAGTACGCCTTTCATGACTTAAAGCTGTTCTAAAGCACTTTACATCCAATGAAGTAATTTTGAAATGTAGTCATTGTTGTAATGTAGGAAATGTACAGCCAATTTGCGCACAGCAAACTCCCATAAACAGAAATATTAGAATGATCAGCTTTTTTTTTTGTAAGACTTTGAGGGATAAATTTTGGACAGGTCACCATGGAGAACTTCCCTACTCTTCTTCAAAGTAGTGCCATGGAATCTTTCACCTCCACCTGAGAAGGGAAAGGAGCCTAAGCTTAACATGCCATCTGAAAAACAGCACCTCCAGCAGTGTAGCACTCCCTCAACACTGCACTGCAGTATCAGCCTAGATTTTGTGCTCCAGTTCCTGGAGTTGGTCTTGAATCCATGATCTTCTGACTCAGAGGTAACAGGGCTACCAACATATTTAGGCAATGCTAGTGATTGTGCACAGTAACATGTTTTTAAAATATATCATTATTTGCTGTACCTGTACTCCTCATTTGTTGCAATGAGACTGGAAACATTTCGCAGAATACCTCCTCCACTCTCAATGATGGCAAGCGAATTGCTCTGACACTTGTAGGTCAGAGTACCTACTAGGAAAACCAATGCCCCTTGAACAGAACAGATGGCCACCTTGTTCTCTGTGCTGTGAGCTGATAGGTTCCAAAGAGCACTCAGCAGGCTTTTCAAAGTTGACTCCTTGAGAGGAACATGAAAATGCAAAACTCAGAACATCAACTCACAAGATCACAAGATAAATCCAGATGAGAGCCGCCATTCAATTCTCTTTAGCTATTCCATCCGGAACAAAGAAACTACCGCGATCCACTCATCACATCACCCAATAAGCTCCTGGATAACTCTAAGGTTCTTGCCGCCTTCCTCAAGCTTTATTCCAAGTGTTGATTATTCTATATGTGAAGAAATTATTCCTGACTTCTGTATTCATATAGCATCTTTAACATAATAAACCATTCCAGAGTGCTTCACATCAGCATTATTGTGTGGGGAATGAGACCATGGAGGGAATTTGAAAACAAGGATGAGTATTTTAAAATTGAGGCTTCACAGGGGGCCAGTTTAGGCCAGTGAGCACAGGGGTAATGAGAAATAAGACCTGGTGCATGTAAGGGCCCAGACAGCAAAGTTTTGAACGACCTCAAATTAGTTGATTTTCTATAAAAATATGGACACAAAGCATTATTTTAAAATTGGGATTGGTTTACAACTGCATGCCCAGGTCCAACCATTGCCTAGGACGGATAGTACATAGAATTCTACAGCACAGTAGCTGGACAGAAACAGTCCATGCCGTAGTTTATGCTCTACACAGCCTCCTCCCACTTCATTTCACCTCACCCTATCAATATATCAAGAGACTCTTAACAGAGAATGGGGGGGGAGTTGTTGAGTGAGGGGCACAAGGATGACAAGAAAATGCATATGACATTACAGTAAAATTGGATTGTGTCTTTAAATTATTGAGGCAATGTCAATCTTCATGGATTGTCAGCCAGTCCTATTCTTTCTGCTCCCCTCATCTTGGCTACATATTTCCATCAACATTCTTCACTAGAATCTAAGGTTAATCATGAAATGTGAGTCAGTTAATTAAGAACGCACCTTTTTAGCCTTCAGAGCACATTGCATCAATGCGCTTACACTTCTGACTTCCCGTAGAATCCTCTTGCTGTTGACGTCTGCTCTCCACGAAAGGTTTCTCAGGATACTAGCCACAACCTGGAATAATTCACGCATATTAAGAACTGAACCAGGTGAGCAAGCCTATCATTAACTTCACTGTAAGGTGGTGGTTGGGGACTGTGGTGGCACACAATATCAAATTGATTTCCCTGGTTGTTTTGGCCTCAGCCTGACTCCCATCCTAAAGATGAAAACCAGTTTCGTTTTCCAAGTCATTCCCCTCCAAAGCAACAGTGATTTCCCCTTTGGCATCAGGCAAACGCACATAATTACTTTATGTGCACATTCATACATTCTCTACAGACACTTAATTACATGATATGTTTCTAATGCTGCGTTCCACTGCAGATAAAAGCAAAAATAACTGTAACACAATAAATGCCCCCCCCCTGAAGATTTCCTCCCATGAATGACCCTTTCAATTAAGAACAAGGTTTTGAACACATGCTGACTGGAATCCATGGGGTGAATGTGTAGGCCCTGACGAAGAGGAGAGTGGGCACTGAATTTCGCGGCACCGGCCAGCATTGCAGATCCCCGGCTCCACCCTGGCTCTGAGCCATTTTCCTGGAGGCTGCATGGGGAGAGTGTGGCAGAGGCGAGTAGCCAATTTATTAATGGCCTACTGTCGGAGGCCGGCTGGGAATTTTCCAGTCGGCCTCCAGCTCACCAGAGACACTGGGGGACAGTTTAGCTACCTGCAGATGCCCTCCTGGCAGAGTCCCGCCTTGCCTGTTTGGTTCCAGCTGCAGACATAGGCCACCCTGTGAAGGGGATCCCCCCACCCCCTCAATGGCGTCCAGCTGCTTAGCATATTTTTTTAATTTGGGTTCCCTCCCCCTCAACCTACCCTGATAGGTCAATTTCTGCTCCTTCAGTGATGGAACATATGAATATAGGAACATAGTAGGCCATTCTGCCCCTGCTCCGCCATTCAACCAGATCATAGCTGATTTTCTACCTCAATGCCATTTTCCCGCACTAGCCCCAAATCCCTTGATATATCCATTTCTGTCTTGAACATACTCAATGACTGAGCCTCCACAAACCTCTGGGGTAGAGGATTCCAAAGATTCACCACCCTCTGAATGAAGAAATTCCTCCTCATCTCGATCCTAAATGGCCTACCTCTTACTCTGTGTCCCCTGGTTCTAGACACCCACCTCCTGCCGACCCCAGTGAGGGAAACATCCTTTCTATATCTACCCTATCAAGCCCCATGCAAATTTTGTATGTCTTAATGAGGTAGAGCCTCCCTATTGGCCCTGCAGCTGCAAGAACCCGCCAACTGTCCCAAATTGGATGGCAAGCCTGTCCTCTGTCCACTGATAGGCCAATTCAGGAAAAATCACGCTGGGTGACTGTTCCCCGCAGGGTGTGGCCTCGTGACCCCCGTTTAAGTCTGACAGCAGGGTCCTGAAGCCTGTGGCCAAACTCCTGCTGCATATTTCCCAATTAAGCCCCACAAATGTATTTAATCCCAATGTATATCACAAGATGTAGTCAAAATTGCAGATGACAAACATGAGGACCAGGGAGCTATAGTGTCATAATTAATTGTGCAAAGGCATGTAAGAGAGAACACAGTTGTGTGCACATATACAGATGTGTACATAAGCTACCGATGAAAATGGCCATAAGGGTGTTGACATTCAGACCAGCTATTCAAATATAAGCTGTTCAAACACTGAGGTCTCTGATTTTAGCCACCTGGTGAGAACAAGGTAAATTCAGGTCAGACGCCCATTTACATCACAACCAATATTTTATGCTATTTTATGATATTTTATTGAAGTTAAATGCAATGAGGACCCTTTGAATCCAACCTGTGCAGTTAAAGGAATAGCCAAAGTATTCAGTTTTTATCTTATTTTGGTTTCAGACTGGAACACATCTGCTCTAGGCACATAGGCTTTCTTTGTTTCTTTTCTTCCCCTTCCCCATTCTCTTTGTACCAGTAAGACTAACTCATAAGGACATAGAAACAGATGAAACAGGAGCTGAAGAAGACCATTTGGCCCCTCGGGCCTGCTCCGCCATTCATTAAGATCATGGCTGATCTGTTTGTGTTTTGATTTCCACATTCCCATCTACCCTCAATAACTTTTTATTCCCTTGCCTAATAAGAATCTATCTACCCCTGCCTTAAAGATATTCAATGACCCTGCCTCCACCACCTTCTGAGGCTGAGAGTTCCAAAGTTGCACAGCCCTCTGAGAGAAAAAAATTCCCCTCACCTCTGTCCTAAAAGGGCGACCCCTAATTTTAAAACAGTGCCCCTTCATTCTGGACTCACCCACAAGAGGAAACATCTTTTCCACGTCTACTTTGTCAAGACCATTCAGGATCTTATACACTTCAATCAATTCACCCCTCACCCTTCTAAACTCAGTGAAAACAAGCCTAGTCTGTTTAACCTTTCCTCATAAGACAACCTGCTTATTCCAAGTGTCAATCTAGTAAATCTCCTCTGAACTGCCTCCAACACATTTACATCCTTCCTTAAATAAGGAGACCAAAACTGCACACAATACTCGAGATGTGATCTCAACATTGCCCTGTATAGCCGAAGCATAACATCCTTACTTTTATGTTCAATTCTTCTCATAATAAAGGATAGTATTCTATTAATCTTCTTGATTACTTGCTGTTCTTGCATACTAACATTTTGTGTTTTTTTTCATCTGTCATTCAATCTCTCCTGTCATTCACCCTATCCATTCACCCTATCACAGACCTTCCTTTTGTCCTTGTCCCACCCGCCCCTTGCTCAAAACCTATTTGTTCTCTAGCTTTTCCCAGTTCTGATGAAAGGTCTCCGACCTGAAATGTTAATCCTGTTTCTCTGTCCACAGATGCTGCCATAACCTGCTGAGTATTTCCAGCACTTTCTGTTTTTACTTCAGATTTCCAACATCTGCAGTATTCTGCTTTTCGCATTGAAGTTAAGACTCTGTTTTAGTTTTAAGATGGTAGCCTTGATGGGGAAGCCAAAGATTAAAATTATTTTTTTAAGTTGAAAATTATTATTTTATGTCATATATAAAGAGGATTTTTTTTTACATGAATATGCAAGTTTAAGAACATTGTAATGTGTTACCTTGGAGTATTCCTTTAAACTTTTACAATATCTGAGCAAAATGCTTCATAATTCACCAACCTGATGTATGTCTTCACTTTCGGACTCTAACTGGGCTACAATACTTTGCATGCAGCCTTTTCTGGAGCACAGTGTGGCCTGCAAGAGGAAAACAGGCACGGAAAGCTGAGCACATCTCATTTACCAAACAATTTGAATCCCTCTCCTCAAGATATTTCAGACCAAGACAAGGGTTCATACCTGTGATTGGCTGTTTTATAGGACATTGTGGTCCCACTGGGAAACTGAGAAAATGATTCATTACGGCAACATCTTAAGTCAGCCTACTTTTAAATGGGCCAGTTTTGTGGTAAGGAGTTAATTTGATTCCGTGCGCTGAATTGGCCGATCTGAGCCAAATATCAGGGCATTATAATTGGACCCATGCTCTGTGCTAGGAAGTGAAAGAAAAAGGAAAATCAGCCAGGATTCCCAAAGCTGGTAATATCCCGTTGATAAGTGCATTGACTGTGATTCCACCCAAAGGTTGGATAATGTATTGAAATCCACTATTTAGACTCCCAGATGAAGAACGACCATTTTGAAGTTCTGGATGGAACGATATCTTAACAAGTATCAGCTTCATAAGAGAGGGCAAGGGAAAGAGGAGAATGTGTTATGGAAAAAGAGGGCAAGTCATTCCTGTTCGGGACAGCTATTGCCCATGCCCAGTTTGAATGTTCCTTGTGACCTATCAATAACTGTTTTAGAAAAGGTTAAATAGTCTGCCCCTGACCTATAGGAACATAGGATTTAGGAGCAGGAGTAGGCCATTTGGCCCCTCGAACTTGCTCTGCCATTCAATAAGATCATGGCTGATCTGGTTGTGGTCTCAACTCCACTTTCCTGACTGCCGCTCTATAATCCTTGACTCCCTCGTCTATCAAAAGTCTGTCTAACCCAGCTTTAAATAAATTTAATGACCCAGCCCCCACTGCTCTCTGGGGAAGAGAATTCCATATGGCAAATACCCTCTGAGAGATAAAAATTCTCCACATCTCAATCTTAAAAGGGCGACCTTTCATTCTAGAAGATTGTATTTCAATAATAGATGAGTTGCAGATCAGGTTGTCAATTACTTTATCAGGTAATAAACTTAAAAGATTGCTTAACATATATTGACAAAACGTAAATGAATTTTGTCTACTTTTCATCTAGTCACAACTAAATGGACCTGAAAAAAAAAATATCAGTCAGATTGACCTCTGCGTCTGTTGGCACCAGCTTCTGATTAGCATTTCTCTTACATTAATCTTGTCTTGATGTGAACATTGTAATTAGGTAAAAATTAACTGAAAGATTGAGTATATTGGGAATCCCCACCGGACTAGCAATGAGTGAATGATTGCTTCCCTCTTCACTCTGCCCGTCGTATATTAATTCCTGGAGTTCAACAGAGTTATTATCATGGATATCCACAAGTTACATCATTGTATTGATTTTCAGTAACTGTGATCCTTTTAATTTCACAGCAGCAGATGGAGTACAATGAATACCCATGTATACCTTAACAAGAGAGGTTAGACAATATGCACTGAATTTGTACTGTTTACAATGTGGAAGAAATTTAGCATCTGTACAACTACTGTTCGTGCATTAATAACTTGTTGTAGGGGGCACAGGGCACAACTTTGAAATCTGCTTTAACACAGAATGTGGAAGTACAGTAAACAGTAAGGAAGATAGTAATAGACTTTAAGGGCATGCAGACAGGCTGGTGGAATGGTGGACAAATGACTGGTGAAATTCAATTCATAAAGGAGTGAGGTGATACATTTTTGGTAGGAAGTATAAGGAGAGACAGTACACGCTAAATGGTACAACTTTAAAGTGGGTGCAAGAAAGAGAGAGATGCTTGGGAATGTTTGTGCACAAAGTTTTGAAGGTGACAAGGCAGGTTAACAGGGCAATTAATAAAGCAAATAGGACACTGGGCTTTATAAATAGAGGCATAGATTACAAAAGCCAGGAAGTTATGCTAAACCCATATAAAACTCTACTTCTGCCCCAGATGGAGTATTTATCTAATTCTGGGTACCACACTTTAGGAAGAACATGAAGGCTTTGGAAAGCTAGATTCGCTAGAATAGTCCTAGTGATGAGGGCTTACAATTACATTGATAGACTATAGCTGGGGGAGAATTTTCTCCCCGTTGGGTGGGGGGGGGGGGGGGAGGTTGGGCGGGAATGGGCACAGGCGGGCGCGCAGCCGATTGCCGTCTGCGATTGGCTGCGTGCCGCCATTTTACATGGGCGGGCCAATTAAGGTCTGCCCAGCGTGACGCGCACCCGGAAGCGCTGAGCGCTCCCTGTGCGGGCAGGGGAAGCAGGCTGAGTCAGGGCCTGCGCTCTTTCACACATGCGCGCGAAAGAGCACAGAAATCTCCCTGAGGCACAGAGCTACCTCAGGGAGATTACTTTGATTTTTAAAAATTTTAATAAAGGAAAAAAAATTTAAATTTAATGTGTCAGTGTCACATGAGTTGGGACATGTCTATGAATTTTATCAAAAATTTCTATTAATGTTTTAAAACCTTCAATGAAACCTCATCCCGCCCGTGGATGAAGTTTCATGATAAATGCGAAGGCCACCTGGGCTCTTCGCCTGCCCCCCGCCAACCTTAAGGTTGGACGGGCAGCTCAGTTAAGTATTTCAATTGGAATTTAAATGGCCTTAATAGACCTTTGACAGTTCGGCGGGCACGCAGCCGACTCCGGTGCGCGCCCACCGAACTGAATACCTGAATGATGCGCGGTGATGTCGGGACACACGCCCGATGTCACCGTGCGTCGTTTTATGCGTCAGCGAGCGGGGCCCACCCCCGCACGCCAACCCGAAGATTCTGCCCCAGGGATAGGGGGAAGGAGCAGTGATTCATGGTACAAGCTGGATGGGAAGACAATGATGCAGTGATGTTACTGGGCTAGTGATCCAGAGGCCCAGGCTCTGGGGACATGGGTTCAAATCCCACCACTGCCACAGCAGCTGGTGGAATTTAAACTCAGTTAATAAATCTGGAATTATAAAGCTACTCTCAGTAATGGTGACCGTGACAACCATCATTGATTGTTGTAAAGCCCTTCTGGTTCACTAATGCCCTTTAGGGAAGGAAATCTGCTGTCTTTACCTGGTCTGGCTTACATGTGACTCCAGACCCAGAGTAGTATGTTGACTCTTAAGTGCCCTTTGAAGTGGCCTACTAGCAAGGGCAATGATGGATGGGCGACAAATGCTAGCCTTGCCAGCAGCACATGCATCCCGTGAAAGAATTTTAAAAATTGCTCTTTGAAAAAAGTGTTGCAGATTTGGCCTCCTTCTGTGCTGTATTGAGAATAAGCCAATTGCCACCATGCACCCCCCTCCCCCACTCCCATTAATATGCAGTCACATTATGTGCCCCCAATTTCCCATTCTTGCATGAGCATTGTGACATAACAAGCAGAAGGATCATAAAGGTAATAATAACAGCCCCAGGAGTGCCATGAATCTGACATACTGGCCATCCACTTAAGATCCTCTGAGCAGTATTCTTGTGCCAAGAGCAAAGGATACCCTATAAATCCTTCTCTTTTTTCCTTAACCAGTAGTTTATGGACAGGTGCACATGGGCAAGGTACTGTTACTCACCTTGTTGACTACATCGCCAAAGGTGAGGTTGGTCAGGGCCATTCCTGCATACCGACGCAGGGCTGAATTCAGGGGATCATTGGTGGGCCCATACATGTCACAATCAACCTGCAGAAGTTCAGCAACTGCCTGCAAGCCTCCTGTATTGGAAGGGGAGAGGTGGTGGGAGAGAAAATAACAGCTATAAGGCTCCCAAGTCTTAGGAATAAGAACAGAAAATGCTTGAAATGCTCAGCGGGTCAGGCAACATCTGGGGAGAGAGAAGCAGAGTTAACTTTTCAGGTCCATAATCTCTATCAGAACTGGAAAAAGGTAGTGATGCAATGGATGATATCTGGCAGAGATAGTTATGTTCCAGCAGGTGAAATTGCTCCAAACTAGATTTTTTTCATCTCGTTATGATTCGATTCCAGAACGTGGGACATTGGTGAATCGGTGGAGATGAACGCAGGCTATTGAGTTGAAGTTGAAATTTGCATTCAGGTCTCTGAAACTCAACTACACATGCAAATTTCTTCATCATATTTCTCATGTGGAACCACTTTTGTTTGGAATCGGAAATTAGAATTCGACACTCAAATCCAGTAGACCAGTAATTACATTCCAGAAACAATTACTTCAAGGGATTTACATGTAAGACGGGTTAACAAAAGCAGCTGAACATTTCTGATTGACAGTCACCGTTATGCTCTCCCTCAACTGGGTAGGCAGGCCGATAGGTTCCTGATCCCAAGTCATACTTACACTTGCAGGACATTACTTTTCATTAACAATCACAGTGCTTTTGAAGAATCAAAATTTATAATGTTGTCTTTTCTCCTTTTCATGAAACATTTTGTCTCCAGGAATAGGTGGTGGAAGCAGATTCAATAAAAAATCATATTAGAGTTGGACAGGTACTTGAGGATGAGGAACTGAAACAGTCCAGGTCCAAATGCAGCAAGACCTGGACAACATCCAGGCTTGGGCTAACAAGTGGCAAGTAACATTCATGCCACACAAGTGCCAGGCAATGACCATCTGCAACAAGAGAGAATCTAACCATCAGCCCTTGACATTCAATGGCATTACCATCACTGAATTTCCCCACTCTCAACACCCGGGGGGTTGCCATTGACCAGAAATTGAGCTGGACCAGGCATATAAATATTGTGGCTACAAGAGCAGGGGCTAGGAATCCTGTGGTGAGTAGCTCACCTCCTGACT
The DNA here is from genome assembly GCF_964194155.1 of Cetorhinus maximus. Classification (NCBI taxonomy): domain Eukaryota; kingdom Metazoa; phylum Chordata; class Chondrichthyes; order Lamniformes; family Cetorhinidae; genus Cetorhinus; species Cetorhinus maximus. The sequence goes on from NC_135891.1 coordinate 110,684,239, forward strand.
CCTCAAAGCCTGTCCACCATCTACAAGGCACAAGTCAGGGGTGTGATGGAATACTCTCCACTTGCCTGGATGAATGCAGCTCCAACAACACTCAAGAAGCTTGACACCATCCAGGACAAAGCAGCCCACTAAATTGGCACCCCATCCACAAACATGCACTCCCTCCACCACCAACGCACTGTGGCAGAAGTGTGTACCATCTACAAGATGCACTGCAGGAACTCACCAAGCTTCCTTAGACAGCACCTTCCAAACCCACGACCGCTACCATCTAGAAGGACAAGGACAGCAGGTACATGGAAACACCACCACCTGGAAGTTCCCCTCCAAGCCACTCACCATCCTGACTAGGAAATATATTCCTGTTCCTTCACTGTGGCTGGGTCGAAATCCTGGAACTCCCTCCCTGACAGCACTGTGGGTGTACCTACACCACATGGACAACAGCGGTTCAAGAAGGCAGCTCACCACCACCTTCTCAAGGGAAATTTGGGATGGGCAATAAATGCTGGCGTAGCCAGCGATGCCCACATCCCATGAACGAATAAAAGGTTAAGGACAATAAGTGGAGTTGTAAGACTAAGCACAGCTGCTCTTTCTAAGAGCTGGCAGTGGCATAATGGGCTGAATGGTCTCCTTCTGTAGGCATATTAATCTATGTGAAGCCTCTGGTCTCATAGATGAATTGAAAAGGGAATGAACACTTCATTGGCTGGCAGATTTGAGTGGCCATTTGCATTTGAAGTCAAACCTAGAATCACAGTGAAATGAAATCAAGACCTTAGTCAATAGATGCACAATTTTCCCCATTGTAAGACAGTAGTAGATTTGTATCTTTGGCCCAAAATTCCTCTCCAAGGTAGAAAAGAAAAAGTGTCAACATGTTAGCTTCCATTTCTGCTGAGTGAATCTGTGGAGAGGCAGAGAGGGACTCTGCTCAGGCCCCATGTCGACCATTTTGTTAAAGCAAAACCTATTAGCTATTTGTTCCCCTCTTGCTCTGCCCCACCACCAGTGATATGGCCTTCAGTCACCATACTCATCCCAAAACCTCCATCTCACTAAATTTCTCATGATTTTCTCAAAACCTACCTCTGTGACCTTGACATCACTCATCACCCCTAATCTACTCCATTCTTTTCTTTGTGTCCATCACCTACCCTGCTCCTCCCCCCACCCCCAACCCCCTTCACCCCACAATGCAGCACTTTGTGGTTATCTGCTCCATTAAAGCACAATGTAAGTGCAAACTGTTATCACCACAAAAACATCTGTCCCTGGCTGCAACTCTAGTCCGCTGATAAATCCCCAGTGGGTATAATTTTCTTACTATATCCTGAACTACATTCTGTGTTACATGGATGAGTGAGCTCAAATTTGTATGGCAACATTAGGCTTGAACTTAAGTTTCTTTCCATCTCACCAAGAAGGGTGAGGGCTTGTTTCTTCGTAATGATCCATAAAATCCAATCTCAAAACCAAATTCTCCTCTGCAGGCTACCACCAGCTAAAATGGAGAATTAATGGGAACACCGAGAGAACATCAAAGAAACAGTTAAATAACAATTTTTGCAACTTGCCAAGTTCATTCATGGCACGCCGGTACTCTTCATCGAAAGACAGCTTCATTATTGCACACATTGCCTGGCAGATCTGGGGCTCAATGGGTAGTGGCACTACAAGGGAAAAGAAGAGCAGAGCACTTAGATTTGAAATTCAGCAGCATCTAGTTACAGCTTTTGTCCCTAATTGACTCCTTTGCCTCCTTTTCTTAACTTCTTATTTCGTACAGTTCTACAAGTGGCAATAACCATCCCCTGGCTCATCCAAGCGACTTGTTGAGATCAGCTAGATTATAACAGACCATGGAGCTGAGGAAAGTAGCAAAGATACCATCACGGGGAAGCTGGATAATTACATGAGAAAGGAGGTAAGCTGATAGGGTTAGATGAATTATGGTGGGAGGAGACTTGTGTGGACCGTAAACATTGGCTTGGACCAGTTGGGCCAGGTGGCCTTTTTGTGTGCTTTAAATTCCATGTACTGTGTAACTTTCTTACTGTTATAACATAATGCTACATTGAGAAGTTCCTTTACCTACTAGGTCAGTGGTGGGAAAGATTATAGCTTTTACAGAGTACTCCTTAGGGGATGTTTAGACCCATTGTTATTGGTTTTGGGGAAGTTACCTATTTTTATTTGTTGCTGGGATATGGACAACACTGGCAAGATTGCACTGGCTGCCTTAGTTGCAGTAGGAAGGTGGTGGTAGACCTTCTTGCTCAGTGATTGTGGTTTACAGCTCAGATCTTGTTAAGCCACATCAGAGGCCACTAAGAGTCAACGACATAGTGTTGAAGACACATATATATACATAAAGGGAAAGGATTGATGGAATTTCAAAGGTTACGGGGAGAAGACGGGACAATGGGGTTGAGAAACTTATCAGCCATGATTGAATGGCGGAGCAGACTCGATGGGCCGAATGGCCTCATTTCTGTTCCTATGTCTTAATGGGACTCCTTTCTCTTCAAAAAAAGAAGGCTGAGGGATGACCTAATAATGGTCTTTGAAATAGTGAATGGTTTTGACAGAGTGGACACGCAGAGAATGTTTCCTCTTGTGGGGAAGAGCATAACTAGAGCCTGCAAAATAAGATAGTCACCAAGAAATCCAATAGGGAATTCAAGAAGGAACTTCTTTAGCCAAAGAGTGGTGAGAATGCGAAACTCGCTACCACAGGGAGTATTTGAAGCAAATAGTATAGATGCATTTAAGGGGAATCTAGACAAGCGTCTGAGGGAGAAGGGAATAGAGGGATACGATAGTAGATTTAGATGAGGAAAGATGGGAGGGGCTCGAATACAGCATAAAAGCCAGCATGCATTAGTTGGGTCAAATGACCTGTTCTGTGCATATATCCTATGTAACGTATAGTAGAAATAGCAGCTTCCTTTCTCTGCGGGAATTTAGTGGATCAGTTGGGTTCTTAACAACAATCGTCAGCTTTCATGGTCATTTATGTTCTAGTGTCAGCCCACAAATTACCAGACATATTGAATTAAATTTCACAAATGGCTATTGGTGAGATTAGGACTGACAATCTAGTCCAGCACCATAATCACTACACAAACGTACTTTAAATTATTTATCATTTGCCTTTATAGATGTAACTTTGTGGCTTTTGGAATCATAAATTTATAGAATTTTGTCTTAGGGTCATTTTCTTATATTGAGAAACTTAACTGAAAGGTAAATGAAGGTTCCAAGCAGGAACTAAATAGGATGTTGAAGCCAAATCCGGCACAACATTTTAAAAAGAATTAGATGGACACGTAAAGAGAAATCTTATTAAAGGGTACCAGAAAAGAATGAAGAAATAGGACTGGAGTTAACCGCTCTGACACAGATCTAGCAGCAAACAAAATACATGGGCTGAATGGCCTCCTTCTCTACCCAAAACTTCTGCAATTCTAATAAAGGGTGAGGTATGCCAGGTGGTAATGATGAAGGGTTACAAGCTTGAGTTTCAAAAGCCGATAGGAAGAAGGATTTTAGATCTGAAAAGCTGCAAAATAAAAAAGATCAGTGCTCAAAGCATTAAACCAATTAATGAAACTCAGTGGCTGGGATGTTCCAGTCCTGCCCACAATAGGAATTGTAGTGGGCAGGACAGAAAATTTGATTGATTAGCTAAAGGTCCGTTGACTTCCGACGGCAATTTTTGGTCAGATGGCTAGCGGGACCGGTAAATCCCGGCTAGTGTATCAAGACTGAACAGCTTCAGACAATAGCAAAGGTGCCAGCCTCCAATTAGTTCATTCGTTTAATCTCAGCTAAAAATGCCAGCACTGTAAAAAAAATCACAATGTTGTTTTATGTATACAACGGGATTCACTTCAACACAGAGCTTTCAACCAGGTATTTATAAATAACCATCGCTTGGCAGTACAAAACTTGAAAATTGCTTAAAAAAAAGAGGCACGTTGCTGAAGCTTTTCATCTTGCACTCATCAGGACAAACGCAAGGATGCCAAATTTCAAACAATCACAACAATTTATACTACAGGAGAAAAGGGATGGTTGGCAAGTTGACTCTGAGTGGCTAAGGTATTGCCATGGAGAATGCTTGCTTGTTGCTTTCTCCATGACACCACCTCAGCCAATCAGAGTCAACTTTCCAAGCCATCAGCACCCTTTTCTCCTTTAGTATAAATTGTTGTGACAATTTGAAATTTGGCATTCGTGCATCTATGCTGATGAGTGCAAGAATAAAAGCTTTGACAGGCTGTCTCTCTCTTCAGCAATAGTTATAAATAAATAGAAGACCCTGTGCCTGTAGGGGTCATAAGTGTTTTCTGTAGATTTGAGTACAATAGCATTTGCAAGCTGATTTAGGTATTGTGGTGAAACATGGGACAATTAATTCAATCTTCCCCACAATAGCATCTTGTCAACAAAACCATGCACTTACTTCAACACATTTGGCAGGATTTCCCCCCATCGGGGGCAAAGTTGAAGTGCGGGAGCGCAGGTGTGCCTCTGATTGGTGCCCCCGATCAGGGACGCGGCACCATTTTACGTGGGTGGGCCAATTAAGGCCCGCCCAGTGCGACGTCCGCATGGAAGCGCTATGCACTCCCTGTGCGGGCGGGGGGGAATCCCTAAATCGAGAGTGCGCTCTGTCGCACATGCGCACGAAAGAGCGCACTCATCTCCCTGAGGCTAAGTGCAGTCTCAGGGAGATCGGCTGTTCTGTGACAAAAATTAAAAATAGAAAAAAAACTTCCTGACATGTCCCCTCATGTGACACTGTCACGTGAGTTGGGACATGTCCATAATTTTTACAAAAACTTTAATAAAACTTTTTAAAACCCACATGAAACCTCATCCCGTCCGTGGATGAGATGTCATGGTTTTTCTAATTCCCGCCAGGGCTCCCGGCCTGCCCGCCAACCTTAAGGTTGGACGGGCAGGTCCATTAATTAATTAAATGACTCTGTCAATGGCTTCAATTGGCCATTGACAGGTCGGCGGGCGCACAGCTGATTTTGCTGAGCCCCCGCCTACCTGAAAATTTAAATAGTGCGGGGTGACATTGGGAGTTCTGCCCGACATCACCGCGCGTCATTTTAGGCGTCGGCGAGTGGGCCCTGCCCCCACCCGCAGGAAAATCCTGCCCATTTTCACTGCTGCTTAAAGCTCCTTTCCTCAACCCAGTCTGCACTTATAGGCTTGCAAAGATAGTGAGCATTTCTCTCCTCACTTTAAATGTGAGGCTAAACAGTAACTTCTTATTCAAGTGAGGAGGGGCCGGAACTAACCTCTCCTCATCCAAAAATTAACACAAGTAAAAGTTCCAGCTGAAACAATGAACGACGCGCAGGAACCAAACTAGCCCAAGTCGGTTAGTTGGGCTAATGAAAACGTCAGTTTATTTACTTACTGATGTTAGATTCGGGACCGTTGCCCTGCTTGTTAGCATCCAGCCATTCCCAGCACGTCTCGCAGTACAAGCGCACCTGTTCCAGCACGTGCAGGACGCGCATTTCTCTTTTGGCCTGCCCTTCGTCGGGCTGGGAGTATATGATGTTGTGCAGCGCCGCGCTGGCACGGGCTCGGGCCTCCTTGCTGTTGCTGGAATTCCTGCTCGGTCCCGAGTCCCTCTCGCTGTCATGCAGGAGCTGGATGAGCAGGGGGAGGCAGCCAGACTTGCGCATGGCGACGCAGCTGTCCTGGGAGCTGGACATGGCGAGCAATGTCCTGGACATGTCATCCTTGTCGCGGGTTGCCAGCATGGAAAGCAGCCAGAACACCATCTCTACCTGCAGAGTGACATACAGAAAGGCTTTATTTTCTCTCTATTATTTCTTACTCGTCCCATCCCAATTTTACAGGACTTGTACCAATTCTTGCAATAACTCCTTCCATCTGATTTTCTCCTCTCTTGCTCTATTGAAGGCTTTCATTCAAGCTAGGGTCTTGTTAAACAAGTGCCAGCACTTATCCCAAATAAAAACAGAAAATGCTGGAAACACTCAGCGGGGCAGACAGCATCTGTGGAGAGAAAAAGAGTTAAACTTACATATTAATGACTCTTCATGTGCCTACTGAATTCACAGAGGGATGCCTAACCATGGGTGTATTGCTGGAAATCTGTGTGTATATAGGGTTTCATTGAGTGTGGATGGGAGTCTTTTACTCTATACCTTATTGTTATTTTCTTAAGTTATTACAAGCTCTTACCTTACTGCCCAAGTTGTTCAGTCCTTGAGGTAAGTTATTCATTGTGCTCTCTGCACCTTGATCATTTGATTTTCCACGACCCTGCACACAGAGCAAATGGTTGACTTTTCAGAAGGAAATGTGACAGACGTTCTTTATTTAGATCCATCAAAGGGGTAAATACTCATGCTACCAAGTTCCGGCTTCCTCTGAACATTTCGATTTGTGCCATTGCCAGACAGTTAGTTTCCTTAAATAGTCAAGTCTCCTACAGAAACCCGAAGCTTTGTGCACACTGCAAGTTCCACAAGATCAGCCGTTTCCCTCAATAACAATACAATGCGCCAGAGGTTACATAGAATGCCCACCATGTCTTCTTATCCTATCCAAAAGGTGATCAATGCCACCTTGTCACCAACTATTGAGTGTCATCCATGGCTCAGTTGTAGCACTCTTGCCTCCGAGTCTCCGGGTTCAGATCCATTCCAGGGCTTCAGCACAAATATCAAAGCTGACACAGTACTTAGAAAGCACTGTGCTGAAGGTTTAACATCTAATCCGAAAGACAGCGTCTCTGACTCCCTGTTCACAGGCAGAATATTGCGCTCGTCGGGTGGATGAGGCGTAAAATGACATCGAGCGAGCGTCCCGACATCATCACATGATATTTTGGTTGGCGGGCGTGCACCGAAAGTCATTAGCGCTCCCGCCGACAATTAACGGGCCTATTAAGGCCATTAAAGATCTAATTAAATGAAATTTTTCGCTGCCCTTACGGTTGGCGGGCAGGCGAAAAGGCCAAGCGGCCTTTGGATTTTTGCAAAACCTCATCCACGGGCGGGATGAGGTTTCGATCAGTCATTAAAAAGAAGTAAAAATTTTTCAAACTAATTTCTAACACATCCCTGCTCATTTGACAGAGTCACATAAGGGGACATGTTATTAACATTTTTAAAGTCTTTCTTTTTTTTTATTTATCAAAAATCTTCATCTCCCTGAGGCAGCTGTGTGCCTCAGGGAGCTTTTCCTGCGCGCGTTGGCGCACATGCGCAAACTTCCACGCTCACCCTCCTCACACCCCCCCAACCCCCCACCCCCCCCAACCCCCCCACCCCCCCACCACCCCCACCCCCTCACACACAGGTAGCCCTGCAGCACGCATTTCACACTGGACGGACCTTAATTGGCCGGCCAGCATGAAATCGCGGTCGGGCTCCGATCGTGGGCGACAGCCACTTTCGCGGCTGCTACCAGGCCCGCCCGCCGTGCCCGCCCGCCGTGCCCGCCCGCCCGAGAGCAAAGTTCTACCCCACATGTTTAAAAGATCCTATGACACTATTTTGAAGAACAGCAAGAGCATTAGCCCCGGCATCTTGTCCAATACTTGTCCCTCAATCAACATCACAAAAACAGATTCTCTAGTCATTATCACATTTCCTGCTTGCTGAGTACAGATAGACTACCATATTTCCTATATTACAACACCACACTTCAGAAGTACTTCACTGGCTATAAAGTGCTTTGAAATGTCTGGAGGTCGTGAAATGTGCTATATAAATGCAAATCTTCCTGCCGTAGTTACGTCCATTCACTTGAACAACAATATCGCTTCGCAATTTTATGCTTCCACCTACGCTACCTGCAATGCTGCATTTCTTTGTGTCATCAGCAGATTTGGATATGTGGTTTTCTATTCCCATACCAACATCATCTAAGTCTTTAAGGAATACAGTGAATAGATGAGGGTCCCACACAGATCTTTACAGGATATCACTAGTCAAATCTGCCAAATGGCGTACCTGCCCATTATTAAAGGGCAATTAGGGATGGGTGATAAGTGCTGGCCTAGCCAGCAACACCCACATCCCATGAATGAATAAAACAAAATTCCTACTCTGTCTCCTTCTGCCCAGCTAATTTCCTAACCAGCTCAATAATTTTCCTTCAATTCCACGAATGGCAGCTTGAGCTAACAGTCTCTTATTTTTTTTAAACATTACAAGATTTTTAATTTATTTTTAATATTTATTTTACAATAGCCATTTTCTCTCATTATGACTTCATCAAGTACCTTCTGAAAGTCCAAATAAATAACCCATCAATAGACATTTCCCTCTCCACCACTTTAATAACCTTTCCAAAAACCTCAATCGGATTCATCCCTTTACAAATCCAAGCTGCCTCTCTCTGATAGGCTGAAAACTTTCTAGGTGGTTCAGTCACCTTATCCTCAATTATGGGCTGTAAGGATTCACCGACAGCAAATGTTAGGCCTAATTGGTCAATAAATTCCCTTGTTTTCCTCTCTCACCTTTAATAAATAGCAGATGGTCAAAGAGGGGCTTAAAGAGTGTCTTAATTGGTGGAGAAAGAGGCAGGGAAGGGATTCCAGAGCTTAGGTCCCTGAAGCCTAAAGGCATGGTTGACAATGGTGGGGCAAAGGAAATCAGCAATGCACAAGAGGCCAAGATTGGAAGAACCCAGAGTAATTGGAAGGAATCTTCACTTATTTCTAGTGTTATATAGAATGTTATATAAAAAGTCAATGCAAGTGTATGTTTAAAAATTGAATAAAGCTTTGACTGTCAGATCCATCCAGGATGCTAGTTGAGCTTCAGTTTACACATCTCAGCGGGGCATTTTAGAAAAGAGTGTCAAGGTGTTTCTTCACAAGAAGGGGGTGAGAATATTGGCCTGCTGCTTCAGGCCTCTCTTACACATCTATGGGCAATCAATTATGAAAGAACAGTGCAGGAGACAAGGGAACAAGCCTGTCCCTAGGTTAGTGAATGAAATGTTCAATCTGTTGATTGAGTTCTTCTATTCATTTTGGAGCACCAGAGGGCTGTATGAGCTTATGTTAGTTGTAACCCACATGCAATAACCTCTGCTAGAGACCAACAGTGTCTCTTGAAGTGTTATACTTAACAGCACTCACATGGGCCTATTTTTAAAATATATTCTCGAGTTAGATATATTCTTCCAAGGAGCAATTTAATAATGGAAGAACTGCTAGTTAGGCTCCAGAGTATATCTCTGACAGATAAAATGCAGTCTATGCCTGGGATACTTTGAACTGCAAAGACTTAACGGTCTGAGACATTCACTCCCAGCAGCAAAATCAGTCACAGAGAGCCCCTAGCCCTTAAAAAGGCCAACATAAACTCTGGAGCAGACAATCTAGGCAAAAAATTCAATGTACAGATTCAGATGAAGAACAATAATTAACATGACTGTTTCACTTGCTAATCATTCGTTTCCACATAGAATTAATTGTTATTTGGTAGCTCACTGTAATACTTTGGAAGACCAAAGTTAATAAATAATTATTAGGACTATGGAAAGTGTCACTTAAACCATGAGCATTCGTGTATGCCCAATTTAGATAAATTCTATGCTATCAAATTTCTTCCTATGGTAATGTTTTATGTGTAAGATTATTCACTGCAATTTATGATTGCCAAAGCATCAATATCTAAATTGGAACATAGGAGTGTACAACACTAGAAACATAAAATCATATAAATGGTCTCGCACAGAAGGAGGCTATTCTGCCCATCACATCTGTGGCGGCTCTCTGCAAGAGCAACTCAGCTACTCCCACTCACTTGCCTTTACCCTGTAGCCCTGCAATTTTTTTCTCTCCAGATAATTATCCAATTTTCTTTTGAAGGTTTTGATTGAATCTGCCTCCTCCACACTCTCAGACAGCGCATTCCAGATCCTAATCACTCGCTGTGTAAAAAAGCTTTTCTTCATGCCGCATTGTGTCTTTTGCCAATTGTCTTAAATCAGTGTCCCCTTGATTTTGCTGCCAATGGAAAGTTTCTCCCTATCTATTCTGTCCAAACATTTCATAATTTTGAACACCTCTACCAAATCTCCTCTTAATTTTCTCTTCTCCAAGGAGAACAACCCCAGCTTCCCCAATCTATTCTATGATTGAAGTTCCTCGTCCCTGGAACCATTCTTGCGAATCCATTTCGCGCCCTCTCTTTTGCATTCACATTTTTACTGAAGTGTGGTGCCCAGAACTGGACACAGTACCTCTGAGGCCGAACCAGTGTTTTATACACATTTATCATAACTTCCTTGATTTTGTACTCTGTGCCCCTATCTATAAAGCCCAGGATGCCATATGCTTTATTAACCACTTTCTCAACCTGTCCTGCCACCTTCAATGATTTGTCCACATATACCCCCAGGTCCCTCTACTCCTGCACCCCCTTTAGAATTGTACCCTTTATTTTATATTGCCTCTCCCCATTCTTCCCACCAAAATGAATCACTTCACAAGTGTCTGAATTAAATTTCATCTGCCACTTGTCTGCCCATTCCACCAGCCTGTCTATGTCCTCTCACAGCTTATTACTATCCTCCTCACAGTACACAATACTGCTAAATTCTGTGTCATTCACAAATTTTGAAATTGTGCCCTGCACACCCAAGTTTAGGATCAGGAAAAGCAGTGGTCCTAGCACAAACCCTTGGTGAACCCCACTATGTATCTTCTTCCAGTCCGAAGAACAACCATTCACCACTACTCTTCATTTCCTGTTACTGGGCCAACTTCATATCCATGCTGCCACTGTCCCATTTACACAATGAACTCTGACTTTGCTGACAAACCTGTTGTGTTGCACTTTATCAAATGCCTTTTGAAAGACCATGTACATCAACTGCATTAGCCTCATCAGCCGTCTCTGTCACCTCATCAGAAAGCTCAAGCAAGTTCATTAAACCTGATTTACAGTGAATAAATCCATGCTGGCTATCCTTAACTAATCCACATTTGTCTGGGTGATAGTTAATTTTGTCCCGAATTATTGTTTCTAAAAACTTTCCCACCACCAAAGTTAAATTAATTGTCCTGCGGCACCATCTCTATATCTAAGGAGGGTTGGAATATTGTGACCAATGCCTCCATAATTTCCACCCTTGCTTCCTTCAGTATCCTTGAATGCATCTCATCTGGTCTTGGTGACTTTTCAATTTTAAGCACGGCCAGCCTATGTAATACCTCATCTTTATCAATTTTTAGCCCATCCAATGTCTCAACTATCTCCTCTTTCACAATGACTTGGGCAGCACCTTCTTCCTTGGTAAAGACAGATATGCAAAGTTCTTATCTAGTACATCAGCAATGTTCCCTGCCTCCATATATAACTCCACCTTTTGGTCCATAATTCATCCCATTCATCCTTTTTCAACCTTTTATTATTTATATACCAATAGAAGACTTTTGGATTCCCTTTTTTGTTAGCTGCCAGTCTCTTCTTATACTCTCTCTTTGCTTCTATTTTTTCTCACTTCCCTTCCCCCACCCCCCAACAAGCTTTTTCAGCCTGGTTCTCAATGGTATTATCCACCTGACATTTATCATATGCAGCCTTTTTCTGCTTTGTCTTATTATTTATCACTTTTGTCATTCAGGGGGCTCTGGATTTGTTTGTCCTACCCTTTCCCCTTCTGGCAATGTACCTTGACAGTATCCAAACTGTCTCCTCTTTCCAGCCCCTTATTCTGTACAGTTTTGCCTCCCAATCTTTGATTCTAATTTACTGGGGCCAGATCTATTCTCACCCCATTGAAGTTGGCCCACCCCAAATTATTTTTTTTTAAGGCTGGATTGCACATTATCCTTTTCCATGGTTAGCCTAAATCTCATAATGACATGATACTGACCCCTAAATGTTCCTCTACTGACAATAGAAGCTAGATCCACTTGACCCACCTTATTCCCCAGAACCAGATCTAGCAGTGCCTCCTTCCTTGTTGGGCCAGAAAAGTTTCCCGAACACACTTCATAAACTCTTCTTCCTCTCTGCCCCTTATGCGATTCCCATCATAATCTGTAGATGAACCACTACAGCCTACATTGCCAGCTTCCAAAGTTTGAAAAATATTATGCACTATTGCATCTATCACACCCCTCAACTATATTTACCGCCAACTACCTAGCCAGTTCCTTCCCAAATCTGCCAACACTAGAATTGTTATTTTAGCCTTAGCGTCAATTTTCAATAATTCAGAGTTAGACTTGCTTACATTAATAGAAACCTATTAATGCAATATTAAAATTTCAACAGCCCCTACTTATCTAATCATTCATCAAACAATACTATCAGCTATTCCAGCCTCATATTATCAATGGGTGAAATATCTAGCCTCTATTGTTTTTCTAAAGATCCAGTGAAGGGAGCATTGAAGACGAGGACGCGAAGAAGATAACTTTGCAATTACAATGTAAAAGAAAATTAGTAAAATTTCATTAAATAGGGCTCAATGTAACATTATTACATTCGCTTTCTTATGATATTTCTGTTAGATTGTCACATCAACGGGCATATTTAGGATATTGGTTGTGGAGTTGGTGATGAAGAGTCAGTAATTTAAAATTATAGCAAAGAATCTCTCTGCTCAGTGAGTTGATGAAGTATGAAATGTTTTGCCACAGGGTGTGATTGAGGCAACAACCATTGCACCTTTATAAGAGAAAACTGGATAAATAATCTGCCTTGCTTTATAATAGCACTAGATGTCTCTAGAGATCTTGGTAAATATTCTTATTTACATTTACTTATTACATTTCTTCTCTCTGTTGCATTTTACATAAAAATTATGTTCCCTCAAACAAACCTTACCTTTATTTCAAATGGATTGTGACTGTGCTCTACTGTAAAAAGAAATGTGTATGTACAAACGTATGAGTTTTGCTTCTTGTTGTTTTTCTCTTATCCCATTTCTTTAATTCATGGAATGTGGGCATTGCCATCAAGGCCAGAATTTATTGTCTATCCCCACTGCCCTTGCGAAGGTGGTGGTGAACCGCCTTCTTGAACCGCTGCAGTCCATGTCCATGTCACAGTGCTGTTAGGGACCGAGTTCCAGGATTTTGACTCAGTGGCAGCAAAGGAACAACGATGCAGATCCAAGTCAGGATGGTGTATGGCTTGGAGGGGAGCTTTCAGCTGGTGGTGTTCCCATGCACCTGCTGCCCTTGTCCTTCTAGGTGGTAGAGGGTCAGGAAGATGCTGTCAAAGGTGCCTTGGCGAATTTTCAGATGACACAATGAATGGGTAGGAAAGTAAGTTGTGAAGAGGACATAAGGAGTCTGCAAAGGGACATAGATAGGTTAAGTGAGTGGACAAAAATTTGGTAGATGGAGTATAATGTTGGAAAATGTAAACTTGTCCACTTTGGCAGGAAGAATAGAAAAGCAGCATATTATTTAAATGGAGAGAGATTGAGGAACTCTGAAGTACAGAGGGATCTGGGTGTCCTGGTACATGAATCACAAAAAGTTAGTATGCAGGTACAGTAAGTGATTAGGAAGACAAATGGAAGGTTGTATTTTATTGCAAAGGGAATGGAATATAAAAACAGGGATGTTTTGCTACAGTTGTACAGGGCATTGATGAGTTCACATCTAGAGTACTGTGTACAGTTTTGGTCTCCTTATTTAAGAAAGGATATAAATGCATTAGAAGCAGTTCAGAGAAGGTTCAGTCAATTAATACTTGGAATAGGGGGTTACCTTATGACGAAAGGTTGGACAGGCTGGGCCTGTATCCATTGGAGTTTAGAAGAATGAGGGGTGACCTTATTGAAACATATGAGATCCTGAGGGGGTTTGACAGGGTGGATGCTGAAAGAACCTTGTGGGAGAGACTAGAACTAGGGTACACAGTTTAAAATCAGCCGTCTCACATTTCAGATGGAGATGAGAAAAAAAATTTTCTCTCAGAGGGTCGTGAATCTTTGGAACTCTCTTCCCCAGAGGGTGGTGGAGGCAGGTCAATGAACATTTTTAGGGCAGAGGGTAGATTCTTGACTAACAAGGGAATCACAGGTTATCGGGGGTAATGTGCAGTGCAAGTCACAATCAGTTCAACCATGATCTTATTGAATGGTGGAGCAGGCTCAAGGGGCTTAATGGCCTACTCCTGTTCCTAATTTGTATGTCTGAATTGCTGCAGTGCATCTTGTAGATGGTACACACTACAGCCATGGGTTTTTAAAATTCATTCATGGGATGTGGGCATCGCTGGCTAAGCCAGCATTTATTGCTCATCCCTAATTTCCTTGAGAAGGTGGTGGTGAGCTGCCTTCTTGAACCACTGTAGTCCCTGTGGTGTAGGTACACCCACAGTGCTGTTAGGGAGGGAGTTCCAGGATTTTGACAGTGAAGGAACGGCGATATATTTCCAAGTCAGGATGGTGAGTGGCTTCTGGGGGATCTTGTAGGTGGTGGTGTTCCCATGTGTCTGCTGTCCTTGTCCTTCTAGATGGTGGTGGTCGTGGGTTTGGAAGGTGCTGCCTAAGGAGCCTTGGTAAGTTCCAGCAGTGCATCTTGTAGACGGTACACACTGTTGCCACTGTTTGTCCGTGGTGGAGGGAGGGAATGTTTGTGGATGTGGTGCCAATCTAGTGAGCTGCTTTGACCTGGATGATGTCAAGCTTCTTGAGTATTATTGGAGCTGAACTCATCCAGGCAAGTGGAGCGTATTCCATCACACTCCTGACTTGTGCCTTGTAGATGGTGGACAAACTTTGGGGAGTCAGGAGGTGAGTTACTCACCACAGAATTCCTAGTCTCTGACCTGCTCTTGTACCCATAGTATTTATGTGCCTAGTCCAGTTCAGTTTCTGGTGAATGGTAACTCCCAGAATGTTGATGGTGTGGGATCCAGTGATAGTAATGCCATTGAATGTTGAAGGAGGTTAGATGATTAGCTTCTCTCTTGTTGCAGATGGTCATTGTCTGGCACTTGTGTGGCATGAATGTTACTTTCCACTTGCCAACCCAAGCCTGGATATTGTCCAGGTCTTGCTGCATTTGGACATGGACTGCTTCAGTATCTTCTGAATTGTGTAATCATCGGCAAACATCCCCACTTCTGACCTTATGATGGAAGGAAGGTCACTGGCGAAACAGCTGAAGATGGTTGGGCCGAGGACAGTGGGTTATGGATGGAGTGAATGCTTAATGTGGTGGATGGGCTGCTTTGTCCTGAATGGTACTGAGTTTCTTGAGTGGTGTTGGAGCTGCACTCATCCAGGCAAATGTGGGGTACTCCATCACACTCTTGACTTGTTGTGATGGTTGTGACCTGGCATTTGAGTGACGTGTATGTTACTTGCCATTTAGAATCTGTATGTTGTCTTCTTAGGATTACATAGGATATAGTGCATAGAAACAGGCCATTCAGCCCAATCACTCCAGGCTGGTGTTTATGCTCCATTTGATCCTCCTCACATCTTTCTTCATCTAAATCTACCATTGTAACCCTCTATTCCCTCCCTCATAAGCTTGTCAAGTTTCTCCTTAAATGCATCTTATGCTATTTGTTTCAACCACTCCCTGTGGTAGTGAGTTCCACATACCACTGCTCTTTGGGTGAAGAAGTTTTTTCTGAATTCCCTATTGGATTCCCTGGTGACTATCTTGCTGTATGCGAGTACGGACTGCTTCATTATTGAGTTGTGAATGGAACCAAACCCTGTGCAATCATCAGCAAACTTCCCTACTTCTCACCTTATGATGAAGGAAAAGTATTCATGGAGCAGCTGAAAATTGTTGGGCCTAGAACACTGCCCTGAGGAACTCCTGCAATGACATCCTGGGACTAAGTTGCTTGGACACCAGCAATCACAATCACCTTTGTGCTAGGTATGACACTAGCCAAGGCAGAGTTTTCCTCCTCATTCCTATTGACTTCAATTCTACTCATGCTCCTTGATGCCACACTCAGTCAACTGTTGCTTTCATGTCAAGGGCAGTCACAATTACCCCTCCTGATAGTTCAAAACTGTATTCTTCGTATGTTCAACTTTTCCTTGATAAAATCCAATATTTAATAATTCAGGAATAGATTCATTAACGTTTAAAACAACTTCAGCAACAAAAGCAATTAATGGCTCCTCCTGCCTTACAAATTCAATCTTGCAGATTGTCGGACTAGGGTGCCCCAGATCTAGTCAGTTGCTTAAGTTGTGACATTAGCACCTCACTTACTGGTGTTAAAAGGGCATCTCTAAATTCTCAAACTCTAACATAACATTACAGGATAAAAACAACCTCCATTCAGAACAAAGTTCTGAGTAAATGGAGAAACAACCCTTGTTCTGGCAACAATGAATTCTACCTGTGACTTTGCCACAAGCCACGATTCTCATTGCTTTCTTCTTATGAGAGGTTTTTTTTGTGTACCCAACCACAAAAATCGGTCTCTTGTTACAACACAAGCCTCCAGCTTTACAGTTAAATCAAACCTCCAATTGGGAAAATTATTCAGACTAAGCACAATCACATGTGGAAATGTTTTTAGGCCAAAGCAATGAGAAGATGCAATCAGATATACAGTTCTATTTAATTTTGTGCTTTGTTTGGCATTCAACAAAATAAATCAAAAAGGCTTTTTAGATGCCAAGAGCTCTTCTGATATCATCAACAAGGAACAAAGACACATCACGACACCAAAAATACATCATGGGCAAAATTTGATTCGGTGTCTATCAAAGCAAAACTGAATTCACCTTACTTTAGCTAACCCAAATGTAACACAAAAAATGCTCTAATTCCAACACACAGTCACCAACAGGAGAATCCCATCAATTCTAGACGCCAGAATAATAAGGCACAGAACCGTTGAATGGTGGTTTTATTTTAATTTATTATTTAGTTTTTTAAAATCATTCAATCTCATTACATGGGCTCATTATACTCAAAGGGCTATAAGTTTTTTTAATCATTTTGCTTAATAAATATAGTCCCTTGGGTTTGCATCTTGGTGTGAAAATGGCCTTAGGTTTTTCTTCAGTTTGCAATCAGAGGCATTTCTTTTTTGTCATCTCCCCCCCTCCAGCAAAGGACAAACATGGATGCAAATTGCCTAATTACTGTTTATCCAGCAGCACAGAACAGTCCACTGTTAATTATGAGGGATTTAATTGGTGTTACCTTGTTAATATGAGTCTTTCTGTAATCATCAGCGAAGTGGCTGTCACTTAGTGTCAGGCTGGAAGACAGTGTACATTGGAAATGTCCCTAATATGAAGATTTTATGAATTACCAGGTGGTGTTGGCTGTTTGTTTCACATGTCTTTTCAAAAGGAATTCAGTAATAAGGGGTTACACTTTTTCGTACCATATCTCCTAAAGCCCACATGGGCATAATCCAACTCTGACATGCTGACATAAGATTTAACAATATCAGATCATATTTGGGGTCTGTTGGGATAAATGCAATGTAATACAGTTTAACAGGAAGAATAAGGAGGTCACAAATACTCCTTGGAAATTAAGCATCTAAACGGGGTGGACAAACAGAGGGACCTGGGGTACAGTTAAACGGATCATTACAAGTAGCAACAGAGTTTAATAAGACCATTTAAAACAAAGCAAATGAAGCACTGGGGTTCATTTCTGGAAATGTGGAATTAAAAAGCAACTTGTATAGAACCTTAGTTAGACTACATTTGGAGAACTGAGGTTTCCATATTATACAGAGGATGTAGAGGCACTGGAGAAGGTAAAAAAGAGATTTATTAGAATCATGTCAGAACTGAGAGGTTATACCTATCAGAAAGATTGAACAGGCGGGGGCTTTTTTCTTTAGAAAAGAGAATGCTGAGTGGTGGACTGACAGAGCCTTGAAGATCAAGAGAGGGATTAATAGGATAGATAAAGAGAAGCTATTTCCACTTGCGGGTAAGACCAGAACTAGGGCCATAAATATAAGGTAGTCACTTATAAATCCAGTATGGAATTCAGGAGAAACTTCTTTACCCAGGGAGTGGTTAGAATGTGGAGCTCACCTTACGACAGGGAGTTGTTGAGGTGACTAGCACAGTTGCATTTAAGGGCAAGCTTGATAAACCAAGAGGGAGAAAGGAATGGAAGGATATGTTAATAGGATTAGATGAAGTAGGGTGGAAGGAGGCTTGTGTGAAGCGTAAACACCAGCATGGACCTGTTGGGCTAAATGGCCTGTACTGTAAGTGCTGTACGTACTTTGTAACCTTAAAAGGAGTAGCTTTGATTAAAGGGCATATAGTAACTGCCTCAGCTAGGGCACCCATTAGTGGTGAACAAGTTACAGAGTATTTTCTGGGTGAAGCAAGCAACACTGATTGTTATGTAGTATTGCATGGAGTGCCCAGCACAGAAACAGGTCAATTGCCCAGCAGATCCATGCCAGTGTTTATACTCTACACATGCCTCGATCCTCCCATCCTACTTCATCTAACCCTATCAGCATGTCTTTCTATTCCTTTCTCTCTCAGGTACATATCTAGCAGCAGCCGGGGAGCTGTGGAGCTGGGCAGCCAGATTTTGGGCCCTACCCCCAGTCCAGTGTCTGCGCCTCATTGCCCAGCCTAGAGAATGGGCTATTCGTGGGCCTTCCAGAATCAGATCCCCAGTGCCCACAACAAGGCAGCCCTGGCCCTAGAAGTTGGTGATCTGGTGAAGATAACCAAGATCAATGTGAACGGCCAGTGGTAAGGAGAGCGCAATGGTAAGCATGGTCAATCCCCTTTCACCCAAGTTCGGCTCCAACTTCCACCAGTGGTGAGTGAACTGTGTGTTTGCATAAAAGCATCTATGGCCACTTTTCAAGGAAACCTGCCATTGCCATCTAGGGCCTGCAGCTTCTGTCCACGGATGAAATCAGCAATACTAAGGGTTAGAATTCTCTGTTAAGACATCAAAGCACATCTGTGTACACAGCTGTCACTGTCAGGCAGAAGGCCTTCTTTCCTTCTAACTTTGGATTTCTGCATTTATAATTACCATATTAAAATTCACTGTATTCAGAAAGATTTATTCCAGTCACACTTAACTCCACAATCAATGCAAACATTTTGTCTGGCAAAAACATTCATATTGTCAGGCATTAAACATGGTGCTCCAATCTTGGACCTTTTAAAAGAATACCACCTAAAAATCCATGCAATTCATGCTTTTACTGCCTGACACACAAAAGCAAACACTGAATTTGAGATCAGAGTCAATCAATTTAGATGCATTTGGATAAGTCCAAATGTTGTCCCAATTCAAATCATCTGGATTTGTCCCTTCAAGAAAGGTCTTTGTTTTCCCAGTCAGCTAACGTTGGTTGGGGCGAACGCGCAGGGAGTAAAGTTACTTAGTTAACGACTTTTAAAATATTATTTTCTGTTGTTGTTGAAAATGCATATTCGTTTCTCATGTTTTTAGTCATCCTTTGGATGTGGGTACTGCTGGCAAGGTCAATATTTGTTGACATTGGCTAACTTGATAGGCTGCTTCAGAAGCAACCATATTGGTGTGGGACAGATAAAGACAGTAGGTTTCCTCCATTCAAGGACATTATTGAACCAGTTGGGATTTTTAATGAAAATCCAACAGCTCCATGGTTACTTTAACTACCGTGGTGGGAATTGAACTCTCGTTTTCTGGAGCACTAGTCCAGGGACATAGCCACTAACCCACTGTACACCTATCCATCAGCTGCTGCACTCCCTTGTTATCCATTTTGCTGGTGGCCTAGGAACTGTTTATCTACTGACCTTGCGCAATGTGATTTTCTATAGAAGGGGAAACCTTGAATTTAAACTTGAATTGACGTGAAGGCTTCGGGGATGGGTACAGACAATATCTAGGGAATGATTTTGTGGATGAGAGAATTCAGTTACATGAATAGATTGGCGAAGCAGGGGCTGTTCTCTTTAGAGAAGGTTGAGAGAAGATTTGATAGAAATGTTCAAAATCATGGGGGGGTCTGGGTGGACTAGATAGAGAAACTGTTCCCATTGGTGGAAGCATCAAGCACCAGACAGCACAGATTTAAGGTGATTGGCAAAAGAACCACAGGCGACATGAGGAAAGACATTTTACACAGCGAGTAGTTAGGATCTGGAATGCACTGCCTGAGAGCGTGGTGGAGGCTGATTTAATTGTGCCTTTCAAAGGAAATTGGATAATTACCCGAAGAGGAAAAGAATTTGTTCAGCTATGGCAAAAAGGTGAGGAGTGGGACTAGCTGAATAGCTCGTACAGAGAGTTGGCACAGACATAACAGGATAAATGGTGTCCTTCTGTGCTGTACCCATTCTAAGATTCTATGATTTTTACTTTGGAAGATTCTAATTTTAATGCAAGACGACTTAGCCAAAGATTCGCACTTTGGAACAATTTAGGAAGTGAGAGGGAACAAAGAAGAACAAAGCAAAGTACAGCACAGGAACAGGCCCTTCGGCCCTCCAAGCCTGCGCCGATCATATTGCCTGTCAAACTAAAACATTTTGCACTTCCGGGGTCCGTATTCCTCTATTCCCATCCTATTCATGTATTTGTCAAGCTGCCTCTTAAACACCACTATCATACCTGCTTCCACTACCTTCCCTGGCAGCGAATTCCAGACACTCACTTCCAGAACGTAGAACAGCTTCTCTCGTTTCTTCAATTTCGCGATGAAGGCACCACACAGCATAGCAATGAGCCATGGAGGTCAGAAAGAACCAGGATATTACCTGGTTTGTGCTAAACTAGCTGATCTCAGCAAGTCTAGTGGTAGGGCCATGACAACTGGAGTCTCAATGGGCCTACGTCAGGAAAATCCACCAAAGTTCCTCCTTCCAATTACTAATCAGGGACCTTTGTGCAGACTTGTGGCTTGTACAGAATTGGGAGTTTGCTGTGAAGTTGCTTTGCAGCCACAGAGTTAGCCAGCCAAGGCTGCAAACTGGCCGATTTTTAATTAGCCCATCTAGCCATTCTGAAATTCCTGATTAACAGTTTAGAGTGGCCACATTTCTTTAATTAACCTTGTAGGCAGTATGCAATTTTGAAAAAAAAAATTGCTGCTTAAAATTGGTCAACTGGTGATGGGCGACAATTTCAAAAGCCCATCTGTGGCTGAGCAAACCCGCAGTGACCACTCGACTGCCAAGCCTGGATGACTCGATTCACACACGAGCCCCTTCTTGAGAGGACAGGAAAAAGTTAGGCTTCTGCTGCAAAAGATTTTGCATGTCTAAAGCCATAAGGGGAAGGCTGCGCGTTATGATGGGCAGAATCTTAACTTCCAAAAATGAGCAGGGAGGGGTTGTGTCAGAGATTAAAATGCAAATAAGCTGAAGCAGGAACGCACCCCGGCTCAAATCCACCCACCCTCAGTTTTAACGGAGACCAGACAAGGGGCAGAGGATCAATTCATTTCCATTTTTAACTCAGGTTGGCTGGATCTCCCAGGCCTCAGGAAGGTTGGCAGGTAAATGGAGGCAAGAAGAAAGAAGGACTTGCATTTATATAGTGCCTTTCACAACCATCGGAGGTCGCTAAGCGCTTTACAGCCAATGAAGCACTTATTAATGTGTAGTCACTATTGTAATGTAGGAAATGCAGCAGCCAATGTGTGCTCAGCAAACTCTCAAAAACAGCAATGTGATAATGACCAGATAATCTGTGTTTTTTATCATATTGATTTGAGGGGTAAATATTGAACAAAACACCAGGGATAACCCCTCTGTTTTTCTTTGAAATGGGATCTTTTACACCCACCCATACAGGCAGATGGGATCTCAGTTTAACACTACATCTGAAAGACAGTGCAGCTCTCCCTCAGTACTGCACAGTTAGCCTTGATTTTTGTACTTAAGTCCTAGGAGTGGGATTTGAATCTGGAACCTTATAACTTAGAGGTAAGAGTGCTACCAACAGAGCCACAGCAGACATACAGTTTGAATCCATGAGGTAAGTGCCTTTAAAGCCCTGCTTGTGGGCCAGGGGTTGCAGGAGTGTTTCCTCTAGGCTCAACGAGCTCAACAAGTAACCTCCCCGACGATGACAACCAGTCTCTTCATCTCCCCCTCAGCGGATGGTGTAAGCACACCCACACACTGTCAGGAGAATGGTGGAACAGTACACTGTTAGTGCTGTACTGAGTCATACCAATCAGGAACATTTCAGCTCCACTTTCCAGTCTGTGATAATCAGGCCGTGATAAGATCTATACAATTTGTCTCCTGGGATCGAAAAAGGGGGGAAAAAAAATTAAGCCTGCTCCTGATCACAGGAATGGAGGTTGGGCGAGAAAGGGATTATGTTTGCCTGTGATGCCTCCATTTTCAAATAGTCTACTGACACTCAGTACCTCATCTCTCAAGATTAGCCCTTTGTGCAAAGTATTGAATAACCAAGAGCAGCCTTGGAAAAAGCAAAGAAAAGAGATACAATTGGATGGAAAACAGTGAACAGTTCTCCATACAGTGGCTTCCCAATCCGTGCTCTCTGTTCTGGGAAGTTACTGTTTGCCTTGAAGGCGCTTCCCTTGATAAACAGGATGGTGGACACATCCTTGTCACCAGACACACCTGTCAAAGGCAGGCTCCAGCTCTATGTGGGCAGAGGCCTGTGGTTTACCTGCTCTCCCTCCTGAACAGTGCTCACAAGCAGTGGAGGGCCAAGCAGAAAAAAAATAGCTTTAATCATGGGGAAGGGAGACGGATCAAAAGCCATCGCTTTTTGAGAGGACATGACATTTGAAAATAAGACATTTAAAATGGCACTTGAAAGAGGGCATTTAAAAAGCAACATTTGATAAAAAGGGCTTTTAAACGAGGGGGATTTTAAAAATCTGGATTTGGATCAGATCTGAATCAAAATCTTTGCAGCATGCAAGTCAAAAATTGGTTCTTTTCATTATGTATGAGGAAGTGTCAAGCAGTGTACAGGGACAGTGTAAAATACATTGCCCCATTCTTCAAGATGGTGTTAATGTGCAGAGGACAAGAGCGTGCTGTAGTCTCTAGGTTTACTAGACAATAGACTAAGAATGAAAGCATGGAAAGGAGAACAAGAACAGAATGGGAAAATAGGCAGAATTATGCAGCGCAGCTAACGTCTGCATCATGAATTCGATTTAATGGGGACAAACGAAATTTGATCTGTCATACTGACTGCATCCACATGCAGGCCAAGTATGTGAGCCTCTGCTGTCGAGCATCATAGCAATTTTATTTTCAAAGGGAAGAAAAGGGGAATGGAAGACAGGCGAGGAGAAAAATATGTGATTCAATGCAAAATTCTTAAATATTAACAACAGAGGGACTCATGCTCCCTCTTCATCCATCATTACATGAATCCTTTGCATTTGACAAGATCTTAATAAAAAATAACATTATGCAGACAGTGTTTCCTCGGGGTTATGCTAATTTTGCAGGGGGTGTCTAGATTGCAAGGCAAATAATGCCGATAATAATGATTGTTGACAGCCGTAATATTTAGATGGAAATTTGGCCAGGAGTATAGAACCATGTGAGGCATTCATGGAAAGACGTCTGGACAAAACGTTTGTTGATGTTTAACAAAGAAAACGTAAAAATGAAAAGGCAGACACCAACAAGCAGAGCAGCTAACAGCCCCAGTCAGCCACTGCTTATTAGTATGCGGCTAAAGCTGCATGTTTGGTACACCCTAGAGGACTGTACAATTTGAAATTCCTACCTGACTCCCCTCATGGGAGCACGGGATGGATTCCGACATCCCCTGTCCTAGTTTTCAGCACCATGTGACCCTGTTCCCGGTCCTCTGAGCCTTCAAGATGAACATCTCCCAACCAAGCCTTAAAAGTCCATCTACCGGATCAAAAGCACATTCATCCAGACACCACGCTAGCCTTCCAACAATTAAAAAAAAAACACGCTGGTCCTCTCAAGTATTAAAATGGCTGTGTCCTCCCCAGCCTAACAGGGGAGACGTGAAGAACTCACACGCCAACAAAACACGCAATGGAGAGACTGGGTAGAAATTTCCATTGAGACCCCCTTTTCACTTGCTTCAGTGCAAACCCCACTGCTTCCACACAATTCTGGCACAACACTCAAGATGACAGCTGAAGAAGAGAGAGAGAGAGAGACCGGCCACTGCCTGACTGCTACATCCCTGATGTCATCTCCAACACCCAATCACAAAGCAAGCAGTTAATCTTTTCACAACTACCTTTTCTTTTCACCCTAGCAACACAGAGTAAAAAGCAATGTCTGTAAAATGTAGTGACTTAAAAGGTATTCTTCGTCGATATTTTCATATTTTTTTTTTTTGCACATTTGCCATATGAATGCCGTGTCCCCTTAGTAATAATGACTCTTTGATGCTTTTAAACATATGTGCATTTTCCACCATAGAATTACACCGAGGGCCAGCCTGTAATTCTGCTTTGTGAAATATTCAGTGTTTGAAATTTGCATTAAAGGGAGCCAGAGCTATTTATTTTCTACTGAGGAGAAAGGGAATGTAAAATGCTCTTAGAACAAAACATTAGATTTAGAGACAATTCTGGAGACTTCCAAATGCTGGACATTTCACTGTGTCCTTCCTTGCAGTACTGAAAGACGGGTTTCTTTTCTCTATTGTGTCACGCCTGTGAAAAAAGATTTTTGTTGCTGATTCATACAGTGGTTTCCTAATGAAGGAGGACCAGAGAAAACAGGCAGAATGTCCCATCAGTAGTAATAGATATACCAAATTATTTCTTCCTCTACATTTCTCCCCAGCAGTTTGGAGATATTGGTCCGAAGGGAACAGTTACACTGCATTACAATAATCGAGTGACCATTCTTCATGTGTCAGTCACGACAGAGAGTATCAGCAGACTACTCGAGCACAGGAGGCCTCACAGCCAGGGACAATGGTGTTCTCACGCACCAACTTTCCAAGACCAGACTGCAGTGAGAAGCCTAGATGATTTTTTTTCTCCAAAACCCATGGAGAAAGAGGCCAGTGAAGCAGAGGGACATGTGCAGGGCTAGAATGGAGTATTATTGTTCATCTGGCCAAATCCCAATGGCTCATGAAAGATCGGGGCAAATTTTCCTGACGTTTGCCCTCTGGGGCATGTTGAT
The DNA here is from genome assembly GCF_964194155.1 of Cetorhinus maximus. Classification (NCBI taxonomy): domain Eukaryota; kingdom Metazoa; phylum Chordata; class Chondrichthyes; order Lamniformes; family Cetorhinidae; genus Cetorhinus; species Cetorhinus maximus. Next base: position 110,709,352 of record NC_135891.1, read on the forward strand.
TTCTTTGGACAAAAAGGGACATAGGCCAGTTTGGCTGGGTCTCTGCCCCTTGTATGTTGCCCCAGAATTTCAGGACTTGTTAGGAGGCGGCGGGAAGCAGAGCTGGCATTTTGCCCGCTGAATGCTTGTTCCTGAGGTGGGACAGGAGCCTTCCTGATCTCCCGCCTCATTTTTCCTGGAGGAACACTGACACTTTCACATCACAGGGTCTGCAGGGGTCCTGGGACTTGAGCTGATGATTTGTGCTGCCCCCCCTCCTCCCCCCTCTACCCCATGCCATCCCGTCCGAAATTTAGAGGCATTTGGTCCATCAGCTGCCAGAAGGACCTGATCTCATAGGCCTGAGACTCCACTGGAGAGTTGAGCAGGGGAATGGGCCTGACCTAGGACAGGAAATATTAATATTCCTGGCGCTAGATGGAAGCAAGTGTATTTCAGATGCTCTGCTCCACTGTGGGTAAAGGAAAATCTGCCCTATCCTATCCTATGATACCTTGCAGTGTCCCTGAAGAAAGAAAGACTTGCATTTATGAAGCACCTTTCATGAGCTTTCAAGTAGTTTTGAAACGTGGTCACTGCTGTAATGTAGGAACCGCAGCCGCCAATTTTCAAACAGCAGGCTTCTTCAAAACAGCAATGATAATGACCAGATAATCTGTTTTAGCTGTTGGTGTTGAGGCATCAAAATTTGCCAGGATACCAGGAAAAACTCTTGATCTTCTTCAAAATAGTTCCATAGAATCTTTTACATCCAACTGATAGGACCTCGATTTACCATCTCATCTGAAAGCTTTAGCGGCACCTCCAACAGCTAGTGCACCAATCCCTCAGCATCGTACTGGAGCGTCAGCCTAGCTCTTGTGCTCATGTGTCTGAACAGGGACTTGAACTCACAACCGACTGAATCAGAGGCATAAACATCACCAGTGAACCACCAATCACATGCTCCAGATAAGACCATTCAACTCAGCAGAGATCAGGGCTGGAAACTGAGATCTTTATAATCCACAGCAATACAAATCAATCTATTAAACTTAAAGAGGCTGACAAACAGCTTCAAAGAAGTGAGTGGAGATCTAATAGAGTTACTCAACATTCTGAGGAGTTTTGAACGGGAGAGTGGGGAGAAACTGGTAGGTGGGTCAGTAACCAGAGGTGATAGGTATAAACCAATTGGCCAAGGGACAAGAGCAGAAACAAGGAGAAATTGTTTCATAGAGGGTGGTTATGAACTCACTACCTGAAAGAGCAATGGAATCAGATTCCATTGGAACTTTCAAAAGACAATTTGACCTTTGAAGAACACAAATTGACCGAGTTATGGGGAGAAAGCTGGGGATTGGGCCTAAATTGGGCAAAGCGCTGGTGCAGGTACAATGGGCCGAATGGCACCCCCTTCTGTGCTGATTCAATGATTCGAACCCAGAAAATAACCTACATTGAAAAACAGCTCTGAATAAAGGCCTATGACCAAGCCCACTCATTCTAGGTGACCAAATAATTTAAATATTTTGTTTGGGGATTTTCTCTGGCATTTTGGGATCACACTCTGCAACTTAGATTTGTTTGTTCCTGTGAAAACTGAAACCTAATGGCCTCACACAGGCAGAGCTGTTAATAACCGCTTCCAGAGCAGACAACAAATTCTCCAGCCTCCGTTAACACTGTTCATGGGGAGCCCTAGAAAACAAAGCAACTCAGGGACTGTTTGAACCCTCAATGGGGCTGAGAACCCTGTGACCTGCCGACTCACTGCAAGGGTGACACCGAATGGATCAAGATGGCGCATTTCGCACACAGGAAGCTTCGTTGTTCTTCTGAGGGAAAGTGCGATGAGCTGCGTGCTTTTGCAGAGCCACGACGGGATGAATAGCCTCCGTCTGTGCTGTAAACATTCTCTGATTCTGTGATAGTGTCAGAAGCTGGGCATCAGCAGCGCTGAGTCATGTCTGGGTTCAAGTCCCCTACCCACACACTCAACGTGAAATTATTTTTAAAAAACGCGGAAGCTGGATGAAATAATTCATCCCAAGATTACATAGGCCTGCATTTTTTGTGGTCAGTGGCAAAGGAACAAAGCTCACTGTTAGCCATTTACTACTCTTACAGCTGCCCACAAGCTATTCACAGATTTCTTGTGCAGTAACTCCCTAGCATTGGGGGTCAGGAGGAGGACATTCAGCATTTCAAGCCTGTTCCACCATTCACTGATCTTTTTTCTAAATTATTCATTCATGGGATGTGGGTGCCACTGGCCAGCATTTATTACCCATCCCTAGTTGCCTTAGTTCAGAAGGCATTTAAGAGTCAACCACATTGCTGTAGGCCTGGAGTCATGTGTAGGCCAGACCAGGTAAAGACAGCAGATTTCCTTCCTTAAAGGGGCAGTGAACCAGATGGGTTTTTACAACAATGGTTGTAATCATCATTAGAATTCCAGCCTCTTATTGAATTCAAATTTCACTATCTGCCATGGCAGGATTCAAACCCAGGCCCTCAGAGCATTAACCTGGGTCTCTGGATTACTAGTCCAGTGACAATACCACTACGCCACCACCTCCCCCTACAGTGATCTTGGCTGATCTGTCTCCTAACCCCATCCACCTGCCTTGGCTCCATATCCTTTTATACCATTTGCTACCAAAACTCCATTAGGGGGGGCAACAAATGCTGGATTTAACATCCCCCACCCCCCCTCCCCCTCCCGCCACCACCACCACCACCACCACCACCGGCAAAGGGAGTGAGAGGGCAGGTCTGATTTATTTTTATTATTCATTCTGAGGATGGTCCTCTGGAGGCTAGCACTTGCTGCCCAACCCTAATTGCCCTTGGCAGGATGAATACAACTGAGTGGCTTGCTAGGCCAAGAGTCAACCCTATTGCTGCAAGGCTGGAATCACATATAAAGCAATTCCCTTCCCTAAAGAATATTAGTGAACCAGATGAGTGTTCACAACAATCCAATAGTTTCATTGTCACTATTACTGATACTAGTCAAGATTTTATTTCATTACCTGAAGTAAAGTTTTCTAGCTGCCATGGTGGGAATTGAACTCATGGGTGAAATTTTATGGCAGCGGGATTTTACATTCCCATCGATGTCAGTGGAGTTTAGAATGGCTTGCTGCATTGTATGGCCCGGTCCCACCATGACAGGGCCGTAAAGTTCTGGCCCCTGTTACTCATATCAGCTAGTCCAGTCTTCGGCATTGTTAGCCCAGTACCATAACCACTATGCTACCATACCCAGTTGGGATACACAGACAGAGTACAGCAATGCCACGTGAATTAATTCTGTGTTAAAATAGGATTTAAGCCATCTCTTTGTTACCAATGGACCGTAGTAGATCAATAGCTGATCGAAATTAGCTGAATAATACACATATAGTAATCATATCTGTGTATACATTCAAAGCCAATGAAATCATTCCATATAAATGCTGAATTTCTCTGGTTGTCTCTGACCTGTTACTTTGTGTTGCTTTTTTGGGAAAAAAAAATCTTTGTTGTTCACACTTAAATAAGGAAAAGTTATTTATGCAGTGCTGGAATGGGACTCTACAGTTTCTTCAGGAAGCTTGCTAGCTATAAAGACTCTTTTCAAGTTGTGATCACGCTTCTTTGCAAGGATAAACAAATCACCATCATTCATAATTTCAATGTGCAAATGACTCCGAAATAGTTTCTGTTTAATTTTTATCCCATCACCTTTCCTGTTCATCAGCTCCCCACATCCCATCTTCCCTGCAACCTTCCCAAATCAAAATGGTGGGCTGGAGACAGGTTCCTGGGATTCTGCTTGGGCATCCTCTATTTCCTTAACCTCACCACTGGCAGCCATACCTTCGGCTTCCTAGCCCTAACCTCCGGAATTCCCACCCTAAACCTCTCCACCTCCGTTTAACTCACTCCTTAAAACAGCACTTCTCAAATTTGGGTTGCAGTCCCTGTTGGGGTCACAGAAACAGCGGATGAGGTCATGAGCTCCCCCTCCTCTGAGTCTGTGCCTCACACTGGCATCGAGGCCCAGGTGGCATTATCTAGAATCTGGAGCATGGTTGTGATGTTTAGCCATTAATGTGACCTGCCCCTTTAAGGCCACTACTCAGATACTCAGACACTGTCCGGTTAAATATAGCTGCTTATAAGCTAGCAAGGCAAATTACTTGTAAATTTTAGGTACCAGTTCACAATCAGGGATGAAGTAACTGGCTATCTTTCTCCTTTTTAAGTTTGTTTTGCATCTGTGACAAGGTGCGGTTTCCGAAGTATGATGAATGTACACGTGATACAAAGGATTTATAACTATCAGGTCTCCCATGAAACTGTTGCAAGAACGATGACCTGAAACATTAACTCTATTTCTCACTTTGCAGATGCTGCCTGACCTGCTGAGTACTTCAAGCGTTTTTGCTTTTTTATTTTGGAACTCCGAAGGTGCTGTTCACAGTGAGTCAGAGGATTATCGGTATAACAATTTGGGGGTGTTATTCCATGCAATGCCCAATTAATTTTAGGGTGAGAGGGAAGAATTTGGTAAGTTCATATAAGATTTCCCTCGCGAGATTAGGCTAACTATTTTTGATGGATTCTGGAAAACTAAGTAAAATAATGTTTTTATACATTGGTGGGTTACAGATCACTTAGGGAGTCTAGATTGCTGTGACAACAGGCATGTTGCAGTCTGGGGTTATTGGTAGCGATGGTCAAAGCTCCAACATTCTTTCCAGCACATGGCCAACCAGGAAATTCTCCCACTCTTACCACCTGCCATTGGCAAGTGTTGTAAGGATTTGCAGGTTGATAAACAACCTGTTTACTTGCGTCATGAACACACCTTCCTTGGCCATCAAGTCCTTGGTGGGACTCAAAGCTGGAGCAGGGGCACTACCCACTGAACCACATGACCTCTACATTGATGCTGGTTAGACATTACTTGATAAGGTGTCTCACAAATGGCTTGTTGGAAAACCGCAGGCACATGGTATGAACAAAAATGGAGAAGTATAGATGAAAAGTTGGTTGAAAACAATGAAAGTACTTTCCACTGACGCCCATTTTCACCTGAAAAACAAGTGACTGGAAGGTGAAAATCTCAGAAGATGAAGTTCAGGAAAATGAACAAAGATCAGGCAATGGAAAAACGGTGAAGAGCGTGGATGAAGAAATACCTCGGGATTCAAATACATATTCCCTGGAAATGCAAGTGAAGCCATAAAAAAGCCACTAAAACTCCGGGCTTAATAAATGAGGGCACAATGAAAAGCAACGATAAATATAGGTTAGGCTGCAGTTATAGAATACTGTGTGGAGTTTGGAGTATCCTATTATAGAAGGGACATTGTAGACATGGAGCACGCACAGAGTAGGTTCACCGGGATCATGCCAAGGATGGGAAACTATGACGATGAGAGGACACTTGACACGTAGGCCACGATTTTAAAATTCTCATCCATATTTTCAAATCCCTCCATGGCCTCAGCCTTCCGAATCTACGCCCTACAACTTTTCGAGATCGCTCTGCATCATTCCAATTCTGGTCTCTTGAGCATCCTTGACTTAATTGCACCACCATTAATAGCTATGCCATCAGCTGCATAGGCCCAAAGCTCTGAAGTTCCCTCTTCAAATCTCTTCGCCTCTCTAAATCTCTCTCATCCTTTTGAAGACACTCCTTTGAAACCTGCCTTGCCTTTGTTCATCTGTCCTAATGTCTTCTTATGTGGCTCGGTATCAGATTTCATTTGATAGTGGCCCTGTGAAACGCCTTGAAATGTTTTACCATGGGAAAGGCACTATATAAATGTAAGTTGTTGTTGTACATGTTAGGTGCAGAAATTTGTTATTGTCACTGGAGCAGAGAAGGAGATTTATCAGATTTTTTTTTAAGTTATGAAGAATTTCAGTAAAGTGCATTGGGAGAGATTATTACCTCTGGTTAGTTGACCTGTCCTTGTGCAAAATAGTTAAATAGTTCCAAATGTGTTAGCTTGGTTGTCATTGGTGACTTGCAAGTTTTTTCAATTGTGATTTGTTTTGTTTTATGGATGTGAAATATGTGGTCCAGAAATTTGCATTAGAAAGTGTGAACCAACAGAAAAATGGCAGACAAGAAATTACCAAACTAAAATGGGGAAACAACAATTTATACTGCATGAGAAGAGAGTGCTGATTGCAATATCATGCAGTATAAATTGTTATTCCCCTATTACAATTTGGTAACTTCTTGCAAGCTATCACGTGAGTGCAAGACAAAAAGCTTAGATAGAATGTCTCTTTTTTCAGCTATTTTCAAGTTCTGTTCCACTAAACGACTAAGTGCACATGTGAAATATTTATGTTCTTGGTGGATATAAGACAGTGAATGTAATTGTAACTGGACAAAAACATTTTACAGCACTAAAAGTTTTCCAACACAAACTCAGCCATATATGGTAGATCCCTGGGTCACAGGAAACAAATATAATGCACTTCAGATCCCATCTTATAAAACTCTTCATCACGCATCATCTTAAAATAACAATGGAACTGAAAATATGACATCACTTGATGGGAAAATATCTTTGCAACCATCACAAGGTATAATCTAATGAACAATGCGTTCAGTGAATTGAATACTGCAGTCCAGTCTACAGATTCAGCCTGTGGGACATAAACCATTCAAGCTTTGTACCTGAGGTCAGATAGACTTTCGATTGAATTAAACAGCCTTGCTGTTTATGGGTATCTGTTAGCTTCTAGTTATTACTTTGTAACAGGCTGTATAAAATATGGCAATGCCTTTGAGTCTGACCTCTGTCTCTTTCTGATGTGCCTTCTGCTGGAACTGAAGAATTTCCTTTTCAATCTGTTGGATCCGGATCATTCGCATCTGTCAGGGAAAGAAAAGCAGAAAGCAATGAGCTTGTTTCTCCAATGCACCAAAGAGAGTTTGAGCTCCAATTTCTAATCCATCTTGAGTTATTTGGTCTTAGCTCGGATAACAATACAATTATTGGCCTCAGTTACAATTGGCCCTCGGCTAGGGAGGGATATCAGCCAGTGTTCATACTCTCAGTTGCTATCCAGTGATCCCTGCGTCTGAACATCCAACCAACCTAAAACTGCATTGGGAAGTGCTGGCCACCCAAAAGAATCATGAATAATAGTGAAGATATACAAATATTATGCCTACACGAGCAGGTCAGATGCTGGGAATTCCGTGGAGAGTAACTCACCTCTAGGCTCCCCAAAGCTTGCCCACCATCCACAAGGCACAAGTCAGGAGTGTGATGGAATACTCTCCACTTGCCAGCTCCAATAACACTCAAGAAGCTCAACATCATTCAGGACAAAGCAGTCTGCTTAATCAGTACCCCATCCATCACTCCCTTCACCACCAGCGTACAGTGGGAGCAGTGTCAACCATCTACAGGATGCACTGCAGTAACTCGCCAAAGCTTCACCGACCTTCCAAACCCAGGACCTCTACCTCCTAGAGGCACTAGGACGGCAGATGACACCACTATATTCAAATTCCCCTCCATTAAATTATCCACCATCCCGACATGCAACGATATCCCTGTTCCTTCATTGTTGTTGGGTCAAAATCCTGGCACTCCCTCCCTAACAGCACTGTGGGTGTTCCTACAACACATGGACTGCAGCGGTTCAAGAAGGTAGCTCACCACTACCTTCTCAAGGGCAATTAGGGATGAACAACAAATGCTGGCATAGCCAACGACACCCATATCCCAGGAATCAATTTAAGAAAGATGAGCTTGGGCGAGATACCAGAAGGCTGCTGTCTATGTCTGCCCATAGTGACACTGTTATTCCCAACCAGGATGAATAATTCCCCCCACACCCCCTCACCCCATCAGTCACTGTGTAAGTGACTGGGATTGATTTTACACACAATTTGTATTATGTAAGTATCCCCCCCACCTCACTATACTTTGCTGGAGAGATTCTTTTATTGGGACTCCACCCACTCCGCCCACTTTCGATCCTGAAAGACTTGACTTAGACTATGCTTGCTTTGCTGTTTGCTGTAAAATACGCCATTTGCTGCAAGTCCTGCTGTAACTCTTGACCCACCTCAAACTAATGGACTGACATAGTGGTGTCAAAAGACACTCCACAAACCCCCATACAGCTCCTCCCATCTGCTCCCCAGCTGCCAACCATGAAGAACTTCAGGGGAGGAGTGAGGAAAATTGGTCAATAGATGTTAAACAATCTAGATGTTAAACAATTGCTTGTGTATCTTAAGACCAAGTAGTGCACTGTGGTGTAGTGATATTGTCACTGGATTGGTAATATAGAGACCCAGGCTAATGCTCTGGTGACCCCAGGCTCAAATCCCAACATGGCAGATGGTGACATTTGAGTTCAATAATTTTTTAAAATCTGGAATTAAAAGTTTAATGATGGCCATGAAACCATTGCCAATTGTAAAAACCCATCTGGGTCACTAATGTCCTTTAGGGAAGGATATCTGCTGTCCTTACCTGGCCTACATGTAACTCCAGATCCACAGCAATGCGGTTGACTCTTACAAGGGCAATTAGGGATGGGCAATAAATGCTGGCCTAGCCAGTGATGCCCACATCCCAAGAACAAATTTTTTAAAAAGGCCAGATAAGCAATGTTCATGTATATGAAGTTGTGTCTAATTCACGGCATGCAAGGGTAGCATTTTTGAGTTCTAACATGCCGTCAGCACATAGCAGAAAAACACGTTGGTGATTATCTCATACTGACCTAGTGGAGGAAACGTGGAAACTCCACCCTATTCCCATAGCCTTTTAGGATGAGTTCCCACCGGATGATTATAGATTCTAATACTAACTCACCCCTCACATACTGACATCACCAAAAGCCTCACTGCACTTCAAATCCAGCCTGCTTATCTCCAATAAAAAAGAATACACCATCTGGCATCTTCTCTGGACACCAATCATTAGTAGTTACAGAGCTGACTGAAGTGACTTTGGACTTCAGTATCTTTTCATATGGGACACCCTTCAGTGTTTCAATGGTCAATGCCGACAACACATAATTATGATAAGGTGAGTACGTTGTGTTGCGTGACATGACATCCTGCAACTAATCCTGCGAATTTCTGAACTGAACATGTGCACCTCACAGCAACAACAACTTGCATTTATAAAGCACCTTTAACATCGTGAAACCTCGCAAGACGCTTCACAGGTGGGTTATCAAATAACATTTGGTTTTGAGTTACATAAGAAGCTATTAGGACAGGTGGTCAAAAGCTTGGTCAAAGGAGCATCACAGAGGAGAAGAGAGATGGAGAGCGAATAGGGTTGGAATTCCAGAGCTTAGGGCCTGGGCAGCTGAAGGCACAGCTGCCAATGATGACACAGTGAGAAATAGGGACGTGCAAGAGGCCACAACTGGAGGAGCACAGAGATCTCGGAGGGTTGTAAGGCTGGAGGAAATAGAGATACAGGAATAGAGACCTGGATTTTCACCCTTGAGATGGGTTCGGGGAGTTGGGAAAATTCCCGGCTCGGCCTCCTCAGGAGAAAGTGCCTGCCAAGAGGGGATCTTCATTGCTGGGGACTGGGTGTGAGCTAGAGTCAGGCCAGCTGACTCTTCTGGGAAGAAGTGCAGAGGCAGTCACAGGGGCTGCTGGGTGTGGGGTAGGCTCTTTAAAAAGCCCGCCTCGGTGCTGTGGGACTTTGTCTCAGTGAAAATAAAACACAAAAGCCCTCTAGCCACAACCCCTCACACCCCTTCACCCTCCAAACTCTCCACATGCTCAGAGCCTTAGATTCATAGAGCTTTACAGCACGGAAAGAGGCCCTTCAGCCCATCGTGTCCACACCGGTCATCTAATCCCATTTTCCAGCACTTGGCCCATTGCCTTGTATGCTATGGCTTTTCAAGTGTTCATCTAAATACTTCTTACATGTTGTGAGGATTCCCGCCTCTACCACCCTATCAGGCACTGAGTTCCAAATACCCCAGCCTCTGGGTGAAAAAAATCTTTCCTCAAATCCCCTCTAAACCTCCTTCCCCTTACCTTAAACCTATGGCCCTTGGTTATTGACCCCTCCACTAAGGGAAAAAGTTTCTTCCTATCTACCCTATCTATGCCCCTCACAATTTTTGTACACCTCAATCAGGTTCCCCCTCAGCCTTCCCTGCTCTAAGGAAAACAACCCCAGTTTATTTAGTCTCTCTTCATAGCTGAAACGCTCCAACTCAGGCAACAACCTGGTGAACTTCCTCTGCACCCTGGCAGCTATTAGAATAACAGAACACCTGCTCCCCAGAGGAAACATTGTTTGATTGACAACTCAGGCTCTCTGATCTCTGATGTTTGTTGACTTAAGTCAAGTGGTTTCAAGTGTTTGTGGTTTGTGGTTTTTGAAACTTGAAAGGGCCTGGATGATTAACTATTTTATTAGCTTGTTCAAACTTTCTTTTCAAGCATAGGGGAAACTTGTCAATGGATTACATTTTTCAAAACTTCTTTTTTACGCATCCTACTTTACACTGTGGTATTCATTGGTTCTAGAAAGTGTACGGTGGGTCAATGGGCTTGTGAGTGCCAGAGCTTGGCATAGGGAGCATGAGGGGCCTGAGGGTTGGATGGAAGGGCAGACCCTGGCATGGGGGCATTAGGGGGGACATAGGAAGTGGGTGGGGGGCATAACTTGGCATAGGGGGCACGAGGGAGACCTTTTGAATTTACGTATTAAAAGGCCCCCTCATGCGCTCTAGGATCCACAACTCCTCTAAGGGGCCGTGAACCACGACTCTTCATAAACCTGGCCCAACTCCATGAAAATTGCAGAGGAGTAGGAGATGCATATCTTCGCAATGGAGCTGGCCAGGTTTGGAATGTGCCAGGTTTGAAATGTGCCAGGCGCAGGCTTCTGACAAGAAACAGCCCACATTCTTTAAAGATACTTCTGAAAATTAGACAGCCCGTGAACGGGGTGGGGAATCCCGGAATCAGAACCTGCCTGCCATTTTTAAAGGGCTCCCGAATCGACTCAGGGAGTCCGGACCAGAGAGTGACTTGAAAACAAGGATGAGTGCTTTAATATTAAGGCATTGCTGGACTGAGAGCAAATGTAGGTCAGCGAGCACAGAGCTGATAGGCAAATGGAACTTGGTGCCATTTTAAACAGGGCATGAGCAACTTTGGATTAACTCAAATTTACGGAGGTGGGAGGCGGTCCAGAAGTGCATTGGAATAGCTGAGTCCAGAAGTAAAGGAAGCATGGATGGATATGATTTGCTGATCGCGAATCCCAACTTTGCAAACACAATCCCAGACGCAGTGGATATGGTTCAGAGTGAACCTTAATCACTTGTCCTATCACCTAACATGCATCTCACTACAATAAGGTATCACTAGGACACATCATGGAAATCCATTTCCTGTCCATGGTGCCCAGGCAGAATTCCAAAGAGGTGATATCAAAGTTTGGCAGAAAGGCACAAAGGTCACCTGATAAAAAGTAATGTGGCACCACCAATTGGAATTTAGGTTTTGCACCATCCTGTAATAGAACTGTTGGCATTGACACTGAAAGCGCAAATAAACCCAGGGGTCAATCTTATTTTGGAGCAAGTTTCAGGTCAAAGTGAGGCAGGACAAGTACAAAAAATGCACTCACTGGCCTAAATTTCAGGTTTCGAGTGTTTTCACACCTGGGCCTCCATAATGGTGCCTATCAAATTTCCCTATGGATTGGAATATAATTATTTATAATCCTTATTTAAAAGCTGGCTTCAGGTAGATGGAGGGAGTTTGAGAAGGGCGTGGCTGGTGGTAGGTGTGCTGGGTGGGGCGGGGGGGGAGGAATGCGGGGGTGGAAGGGAGTCCAGGACTGGGAAGGATGTGACTTTCCTTGTGGAAAGGACTTTATTTTCCTGAAGGACTTCTTTATCCTTCTGACCAATTGCAATTTGCTTCAGCCTTTCATGAATAATGATTTATATGCAAATGGTGGCCAGGGTTTGTAATTGGATAACTGAAGTTGCTCTTAACAAACTAAATTAATTATGAATAGTCGCTTGGTAGTACAGAACTTGAGTAGTGTTGAAAAAAGGCACATATTGCCGAAACTTTTCATCTTGCACTCATTAGGACAATTTACAAGAATATAAAATTTTGAAGGAAACAACAATTTATACTTGTTAAGAAGAGAGTGCTGATTGGTATTCTGAGTGTTGAGTGGTATTCACCACTAACAAGATGCTGCCGTCAAGCCAAAGAGGCGTTCTGTCTATTGCACAAATGAGTAATATGGTGTGTGATTTTCAGTGCTAGTGTGATGCTAGATATATAGACCATACGTCCCAAAGACTGGCAGATCATATCAAACAGCATGTCACTTGGCTGTTCACGACAGGGAAAATACTGACTGTACCCAACTAGCCTGTGCTTGCAGAACTCAAAACAAAGTGTCCAACATTAAATGTGATTCTGCGATTGGACAACACTTGCTAAACAATCCTGAGCATGCTAAGAATTATACTGACAATCAATTTAACAGTATAAGTCAGGCTTAACACTTATGCATGCTAGAAGCTACATATATTAATACACAGGGCCCTGTCCTTTGCAGACAGAAAGAGCATGTACACACATTGTGCCTTTTTCACTAAACAAAATAGGTGACAACCATTCCCTGGTTCATTCCCTAGGGGCAATGCCTTGACTAATCAGAGCCAACCTGCCTGGTTTGAATTTAAACAAAGCTTGGTAGTTAACTATCAGTTATTAGTTAACTGGTGCATTCTCCATGGCAACATCTCTACAAATCAGCACTCTATTCTCATGCAGTATAAATTGTTGTTACCTTCACAATTTGGTATTCTTGCGAATCTATCCTGATGAGTGCAAGATGAAAAGCTTCAACAACATGTGTCCTTTTTCAGCAATACTAAATTAATTAAATGAACTTTTTGCAGAATGATTGAAATTGCAATAAGTGAATAAGGCTTAAGAGTTGGTTGCTATACTCTGGGCCTGAGCAGTATAAATTATACTTCCTTGAAGGCTGATTCTCTCTGCGGGAGATGGTCTCCTGTGTGAATTTGTGGACCCACGGCCACTGATATTCCATCCATTTGGATTAATGGATGGGATTTCATGCATTGGTGGCCCATGATTTCCCAGCTAACAAGTCCTGAGAGCTCTGCTCAACACCAGGAACGTCTGATTAGAGATTTTTTTTAGTTTTCTGTTTGATATTGGCAGACACAAAAATATAGTTACTGGTTAGGAACACTTTAGTCGAGGGATATTCAAATGGAACTTTCCTACCATGAGGTAAAGAATTCCAACTTAATGAACTATTATTCAGCACCTGGTGAAAACCTTTCTTCGTATTTTTAATGTTTACATTTACTCCAAGTGGAAGAATTAAGCCCATCGACTCAAAAGAGGAAACAGAGTGATTCAATTGTATAACTGCCAGCTCAGGTTAACAATAATATTCATATTGAACTAAATATCCTTCATTGCACACTTGCTAAATTGACCTCACTAGACTTTTATATAGTCTGAATCCCTGGCTGTCTGCCTCACTCACTCTTGATTGGTGCAGTGGCTCCATTAGATAGCTTAGTTAAACTATAGTTACAAGCTGACTTTATCTGGCTCAGGGAAGACTCTTTTAAGTCTTATCCTGCTTTTCACTTGTGCACTGTCAAGTTGTGCATAGTTTTGGGATATAAAGCAGTTCTATAGGCAAATGAACATGTAGAATCCAGGGGCTGAATTTTCAATTGCATGGCGGGTCAAGCAGAGATACAGGCTCACACTGAAAGTTGCATTCCCGGTCAAAGGCAATTACTGTCACCTCCCCTCTTGGGTTCAGCTCTTTTGTCCTTGTTTGGACCAAGACTGTAATGAAGTCAGGAGTCAAGTGACTCAGGCAGAACCCAAACTGAGCCTAAGTGAGCAGGTTATTGTTGTGTAAGCGCCATGTGATAGCACTGTCGACGACACCTTCCATCAATCTGCTGATGATCAAAAGGAGGATGATGGGGCAGTAATCGGCCACATTACATTGCCTTACTTTTTGTGGACAGGGCATACCTGGGAAATTTTCTATATTGTGGATACTAATGCTGTACTGGAACAACTTGGCTAGAGGCACAGCAAGTTCTGGAGCACAAATCTTCAGTACTATTGCAAGGATGATGTCAGGGTCCTTAGCCTTTGCAGTATCCAGTGCCTTCAGCCATTCCTTGATATCAATGAGGTTAATCAAATTGGCTGAAGACTGGCATCTGTATTGCAGGAACATCGGGGGAGGCTGAGATGGATCATTCACTTGGCACTTCTAACTGAAGATGGTTGCAAATGCGTCAAACTTGCCTTTTACACTGATGTGCTGGTTTTGCCCATTATTGAAGTTGGGGCTATTTGAAGACCTTGCTCCTCCTGTTAATTGTTTAATTGTCCACTGCCATTCAAAACTGGATGTGGCAGGACTGCAGAGCTTTGCTCTGATCCATTGGTTATGGGATCGCTTAGCTCTGTCTATTACAAGTTGATTCCGCTGTTTGGCATATAAGTAGTCCTTATAGCTTTACCAGGTTGACACCTCATTTTTAGGTAGGCTTGTGCTGCTCCTGTCATGCCCTCCTGTACTCTTCATTGAATGAGGATTAACCCCTTGGCTTGATGGTAATGGCAGAGTGAGGGATATGGCAGGCCAAGAGGCTTACAGATTGTGGCTGAATACAATTCTGTTGCTGATGACGGCCCACAGCGCCTCATGAATGCCCAATTTTGAGCTGCCATATCTGTTTGAAATCTATTCTATTTAGCACGGGGGTAGTGCCACACAACACAATGTTTACAGTGTGAAGACAGGACTTTGTCTGAACAAGGACTGTGTGGTGGTCACTCCTACCAATACTGTCATGGACAGATGCATTTGCAACAGATAGATTAGTGAGGAAAAGATCTAGTAGGTTTTTCCCACATGTTGATTCCCTCACCACCTGCTGCATTGTACTGTTAGTAATAGAGTTGAACTGCAGAGACTTAAGTTGAAACATTAAGCTTATTTACAATATACTCAGTAGCAACTACATTTGTGCTTTCAACTCCAACTCTATCTCTACACTGTCTGCTGAGGTAGCCCGTGCTACTCTCCTATTGGTTACTATAGATCATGTGATCTTGCCTAGCATGTATTATTCTTAAAGGTACATTACATACTAAATAAAACCATAATTATATATTCCTCCCCTTTAAATCAACTATACATATATTTACAAGTACATATTTTTCAAGACAACATAATATTTACACTGGATAAGGAATTTAAAAGTTCAGTCTTCCAGGTGCTTTCCTAGTATGTATGGAACGTCGCAGCTCCACAACTTCAGATTCTTTATCAGGAACCTCCTTTTCCAGAGTTGCCTGAACATCAGGTGCTTCAGTGGGCACTTGCAGTTCGGTATCCTCAACTCTTACAGAAACATCAGACATGTCAGTCCTGGGTTGAGTATCCTCAACAGGAAACGCAGACCCAGTCATGATCACTGGTGGAAACAAACCTTGGTGATTTGTCTCTCTCTTCATTGAATGGTCCAAATGTTTACAGATGATCCAGTCTTCCAGCTCCACCTGGCAAGATAGAGGTCCAGTCCCCGCACTTATTTCATCCAGTAACCACTTTGGTCATTCCTCGAAGTTTTTCACGTATACCGGCTCTCCCACGGTAAATTTCCTCTTGCGCCTATGCCAGTCATGTCTAGTTTTCTGGCTTCCCTGACTTCTTTCCACCTTCCCCTCTAAATTCGGCATAATTAAGCTCAATCTCGTCCTGAGACAGCGTTTAATCAATAACTCCGCAGGTGTGACACCTGTTGTTATATGAGGCATGGTCCCGTAATGAAAAAGAAAGAGTGCTAGCTTGGTGGCCAAGGAATTGCCAGTTAGCTTTTTCATGCCTGCCTTGAAAGTTTGAACTGCCCTGTTGGCCAGTCTGTTTGAGGAAGGGTGGTACGGTGCAGTTTTCACATGAGTGATACCGTTGAGGCTGATAAACCATTGAAACTCAGCACTTCTAAATGCCGTGCCGTTATCAGAAATAACTACTTCTGGTAGTCCATGAATGGCAAAACTCTGATGTAGTTTCTCAATTGTAACACCGGACATTAGTGACTTCACCTCATATACATCCAACCATTTTGAATGGGCATCAAAAATGAGCAGAAACATTGCTCCCAGGAAAGGTCCAATGTAGTCAATGTGTAACCGCACCCAGGGTCTACCTGACCCCTCCCATGGGTGTAATGGAAATGTCGTTGGCAACTTTTGCAGTTGCTGACATTGCACACAGTGCTTTACTAAACTCTCTATTTTGCCATCCATCCCAGGCCACCATAGATATCTGCGTGCTATGGTCTTCACTCGGGAAATTCCTGGATGGGCACTGTGTAGTTCAATTAAAAGCGGCTCTCATCCCTTTGGGGGATCTCTTGCTCCCCACAATAAGATGCCATCCTGGCTGATTATTTCAGTTTGTCAGGTACAGGCTCCTTTGACCAAACATGTAGCACTTGTTCTCATACTTGAGATAGGACTGGGTCCCGACTTGTCCAGCCTCTGATCTGTCGAGCACATACAGGCGAGGAATCTAAGAAATTTAACAGTAAAACACGTTCCTTTGGAACTGGGACCTGCTCATCATTTTCTTGTAAAGGCAAGTGACTAAGGGCATCAGCGTTTGCGATTTGATTGTCACGCCTGTGTTCGAAAGTGTATCTGTCTGCTGCCAGAATTAAGGCCCAATGTTGTATTCTTGCTGAGGCTATGGGTGGTATAGCCTTGTCCTCACTAAATAATCCTAGCAATGGTTTGTGGTCTGAAACAATTATAAAATGGCGGCCGTGTACGTACTGGCAAGCATCACTTTTCTGCTGTGGTGAGTGTTCTTGATGCGTAACCTATTGGCCATTCCGTGCCATCATCCATCTGATGAGAGAGCACTGCTCCCACTCCACAGGGAGATGCATCACATATCGGTACTAATTCTTGCGTCTGGTCATAATGCACTAATAGATTGGATGAGAGCAACAATTGTTTCACCTTTATGAATGCTTCTTTCTAGGGCGCCTCCCAAGACCAACATTGGTTCTTACAGTGTCGAGAATGCAGGGGGGTCAGCACTGTAGACAAATTGGGTAAGAACCACCCATAATAGCTGATCATTCCTCGGAATGAGTTGAGCTCTGAGGTGTTCTTTGGTGCAGGTGCCTCTCTTATGGCCCTCACTTTCTCCTCAACCGGGTGGAGGCCCTGTGAATCTACCCGGTGACCCAAATAGATTACCTCCCTCGTTTGGAACGTACATTTTTCTTTTTTTAAACGCACTCCAGCTTGCAAGAAACGGTTTAAGATTTATTCTAAGTTTACCAAATGCTCTTTTTCAGTGAATCCCGTCACCAATACATCATCTAAATAGACTACAACCTGGGGTAGTCCCTGAAGTAAGCTCTCCATTGTTCTCTGAAAGATGGCACAAGTGGAGGAGACACCAAAAGACAATCGTGTATATTGGTACAACCCTTTGTGGGTATTAATTATGACAAATTCCTGGGAGGCATTATCCAACTGTAGTTGTTGATAAGCAAGACTCATGTCAAGCTTTGTGTACATTGCCCCTTCTGCCAGCTTGGCATACAGGCCTTTGATTTTTGGAATGGGATGCCTGTCTAGCTTAGCTACTTTATTAACCGTCAGTTTGTAGCCTCCACAAATTCAGACGCTTTGGTCGGGTTTAAGGACGGGGACTATGGGTGCTGCCCATTCTGAGAACTGAACAGGTTGTATAACGCCCAGTTTCTCTAGTCTGTTCAGTTCAATGTCGACTTTTTCTCACAGGGCATATGGCACCAATCCCACCTTCATGAAATGAGGTGTTGCTTCCAGATCCACATGAATCTTGGCCTGCAGGCCCTAGATTTTCCCCAGTTTGTCCTTAAAGACAGTGACGTACTTTCTAAGTAGCTCTGGTAGCCCACTTGCTCTCAATTGGAAAATTTCAGACCATTCAAACTTAATCTCCTTTAACCAATTTCACCCCAGGAGGCTCGGCCCTTCACCTGCTGCTACCATCAAGGGTAGCTTTGCCAATTGGCTTCCAGAATGGACAGTTTCTCTGCTTTATGCCTTTTACTTGAATGTCTTCACGCGTATATGTTTATAGCTTGGCGGCTGTTTCTTCTAAACTTAATTGATATTCTCCATTATTCAAATATCTGAACATATGTTCCCCAATTACTGTAGTGGAAGCTCCCGTGTCCACTTCCATTCTAACAGGTTTGCCATTTACTTTCACTGTGACAAATATTGGTTCTGTCTTTCCAGCTTTCAGATTAAACAATGAGTAAATGCCTGAATTTGTTGTTTCAGGTTCGTCTACATTGTAGATTTCATTGGGCTTCTTCTTTTGTTTACAAGCCTGCCTGACTCTTTCCTTGCATTGCCTCATCGTATGTCCATTTCTGTGACAATAGTAGCATTCATTTTTTTTAAACTGCTAATCACTAAAAGACTGATTGTTTCCACCTCTATTAAAATTATTCTTCGAGTTCGCTGTTAAGTTATTTTTCTTTATTCTTCGGCCAGCGAGGGCTGTTTCCCGTTTCTCGGCGGAGTCTCGCTTTTTCGCACCTCTTTCGGCTGAGGTTTCCCGCCCAGTGTGGAGGACGTGCCATTTTGCGCACCCTGTATTGCTTTTGAATCTCTTACTGCACTTTCCATGGCCAGCGTTATCTCTAGCACTTTCTTGAAATCCAGATTCACTTCAGATAATAATCTTTTCTGAATAGTGTCTTCTTTCACACCACACACTAAAAGATCTCTGAGCATATCGTTCAGAGTCGTACTGAACTCACAATGTTCCATTGACTGCTTCAAATTTTCCATGTAGCATGCAATTGTCTCACCCAGTGCTCTCTTTCACAAATTAAACCTGAACCTCTGCATTGTGACTGAGGGCTTGGGTTAAAAGTAACACTCCACAAGGTCCACCAATTCATCGAGATTCTTCAAATCTGGGGCGCTGGGTGTCATCAAACCTTGAACTAAACCGTAGATTTTGCTCCCACAAGTACTCAAAAGGATTGTTCGCCTCTTCTCTTCCCCCATAATCTCATCGCTTGAAAAAAGAATGTGAGGCGTTCTATGTATTGAGACCAATTGTCTGTGGCTGGTACAAAAGGATCAATTCTCCCAAATTGTGGCATTTTGAGAGAGGATAATTTCTTCAATTCTAAAGGAGCTTGCTACTTACAATCACTGGACAAGGTACAGTGCTGGTTTCTTTTTAACTTTATTTCTTCTGTTCAATCCTGTTTTATCCTCTTCGCCAGTTTGTTGCATGGTGGCCAAGTTGTACTATTAGAAATAGAGTAGAACTGCAGACACTTCTTAAGTGGAAACATTAAGTTTATTTACAATGTACTCAGCAGCAACTACACGTGTGCTTTCAACTCCAACTCTATCTCTGCATTGTCTGCTGAGGCAGCCCACGCTACTCTCCTATTTGTTACTACAGATCATGTGATCTTTCCTAACAAGCATTATTCTTAAAGGTACATTACATCCTAAATGAAACTGTAATTACTACAGACAGGTAGGTTAGTGAGGAAAAGATCTAATAGGTTTTTCCCTCATGTTGATTCCCTCACCACCTGTTACAGGCCCAGCCTAGCAGATATGTCCTTTAGGGCTCGGCCAGTTCGGACAGTAGTGGTGCTACTAAGCCATTGGATTCATTGCAAATTTGAGTTCATTATATAAGAAATGAGCAGATAATCTGGTTTTACATTCCAGTGCAGTGCTCAGAAGTGCTGCATTGTCAAAGTTCTAGCTGGATGTTAAGCACGATCCTATTTACATTTTCCAGTGATTCAAGACGGCATTAAAGATTACTATTTGTACTATTTGAAGTGTAAGCAATCTTCATGGAACTCTGGCCAAAATTAAACTCTTGACTAATACTCCCAATTAACAGATTAACTAGTCTTTGGGCAGAATTTTCCATGTCCGCTGACATCGGGCATGTTTGGCGGCGTGAGCGGACAAGATGGCAAGAAGGCCAGAAATCAGTTTCATGCCATCCGCTCAGCCTGTCGATAGAGAGCCGCGTTTCCCACCATCAGATGTCGGGAACCTCATTGTAATACATCTGCATATCATTATAAGGCCAGCCTGCCGGAATCAACCCCCACGCTGGATCGTCCGCCCATGTCAGCATGCGATCACACCGACGTGTTTCACAACAGCATATATAAGGCGTACACTTGACGGGCTGCGCTTTGAGGGGAACTCGGAGGTGAGTACGCAGTAATGTTGCACAGCGCTCACGAGGGTCGCTGGTTAGACTTCAGGGTTGAGGCGCATTGGAGAGGAGAGGCCAGGGCTGCCCTGCAGTTGAAGCATGTTTGGGGGGTGGGGCAAGGGCTGCCCTGCAGTTGAAGCATGTTTGGGGGGTGGGGCAAGGGCTGCCCTGCAGTTGAAGCATGTTTGGGGGGAGAGGCAAGGGCTGCCCTGCAGTTGAAGCATGTTTGGGGGGAGAGGCAAGGGCTGCCCTGCAGTTGAAGCATGTTGGAGGGGGCAGCAAGGGCAGTCCTCCAGTTGATGGTAGTGCACAAACACGTGTGGGGAAGAGGGGAGGGAAGCGGCCACTCATTCGGGACGCCTAATTAAGTGACCATTCCTCCGCAGCTGAAACAGTTCAGACACAGCCACATTGACATGCGTGGAATTGGGCCTCTAGCTCATCTGCCCACCCAAGCAATGGCAACTTCTCACGTCATAGCGCCCCAAACCTGCTGCATTACTTATTCGTTCCCGGGAAACAAGCTGTTTTGATGGCGGGCGGGCTCTGATTCGCCTGCCACACCGTCACCTTGCCCCTTCATCATGCCAGGCGTCATATTTAAAGTACAACCACACGCACACTTCTCAGTGCTTCTAGTTCAGGCCTGCTGCACAGAAGACATGGCCCTGAAAGGCAAGAAGACTGCAGCCCCCAGGTTTAGTTTCGCATCCCTCAAGCGCATTTTGGATGCTGTGTAGGCCCACCATGATGTCCTCTACCCCCACTTTGGCCGCAGGAGGGGCAACAACATTACCACTCCGGCTTGGTAGGCGATGGCAGTGGTGATCAGTGCCAATGCTGCACAGAAGAGGTTGGCCATCCAATGTAGATGGAGGATGAATGATCTTATCCATGCCGCCAGGGTAAGGCAACCATCTTATCTCTCTAAACTCACACACTCACAAGGCCATCACACATTCTCACTCACTGCCAGCCCAAGGGACATCACCACTCATTCTTTCACACACACACCCTCACATCCCCATCTGGTCTCATCTGCTCTGGAGACTGCCTCCTCAGCCCTCACCATCTTGAGGCCATTTGCACAGATCAACGTGCCCCCACACCAATCCTGGGATACTCCCCTTCCCCAGTACGGCCCTTGCCCTGCAGCCTCTTCCTTTGTCTGAGGCCACTCCTCCCTCTTCCCCAAGCAAGCCCTCACCCTGCAGCCGTACAAAGCCAGCCCTGCCTTATGGCTGGTCTGGTAGGTGGTGACTTGCCCATAAGCTTCCCTAAAAGTGCTGTGGTGCCGCCTGTGAAGCCTGGCGCTGATGACTGCGAGTGCTGCCCGAGGCAAGATAGGCAAACAAACCTCGAAGTCTCAAGCGAAGTGCAGCTCACCAGGCACATGTCACTTATGTGCAGTTGTGAAACACGTTGGTGTGCAATCATGCCGACGTGGGCGGATGATCCAGCGTTGGGGGTGGGTCCGGCGGGCTAGCCTTACAATGACAGACAGATGTATTACAATGAGGTTCCCAGCGTCCAATGGCGGGAAACCCGGTCCACCATGGACAGGCTGAGCAGACAATTGCAAACTGGTTTCACGACATCATGAAACCGGTTTTTGGCCTTCTCACCATATTGTCCGCTCGCGCCGCCGAGCACTCCTGACACCAGCAGGCACGGGCAATTCCATCCTACGTCAATTATGTAGGGAGGTAGAGGCAGCCAAAGCAGGCAAGAATAACACCCCCAAAAAGTCAGGGACAGTCCAGACAGGCTCAGAAAGTTGGAGAAAGCCAGCAGGGATCTGCCGAAGTGCAGGGAACCGAGAGAGGTCCGGAAGCCCTACAGGGCACAATACAACCCGTGAGGGTTGTAGAGGCTAGAGAAAAGCATATTAAATTTATAAAGGCCGAAGCCAGGCCTACAAGAAAAATGAGTCAAGATCAACCCCATGAGGGCTGATGTGGTTAAGGAAAAGTCACTTGAATTTAAAAAGGCTGAAAGCAGGCCAGCATTAGCAAATGAGGTCCATGAAGGGCCCATAAAAGTTAAAAAGGATGAAGGAACAGAGTCAGTGATCAGTTTAGTAGACACTTTCAGGGCAGATTTAAATGGGAACATAGAAGTTCCCAATTAGAACAAGAAAGAGAGAGGGTGATGCCCCACTTAGTTAAATGGCCACAGGGGAGTACAGCAGGAGCTGAACATCCACTCAGGGGCAGTAGCGTTCCAGGAGACATGGAACAGGTTAGGGGAAAGCCCATTCCCAAAACAAAGGAGGAAGGGAAGAGAACACACCCCAAAGTAAGCAACACTTGTGGAGACCACAAGGAGAATGTCAGTGGAACCCATGCAGGGTTAACCACTGGTAAGCAAAATGAATCACAGAATCACAGTGTAGAAGAGGCCCTTCGGCCCATCGAGTCTGCACCGACACGTGAGAAACACCTGACCTACCTACCTAATCCCATTTACCAGCACTTGGCCCATAGCCTTGAATGTTATGACGTGCCAAGTGCTCATCCAGGTACTTTTTAAAGGATGTGAGGCAACCCGCCTCCACCACCATCCCAGGCAGAGCATTCCAGACTGTCACCACCCTCTGGGTAAAAAAGTTTTTCCTCACATCCCCCCTAAACCTCCTGCCCCTCACCTTGAACTTATGCCCCCTTGTGACTGACCCTTCAACTAAGGCTGCTCCCTAGCCACCCTGTCCATGCCCCTCATAATCTTGTACACCTCGATCAGGTCACCCCTCAGTCTTCTCTGCTCCAACGAAAACAACCCAACTCTACCCAACCTCTCTTCGTAACTTAAATGTTTCATCCCAGGCAACATCCTGGTGAATCTCCTCTGCACCCACTCCAGTGCAATCACATCCTTCCTATAATGTGGCAACCAGAACTGCACACAGTACTCCAGCTGTGGCCTCACCAAGGTTCTATACAACTCCAACGTGATATCCCTACTTTTGTAATCTATGCCTCGATTGATAAAGGCAAGTGTCCCATATGCCTTTTTCACCACCCCACTAACATGCCCCTCCACCTTCAGAGATCTATGGACACACACACCAAGGTCCCTGTATTCCTCAGAACTTCCGATTGTCATGCCGTTCATTGAATACTTCCTTGTCAAATTATTCTTTCCAAAGTGTATCACCTCACATTTTTCAGGGTTAAATTCCATCTGCCACTTATCTTCCCATTTGATCATCCCGTCTATATCTTCCTGTAGCCCAAGACACTCAACCTCACTGTTAACCACCCGGCCAATCTTTGTGTCATCCACAAACTTACTAATCCTACCCCCCACATAGTCATCTAAAACAGACCAAGTTTTAAACCTTAACAAGCCCAGCGGCGTTGATGGAAAATTCGCTAAAAGCAAAGTGCCGGACGCCAGCCCAGAATTCCTACAGGAAGCAAAAATCAAACTACAGCCCACTAACCTCCTGGAAATCAGATTTGTTAAAAGGCCTGGGTTTGAGCTATTAAATTCACAGGTTAGGGAAGTGGGGGGCCAGGGGTTAAAACTGATCAGAGCAGACCAGGCTTGCAATCAGGAAAGTTTGCATCAGCACACTGAGAACCACTGTGCTAAGTAGCATGAAGGCAGAGCCAGTGGGAGGCACAGAATGCCACTATCCCCACAGGTAACCCAGAGTATCTTTGCTGGTACCAGCAACCTGGGAGCTAACAGCCATGTAAAAGGACCAAACCCCTTAGATGATACTTAATCCAAAGTTACAGCAGGGAAAAGGCACAGGGTTTCTGATAAAATTATCAAAAGAATAAAGCAACTCCAGAAACCTGAGATAAAAACAAAAAACTATTGCGGATGCTGGAAATCCAAAACAAAAACAGAATTACCTGGAAAAACTCAGCAGGTCTGGCAGCATCGGCGGAGAAGAAAAGAGTTGATGTTTCGAAGGGTCATGAGGACTCGAAACGTCAACTCTTTTCTTCTCCGCCGATGCTGCCAGACCTGCTGAGTTTTTCCAGATAATTCTGTTTTTGTTCCAGAAACCTGATGTAAGTCTAATCTGTCAATATGAAGACAGGTTTTGTTTGTGACCATTATCTGAAAGGGAAAAGCAATGTGTCAGCATGTTACCCAGGATCTAATGCAGTTTAAGGTCATCTGGGTATCAAAATCACGGTACAGCAGAAGGCACACAATTAGATTAAAAGTGTGAACGGGTGTGCATGTTATTTTTAATTCTCTCAATATTTGGACATCTGTAATGAAACACATTATAATTTCATCGACTGATCAAGCATATATTGAACTGTTTAGAAAGGACTTTTAAAAAAGCAAGCAAAGACACTGCCTTAAGATGGCTGCCACAAGTCACAAGATGTCTGGTATAACCAGTTGACCTTTTTTCTGGAAAGTTCCAATGCGGATTACAATTAAGACATGTCCAGACATCCTCATGGAATTTCATACCTGCTGATGTTAAGAACTACTTCAAAAGGTTTACTGAAACTCTTCTGGATATCACATTTGCAATTCTATAAGGCTACCTCTCAAGCAGATACAGAAAGTCTACCAGTACAATAGTTATATGGAAAGGTAATTTTCCTATCTCATCAAAATGGACGATGGATCAGTCAGAAGCTAATGGCTGGCACATTATAGGCCATGAGACAATAGCCATAGTCTGGCCAGACAACGGCTAAGCAAATACCTTCTGACATTATTATGGGGCAAGAGGTTGTGTGGCTGGAATAATCATTTTTGAAATTTCTTTTACAACACGCAAGCTGCTAAGGAGTTGTTTTGGAAGGAGCCTTCCAGTGGGGAAGTAATACTCTCCCTCTTTCCTTCTCTCCCAAATTAAGACTCTATCACTGTTATAGTTTCAAAAATCCAGCAGAGAGATAGTGAATTTCCAACGAAAGGAACCTCAGGTGCAAAAATCATTGACTTAGAACCATAGAACCATAGAAAAGTTACAGCACAGAAGGAAGCCATTTGACCCATCTTGTCCATGCCAGCCCGAGGACACCCAGGTGCCTTTCTAATCCCACCTTCCTGCACCCGGCCCATAGCCCTGCAGCTTACAGCACTTAAGGTGCAGATCCAGGAACTTTTTAAAAGAGTTTAGAGTTTCTGCCTCTACCACCAACTTGGGCAGCGAATTCCAGACACCCACTACCCTCTGCGTAAAAAAGTTCTTCCTCATGTCCCCCCTACACCTTCTGCCACTTATCTTGAATTTATGTCCCCTGGTTCTAGAATTCTCCACCAAGGGAAACAATTTTATCCCATCCACTCTATCTATTCCCCTCATAATTTTGTACACTTCTTGAAAAGATGGAGTACATTTTAAAAATAAATTGTTTGTGGCAATTGCAATTTTATATGGGCTCCTGTAATTTCAAGATCGCTGTGGAGAAAAATCTGCTGCAGCCACAGATATCAGCAAAGGACTCAAAAACACTGAGCTCTCTAGTTTTTTCCTTTTTGCATTGTACTTTAATTTGGTGAAGAAAGTAACTACCTATGGTATAACTTGTAATTTTGCATGCTTGTGTATCTGTGTGTGTTGCAAAGGTCAGGCGTGGATTTACCTTTTTAAATATTTTTATTTCTTTACCTGGGTGGGTTATTAACTCAATAAAAAAACTAACCCCTTTTTGTTTTGAACTCAAGAAAGCCTCCCATACTAATTTCTTTGCATTTAGCACATAAATGATTAAGCACAAACATTTATCCTTACAAATTCACAAAAGACCCTGCTATAGTCAGGCTTGGAGTGGTATAATAGGAGAATCATTTTTACCCCTCCTCGTGTGGCCATAACAGCTGGTTCTTAAAGTTTGACCAATCTCTGACCTACTGCTAATCCTTGCAGATTTATCCAGTGTTTCTATCAATTTGATACAATCCTTAACTTCTATATTCAGCTACGAATGATGCACCCTTCTCAAAGAGTCCTACATTTTTACTGGGATAAATCTTTGCTGAAAGTTATAAAATATTTTCTTTAAATTCCGCCACTGAATCTCTACTGTCCTACCTTTTAAACTAATTTACCAGTTCATTTCAGCTAGTTGTGCTTTCATACCCTTATAATAACCTTTATTCAGATTTAAAATATTAGTCTTAGACCCATACTTCACCCATTCAAACTGAACATGAAATTCTACCATGTTAGGATCGCTGTCACCTACAGGCTGCTTTACCATGAGGTTATTGATTAATCCTGTCTCATTGCTTATTACCAGGTCTAGAATAGCCTGCTCTCTTATTGGCTCCTGAATGTACTGCTCAAAGAAATTGTACCGCATACACTCTATGAACTCATTTTCCAGGCTACCTTTGCCAATCTGGTTCATCCAATCTACAGGTAGATTAAAATCACCCATGAACATTGGGGTACCTTTCTTACACGCCCCATTTATTTGTTCCTGCATACTCTGTCCTACAATGTAATTACTTTAGGGGACCTATAAACTACCCCCATAAGTGACCCCTTACCTTTACTTCTTCTTATCTCTACCCAAACTGATTATACATCTTGCTCTTTTGAGCCAAGGTTTTCTCTCACTACTCTACTAATGACATCCTTAATTAACAGAGCTACCCCACCACCTTTTCCTAGCTTCCTATATTTTTGAAATGTCAAATACCCTTTAATATTCAGGTTCCAGCCTTGATCACCCTGCAACCATGTCTCTGTGATGGCTATCAGGTCATACATATTTATTTCTATCTGTGCTAACAATTCATCCATTTTGTTATGAATGCTGCGCATATTCAGAGACAGAGCCTTTAACTCTGTCTTTTAACCATTTTTGCAATCTCTGGCTTTATCTGCAGGTGCACTCTTAAATTTGTACTCTCTGTCCCTTCCTGCCACACTTTGATTATCTTTACCCAAATTGCTACCCTGCTGTAGTACCTAGTTGTTTCCCTTTGATTTACCACATCTCCTCTCACATGATCCCTTCCCCCCGTTATTTAGTGTAAAACCCTCTTTACCACCTTAGTTACACGCCTCGCCAGAACACTGGTCCTAGCACAGATCAGGTGAAGCCCAACACAACATAGCTCCCGCTTTCCCCAGTGCTGCTGCCAGTGTCCTATGAATCAAAACCCATTTCTCCCACACAAGTCTTTGAGCCATGCATTCATCTCTCTAATCTTATTTATCCTATACAAATTTGCTCATAGCTCAAGCAATAATCCAGAGTTTATTGCTTTGATGTTCTGCTTGTTAACTTAGCCCCTAGCTGCTCATAATCCCTAAGAAGAATTGCTTTCCTAGTCCTATTTATGTCGTTGGTACCAACGTAAACCATGACAACTGGATCATCTCCCTCCCACTGCAAGTTCCTCTCCAGCCCTAAGCAGATGCCCCAAACTCTGGCACTGGACAGGCAACACAGCTATCTGGACTCACCCTCTCAAGTGCAGAGAATTGTGTCTATCCCCTGACTATACTGTCCCCTGCTACCACTACATTCCTATTTACTACCCCCACTTAAGTGGCTTCCTGTACTATGATGCCATGGTCAGTTCACTTATACACCCTGCAGCCCCACTTTCGTCCTTACAAGCTACCAGAACTTGGAACCTATTGGGCAATTGCAAGGGCAGGGGCTCCTCCACTTCTACCTTCTTGATCCCCTTACCTTCCTCACTCGTAGTCACACACTCCTGTCCCTGACCACTGACCAAATCAGAAGAACCTAACTTAATGGGTGTGGCCGCCTTCTGGAACAAAGTGTCCAGGTAAATTTCCCCCTCCCTGATGCATCATAGTGTCTGCAGTTCAGTCTCCAGTTCAATGACTCTGAGCTGAAGTTCTTCAAGCAACCAACACTTACAACAGACATGTTTGACCTGGATCACACTGGTGTCCATTCTGCAGTCCCAACACATCAGCTGCCCTGACATCTTTATTATGTTTTAATTAATTTATTATTATTTTCTTAATTAATTTATCATTAGTAAGCCTACAACTCCCAATGAGATTTACTACCGTTAGTAAACCTTACTAATGCTGATAAACCCTTATAATTACTAATAAATTACCTGACTTTTGAAAAATAGATGAGCAAACTACTCATCAACCAATCATTGACCTGCTCCCCTCTTCCTTCACTGCACCAAATTCCCTTAATCACCAAATTCCCAAGCTCAGACTCTGCGAATTTGTGCGCCCTGACTTATTTTCCTCCACAAGAGATCTTCTTAGACAGTCGTCACCTGATACCTAAGCTGCCACCGTAACATAGAATTATAGACACTTACAGCATGGAAAGAGGCCATTCAGTCCATCATGCCCATGACAGCTGACAAGGAGCCATCCAGCCTAACCTCACTTTCCAGCTCTTGGTCTGTAGCCTTGTAGGTTACGACACCTCAAGCGCATATCTGAGGACTTTATAAATATTTTGAAAGTTTCTGCCCCTACCGCCCTTGCAGATGTTCCAGATCCCCACCACCCTCTGGGTGAAAAAATTCCCCCTCAAATTGCCTTTAAACCTCCTACCTCTTACCCTAAATCTATGCCCCCACTGCAGCAACGATAATGTATGTAGAAATGGCCCTCGAGTAACTCAAGCCCACTGTGTTGACACAGTCACTCAAATGAATGTCTTAAATTGGTATAAGCATAAATAATGCTAAATACCTCTTGGCACCCTGTCTTGGATTAATGTTTCTTGTCTCCAGGTTTGTTATGGTAGGTTATTGCTGGCATTATGGTCCAAGAATATTTGGGCATCATCATGGAGATCATGATGAGCTAATTAAAACATTTTCATTCTGGGAATTTGATAGCAGCTTGACTTCTTGCTGCCCCCTGCCTACTTTTCAAACAAGGTAAATCCGAAATTTAGAATGGATCTGACCAGTGAATAAACAGTGTGTGGTAATTTAACAGTCTAAGTGGAAGTAAAAACTATACATTTGATTAAATTTTCCCTTTGTGCCTATATCTTCATCTGTTGGGACACACAGGACTTGCCAACCTCTGTAAGGTCATTTAGTGCCTCCAGCAAATGCACTGTCAAATGCTATCAGTTTGTACAAGTGAGCATACAGTGGCTGCACTGATTTAAAACACTAAAGATGGAAACACAAGCACCCTTGAGGCCAATTCCCGACTTATATCAGGTTTCGTCTCAATCGATTTCAGCCGGGTTTTAACTGTGACGGAAATGGACATTTTCTGTCTTTGTTTCGCGTGATGCCAACATTTTCAAAACGGAGGGTGCTCTCTTTTTTCCCCAAGTTATAAAAGATAGACACAGTTTGCAGAAAAATCAACTTCTGCTAAATGGATTCTTGTGTGAGGAATGCGTACAAACAAATACATTCAATTGTAAAACTTGTCAGATGGAGATGAGCCTTCTGTGACTCTCCAGAAATTGTCAAGTATTTGCTGGGCAATTGTTTTCTCTGATTGCTGAGATGTAAGAAATGGGTCAAACCCTACAACTTTCCAAGACCTCCAATTCTGGCCTCTTGTACTTTCCAATTTTCCTTGCTCCAACATTGGCACCTGTGCCCTTAGTTGCCTAGGCCCAAAGCTCCAGAATTCCCTTGATAAACCTTCCCGCTGGTCTACCTCTGTCTCCTCCTTTAAGATGCTCCTTCAAACCGACCTCTTTAACCAAGATTATCCTAACGTCTCCCTAAGCGGCTATGTAGCAAAAAACTTTTGATAATGATCCTGTGACGTGCCTTGGAATGTTTTATGACATCAAGGCACTATGTAAATGTAGTTGTTGTTGGCCTCTTGACTGGAATAATAAGATGTAGGAAGAAGGGAAAGCAAGATTTGCTAATAGTTTGGGAAGAACAATATCTATTCTCAGTCCTTAATTGCTACTTAAGGATAAATCCTTTGATCTACAAGAATGTATATTGCAGATATTACCTGGACTCGCTCTGTCGTGTTGTCACTTGTCCCATACCTCTCCTCAATAATGGCTTTGATCTGATGGGCTTCATACTGTAGCTGCTGCCGAATCAAATCCATACGCTTTGAAACCTAGGAGAGAAAAATACAGACAAATTGAACAACAGAACCAATGATGATATTATGGTCCAAAAGCATAGCTCAAAAAAGTGTAATTCCATTTATTTTTAAAAACAGAGAAGGCTAAGATGACAATTAAATGCTGAAGAATTTTGATAGAGTAGATAAGGAGAAACTGTTTCCAGTGGCAGGAGCATCAGTGACCAAAGGACAGATACTTAAGACAATTGACAAAGGAACCAGAGGGGAGATTATGAGGAGGACTTTTTTTGTAGAGTGAGTTGTCTTGACCTCAAATACATTCCCGAAAAGGGTAGTGGAAGCTGATTCATTAGTAGCTTTCAAATGGGAACCGGGTGTATCCTTAAAAAAGATAAATTTGCAGGGCTACGGGAGATTGGAACTAATTGGACCGTTCCTTCATATAGCAAGCCTGGGCATAAGGGGCTGAATGGCCTCTTTCTGTGATTTAAGATTCTTTGATTCTATCATATTAGAATTATCATATAGAAAAGACACCATTTTGCAAATAAGAAATTGAACAAATAGACTACGAGACAGCTCAATCCCCTACTTTATAAAACTCATAAAAAGTATGTAAATGATTGAGAATTTAATGAACTCAGCCTGACAACATATGCCCTATGTACTTTAATATAAATGCAGAGTGCAGTAGATCTTTCATTTTTATTCTGAAAATTAAGGAAACCCACATTTTGCAACATATAGTAATTATTTGTATACTGAAATGTTCAAAATTGTGCAATCCTTTTATTATTTTATACTTTATTTTGATTTTAATGATTGTCGGGAACCATGTTATGAATTATGATTACTGGTTTTATTTGCGTCGTCAACATAATTCGGCAACTGCCTCCATGAAAATTTCTCAATAAACCACTTATCCATCCAAACCAATTATCATATTCAGAAAAATATTTTGTTTTGGGTTGTTCCTGATTACAAAAATCATTACTTTATTGTATGGTAAATCATAAGAACCTTTTAGCTTGCAAACTAGGAATTAGCGGCACTGAAAAAAAAATTCCCAATTGGAAAAGATCCAAAGTACTGATCTGAAAAGAGGAGACATTTATGCAAATGCAACGAGGTCAGAGGGTTAGAGTAGATGCCTCGGGTTTACAGGCCTCCTTTACTTTGTCCCACTGCAAAATGTGTAAGGATATTCCCACTATAAAAGGGGCTTTGACATGAAAATCCTTTACCAGACTCAATACAAGAAAAAACAAATCATCTCTCACCTCTGGTCATCAACCTTTCCTTCTGGCCTTTCCTATCTTCCCCTCTCTTTCTCTCTCTATTTAATCAGCATTACTGTTCAACTGAATGCTTCTGTCCTCACGATTAGTCGCCAAATTTTTTTACTATTTCCACACCCTCGTGGCAAGGAGTAGCAAGGGCTAACTGCTCGGTGATCAGATCGCAAAGCTGTGAAGCTCGGGCCGATTCGCAAGCCGTCCCCATCCTCCGTCTGGGTGTAAATCAGACACAGAGGGGTACACTTAACTTGGTGAAACTGTGTATATGGGCGATTCACAAGTCAGCATCCAGTTTTGCATCTCTCCTGACTTGAATTTCCAATGAAGTCAATTGGGAGAAATGTGAAATATCACAGTATTAAAATTCTTTGACAGATTTAAGCTTTTGCAGTGGTCACTGTAAAATAAAGTGTGGGATAAAGATCACGTGGGGCACCATGAACTCCCTGCCTGCATTTCAATAATGCGCTCTCATCACCGTGAAGCTATGTGCCAGGAAAACTAATTTGAAGGATCTATTCATCTGTCCCCTTGGATATTGACTGAAAATGAACAGAAAATCTCAAAATAAAACCTGCTGTTACAAATAGAAGAAAAAATTACATTTATATAGTGCCTTTTATGATCTCATTAAAGCCATTGGAGTGCATTTGAAGTGCTGTCAGTGTTGCAACGCAAGAAACTCAGCAGCGAATTTGCGCACAATTCCCACAAACTGGCCAGATAATCTGTTTTTATGGGCAGGATTTTGCCCTTGGCGGGGGTTCTCGGCGGGGGCAGGCAGGGGCAGTCGGGAAGCCGACTGCCTCCCGTGATCGGCTCTGCACCGCGATTTCACGCAAGCGGGCCAATTTAGGCTCACCCCGCGTGGATCGCGAACAGCAGCGCTCAGCGCTGCCTGTGTGAACGGGGGAGGAGGGAGAGCCAGGCCTAGCGTGCAGTTCACACATGCGCAAGAAAGGTCACTTCAATCTCCCCGAGGCACAGATTGGGAGATTGAAACACTGTTGAAAAAAAATCATGAAGAGAATCAAAATTTAATAAAACATGCACCCCCATGTGACCCAGTCACATGGGGAAGAATTTTCCCCCTGTCGGGGGGAAAGTGCAGGAGCGGGCGCGTCGCCATTTTATGTGGGTGGGCCAATTAAGGCCCGCCCAGCGTGACATCCACCAGGAAGCGCTATGCGCTCCCTGTGCAGGCAGGGGGGGATTCCCTCAGCCAGGAGTGCACTCTTTTGTGCATGCACACGAAAGAGCGCATTCATCTCCCTGAGGCTAAGCGCTGCCTCAGGGAGATTGGCGCCAAATTTAAAAATGGTAAATGTACAAAACCAAAATTTCCCTGACATGTCCCCTCATGTGACACTGTCACATGAGTTGGGACATGACCATCATTTGAAATCAAACATTTATTACATTTTTTTAAAACCTTCATGAAACCTCATCCCGCCCGTGGTTGAGGTTTCACGCTTTTTCTGAAGGCCGCCCGGGCTCCTGGCCTGCCCGCCAACCCTAAGGTTAGACAGGCAAGTCCATTAATGATGTTAATGAGTTTGTCAATGTCCTCAATTGGCCGATGACAGGGGGACGGGTGCACAGCTGATTCGGCTGCGCCCCCACCGACCTGAAAATTGAAATGAGGCGGGGTGACATTGGGAGTTCCGCCCGACATCATCTCGCGTCATTTTACGGGTCGGCGATCGGGCCCCGCCCCCCGCTCGCCGACCTAAAGACCCCGGCCATGAGCTGGGATATGTTTTTAATTCAAAAATAAAGTTTTTATTTACTGTTTACTTGCTTTAGGAAACCTCATCCCGCCTGTTCATGAGGTTTCCTAAAAAATGTAAAGGCCGCTTGGCCTTTTTGCCTGCCCGCCAACCGTAAGGTTGGACGTGCAGCGTAAATTTGAATCTAATTAGATTGTAAATGGCCTTAATAGGCCTTTTAATTATCAGCGGGCGTGCAGCCAACTCTGGTGCGCGCCCACCGAACGAAATATCGCGGGACTGCGCGATGACGTTGGGACACACGCCCGCATCAGCCCGCATCATTTTACACTCAAGTGTGTTGGGCGCGCGCTTTTAAGCCTTCTTCTAAGTCATTTACATCCACCTGAGAGGGCAGGTGGGATCTCAGTTTAAAGTCTCATCCAAAAGATGGCACGCCCACAGTGCAGCATTCCCTCAGTACTCCATGGAGGTGTCAGCCTAGGCAACTTCACAATAGTTTCTTTGGCTCCTTTCTGTTGTTGAGTGGTAAACTTGATATTAAAGTGTAAATTAATTGACCCCATGCCCAAAGTGTGTACAGCTCTAAGATGGGAGCACAAAACTGCAGTGCTGATTCTCCGAATCCTTTCAATCATGGCTTCCTCCTGTGAGGACAGGACCAGTAATCAAACTAAAATATAGTTATCATTTTGGCCGGATAATTATATGATATTTGAAAGCAATAATGCCTTGCTTGAGCCCTAATGGCCTTTCTACATTCCAAAAGGTTTGCATATTGTTCTTATGATATGCATTTTTTGGAATTGGGGTTGAACCAAGACTCTTAACCACCCTTCTAGCTCCATTCATACTTACATTCCTGATTTGGGAGAGTTCATCTGCCCGCCTGCCAAGATTCTGGATCTGAGCACAATAAAAGGCTTTTTCTTTCTCTTCCTTTTCAATCTCAGAAAGGAGCAGTGCCCTGTGCAAGAAGAGATGAGATATCTTAGTGTCATCAATAAATCAGCCATTTTTCACAGAAGCTCAAAACACGGATATTGCTGAAGAGGGGGACATGTTGCCGAAGCTTTTCATCTTGCACTCATCAGGACAAATTTCAAACGGCCACCACAATTTATAGCTCAGGAGAAAAGGGCACTGGTCATTTGAGATTTAACATTCTTGTGTTTGTCCTGATGAATGCAGGATGAACAAAGCTTCTCTTTTCTGCAATATTCAAGGTCAAAACACTTCTGCTGCCAGTTTTTAGCTCAGTCTGCAAGTTCCCTGCGCATTGAGAAGTTTTCCTAGGCCTGCCATTGCATTGTGTTTTGCCCAGTTACTTCACTTGCATTGTCTTCCTGCCCTTACCCCACCTAGGTCATTTTCCCAAAATTCTTTAGATTCGGGAACGGTTCCCATTGGATTGGTAGTTGGCCAATGTTACACCGTTTTTCAAGAAAGGAGGGAGAGAGAAAACAGTGAACTACAGGCAAGTTAGCCTAACATCAGTACTTGGGGAAATGCTGGAATCTATTATTAAGGAAGTCTTAATAATGCACTTCGAAAAGCATAGTATGATTAGGATGGCCAGGATTTCCCGGGCAGTGAGCGGGGGGGCGGGGCCCGCTCACTGACGTGTAAAATGATGTGGGATGACATCGGGCGGAACTTCTGACGTCACCACGCCTCGTTTAATTTTTCAGGTAGGCGGGGGCTCAGCAAAATCAGCTGTGCACCCGCCAACCTGTCAATGGCCAATTGGGGCCACTGACAGAGCCATTAAACTATTTAATGGACCTGCCCGTCCAACCTTAAGGTTGGCGGGCAGGCCGGGAGCCCTGGTGTGCAATAGAAAAAGCATGAAACCTCATCCACGGGCGGGATGAGGTTTCATGTAGGTCTTAAAAAATGTAATTAAAGTGTATTTCAAAGTTATGGACATGTCCCAATTCATGTGACAGTGTCACAAGAGGGGACATGACAGGGAATTTTTTCTTTCTCTATTTTTCAGATTTTTCATTGCACAGCTGATCTCCCTGAGGCAGCACTTAGCTTCAGGGAGATGAATGCACTCTTTCGTGCGCATGCGTGAAATAGCGCACTCTCGGCTCAGGGAAATGACCCGCCCAACTGGGGGCACCGATCGGAGATGCGCCTCCACACGCCCGCTCTTAAACATCCCCCCCAACGGGGTGAAAATTCTGCCCAACAAGTCAATGTGGTTTTACTAAAGGAAAATTATTGTTGGACAAATTTATTAGAGTTTTTTGAGGATGTAACTACTAAGGTAGATAAAGGGGAACCAGTAGATATAGTATACCTGGGTTTCTTAAAGGCATTTGATAAGGTACCACACAAAGGTTAATAGGCAAGATAAGGGCTCATGGAGTTGGGGGTAATATTTTAACATGGTAGAGGATTGGTTAACAGATAGAAAGCAGGGACTGGGCATAAACAGGGCTTTTTCAAGTTGGCAGGCAGGCAGTGAATAGTGGAGTGCTGGGGCCTCAACTATTTACAATCTATATTTATGACTTAGATGAAGAAACAGAGGGTAATGTATCAAAGTTTGCTGATAATACCAAGCTAGGTGGAAAGGTAGCTGTGGGGAGAACACAGAGAGGCTGCAAAGCGATATAGCCAGGTTAAGTGAGTGGGCAAAAAGATGGCAGATGGAGTATAATGGGTGGAAGTGTGAATTTATTCACTTTGGTAGTAAGTATAGAAAGCATATTATTTTTTAAAAGGTGTGAAACTTGTAAATGTTGATCTTCATAGAGACATGGGTGCGCTTACACAAGGAACACAAAGTTAGCATGGGAGTGCAGCAAGTAATTAGGAAGACAAGTAGCACATTGGTCTTCACTACAAGGGGATTGGAGAACAAGAATAAAGAAGTCTTGCTACAATTGTACAGGGATTTTGGTGAGTCCACATCTGGAATATTGTGTGCAGTTTTGGTCTCCACATTTAAGAAAGTGTAGTCAGTATTGTAATGCAGGAATGCAGCAGCCGATTTATGCACAGCAAGCTTCCACAAACAGTAATGTGATAATGACCAGATAATCCAACAGTGCAGCACTCCCTCAGTACAGCACTAGAGTGCCAGCTTTGATTTTTGTGCTTGGCTGGGACTTAAAGCCATAACCTTCTTACAAAGAGATAAGATTACTACCAACTGAGTAACTGCTGACACATGCCTAAGGCATGTCCATGAAATGCATAGTATAATGCACAGGACGGGCTATGTTGTAAAGCAGAAATATAAAATGTCATAAATTCACATCATCAGAAGCCAAGATGAGCAACACCCCTGTTGTGTAACTTTATGAACTATATACAACTTGGGTGTGATTTTATTCCTTCTTTTTCCCGGTAATAGGCAGAATGCTGAGCAGTAACAAACACTATCCCACTATCCAAATCATGTGGATTGAACTGTAGCGTTGCTATACCCTGTGATTCAGGAGTGTAGCAATACCGTACTTGGGAAATGCGAAGTGGTTCCGGCGACACAAGTGGTGGTTAACTCAAGTGTTGGATCCAAACTGACCAAGACCAGGAGAGGCAGCAACTAGCTTTTCCCTGTCCAGCACCCATCTTAGCCCCAACCTCAAAGGCCTGTATTAATTACATGCCAGGCTTGCATAGGTTGCTGTATTAAGGTAAATTTTGGGAGCTTGAAAACACAGATTTGAGGATGAGTGCAGAGGTCAGCAAACCCAATCTACTGTGGTTTTGTGACTGGTTGCGATAGGCCATGAAATCAGGCGCACTATATTAGGAGCACTGTGAATCAAACCCTGCTGACTTCCCCCCACGCCGCCTGGCATCTCCCCTCTCCATGTTTGTTTCTCCAATTCATACTCCTCAATGAGCAAGCTTTAAAATCCCAGCCTGTTCCAAAGCAACATTTTCAAAGTAGCTCAAACATCTGGAAACACTCTAAAAACTGATCAGGAGCCTTGCTGACATCAGGGCAAAATGGGTACTGCCATCCACTCCTAAACTTAACAACTGAGGATCTGGGCCACAGACATTGAGCAAGGCCTCATTGTCACTGCACCTTGGACTCAAGACAGGTGGAGGTTGGTCTGCAGCCTTAAAACACAGGGTTAACAAAAATTATTTCTCTGCAGGCGCACTTCATACTCTCTGTGTATTTGTATATATGTTTTATATATATTTATATATTTAATGTCTTCCGAAAATGAGTGGGGGAAACTGTTTACAGACAGTGCTTTGTCATATCCCATATGAAATATGATTTTGATTATCCCGCATGTGTTTTCATCTCAATCACTGAAAAGTAAAATCAGTAAATTGAATGATAATTTGTTGATGTAACAACTCAGCCTTAATGCAAAATTCTGGACCTCATAGAACATGCAGGAGTCACTCGACAAGAGAGTTAGAAAGGCACCAGTGCCTACAAGAGATACACATCTTAGCATTTTAGATGAGGTCTTTCATCGGAACACGTTGTATTTCCTAACAAAGATGAACACTGACAAATCTTGAGACACTTATCCATTTTCAGGTGCATTTGAAAGAAATCCTGGGGTCAGCTGACCAAACCTCAATCCCCAGCACCCAGAAGGTCATCTTCCAACCAGACATTGCTGGCACGTGTGCACTGCATGTGATCTAAATCTCTGTCGAGTGCCCTCAGTGGGTGATGCTTCCTTTATCGCTGCCTGACATTAGCACACATATTATAGCGCCTAATTCCATTTTGAAAGCCCCTAGCGGCTTGTCTCAATACTTAGCCTGTAAAATGATCCTAAACATTAAGCATCCTTTCTACGAAGAAGTTCTTGCTAATGTATCTGTTGTAAATCCCTTTTCCCTGTTACGTCCTTTGGTCCAGTTTTCGCCTGTCCTAATTTTATGAAGTATTCAGACTTCCCATCTAAATTATTTAAGATTTTATTGAACCTTTGGTTTAGGAGGAGACTTCTTTGGTTCGGTATCCCAAGTCATTCCTCGGACCCTTTATTTTCTTCATGTTTAATTAATTCCCTCTTTCATGTGCAGTTGACACAAATTCAAAATCCTCTAAAGTGTACCCATTATGCATCTTTCATGGGATGTGAGCATCACTGTCAAAGCCAGTGTTTATTGCCCATCCCTAATTGCCTTGACCAGAGGGAAGTTAAGAGTCAACCACATTGCTATAGGTCTGGAATCACATGTAGGCCAGGCTTTCTTCCCCTAAAGGGCATTAGTTGTCATCTTTATGACAATCAATGATAGTTTCATGGTCACCAATAATGAGACTAGTATTATGTTCCAGATTTGTTAGTGGAACTTAAATTCTACCAGTTGCTGTAGTGGGATTTCAACCCATGCCCCCAGTGCATTACACTGGACTACTAACTCAGTGACATTACCACTATGCCACCATATCCCCTACCCTATGGAGGAGTAGCAGAATTTATGATTTTGATCCCAGGTTTCCAGCCTTTCTTCTTTGTATTTCACTTTAGTATCTGACCACTGGACATTCTTTTCAATAGAAGAAAGGCCATCTTAATTCACTCACGCTAACAGTGCCCTAGAATCACAGTGGGCTGGATTTTACAAGGGGTAAAATCGGCTCGCCCCATCCCCCACCAGAAGGAAAGTCAGCTGACACATATGAAAGAAGCCCACCTAGCACTGCGGCTGGGCTAAACGAGGTGTTGGTGGGATTTCCGCTCCTCAGTGGGAGGAAGTCCCTCCCTGGAGAGCTTGGCCGGTAGCTCCAGCAGTACCAGCAATGCCAGAGCTCAGTAACGGATGCTGTCGGGGCTGCAAGCAGGCTCAGGAGAAGAGACGATGGATGCCGGAGCTAGCTAAGTCGGACCTTTTTGAGCAGGGAGGGATCGGGCAGCCTAAGGAGGGGCAGCCAGGGGGCTGGGATTGGTGGGGGTGGGGGAAGGGTTGCTGGACTTGGATGCCAGGAGAGAGGGAACAAAAGGGAATCTCCACCTGTCACTGGCCCTCTATCCAGCTCTACCCCACCCCCCTTAAACCAGTTTATATTTCACCTCTTTTCTATTTTTACTTAGTTCTGTTGGAGATTCATACGGACTCGAAACGTTAACTGTGTTCCTCTCCGCAGATGCTGCCAGACCTGCTGAGTTTTTCCAGGTATTTTTATTTTTGAAAAGGGGAGTAATGTTTTGGGGGAGTGTGCTTGATGCACACAGGGCACCTCCCGAAGGGCATAGCACCCCTTCCTTCCTTTAATTTTGAAACACTTCTGTTTAAAACAACGGCCTGCCCACTCCCACCCACCTGCCCTAGCCAACCATATTATGGCTTGAGTAGCGTATTATCCAGGTCAATTGGCTTGTTAACAAGCTCAACTGAACTTTAGTTATTCATTTAAAAATGGCGGGCAGGCTGCTGATTTCAGTGCCTTCCTGTGTACATGGGAAGGAGGTGGGCTTGCCACCTGGCGTATTCTAAGTGCTCCCCATGGCCGAAAACACATCCAGCGGAGGTCCAGCCCAGTGACTAGTGATGGATCCCTCCCCACTGCCCCAAGAGTTACCTTTCTTCGTTAAGTTCCTCCAGACGCTCCACGTTTCCGTTTGCCACTGGCAAAGAATCTTGTTCCCGATCTACTACTCCAGGGTACATTTGGTTTCTCTCAGCTCCCTGCTCCAGTACAAACTCCTCCTGTCCTGAGCACACCATATTTGATTGCCACTTTATGTCACATAGTTTGGCAATATCTGTGTTCAACTCTAGGGAAGAAAGCAGAAGAATATTTGACCATGAATCCTGTGGTATTGATATAACATAAGCTTATTTACGAACATGCTATTCAAAGCATCAAGCCAGTTTGTTCCACAACTAACCCTACTTTTGCAGGTACTTTTCCAGGTATTTTTGATTTTGTTCTAGATTTCCAGCATCTGCAGTGTTTTGCTTTTATCTTCGTGTCAGACCTGCTGAGTTTTTCCAGGTATTTTTGTTTTTGTCCTACTTTTGCTAAATGTTTTCCCACTTCAGCACTCCACTTGAATAACCTTCTGGAATATAATCTACCTCACGGCTCCGTTGCTTTTTGGTTGAAAAATTCCGCCAGAATTCCTTCAATACTCTCACTCTTCCAATTTTCATGAGTACTCTTATATTTGAACCTGTCATTCATAGCCAACTTACATCGATCAGGTTTGGCAATTCCTTTCATAGTTGCCCATTTGTGTACAGCCAACATCCTCCTCTATTATCCTTTCTTCCCAAAATATCTTTCAACCACATTTTGGATCTAATAGGCCTCTCTGTGTCGCATAGAGTTCCTCAGCTAAAAGAGCTGTGTGGATCACCCAGTTCACTGTTTGTCTCCCCTCTGCTGTATTTGGGAAGAGGGAATAAACACCAAGTGAGGTAAGTGATGGCCTGATCTTCATTGTACCTGGGAAGGGGCTACCTCGCTTATTGTCTGAGGATTGGCCCACCTTCATCAGGGACTCAATCACCTTGACAACTGTGGATGCCTTACTGCTCACACAGTAACACCCATTGTGTTACTGGAAATAATAAGCTGGTCTTCTAAGCTGCCCCAAGGAGGCTCACCCATTTAATGCACTTATTGGGAGCCCACAGGCATGCTGCCCAAGATTTTTCATCTATTTGTTTTAGTGGATGACATACATGGTCAATGAGCAATGCTTCCAAATTTCTTCCTCACCTTACTGGGGTACAATTGCATAAAGATTGTATTTCACCTTAGCGTAGTGGGGCCTCCACCAGAAGGTGGCGATGGTGGGAGAGAGCATGAGCAGGGGAACTAGTCGGCCCCTCTGTGCAGGGGACAGTGTCTTTGGCAGGCTGGGGTGGCGGAAGTGGGGGGGGGAGGGGCAGAGCCAGGTGTCATGAGGTGAGGGAGAGAGCAGCAAGGAGCAAAAGTTCAGGACTTGTGAGCTGCAGCATGGTAAGAGCCAAGGCCACCAATAGGGCAACTCAAAGCTCTGATGGTGGCTAGAGAACTGGGAAGTGGATGTGAGCGGATGCATAGCTGCTGGAGACCTAGTCGGACTGACAGGGCAGCACTCCTGATTCCGAGAAGCCCCAAGGGGAGGAAGGTCCCTCTTCTGTGTGGGAGACAAGGTAATCTGGGTCACGTGATCTCGGGAAATTAGCAGTCGGATCTCCCCCAACTGAGCTTTCCTACCTGGCTGATTAGAGATCAGGAGTTAAGCTCTCTACAGTCTCCTGGTAGATCTGGAGTTTCAGCCATGAATGTCCATTGTGAATAGTTCATTCCTCTAAATTAAGCTTTTCCGTTAATGTTTACAAAGATTTGATGCCAATGGAATAAATGATCCCTGTTTTATAACCTTCATGCAGTCCATGTGCCTGAATCCACTGCTACATTAGTGATTATTCATCTTACATGGGCTGAGAAAATTAGGGCTTCAATTTCCACAGCAGTTCAGGAGAACCCCTGCAGAAATTCCATGTAAGTGTAGGCAAGCTATTGTACACCGGGTTATCACAGCTGAGCTTGAATCTAGTCTCACTTGATGCATATATGCACATTTACAGTGGCTGGTGTGTTACACTTCATTCAGGAAATTCGAGTTACTGTGGCCACACGCACTTTTGCACGCGTGTTGTAGTCCAAAGCTATGGATAGTGTCACGAGGCTTTGCCCCTTTATTTTTGAAAATATGGTTTTTCAACTTTCAACTGACTGGAAATTTTGCAAGTTGAACTGAGACAGAGCGAACAGCTTAAAACTGCAAGGCCACATTCCAAGGTGAAGGGGAGAAACCAACAAATCACCCTCAGGGGAGTGTGAAGAGAGAGACATTTCCCATAACCCAGACACCCGTCAAAACTCATAACTATCTAAGGAAGAGACATTAAAAATGCAAAGTATTGGATAATGAAACAATGGCTACCACAGACAGGCACACCCAAAGCCTCCTGGAAACATACAACGTGTGAAGTATTTCCAGGCAAAGCTGTCAGCTACTAGAGAGAGATTGCAAGTGACACAGAGGATGTCACGGAAGTCTTCAGCAGAGGAAACAAGCTGAGAGCTGCACTCTCTCCCTCTCGCTCTTTTGGAATAAAAGTGTTGCCCGGTTTGAGAAGCCAACTCTACCAGAGACCTACCAGTGAACCAAGATCGTGTAATAATTGCAACATCTTTTACATCTGACTGCACTCAAGAAACCAGCTAACCCAAATCAGCAGCAGCGTTTAAAGTCAACGCCTCAAGGACAATCAAAGAACACTCAACCATATATTCTTTAACCTTTTTTTTTATTGGACTCTAACTCCCCTTATTTCTGATACGTGTGTCTGTGTCTGTGTATGTGTGTGTGTGTATG
The DNA here is from genome assembly GCF_964194155.1 of Cetorhinus maximus. NCBI lineage: Eukaryota > Metazoa > Chordata > Chondrichthyes > Lamniformes > Cetorhinidae > Cetorhinus > Cetorhinus maximus. The sequence goes on from NC_135891.1 coordinate 110,752,033, forward strand.
TCTGTGTCTGTGTATGTGTGTGTGTGCCCTAATGACTGTGTGAGGGTTGAATGCTTGATGTCGTATTTTTCTCAGGTTTAGTGGTTAATAAATTCGCTCTTTTTTTGACTCAAGAAAACCTTGCTTGATTGGCTCCTTATTGCTCGCAGCTCAAATAGTTAAATGCATACTGATTTGGAAAAGGCATATCCTCATAAAAGAGAAACTTAAATCTTCGCTGTGACCAGCCGAGGAGGTTGAATAGAGGGGAACCAGTTCACCCCTTCTCACAACAATAGTGATGGTAGAGTCTCCATCATATTGTTGACCTGAAATCTCCCCCACTCTTACCATCTGCTGTTGGCATATGTTGGAAGGGTTTTCAGGTTGACGCTCAACCTATTTGGTCACTTTATGAACACCTTCCTTGGCCATCAAGTCCTGGGGTGGGACTCAAACCGAGGGCTCCTGACTCAGAGACTGGGTGCTACTCACTGTGCCACAAGACCTCACAGGTTAGAGTGGGTTACAGGATAACAATAAGATTTTCTACAGCTTCTGCTAGCGGCACTGAGTCAAATTATAGCACTATTCCAACTAACTGTGCAGAACCTGCTCATTGAACCTGGAACTCTAACCCATATAGCTTAGTATGACACAGAGTGGTTATAGTTACCCACTAAACTTTGTGGGGTGCATGGACATATAGTTTTTAACTTCCTCACACCTGACATTCCCCTGTCTTCCTCAGATTATGATTATGGCCACCAGCAACATCTCACAATGAGAAGGAATGGATAAAAGGATTTGCATTGATATTGGAACTTATCATGACCATATGACATCCCATCTCTGTAAAGATTGCATTACAGCCAATGAAGTAATTTTGAAGTGTAATCACTGTTGTAAAGTAGGAAACGTGATTGCCAATTTGCACACAGTAAGTCACCACAAACAACAATGTGATCATGACCAAATCATGTATTTCTGTGATGTTGATTGAGCATATTGACCAGGACACCATAACTCTCCCTGCTCTTCTTTGAAATAATGCCATGGGATCTTTCACATTCACCTGAAGGGGTAGACGGGATCTCAGTTTAACATCTCATCCAAAAGACAGTACCTCCAGTAGTGCAGCTCTCCCTCAGTATTGCACTGAATTATCAGCCTAGATTTTTGTGCTCATGTCCTTGGAGTGGGACTTGAACACACAACCTTCTGACTTGGCAAGAGTCCTACCAACTGAATCACAGCTGACAATAAGGGAAAACAGTCAGATGCTTTCTGCCACAGAATATGAAGAGGGCATTTCTAAGGAGTCACTGTAACCCTTGTTGCATCAGGTCACCGTTAAATTATCAGGAGAAGATCTCTAATGATTCATAACATATTTCTATCTGAAAGGTCGATGATCTACCAAATAAAATGCAACCGCTGGCGCACAATTGAATTCTGTGAATGATTGAGTGCCCAAGGAACTTTGAAATTAACTTCTGTCACATTGTTAAAATGGTGTTTTTTTTCAAAGGTAAACGAACAATTTTCACATGGTGTTGCTCTTGGTAAATCAGATGATATGTGTAATATAAAGGACAGGCATGTTATGTGTAATGTGCAACGTATAATTCTGTAGCCAAGGTTAATTTACGTTTAGCCAGCTTGCCCCTTTAAGGCGACAAGTTCGAGGTGCTGAAAATAGGCACATCCTGAGGTCAGTTAAAGACTTGATGCTGCCTATAAGGGAAGTGAACGGATCGACAAGTGCTCATAAATCCCTGGCACAGGCCGGAAGAAACCATCATAACTACCTGCGTCTCTTCCTCTTTTATTATATAAATACAATGTTACTTTGAAGTGTGACATCTCGAGTGTAATTTAGCAGTGGTTGAGGTATCGAGCCAGGGGGTCAGTGGAGGTGCCAGCCTCAACATACCTGTACATCAATATAGACTTCTCCCAATAGCTATCAGTCCCATACCTTACAGCCCGAAACACTGAGGCTGTACTGTAGTGAAAACACATTAATAGTGTTTAAATGCACCACAGACATTGCAGGGCCAAAACTCACCCATACAGCTAATGAGATTGGTTTAACCACCCATCAACGAGAAAAATGCACCAACATATCAGTATTGATGTGACATTTCTGTGCATTACGCACCCACATAATCTAATCTCTGCAGATAAGGTTACATGACCATATGTGTGTGGAATGGGAGTACGTATAAACAGCTTTAAGCTGCCACATAGGGGTCAAGTTTCAGCGTGGGGGCTTTGCCTGATGTCTTCGATTAATAGTCATCCAGATTTAAAAAATGCAAGACCCATCCCAGCCGGCTGATCTCAATCAGAGCTGCTGTAAGGGTGACAGAATTGACCTTCGCATCCCTGGCTTAAGGAAGAGGAAATCCTTCAACCCATCCACTGATAGTCGGATATGCCAACATTTACTGCTTATGCTGACTTCAAACATACTGCATTGGTTGTAAATTACTTTGGGACATCCTGAGGCCATGCAAGGTGCTATATAAGCTCGAGTCTGAGGTTGAATCAGACTATTTGCAACCTTGGTGGTGTATTTGAACCTGAGCACATCACTATGCCACCACTATGACTGCGTATTTCCACCTCCGTAACTTTGCATGATTCCGCCCCTGCCCCTGCCCCAGCTCGTTGGCTACTGAAACCCTCATCCACACCTTTTTTAACCTCCAGATTTGACAATCCCAACACACTCCTGGCTAGCCTCCCACATTCTACCGTCCATAAACTCGAGTCATCCAAAACTTTACTGTGCGTATCCTAACTCGCACCAAGTCACGTTCACGCGTCACCCCTGTGCTCACTGACCTACATTGGCCCCCAATTAAGAAAAACCTCAATTTTAAAATTCTCACCCTTCTTTTCAAATCCCTTTATGGCCTCACCCCTCCCTATCTCCTCCAGCCCCACAACCCTCCAAAATATCTGCATTCTTCTAATATTGGCCTCTTGAGCATTCTTGATTTTAATGACTCCACCACTGGTGGCTGTGCCTTCAGGTGGCTGAGCTCTAAGCTCTCATATTCCCTCCCTGAACCTCTCTGTCTCTCTACCTCACTTTCCTTTTTAAGCTGCTCCTTAAAACCTACTTCTTTGCCAAGCTTTTGGTCGTCTGACCTAATATGTCCTTCTGTGGCTCAGTGACATATCTTGTTCCTTACCTAAGAAAGGATATACTTGCCACAGAGGGAGTGCAGCGAAGGTTCACCAGACTGATTCCTGGGATGGCAGGATTGTCATATGTGGAGAGATTGGGTCAACTAGGCCTGAATTCACTAGAGTTTAGAAGAATGAGAAGGGATCTCATTGAAACATATAAAATTCTGACAGGGCTGGACAGACTGGATGCAGGGATGAAGTTGCCTCTGGCTGAGGGGAGGGGGATCTAGAACAAGGGGGTCACAATCTCAGGATACAGGATAGGCCATTTAGGACTGAGATGAGGAGAAACGTCTTCACTTAGAGGGTGGTGAACCTGTGGAATTCTCTATCACAGAGGACTGTGGAGGCCAAGTCACCGAATATATTCAAGAAGGAAATAGATTTCTAGACTCTAAAGGTATCAAGGGGTAGGGGAGAGACAGGGAGTATGACATTGAGATAGAGCATCAGCCACGATCAAACTGAACGCGGAGCAGGCTCAAAGGGTCGAACGACCTACTCCTGCTCCTCTTTTCTATGTTTCTATGTTTTATAATGCCTCTGTGAAGTACTTTGGGGCATTTTATTACATTAAGGATGATATATAAATACCCAGCTGTTGTTGTTGTAGTTGAAAGTTTTCTTTACACCAACTCCAAGTAGAACTCCGCAACATACTGGAAAGTAATCAACTCCAAACTACAACCCCTGGCATTCAGTGAGCGAAATGTATTCGCCAACTGAACTGATTAGATTATCAGCCTCAACTAACACATTGCTGCAATTAGAAAGTTGCTGGTAGTAAAATTTTGTAGGTATCCTCTGTCACAGAGGAATCAATTACAGTTACATTCCTCAAAGGGGAAGCAATTGTTCAAAGCTTGTTTAATTAGAGCAGACACTGCATTGATCACAGTAACATCCCTGGGGGTGGGGGAAGGGGTAGGACAGCTCTAATAAAACACAAGAGCAGGGATCAATACGAGAAAAGATAGATCTGCTGTGAGGTGGTAAAATCGAAAACTGAGAAAACAGAGATTTGGATAATACCGCACAACAGGCCAGATGGGATTACTTTCGAAACCAGGCCTCGGCTCACATGCTGGTTATATTTGGGACAATAACTAAACACTGATTGCAGGGTCATTGTCAGTTAAAGCAGAGTTGTAAACTCAGCACCGCTTAGCGGAATCGCTGTTGGGGGAATTAAACTCTAATGCAGCACTGGTGTGTGTCCTACCCAGGTGAAATCCTGCTACCGCATTGTGGATGAGAGATTGCAACTCATCCAACGGTTACAGGCCTCTACTTGAGGCTGGAAAAGGTTGTACCAAAATATTGTCTTTTTCATGTTTTTTTTTACACATTCGGTAAATCTTCAGTCAATAGGCAAAGGTGGTGACGCGATGATAATGTCACTAGACTAGTAATCCAGTAGACCCAGGTTAATGGTCTGGGAACATGGGTTCAAATCCCACCATGATTTCAGTTCAGTTAATTGAAAGTTAGTCTCAGCAATGGCGACCATGGGCAGAATTTAGCCCTCGATGGGCGGGCGGGCCCCACAAGCTCGGCGGCGGGCAGGCAGCTGAACTCTGCCGCCAAAACGGGCCCCGCTGCCATTTTCAGTGGGCGGGCCACCCAACGGGAAGGGCTATGCGCTTCCTGTGCGGAGGGAGGAGGGGTTCCCCAACTGTCAAAGTGCGCTCTTTTGCGCATGCGCACAAAAGAGCGCACATCTCCCTGAGACTAAGTGCTGTCTCAGGGAGAGCGCTGAAAGGTTTGTAAACTTAAAAAATAGAAAAATAAAAAAATGATTAACATGTCCTCGCACGAGATGGGACATGTTAATAAATCTCACATAAACTTTATTAAAGATTTTTCAAACAGACATGAAACCTCATCCCGCCAGTGGATGAGGTTTCATGTTTTTTCTCCTTCCCGCTGGAGCTCTTGGTCTGCCCGCCGACCTTAAGGTTGGACGGGCAGGGCCTTTAATTACCTTAATTATCCTGTCAATGGCCTCAATTGGCCATTGACAGGTCGGCGGGCGGGCAGCTGATTTCGCTGTCCGCCCGCCTTCCTGAATATTTAAATGGGACGGGATGACGTTGGGGGTTCCTCCCAACGTCATCCCACCTCATTTTCCCCTCGGCGAGCGGGCCCCGCCCCCAAATCGCCGACGGGAAAATCCTGGCACATGAAACCCATCTGGTTCACTGATGCCCTTTAGGGGAGGAAATCTGCCATCCTTGACTGATCTGGCCTACATGTGATTCCAGATCCATAGTAATGTGGTTGACTCTTAACTGCCCCCTATAATAGCAGAGGAAGCCATTCAGTTCAAGGGGAATTAGGGATGGGCAATAAATACTGGCTTGGCCAGTGATGCCCACATCCCATCAAAGAAAGAAAAAAATCTTTACACTTCAATGCCTCATATAAGAAAGACAGACTTGCATTTGTATAGCACCTTTCATGACCTCAATACATCCCAAGGTACTATACAGGCAATGAAGCACTTTTGAGGTGTGGTAATTGTTACAATATAAGAAACACACAGCAGAGTCCAGCAAGCAGCAACGCGATAATGACCAGGATTTTAGGTGTTGGTTAAGGGATAAACATTGACCAAGGCACCAGGAAGAACTCCCTAGTCTTCTTCAAAATAGTGACATGGATCTTTTACATACATCTGAGAGGACAGATGGGGCCTTGGTTTAACATCTCAACTGAAAGACAGCACCTCCGACAATGCAGCACTCCCTCAGTACTGCACTGGGGCATCAGCTGAGATTTTACACTCAAGTCCTGAGTGGGCCTTGAACCCACAACCTTCTGGCTCTGATCCACAAGTGATGCTAACTGAGCCACGGCTGACATCAAGCGACGCTTTGGGGTGGAGTTTCAGAAAATCGGAAGCTAATTTCTTTGGATGTTTGTCCCGCCCATTCTACTTGGAGGAGGGGGTGCATTGTGATGGACAGAGAAAATTTTTGTTCTTTTCAAACAGATACACTTGTAAATTACTTTCATCAGATGGATTTCTGATCTTTACATTGCATATAAAGAAATATGTCCTACCTTTCAGCTGGTCCAGAATTTCGACCTTTCCACTGGATGCCAAGTTACAAGCTTCTTGTTCCAGCTTGGTCTGAAGCTGCTTTAACATTTCCTGCAGTAGGTAATTAAGAGTAATCAGTACACCTATCATCCTGCTACAACAGGCGTGACACTCACACAGGAAAACTGGACAGTCAGAAGAACCTTTCTTCAAGAGGCCCTGTGGTATCGAGATTGTTCCGAGGATTGACTTAATTTTGTCTTTCTTTCAGTCCCTGCCAAATTTGCAGAGGTCAGGGGCTCCTTACATTGTGTTTGTTTGCAGCATCCGACACTGGAACGCGGACATTACTTGGAGAACGCGTAAACGCTACAGTCAGCTGTGAGACAATCCTGCTTTGGTGTTCTCCTCATCTTCACTGGTTAAAGCTCTGCATGGTGGGTGTCTGCTTTAGGTGACTTTCATCCACCTTAATATCATGCTCACTGGCTCAGTACAGAATCACTGCTGCAATAAAGGATACATCCTTGCAATTGTAAATGACCTCCTTATTGATCCTGCGATCCGTCTTTCCTTCAGTCCCATTTAAATATGCCATACACCATTATTACTGCAACGAATCAATAGTAAACCCATCCTTTTCCACAGATGCACTGCACGATGCTGTGAGAACTCTTGTAACCTTCCAGCTGTAAAAATGGAACAGGCCCTTGCTCTTAAACAGCGTACAAAGGGGAAGTGGATGTGCTTAGTTCCTGTTGTAATAACACTGCTGCATGACATATGGAGGGATCATCATTACACGGCCTTTTACCTTCAAATGCCCTGTGTTCTTAACCCCAAGATTAAGCCAAATGCCATTTAAGGCAGTGATTGATTCCGCATTGTTAAGCAGAAAATTCAAAGATAGCATTAAAGGATCCACAGGCTGAATTTCAACACATTTCAATGCTTCATCAGTCCTCCAGCTTGTTGCAAAATGCTCAGAAGACAATGCTGCTCTGGTCGGTTATTAAAAAGCCGCTACTGCATCTAGCTCCCGCACCTTGTGAATCCCATCGATCACTTTGAAAGCACTGTGCTGCGTGTATTCGAGATATCCAGGACACGGTGACCAGCCTAACTCCACAGTATTGTCACTGGACACCCAATATTCGCACCCAGCAGTAACCACTCTGCAAAGGATAGGCTCGTGACATCAACTCGCACAAGTGTCAGCAGCGGCTGCATCCTGTCCCTTTAGATTTTAATTTAAAAGGGAAGTGTCTTTAAAGCACAGCTAAATGTGGAGTCTCCGGGCCTCTCCACATTTGGCTTCCATGTGCTGTTCTACAGATGGCCCCTGCTCTGTGTGATTAAATCAGGGATTCAGGTCGCTTTAGGCTTGCCATGTCGGAACAAGATACAGCTGCGCTCAGCCCTATATCCTGCTCCGTTCCAAACATTACATTAAAAGCAGCAGCTCTCCTGAGGCTTGGGGCTCAGCACCTCCCAAAAGTACACACAGCGGAAAGATTTAAAATGCAATTTCAGAAGCCTGATGCGGTACATCAATAAAACACTAAAAGTGCTGAATCATGCTGCCATCACCTGACAGTGAAACCACTGCTCAAATTGCAACACCAGCGTAATATCAGAGGTGGCTACAGCACAGAAGCAGGCCATTTGGCCCGTCAAGTCCATCCTGGCTTTCTGCGAGAACAATTTAGCTAGTCCCACTTCCTGCCCTTTCGCCGTAGCTCTGCAAAATTGTTTCCCTAACAGGTGCTTGTCCACTTCCCTTTTGAAATCCATGATTGAATCTGCCCCCACCACAGTCTAAGACACTGCATTCCAGATCCTAACCTCTTTCTGTGCGAAATGTTTTTCCTCGTGTTGCCTTTGGTTCTCTTGCTAATCACCTTAAATCAGCGTCCTCTGGAGCTCAACCCTTTGGCAATGGGAACAGTTCCTCTCAATCTCCTCTGGCTAGACCCCTCATGATTCTGAACACCTATATCAAATCTCCTCTCAACGCGCAGAAAGACAGCATCCCAGTAAACGTTCCGGCACTTGTTTTTGTTTGTCCTTCAGGTCGTTTTAATCTAACGCCCGGCGGGAAACACATGAGATCGGGCAGAACGCTGGGTTTTAAACCCCACTCAATAACATTGTCTGTCGACTTCAATAGGAGAGCAGAATCAGACAGGGTGTAAAGCCACCGTTGTCCCAGGATACCCCCTGGATTGCTAATATCCTTCCAGCATTAAGCCCCTGAAGAATATTGTATGTCTCAATGAGATCACCTCTCATTCTTCCAGAATCTAAGGAATACAGGCCTTGTCTTCCCAATCTCTCCACAAAAGACAATCCCCTGATCTCAGGCATCAGTCTTGTGAGCCTTCATTGCATTCCCTTCAAAGCTAGTATATCCTTCTTTAGGTAAGGGCACCCAAACTGTACACAGTTTGAGTGTGTTTAGTAACTGGCCAGTCCTTTTAAGGCTACAGTTCTAGGTTCTTGTGCACCCCAGCTCCTTTCAAGCCACCATTGACATCCAGTGACCCTGGGCCCCCAGATCAGAGCTTCACAGAATGGGAGTACAAGACAAAGACAGCATAGTCCTGATTCTCCAACTCATCAACCTCTCGAGCAAGGTTCCACTCTATAAATTTGCTATAAATGAGGCCTTATAGCTAAAAAAAAGTCACTGAAATATATTTCCCAACAGCAGAATCCACATTTTCAGCAATTTCATAAATCACATTTGTCAAGATCTAATGTTATACGACTGTGACCCCAATAGTCAGCAGGTCAATTTTACATATATATTTCCCTGACCAGCCATCCTTATGGGTTGTTGGCATGACCTGCCAATTTAGTGCTGGTGAATGTTGAGTTATTAGTGCTTTCATACCTCAGACTTGTGTCCCCTAAGAACTCCCTTGAGGTTCTTAAAGTTCACTCCACATCTCCTACAAACAGCAGAGACTTTTTTTATATATATGTTGGAGGATTTGAGCATAGATTCAAGGGGTTGTAATGGACAGGAGAGAGAGAAACCGAACTTTTTAATCCGCTCCCCATCTGTCCGTAAGCAGGGGTGTTTTTGAAAAGTAGGCTGTGGTGTGATTCCCCAAACTCTCAGTTTGTGTGGTTCAATTTGCTAATAACTCGCAGCAAACTCGCGTTATGATCAACTCAGGAGGTTAGTTTATTTACATTCAAACCCGGGGGTGGGGGTGTGTTCACAACCTCACATATACACACTACACCCCACACACACACACACACACACACACTAAGGGGGGATAAAAAAGGGGAAGATTTATAATGATGGGCAACAACAATAAAAGAGTCACAGAAATGAATATTAGTTCACATGATTTCCAAAGTTTGAGAAGTCAAAGTCCACAGGGCGTTTCCTTCGTGGCAGAGTTCAGTCCAGATGGGCTTCTTCTTGGAGACAACAACATGAGAGTCCTTGAAACGAATGACGATGCGGCACAATGGAGTTTCTGTGCTTAGGCCGCTTGGCAGGTGATGATCAGAGACTTTTAAAAACCAAACAGGCTTCGAGGAGCTGAGAGATGGTGGCCGGCTGCTTGGTCTGCCGGAGTGCTAGAGTTCTTTCCGGTTGATGTTAAAACAGTCTGAGGGTTTCTCAGTTCTCAAAGGAGTAAAGAGATTCCAAAATGGTCACTCGAGTCATGTGACCTTCTTTCTCCACAATAATGTCAAAAGGAATGTTTATCCATTGTCTGGAACTGGCTGTTGGTTTCAGGACTGATAATGTACCAGCCATTAGCTTTTGTAAGAGGTACCATCCATATTGAGGTTCTTGTGTTGGGAAGCCAATGTCTAGGCAGAACCTCTGACTCCGCTAGAGGTTTAAACTCAGGATCAAGCATCAGCAATGACATTGTACTTTCTCGCATTGTGGACAATGTAAACTGGTTACATTCAAAACCTGTATTGGGGAAAGACTATTCAGGTATTAGAATTCTGAATCTTCTTTCTTTTGGGGTCAGGCAGAAACAAATATATTGATTTCAGAACTCAGTGCCTCTTCAAATCCTGATTATGTATTGTCTAAAGGGTGTTGGGTTTTTACATGGCAGTGAGCACCCAGATTGGTATTCAAAAGCAGGACTGTAATGATGGAACTGTATAAAACACTGGTTAGGCCGCAATCTGGAATCTTGTGTACAGTTCTGGTCACCATATTACAGGAAGGAAATAATTGCTCTGGAAAGAGTACATAGGAGATTTACAAAAATGTTGCCAGGGCTTGAAAATTGCCTTTATGAGGAAAGATTGGGTAGGCTGGGGTTGTTTTCCTTAGAACAGAGGAGGCTGAGGTCACCCCTCAGAATCACAGATCACAGAATCAATTGTCTGTGTCTCTGTGATCTATGATTTGAGGGATGACCTAATTGAGGTGTACAAAATTATGTGGGGGCCTAGATAGGGTAGACAGGAAAGAGCTGTTTTCCTGAGCTGGTGAGTTAATTACCATGGGGCAAGATTTAAGGTGATTGGTAGAAGGATTAGAGGGGACATGAGGAAAAACCTTTTCACCCAGAGGGTGGTGGGAGTCTGGAATTCACTGCCTAAATTGGTGGTTGAGGCTGAAACGCTCAACTCACTTAAAAGGTACCTGGATCTGCATCTGAAGCGCTGTCGCCTGCAAAGCCACGGACCAGGTGCTGGAGAGTGGGATTAAAAATGAGCGGCTAGTTTCTTTTTTTCTCCTTTTTTTTGGTCGGCGCAGACACGATGGGCTGAATGGCCTCTTTCTGCACCGTAACCTTTCTATGGTTCTATGGTTCGCTGCTGTCGGTTATCCGTAGGGGTATTCTGTGTTTCTCGCTATGTAAATGCAAATTCTTTTGACTGTAGGGCTGAGCTGCTCTTGTCAAGCTTAACTTTTCCCTGTGTACCTTTTGTAACATGTGAATTTATCAGCTTGAAATCCCGGCACTTTAAGCAATCTGATTGCTGGGAGATTGGTGAGCTGTAATTTGATTTTTGCCTCCTGTAGAGAATCCAGTTTAGTGTCCGGCTTGGGCACAAGCACAGCTTGGAGATGGGGGGATCAAGTTACTGCTGCAAGGCTTTATTAGTTGGTGCTGCAGCATCTCCTCCCAAGCCTGGGCCAGCTTTTCTGGACCCAGGTGACGGGGATGTTGCCTTATGGGAGGGGTCTCTCCCACACTCACATCATGTAGCGCTACAGTGGTGCAGCCCGGCTTGGTCTCTTTAAAATCCAGTGAGCAGCCCCACCGGACCTCCTCGCGGTTCTGCATTTGGGTGGGTGAATACCGAGCCCAATTTCGCTAGAGTTTCTGTGTTTGTTAGCCAGATAGTAGGGGGTTCAATGTGAGTCTCACCACACGTCTCCCTCTAATTCATCCTCAATGTTCCTCTCGTTCTCTTTTGTTTTGGGAATGGGTTTTCCCCTAAACTGTTCCATGTCCTCTGGAACACTGCAGCTCCCAGGTGGATGTTCAACTCCTGCCGTACTCCACTGTTGTTCTTCAACTAAGTGGGGCATCGCCCTCACCCTTTCTTGGTCTCTTTGGGGACTTTCCTGGTCCCCATTTAAATCTGCCATGAAACCACCTGTTAAACGGATCATTGGCTCATTAGCTCACTACTTTGGCTTGGGAATGGGCATTCCCCGAACTTGTTCCATGTCCCCTAGGACACTTCTACCCCAAGCGGATATTCAGCTCTGGCTGTACTCCCCTGTGGCTTTTCAACTGGGTGAGGCATCTCACTATCTGCTTGCCAGTTTGGGAACTCCCTTTGTCCCTATTTAAATCTGGAAAGAAGGTTTCCACAAACCATAATTCAGGCAAATCTTCAACCTTTACCTTTCCTGTTTTAACAATTGGCTTTCCCTCAGGCTCTTCAACTAAGTGGGACACCTCCTTCACTGTTTCTTTTCCTGCCCTGGGACTTCTCTGGTCCCTGTTTAATTCTGGGAAAAACGCATACGCCAACCCAATTTCCAGGTCATTCCGTAGGTCAGTTTTAAATTCTATGGGTCTTTCCTGGCCGTCTTTTAACTGTACTGGTCTAACTGCGGCCTTGTTAAATTCAAGCAGCTCTCCCTTAGCTACCTCAACAGGTACAGGTTCTATTTCACCCTTTAAGGCCTCTGAACATTCTCCAGCTTCCTGCCCTTCTGCAGATTCCTGGTGGCTTTCTCCAGGCTCTTTCTTTCGCTAGCTAGCACTTTACCGTCAGCCGAATCGTTTCCAAGCAGGAAACCTATCCCTGCTGCTGGAAACTCAGGGACAGTTCCGACCGTCACTGGGCCTGAGACTAGCGCTGGGGTCTCCCAGGCCCGTTCGTGGCGGGGCCCGCAGCGGGAGATTCGGCAGCCCAGCCAAAAGTCTCGGCCGTGGGCAGGGCTGGAAAATCCCGCCCTAGGTCAGGCTGCAGGTGGACCCAATGGATGGGGGGACAGACACATATCCTCCTCCCACCCCATTAAACAGTGCCTTGGCTTTCAGGGAGGACTTGGGGGCAAGCTTATTTTCCCTCCAACATTCAGGACTGAGTGGCCCCTGTATTCCAGAGCAGTACAACGGACTTGCTCGCATCTTGGGACAGGCACGGGGATACTGTTCCTGAAAGGGCCAAACTCCAAAAGCTCTCTGGAGCTTGGCCACACATCGTGCCATACCCTCAGAGGGGCTAGTTTCTGCAGTGAGAGTCCCCTGTCCGCTCTACTGCACTACTTATTAAGCCATCCTTCTGAGGACAATTCTCGTGAAGCCCTATAAGCCCCATGGGATTCCCTTTTAACCTCCAGCATTCGGGTCCGGAGTGTCCTATTTTGTTACAATGGGAACGCCCCTGGTCTCCGCGTGTTCTCTTTTCGAGCTGGAAGGGGGTTTCTCGCCCCCTCGTTTGTACTTTTCAACCTGGGGTGTATCCCCGTCCCTATCCATGTCGCCCTCCTTATTGTTCCAATGGCTTTGGGGGTGGTTTGGAAAGGGCCTGCCTGAGTTGCCAGGGTGATGTTGTAGCTGTGGCAGCCGCATCGCTGGCTGTGAGGATTCTCTGCTCCACCAAGTGCGCCCTCGGGTTGGAGGGGAGGCAGTTTTTAAATTCCTCCAGCAGCATCAAGTTGTGCAATCCCTCATAGGTGTGCTGTATTTTTAAAGAGCAGACATGCCGGTCGAAAGCGATTTGCTTCAGCCATTTGAACTCGGCGTAAGTCTGCGTGGGTTTCTTCCAAGAGCCCAGAATTGCTGGCGAGATGCCTCAAGGACTAACTCATTGGCACTGAGGATGGCAGCCTTAGCGGACGTGTCAGGGGTCAGCATGGAATCGACTTCTTGGGCTCGCCCAGATAGCTGCCCTTGAATTAAAAAGCTCCAGATATCTGATGGCTGTTTTTAGCTGTTTCTGCTACTTTCTCTAAAGTGGTGGAAAATAATTCCACGTCACTCTCCTCAAATTTGGGAACAAATCTAGCGTACTTAAGGGCCTCAGAGATTGGTTCTGGGGTAGAGAGACACGGGCCAGAATTTTATGTCCCGCGGGCGTCAAATCACGCGAGATGATGTCGGGCAAGCGGCCCTACCTCATCACGCACTCGCGCGATATTTCACTCGGCAGGCACACGCAAAAGTCGGAAGAGTGCCCGCCGACAATTAAGCTCATCAACAACCCAATTGTAAGTGATTTTTTTTTGTGGCCAATCGACCAGGCAGGCTTCACATTTTTGATGAAACCTCATCCAAGGGTGGGATGAAATCTCGGTTAAGATTTAAAATAAAAAGAAATATCTGGGGACTTTTTTTTTTATATGAGGTCAGCTTTCATGTGCTTGATTTTGCTGTATGGACATTTTTTGCAGCATTCTTGTGCTTTCTTTTATTATTTGGAGGTCTGCAGCTCCCTGAGGCAGCTGTCTACCTTCAGGGAGCTCAGTGGAAGCGCTCACCCATGCCCGCGGTGATGTTGGCGCCTGCTCTCTTCCCACCCCCCACCGACAGTGCTGAGCCTTTCTCCGGGCGCCGTTAATGGGTCAGCCAGCGTAAGATCGCAGTCAGGGGCCGATCGCAGGCGGAAGCCCATTTCGCGTCCGCTTTCGGGCCCACTGATCGCATGTGCACAACGAACATAAGATTCAGGCCATAATTTCCAAATCCGCCCTGGCAAGGTCCCTCAGGATCTTAAAGGTTTCAAGCAAGTCACCTCTCACTCTTGTAAACTCCAGCAGATACAAGCCTAGCCTGTCCAACATTTCCTCATAAGACAACTGGCCCTTTCCCGGCATTAGTTTAGTGAACCTTCTCTGAACTGCTTCCAACACATTTACATCCTTCCTGAAATAAGGAGACTAACACTGCACACAGGGCTCCAGTTGTAGTCTCGGAGGCTGCATTCCCCCATCAGATGGAAGGATGCCAATTATCCAATCAGATAAATGCGCCAGTAATTCTGCATCAAAAGCGACACCGATAACACCACAGAAGTGAATGGGCAGCTGGAGGGAAAAATGTTGGCCAGAACATTGGGAAAATTCCCTGCCCTTCTTCATTGGTAGGAAGATTAGAGGGGAGATGAGGAAAAGCTTTTTCACCCCGATAGTTGCGGGGGTCTGGAACTCACTGCCTGAAAGGGAAGTAGCGGCAGAAATCCTCAGCTCATTTAAAAAGTGTCTGGATGTGCACCTCAAGTGCCGTAACCTGCAGGGCTATGGACTAAATGCTGGATATTGGGATTAGGCTGGGTGGCTTGTTTTTCAGCGGGCACAGACACGATGGGCCAAGTGGCCTCTTTCTGTGCTGTAAACTTTCTATGATTCTAGACATTCCATCACCCATGCACAGTGGCAGCAGTGTGTACCATATACAAGTTGTAATGCAGCAACTCAACAAAGCTCCTTCGATCTTCCAAACCTACAACCTCTACCATCAGGAAAGAAAAGGGCAGCAGACTCATGGGAACAACTGCAAGTTCCCCTCCAAGCCACACGCCATCCTGACTTGGAAATATATCACCGTTCCTTCACTGTCGCTGAGCCAAAATCCTGGAACTCCCTTCCTAGCAGCACTGTGGGTGTACCTACACAACATGGTCTGCAGCGGTTCAAGAAGGTGGCTCACCACCACCTACTCAAGGGAAATTAGGAATGGGTAACAAATGACAATACCTTGCCAGCAATGCCCACATCCCGTGAAAGAATATGAAAGAAAAAAAAATCGCCATGGGACCTCTGGCATCTACCTGGACCTTGGTTTAGTGTCTCATCCAGAGGGCAGCAGCTCCAACACGCCCTCAAAACTGCACCAGAATCTTAGCTTCAATCAAGAGCCCCTATCCTGGTCAGTCTGCAAATGACTTAGTCAAAAAAGTGACTCTGTTTTAGGGTTGTATCCCAATGTCCTCTCTTCGTAGCAACATATGATATAACTATTGTTTCCTGTAAGCTCCTTCATTGTGCTCAGCAGGGGCTCTAAAGACTCCTACAGTAAATACAGACTGCCACAAGAATCTCGTGTGGGCCAGCAGAAAGAGTGATACCAACAGAGGCAAACTAAAGCCGGTACAATATCTTACTCAGTACATGACTGCAACTCACTAAAATCTAATCAGAACAGATCAGTGTCAAAAATCAACCTTACTCTTACATTTGCAATTGCCTGAACAAAAGGCTTTTTTTTTTGCTGACTTCTCCTTCAAAGATTCAAGTTCCCTACCCATAGCCTACTTTCTGAGAATGAGTGTTGGGACAAGAAGTTCTTATTTTCTTGGCCAACGTTGTATATTGCTCAAGACTTCAATGAAAATAAAATCAGACATGATATAAAATGAACATCGGTTTGCCATGAACCTGTTTCCTTCTCTGAGTGAAGACCAATTTCACTGCTGACTAAAGTTAGTCTTGTAAGATCAAGAGGAGGATGAGCATGTCTGTAAAGAATTACTTTTGTAAGTGTATTATGTGTTCACCAAGGTAAGGGACCTACTCCTGCAGGTCAGTTTGACTCCACATCATATAATTGTAGAATAGTACAGCACAGGAGGAGGCTATTCAGCCCATTGCGCCTGTGCCAGCTCTTTTGATAGAGCAATACAATTAGTACCAGCCCTCTGCTCTTTCCCCAAAACGCTGCAAATCTTTCCTTTTCAAGCACATATTTAATCCCCTTTTGAAGCTATTATTGAATTTGCCTCCACTGTCAGATCAGGCAGTGAATTCCAGGTCAAAACAACTCGCTGTGTTTAAAACAAAATCTTCTCAACAGTCTCCTGATTCTTTCTTCAATTACCTTAAATCTGTGTCCTCTGGTTACTGACCCTCCAGCTAGTGAAAGCATTTCCTCCTTATTTACTTCTACCAAAAAGCTTCATAATTTTGAACACAAATGTGTGACATGTTAACGTGGGGACACTTTGAGACGTGAAGAATTCTAGGACCATGCCATTTGTACATTGGAAAGAAGGAAATGACCAGTTTTATTTCACCCTTTTTTGGATGGAAGAAGATATTGTGCTGATCAAAGCGCAAGATCTCGATGAGGAGGAGGACTGGTGGGAATGCAAATTTTGAGTGCAATTTTGCAGGCTATATCAATGATAATTTCAATTATTTTTTTCAGCAGGCTGCATTGCACTGGCTTCATCTGTGCTTCATTCACAGGAGTGCTGCAAGGTTGGCAAAAGGTTATTGAATGCAGAGTTAAAGGGAAAACCAGTGGGGCAGACTCAAGCATAAAGGCACCCTGAAGGCATCTATTTCAACACAAATAAAGATAGTCATTGATATTAGATGCCTGTGTCATTCAAATAATCTCTGAAAGATATTGCATTCATGTTAAATATTTGTGTTACTTTTTTCAACGCAAGTTCAATTGTTAGAAACGGCTCTGTTTATAGGTCTGAAAATGATTCATTCCTTTCACAGGCACTGTTTTACAATCCTTGTTTCGATCAGAGTGGGAGCAAGGTCAATTATCATGAGAGTAAAACCACCAGTATCTGTTTCTAGTACTTTCTATGGACCGGTTAACTTAACACTTTCTATAATAATTGATGGTGAAGCGTGGGGCTGATCTTTCGACCCCAAGCCAACTGACTGGATGAAAGCACAGGGTCAGTGATGCAGAGGTACAATGTTGCAGTCTTATCTCCATCCCGCATTCTTTTCAAAAGTGGCTGGTACCAGGGGATGATGGAATCATCCTTTACATCTATGGATTAAAGGTGGTGAATGTTGGAAGAGAAACCTTGAGAGCAATTAGCTGATCCCTCCCCATCGTTCTTTTAACCAGTAGTTTTCCTCCCTGTCTTCCTGAAAGCATTGGGGTGGAAATTCAGGTGCAACCAGTTTTGAGCATGCAGGACCGCAAGATGTGATCTCTGCCCTTGAATGGTGAGGTCCAAATTGCCGAAGTGCAGGGAGTTCTTAGCCAACATTTACCCCTCAGCCGCCTCCACCAAAAAAACAGATTTTTTTTTGGTCATTTACTTCATTGATGTTTGTGGGACTTTGCCATGTGCAAAATGGCTACTGTATTTATTGATTCTGAAGTGCTTTGGGATGCCTTGATGCACCATATAAGTGCTAATTCTTTCTTTCATGATGTGCCAACTATGTGCTCATGTTTAAGCAATCATTCATGCCTGGCTGCCCCTTGACCACCAATATATTTGTGCACTGAACGCTTTCTTTTTTTTAATTCATTTTATGGGATATGGGCGTCACCATGGGCCAGCATTTATTGCCCATCCCTAGCTGCCCTTGAGAAGGTGGTGGTGAGCTGCCATCTTCAACCGCTGCAACCCATGAGGTGTAGGTACACCTGCAGTACGGTTAGGAAGGGAGTTCCAGGATTTTGACCCAGCAACAGTGAAGGAACGACGATATATTTCCAAGTCAGGATGGTGAGTGGCTCAGAGGAGAACTTCCAGGTGGTGGTGTTCCCATGTGTCTCCTGCTCTTGTCCTTCTAGATGGTAGCAGTTGTGTGTTTGGAAGGTGCTGCGTAGGGGCCTTGGTGAGTTTCTGTAGTGCATCTTGTAGATGGAACACACTATTGCCACTGTTCGTCAATGGCGGAGGGAGTGAATGTTTGTGGAAGTGATGCCAATCAAGTGGGCTGCTTTGTCCTGGATGGTGTCCAGCTTTTTGAGTGTTGTGGGAGCTGCACTCATCCAGGCAAGTGGAGAGTATTCCATCATGCTCCTGACTTGTGCCTTGTAGATGATGGACAGGCTTTGGGGAGTCAGGAGGTGAGTTACTTGCCACAGGATTCCCAGCCTCTGACCCGCTCTTGTAGCCACAGTATTTATATGGCTAGTCCAGTTCAGTTTCTGGTCAATGGTAACCCCCAGGATGTTGATAGTGGGGGATTCAGCCACTATCATTTGTCAGCTCAAGCCCGGATATTGTCCAGGCCTTGCTGAATTTCACATGGACTGCTTCAGCACCCAAGGAGTCGTGAATGGTGCTGAACATTGTGCAATCATCAGCGAACATCCTCACTTCTGACCTTATGATGGAAGGAAGGTCATTGGTGAAGCAGCTGAAGCTGGTTGAACCGAGGACACTACCCTGAGGAACTCCTGCAGTGAAGTCCTGGAACTGAATTGATTGACCTCCAACAACCACAACCATCTTCCTTTTTGCTAGGGATGACTCCAACCAGCAGAGAGTTTTCCCCCTGATGCCCATTCAATCCAGTTTTGCTGGACTCCTTGATGCCACACTCAGTCAAATGTTGCCTTGATGTCAAGGGCAATCATTCTCACCTCATGTCTGGAGTTCTGCTGTTTTGTCCATGCTTGAACCAAGGATGTAATGAGGTCAAAAGCTGAGTGACTCTGGCGGAACTCAAACTGAGCGTCAGTGGACAGGTTATTGCTAAGCAAGTGACACTTGATAGTTGATGACCCCTTCCATTACTTTACTGATGATCAAGAGTAGATTGATGAGGCAGTAATTGGCCAGGTTCGATTTGTCCTGCTTTTTGTTTACAGGACATACCTGGGCAATTTTCTACTTTGCCAGGTAGATGCCAGTGTTGTACTGGAACAGCTTGGCTAGGGGCACGGCAAGTTCTGAAGCAAAAGTCTTCAGTACTATTGCCGGAATATTGTCAGGGCCCATAGCCTTTACAGTATCCAGTGCCTTCAGCCATTTCTTGATATCATTTTGGAGTGAATCGAATTGGCTGAAGACTGGCATCTGTGATGCTGGGGTCCTCCGGAAGAAGCCGAGATGGATCATCCACTCAGCACTTCTGGCTGAAAATTGTTGCAAATGCTTCAGCCTTATCTTTTGCACGGATGTGTTGGGCTCCTATATCATTTAAGATGGGGGTATTTGTGGACCCTCCTCCTCTAGTAAGTTGTTTAATTGTTCACCACCAGTCATTACTGGATGTGGCAGGACTGCAGAGCTTAGATCTGATCCGTTGGTTGTGGAATTGCTTAGCTCTGTCTATCACTTGCTGCTTAGGCAGTTCAGCATGCAAGTAGTCCTGTGTTGTAGCTTCACCAGGTTGACACCTCATTTTGAGGTATGCTGGTGCTGCTCATTGCATACCCTCCTGCACTCTTCATTGAACCAGAGTTGATCCCCTGGCTTGATGGTAATGGTAGAGTGGGGGATATGCTGGGCCATGAGGTTACAGATTGTGTTTGAGTATAATTCTGCTGCTGCAGATGGCCCACAGCACCTCATGGTTGCCCAGTCTTGAGTTGCTATGTCTATTCAAAATCTATCCCATTTAGCAGGGTGGTAGTGCCACGCAACATGATGGAGAGTATCCTCAATGTGAAGATGGGACTTCGTCTCCATAAGGACTGTGTGGTAGTCATTCCTATCAATACTGTCATGGACAGATGCATTTGCAGCAGACAGGTTGGTGAGGATGACGTCAAGTATGACCTTTTGTTGATTCCCTCATCACCTGCCACAGACCCAGTCTAGCAGCTATGTCCTTAAGGACTTGGCCAACTCAGTCTGTGATAGTGCTACCAAGCCACTCTTAGTGATGGACAATGAAGTCCCTTACTCCCTTACTCACACTGCATCCTTTCCACCCTCAGTGCTTCCTCCAAGTGGTGTTCAAGAGGAGATTCATCAGCTGAGGGTGGGGTGGTGAGTGATGATCAGCAGGGTTTCCTTTCCCATGTTTGACCTGAGGTCTGAAGTTGATGTTGAGGACTCCCTCCCAACTGTATACCACTGTGCCACCACCTCTGGGAGTGTGATGGTGGTGTCTGAGACATGATCTGTAAGGTATTATTCCATGAGGATGACGATATCAGGCTGTTGCTTGACTAGTGTGTGAGACAGCTCCCCCAATTTTGGCACTAACCCCCAGACGTTAGTAAGGAGGACTTTGCAGGGCCAACAGGGCTGAGTTTGCCGTTGACATTTCCGGTCTCTAGCTCAATGCCAGTCAGTTTAATTCCTTTTTATTGGCTTTATACAAAAGAAGGTCAACCACATTTCTGCATTCACACAATGGCTGATTTACTTCCCTAAAGGACATTAGTGAACCAGATGGGTTTTTATGACAATCGACAGCGGTTTCATGGCCATCATTAGACTGTTAATTCCAGATATATATTGAATTTAAATCCCACCATCTGCCATGGTAGGATTCGAATCCAGGTGCCTAGAGCATTACCCTGGGTCTCTAGATTGTCAGTCTAGTGACAATACCACTACATCACCACACCCCCCTCCACCCACCCCCCGCCCCCCACCCCCCCACCACCCCTCCCCCCGCCCCTCCCCCCGGTAAGCACTGTATAGAATATTTTGTTGAATTTTCTCTTGTTTTACTATTTTGGTTGAATTAGATAGTGCATTTTGTTTAGAATCAGTTTGGGTCAGGCCATTCCTTCATCCCTTCATCCCTGAATTTCAGTGGCATGTCTCTTTAAGGAAGTGACCAATGATTAATCAGCAGCTTATCCCACTTGGACCTTTTGGTTTTGCTATGCAGTAGCCAGACTCCGTAGACAACAGGGCTGTTATCTCTAAACTAAGGTGGAGGTGGTGCTGGGGGAGGGGGGCTGCAGTGGGCTTGAATTAGGCCACCCAGCTGATACAGCAGTGCAGAGCTCCACTGTTGGACTGCAGACTGCAATAGTTCAAGAAAAAGGCCCCCACCACCTTCTCAAGGTCCACTAACTACAGACAGTAAATATTGATTGATATCCTAAGAATGAATATTAAGTTAAGAACACTGCTTCCCTGAATTATTATTATTTTATTTTGCAAATGGCATGCTCAGATGGCAGACAGTTTGGGAACACTAGTTATCATAAGCTTAGTCTGACACGTTAGTATAGGAGTATACTATAAGGGGAGATGGTGGTGTAATGAAACTATCACTGGACTAATAATCCAGAATCCCAGGGGTATGGGTTCAAGTCCCACCACAGCAACTAGTGGAATTTAAATTCAATCAATAAAAATTGGAACTGAAAGCTAATTTCAGTAATAGTGACCCATGAAACTGGAAAAGCCCACAGGAAAAGAAATCTGCCATCCTTACCTGATCTAGCCTATATGTGACTCCTGACCCACAGCCAATGCGGTTGACTTGTAACTGCCCTCTGTTCAAGGGCAATTAGGGGCGGGCAACAAATGCTGGCCTTGCCTGTGAGTCCCACACCCCATGAAAGAATAAATAAATTTCTCAATTTGAGGATAAGTCAGGTCTGAATATTGTAAAATGGAACCACCTCATTATGGATTTTCCCACCTCTCTGTGACTCTGCTCGATTGCTTTGGATGAAGATGAGTAACGTGAGAACCTTTTTAAGCGCCCAATGTCATTTTCTTGCCTTTCTGGACTCTCATTTGTGAAAAAAAAAAGATGTATAATCACACACAATTCCTGTTTTCCATTCCAGTCTCTCAAGATATATGAAACGGCAGGGAACAAAAAGTCACCTTCTCTCCCCACACTAACCATCAGAGTCAATCACACAATCCTAGAGAGGAGTATTATGGAAAGCCAGTCGACACAAGCTAGCATTTACGGTTTGGTTCCCATGGCCCACAGAGAATTAATCTCTCAGCCGTACAGAATCTTGTGAACGGAGCAGTAAATATTTGATCCACAAAACGTTTAATTTTGTGAGCTGAAAAGAGTACAAGGATCCATGGCAACCACTGGACATCACAAAGCCTGGGTTGATAAACTAATCTGCAGTGTCCTGAAACCAAAAACAGAAATTCCCACATAAATAAGCGAAGCTATGACTGAACTGCTGTAATGGAATGGCTGTAAACTTTGTACTGGGGAGGACAAGCCTTCTGTTGCTTCAGTGATTGACGTCCCACAAAACCGTGGTGCGCCTTGCTGTTCCTCCACTGTTGCTATGTTATCGGACTGATTATCCAACATCCAGTACTGGATGAGCAGAAATTTCTTCCAATTAAGTATTGGGAAGGCTGATCCCCTTGTTTTCAGTCCCCGCTCCAAATTCCGTTCCCAGCTCTCGCCTCCATCCCTCTCCCTGAGATTAAACCAGTCTGTTTGCAACCTTGGCGTCCGATTCGACCCCAAGATGAGCTGCCGACCGCACATTTGTGCCATCGCTAAGGAATATGTCCCTCTAGCATTGGCAACCTTACTTTCACCAACAGCCTCTTGCATTCATCGATCACCTGCCACATCATAAAATGTCCCGAGGTATTTCACAGGAACACAATCAGACAAAACATGACACGGGTCCAGATCCAGACATATTAGGACAAGGGATCAAAAGTGACGTGATCGAAGAGGTAGGTTTTAAGAAGTGTCTTAAAAGCAGGAGAGAGGGATAAAGAGGTTGGAGGGGAAATTTTGGAGGTCAGGATCTAGACAGCTGCAGGCATGGTGGCCAACAATAAACCAACTATTTCAGCATTCCCAGCTTTTATTTTACTTGTTAGGTGAGGGAGTCATTTTGAAAACAAATGAGGAGTAACATAAATCTTGAAAAGCATTATTTTAAATGTCTAGATAATTATAAGTGACATTCATATTAGTCAAAGTCATTTCACTGACAGTCAAGGATGGAGCCAAAGCTGATCTACTGCTGTAATGAACATTTTGCTGGATGATACCAGAAATCAAACACAACTTACAGGGAGAAATCTCCATCATGGACAAGCTTCAAAGGGTGATCATTAGAGTAAGGGTTAGATGAAGGACGACAACAGGAGATTCTTGTGGAACATAAAAACCACCATAGACCAGTCACCACAGAATCATGGAATCATTGATAGAATGGGTTAGGGCACAGAAGAAGGCCATTTGGCCCATTGTGTCCATGCCATTTCTCTGCAAGAACAACTCAGCTACTTCCATTTCCTGGCCTTTTCCCCGTAGCCCTGAAGATTGTTCTCCTCAGGTAAATATCCAATTCCTTTTCAAAAGCCAAGACTGAATCTGCCTCCACCACACTCTCAGGCAGTGCATTCCAGATCCTAAGCACTTGTTGCGTAAAAAGGTTTTTCCTCATGTCGCCTTCAGTTCTTTTGCCAATCACCTCAAGAACCCTGTGGTTCTTGACCCCTCTGCCAATCAGAACAGTTTCACCCTTTCTACTCTGTCCAGACCCTCTAAGCCCACTTGGGCTGAATGGCCTGTTTCAGTGCAGTCTGTTCTGTATTATCCTACATAATGCTTTAATTGTTTCTTTCCCAATTTTTTTTTGCATAGGGATGTTTTTGGTGGGGGATGGACCATTCTTCAACTTCAGTCAACCTGTGTCAACACCAAGCCATCTCCAGATCAAGTCGAATACAATTAAACGCAGAATAAAGGTCCAGGATTCTGTGGAAGTCAGAGAACTGGCGAGGAACCGCTGTCAGTTCCATGGGTGGGGGGGGGCTTGATGGAATCAAGTGTCCTTCAGGCACTTAAGTGGCCACCATAGGGCCTTCCCCAGGATTAAAGTGCCTGTTGGGGGAAATCACTCCCAGCGAGAGCTGCCAGCCAGTCAGAGGCCAGCAGCTACTCATGCCAACAGCACCAGCTGGAGCGGTGGCTGCTGATGGCACTGCACCCACCTGAGTCCCAGGATCATCGTGGGACCCCAGACCAAAGATGGTGGATTAGCAGTTGCAGGGTGGGGAAATCACAGGTGAGGGGGAGGAAGGGGGTCAGAGGCAAGGGCAAGTGTTACTGTGAGTGTGGCCATATATGGAGTGGGTGATACTGAACATATGATGATATTTAAAAGAGGGGTCTACATGGAAAAATTTGAAATTAACTCCAATAAATGCAACTGTTGTCCAAGGTTATCTTCAGTCAGGTGGGTCTGTCAAATGTTCAAGTAAAAATGGGTCATTTCTTTACCTGATAACATTGCAGAATGTCTCCCATCCCCATCTCAACTTGCACACCATACACACACACATACGCACACACACACCACGCACACACACACCACGCACACACACACCACGCACACACACACCACACACACCACGCACACACGCCACGCACACAGACACACACACACACACCACGCACACGGACACACACACACCACACACACACACATCATGCACACACACCACGCACACAGACACACACACACATACCACGCACACGGACACACATACACACCACGCACACACACACACCACGCACACAGACACACACACACACCACGCACACGGACACACACACACACACCAAGCACACGGACACACACACACACACCACACACACACATCATGCACATAGACACACACACGCACCACGCACACACACCACGCACACAGACACACACACACACCACGCACACGGACACACACACACACACCACGCACACGGACACACACACACCACACACACAGACACACACACACCACACACACACACACACACATCACGCACACACACCACGCACACAGACACACACACACACACCAAGCACACGGACACACATACACACCACGCACACACACACACCACGCACACACACCATGCACACACACACACCACGCACACACACATAGACACACACACACACACACGACGCACACAGACACACATACACACCACGCACACACACACACCACGCACACACACATCACGCACACAGACACACACACACACACACCACGCACACAGACACACACATGGACACACACACACCATGCACACAGACACACATACACACACACACCACACACCACGCGTGCACATACATACACACGGACACACACACACACTCACACACACGGACGGACACACACACAGCACTCACGCACACACACACACACGGACACACACACACTGCAGGCCTAGCAAAACAAAATTTATGTTTTAACATCAGAAGCCACTTAGTGTCATTGAAAGTTAATGGAATTGTTCAGCCAGTGTGGCCACTCTCAAAAGATGGAGAATGTGAAAGTAATGGCTCAATTATGTAGCACTCCTGCTAGCAGTGGCTTCCATGTCATTAGCTACACAGTAGTATAAATCAAATATTGCTATTTCAGAGACCCACATCACAAGCTGTCCTTCCTAAGCTCTCTGGAGGTATCAGTAATACAACCAGAAGATCTAAATGCAGTTCCTAGTCATTTTTTCTAGCCCTTCAGCACCCGTCTCTCCCATAGCCAGGAGACAGTATGGTAACCATAAGAGAAAACCACAAGTTAGGACCATCCTGATGCCTCAGAGAAGGCCACACTGACAGTGGAGGGCGGGGGTGGGGGGGAGAGAGGAGGAGGTGGGGTGTGGGGTGGAGCTGTGGGATGGGCTGTAGTTACGCCAAGTCCCCCTTATTTATTGTCAAAACTTCCAGTCCATTTGGGAGTTAGTGCATGTGACAGAGGAAATTACATCATGTGTTGTCATTCCCACAGTTTTTCCCATAGACACTTGTCCCAAGAGATATCTGTGCATCTTCGATCTCCATCATTGTTAAGGACATTAGGGACATTAACATTTTTGAAGGTCATGATTTCCCTAATGGGTCATAATTGGATCGATTGGTGATTGTTGCACAGATGGTGGCTTCCTAGGAACAAGGGGCCATTTTGTGCTCTTTGTGTTTCTGTGATCTGATATCGTTATGCTGTTATTGGGTCCCACAATGAGCTGTTCGGCAGGCAGCCAAACTATGCCATTAATGTTGTGGGTACCCAACCAATCCATGCAAATGCCCCTGACCCTGGAATGTGGGGCGGAGTGACAGATAGAACCTGTGGACAAAAAAATCTTCTGCCCCATTCTAGATCTTCCCACGTTTGACCCCTCTGCCTCTGAGCCTTAGAGACCAGTCATTATAGACTCTGAATGAACTGAATGCTCAATTGGCCTCAGTGTTAATGAGTTAAGGAAGCAAAAAGAATAGCTACAGAGGAACTCCTACTGAGGGTGCATATGTATGGAAGCCAGGTGAGGAGAGAATCAGGCCTAGCTGTAATATCCTCCATGGACAGACAGTCATGCTCACTGTCAAAGTCCCACGTGTGAACAATAACAGGGTGTGAGAAGATGACTGGTGCTCGTAGAACCTTACCCCGGTGAAATGCCTTCAAGGAAGGGAGGGGAGAAAACTGGAGAAAAAAAAGTAGTCAAATCAAATCAGAAGTTATAAATCTCATACATGTACAGTTACTTATCTATTGCAACCAATATTATGGATACAACATGCATCCTCCCACCTTCCACCATACATACACCAATTAAGATACACTTTTCACCAACTTAATGTACATACTTTCTTATATTCCCAGGACAGTGACAAAGCAAATAACAATGGGAATCTTTGTAGAGATGCAACAGCTTCTCTACTTCATTGTGTGTGATAAGATCACTCCTGAGAGCAACTGCATTGACTGCCTGACTTCTTCTACATAACCCATCGAAAGAACCACAACCTGGGCAATTTGTGCACAATCTGTTCCCTCACTTCTTTAGTGCCAATGGTTTTAGACTTGGGTCTGGTTTTCAACATGCAAATGGGTTAAACTTTGAACAAAAATCTTCAGCTCATCACAGGACCAAGTAACAAAATCCTCACCTTCATATCCGAGGTCTCTGTCTCCAACTTAGACAGATGACAGGAGTTGTCCTCCAACTCTCGGCGTAGGTGAGAGTTCTCTTTTCTAAGTGCCTCAACCTGCTTCACCAAATGATCATAGGAAGATGTAGACCCAGACATCCTGAGTTCTTCCAAAACCTACACAAAAAAATTGTTTGAATATTAGTTTCGAAGCAAGAGGTTTGGGTGAAAGGAAAGTCAGTCATGATACAGGCGGTTTGGGGTGATTGCAAGAACGTAAAACGTTAGGAACAAAGCGTGGCATTCAATTCATATTTCACCCTATAGTTAAAGTTCATGAGTTAAAGACTTGACTGCAGTGAGTTGGTTTTGGGCCCTTTGGGCCTAACGCATCCCTTGCCCTTTCTCTCTAGAAAGTATTGACTGATGTGATGGTGGAATTCAACGTGCCTTCTGCTATCTGGCCCAAGTGACATTTGCTGCAAGTAAGATTTTTCATTGGGTGACAATCAACTATTCCCCATGGTGGAGATCATAAACAAGGCTAATTCTAATCGCATTCAGCATCCACAATTCCAGGTCTCTATGGACTGCAGGAATGCTATGAGGAGTGGAAAGCTTGAATGATTTTTTTTTTAACCCACCTAGCCTGAGGATATTTCAGTTCTTTGCTCTCCCGGTCTCTCAGGGGACTCGGAACAGGTTACAATACCACCCAGGCTGTGCCTCTACCCACTGATTCACCGACACAAATATAATTTACAGTTGGATGGAGGTAGACTTTAGATTTTAAGTGTGACATTGCCAACCCATATTTTTTCAAAACACAAGTTATTCTGAAAACATACGATTATGCGACAGTGCAGGTTTAAAGGAATAGCTCAATCTCAAATGACATTTGAGGCATTGATTGTCAGAAAAAAGAACTCTTATCCAATTGTAACGTGCATCAAATCAGCAGAAAGACAGGAATGGCCCCTTCAACATTCCTAGCACTGGGATGGACACACTCAACACATCATCTATACACATGTCAACTGCTGACTCTTAGCAGTTGATCACTTTGGGATCTCTGGCTTCCTCTTACTCTAGCCTTTTATATATCCCCTACTTCCTTCACCCTGCCAATGACGGCTGTGCCTTCAGCCATCTAGGGCCTAAGCTCTGGAGTTCCCTTCCAAACCATTTTGCTTCTCCACCCTTTAAGAAACTCCTTAAAACCTACCTCTTTGGTCACCTGTCCTATTGTCTCCTCTTCAGGCTCAGTTTAAATTTCTGACCGAACGCAAGGAATTTGGAGCAGAGAAGCAGGCTCTTCTGTCCAGCTACTCTGTGCTGGTGCAAATCCTCCACAGGGATCTTCTCCCATTCCATCTACTCTACCCCAGCCTTTCAGCGTATCTGTCACTTCCTTATTCTCTCATGCTGCTGTGATGCATTTTGAGAACTTTTACTATGTTAAAGGTGCTATATAAATGCAAGCTGTCGATCTTTTTGTAATTCCTATTTGTATTATAATTCCTTTAAAAGTTCAGTCAGGGAATATGTGTAGGCATTGCTACAACTACGTAGCAGGTCAGTTAACATCCATAAATAAAAAAAAGTTAACATTTCAACTGTAGAACTTCGGTCCTCTGAACTTTGGTCTGTACCCAGAGTGCACCAAAGCCACTCTGACACAACCAAATAACTGAGTGGCCCAGGTCATACCCCGGATGTACCCCAGAAGATGTGCTGGAGGCCCCACCCCCGCCATCCCCAGATGCCCCCAGGCAAGGACAGCACAGGAATTGTCCGGTAAGTTTGAACTTCCAATGGACAATTCCCCTGCGTCTGGAACTCTGATTTAAATAGGAGACTTTAGGTGCTTCTGACTCTCTTAGCATAATGGCTACCCGGGAAAAGTTAGAAGGGTTAAAACTAGTTCT
The DNA here is from genome assembly GCF_964194155.1 of Cetorhinus maximus. Lineage (NCBI taxonomy): Eukaryota > Metazoa > Chordata > Chondrichthyes > Lamniformes > Cetorhinidae > Cetorhinus > Cetorhinus maximus. Next base: position 110,781,183 of record NC_135891.1, read on the forward strand.
AATACTTGGGTAGCTATGCTACTGAACCCCCTTGATCCCCCACTGGAGCCCCTGACTACAACCCCCGTGATCCCCCAGCTACACCCCATAGCCCCCCACCCCCCGACTACCCACCCACCCTCTGATTACCCAGGACTAACCCCCTAACACCCCCCCACCCCCCTGACTACCCCCCAATCTCCCAACTAACTCACCCAACACCCCCAACCCCTGACTACCTCCCCGACCACCGAACTACCCTCCAAACTCCAGAATAACCCCCACCCCCTGACTACCCCGACCCTCTGACTTCCCTCCTGATCCCCCCAACCCCCCGAATACCTTCCTGACACCCCCACCGCTCCCCGACTACCCTCCTCAACCACCTGACAACCCATGAAATCCCCTTACCCCACTCTCCCACCCCTCCCCAACCCATCCTAACCACTTGCCTTACGCACTTACCTTCTCTCCTGTCAAAGTAGCTGGGACATTTAAACTTACCGGCTTATGGCAGCTAGTGCTGTTAAAATGGGGGCTTCCCTTAACACTCCTGCACTGAACTGAAGACTTCCCGGTGCAGCTACACTGCACATTTCTCATCAGGGCCAGGTTGCAAGTCCGGGCAAGAAATGTGCAGCTCCAGACTAAAGTAGATCTCAAAGGAGCAGATTGGCAAACCAACAGTTATTGCCGCTCCACGGAATATTCAGCCCAATATGTTTCCCGAAGAAGAATCATATTTAACTTGAAACATTAACTCTGTTTCTCTCTCCACAGATGCTGCCAAAACTGCTGAGTATTTCCAGCACTTTCCATTTATTTTTCCAGATTTGCATCATCCGCAGTATTTCGTTTTTATTTAACTGAAGATGTGTTTCCTTGCTGAATGGTGGGGAAAAAAAAAGCTCTGTCTAGACTTTGCTACAAATCCCTCGAATCCCACCTCCCTGTCTTGGCACAAATGCACGAAAATAAATGTGTGATGGAATTAAGGAGAAAAAACACCATTCCCACAAATAAGATATAGAACAAATATACCACGAGACATCCCAATCTCCTACTTTATAAAACTCATAAATAGTATGCAAATGACTGAGCATTTAATGAATTCAACCTGACAATATATAATCTGTGGACTTTAATAGAAAGTGCAGAATGCAGTAGACCTTTCAGTTCTATTCTGTGAATTCAGGAGAACAGCATTTTGCAAAATATTTTTTTATTCGTTCATGGGACGTGGGCAGTGCTGGCTGGGTCAGCATTTATTGCCCATCCTAAGTTGCCCTTGAGAAGGTGATAGTGTTCTGCCTTCTTGAACCGCCGCAGTCCATGTGGTGTAGGTACACCCACAGTGCTGTTAGGAATGGAGTTCCAGGATTTTGACCCAACGACAGTGAAAGAACAGCGATATAGTTCCCAAGTCAGGATGATGTGTGATTTGGAGGGGAACTTGCAAGTGGTGGTGTTCCCATCTGTCTGCTGCCCTCGTCCTTCTAAATGGTAAAGATTGTGGATTTGGAAGGAGCCTTGGTGAATTCCTGCAGTGCATCTTGTAGAATGGTACACACTGCTGCTAATGTGCATTGGTGGTGGAAGGACTGAATGTTTATTGTGCTGGATGGGGTGCCAATCAAGCGAACTGCTTTGTCCTGAATGGTGTCGAGCCTTTTGAGTTTGTTGGAGCTACACTGGATGAGTCCAGGCAAGTGGAGAGTATTCCATCACACTCTTGACTTGTGCTTTATAGATGTTGGAAAGGCTTTGGGGAGTCAGGAGGTGAGTAACTCTCCACAGAATTCCCAGTGTTTGACCTGCTCTTGTAGCCACAGTATGTACATGCTCGTTCAGTTCAGTTGTGTGGTTGTGCAATCCTTTTATTCTTTTATATTTTATTTTAACTTTAAGGATTTTCCATAACTATGTTATAAATTATGATTACTTGTTTTATTTATATTGTCATCACAAATCACACCTGCCACCATGATGATTTTTCAATAAACCAATTATCGATTTATCGATCTCCATTAGCCTAGCTTTTGTCTTCACAGATTCTGATGGTCCAGCTGTGTATTTCCAACATTTCTGCTATTTCTTTCAGACTTCCCACATTTTCTTAAAATGAATCTTACTATAAAAAAAAAGGAGGAAGGGAAACATGCCCGAAGAAGAAAATTAGAAAAAATACTTTGTAATGACTCGATTGAATGGACAGGTTTCAACAAGAAACAGATAAACTTTATTACATGGAGCTTTTCAGGCGCTAATTGTTCAATCAGGACCCTCGTCAGGAAGCCCTACACCCCCGGATTGCCAGTGCTCAGGGCTCATTGGACGGCGCCTCCCAGAACATCATGTGTCCCCGATAGACAGCAGGAGAGGGTAAAATTCACTTACTACATACTTAAAACTTATGTATTCCTAAATTATGTGAGCAAGTTATTTTTACAACATCTGAGCCAGATCTTCAAAGCAGATGTGCCACTCTTGGTTACAGGAAGTTGCAGATAGCTATCATCAGCATATTTGCAGCTAGCGTAGAAATTCTCTATCACTCAGTAAATAGATTACCGTTCCATAAGAGGGAAATGACACGGATGTGCATCATGTGTTATTCTCAGCTATCTCAGGGATACCTGGAATGAGCAGGCAGGTGATGCTCAAACCAGGTTCTTTTTTCATTATTCATTCTCATGTTTTGGCATCGTTGACAAGGCCAGCATTTATTGCCCATTTCTAGTTTGATACAACTGAATGGCTTGCTAAACCACTTCACCAGCTCTTAAGAACCAAACAACCATATTGTTGTAGGACTGGAGTCACATACGGGTCAGACCAGGTGAGGGCAGCCCTAAAGGACATGAGTGAACTAGTTGGGTTTTTCCAACAATCCGATTAATGGTTACTGTAATACTAGTTCTACTTAATTTACAGAATTATTTTAACTGAACTCAAATTCTCAAATTGCCATGGTGGAATAATGAACGCACATTCCCTTGGATTACTAGTCCAGGATTTCTAGATTATTGATCCAGTAACATAACTACTACACCGCCATACCAATTAGTTAGAACAAACCAGGTGTACTGGCTACTATTGATCAAAAACTTACATGGTTTGAGAAATTATTATTGACAGCAAGACGTTCCTATATAGCATCGTATCGGGTGCCACAGAAGCATCTCAAAATGCATCATATGTCATGAAGGACTTTGGAGTGCAGCGACTATAGTTATGTGGGGAAATGCAGCAATCTTCTGCATGCAGCAAGAGGCTATAAAGGTAGTGGCCAAGGTTTTGCTTCAGAGTTGGGCATGCTGATGAAAGCAGGGATCTCAGCTTCACCCAACTAGCCATTTATATGGACTTTGTTAATCATGGGATATTACACTGAGGAGGTGTGGGAGAGACAAAACTGAGCCCAAGGCTGTTCTCACCAGAGTTTCATGCACCTTGGATGACAGCACAAGTCAGTGAATAGGATCGATTCTCCTCTGTCTAGCTCAGAGCACTGAGGCCAAGTGACGTGTCATAACTGTTGCTGTGGTGAAGTCCACAGGCTGGCAATTGTACTTGGGACCTTTGGCCTTGGTTTTCCCGCAATTTTCTGATTTTTTTTTTTCCTTTCAAAACGTTATTCCCAAATGAAAAATATAGCTTTTTTTTTCATTCATTCATGGGATGTGGGTGTCACTGGCTAGGCCAGCATTTATTGCCCATCCCTAATTGCCCTTGTCCAGAGGGCATTTAAGAGTCAACCACATTACCATTGCCGAAGCTGTTGCCACTCTGATACTAACTGCTGAAAAATCAGGCCCTCTGCAACACTGGACAGAAGAGCGTTAAGCCACAGAAATGTAAGCAACTCTAGGCTAATTTTCCCTAAGAATTATTATTTTCCGACATGACAAGCAAAATGGGACTCTCGCTATTTTTACAGCGAAGGTGAGTAAACCAGACTTAATTTCAAAACCGACGCATAAAATATGGAAATGGCTTATGTGAAGGAGAAGAAATCCTTCGCTCAGCACAGATTTCCCTCAGGCCCAATGAATCATGATGGTCAAGGTGACTGCTTGACCCCCAGTAGGTCAGGCACCTCTGGCATGCACCGATCACCATAGCAACTTCTAATAGGAAATGGAACATAATTCACCAGTCAAGAAAAGATAATACTTATAAATGAAAATGCAATGACCATATATTGTGTTTATATTTACTGGGGGCACTTGCATATAAATCAGATATTGTCCCAGAGCAATCTTGTTTGCACCTAATAGGAGATATAAACTTTCTTAGTGGGTAATGAGTTAGGAAGCTGAAATGACCCTCACAGTCACATTGATCTATGCTCCCTGGGTGTGTATATTGCTGTTACGATGTAACACTCATTGTAAGCCTCCTTGTAAGAGTTCAACATGATGTAGGAAAGAAAGAAAAGGAATGGCTTGAGTTTTCGTGACTGTAACGTAGAAAACATAACAGCCAAATCGTTCCCAAAGACACCAATGTAATAATGATGGGCTAGATTTTCACGGAGTCAGGATCACTGAGGAATGATTTAAAAATGATCGCTGGGATCTGATTCCAAGCTTCCCGGCCCCATTCCTGGTGCTGGCAATTTTCACCAGTGCGGAATGAGGATGCAGGTAGCGAGCCCAGGCCCTGCCCTCCTGACCTGACCGGCTCCATTGCGGGTGTAGGCACCTGTTAGTCGACCCCCCACAATTTTTGTGGAGTCGGGCCAGTTTCTTCATAACGTGGTGATTCACGGCCCCTCAGAGGAGTCATGAACCACAGCCTGGATTGGGGAATCCTTCGAAAGGTATGTTCCAAATGGACACGATGAGTTGAGTGGCCTCTTTCTGTGCTGTAACTTTTCTATGGTTCTATGGTTTAAAAGGTCTTACTCATGCACTCCAGCCACTTCCCATGGCCCCTCATACCCTCTATGTCAACTCAACGACAACTTATGTCCTGCAGCCACTGCCCATAGACCCTCATACTCTCCATGCCAAATCAATGTCAACACAGGCGCCCAGCCACTCCACATGGCCCCTCCATACAGGAAAGGATGTTGAGATTAGGTGGGGTGACCACAAGACTGATCAGGAAAATAGGTTTTGAATAAGGCTTTTTAAAGAGGAGAAAAGTGGAGAAGGAAAGGGGTTTAGGTGAGGAATTTCAGAGAGTGGGTACAACAGCACTGTGGGTGGACCTACACCACATGGACTGCAGCGGTTCAAGAAGGCAGCTCACCACCACCTTCTCAAGGGCAACTGGAGATGGGCACTAAATGCTGGCCTAACCAGCGACGCCCATATCCCATAAATTAATTTTAAAAACATGCTTGGAGTCTGGCCTCTGAAACTTTTCTGCCCACTCAAGCAGCACAAAAACATGAAAGTGCCACCAGTGAATGTGCTCCAGAACATTTCATCCCTCGGAAGTAGACTGCAACAGAAGGCGTGTTTTAGGGGGCAGCAGAACAATTGGCCGACTGGGCAAGTTGTACAAACCCCTTGTGAAAGGCGGCCATGGTGCAGTCAGTGGTGGAGGCGCTCACAGCCCCTTGCAATGTCTTTATTAAGGTTTGGACCAGTATCCATTATGGTTCAAGCTAACAGTGCGGCCTTGCAGTGCGGGTTAGGAGAAGGCCTGTGCCTGAGCTGAGAGCACAGCATGCAGTCCAATGGGCAAAGCTGCCGCCAATCAGTCAAGTGGAGTTGGGTGGAGGTGGGTGGAGTTTCAGACAGCCAATGAGCACACTGGCCATCCAAGTGGTGGCCAGCACTCTCCTGCATGTGTGAAGGAGTCTTCTGACTTAACCAAGAGAGGTTCTTAGCACACCCATGCTAACCCATGCACCTTCTTTTTGATGCTGCAGGAGGAGACCATCAGGACCATGGAGCCTGGTGATTTAGCAGTGTGCCTCATGGCTTACAGAGACCAGAGCAGAAGAAGATGAGAGTGGTGGAGGTGCCTGGCTTGGCAAAGGGAGGAGCACTTCCCTCAAGATGAAGGGGCGGCAGGGCCTGTCTTGTAAGACCCAGAGTCTATAGACGCTGCCTGTCATTCCTGCAGATGACTGAGAATCAGTGTCGCTGAAGACTGCGCATGTCTAGGGAACTGGTCGGTCACATATGCCATCTGCTGCAGGATTTGGTGCCACGGGGACATGGAGGGCATCCACTGCCAGTGGCTGTGAAAGTGACCACAGCACTTAATTTTTATACCAGTGGCTCCTTCCATTGCTCCACAGGTAACCTGTGCAGGATCTCATAAGACTCCACACACAAGTGTATCCAGGAGGTCACGGATGCCATCTTCATGAAGACACAGAACTTTGTGCATTTTGATCAGGATCAGGGAAGCCAGGAAGCAAGATCACTGGGATTTGCCCAGATCTCTGGTTTTCCAGAGGTGCAGGGTGCCATCGACTGCACTCACGCGGCACTTAGATCTCCGTGGCAACAAGCAGTCAACTACATCAGCAGCAAGGGCTTCCACCTGCTGAATGTTCAAACACATCCTGCAGGTGTGCGCACAATTCCCAGGGAGTGTCCACGACTCCTACATCCTTAGCAGGTCTCAGGTCCCTGACATCTTCCAGGGTCCAGAGAGGCTGCAGGGTTGTTCCTTGGGGACAAGGACTATCCACAAAGGACGTGGCTGATGGTGCCTGTGCGGCCCTCAGACTGCAGCAGAGCGACGGTGTAACAAGGCTCATGCCGCAACCCGGACTTTGGTGGAGCAAACAATAGGCCTTTTGAAAATGAGGTTCCGGCGCCTTGACAGGTCCAGTGGAGCACTGCAATACAGTCCCCAGAGGGTGTCGTGCATCATTGTTGTTTGCTGCACGCACCACAAACTGGCACAGCAACATGGGAGGACCTGGCTGAGGAGGAGATGGAGGAGCTGCACGTCTCCTCAGATGAGGAGGACATCGAAGGGGATGACGATGATGAGGTCCTCAAAGGCGAGGATGCTGGCAATGAGGCCATCGCACTGGCCAGATGAGGCAGGCGCACTCAGGAGGCCCTCATGCCCACAAGATTCGTGGAGTATGATGACAAGATGCAGTAAGGACAGTCCTGATATGTTCACCTTGCATCTGTGAATGTTTGACTCCTGTGTGGCTGATGGCAGCGCATATAACCTCGGTGCTCAGGCTCATGTCTTGGAGACGCAGCGGAGACCCTAATAGTCACTAGATTGCAGGAGGATGATAACAACATGCAGTGAGGACACTCCATAGATATAGATCTTCACATGGCCTCTGTGAATGTCTGACCCCTGACTGTCTGAGGGCAGCTCGCTTGCACTCTGTGATCAGAGTCTTATCATGGAGATGCAGTCAAGAAACTTTGAATGCACCTGATCCTTTGTCTGCCTTCAGCACCTGACCCCTTCAGGAGCACACTGTCACTGGTCACAGATGCTGAAGAGACGGGGACCAGCCCCACCTCAAAGGTGCTGAGAGCACACAGAGAGAATGACGGAACTCTGCAACGCCAGACCACGACATTCTGGCAGCAATGACAAGCACCATCGAGGTGCAGGCATCACTAATGAAACTGAACCATCACTGGTCTGACAGTTATGCACTGCACAGGGAAGAGGTGCTGGACTGAGACATTTGCCTTTATCTTGTGCAGGAACCAAGGCTTCACAGCTAAGTGACAAACACTGCTCATCACAACAAGGAGTCATAAGCAAGGAGACACCCTTGGGAGTTTATTTACAATAGTGAACATTAAGTACAAGTGATTAACACCCACGCCCAGGCTGTGCAACTACTTCTCAGCTTTTCCAACCCCTGCTACATCTTGGTTCTCCCTGGACATCCACATTAGAGATGGAGGCAGCCTGCTGACTGCTACACCCTGTCTGTGATGACCTTGACAGGTGTCATAGAGTCATGGAGTTATCCTCTGGAGGGCCGAGACTTGGAGGGCCCAGCCTGCTTTCGGGGTCCTGCTGTGTGGCAGTGGCACCCTCCTTGGCCTGTGGAGCTGGAGCTGCTGAGGTCACACGAGGAGGGGATTCGGATGGGCCGGACACTCTCGGAGCCACCTGCATGAATGGCCCTGGGGTGTGCACCTGCTGATCTTCCTCCCTAAGGCCACCTGAGAGCCCCTGGCTGTCTCTTTGAGGAAAAGGGGAAGCTGGAGTGAGATCGAGCTGCCCCACACCCCTCTCGCGTACACACTATTGAAGGCCAAATATGGCGTTAGCGATGGAGCTGAGCCCACGCAGCAGTGCAGGACTAATGTCCTGGACAAAGGTCTCCATTGCAGCCACCATCCTACCAGTGTTAACCTCGATGCGTTGACATGCCAGCACTATCGCCTCAGCCTGAAGGCGGACGGACTCCTCCATAATGCCTTGCAATCTGAGGAGTGCAGCAGACTTCCCTTCCTGATGTTCCTGAGCTTGCCTTTGCAACTGCCCGAGTCCAGAGGCTCCCCATCTGACTCAAACTCAGCAGATTCAGGTCTCCAGCAGTCCTCCCAAGTGCTAGAAACCTGGGAAGTCCCTGCCATTGCCTGCTGTGGATCAGACAGTGTGATGTGCTCACCAGATTGTGACCCCGAGGTTACTCTAGATCTAGCTCCCACCGAGGTGTGTGTCTCTGCGCTGGTGGGGGGTGTGGGTGAGCGCTGTGATGGGTCTTCAATTAGGGTGTCATCAGATTCTTCTTCCGAGGTGTCTTTGGGGCTTGAGTCGAGGGCCTGGCATGTGGACCCCCTCAGCTGCTTCCCAGATGTGCCTGCGAAAGCAAGGAGAGATAGTGAGTGCATGGCAGGGGACTGCGGAACAGGGGGGCTCACTCACAGCATGGTTGTCTGATGGATGTTGCACTGCTGGATCCTTACTTGGTTGAGCATCGCCGACCTCACCGTCAGCACAGGAACGGTCCAGATCGTCTCCGGCCAACTGGATGGCTCTACTTTCAAAGTCTGTGAGGACCTTGATTTCAGGCATTTCTCCACCCAGTTTGCAACCTCTCCCATTTGTTGTGTGCCAGCTTGTCCTGCATGAAGAAAGATGGAGAGAGTGTAAGCAGATCACCTGACAGGCCAGAGGAGAAGGATGTGTGGGTGGTGAGTGGTGGCATGGATGGAACGAGGCAGATGAAGGCGGTGCCCCTTGAACTGGCAGTGAGTGAGATCTGTGTGGTTGTGTGATGGGTTTGTGAGTGTGCAAGATGAGAAGAGTGACTTCCCCTGGTGGGACAGAGGAGATCATTCATCCTCTTCCGGCACTGGGTGGCTGTCCTCTTTTGGAGGGCATTGGCCTGACTACCACCACCGCCACCACCACCCATGCTGCATAGGTGACCTTGCTTGCTGGTCTTCGCCCAGAGCTGGGGTAGAGGATTTCATGCCGAGGTCTCCACTACGTCCAGTAGGTACCCAAGAGAGACGTTGCTAAATTTGGGGGCAACATGGAGAGTGCTCACTCTGTCTAGGGATGTCCTTTAAACATGGCGCCTGGATTACTGAAGCCTGAAGTGACTGAGGAGCAGGCGAATCAGAGGCCATCCCTCCAGCGATCTGGCGTGCTTAAGGGAACACATTATTAATGAGGCAGAATGCGTTGGGGAATGGGGCAATATGGCGTGAGAAACCACCATTGCGGCCGGTGTGTAAAACATCCTTTTTCCTGCTCACTACTGCACTTAGTGCAAATCTGAGATGATTCCACCCCATAACATGTTCAAGAATCTCAGAAAAGGGATAGAGATGCCCCCGCCCTTTTGGGGGCAGTTGGGTGCAATCAGCGAGAAATCCAGAGGGCTGGAGAAGGGGTGTCTGAAGAGGGCATTTGATAGAAAGCATTGAAGAAAGGAATATCTTGTTAAAGCTTTAGTTACTGCTTGTTTGCAGAATTCCTGCCATGTGCAGTTTTGCATCACTGACTCTAATTCACCTCCTGTCGAAAGGATTATTTCTTGGAGTTTTCCTTTGTGTATTAGAGGCATTGCTGACAAAGTGGATATTGTACAGGGAGAGACTATTAGCATTGATGTTATTCAGGAAGGATAGAGGACAAACCACAAAAGAGGGGGTGAGGAAACACAACCAGGAAAGAATAAATAGAATAGAGTTAGGAAGAAATCATGATTATGAGCATAAGTAAGAGGAAAGGAAAACAAAAATAAAAATACCTGGAAAAACTCAGCAGGTCTGGCAGCATCTGCGGAGAGGAACACAGTTAACGTTTCGAGTCCGTATGACTCTTCATCAGAACTAAGTAAAAATAGAAAAAAGGTGAAATATAAGCTGCTTTAAGTGGGGGGGTGGGGGGGGGGTAGAGCTGGATAGAGGGCCAGTGATAGGTGGAGATAACCAAAAGATGTCACAGACAAAAGGACAAAGAGGTGTTGAGGGTGGTGATATTATCTAAGGAATGTGCTAATTAAGGGTAGAAAGCAGGATGAGCAAGGTACAGATAGCCCTAGTGGGGGTGGGGTGAAGGGAAGGGTTTGAAATAGGCTAAAAGGTAGAGATAAAACAATGGATGGAAATATATTTAAAAATAATGGAAATAGGTGGGAAAAGAAAAATCTATATAAATTATTGGGGAAAAAAGGGGGGATCGGAAAGGGGGTGGGGATGGAGGAGGGAGTTTATGAACTAAAATTGTTGAACTCAATATTCAGTCCGGAAGGCTGTAAAGTGCCTAGTCGGAAGATGAGGTGCTGTTCCTCCAGTTTGCGTTGAGCTTCACTGGAACAATGCAGCAGGCCAAGGACGGACATGTGGGCATGAGAGCAGGGTGGAGTGTTGAAATGGCAAGCGACAGGGAGGTCTGGGTCATGCTTGCAGACAGACTGAAGGTGTTCTGCAAAGCGGTCACCCAGTCTGCGTTTGGTCTCTCCAATGTAGAGGAAACCGCATTGGGAGCAACGAATGCAGTAGACTAAATTGAGGGATGTGCAAGTGAAATGCTGCTTCACTTGAAAGGAGTGTTTGGGCCCTTGGACGGTGAGGAGAGGGGAAGTAAAGGTGCAGGTGTTGCACCTTCTGCAGTTGCATGGGAAGGTGTAATAAAAGGTGTGGCTATGGGTACCTGCATGGGCCCCAGTTATGCCTGTTTCTTTATGGGGTATGTGGAACATTCCTTGTTCCAGTCCTACTCCGGCCCCCTCCAACAACTCTTTCTCTGGTACATCGATGATTGCTTCGGTGCTGCTTCATGCTCTTGTCTGGACCTGGAAAAATGTATTAATTTTGCTTCCAATTTCCACCCCTCCATCATTTTCACATGGTCCATCTCTGACACTTCCCTTCCCTTCCTTGACCTCTCTGTCTCAATTTCTGCTGATAGACTGTCCACCAATATTCATTACAAGCCTACCGACTCCCACAGCTACCTTGACTACAGCTCCTCACACCCCGCTTCCTGTAAGGACTCCATCTCATTCTCTCAGTTCCTTCGCCTCCATCGCATCTGTTCTGATGATGCCACTTTCAAAAACAGTTCCTCTGACATGTCTTCCTTCTTCCTTATACGAGGTTTTCCACCTACGGTGGTTAACAGGGCCCTCAACCGTGTCCGGCCCATCTCCCACGCATCCGCCCTCACACCTTCCTCTCCCTCCCAGAATCATGATAGGGTCCCCCTTGTCCTCACTTATCACCCCATCAGCCTCCGCATTCAAAGGATCATCCTCCGCCATTTCCGCCAACTCCAGCATGATGCCACTACCAAACACATCTTCCCTTCACCCCCCCCAGCAGCATTACGCAGGGATTGTTCCCTCCTGGACACCCTGGTCCACTCCTCCATCACCCCCTACACCTCAACCCCCTCCCACGGCACCTTCCCATGCAACCGCACAAGGTGCAACACCTGCGCTTTACTTCCCCTCTCCTCACCGTCCAAGGGCCCAAACACTCTTTTCAAGTGAAGCAGCATTTCACTTGCACTTCCCTCAATTTAGTCTACTGCATTCGTTGCTCCCAATGCGATTTCCTCTACATTGGAGAGACCAAACACAGACTGGGTGATGGCTTTGCAGAACACCTTCGGTCTGTCCGCAAGCATGACCTAGACCTCCCTGTCACTTGCCATTTCAACACGCCACCCTGCTCTCATGCCCACATGTCCGTCCTTGGCCTGCTGCATTGTTCCAGTGCAGCTCAACGCAAACTGGAGGAACAGCACCTCATCTTCCGACTAGGCACTTTACAGCCTTCCGGGCTGAATATTGAGTTAAACAATTTTAGATCATGAACTCTCTCCTCCATCCCCACACCCTTTCCACCTTTTCTTTTTTTTTCCAATAATTTATATAGAATTTTCTTTTCCCACCTATTTCCATTATTTTTAAATGTATTTCCATCCATTGTTTTATCTGTACCTTTTAGCCTATTTCGAACCCTTCCCTGCACCCCACCCCAGCCCCACTAGGGCTATCTGTACCTTGCTTGTCCTGCTTTCTACCCTTAATTAGCACATTCCTTAGATAATATCACCACCTTCAACACCTCTTTGTCCTTTTATCTATGACATCTTTTGGTTATCTCCACCTATCACTGGCCCTCTATCCAGCTCTACCTGTCCCACCCCCACCCCCTCCCTTAAACCAGCTTATATTTCACCTCTTTTCTATTTTTACTTAGTTCTGTTGAAGAGTCATATGGACTCGAAAAGTTAACCCTGTTCCTCTCCGCAGATGCTGCCAGACCTGCTGAGTTTTTCCAGGTATTTTTATTTTTGTTTTGGATTTCCAGCATCCGCAATTTTTTGCTTTAATCTTAAAGGAAAGGAAACACAGTTTGAGTAGAAACAAGGGGATTCATTTGACTTTGGGCAATAGCAACTCAACCATTCATTTTACATCTCTCCTGATTTTCATTCCCTTTGATGACAATGTAGATTTTGGATTTATTTTACCGCATTTATCAGAATATCTGAACCTCTCATTAGGTTATTCCCCTCTGTGTCCGCCATAGCAGCAGCTGGCTCAATACAATTAGACAGCACCACCTGCTAGGAGGAGAGGAAAATCTTCTGCTCTAGTAACCCTGCTAGAAGGTGCCTGTGTGTAGACACTGAAGAAGAATAAGATTGATCTCAGTTGTGTTGCCTTCCAATGATAGGTGTGAACATCCGTTGCCTAGGCTCACAAACAAAGAGTAACCATTTAGGTGAGGTATAGGATGCCTGACTCTACCTGTGGGAGACAACAGTACCATAGTGGTAATGTTACAGACCCTATAACCCAGAGACCTGAACTAATACTCTGAAAGCACAAGTTCAAATCCCAATATGGCAGTCGGTGGTATTTAAATAAAACTAATTAAGGAATCAGGAATAAAAAGATAATTGTTATTGGACTGTTGTAAAAACCCACTCACCTTCTACAGGGAAGAAAATCTACTGACCTTACCTGGTCTGGCCTACATGTAACTCTGTTCAATGTGGTTCACTCTTAACTGCCCATTGAAATGGCCTAGTGAGCCACTCAGTTGTGTCAAACTGCTAGGAATAAAACCAGATGGATCACCAGGCATTGACCTAGAGATCAGAAACTGAAGGTGGACCCTGCACTGTGGATGTATCTACACCGCATGGACTGGAACAGCTCAAGAAGGCAGCTCACCACCAACTTCCCAAGGGCAATTAGGGATGGGTGACAAATGTTGGCCTTGCCAGTGGCATTCACATCCCAGAATCAATACCTTCAATGTATGAGGAAAGAAAAAATTCCAGCTAATTGTTTCCACATATCCTACTAATTAACTAAATAATTAGCTTCTGTGTGAACTAATTTCATTCCATCCTTCATTTTTTTCTACACTGAATATGCCAGAGCGCTCAATGGTTATTGAAGTTTTCAGGGTTAATTTCTTTTTTCTATAATGTTCACTTAGTGCTCCATTTGGGAGTGCAACTCATTAATCAATCTAAATACATAGAGATAGCTACTGGATTCATTTAAAATGTATGGAACTGATGAGATAAACCAGAGGGATTGGATAATGTGAGCTTTAAGCATTTAAAACTTCCATTAACTATGATCATTAATATTCTATAGTGATATATAAAGCTATGGAAACCTTGTGTGGTATTGTGTGAAAATCCCTGCTATGTCAGCGCCCTCATTTTTCTGTCTTAGATGGAAATTAACTGTACTTAGCCATACTTTAATGTTACACATTGCATTCACAGTCACTCTTAAATGTATACCTCCCGGAATTTCGCTTTCTCTGACAGGCTTTGCTACTTGCAACAACTTTGAACAAGCAGATAAGGGCTGTGTAAGCTAATAAGTTAGGCCCAATTTTAACTCTAAGTGAATGGGTTTTGAGTGAGTTAAAATTGAGCCTGAGTTGGAGCTGGGGCAGGACTTATTGCAAGACTCACTGCATACAGTGTATTTTACAGCCAACACAGTCTGTTTATGAAGCAAACAGTGGGCAGAATAAAATGGGGTAGGGGGTGCAGTCAGATCACCCACCCCCACCCCCAATGTGGTCAGAAGCAAAGTCACACCCGCCCACTCTGCAGCCATAACACGATGCAGGCAGGCTTGACAAGGGCAATGTGGGGCTTCCACCCCTCACTGGGGAGGAAATCCCGCCCTCTGGAGCTGCCAGCCAATCTGATTGTCTGGCAGCTCCATCAGTCCCGACAGCACCAAGACCACGTTAGTGGTCACTGCTGGGACTGCGAGAAGAGGAGCAAGAAAGTCCATGGATCCCTGAAGGCAGTAAGTCCAGTGTCTTGGGCTGGGAGGGTTTTGACAGATCAGGGAGGGGGTCAGGGAGGTGTTAAAGCTTCAGGGAGTTAGAAAAGAGGGAGGATTCCATCTTATGAGGGCTGCCCCCCATCCACTAAAGGGCAGCCCCCGAAGATCAACCCCTACTTTCCTTCCTGCTCTTTGGAGTTAAAAAAGCAGGTTGCCCACTCCCATCCGACTGCCCGCACCAAACATTTTATGGTGTAGGCAGTATATTCTCAGGCTCCGTTGGCTTGGCAACAAGCCAAATTGACCCTTGATTACCTATTTGAATATGGCAGGTGGGCTGCTGATTTCGACAGCCACCCAACTTTCGTATTATGGAGGTGAGATTGGGGGGCGTGTTGGAAGGTGGTGGGGTGGGCACCCATCCAATTTTACATGCCCCCCTACCGGAAACATATCCAGCAGGGGCACGTAAAATGCATCCTAGTGTCTGCTTAAACAGCACACTACCTCAAATGGTCTGTAGAGTCCATTTAAACAAAGTCTATTCAAACTACAGTAAATGGAACTCATGACCAAAACGGCAGCATCTTCTCCCATTAAAAGCAGGCTAGTGTTCTCAATCTTTCATGAGATGTGGATGTTGCTGGTAAGGCCAGCATTTGTTGCCTATGAATAATTTCCCTTGAGAAGGTGGTAGTGAGCTGCTGAAGTCCATTTGGTGAGGTACACCTACAGGGCTGTTAGGAAGGGGGTTTCAGGATTTTTATCCACCAACTCCAAAGGAATGGCAATATAGTTCCAAGTCAGGACAGTGTGTGGATTGGAGGTGAAACTTGCAGGTGATGTTCCCATGTGCCTGCTACCTTAGTCCTTCTAGGTGGTAGAGTTCACAGATTTGGAAGGTGCTGTCAAAGGAGGCTTGGTGAGTTGCTGCAGTGCATCTTGCATATGGTACACACTGCTGCCAAAGTGCATCGGTGGTGGAGGGAGTGAATGTTTAGTGTGGCGGATGGGGTGCCGATCAAGCAGGTTGCTTTGTCCTGGATGATGTCGGGCTTCTTGAGTATTGTAGGAACTGCACTCATCAAGGCAGGTGGAGAGTATTCCACCTCATTCCTGACCTGTGCCTTGTAGATGGTGGGACAGACTCAAGGAAGACAGGGCTATTTCTTCAGCAACATGCAGTGAGTGGAGAACAGTGACATACTAATGTACGGGCATAAAAATCATTCTCAGTCACTTACAGTCATGCAGCCTCCAGGCGTGATTGACAGGGGAGTTACCCAATCATTTCCATCCTTGCCCTGTGATATCCCTATAAGCAGCTGAGAAAATGGCTTTCTGAAAAGACTATTAGTCCCAGATCTCATTACCAGACATTTTGATTTATAATATCTCGAGATAAGAGAAAATGATGAAACAAGTAGTGTGTGCAGAGATAATTGGCTATGACAGCCTGGCTACTGTTGTTCCTTGATGTCTATGCGCTCAGATTAGCAATAAAAACTTCAAGGACAGCAGACAGCCGCCCTGTGCAATCCATATAGAGTGTATAAGGCTGAAATTAGCTGTTAGACATAGCAGAGAAGCTGAGGGAATGGCTGCATATTTAATATCAATATAGTGACCTGAGGGGAAATAGTCCATGGTAATCGCTGGCTGTGTGTTTTATTTTCCTTTTTGGCTGCATTTGTGCAGTAAACTATAATTCTCAGCAACACAGGACTCTTGTAGCCTACAAAAATACAGAAAGGCCCTGATCCTTAATGGGGTGGGATGTTCAAGTGCACCGGGAAGAGCTCTGGTACCCAAATTCTGTGGTTTTTAACTCCGCAGTGGTGCCTACTTGTTTTTCAACGGGATTCCCCACTCAGAACAAAAACAGAATTACCTGGAAAAACTCAGCAGGTCTGGCAGCATCGGCGGAGAAGAAAAGAGTTGACGTTTCGAGTCGAAACGTCAACTCTTTTCTTCTCCGCCGATGCTGCCAGACCTGCTGAGCTTTTCCAGGTAATTCTGTTTTTGTTTTGGATTTCCAGCATCCGCAGTAGTTGTTTTTTTTCCCCCACTCAGAAGCCAGCCTGACTGACAGATCTGGCTCCCTGTTGGGCGGGGAACACTGCAACAGAGACAGCAGCCCTGAAGCAGGTAGGTTAGAAGTTATGCTTCAATTATACGAAGCCCTGGCTAGATCACACCTGGAGTACTGAGGACAGTTCTGGGCACCACACCTAAGGAAACATATAGTGGAGGCAGTGCGGCGTAGGTTTAACAGAATGATACCTGGACTCCAAACGTTAAATGATGACGACAGATTACACAAAGAGTTGTATTCCCTGGAATTTTAGGGGGTTAAGGGGCGATTTGATCAGCTTTCGAGGTGTGAATGGAAACAGAAGGGGTAGGTAGAAAGAAACCATTTCCGCTTATTGGAAAGTAACAAGAATAGTCTAAAAGTTGGAGGCAGACCTTTCAGTGATGAAATTAGGAACAGTTCTGCTTACAAAGAGTGGAATTTAATGCCCTCCCCAAGATGAGTATGGACACGGGGGGCAGGGTGGGGTAGGATTTAATTGTGTGGTGTGATGACAGGCAGGGACCCTGCCACTTTCCCACCTCTACCCCAATTAAACAGGGGCAGGAAGGCCCGTGGATGAGTTTTCCACCCAACTGCCAACTGAGGTCCTTAAGTGGGCAGTTAATGCCAACTGAAGGGCCTCAGCCCTGCCGGTATTCAATCAGCGGGGGGACTTCACTCTCAGGTTTGCGGGCTCCCCGGGGTGGGTGCCTCATTGTCAGACACCCTGTGCCTGATCGAGGGGCCTGGCATCGGGAAGGGGGAAAGGGGTCGCTGAAAGCCACCCCACTGCCCTTGCTGCTGCCTCCTTTCTGCCCCTCCCCCCCCAGACCCCCACCCTGTAATCCCCCACCCTGCTCTCACTCACCTGCGGCCTGTGTCCCTTGGCAATCCTAGGCCTCTCCCAGGGTGCACTGCTGGCAGCCACCACCCCTTCCCACTGTCGCTGCCTGCAATGAACAGCTGCCGAACTCTGGTTGGTCAGCAGCTCTCAGGATGGGCGGTGTGGGTGGGTCGGGAGTGTTGCTGGGGGGTGGTGGGGGGGGAGGTATATCCGCTCCCAGTGTCCTTGATCCCAGGGATGGCCCACCGCTGGCCACTTAAGTGACTGAGAGGCACTGAATACCAGCAGGCCTTCCCCAAAGGAAGCAACATGGGGGTCTCTCCAGCTCTTCAGCCAACAGGCAAGA
The DNA here is from genome assembly GCF_964194155.1 of Cetorhinus maximus. Classification (NCBI taxonomy): domain Eukaryota; kingdom Metazoa; phylum Chordata; class Chondrichthyes; order Lamniformes; family Cetorhinidae; genus Cetorhinus; species Cetorhinus maximus. The sequence goes on from NC_135891.1 coordinate 110,799,136, forward strand.
CCCCCATTGACGGCATTAAATGCCAACGTTTTGAACTCTCCTCTGCAAATGGCAATTGTTGCAAGGTCAATTGTAAATCTTAGAATTGTGATTGATAGATTTTTGTTATCCAAAGGCATTAAGAGATACGGGACAAAAGCGGGCAAATGGAGTTAGATCGCAGATCAGGCACGATGTCAATGAAAGATGGAACAGGCTCAAGGGGTTAAATGGTCTAATCCTGTTCCCATGTTTCTATGTTCCTATCTGTCCAGCAGCTGGGGGTAGTGATCGTGAGGAGTAAGTCAGCAGGGTGAAGTCATCCTCTCACTGATGTGTGTGGGAGCTTGCTGGGCACAAATTCACTGCCAAATTTCATTCTTTACAACAGTGCGTACACTTCAAAAAGCATTTTATTGGCTGTAAAGCCGTTTGGGACATCCTGAGGTCATGAAAGGTGCTATATGAATCCAACTTTCTCTTTTCTTATCTATTATTTATATACACAGACATCTGGCTGTGATCCATTGTATAGAAAGAATATTTGCAGCAGACGCACATCTTGCTCAACAAATGTCAGATTTCGCAAATTAAATATCAGAAGCGTAAGAAAACAGTCGTTTAGTCATTTCTTGGTTTTACCGACCTTGAAAACTTGGCATCCCTCCAAGTCGGGAACCACGGATTTACAAGCAGCTGCCAACCTACAGAAACATCCCTCTGCAATTAGCCTCTTCTTAACCTCAGGATGTGCTAATTTCTACCATTTCCCCACAGGGAGTACCTGAAAAGTGGCCAATATAGGAACAGGGCGGTTTAAATACTGCGGCAGCCCAGCACATAAACATCATCCCCCTGCTCCCGAATGTGGTGGTGGACGCCTCGTTATTCGAGCGTGTCCAAGCCAAAGTGACTTCATTGTCTTCTGTGGGTCCTCTCACAACTCAAGAGCCTAATGCGGGATCAACATGGATGTCCACAGACCTGACAATTCATGTCGCCATTGTTGGGGGAATCTCCACAGCTGTGCAACCTCTGGCCTTCCTCTGGCCACGTTGGATTTTGCGAATTTGGTGTAGAGGGCCCTTGAAACAGGCTGAACCAAATTTCAGGACTTGCCTCCACATGGGCCAGTCAGCCACAGTGTTTTCCCAAGACATGAGCACAGGAGGTCAATTAGTTGTATTAATTAATCTTTACGAAGGTAAATCAATCATGGTATAGGCTTAGATTTTTTTCAGAATTGCAAAAATCAGTTACCGTTAGGCATAGCATATCATTTTTTTCACAAGAGGATGAAGAGTTGAGATACATAAACGCGTCAGCTGTGGCTTAGCTCGTAGCACTCTTGCTTTTTTGAATCACAAGGTTCTGAGTTCAAGTCCCACTCCAGGGCCTCAGCACAAAAATTAAGGATAACAGTGCAGCACTGAGGGAGCTCTGCATTGTCAGAGGCGCAGTCTTCTCATCTGCCTGCTCAGGTGGACGTAAAAGATCCTACTTTGAATAAGAGCAGGGGAGTTCACACTGGTGTCCTGGCAAATATCTACCCCTCAGTCGACCTTTACAAAAAGGCAGACCATTTGGTCATTATCACGTTGTTAAGCACCTTCATAAGTGTTGATAGGATAAGGATGTTAGTCTCTGAGCCTGACAATTGGCCTAAATTTTCCAATTTCGCCCGCTGCGGGAATCATAGTGGGCGGGACGAATAATTTGACGGACCAGCAAAAGATCCATTGACTTCAGGCGGGATTGAGAAATCCCGCTTATTTTGTGACATAAATGATTCGTAACAGGGTCAGAGCATTATTGATGATACAGGGGGTCATATTTCATTGTAGAAGTGGGGCTGACTGCAAACATTTGGTTTTTCTACCATCAGCTAAATAAAACAGTGGATCTACAAATATGTGGGCTAGAATACTGTTTTTTTCATTCATTGGATGTGGGTGTCACTGGCTAGGCCAGCATTTAACAACCTTCCCTAATTGCCTTTGTTCAGAGGGCATTTAAGAGTCAACCACATTGCTGTGAGTCTAGAGTCACATGTAGGCCAGACCAGGTAAGGACAGCAAATTTCCTTCCCTAAAGGACATCAGTGAATCAGATGGGTTTATTACAACAATGGTTTCATTATTAGATGTTTTTTAATTCCCAATTTTTTTAATACAATTGGATTCAAATTCCACCATCTGCTATGGCAGGATTTGAACCCAGGTCCCCAGTGGATTACCCTAGGTTTCTCAATTACTAGTCCAGTAACAATACTAATATGCCATCACCTCCCCACTGTGTAAGTGGCTGGGTTTTTAGTGAGTTAAAATCTCTCCAATGGTGTCCAACTAAGGCCGGTCCATTCCTACAAAGATACTTGGCCAAAGAATCCGGGGGATAGATGGGGAGAATTTTTTTTACACAGTTGTTCTGATCTGGAAAGTACTACCTGATAGGCCATTGGAAGCAGATTCAATCTGATAGGGTAGTGGAAGCAAATCCAAAAATAACTTTCAAAAGGGAATTAGATAAATATTTAAAATGGAAAATTTTAAATATGAATATAAATATGAGGAAAGAGCCAGAGAATAGAAACTAATTGGACATCTCTTTTAAAGAGACAGCACGAACACAAATGGCCTGATCATAACAACTTGCTGTGCAGAAAGAAAAAGAATATTTTCACCTCCCCTTTGCTTCTTATCTTAAATCTATGTCCTTGGTTACTGACACTACTGCCAGAGGAAATTTTTTTTTCACTGTATCAAAACCCTTAATGATTTTTAACACTGCTATTAACTCTCCCCTTTACCTTCACTGCTCTAAGCAGAGCAACCTAGCTTCTCTAGTCTCTCCACATAGCCAAAGTCTCTCATCCCTGGTATCGTTCTGGTATATCTCCCCGACACCCTCTCCAAGACTGGTACCCAGAATTTGGATGCAGTACTGCAGCTGAGGCCTAACCAATGATATCATAATGATTAGCAAAACTTCTTGGCTTTTGTACTCGATGTCTCTATTTATAAAGCCAGGGATCACTGATGGCTTTTTTACAGATTTCTCAACCTGTCCTCAAAGATTGCTATTGTGAAAAAAGCCCTAACCTCTCAAATGCCCCTTCATAAATGTATCCCTCTTCCCTGGTAACTTCCTACACTGTACCTGTTCCATTGAGAGTTGATCTCATTGAAACTTACAAGATTCTGAAGGGGTATAGACACTGAGAGGCTGTTTCCCCTGGCTGGGGAATCTGGAACACAGAGGAACAGTCTCAGGATAAGGGGTCGATCATTTAGGACAGAGATGAGGAGAAATCTCTTCACCCAGAGGGTTGTGGATCTTTGGAATTCTCTACCCCAATGGATTGTGGATGCTCCATCATTGAATATATTCAAGGCCAAGATGGATAGATTTTTGGTCTCTCGGGGAATCAATGATATGGGGAGCAGGCAGGAATGCAAGTTACAGACAGAAGATCAGCCATGTTTGTATTGAATAGTGGAGCAGGCTCAATGGGTTGTATGGTCCACTCCTGCTCCTATTTCTTATGTTTTTAAGTCTACTTCTTCCCATTTTGGTCTTATACAAAAGATATGTTGCCTTTGATACTGGATTACAGACTATGCTATCTGAGAGAGTTAATCCCACTGTTCATCTCAATCATGTGACAAGGATGATGCATACACTTGAAAAAAGAAACAGCTAAACAATCTCAGCCTTAGTCAGAGCTCTGGTTAATGTAACTTTAATTGTCAAAGAGGATTAATTTTGTTCAGTAGAAGATTAGCATTTGTGCCCTGTCACAAATTTATCTTTTAAGTTGAAATACAGCAATCAATACTCTTTGTCCTTGCACAGAATTTTGCAGCACTAATAAACTGGAGTCAAACACAGAGGGAGGGCATAACTGGCAGCATCCGTGGAGAGAAGTTAACGTTTCAGGTTGATGACCTTTCATCAGAACTGGGAAAATTTGGAGTTGTAATAGATTTTGAGCAAGGGATGGGAGGGGAAAGGGACAAAAAGAAGACCTGTGGGTGGAAGACAGGAGAGATTGAATGATAGATGAGTTAGTCTTCCACAGGAGATGGTGGCATGATGGTAATATCCCTGGGCTAGAAATCCAGAGGCCTAAGCTAATGGTCTGGGGATATGGGTACAAATCCCACCATGTCAGTGGGTGGGATTTAAATTCAATTAATAAATCTGGAGAATATAAAGCTAGTCTCAGGAATGGTGACCATAGCTACTATTGTCATCAAATCCCATCTGGCTCATTAATTTCCCTTTAGGGAAGGAATTCTGCCATCCTTACCCAGCCTGGCCCACCAGACCCACAGCAATGAGGTTGACTATTAACTGCCCTCTGAAATGGCCTTGTGGGCCACTCAGTTCAAGGGCAATTAGGGATAAGTCCTGGCATTGCCAGTGATGTCCACATCCCATGACAGAATAAAGAAAATAAAAAGAATGGGGTTGGGGTAAGAAAAGATTGAACAAAAGATGTACCTATAGAGCACGCGTGCTACTGTCTGAAAGAGGAAACCCAAAACATGCATAGTCCTTCCTTTTGTCCTTGTCCCATGCTCAAAACCTCTAACTTTTCACATCTCTAACTCTTCCCAGTTCTGGTGAAAGCTCACTGACCTGAAACATTAACTCTGTTTCTCTCTCCACATATGCTGCCTGACCTGCTGAGTATTTCCAGCAGTTTCTGTTCTCATTTCAGATTTCCGTCATCGGCAGCATTCTGCTTTTCAAGAAGGCATAAATAACATTTGTAGATGTAAAGACTGGCACTTTGGGGGTACACTCACTGTCTTTGCAATAGGGGCAGAATGTCAGGACTTACTATTATATGGCTATGCTCTTCCGATATGGGAATACTGTAATTAATGCTGACTGCACATCCAAAATGGAAAAGTGTTAGATTACCCAAAGCTGACAACTCTCATCTTGATGAGTGCAAAAGTTCATGCTGAAAATATATATCTCTACAATCTAAAGTCGCTTTCACAATAAGCAGTGCATGAACTGCTTCAAAAAGGCTTGCAAAAATATAAAACCGCACAGATGAGGCTCCACAAAGGCTGGAGGGTGGAAGGTCACCAGGAATTATGTCAGCAATGTCAAAGAAAGGCCACTGCTTAATCCATCTCCTTCAGCACCATCCCACAATTTCCTCTTTGAAGCTGGTTCTGCACTTTCGAAAGATTTATTGTCTCCTATCAGAAGTAACAACATCTTATTATTTTTTTCTTACAGCTAGGTCCAGATAAGATTCTTGGGCCCATCAACCTCAATAAGAAATGACAACATAAAAGATTTTTATATTATGGGAAAATTAAATTCCAAAGGCATGTGGGAACAATGGGATTTACAAATCAAAGGAGAAAAAGTATATTTAAAGAAAGGTGGAAGGCTGTATGAGGTGTGGCCGTGTAACATCTGAAAGATACACCATGTGAAACGGACTTGGAGAAAAGCCTCTAGCCACTTTGAGAAGTCTTTGCAGACATTTGGTTGTTCCAGCAACCAAAGTTGTGTTAAAAGCCTTTGGAATTCCACTGTCGAGTGGGTGCTTGTGGTAACCTTGCTGAATTGTTGCTACAAATTTAATCTATTTTGGACTGTTGCCTTAAAGGGGATGTGTATTTGGGAATCTGGTTAACCAGGAGTTTTGGGATTTGTTATAATATTAAATTACTGTGTAATTTTAATCTTATGTATGTGTTTTACTATTTTCCTTTGTTAATAAATGTTTTAATTTAATTTTTAAAATCTCTAAAGGTGTTAGTGGACTAATTACCTCTGAATTCAGTGCACAAATCCTGCCCCCGGCAAAATGGCCTATTGGAGGGACGGGGCCAGGGAGCCAGCATATAGGCCGACACCGCTATTTTTAGCACCCACCTGACTGGGTTCGCTGTCCTGGCAAGAGGTGTTAAGCCCTATATATTCTGAAAGCAGCTGTTAGCCAATCCTCATTGTTACACTGAGGGAGTGGCTGCATTGTCAGAGGTGCTGCATTTCGAATGAGGGGTTAAACCGAGGTGTCAGGTAGAGATAAAAGATCCCAGAACATTATTTCAAAGAAGGGCAGGGAAATTCTCCCCGTAGTCCTGGGCCAATATTTATCCCTCAATCAGCATCAATAAAATAGATGATCAAGTCGTTATCTCATTGCAGTTTTTGGGATCTTGTTGTGCGCAAATTGACTGCCATTTTTCCTACATTGTAACAGAGACGACACTTCAAAAGTGCTTAATTGACTGTAAAGCTCTTTGGGGCGTCCTGAGGTTATGGAAGGTGTGATAGAAATACACGTTTTTCCTTAAGGAAGTTAAAAGGATTGCAGAAAGAGTAAGCAAAATTGCTTTGACTTATTTGGGTAGATTGGCAGAAACCAGGCAGTTAGGAAGGAACTGGTGACATAGCCAACCCGTTCAAATCCTGATCTGGCCGACAGCAATTTTAAATTGCAGCCAGACAACCCACCCCATTCCTCTCTGCATTTTGGACTCTGATGATCTCATTGGCGCCTAATCTGCTATTTTAAGCTGAGGCCTGAACTGGGGAGTCACTTAGGTGACTTCCCCGCCAAGCAGAACCTGCCAGGAACAGGAGCCAAGCCAAGAAGAGGTTTCCAGTTTCCTCATGGGCCAAGAGAAGCAGGAATGCTCCTCTGGGCTTGACAAGGAAACCTTGGGCCGCTCCAGCTCCCACGATCAGGATTCTCCCTCTGGAACATTTACCCTGAGCTGGGGAACATTCCCACACATTCCCACGTTGCCCTATTTTATTGCCTCGGCAGTGAATTTCCAACAACCATTTGCCCCTTTTAGGAGGAGATATATGTTCTTGCAATGTCTCATAGCCTCACCAACCCAGAAAGAATGCAACATAGGTGGCGTCTCTCTCCTACATGTAGTAAATTGTTGTTAGGGATATCTAACATTTTAAATTTTAAGTTTTTTAAAAATCTAACTTTTCCTTTCTCTTTCTTTTTCCTTCCTCTTTTAATCCAACCTTTCGTTCCCTCTCTCTATTCCTTTTTCTGTTTGCACTCTAATTCACCCTTCTTCTCTGTTGTTCCTCTGTATCTTTTTCAGTCCTTCAATGTCATTGGCTAAGGAGATAAATATCAGTCCCATTTGTTCACCAAGATCCCAGATGCTTTGTTGACCTCACCACCGTATTATCAATCTGCACTTCTAGCAACTTACAGGGCAAAGTATTTTGGAACTGGAATGTGAGGGTAAAGTGTAAATAATGGGGCAGGCCGTAAGATGCCCCTCCTCAGCAAGCTCTGGGCCACACCTGCCCTGTTGAAATCTGTTGTGCCAGCTTGTTGGCACTCCCAGATAGGCACAAAGCTCACAGCTTGCTTTTTTTTTGTTTCCTACCCGGGCGTTAAATCCAACCCCATGTAGTGAGGGAGGAAATTCCCAGAGAGTTCAAAAATTGGCCTCATTTTCTTCCGAGGCTTTTGCATTACTAATGGTTGTGGAGGGCTGTGCAGAAGGTTGCACTGTTGTGGAGGCCTTAATAATCCTTTCTCATGTTGATTTTCATACGATGCAATGGAATGGTCAGGGGCTGCGTGGCCAAGTGATCAATTCCACCAGTACCATATTCAGAGGAGTGCGCTGCTCATCAAACTGCAACATGGGCCTCAGAGAAGAAATTGGATCAGTAACACCCTACTTTTGTTTTCAAACACTGTCGGCGGAATCGTCCGTGGCTGCATTGTATGGCCAACCTCCTCTGTGCAGCATTGGCACCGATAACCACGGCCATCGCCTATCAAGCTGGAGTGGTAATGTTACTGCCCCTCCTGCGGTAGAGGACATCACGGTGGGCCTCCGCGGTTTCCAAAAGGCGCTCGAGGGACACGTCACTAAGCCTGGGGGCTGCTGTCTTCCTTGCCTTTCAGGGCCATGTCTTATTTGCAGCAGTCCTGGGCTGGAAGCACTGAGAGGTGTGCACACGGCTGTACTTTAAGCGTGGTGCCCTGTGTGATGAAGCAGCGAGGTGACGGTGTGGTGGGCTAATCGGGGCCCACCCACCATGGAAATGGCGTGTTTCCTGGGAATGCACCATTAATGCAGCGGTTTTGGGGTGTAACGGCATGAGAAGCAGCTGGCGGGTTGTTTTACCCGCTCGCTACGGCGCTTAGTACAAATCTGGGACGATTCTGCTCTGTGTGGTTCAACCAAACTGGCGTCTTTATCAATACATTTAAAATTGCTGATGGATCAGTTTATTTTGGTCCTTATTGTTTGTGATGGGGACAATAGGCCTCTCACTGTCTTAATGTGACATGAAGCAAGACTGACCTCTTGTGACGAGAATGGCATTCACTCCATTGAACTGAGGTTATGTTCACAATTCCTGACATTGTCATTCCTCACCAGTAAAAATAACAGTACAACACTGGAATAACACTCAGGCACTCTCCCTGCCACAGTCCAAGTCCTCAATACATTGCAACCAGTGAAGACTTCCTGTGAATAATCCCACTTCCCTCCGACCCCCCATCCTGCAATCCCCAAAGAGGTTCAACTGCAGATCTCACTCTTACTTCATGGGTCCAAATCCCAAATCCCACCCCAGAGACTGGAGCACAAAATCTAGGCTAACATTCCAGTATCCTTCTGAGGAGGTGTCATCTTTCAGATATGGCTGTTAGCCCTCTCAAGTGGATATAATAGATCCCGTGGCGCTATTTGAAGAAGAGCAGGGAGTTCTCACTGGTGTCTTGGCCAATATTTATAACTCAACCGACATCACTAAAAGCAGGTTGTTATCGCATTGCTATTTGTTGGACTTTGCTGTGCACAAATTAGCTTTTGTACCTCCCTAGTTAAAACAGTGACTACGCAACATACTTCACAAAAGATCCTATATCCCCTCACATGTGAATCACCAATCTATATGCAAAAAGGATTCAATGATTTTCTATGTTACAGAGGAGCCCCTAATTGTCTATACAATAACAGAAAGTTGCACTTCTTGCTGTGCATTGTGGTGGGTGTATTGCACTGGTAAGAAAACCCTTTTAATTCATTGGTATCTGAGGAAGAACGCAGCATACCGTTTCACAATGGAGAGGCTAGAGAGCAGCCACCTTGTAGCAGGCACTATCAATGCTACTGTGTAACCCTGTCACAAATGCATGGATTGACTGTTCCATTTTCAATTAAGAGCTCAGATGGAGACTCCCAATTGGGAAATGAAAAAGATGTTTGATCCTAAGTTCAAAGTGACTCATTTCCATCAATGATTGATGAGAATTTTTTATGGGAGTTTAGCCCCTCCGCAGACAGTTTTGTCTAAAGTACTAATTGGGTCTTGTACGTTTAGTCAAGCTGCACTTGCATAGGGACTCACTCAGATATTGTGGTATGAGCACGGTTAATTGTATTTTAAGACATAAACTAAGGACAGGAGAGTGGAAAAATATTGGGAGTCAACTTCCAAAAATTGGTTACAATTCAGTGAAAGCTAGAGAACAAAGAGGATTTGGTACACATGATAGAAGTGTTTTAGGAGAAGTTATCAGAAAGGAGAATTAACCCACCATAGACTCTTTCTCATATTGATGTATGTACATTGTACCATTTAGTATTCCCTGATTTTTTTATGCTCATCTTTTTTGGGTAAGTAAATATTTTGGCTACTGTAAAAGAGAGTGATATCACAGCATCAAGCTATGGTTAATTCAGCTTGATGATTAATACAAATAGCTCATTTATAATCCTACGACCACGTAACACTGCAAGGACAGATTACTGGGATGATAAACTCTTGGCTTATGGGAAACATGATTTAATTGTAAAAATTATTGTAAAACCATTGAGAGGAAAACTATTCCATCAAAAACCCAAATTTCAGACCCTCTGTCACTAATGCTACAGTTCACCCACTCTGAACTGCAATACCTAGCCTCCATTCACAAACTGGAAAGCCATTTTCTTTAATATTGGGAGGGGTTCACCTCATTATTCTGCAGCGTAGCTCATTGAGACGCCTTATTCTCCATTATTTTTATTTTTGAATTTTTTTCATGGGATGTGGGCATCGCTGGTTAGGCCAGCATTTATTGCCCATGTCTAATCGCCCTTGAGAAGGTGGTGGTGAGCCGCCTTCTTGAAGCGCTGCAATCCATGTGGTGTAGGTACCCCCACCGCGCTGTGAGGAAGGAAGTCCAAGGATTTTGACCCAGTGACAGTGAAGAAACAGCGATATAGTTCCAAGTCAGGGTGGTGAGTGGCTTGGAGTGGAACTTGCGAGTATGGTGTTCCCATGCACCTGCTGCCCTTATCCCTCTAGGCGATAGAGGTCACAGGTTTGGAAGGTGTTGTCGAAGGAGCCTTGGTGAGTTGCTCCAGTGCATTTTGTAGATGCTACACACGGCTGCCACCGTGTGTCAGTGGTGGAGGAATGAAGGTTGAAGATGGTGGATGGGGTGCCAATCGAGCGAGCTGCTTTGTCCTTTTATGCTGTCATTACAGCTGGACTCCTGTTCCATGGAGCAGCTGCTGGTGAATATTTGACAGAATGCAGCGCAATTAAGAGCTGAGGAATTAAAAATTACTCCTGCTTAAATCATGTCGGGAGTAACCAGACTGTTTATTTTTCTTTCTAATTGCCTGCAAATTGTGCATGAATCATAAAATTGTGCTGTAGGTTTTATGCCAGCAGACAGACATACTTCTCATTACAAGCAACCCAGTACAACCTCACACAGTTGGATGTCAGACTCTCTTCTCCCTGTTCCTCATCCCCAATTTCAATATAGTTTCACCCCGCCCCCCCACCACCCCCCACCCACACAACTCCCCCCCTGCCAGCCTATTGCATTAGGGTGCCATGTTTTCCCTCACATCCCACAATGCCCTGGCCTAATTGAATGAGAAAGCTGAATGTATAAGTTGCTGTTGTTCAGACTAACAAATTGGGACCCACTCCCACTGGAGTTTGAAAACCATCTCACAAAGGGTAGTCATAATCGGCAGGCAGAGAGTTTAGGTCACATCAGTCTTGACTGGATTTGAACCTGAATCTCAGAGATCAAAGGTCAGTGCACACAATCATTTTCACAGTGGCTGCTCCATTTGCAGCTTGAAGTACACAATAAACCGAGTCGTTTAGTAGATGCAACTCATTCACACTGCAGTGTAAATTGGGTTTACATTAGATTAGAATTCACCCCTTCAATCATTCGAAACCTGTTCAGGAAGTGTCCCAATTGTATTCCTGCTGCCACCTCAAAATTTACAGCTTAAACAGTGTTTTAAATATCGCACTGTATGATAATCAAATTATACATATATACATGCTCCTCTCTGCCTTGTTAACACAATGAATGCAGTCAGTGCCCAGATCGGAATAAGTGGTAATTAGCTCTGTGAAATTGCTCATTTTGATTATGCTGGCAGTTGAAGGATGGTAACTAACCATCTGCACAGAGATCGTCATTAAACCTAGAGACCTATAATGTGCAACAGGAAGAGAGAAACTGCGGATCTTTGACAGATTAGGCCACAGGAAGTCCATGAACCCTGATTTACACAGAAGCACTAATTTAGCTTCCGTATTGCAGGATTTTGTTGAGTGTTAAAGCAGAAGAAAACCCAACAAGCAGAAATGGAAAAAGGTTATAAAGCATCATTTGTATTTGCACAGAAATTGCAAGTGTTGCGTTTTTCCAAAATTTACACTGGGTGATTCAATAGATTGGAAAATTGCTTTGTAATTTACCAGAGCTGTATTCAAACACTTCTCTCGGCTGGCAGAATTGCCTTAACTAAAATGAATTTGAGAAGTATTAACCGACTGACTAGTCAGTGCATTAAAATGGCTGAAGGGGGTGAAATTTTAATTGACCAGAGATGTAAAACAAATGGATTTGCATGTACTGTCAGCTATACACCCCATCAAATATTCAGTTCCCACAATGTAAGTGATGCCGCCCACTTTGTTTCTTTGTCAAGTTGAAATTCACACCGGCGGTCTTTAATGCCCAGGTTCAACCATATGGCCCAGGCATAGAGGAAGAACCCAGAGCTTTACATGCTTGGACAGCCAAGCCCTTATTATGGAAATAGAACTAAGGAGAGAAGGACTCCTGGGCCAGCTAACCTGCCAGGAATCTCACTTGCACGACCTAGTTGGAAATGGCACAGGCACTAAGTGCAAACTCTTTCATCCCTAGCACCACAGATCATTGATGGAATAAGCTCAATGACCTCATCAAGACAGAGCAGACATTCACCCTTTTCTTCAGTGGCTAGCCTAGAAATGAGCATACTCTTGTACACGAAAAGGAGTAGGCCATTTAACTACACGATCCATTTTGGTGAAAAATGCTTCCTGTTTTCCCTCCTTAATGGCCTAACTCTAATTTAAAAGGTCTTCTTGCACTGTATTGCCCCACTAGAAGAATTAGCTTCTCTGTGTCTACAATACCCTTTATCATTTTAAACACCTTAATTAGATCACTCTGCAGCTGTCTAACCTCAAGGGAGCACAAGCCAAGTTAATGCAAACTGGCCTCACAATTCAACCCTTTAAGCTCTGGTAAATTCTTGTAAATCTTCACTGTACAGCTTCCAAGGTCAAGATATCTTTCCCAAGGTCTGGAGCCCAAAACTTAAGACAGTATTCAAGAATTGGCCTCACTCTGTGCAACTGAAACACCACTCCCTCACCTTTGAATTCCAACACCTTTTAACTAAAGAGCAACAAGAGGGACTGCAGCAGTTCTCCAAGGCTTCTTAGACAGCATCTCTTAAGTGCGCAACATCTACCGTCTAGAAGAACAGGAACACCACTACTTGCTAGCTCCCCTCCAAAGTCTCACACCATCCTGAATTGGTAATATATTGCCGTCCTTCATCATCATTGGGTCAAAATCCTGGAACTCCCTACCTAACACCCACACGTACCTACACCACATGGACTGCAGCGGTTCAAGAAGGTGACTCGCCACCATCTTCTTAAGGGCAATTAGGATGGGCAACACATGCCACCAATGAAAAAGTTTTTAAAATTCCATTTGTATGTTTGATTCTTTTTTATACCTCTTGACCCTCTCAAAGAAACACTTACAATCTACCTTTCATAACGCACTATGGTTGAAGGGACTGAAACTCAAGATCTTGCACTATGACTAACTAAATCAGCAATTAATGTCTGATAATGCACCCTTCCTAAAACGTTGCATGCTTCTCTATCTTGTGCTGTTGTTCTTCCTCCTCGTGGTAATGGAATACAAGTGTATTCCCATCGAGAATGCCTTCCAGCTCTTGAGAAGCCCTCAAGTGGCAGTAGGATGGGAGCCAATGGGAGGCCTGTGGTTTGACCTTGTCAGAAGTAAGAAGCTTGTCCTGGTGCATGTAGGGGGCAGTTGGAACCAGGTGCATGTGGGAAGAAAGACCAGGAAGAAAGACAATAAAAGAAATTGCCACAAAAAAAAATTCCCAAGCTACAGATGTTGCTAGTCAAGCTCTCTAGGCTGCTGAGAGTCAAAACGTCCTTACATCTGTCCATCTCAGCAGATCATTCTCATTTTCTGAGTGCGCTTCAAGAGCTGTACTTCAGATGAGAATTTAAACGCAGGGCATACCTGCCCATTCAGGTGGCATTATTTCAAAGAAGAGCAGGGGAACACTGGCTAATATTTATTCTTCAAGTAACATCACTAAAAAACGGATTATCTGGTCATTTATCTAACTGCTGTTTGTGGGAGCTTGCAGTGTGCAAACTGGCTGATCTGTTTCCCCACACTACATCGGTGACGATATTTCATAAGTACTTCGCTGGTCATTAAGCACTTTGGGATGTCCTGAGGTTGTGCAAGTCGCTATATAAATGCAAATTCTTTCAAGCTGCAGAACCACCGGACCTGACTAGCATAAATTTAAATAAGAGGACTCCAGGGGAAGATTACAGGAAGGGCTAAAATGTAGGAAGCAACTCAAGAAGTACTTCCATGACAGAGAACTGAGGGAAGCAGCTTCCGCCTAATTCTTCTCCCACAAAAATTTACTGGAGCCAATTAAGCGCCAGAAGTACGTTGAGAATGGTGGGGAAGTTCATCCCCATTTCCCAGCACGTGTTGTGACTGAACAAAAAAAAAAGCTACCAAGTTTAGGCTAGAGAAATGTGCTTCATTTTACCGCTATATTATCTTCTTAACCTTTTACAGCAGTGGTTCTGTTCAATGTGGAGAAAAGCTCTTCACTGCCTATTGAGCTCTCCTGTTCACGGGAACTGCAGTCTCAACTGGTATATGCATCTTTGACAAATTTGGTTGGGACAAAATCTAATGCAAACTATCACTGAAGTTGTTTGGATGAATGACAGGCTAATACATCCCACTTGATAGCCCATGAATATATTTGAATATTTTAACAGGAATTTATTTTATGTGAAATGTTCTGCACAGACACCAGATTTGGTGTCACTTGCCTTCACTCAGTTTTTAATATACTGTCTACATTTTCCCTCCGACTCTTGTACAGCTCCCTTTATTCAAATTTCATAATTGAATCAATTCACAAATAATCAATCAGACAGAGCAATCAGTCCCTCCTGTTTCCTAGGAATGATTCAGAATCCATATTATAGCAAGAATTAAGAAACATGTTCAGGACCAAATTACTGCCTTCCACTATATTGCGGGTTTAAGTAATGATCAACTGCAACTTTATGGTGTTGCTCCTATTTCAGGACCTCAACAATAAGAAAGAAACCTATTTGCACTGGGTGTTAATTGAATATCAGTTGTTACATTAATTAATGCACGTGGAGGGCATTACTGAGGTTCACTTAAGCGCATATAAAGGGGCAAGATGTTCCGGCAGGCATCGTCGCGGGCGGGACAGGGGAATTTGCCGGCTCTCCAAATGTTCCCATCCCACCCGCAACAATGCCCGCCGGTGTCCGGGCCGGAAAATCCCAGCCATAGAGACACTTACTGAAACCGTGTGGCGGGAGAGTTTGAAGGTGTATGCTTGTAATGTTTCACTCTGTAAATAAATGTAAGGCTGAGTACAGATTGGCTCTAGTATCATCCTTCACCAACTGACTTTCCAGAATAGAACACTGGGTAAGTACACCACACTGCGTGGTAATGACAAAAAAAACCATGGTTTGATTCCTGATCTATCCTGGGTTCACTGAACTCAGCCCAGGCATCCATTGGATATTAGCATCATGCTCACTGCCAGCATTTTTAATCACAACCACTGCCGAGTTTACAAGTATGTCCTAATGTCTCCTTTGGTGGTTCAGTGTCAGATTGTGTTTAATAATGCTCCCGCGGGGTGCCTTGGGGTGTTTTACTACATTAAAGTCGCTAGACAAAGGCAAGAAGTTGTTGTTATGGAAGGATGAGACAGTGATGCCTTCTGTGATCCAATGCTTTCTGACATTGATTCTTTCGACACAGGAGCGAAGAGAGCCAATTGACCCCAAAAAAATAACTCTGGAAACGTAACACAGCAGAAGTAAGAGGCCTCTGGAAAAGAGAGGGGAAACTGAACACTGCAATGGCCGTTAAAAAAACATGTTGGGTACAATAAGTCTACTTCAGTAAGTGGCATCACCCCATTCAGATGATTGGAATTAAACGAGAGGGGTCCTATTGGCAGCTGCACCAAGCAGTTTCTACTTAAATGCAAAGACCAGATGCAAGAGTAATTTAAACCCTCAGTATGCTGGCAAATGATATGATGATTATTGCTTTTCTCAGATGATTTGCTGCTGTATTAAGTTTGTTACAGGTGATTAGATCAGGGTTGTGCCATGGTTCACCTATATGTGGGAAGCCGGAAGGTTGTGTGTTCAAGTCCCACTTTCAGATACTGCTCCTGAAAAATCTAGGTGGGCATTCCAGTGTGGTATTGAGGGAGTACTGCACCTTTGGAGATGCCATCTTTCAGCTGAGTCATAAAACCGAGATCCCAACTGCTCTCTCAGGTACATAAAAGATCCCATGAGACTATTCCAAAGAAGAGCAGCGGAGTTATGTCCTGACCAATATTTATCCTTCAATCAACATCAAAAAACACAGATTCATTGTCCCATTGCTCTTTGTGGGAGCTTGCTGTGCATAAATTAGCTGCCCTGTTTCCACATTATAACAGTGACTACACTTCAAAAGTACTTCAAAAAGCACTTCAATGATTTGAGCATATAATGTAGGCTGACAAATAATCTAGTGCCAGTACCAAAGGAATACTGCTCTGTTGTTGGTGGTATCATCTTTCAGAGGACACATTTAAATAAAGGTCCATCTGCCTACTTGGGTGGACATTACGACACACGTGAGCCAGAATTTTGACCTTGGCGGGGGTGCTCGATGGGGGTAGGTGGGGGCAGACGGGAAGCCGACCACCGCCTGCGATCAGCACTGCACCGCAATTTTACGCAGGCGGGCCAATTAAGACCTGCCCAGCGTAGAATGTGAGCGGCAGCGCTGCGGGTTGCCTGTGCGGGCGGGGGGAGAGGAGGACAAGCAGGCCTAGCGCGAACTTCGCGCATTCATGTGAAAGAGCGCTTCAGTTCCCCTGAGACTCGGAGCTGCCTCAGGGAGATGAAGCGCTGCTTAAAAAAAAATAAAGAAAATAAAAATGTCTTAAAACATGTCCCCTCATGTGACATGAGCAGGGACACAGTTTTAATTTGCGTTAAATTTTTTTATTTTATTTTTAATTTGCTTTAGGAAACCTCATCCTGCCTGTGGATGAGGTTTCCTAAAAAATGCAAAGGCCACTTGGTCTTTTTGCCTGCCCGTCAACCGTTATGTTGAACAGGTAGTGAAAAATTAGGCACAATTGTTTATTTAACGGCCTTAATAGGCCTTTAAATTTTTGGCGGGCACGCTTCTGGCTTTATTTCACTTTATTTCATGCTCGGGCGTGTCGGGCGCGTGCCCACATGCCAGGCGTAATTTTTTGCCCATGAAGTAGTTCATTAACTGTAAATTGCTTTGAGGCGCCCTGTGCTTGCAAAAGCACGATAGAAATGCAAGTCTTTCCCTTTTGATGTGTATTCTCTTATTTTCAAGTGTGTGTCAGATCATCAAAGTGAGGGATGGCAGTGTGAGAACATTTTCCCTTGGGAAGCATAAAGCATGTACAAGACAGGCTGCATGTCATGTTGCGCAATACAAATTGTCCCTACACTCTCCCAGCAGCATGCCGTTGAATAAAGTCACAAGAGTAGACTCTACTGCATCAGTGTGACATTCTCATTACCCACAATCTACAACCACGCCTGAGTAAAGATTAATTTACAAAAACAGTATTCAAACCACAATCCACGATTTGAGCATACTATCTAGTCTAGTATTACCAAGAGAGTTTCCTGATCAGCCATACTGCAGGAGGCAATGGCAAACCACTGCAGCACTTTGCGAAGCATGATCATGGACCAATCCAATGGAAGTCCGTGGTTGCCGACACCCTCTCAGGGCACGGTACCTGAAGGAGGAGGAGGAGCATTACCAAAGGTGCTTTGTTGGTGTTGTCACCTTTCGGAGTGCACATTAAATAAAGGTCCTGTCTGCCTAGTTAGGCGGCTCAATGCAGACCCTAATGACATAAAAAGGGGCAGGGAGACCTCCCAGTGTTTCCTCTCAATATTACCATCAAAAATCAATGAACCAGTCTTGCATCTCAGCCTAATTAATGAAACCCTGAGGTACACAAACTAGTTATGCGATTGCCGATGTAACAATCATCACAGTAATTAATTGCTTGAAGTATATTGATACATTTGGGTGGGATGTAATAAGTTACTAGATTAAAGGTCTTTTTCTCTTTTGGATATTGGAATAGTTTGGAGCTTTTGAGTTTATGACGAGCGCGAATTTGGATGAGAATTTTCGAACTGAGCTCGAGGGTTTGAGTCTTCTGTACCACATTTTAATGCCCTTCCCATGTGCAGTTTTCCTCCATAAGACCATAAGACCATAAGACATAGGAGCAGAAATTAGGCCATTCGGCCCATCGAGTCTGCTCCACCATTCAGTCGTGGCTGATAAGTTTCTCAACCCCATTCTCCCGCCTTCGCCCCGTAACCTTTGATCCCCTTACCAATCAAGAACCTATTTCTAATATTCTCTGCTCGGTTCCTGAAGGCAATGACTCATGTAAACATAAACAGGCTGGGCAGGTCCTAGCCTGAAAGGCCATTTCTATTGTGTGACTCTAGGCACTAAAAGCTAGATCCAGTGAGGAGGAAGAGCCACATTGTAAAAGGATGTCAACAGGTCCTGGATTTTTAATCCAGAAAATTAATTTGCAAGTTCATAAAATCTACCCTTAAGTGTCAGCTGGATATTTGATCAAATGTAGATCACAGCTGAACCTAAACCTGCCAACATCTCCCAAACCTGTGACCTCTGTCATCTAGAAGGGCAAAGGCAGCAGGTGCATGGGAACACCACCACCTCCCAAATCCCCTCCAAGTCACACACCATCCTGACTTAGACTTATATATCACCTTTTATTCATGGGCACTGGGTCAAAATTCTGGAAATCCCTAGCTAGCATAATTGTGGGCACAACTTCACCAGACGCACTGCAGTATCTCAAGAAGAAGGTTCATCACCACCTTCTCAACCGTGGTGGAAGTAGGGTAATAAACATTGGTCTTCCTGACGATGCCCATAGCCCTAGAATGAATATAAAAGAACCCAGAGATAAAAACAAAAAGCTAAAAGCTACTGCGGATGCTGGAAATCCAAAACAAAAACAGAATTACCTGGAAAAACTCAGCAGGTCTGGCAGCATCGGTGGAGAAGAAATCAGTTAACGTTTCGAGTCCTCATGACCCTTCGGCAGAACTTCGGCAGTTCTGCCGAAGGGTCATGAGGACTCGAAACGTTAACTGATTTCTTCTCCACCGATGCTGCCAGACCTGCTGAGTTTTTCCAGGTAATTCTGTTTTTGTATAAAAGAACCCAATCCACCCCGACATTCCCCGACTTTCAGCTTATGTTACTCAGTAGCAACCAGGAGCAGATGCCTGGCTGAGTTTTTACTTGTCTTCAGCCCACGGACACTGAGGCCAATTGCAAGTCCCACAGCTGCTGCTGCAGCTGAGACCAGTTAACCGAGAACCAATTGGGGGTTGAATTCGTCACCTTCCTCATTCAGTGTAGCCCACATCCGCACCAACCAGTGCAATTCTCTAAGCTATCAGCATAGACAATGTTCATGTGGAGGTCTAAGCCATTTTTAAACCAACTCATTGAAAAATCTAGTTTTTGACATTCTCTCTAAACTCGAACAGCAGGGGAAGTGGAGCTCACTGGCTACTTTTCAAAGAGCCTGCACAGGCATGATGGGCAGAATGGTCTCTTTCTGTGCTGCATCATTCTATGATTCCATGATAAGGGGAGAAAAACACTTCCAAGTTCAATAGATGTTTGCACTCTGTCTGATATAGTGCTGGAAATGAGACCTCTTCACCAACAAAATGATAATTCTAACATGATCTTTCACCTTTGCAGGAAGATTTAATGGACTCATTAGACATTAGTTCTATTTGTATTAGTGAGGCCTTGGACAGAGGCTTCCATCAGATATCAGTTTCATGCCCCGCAACAGAATTAAAGGTCCAGCTTAATGGAAGCTCCTGCAGCTTTATCCAGTGCCAAGAACAAGGGTTATTAATTATGATATTGTAGCCATTGATGGAATAATCATATATCACTTTAAGTATAGAATATCTGGCCTGAAAAGCCAAGAGCCATTAGGAGCTGTTAGAAATGCTGATTATGGAAAGATTGTCTGTGTAAGGTTAGTGACTCTGGTGCTTTGTTAAAAATTAACCATTTCATTTATATCAATTTGTATGGTTAAAATTATTGTTGGTAAGGGGTGAACACATAATGTGCTCCACCAGCATTCCTCTGTTTAGCATCTTCCACTTGGATCCAGAACGGACCTATAATGATCCACATGTCATAACAAAAATTTACCAAAAGGTTTTCTTTTTATATTCGTTCAGGGGATGTGGGCTTCGCTGGCTGGGCCAGCATTTGTTGCCCACCACTAGTTGCCCTTGAGAAGGTGGTGGTGAGCTGCCTTCTTGAACCACTGCAGTCCATGTGGTGTAGGAACACCCACAGCGCTGTTAGGAAGGGAGTTCCAGGATTTTGATCCAGCGACAGTGAAGGAACGGCGATGTATTTCTAAATCAGGATGGTGAGTGACTTGGAGGGGAACTTCCAGTTGGTGGTGCTCCCATCTATCTGCTGCCCTTGTCCTTTAAGATGGTAGCGGTCATGGGTTTAGAAGGTGTTGTCAAAGGAGCCTTGGTAAATTCCTGTAATGCATCTTGTAGATGGTACACACTGCTTCTGCTATGTGTTGGAGGTGGAGGGAGTGAATGTTTGTGGATGTGGTGCCAATCAAGCGGGCTGCTTTGTCCTGGACGGTGTCAAGCTTCTTGAATGTTGTGGGAGCTGCATTCACCCAGGCAAGTGGAGAGTATTCCATCACACTCCTGACCTGTGCTTTGTAAATGACGGACAGGCTTTGGGGAGTCAGGAGGTGAGTTACTGGTCACACGATTCCTAGCCTCTGACCTGCTCTTCTGACTACAGTATTTATATGACTAGCCCAGTTCAGTTTTTGGTCAATGGTAACCCCCAGGATGTTGATAGTGGGGGATTCAGTGATGGTAATGTCATTTAACATCAAGGGGTGATGGTTGGACTGTCTCTTGTTGGACATGGTCATTGCCTGACACTTGTCAGCCCAAGCCTGGATATTGTCCAGGTCTTGCTGCATTTGGACATGAACTGCTTCAGTATCTGAGGAGTCGTGAATGGTGCTGAACATTGTGCAATTATCAGTGAATATCCCCACTTCTGACCTTATGATGGAAGGAAGGTCATTGATGAAGCAGCTGAAGATGTTGCGCCGAGGACACTACCCAGAGGAACTCCTACAGTGATGTCCTGGGGCTGAGATAATTGATCTCCAACAGCCATAGCCATCTTCCTTTGTATTGGGAATCACTCCAACCAGTGGAGAGCTTCCCCCTGATTCCCATTAACTCCAGTTTTGCCAGGGCTCCTTGATGCCACACTCGATCAAATGCGGCCTTGATGTCAAGGGCGGTCACTCTCACCTCACCTCTGGAGTTCAGCTCTTTTGTCCATGTTTGAACCAAGGCTGTAATGAAGTCAGGAGCTGAGTGGCCCTGGTGGAACCCAAACTGGGCGTCAGTGAGCAGGTTATTGCTAAGCAAGTGCCACTTGATCGCACTGTTGATGACCCCTTCCCTTACTTTCCTGATGATGGAGAGTAGACTGATGGGGCAGTAATTGGCTGGGTTGGATTTGTCCTGCTTTTTGTGTACAGGACATAACTGGGCAATATTCCACATAACCTGGTAGATGCCAGTGTTGTAGCTGCACTGGAACAGCTTGGCTAGGGGTGTGGCAAGTTCTGGAGCACAACTCTTCAGTACTATTGCCGGAATATTGTCAGGGCCCACAGCCTTTGCAGTATCCAGTGCCTTCAGCCATTTCTTAATATCACGTGGAGTGAATCGAATTGGCTGAAGGCTGGCATCTGTAATGCTAGGGACCTCCGAAGGAGGCCAAGATGGATCATCCACTCAGCACTTCTGGCTGAAGATTGTTGCAAATGCTGCCTTATCTTTTGCACTGATGTGCTGGGCTGCTCCATCATTGAGGATGGGGATATTTGTGGAGCCTCCTCCTCCAGTGAGTTGTTTAATTGTCCACCACCATTCACGACTGGATGTGGCAGGACTGCAGAATTTAGATCTGATCCGTTGGTTGTGGGATCACTTAGCTTTGTCTATCACTTGCTGCTTATGCTGTTTGGCACGCAAGTAGTCCTGTGTTATAGCTTCACCAGGTTGACACCTCACTTTCAGGTATGCCTGGTGCTGCTCCAGGCATGCCCTCCTGCACTCTTCATTGAACCAGGTTTGATCCCCTGGCTTGATGCTAATGGTAGAGTGGGGGATATGCCGGGCCATGAGGTTACAGATTGTGTACAATTCTACTGCTGCTGATGGTCCACAGCGCCTCATGGATGCCCAGTCTTGAGTTGCTGGATCTGTTTGAAATCTATCACATTTAGCACGGTGGTAGTGCCACACAACACGACGGAGGGTATCCTCAATGTGAAGGTGGGCCTTCATCTCCACAACAACCGTGCGCTGGTCACTCCTACCGATACTGTCATGGAGGGATGCATCTGTGGCAGGCAGGTTGATGAGGATGAGGTCAAGTATGTTTTTCCCTCTTGTTGATTCCCTCACCACCTGCCGCAGACCCTGTCTAGCCGTGGTGTAGTGATGCTACTACTTCATGGGGTCCCGAGTCGATGTTGAGGACTCCCAGGGCAACTCCATTCCAACCATGTTGCCACAGGACATACTCAGGGATGATGATGGTGGTGGCTGGGACATTATCTATAAGATGTGATTCCGTGAGGATGACTATGTCAGACTAGTCTGTGAGAAAGCTCTCTCTGTTTTGGTACTAGCCCCCAGATGTTAGTAAGGAGGACTTTCGACCCTGTCAGGGCTGAGACTGCCATTGTTGTCTCCAGTGCCTCAGTAAGTGTTGGGTGGTCCGTCTGGTTTCATTCCTTTTTTGTGACTTTGTAGCAGTTTGCTAGGCCATTTAAGAGTCAACCACATTGCTGCGGCCAGACTGGGTAAGGACGACAGATTTCCTCCTCTAAAGGACATTAGTGAACCAGATGGGTTTTTACAACAATCGACAATGGTTTCATGGTCACCATTAGACTTTTAATTCCGCCGTGGCGGGATTTGAAACCTGCCTCTGGATTACTAGTCCAGTGACAATACCACTATGCCATTGCCTCCCACCCTTGTACAAAACCCAAAGAAAGGCTTGCACATATGCAGCGTCTTTCACAAACTCAGAACATCTCAAATTGCTTCACAGCCAATGGAGTACTTTTTCAAGTGTAGACATTGTTGAGTGTAGGAAACGCATCTGCCAATTTGCACACAGCAAGCTCCCACAAACAGCAACATGATAATAATTGTCAATTTCTATGGGAAGCGGGGGTTATCGGGACACTCACAATCTGGACCCGTGTGAAGAATAGCTACTTGGGCAT
This sequence comes from Cetorhinus maximus, assembly GCF_964194155.1. NCBI lineage: Eukaryota > Metazoa > Chordata > Chondrichthyes > Lamniformes > Cetorhinidae > Cetorhinus > Cetorhinus maximus. The sequence goes on from NC_135891.1 coordinate 110,822,271, forward strand.
GGTGCTGGGAGGTTGGCTATGCGCATGTGGCCTCTGGGTCAGTGACATGAAAGAGGGTGAGAAGAGAAATTGAAAGAATAGTTCAAATGAAAATGGAGAACAGCAACCAGAATTTGGTGCTGTGTTGAGAATTTTCAAAGTAGCAACCAGGATCCTGCAACAATTTCCAAGGCTCATTGTGTCCAGATTGGTGCAATGGAATGTTAATTAGTTGATGCTTTTAATACCAGTAAAGCATTAGCAAACTGATACAATTTAAAGAGCATTCAGTAAATATTGAGGGTGAATGAAACATTCTGTGCTTTGAATAAACACAAGTGGATAGATTTTGACTTGGTGCAGAATTGTAAAATAGGTGATGGTTCAACATTATTAATAGATCATTGCTGTTTATGGGAGCTTGCTGTGTTGCTGTGTGCAACTTGGCTGGCTTGTATCATGCATTACAACAATGACCACGCTTCAAAAGTACTTCATTGGCTGTAAAGCACTTTGGGATATCATGAGGTTGTGAAAGGCACAATATAAATGTAACCCTTCCTCTCTTTTGCCTTGTAACTACCATGGTATCTATAACATGCATCCTCTCGAAGAATTTTTTGCCAGGACTGTCAATTAACCCATTGGGTCATTCACCCATGCCCTCTTTGTGCAAGCAAGAATCGGGTGAGGGTGGTATCACCTGTGATACCCTACCATGATTGAATAACCTGTCTAGACTCACACATGGGGCTGGATTTTACCGCTCGCCAACGCGTAAAATGACACAGGATGATGTCGGGCAGAACTCCCGATGTCATCCCGCCCCATTTAAATTTTCAGGAAGGCGGGGGCGCAGCAAAATCAGCTGCGCCCACCGACCTGTCAATGGCCAATTGAGGCCATTGACAGAGCAATTAAAGTAATTAGTGGACCTGCCCGTCCAACCTTAAGGTTGGCGGGCAGGCCAGGAGACCCGGCGGGAATGAGAAAAAGCATGAAACCTCATTCTCTGGCGGGATGAGGTTTCATGTAATGTTTTTAAAATTTTAATAAAGTTTTTTTGGAAATTATGAACATGTCCCAACTCATGAGGGGACATGTTAGGGAAATTTTATTTTTCTATTTTGAGCTTTTTCACATTTAGAGCCAATCTCCCTGAGGCTGCACTTAGCCTCAGGGAGATGAGTGCGCTCTTTCGTGCGCATGCGCGAAAGAGCGCACTCTCGATGTTAGGAATCCTCCCCCCGCCCACACAGGGAGCGCATAGCGCTTCCCTGCGGATGTCATGCTTGGCGGGCCTTAATTTGCCTGCCCACGTAAAATGGCGCCATGCCTCCAATCAGGGGCACTGATTGGAAGCGCGCCCGTACGCGCCCGCCCATCAACTTCCCCAACAGGGGGAAAATTCAGCCCATGAAGTTTGATCAATTGGCTAAGGTCAGTGTCTATGAAATCATGTTCCAGTAAGAGTCAATGGCTAGGAATTTCCACTTCTGCATTTGCTCGCCCTTATTTTATAAAAGGTCACTTTTTTTTATTCTTCTATGGCATGTGGGCATCGCTGGCTAGGCCAGCATTTATTGCCCATCCCTAATTGCCCTTGAGAAGGTGGTGGTGAACCGCCTTCTTGAGCCGCTGCAGTCCCTGTGGTATAAGGACACCCACTGTGCTGTCAGGAAGGGAGTTCCCGGATTGTGACCCAGCGTCAGTCAAGCAACAGCAATATAGTTCCAAGTCAGGATGGTGTGTGGTTTGGAGGGGAACTTGAAGGTGGTGGTGTTCCCATGAGTCTGCTGCCCTTGTCCTTCTGGGTGGTGGAGGTAATGGGTTTGAAAGGTGCCGTTGAAGGAGCCTTGGTGAGTTCCTGCAGTGAATCTTGCGGATGGTACACACTGCTGCTATAGTGCAGCGGAATGTTGAAGGTGGTGGATGGGGTGCCAATCAAGAGGGCTGCTTTGTCCTAGACGGTATCGAGCTTCTTGAGTGTTGTTGTTAACCAGCAGAAAACTATGGTTGGGGGAGCACAAAAACAGAGAGCTTCAGCCTGCATCTCCAAGAGAAGAAATGAAGCTGAAAAAAGACATGGAGAGTTGAAAAGCATAGGTGCCTTTATGTGAGAAGGTTTTCCCTTATAATGAATGATTGGCGATGCTCTGGGGCGAGAATATAATTCCGACAGTCTGTCAATCACTTCAGATGCAACAACAGACATTTTGTTTGAAGCTTGCCTCAAACTATCTTGTGACGCTAATATGACATGATTCTTTTCCCCCTTCATGTTATGGAATCATTTCTACAGCAATTTAAATAGCAGTACAACAGAGCCTCCCCTCCCCCATACCACATCAATTATGCATGCAGGCCGGATGAAGATTACCATCCCTTCGTACTCACATAAGCCAAACTCATTGAGAAAGCATCAGCCAATTTCTAATGTTAAGAGTCATTCTTTTGGTTAAGCTTTTCCTCCCTTTTGAACCAATTTTCATCTATCTCTGATTAAAGCTGCCAGGATCTCTTTGGGTTGTTTCAGGAGCATATGGAACTGAGTGACTTTTAATGATCTAGTTCCACGCACTCAACACACAGCCTTTCAACCTTCAGCAAATGTCAATTATTCTGTCATAGGGAATTACAGCCAAGGGTTCTACAACCTTCACTCACTGCCATGGGATTTTCATAACCATGGCAACAAGAGTGACATGTTTAGTCCCGGCAGGCCTCTAAAGCGTCTGCGCTCCCTTGCTTACATAAATCAAACAGTTTACGATCACAATTACATTGCAGTGCTATTAAATATTAATGATCACTTAGTTTATTGCCCAAATATTTTGAAACTCGCATCCTTTGGTTTTAAGTGTGTTAAATCAATAATCCTCCATTTGGTTAAAAAAAAAGCAGAAAGCAAAATTTGCACATTTGTGATCTCTGCATGAGCATTGCTGATTTACATTCTTTGAGGCTGGTAGGTTTAGATTTTAACCCAGCTCCTGCACATGGTAGAATGCTGCCAGCAAGGATAGTGGTGATGGGTGGGGGTGGTGCTGAGTGGGGTGGTGCGCAGAGGTGTTAAATGGCAGGGGTGGGTTTGGCTCCGTTCCTACCACCATAACTTGCCTGACAACAGACCCGGGAGGGCCTAGGCAGATGGGGGCCTATCTTACCGCAGTGAGATCACTTATCTGCTGGGTGCTGGGAAGGTAGATGACCGCACACAGCTATAACAACGTTTTCCCTCCACTCAAGATTTCAGTGTAATGGCTAAATCCCCACAGTGAACCTTACTGCCTGCCTTGCTACTTTAATAAGCCCTGCTCCACACGGATCCCGGACTGCACTCACGACACATGCTCTAAGTAAGGTCTAACAGCATGGGGTCCATCATTTACAGCTGCTGCCTGGCGAAGAGCTCTTGACACAAATGCCAAAGGCTTGATTAGCTTTTTGAGCCATCTGACTCCATTATCTGTCTCCAAAGCTGATTTGCCTAGACATGTTTCTGTTTGCATCTGAGGGGAACAAATGCAAGATGACTTTATGTATTGTAACTTCATCACTCATTTGCAGGGAGTAGCTATGTTTGCAGCTGTGGTAGTGATCTTGAGTATAATATACCTTTTGATACAATACAAGGTATATAAATAGGAAATGTGTATCCAAGGCAAGATTTTATAGGTCTTTTCCAGACCAGCAGAAACTTTGATCAAACTTAATGTACAAACATCGTAATTTCATTCTCCATTGATTTGCATATTCTATTTAGCTCTTACTGAGTTTTTTTCCATTACTGGATAGAACACCACAATGATTTTAGTGACTTATATCAGCCGGTTAGATGGTAAATAATTTCAGATCCCAGGTATGCATCCGACTTCAACATACTTGTAGCTAATGGGCCTTATCAAGGATTTTGCCTCGTCTCCTGAAGGCACAGGCTCTTACAGGGATATGATTCCATCACCTGGCACAAAGCATCTTATCCAAGCAGTCATTCTTCACCTGGGAGTTTAGAAAATAAGGGGGTGAATGTCGGAAAGGAGGGATGGTTCATGCACCTGCATATCTGACACAATGTTGACAGAAGATTTGCCAACATCCCAGGACAAGCACCATCGTTCCAAGCTCTCCACAACTCTTCCACCGAAGTTCAACATCTCAAATTGCCAACAAACTGTGCAAATGATGGCGACTGTGACCATGTCCTCACTCCGAGTTGTCACCACCACACTTTCCAGCCTCAGTTACTGAACAATTGGTATTCAGAATCTTCCCACAGGCTCCCCCACATCCCAGAATCACTTCCATTGGATATAAATGTGCCATAAAGCTCCTGGGGTTTTCTCAGGATGCATCCTGAACAGCAGTCAACTTGGCTAATTTATTTGCCCCTGCCCACCCTGGCCACTGAGGGCAACTATAGAGGTCCACCACCAGTTAATTCAACACAGGCTTAAACCTGGGACCCTTTTAGTCTGTATTGCTCACCATCACGTTGGCCAGTGGGCAAGTCAGAGAACCAAATTTATCGGAAATCTTTAAAAATAGAGGAATACAGAGAAAAACTGTAGGAATAGTTGTGGAAACTGTCTCAGAAACCTGAAGCAATGGACTATAAAGTTCCTCATAAATGGAAGTCAGTGTACAGAATGAAACACGCTCTTTCTGTTTCTGAGTGTCAATTGCTGTGTAAGAGTTGAGTGCTGTTTTCTACAATCAATCTGTTGTTGAGGCATTCCTGGGGCCTTCAGTTGTGAAGTGTCTTGTAAGGGGAAGTGATTCTGAGATGTGGTGAGGCTGTGGGAAGACTCTGGACTATTTTAGGCTATTCATTCATGGGATGCAGGCTTTGCTGGCTGGGTCAGCATTTATTGCCCATCCCTTGTTGTCCTTGAGAAGGTATGATGCAATTGCCTGGTTTCAACAGCAACAGGACTGAAGCGATCACAGTTCCGAAAATCCCACGCAATTTTGAGGCCCCAATTTGAACTCAGGGTGGGAACTGGGTAGCTGTGGAGGTGAAGGGAAACTCCCTCAAAGAGTCCCATGTAAGTTCCAAAGCCGTGACTCTCCCAGGCCTTGCTTGCACTTGATTCCAGCCCACACCTGGTCATATCAATGTAGCCCAGCAACAGTCACTGGTTAGCCAGCAGCTGCGGGAACACAATTTGTTCTTTCTTTCCTGCCTAGCCTGGTGGTGCTGAGGCAAACTTTAACGCTCCAACAGCTGAGATCATCTTGCGTTGCACCGAGAAAATGGCACCTCCAATAGTGCAGCACCCTCTCAATATGGGACTGGAATGTCAACCTAGATTATATCTGGAATGGGACTTGAGCCCAAAACTTATGACTCAGAGGTGAAATTCCTTCCACTGAGCCACAGTTAACAGGTATGCATGACTTAATATCGCAACCAGTCAATCTCTTACCCAATAATATTCTAAGCCTGACCGAGATACCGCACTGATTAAAGAAACTGATTAAATGACTCACATTTCCGCTGGATTTATCAGAGATGAAGTAATAACACTATTACAATGCAATTAGTGCTGATGCTGATGTTTTTCCACCCTCCACTTCATCTGTTTAAGTACAAGAATCATTACAAATGTAAAGCACTCCACAGGACAGTGGAGTGTATTTTTTTAGGCTATTCATTCATGGGATGCAGGCTTTGCTGGCTGGACCAGCATTTATTGCCCATCCCGCGTTGTCCTTGAGAAGGTATGATGCAATTGCCTGGTTTCAAACCCCCGCGCCATTAGCTGGGCACAAAGATCTTACATGGAATGGCAGTTCCTAATGGGAATGAGCCGACAGGACGAAATTGGCAATCCCACTCAGTGGGATGAGGAGGTGGGGGGGTGGGGGTGCTGCGGACGACTCTGTTCCCATGGAAGCAGAGTTAGTGTGGCGCCGACATGCTCCGCGCCACACTGCCCTGTAGCCATAACGCACTGCAGGATGTCTAGACAGGCGCGAAGTTGGACTTCCACCCCTCACTGGGTAGGAAGTCCCACCCTCTGGAGCTGATGGCCAATCAGAGTGGCCGACAGCTCCATCAGCCCCGGCAGCGCCAAGGGCGCGTCGGTGGCAGCCATCGGGACTGCAGGAGAAGGAGGGAGAAGGTCCATGGATCCCCAGAGCAGGTAAGTCCGGGGTCTTGGGCAGGAAGGGTTTGGGTACGTCAGGGAGGGGGGGCAGGTTAGGGGCAGGGGATGGGTTTAAGGCTGCAGGTGGGTAGGAATAAAGAAGGGTTCGATCAGCGTGATCGGAAAAAGGCAGCCCCCAAAGACCGAACCCCCACTTCCTTCCCACCCTTTGAAGACGTCTTTTAAATAATCGGGCTGCCCAGTTTCCAACACCAGACGTTTTATGGCATGGGCAGCATATTACCAGGGTCAGTTGGCTTGATAACAAGCCTAATTGACCCTTGATTACTTATTTGAATATGGTGGGCAGGCTGCCAATTTTGTCATGTGCCCACCCCCTGTATTATGGGGGTAAGCTTGGGGGTGGGCGGTAAAGTGGAGGAGTAGGCACCCCCCCCTATTTTATGTGCTTCCCCCAGCTCAAAAACACCCGGGGGCATGTGAAATACAGCCCAATGAGATCACAGGATGGCTGGTGCGCAGGAAATGGAAAAACGTCTCAAAGGATGAGACTGAGGTAGGTCGTTGAGGAAAAGTAAATGTTCCACATGACCTGGGAGTGATTGCTGCTGATACAAGGCAGCCAATATGGACAGTTTCACTAATATACACCCAAAAATAAGATGTTTAAAATTTAATTTAAATATTGCAGTAAAAAGAGGCATATCACCAAAGCTTTGCGTCTTGCACTCATCAGGACAAATGCAAGAATGCCAAATTTCAAACAATTACAACGACTTATACTAGAGGAGAAAAGAGTGCTGATTAGTTGGCAAGTCAAGTCAGATTGGCCAAGGTTTCGCCATGTGGAAAAAAAGAGGGAACTATAGGCTCCCCAAGCCTCTGGGTAATTCAAAGACAGTGCAAGTCTTGAACATATTCTTTTCGTTTGTGGAGAATGGGACCCTGCATATTAATGTATGTCACTTCTAGCAAGAAGAGCCACTTTACGAGTCAACTGATTATCTTAAATTGGTTGTTAGTGTAGTTATTAGCACATTCATGATTGGTCAGCAAGTGCTGACCAATCACAGAATCACATCTTTTGATGATTTGAAATTTGGCATTCTTGCATTTGTCCTGATGAGTGCAAGATAAAAAGCTTTGGCAACATGTCTCTCTTTTCAGCAATTAAAAATGAATTACAGGCTCTATATTGTCACACCACAAGCCCCAACCAGAATGAAAACCATTGGATAATTCCCTTGTCAATCACGAATGGGGCCCATACAGCTGTAAGTGAATGGGATTGAGTTTACGCATAAAGTTTATATTATGCAACAGTATTTGGTCAAAAAAATAACTCCTTTATCAGGAGTTTCTGCTTATCAATACTGGTTATCAGTTTTGGTTATCAATACTGTTTTCTGTAGTTCTCAGAGACTGTTTTTGTGGAGTAAATAGACTCTTGATGCTGTAGTTTTTTTTTATTCTTTCATGGGATGTGGGCATCACTTGGCAGTGCCAGCATTTGTTGCCCATTCCTAATTGCCCTTGAACTGATTGGCTTGCAAGGCCATTTCAGGGGGCAGTAGAGAGTCAACCATAATGCTGTGGATCTGGAGTCATATATAGGCCAGACCAGGTAAGGACGGCTGATTTCCTTCCTAAAAGACATTAGTGAACCAGGTGGATTTGTGTGACAATGAATGATACGTTCATGGTCACCATAACTGAGACTAGCTTACAATTCCAGATTTGATTAATTGAACTTAAATTCCATTAGCTTGGTGGGATTTGAACCCACATTCCCAGAACTGGATTGATGGCTTACTAATCCAGTGACATTGCCACTACATCACCATTGCACAATGGAGAGATGTGGTTAAATGGACTATGTTTGCTCTTTGCTGAGTAAAAAATTCTGTTTGTTGCAAGACTTGGCCCACCTCCAGCTCATTGGTTGACACAGTTTACTGGATTTTGCCTCCAGAGCAGGAAACAGAGGTTGGGACAGTTTCCAGGAATCTGTCCACAAGGCAGCCTGTGATTGCTCCTGCACCCAGGCAGGCAGGAATGGCCTATCAGCCTGCCTGGAGCACCGGGCCCACCAGCCTGCCACTGGGTGCCCACCTCCAAGCACTGAAACTGGCCCCCCCGGGTGCTGTGGGAACCTGGGACAGAATTTTCACCTGGGCAGGCGAGCGCGCGCCCGACCCGCTCGAGCGTGAAATGACGCGCGGTTGACGTCGGGCAAGCGTCCCAACGTCAACGGGCAGCCACGCGATAGGTTGGCAGGCGTGCTCGGGAATCGGCAGCGCTCCCGCCGACATTTAGGAAGCCTATTAAGGATATTAGAGTATCAATAAACTTAAATTTTTCGCTGCCCATCCAACTTTACGGTTGGCGGGCAGGCAAAAAAGGCCAAGCGGCTTTTGCATTTTTTTGGAAACCTCATCCACGGGCAGGATGAGGTTTCCAATATCAAATTAAAAAAATTTTTTTTTTTTTTTTAATTTCACTTATAACATGTCCCTACTCCTGTGACAGAGTCAAATGAGGGGACATGTTTTATAACACTTTTCAAATCTTTATTTTTTTTTTTGAAAACCCTTCATTTCCCTGAGGCAGCTCCGTGCCTCAGGGGGATTATGCAGCACTCACTCACGCCAATGCCTTAAGTTTGCACTCGCCCCACTTGCCCTCCTTCCCCCACCCCCCAACACAGGCAGCAATGAGCGCTGCCACTCATCTTCCACACTGGGCAGGCCTTAATTAGCCCACCAGCGTGAAACCACCTTCCCCCCCACCCCCCCCACCGTTTCATCCCCCCCCTCCCCCGCCAAGCCCACCCGCCGAGGTCAAAATTCTGCCCCCTGGAGACCAACTGGAAAATTCCAATCAGCCTGCTTCAATTGACCTCAGTATGGGACTGATTGGCTATCCACTGTATGCGGGCAGATAGCACTACCAACCCCGTCCCCAGCCCATCTCCGCATAAGCAGCCCGCAGGCGGGATGAAGCCAGGGAACCAGCGAAAAGGCCGACGGATCCCGGCTCCAACCCTAGCCCAATGGTTTCAATACTCACTTTGTTAATTTATACAAGGGCCCAAAGAGCTTAATGCATTCATTGGGATCCCCTTCACAACCAGTCAACCTGTTCAAAATAAATGCATTAGCAGCTGCGCTCTAGGAGCAGAGAGGAATTTCGGACAATAGCATTCACATCCTAGAATATTATGACCTTATTTCAGGGTCAGGGTTACTAATGGAGGAATCCTTTGTTCTGTACAATTAGATCCCCCTTGGGCAAGTGAAGTGAATGACAAATCATATAATAGGCACGATATTTGCCTTTCATTATTATTTGTTCGTTCACAGGGTGTGAGAGTCACAGGTACGGTTGGCATTGCCCACTCCTAGCTGCCCTGAAAAGGAGGTGACGGACCTTCTTCCATGGAATATATTGCACATATTTTTTGAAAGGAGCAGAGAGGATTCCACTTCCTAACGGTTAAACATTTTACTGCATCGTTCATGTTTTTCAAAGCTCTACTGAGATCTGCCCTACCCCAGATTTCGTGTAATTTAAAATCCACATCTGCACCATCCCCAACACCAGAAAGCAAAGGTTTAATCAGCTTTTTTTTTTAAAATCATCTGCAAGCGTTCAGAATATCTTTGCCCCAAGGGGTCTACGAAATCAACGATTGAACCTTTTCAGAAGGAAGGGAACAAAATAACATCTGGCGGCATTTTTCTGGTTATTACTTTAGCAAACAGTTCATACAAAGCCTGTCTCTCTCTCTCTCTCTCTTTCTCTCTCTGTTGCAGGACCAACCTCTGTAGTTCAAGGTCATCCTTTGTCAGTGTGATTCCAAGATCCATGCTCGCCGTGTCAAACACAGGTCGAAGGCAGAGAGGGTAACTTTATATACCCAATTCCCTGACCTGCATGTCCTGGAAATACAGCTTCCTACAGGCACAGTGAACCAACTCTCCCTGAATTGCCCAGGGGTTCATCTCTGCTACAAGCAAGCGCAGGAGGAAAAGAAAACACAAAGGCATTAAAAATATTGTGTATTTTTTGTTAATGTTATGAAAATATTGGTGGCTTAAATTGGGCAGGGTGGCCGAAGGCTGGATGTCATGTGATGAAAATCCACACGTACAACCAGAGTTGGGAATCGTATGCAAATGATGATGTCGATAACTCCTTGTATATGAAATGCTTTGAGAAATGTTAAAAAAAAAAATAATGCCAGTCTTTGACACTGTCTTTTCTTTTGTTATCTATCCTTCTTTTCATCTCTTCCTATCCCTGTTTTTCTCCTCTCGTTTTCTTTCTGATTGGAGAAGAAAAAGAGAAAGTGAGAATTACTGCGCAGCTCCTTGATTAAAGATCCCAGGATATATTTTCCAACCAGCAGCTATGGAGTTAAAATGGAGGTGTCGAGATTTGCCATCCGCGTTCCAGGGGCCTACTGATAGGTGGCTAGGACACCCGCCTGAATCAACTCACCTTTGCGAATCAAAATCCTTATAAATAGGCTTTTTTTTTTATTCGGTGATTGGGTGTGTGTGTTCATGAGTGTTGTCCATTCCTAATCGTCCTTGAACTGAATGACTTTACAGAGCCACTACAGAGGGTAGTTAAGAGTCAACCACTTTATTGCCGTTCTTGAATCTCATGCAGGCCAGACCAGGTAAGAACGGCTGATTTCCCTCCCTGAAGAGCTTTAGTGAAACAGATGGGTTTTTGCAACAATCAATGTTAGTTTCATGGTCACCGTCACTGTCGCTAGCTTTTAATTCCAGATTTATTCATTGAAATTAAATTTCACCAGCTGCCAACGTGGGAGTTAAACCCAAGTCACCTAAGCATAAGCCTGAGCTTCTAGATTACTGGTCCAGTAACATTACCACTAATGCCACCACCTCCAAATTAGACCCTAATGGAGTTTTAATGGCCAGTCAGCCATGTGGCCTACTCTTGCTCCTAATTCCTATGTATGTTTGTAACTGGGTGGAGAACGTTACATGGACACTGGACTCAGGAATGCCTGGTTGTGCGGAAGAAGAGATTGAAAAGACATGTGGGACCTGGAAGAGGAGGAGGAATTTTCCTGAGAGTTCCAAAAGGATACCATGGACTGGGTCAGACACTTTCTCCCCTCCTCGTGATAACACCTACCTCACGGGGTCTACCTTCTTGCTAACCCAAAGCATCATCCGGGCCGCCCAATATTCCGCCAACTCCAGGGAATTTAGCCCAGCCCTTGAGATGAGCCAGGTCACCTGCCTGAGGGGATCAGGCAGCTGCCCCCAACACCTCCACCTGCCCGCTGGTCACCTGACAGCTAAAATCTGCCCTCCAACCTCACTAGACATCTAGGCAGACCAGGGAGGATTCCTGCTCAACATTCCTCCAGCAACCAACACCACCAAGAACAATCAGATTAACCTTTCACTCATCTCACTGCCCCCTGTGGGATCTCGCTGTGTGTGGGATAGCTGTCATGTTCTATGTTTGGTAATTTATCCCACCTCCAAAGTCTCAAACTCTCTGAGGTGTTTCTGATGTACATAATAAGGTGCTGTATGTCTTTCACTCCTTTAATGATAATTACTGGAATATATTACACACAACCTGATAAATTAGGAATCCCTGTTGTCAGCTGGTCTCAGCAGGCAATGGGCTATAAGCTTTGAGATACCATGGCAACAGAAACCATCGTATGTAATGTTTAATCAACAAAGAGGGGGAAAATCTGTTATTCAGGAATCTGATTCACGAACTGAAATTATCCTCAAAAGCATGAAGTATTCCCCTCACTGTATTCATATCTTTCTGCTCTGCAATTCTTTCCAAATTTACTCTTCACAAAATTCCACCTGCATTGCCTCCCCTGAACCAATTAAACACTGTCATTGGAGGGAGAGAAAGTGACTGGGAGTTATAAATCACAGTAAAACACACACAGGGGATTCGGAGAATGTGCTTAGTACAGTCACATTGTGCCCAAAGACAAGTTTCACTGCCGTGGCTCAGCCTCCCTTGCTCCCTCACAACGGCACACTCCCTCACCTTTCCACACACTCCCTCACCTTTCCACACACTCCCTCACCTTTCCACACACTCCCTCACCTTTCCACACACTCCCTCACCTTTCCACACACTCCTTCACCTTTCCACACACTCACTCACCTTTCCACACGCTCCCTCACCTTTCCACACACTCCCTCACCTTTCCACACACTCCCTCACCTTTCCACACACTCCCTCACCTTTCCACACACTCCCTCACCTTTCCACACACTCCCTCACCTTTCCACACACTCCCTTACCTTTCCACACACTCCCAGGTTACACACATTTTCAGAGCTGAGAAAAGCAGGTTCAATTCACCAGTTTCCATCTCTCTCCTTCACTTCTGAAAGCTTTGGCTACTTGCCTTTTTGAGGGTCTTGAGTGCCCTTCCGTTATCTCAATAACAATGGCTTGTATTTTTATAGTGCCGGTGACATAATAAGAAACGTGCCAACGTGCTTCACCAGAGTGTTTACCTCACTCAAATGGCCGTTATTCATGTGCCTTTTATTTTATTTGTTCATGGGGGATGTGAGTATTGCTGGCTAGGCCAGCATTTATTGTCCATCCATAGTTGCCCTTGAGAAGGCAGTGGTGAGCTACCTTCTTGAACCGCTGCAGTCCATCTGTGGTGTAGGTACACCCATACTGCTGTTAGTTCCAGGTTTTTGACCCAGCAAACATGAAGGAACGGTGATATCGTTTCAAGTCAGGATGGTGTGTAGTTTGGAGGGGAACCTGCAGGTGGCGGTGTTCCCATACACCTGCTGCCCTTATCTGAAGTGGTAGAGGTCACAGGTTTGAAAGGTGTTGCCTAAGGAGCCTTGGTGAGCTTCTGCAGTGCACCTCATCGATGGTACACACTGCTGCCACTGTGCGTCAGTGGTGAAGCGAGTGAATGTTGAAGGTGGCGGATGGGATGCCGATAAAGCGAGCTGCTTTGTCCTGAATGATGTCGAGCTTCTTGAGTGTTGTTGGAGCTGCACTCATCCAGGCAAGTGGACAGTATTCCAACACATTCCTGACTGTAGATAGTGGATAGGCCTTGGGGAGTCAGGAGGTGAGTTACTCACTGCAGAATTCCCAGCCCCCCTGCACTTGTTGACACAGTACAAATATGGCTGGTCCAGTTAAATTTCTGGTCAATGATAAGCCCCAGGATGTTGATACTGAGGGATTCAGACTCATGTTAGCTTTGATAATGAACCGCAAGAAGGTGCTTGACAATGGAAGGGACGCGGGTGAAATCACAGCGGAACTCAATATCACATCCAACATCTGCGCAGGCACACCCTGCACAGGCATTCACTGGATGGCAATCAGAGTGTTAACCATGGCCTGACTGCCCTCCTCTCCCTAACCCAGGGACACTAAGGCCAATTGTAATGCCTCTGCTGCCCAGTCCAACTGGCAGTGGCATAGACCGGGGGGGTGGAGCTTGAGGACCTTCCTGGTTTGTACCCTTCAGGCATTTTGAAAAAGCCAAGCTATTGATTTACACCTCACAGTCGTTATGTTAAAATGTCCAACCTTTTATCCACCCCTCATTCTTCAAAGTCCTTGCCACGTCTGATTCAGTTTCCCTCCTACATCGGTGTAATTATCAGAACCAGCTCCTGACTCAATCTCGATAAAAGGGACCTGCTCTGATGGTTCTGGGAGATGAAGGCAAAGCCCGAGACGTCAAATGCTTCTGACAGCGGAAGGAAGGACGACAGATTAAAAATGTCTTTCAAGAGTTGACGCTGATAGGGTATCGGAGGCTGAATTAAAATTTCTTTCACACCAATATAAAATCAAAAGAAAGGAGCCGAGGCAACGACAACATAGCTGTCACAGATAACCGTATCAGTAATACGTTCGAATAATGATACTCACCTTCCCGTTGTGCGTGAGAGTCAAGACCTAGGGCAAGATTTTCCGTTTGGCAGGGGTGGGGTGGGAGGAGGAGCGGGAGTGGGCACGAATCCGATCCGTCACCCGCGATCGAGTCCGCGACGCCATTTTACGCGGGCAGGCCCAATTAGGCCCCGCCCAGCATATTTGCCGACTCCCGAGGATAGCGGGAGTGCGCGGGCTACGGCGGGCGTGCACAGGCCGCCGGGTCCAATGGCGACCCGGCAGCCTGTGTAAAGGAAGGCCTGGCAGCCTCCTGTAGGCTGCTCACAGTGGCCAGCGCTAGGCCGCAGCAGAGCGGTTCGGGTGAGCAGGCCAGGCTGCAGGGTAGGCCAGCGGGGGGGCCAGTGCGCCCCTCATTTTTTGGATGAATGCCTTGCTTCCCTCCTGGAGGAGGTGGCAGCTCGGCGGGAGGTGCTGGTCCACCAGGATGGGAGGAGGAGGCCCCCCCCACATGACAAAACGTGCCTGGGAGGAGGTGGCAGAGGTGGTGAGCTCCCGCGACGTGGTGCGGCGCACCTGGATCCAGTGCCACAAGCGCTTCAACGATTTGTTGCACTCTGGGAGGGCGAGTACCATGTTGGCATTGGGCATTTAACCCAGCAGGTAGCCTTACCCTCTGAGGCTGCCCCTATCAAGTTTCAGTGTCGTGACTGCATTGAATCATTGAGGGCATTTTCCCTTTGCTGGGTGGGCAAGCAAATAGTGCCCATGCTGAGGTCAACCTGAGTGGGTCATGAGGAGATGAGTTTTCCCCCGCAGCATGTGTTGCTCTTAGTCGCACATGACTGGTTTAGGGGCAACCTGGAGGATCTGGAACTAGGTGCAGACTCAGAACTCCAGGACATGTCCTAGTCAGGGTGATGAGATGGTGAAAGGGGAGCCTCAAGGTGGCGTGGCAATGAACCATCTGCTGCCCTCTACGCTGAACGTGTTTGTGCCTCCTTGCTATGGGGGGAAATACCGTGTGGTTCCTAATGTGACATAGGCAGCATATGCCCAAGGGGACGGTGGGGGGGTGGGGAGCTGGCCTAACATCTTTGTCTGAGAGGTCAGCAGCAGCAGGGTGAGGAGGCACTGGAGGCCTGATATGTCCCACTCTGGTTGGGATGTGCCCTACGCGAACAGAGTCCATGTGCAATTTGCCCTAATCAATGCTCTTCTCTCTTTTTCAGGAGAAGAATGTGCCGAGTGTGTGAGGACTGGAGGCGGCCAGGCACAGCTCTCCTTACTAAGCCGCTTCGAGCAGGAGGCCCTTGAACTGGAGAGGCGCCATGCACCCAGGTCTACTGGTGTCGGTGAGGCTGGGGTGCCAGGTATTTATGCCCAACAGTGAGGTCAGCATTGTCCTCCCAACAGCCAAAGCACTGGTGATTGTTACATCAGTTATTGTTGGAACATTGCTGGACCATTGGTTCTGGAAGGTTGACAGGGGGACAGGGATGAAGTTTGTCAGTGTCTGCACGCTAACTGATCCACTGTCCTTGTTCTTCCTTTCAGCATCATCAGAGCAGGACCAGGAGGAGGAGCTGCAGAGGCCCCTTCTCACACCTGAGGGGCCTGAAGTCTCACCAGCATCACACCATTTCTGCCAGGCAGGGACCAGTGCAGATACTAGCCCCTCAGTGGGAATTCGAACAACGGCTAGTGCCACCGGGCACAGCAGTGAGGGCAATTCACAGTCGCTGGAGGAGCTGGCATAGACAGAGAGTGCCCATGGCACCAGCAGTTGGAGGACTGCAGGGGACCAGGCACATGCTCAGTCGGTGCCTGATGATGAGCCTCTGGAGTCGTCCGCGATGCAGCAGGTGCAGGAAATGCGGCCGGGTGTGCGGGAGCATCTGGGGGGGATACATGAGGCTATGCTTGGCTTGGTCTCCTTGGTGGAGGAGTCTACGCGGACTATCACCAAAGCAATGAGCTACATGTCCGAGCGCCATGCATCCTCCATGGAGAGAGTGGCAACTCTCGTGGAGAGGCCCCTCTAGGAGACAAGTCAGGGCTTCCTGGGGATTCACTCAGACCAGCAAGCCCTCACATTGGCATTGACCTCAGCTGGTCAGTGCCAGTGTGGGAGATGGTCTGGGCCTCAAGCTTCCCAGTTCATTGCCCATCCATCCACGGTGAGCAGGGAGGTCCGAAGCGACCTCACGTTGGTGCAGCAGCTGCCTGGCATCTCGGCAGGTACCTCTCAGGGCGCTCCAGATGAGGGTGGCAGCTCCTCCATCCGTCTCCCAGTGTCCGTATCATCCGGTGAGGCTGCGACGACTGGGGAGATGCCAGCTGTGGAACTGGCAGCTCCCTCCCAGGCAGGGCCAGCACAGGCTCCACGGGCCAGAGGACAGCCGCCAAGGTCATTGAGGCCAACAGGACAGCAGAGTCAGCAGGTTGGCTCAGATGCCACTCCGAGCGATGGGGCAGCACCAAGACGTAGCACCCGGAAATGTAAACATAAGGCACCTTAGACACACGACGGGTTTATCACTGGTGTTTTTGTGTTGGCCTGAGATGAGGTCCTTATGATTTCTTTTTGATTGTTAACACTATTGTTTTCTCTTTGTGATAAGTTCTTTTGCTTCACACATTAAATACAGATTTGTGACCATGGCTGAGGGGGCTCGTTTCTTCTGCATGTGTATGGTTGACAAAAGTGTGATGAGTGATTTGTTGGACATTCAGCTTTATTTACAAGGCCCTTATTTAGTGCTGCTGACCAGGCAGATTTTGCACTAAGGTGTCGAGTATCGAGGCGGCAGCCCAGGCTTGTCCTGGAGGTCCATATGTGGTGTGCTAGCTGAAGATTCGTTGGATTAAAGCCTCCCGGGTGTCCCTGCCTCCCTGGAGTATGCCCGGGTCAGCGTCTACCCCCTCAGCATTTCCCTGTGCCTGCTCATCCTCAGACTCACTGCTGGACTCATCGTGTGCAGCCACAGACACTGCGTTGACATCTTCATCGTCCACAGCATCCCCCCCTTTCCAGCGCAAGATTATGGAGAGCACAGCGTGAAACCACTACCAGTGACACACGATCTGGGGGTATTGGAGTGCGCACCCTGAGCGGTCCAGGCACCGGAAGCGCACTTTAAGAAGACCAATGGCTCTCTCCACCACAGCCCTTGTGGTGCACTGGCTCCTATTGTACCGCTGCTCAGCTTCTGATATTGGATGGTGGAGAGGCGTCATGAGCCACCTTCTGAGGGGATAGCCCTTGTCACCCAGCAGCCCTCCATCCAGCCGGGCTGGAGCACTGAAGAGCCCCGGCACCTGGGAGTGTCTGAGGATGTAGGCATCGTGGGAGCTGCCTGGGTACCTTGCACAGACTTGTAGAATCAGCATCCTGTGCTCACACACTATCTGCACGTTCATGGAGTGGAAGCCCTTCCTGTTGATGAAGGCACCGGGCTCACCTGCTGGCGCCTTGTTGGCCACATGTGTACACTCTATAGCACCCTGGACACGGGGGAAGCCAGCAATGGCCGCGAAGCCTCTGGCTCGCTGTGTCTGGCTTGCCTCGTCCCAGCGGAAGTGGATGAAGGTCAATGTACACCTGAACAGAGCGTCTGTGACCTGCTTGACACATGTGTGGACAGGTGATTAGGAAACATCGCAAAGATCACCAAACGAGCCCTGTAAGGAGCCAGAGGCATAGAAGATGAGGGCAACTGTGACCTTCAGAGCCACTGGCATGGGGTGTCCACCCACACAGTTAGGGGAGATCTCAGGCCCAATCATCTGACAGATATAGTTGACTGTCTCCCCTGAGAGATGGAGCCTCCTTTGGCACTGCATCTCAGTCATATTGAGGTAGCTGCTTCGCTGTCTGTATACCCTGGCAGCAGGATAGTGGCGTCTTCTGCGGCCCCTTCCACATTGGACAACCCCTTGGCCCTGCGCCCCTTGTGCCTGCGCCTGTCCTCCCAAAGGTGGCTCCCCTGGAGACTGAATTCCTGGTCACCTCCTCCTTCTAGTCCTCCCTTCCTCCTCAGAGGAGCTGCCTCCAGTGGACAGTTCAGCTCCTATTCCCAGGCTAGGGGAAGGCTTCCTGAAACCTGCAGGCCTGGAAAGGATTCCTCACTGCAGAGTGCTGACCTGAAGGCTAAGAGTCCAGAAAAAGCAGCTGGGATGCGTTCTGAAGTACTGGAGATCACACAGGCATGTTTGAAAAACTTTCAACAACAAATACTTCGCAGAGCAGATTCACGACCCCACTGAGCCCTCTTATCCCGCCCATGGATGAGGTTAATACAGATGTCCCCTACCCGCCTGCCCGTTGTGCCCGTGCACCGAGCTGAAGATCGCACAGGTGCTGAAAAATCAGCGTCCATTGAACACTAAAGGGCCTTAAGTGGCCCGTTAATTAATGGCGGGCGCGCGTCGGACTTCATAGCGCACCCGCCCAGCGAAATATTGCAATGGCGTGCGGTGATGTCAGGACACTCGCCCAACGTCACCGAGCGTCATTTTACGCGGGGCCCGCCACCCACACATCAAATGGAAAATTCTGCCCCTAGTGTAATGTTCAAGTTGAGGAGTTGGGAAACTAGGGCATAATTTAGCCAGATGCACAATTCAGACCATATTTTAAAGTCATGCAATCTTTCCTTATTTCTATTGTCAGTTCCCATGGTCACAGTTATAATGGAAACTGCTTATGTAAACGTGTAACACTGTGATTGCACCTTTCTGCCTGTGGGGACACTAAAGTGTTTCCATTGGCAGGAGATTGCAATCGCAGGGATAGAAATTGGTACTCATTGTCGTCAGTTTTCACGGATAAAATGGACACAAAACATACCGGTTTATCAGTGAGATGGCCTGTGCCCAACCTGTACAAACATTGCTCCCTCTACCAAATTCATCGGGCCCATTATTTAGGCGTTTTGGGCCAAATTCGTCTCCTCATGAGTGGAATGGGAGCTGGGACCTGCTCAGCTCAGGAGTTCTTCAACGGCCCCGCCCCCCACCATGGCTGCCAACCCAAAGTTATCAATCGTCCAGCATCTTAATAAGGAGATGGGAGAAGTAGGAGTGCTCCCCAAACTCCACCCGCTTCCATTTCGCTCACAAATCCCTCCTCTCTGGACTTACCAGTGGGTCTCCTGCCAGTGAAGCGGGCAGCCTGAAATTGGTTTCCCTCCCTTGAGGCCCACACAACCTGCGGAGGTGAGGCAAGTGCCAGCAACTCACCCCGTGCATGCAGACAAAGTCCGAGGACCCATTCTGATGAATCCCTAGGCTCCTGGCTTTGGCACCAAGTCTCCCCCAGAGCCCAACAAGTTTACATTGACAGTTCCTACTATAAACATGAACATGAGGATTTTTAAAGGAAAAAGCTGACAGGAGTAAGTGGGGAAAGTGCGCATCAATGTAAGATTTTTAGTGTTTTGTAAATTTATATACCTATTATTAGAATGTATTAACAGGTTGTAAAACATGCAGAAACATTCTTAACATACGTTCCTGACATGGGTTAAGACCATCAGACCATTAGACATAGGAGCAGAAATTAGGCCATTCGGCCCATTGAGTCTGCTCTGCCATTCAATCATGGCTGATAAGTTTCTCAACCCCATTCTCCCGCCTTCTCCCCTGTCCTGCAAATCTATGACAGGAACAATAAAACAAAACTAAAGGCTTGATAGATTTTTGAGTATGTAGAGGAAATGTCACTTTTTTCCCCAATATTACTATGGGATACTGGAGCAGGCTTATGGGGACTGTGTGTTTGTCTGTTTGTGTGTGTATGTGTGTCTAGTTTAATTAAACTGCAGACAGTCAGGCTGCAAGGTTTGACCCAAAAGGGGTTTGGTGTAAATCAGGCATTTGAAATAGATAAAAGCAAAAAACTGCGGATGCTGGAAATCCAAATCAAAAATAAAAATACCTGGAAAAACTCAGCAGGTCTGGCAGCATCTGCGGAGAGGAGCACAGTTAATGTTTTGAGTCCGTATGACTCTTCAACAGAACTAAGTAAATATAGAAAAGAGGTGAAATATAAGCTGGTTTAAGGGGGTGGGGGGTGGGACAGGTAGAGCTGGATAGAGGGCCAGTGATAGGTGGAGATAGCCAAAAGATGTCATAGACAAAAGGACAAAGAGGTGTTGAAGGTGGTGATATTATCTAAGGAATGTGCTAATTAAGGGTGGAAAGCAGGACAGACAAGGTACAGATAGCCCTAGTGGGGGTGGGGTGGGGTGAAGGGAAGGGATCAAAATAGGCTAAAAGGTAGAAGTAAAATAATGGATGGAAATACATTTAAAAATAATGGAAATAGGTGGGAAAAGAAAAATCTATTTAAATTATTGGGGGTAAAAAAAGGGGGATCGGAAAGGGGGTGGGGATGGAGGAGAGAGTTCATGATCTAAAATTGTTGAACTCAATATTCAGTCCGGAAGACTGTAAAGTGCCTAGTCGGAAGATGAGGTGCTGTTCCTTCAGTTTGCGTTGAGCTTCACTGGAACAATGCAGCAGGCCAAGGATGGACATGTGGGCAAGAGAGCAGGGTGGAGTGTTGAAATGGCAAGCGACAGGGAGGTCTGGGGACTGCTTGCGGACAGACCGAAGGTGTTGAAATAGAGATGGGTAAGCTAGGATGAAGTCTCAGCAGATACAGTGTGAATGCAATTTTCGTTTTTTAGGTAAGTTGAGAGGTTGTTTGATTTTCAAAGGGACACAATGAAATGTTTACAACTGGCAGGATAAAAAGGGCAAAGTTATTAAGTTTATTTTTCCCAAAAGTGCTGGCCATAAGGACAACGTGAAAGATTTTTATATTCTGGGAAAAGTAACTTCCAAAGAAAGGTTGAAACAATGGGATTTACAGGTCAAAAGGGAAGAAATATATTTAAAGAAAGATGGAAAGCTGTTTAGAGTGTGGCTGTGTGAGATCTTGAAAGGCGCACTGTGTGAAACGGACTTGTGTGGAGACGCCTCTATCCACCTTGTGGAATGTTGCTGTTCCAGTAACCCAAGGTTTTGTTAAAAGCATTTGGAGTTCCATTGCTGAGTGAGAGGGAGTAAGAAGCTGTGAAACCCCTCCCTTACAGCAACAGTGGGTGCTTATGGTAATATTGCTGAATGTTTTATAGATTAAGAATTTATTTGGACTGTTGCCTGGGAAGGGGTGTGTAGTTGGAAGTCTAGTTAAGTAGAAACCTTATGAGAACTGTTATAAAACTAAATGTAACTGTGTAACTGTAGTCTTGTATGTTTAAGCTTTCTTTTCCTTTGTTAATAAATGTTTTCATTTAATCCTTAAAATCTCTAAAGGTAGTATTGGACTCATTACTTCTGACTTCAATGAATAAACCTTCTCATAGGGCAAAATCTGTGCAGGGGCGGGCGTGGGCGGGTGGCCCTCCAATCGGCGCCCCAATCAGTGGCGCAGGGAAGCCCTTTGCGCTTCCTGTGCGGGCGGGGGGGAGGGATTCCTAAAATCGGAAGTGCACTCCTTCGCGCATGCATGCGAAGGAGCGCTCCGATCTCCCTGAGGCTAAGTGCTGCCTCAGGGAGATCGGGTCCCAAAGTAAAAAGGTTACTGCAGTGAAAATTTCATTCACCATCCATGTCCCCTCACGTGACAACGTCACATGAGTTGGGACATGGACATAACGTTAATTAAATGTGCCCCTTAATTTTTTTGATTCAGCAATGAAATCTCATTCCGCCCGTGGATGAGGTTTCCTGCTTTTTCAGGTGGCCCCCAGTGCTTCCGACCTGCCCGCCAACCTTAAGGTTGGACGGGCAGGTCCACTAATGAGCTTAATTATTTTTTGAATTGCCTAAATAACAAGTCGGCAAGGGCGCATCCGACTTTGACGCGCGCCCGCCGAACTAACAATCTAAATGGCACGGGGTGATGTCGGCACGCATGACCGACATTGCCCCACATCATTTTACACGTCACCGACCGGAAGATACTGGCCATAATAAATACAAATTACAAAACTGTTGTGATAGCCTGGCCGAGTTTCCCTTTAGCCTGGCAAATACCACCTGCCATATCATACCAGGTATATGCGCTACTCAGTGTGTTACTGAGCCATACAGATCAATAAGGCCTGAGATTTGATCCCTAGTTTTGTACCGAGTTAGCTAACCTTAGGCAGGAGAGCTACTAAAATTGCCCTCAGCATCCCTGGGCTCATGAGTGGAAAAATCCTTCAGGTTCCTGACAAACTCCATGGGAAAAGGCATCTGAGGATTGAAGCTTCTTTTTAAATGGGTGCAGTAACTTACTCAAAGCAATTGCTCACCCAGCGTTATTTCAAGGTCCAATAAGTCTTTTGTCATAAAAGTGCTGCGCACATCCTTTACAGAGGGTATCGAAGTAAAATCGCTGCATGAACCTTTTCACATTTAGTATGGAAAATATAAACTAACTGGCGTACGTTTAAAGCCGGCGAAGTTGGGATAGTTCTTGTCTTTTAACTATTAAAACAGTCCAAAGAATGGTGTGAAACGGACTGAGGAACAAATGGATCCCAGGGGATTTAAGCAGTATCCAGCTGGAATTGAGGGAGATTTGGCAACCTCTGGTGCCTCTCTGAAGCAAAATGGCAGGGATTGCTTCCTGATGACCATTGTGCATTAACAGGAAAGATAAAATAAAGGAAAATTGAAATAGAAGCAGTAAATGCTGGAGACACTCAGCGAGTCCAAAGTGCTGGAGACACTCAGCGAGTCCTCCAACACCCACCATTTTGAGCGCCACGACTTCTGATGAAGGGCCCATAGCCAAAACTTAAACCCGTCTTTTCTCAACAACGATGCTGATGGACAAAAATACTTCCAACACTTTATTGTATTAACAGGAGAGTCGGCATGATCCACAAAAGGAACATACAAGATGGGTTTAGACAAGTAAATCAGTCCTGTCCACTTCCTCAGGTCTGCATCACTGAACTATCCTAGTTTAACATGACTGCCGGGGTCTCCTTACCAAAAGCAGATGGGCCCATCATACATAAGAAGAGGACTGGGCCATTCAACCCCTATTCTGCCATTCAATTAGATTCATTGCCTGTGTCTCAACTCACACCAAGTCCCATTCGCTTATCACCCCTGAGCCCGCTGGCCTACACTGGTCGAACAACGCCTCGATTTTAAAATTCTCGCCCTTGTTTTCAAATCCCTGCATGGCCTCACCCCTCCCTATCTCTATAACCTCCTCCAGCCCCACAACCCTCCAAGGCATTTGTGCTTCAATAATTCTGGCCTCTTGTGCATTTCCAACTTTAATCACTCTAGTGTTGGTGGCCATAGCTTCAGTTGCTCAGGAATGGCCTCCCTAAACCTCTCATGGCTTTCTACCTTGCTGTCACCCTTTAATACACTCTTGAAAACCTACCTTTTTGACCAAGCGTTTGGCCATCTGACCCAATATCTCCTTATGTGTCTCAGTGTCATACTTTGTTTTATAATACTCCTGTGAAGTGCTGCAGGATGTTTCGTTACTTTAAAGGCACTGTATGTTGTATTCACCCATCTTAGCCTCATATCCCTTAATACTCTTGCTTCACAAAAATCTAACAGTGTTAGTTCTGAAAGCTCCAGTTGTTTCCCCAGCATTTTGTGGAGAGAGTTCCAGTTTTCCACTGTCCTCTGTGTGAAGTGCTTCCTGACTTCCCTTCTGATTGGCCCAGCTCTAATTTTATGATAATGTATCCTCGTTCTTGAGCTCCCCCCATCAGAGGAAATAGACTCTCTGTATCTATCGAATCACCTTAACATTTTAAACACCTCAATCGGATCAGCTGTCAACTCTCCATACTGAAGAGGATACAACCCAAGTTTATGCAAACTGTCCTCATGGCTGACTCTCTAAACCCTGGTATCATTCCAGTGAGTCGGCGCTGCACCCACACCAAGCTAATGTAGCCTTCTTGTTGTGGGTGGCCCAAAACTGAATGCAGTACTCCAGGAGGTCTGTACAGACAAGGCTTTATGAAGCATAAGCTCCTCCCAATCCAACCACTGTGAGATAAAAGCCAACATTGCATTAGTCAGTTTTCATTGCTTTTTGCGCCTGTATAGTAATCTGAAATGGACTTTTGTGCTTGGCCTCCCAGACCCCTTTGCTCCTCTTCCTCGCCTCTCACAATTTGCAGAACACCCTAGTTAGCAGCAAGAGTTCAAATCCAGCCTCGGCCTGATTTGGATCCTAGAACATTGAGCATTTTGCCTATTTGCCGCTGAGCTACTCAGTGTTATGGATGTAATCGATTTTAAAAACAATCTGCATCCTCCAAGCATGGAGAGGGCTCTTTCTATAGGAAGATTTATGAGGAATTACATGACAACAATATAATAACAATGTAAATCAGCCCACTATAAAATTCTGAGGGCTCAAACAATTTCCCATTCATCTTAATATAGTGTCAGCCCTGGCTCAGTGATGTCAGTCTTGTCAGAACTCCTTGGGTTCAAGCTCCATTTGAATGCATAATCTAGCCTGACACTTTAATGCAGTACTGGGGGGATGCTGCACTGTTACAGCTGCTCTCCTTCAGATCAGGCATTGAGCCGAGGTCCTATCTGTGACAGGGCCATTTGAAGGAGAGCAGGGAGATGATCAGGACACCACCATCGTCACTTAAAAAAAGTGCTCCCATTGCTGTTTGTGAGGCTGCATGTAAACTGGCTGCTGTTTTTTCCACAGCTACACTTCAAACGGCCCCTAAGCCCCAAACCCTCCCTCGGGAGCCGCAACCCCGCAGCCTGAGTCACCTCGCAGAAATGCCCTCTGTGCCCTTTAACACGGCGCGGAGGGGTTTCCCATATGGGCTGCTGTTGTACACCCTTCACCTCCTCGCCCTCGCCCACCGCCTGGAGGCTTGTTTCCGTCCGGCGGCAGAGGTCCCCAGTGGAGGGCCCTCTACGGGGCTGTCCTCCCTTTTTCCCTCGGAGTCCTGGGGTTGAAGGTGTACCAGTCCCATACAATCGTAGGATGTGTCAGTTCACGGACTCCCAAGATGCGTGATTATTGCATCTCAGCTGGAAACAACCGAGGCAAATTTTAAAAGCCAGTTATACCATCGCTGTTTTGCATCAACAATTACTGATATAAATCTGGAGTACAGCAGTGAGATTTCCCTCAGAGAGCCCTCGACACTGCATAGGGAGTAACTCCAGTTGGAAGAGTGGTCATAGCCTCTTAGGGTTCCTAAACTTCAGCAGGGTCTTATCAGAAATTAATGAGTCTCTCAAAAAAGAAATTCTGTTGAGGAAGCAGAGCTGTGCACATGTGTGTGAAAGCAGATGGGCTAAAGCTTTCTCCTGGTGGTCAGATTGCATTTTGCAGCCAGTGAATATAATTTGAATTTTAGCAGCTGCAAGTTCCTCCCTGCACCAATCAACCTCACATCAGTTGTAGAATATAATGACAGCCTAGGAAGCAAGCGTAGTTCTAAGTGAACTATATTTCGTCGGCTTGAATTCGCTTTCTTCCTATGCTGTGCAGCACAGAAGGAGACCATTCGGCCCATCGAGTCTGTGCCAACTCTTTTGAAGAGCGCCCCAGCTCGTCCCAGTCCACATATCCCTACAATTGCTTCTCCTTCAAGTGTTTATCCCGTTCCCTTCTGAAAGTTACCTTAAGGAATACAACCAGGACAATCTTTGGTGTGTTTTTATGTATCAGGCCACAGCCGCTAATCTGTAGTACATTATTGTCAAACATTACATTGATGCAGAACAACACAGCTGCTTTAATTGTGGATAATGTAAATAACTCGATCACCATTAGCAGCTGCAGTTTGACATTATTCACTGCTGCAGGTATTTTGACTGTGGTGCAGATCCAAGATGAGCAGAACTGCACTAGGTTGGAAGACTTGAGAGAAGTTTGAAGTATCAGGGCTGCATTTTCCAACCCAGTGAACTTTCTATTGTGCTTATTCCAACAATAGGGACGAGGTCAGACAGAGAATAGACACAGGCAAACATATTAATATATCTCAGTTAAAATAATGCATGCTACAGAGTGAGTTTAAGGCTATAATTAGATGTCAGTGCTTCTGCCCTTCCCCATAAACCATTGGGAGCTCCACGATTGCCTTGGACTCCATCCCAGTCACCCGTCACCCTTCACATCGCAAGATCACAAGGTGAGCAAGGGCCCTTTTGGTCTCAATATTCCAGATTAAAAACCCTACCAAGACTTGACGTTTTAAAATTCGTAAGCTTTAGGGATGATTGCGTGTTCCGAGCACGGTGTGACACATGTCGGGATTGCATTTCGGGAAACCGTGGGCACAGAGCCCATGGTTTTCCAGTGTTTAACTTAAATGAATGGCGCACGTCCAGAATCTCTCGAGACACATTCCCTTATGAGCCTTGCTCCCTGCTGGGATTGCCATATCTCAGAATAACCAATGTTATAGTGCAGTCAGATTTAAGCTAGGCGTCGTAGCAATGTTTGTCAAACCTTTTTCTATTTAGGTTTGGAGTCCTAACTCCAAATGATGAAGAATGTGCTTTCTTTTCACAATTTACATGTAAAGGAACACAAAGGGATGGTTGGCAAACATTAAAAGTGCTAGTTTGTGTTCTTATTTTGTCAGTTTCCCTCTCCTTTGTAAATGGGGACGGCAGCTAGAGAGGAAGATGCTGCAGAGCTTACGTTTTAATACAACGTATTGCATGACCCCAGGATGTCCCAAAGTGTTTTCACAGCCACTGCTTTTGAATTGTAGTCCTTCAGTGGAGAAACACTGGTTAATTTACGTAAGGAGGGTGCATTCCTTCTGTGGGGTGTGTAGAATCACCTAGGGAAATGGCATACAGCTCCTGTATGACACGCCCAAATTCATATTGCACTGTTCAGCCTGCAATCTAAATTTATTTATACATGTTCATTAAACCTATAATAAGACAGAAGAGAACCCCTTCATTCTTTTGTACCTGTATTGATTTTCTATCACGTGTTCCCTGCATAATAAATAAATTAACCAATTGAGAGCCAAAGGATATTTTCGGTTTCCAATCTAGCTATCTCTTGCCGTGCACTGTTAGTAGTCAGGCTTCTTACTCCCCAGAGATAACTAATGGAAAGTTAAACACATCTGAATGTCAAATGAGGATTAGGCTCTGTTCTGATGATTCCTGGTTGACTGGGGTTGGTGGGGAGTGATTTTAAATTGAGGCATCCACTGAGAGGAGGAGAAGTTTCTTCACCCAGAGAGGGGTGAGCCTGTGGAATTCGTTACCACAGAAAGTAGTTGAGACCAAAACATTGTATGCTCTCAAGAAGGAGTTAGATATAGCTGTTGGGGCGAAAGGGATCAAAGGTTATGGGGAGAAAGCGGGAGCAGGCTATTGAGTTGGATGATCAGCCATGATCAAAATGAATGGCGGAGCAGGCTCGAATGGCCTACTCCTGCTCCTAGTTTCTATGAAAACCAGAGAGATAGGCAATTAAAATCCAGGATTTCTAACCCCCTGGAAAGCTGCCTGAATCTCCATCCCGAATTTTAACCTGCGCCCCATCTCGAATTTTAACCTGCTCTCCATTCTGAATTTTAACCTGCTCTCCATCCTGAATTTTAACCTGCTCTCCATCCCGAATTTTAACCTGCTCTCCATTCTGAATTTTAACCTGCTCTCCATCCCGAATTTTAACCTGCTCTCCATCCTGAATTTTAACCTGCTCTCCATCCTGAATTTTAACCTGCTCTCCATCCTGAATTTTAACCTGCTCTCCATCCTGAATTTTAACCTGCTCTCCATCCCGAATTTTAACCTGCTCTCCATTCCGAATTTTAACCTGCTCTCCATTCTGAATTTTAACCTGCTCTCCATCCCGAATTTTAATCCGCTCTCCATCCTGAATTTTAACCTGCCCTCCATCCCGAATTTTAACCTGCTCTCCATCCCGAATTTTAATCCGCTCTCCATCCTGAATTTTAACCTGCCCTCCATCCCGAATTTTAACCTGCTCTCCTGATATTGTTATATTTCACTGCCAGAACATGTGGCAGAACCAGAGACCATTCTAGCAAAGCCTTAAAATCGAGCTTAACAACTTTAGATTTTAACCACTGCTCCCATTTCCTCCTGAATCTTTTTATTTATGCCTGCCCTGGAGCCATCTTTGTTTCCGCATTTGTCCCAGTCTCCTTTTGCCTTGCCCCATCATCACTTATTTTCATTTAATCGCTCGTGCCTCCCATCCAATCACAGTCCCTGCCCTTTTCTTTATTCCAATTCTCGCACCCACCACCACCACCCCACCACCCTCACTGTGCTTAAAAGGAACTGCTCGTTTCTGACAATGATGCTGTTCTGCATCGACCTGAAATGTTAACCCCTATGCTTCTCTCACCACAGATGCTAACTGACCTGCTGAGTATTTTCCAGTGTTTTCAGGTTTTATTAAAGGAAAGGCTTTATACGCAATGCCTGGTAACCCTCCTCATTACAACAGCGAGAACACTTCAGAGAAAAGTGCTTCATTGGCTGCAAAGCACTTTGGGCTGTCCTGAGGTCGTAAAAGGTGCCATATAAATGCAACAAATTCTTCCTTTCTAACCATTTGATATTTTCAGCAGTTGATATGTCACCACACAGTAAAAAGGCCTCTCTCCCAAGCATGACACTTGACACCTCAACATTTTGCCACTGCTGTCAGTTTACAAGCGCAGTTCCCCACCTTGTCAATGGAGGTTTACCAACCATAAACTTACTGTTCCTCATGAATTCAGTGAAAGCGGAACTCCAGTTTTCCCTGCACCCTGCCTCATCAACAAAAGCTGACTCTACTTTTAGCCAAAAAACTTGGAGAAAAGAAACACAATTATGGAACTTTCATAGGAATTCAATCCAAATCCATTAACTCATTTATTATTTATATCGCACAGTATGATTGCAGTCCATTAGTTATTTCATATTTTATGCAGGCAGTATTCTGATATTCCATTAGAGAGAAGTACTTTGCGCAGTGCTGCGCTACTCGAGCCAACTAAAGAATGCTCTCTGCCAAGCCAGCACTTCTAGGCAAAGGAGCACGAGTATCATGCAGGATTCTGGCTCCTGGTCATCGCCTGTTGACCTCTGCGGAAGTGCGGTGATGGGGGTGGGGTGCGGTGGGGGTGGGGGGGCGTGGGTTAGTGCAAATGGGTGATGTTCGCTGTAGTCAAATAGTCTGGGCTCACAGCTCACAGATGGAGGAGGGCAAGGGTGCTGGAGGCTGCCTGCATTTGAAGAATATTTAGCCCAGAAGGACTCAGGCTGTTCAGGGGAAGAGAGAAGAAAACCCAGGGTCATGGGGGTGGGCCGGGGGCGGTGTCGTGGGGGGAACAGGGGTTCAGGTGAAATGATGCAATTCCTCTGCTTTCCCCCTAATAGATTTTTGTTCATTGACGCACAGACAAACGTTGTATCTGTAGCACTTTAATCTTTCATCCTCAACGCATTTCTCAACACCCTTGGCATGCTGATTTCACACAGAGTGCCCTGACTGCCAGCAATCAGGGGACAATATTTGGCCCCCTTCCCGAATTTTCAGAATGCTTCATTCCACGCAAAGCAAAAAACAGAGCAAGAAAAAAATTCTGGAAATACACTGCAAGTGCCTCAGTGCATCATAGTAAAAGAGAGACATACTGACCTTTCAGATGGAAAGCCTTTGTCAGAGTGCTACCCAAACCACTTAACAGTCTTTTTTTTTCAGAGGTTGGATGTCCTGCTGCGCATTTCCAGAATTTTCAGTTCTTATCCCATACCTTTAAATTGTTCCAACCACTAATGTCAGGGGCAGCTTTGAATCCACCAACAAATGTTGGTTTTGGGAGCAGGGCGGGGAGAGAGAAACAAGCTGAGGAGCCTTCGCTTTGAGAACATAAACATGATCCCACGCATGAGCGTGTCGAGTGACGTATGGACGCACAATTATACCTTGCTGATAGAGAGGATAGAAATCTCACATAAGTAAAAGCTTTCCAGTCAATGGCTCAAAATGTTCAAGCCGCAATAAGCGCTGATCAGCACAGGGGACGAAGGGAATCACAAAGCAGAGCAAACCTCAGGCATCGCTCCCTTATGCTATTATTCATGAGCCATGGAGGAGCCTGCCTTCAGGTTTCTGATTAACTGTACAATAAACACAACAGCAGCAGCAGCAGCAGCAGCAGCTACCCACTGACATAGGGGGAAAACCTACTTTAGCACATCGCAGACAAAATTGAGAATTCAATTCGGAACAGGCTTACCTCATTTCCAAATAGAGAAGAATGTAGAAAGGAAAGAAGCCAAAGCAAACCCATGTAGGATTGTGTCAGGCAAGGGGCTGCATTCAGCAGCTGTGAGGCTGGCTGACTCTTCTGGGCTCGGTTTATGTGTGCCAGTGTGCCTGGATACAGCCTGTTCTTTCCCCACTGCTCTTCCCCACTAGATGGCACAATGCCTGCCACATTTGTCACTGTTAAGCCCAAGCCCAGTGTGCAAAAAATATAACGAGTTTGTTGAAAATCCTTCCGACATCAGAGTACTCAGCAGCCACATAAACAGACAATGTGATAACCTTAAGTAATACCTTCTGAGGGGTGGGGCAAACAGAATAGTCAATTAATTTGGCTGCAAAATATTTGCCTATTCAGCATGCAGGATTTTTTAGGTCAAGATTCGGGAAGCTAACTGTTTGAGTAGAGGATTTACAGAATTATCTGATTTGTCCCACTCTTGTAGGTGGTTGTCACTGAGTTAAAACCACTCAGCATTAGCAGACCTGGGAATTGATTTGAAAAATGAATATTGGCACCACCCAGTGGCCAGGAGCAAGTATTTGCACTAAGATAAAAGCAAAAAACTGCGGATGCTGGAAATCCAAAACAAAAATAAAAATACCTGGAAAAACTCAGCAGGTCTGGCAGCATCTGCGGAGAGGAACACAGTTAACGTTTCGAGTTCGCGTGACTCTTCAACAGAACTAAGTAAAAATAGAAAAGAGGTGAAATATAAGCTGGTTTAAGGGCAGGGTGGGACAGGTAGAGCTGGATAGAGGGCCAGTGATAGGTGGAGATAACCAAAAGATGTCATAGACAAAAGGACAAAGAGGTGTTGAAGGTGGTGATATTATCTAAGGAATGTGCTAATTAAGGGTGGAAAGCAGGACAAGCAAGGTACAGATAGCCCTAGTGGGGGTGGGGTGGGGTGAAGGGAAGGGATCGAAATAGGCTAAAAAGTAGAGATAAAACAATGGATGGAAATACATTTAAAAATAATGGAAATAGGTGGGAAAAGAAAAATCTATATAAATTATTGGGAAAAAAAAGGGGGATCGGAAAGGGGGTGCGGATGGAGGAGAGAGTTCATGATCTAAAATTGTTGAACTCAATATTCAGTCCGGAAGGCTGTAAAGTGCCTAGTTGGAAGATGAGGTGCTGTTCCTCCAGTTTGCGTTGAGCTTCACTGGTCCGTCCTTGACCTGCTGCAATGTTCCAGTATTTACAAGGATATTTGTCTCATGGCATTACAATATTTACACAGGTCGTGAAATTAAAGTTCAGTCTTCCAGGTGGTTTCCTGATCCGTGTGGAATGTCGCAGCTCCACGACTTCAGATTCCTTTTGCAGGAACCACATTCTCTGGAACCGTATTAACATCAGGTACCTCATTAGGCGCAGGCAGTTCAGTGTCTTCCACTCCAACAGAGACATTGGGCGTGTCTATTCTTGGTTGAGCAACTTCAACAGGAACCACAGGTTCAGTAATGGTTACAGGTGGAACATCATTTTGTTGGGGTATCTCCCTTCTCCACATGCTTAGGGTCATCTGGCCCTCCACTTCCATGTGGTACAACAAGGTCCGTTCACAGAGTTTACTTTACCAGGTAACCACTTTGGTCCTCCACCGAAATTCCTCACATATGCTGCTTCTCTAAAAGTAAATTGTCACTCACGACTATGCAAATCATGAGTTGTTTTTTGGCTCCCTTGACTTTTCTCCACCTTCCTCTCCAAATTGGGAAGTATCAGGCTTAGTCTTGTTCAAAGGCTGCAGGCGTTGCACCTGTCGTAGGGTGGGGAGGCTTGTTC
Source organism: Cetorhinus maximus (assembly GCF_964194155.1). NCBI lineage: Eukaryota > Metazoa > Chordata > Chondrichthyes > Lamniformes > Cetorhinidae > Cetorhinus > Cetorhinus maximus. The sequence continues at coordinate 110,854,363 of NC_135891.1, forward strand.
TGTAGTGAAATAGGAAATGAGCATGTTTCGTTTCCAACGATTCACCTCTTAACCTTTCCTTTCCCACCTTAAAAGTTTGTACTGCTCTTCCCGCCAGTCCGTTAGATGACGGATGGTACGGTGCAGTATTCACATGGCTGATACCACTGAGGCTGACAAATCATTGAAATTCAGTGCTAGTAAACACAGTACCATTATCTGTGATGATTACCTCTGGCAATCCGTGGATGGTGAAGCTTTGGTGTAGTTTTTCTATAGTAGCGCCTGGTGTTGGCGACTTTACCTCATAAATGTCTAACCACTTGGAATGAGCATCTATTATCAGTAGAAACATGGTTCCAAGAAAAGGACCAACGTAATCGATGTGTAATCTCACCCAGGGTCTACCAGGCCACTCCCATGGGTATAATGGAGCTGCCACTGGTGACTTTTGTAGCTGTTGACATTTCACACAGTGTTTAACCATCTTCTCAATCTGGCATCCATTATCCGGCCACCAAAGATAACTTTGCACTATCGTCTTCATTCTGGAGATTCCCGGATGGGCACTGTGTAACTCGACTAAGAGTGGTTCCTTGCGAAGGAACTACTATTCATGCAGCCCATAATAGAATACCATCTTCGCTGCTCATCTCGTGTCTTCGGCTGAAAAATGGCTTCAATTCATCAGAGACTAGTTCCTGGGACCAACCATGTAACACTTGATCTCTCACTCAAGATAGGACTGGATCACGATTCATCCAGTTTCTTATCTGCCTGGCACAAACTGATGAGGGATCCAGGAAATTCATCACTAATACGAGCTCTTGGGGAATTGGGACATGGCTATTCTTCTCTTGCAAAGGAAGGCGACTAGGGCATCGGCATTGGCTATCTGAATCCCTGGTCTACGTACAAAGGTTTATTCGTATGCCCCCAAAATTAGGGCCCATCTTTGTATTCTTGCAGAAGCTGTGGGGGGAGTAGCCTTTTCTTCACTAAACAGAACCAAAAGTGGTTTGTGGTCCGATACTATCATGAAATGTCACCCGTGCACATATTGGTGGAATTTCTTTACACCAAAAATAATCGACAGAGCTTCCTTTTTGAGCTAAGAATATCCTTTTTCAGCTGTGTTAAGTGTCCTGGATACATAGCCTATCGGTCTCTCTGTACTGTAGTCCATCTTGTGCGATAGTACTGCTCCCACTCCATAGGGGGACGCATCGCAGGTTAACACCAATTCCTTTGTCAGGTCGTAGTGCACTAACAAATTTGAAGAGTGCAAGAGCTGTTTTACTTTCATGAAGGTTTCTTCTTGGGGTGACTCACAGACTTTGAAAACAGAGCCATCCAGCTGGCCGCCCACAATCTGGACCATTCCTGTGCTGACGGTGAGGTCAGTGATGCTCAACCAAGTGAGGATCCAGCTGTGCAACATCCATCAGACAACCATGTTGTGAGCGAGTTCCCCTGTTCCGCAGTCCCCTGCCATGCACTCACACCTCTCCTTGCTTTTGGAGATATATCGGAGAAACAGCCGAGGGGGTCCGTGACCCAGGTCCTCGACTTAAGCCCCGAAGACACCTCGGAAGAAGAACCTGATGGCAGCCTAATTGAAGACCCTCCCCCAGCACAGAGGCACACACCTCAGTTACTGGAGCTGCAAAGGCTGCCATGGAGACCTGGATCCAGGACATAGGTCCTGAACTGCTGCACGGGTTGAACTCCATTGCTGACACCATAGTTAGCCTCCAACAGGGTCAAAGCAAGAGGGGTGCGGGGCAGCTCGACCTCACTCCAGCTTCTCCTTCTTCTCAAGGAGTCAGCCAGGGGCCCTCGGGCACCCATAGAGAGGGGGATCAGTAGGTGCACAATCTGGGGCCATCCGCCTAGGTGACTCCAGGGGTGTCCAGCCCATCCGAATCCCCTCTTCCTGTGACCCCAGCAACACCAGCTCTACAGGCCGAGGAGGATGCCACTGCCACACAGCAGGATCCCAAAAGCAGGCTGGGGACCTCCAGAGGACACCCGCCAAGGTCATCGCAGACAGGGAATAGCAGTCAGCAGGCTACCTCCACCTCCGCTGTGAATGTCTGGGGAGCACCAAGCTGTAGCAGCAGGGTTAGGAAGGTTGAGAAGATGTAATTGCACAGCCTGGGCAAGGGTGTTAATCACTTTACTTAATGCCCACTATTGTAAATAAACACCCAAAAATGTCTCCTTGTCTATGGCTCCTTGTTATGATAAGCAGTGTTCGTGTCACTCAGAAGTGAAACCTTGGCTCCTGCATAAGATAAAGGCAGGTGTCTCAGTCCAGGGCCTCTTCCCTGTGCAGTGTGTAACATTCAGACCAAAGTGATGGTCCAGCTTCACACTCACTGGAAACATTACTGATACCTGCACCTCGGTGGTGCCGGTCATTGCTGCCAGGATGTCCTGGGCAGGCGTCACAGAGTTCCGTCATTCTCTCTGTGTGCTCTCAGCGCCTTTGAGGTGGGGCTGCCCCCCCATCTCGTGAACATCTGCGATCAGTGACGTGTATTCCTGAAGGGGTCAGGCGTTGAAGGCTGACTAAGGATCTGGCGCAGTTAAAGTTTCACGGCTGAGTGTCCACGATTTGACCCTGATTACAGAGCACAAGTGAGCTGCCCTCAGCCAGACAGGAGTCAGACATTCACAGAGGCTACGTGAAGATCTATGGAGTGTCCTCACTGCAAGTCATCATCATCCTCCTGCAATCCAGCGACTATTAGGGCCTTCACTGCATCTCCATGACATGAGCCTGAGCACTGAGGGTATATGCGCTGCCATCAGCCACACAGGAGTCAAACGTTCGCAGATGCAAGGTGAGGATGTCAGGACTTCCTCACTGCATCTCATCATCATCCTCCAAGAACGTTGCTGCTATGAGGGCCTCCCGAACGGGCCTGCCTTGTCTGGCCAGCGTGATGGCCTCATCGCCATCATCCACGCCTTCGAGGACCTCATCATCATCATCCCCTTCAACATCCCCCTCATCAGAGGATACGTGTAGCTCCTCCATCTCCTCATCGGCCAGGTCCACAACCCTTTGCAGCGCCAGGTTGTGGAGTGTGCAGCAAGTGACAATGATGCACGACACCCTCTGGGGACTGTATTGCAGTGCTTCACTGGACCTGTCAAGGCACTGGAACCTCATTTTCAAGATGCCTATCGTTTGCTCCACCAAAGTCCGGATCGCAGCATGAGCCTCGTTATACCATCGCTCTGCTGCAGTCTGAGGCCACCGCATGGGCATCATCAGCCACGTCCTCTGTGGGTAGCCCTTATCCCTGAGGAGCCAACCCTTCAGCCTCTCTGAACCCTGGAAGATGTCAGGGATCTGAGACTTGCTAAGTTTGTAGGAGTTGTGGACACTCCCTGGGAATTGTGTGCAGACCTGCAGGATATGTCTGTGGTGGTCCCACACCAGCTGAACATTCAGCAAGTGGCCCATGCGGTTGATGTAGTTGACTGCTTGTTGCCATGGAGATCTAAGCGCCATGTGAGTGCAGTTGATGGCGCCCTGCACCTCTGGAAAACCAGAGGTCTGCGCAAATCCCAGTGCCCTTGCTGCCTGGCTTCCCTGATGCAGGTTGAAATGCACAAAAATTCTGTGCTTCACGAAGATGGCATCCGTGACCTCCTGGATACACTTGTGAGTGGAGGCTTACAAGATCCCGGACAGGTTACATGTGGAGCCCTTGAAGGAGCAACTGGTACAAAAATTGAGCACTATGGTCACTTTCACAACCACTGGCAGTGGATGCCCTCCATGTCCCCGTGGTGCCAAATTTTGCAGCAGGTGGCAATGTGACCGACCAGTTCCCTAGACATGCGCAGTCTTCAGCGACAATGGTTCTCGGTCATCTGCAGGAATGTCTGTCTGTAGACCCTGGGTTTAGAGAGGTGCCCACGAGTGACAGCTCGCTGTGCATTTTCAGCTGCATGAGCAGAAGGCCCTGCCACCCCTTCATCATGAGGGAGGTGCTCCTCCCTTTGCCGAGCCAGGTCCGTCCACAGCACCCTATTTCTTCTTCTTCTCTGCGCTCTGTAAGCCACGAGGCATACCACTAAATCAACAGGCCCTATGATCCTGACGTTCCCCTCCTGCAGGATCAAAGAGAGAGACGTATGGGTTAGCATGGGTGTACTAAGAATACCACTTGGTTAAGTCTGAAGACCCCTTCATGCATGCAGGAGCTGGCCCCCATTTGGATGGCCAATGTCATTGACTAATTTGAAGCCCCAACCACCTCCGCCCCACTCCACTTGACCAATTGGAGGCAGCTTCAGCCATTGAACTGCATGCTGTGCTCTCAGCTCAGGCATTCTCCTAACCCATACTCCAAGGCTGCACTCTTAGCTTGAACCATATTGGATATTGCTCCAAACCTTAATAAAGACATTGCAAGGAGCTGTGAGCACCTCCACCAGTGACTGCGCCATGGCCACCTCTTGTGAGGGAATTGTACAACTTGCCTAGTCGGCTATTTGTTCTGCTGCCCCCTAAAACGCACATTAATTTGCTGTCTGCATCCGAGAGGCGAGAAGTTTTGGAGCATTTGGTTGAACTTCCATGCTTTTGCATTGCTTGAATGGGCAGCAAAGTTTCGGAGGCCCGACTCCAAGCATGTCAATGGATAAAAGCAAAACTAAAAGCAAAATACTGCGGACGCTGGAAATCTGAAACAAAAACAGAAAATGCTGGAAAAGCTCAGCAGGTCTGACAGCATCTGTGGAAAGAGAAACAGAGTTAACGTTTCAAGGGCGTATGACTCCTTTTCAGAGCTAAAGAGTGGAAATGTGATGAAATTTATACTGTTTAAGGGGGATGGAGCAGGTGAAGCTGGATAGAAGGCCAGTGATAGGTCGGGACAAAGGAGGGATTGGCAAAGATGTCAATGGGAGCATTAATGGTAAAGATAAGAGCTAAAAAAGGTGCTGATAGTGGTGAAAAGGTAAGAAAGCAGAATGTGATAATAGCAGAACAAGGGTAGCATTATGTGAAAAAACAACATGGAACAAGTAACAGATGGCCCTTTTGGGGATGGGGTGGGGAGAAAAGGATAGAAAATGGGATGGGGGGGGGCATAAAACCATGAATAAATGAATAAAAATAAATAAAAATAAAAATAAGTGGATAAAAAATAAAAATGAATGTAGAAAAAAGGGATTAAAAAAAGGGGTGAAGATAAAGGAGGGAGTTTATGGTCTGAAGTTGTTGAACTCAATGTTAAGTCTGGAAGGCTGTAAAGTGACTAATTGGAAGATGAGGTGCTGTTTCTCTGGTTTGCGTTGGGCTTCACTGGAATATTTTAGCAGGCCAAGGATGGACATGTGGGCATGAGAGCAGGGTGGTGTGTTGAAATGGCAAGCGACAGGAAGGTCTGGGTCATGCTTGCGGACAGACCGGAGGTGTTCCGCAAAGCGGTGCGGTGGAGAGGCTGCTGGACCTCAGCTGAGGAAGGATGCTCATTTTTGACAAGCTTTTCCAATTGCGTGGCCGCTTCCCTCACCACCACCCCCTCACCCTACCCCCTGGCATGTGCTTGAGTATTTCCTTCAGGCCGTCTGCGGCGCTTTGGCAGGGGAACAGGGCTGAATCTGTTCCCAGGTCCTGCACACACCCCGGGGCTGAAACAGTCACTAATAGGGATTTTGGCTGGGGCGCCCCTTCAGTGCCATGGAAATGGGTTCCCCTGTCTGATTAAGGGCAGCGGGCAGGCTCTCAAAGCTGGCATGCCAATCAGAGCCCTTTCAGCTTCAGAGGAGCACTCGGCTGCAATGAGCGGAAAGTAACTGAAAGGGTGCATCTACGTGGAAGTACACTCTCAGCCACCTGAGAAAGTAACCAGGCCACCACTGTTGGCAGGAGGGGTAGTGGAGATGGAGGTGGGGTGGGGGGGGGGGGGGGGGGGGGGGGTTGGTGAAGAGTGGTGTTGGCAGGGAACCCTTTACAAGGCAGCCTTTGGCTGCACCCCAACCCGAGCAGGCACCCTCTAGACCTGCCTGGGACACTGATCTCACAGCCAGTCTCCTTTAGGCAATTGATCTGCCCCTCCACGCATCGGGAAACTGGAGGCCAAATGGGAAATCCCAGTTGGCCTTCTGAACTAACTCTTAACAAAGTTCTAAACGAGCCTGATTGGCCCCCTCCAAGGATTTGGGAGACCAGCATGCCGGTCAGTTCCAGTATTTGCAGGCCCTGTCTGCCTCCTCAGAGGGACCCGGAAATCCTGCCGCGGGTCAGATTACATTACTACTTCTATGCTGAGATGGTCATGATGCAGTATTTTGGTTTAATGAGAAAGTCAGGTCCCCATCCAACCAAGCAAGACTTGTTTAGATGCCATTTCCTGTTACTTGTGGGGTTTGGCACCACATGGAGTGTAACTCCAGTCAGGTGTAGAGCTAGGTTTCAAAAGGCTGGTCCTCTTGGCTACTTCGTAACTTTGTCAGCTTCCTTTTGTTGAGGAAGCAGATGTTCAAAAATTTACATGCTGGGATTGAAACTATGTGCATGCAACCATATATATATGCTGAACTCTTCCCAATAGGCAGAGTATTATTCACAGCCCCGGGCTGATCATAATACTGTGTAGCTATCAGATTCGAGATTAATAGGCACTTGCATATTTGGCACAGCTCCAAGTGAGATTAGGGAGAAGTGTCATAGGTGCCATTTCCCTTAGTGTTTATGCTATTAAAACCAGGATGGTGGGTTTTCCCAGGTTGATCCAATACCATGGCCATTAGGATAGGGTGACCATAAGCTCATGACCATTTAGAGATTGATAGATTCCTAGAACATTGATACTTGTACGAAGGTAATGCCATCTGACAGCTTGGTCACATCACTAAACCCATCACAATCATCAAACTGGGTATGAATCAAATTACCCTGAAAACCCTCAGAGAAAAACACCAATAGTTTTCTCTTAAATGTAGCCACTGTTATCATGTAGGAACCAAACTCATGGTCACCCTATCCTAATATCTCTTTATGTGGCCTGGTGTCAACTTTTGCCTCTTGATGTTCCTGTGAAGCAGCTTTGGACTGTATCACTTACAGTAAATGTGTTGCATAAACGCAAGTTGTTGTTGTAGCTGCACCTCCAAGGGCTTTTCTGTAACACATCATTCTTACCACTGAGCCCAAATAACCCCCTTCATATAAAAATCAGAAAATGCTGGAAAAACTCAGCAGGTCTGGCAGCCTCTGTGGCGAGAGAAACAGAGTTAACGTTTCGAGTCCGTGTGACTCTTAACCGGCAACCATTTAAAATTGACATGTTTGGATATGACCCTCTGTTTATTGGTGCGATTACAGTTTCATTTTACGGGAATGTCGATGGAGATTATTTGAAATACAACCGTGTGTGACAAACAACCTATTACACACATTTGGTACCTTGAATATCAATGGTACAAAGGTAATCTTTTGTAATAAGCGTAATAACTTTCGTAAAAGTTTTATTTTATTGAACTGAAACCCCTTTCCCACTGCACTTGCTGGCGCATACAATAAAGTATCTGCAGTAACTTTATTATGTGGTTTCATTTTAACGTCTTTAACCTCACGATATATCAGCAGCCGGTGATTTCTCGGCAGTAGTTTACTTCTAACCCATTCCGGGAAGTCAATAATTCAGCTCCTCCTCCAATTCATCCTGAACTTGTCACCTGAGGTTTTAAAACAAAAACAGAACTACCTGAAAAAACTCAGCAGGTCTGGCAGCATCGGTTGACGTTTCGAGTCCTCATGACCCCCTTCAACAGATCTCAGTGGTTTTAAGGTTTTTTTTTTGGTTTAAGATTGCAATAGGTAAGCATCTTGGCTGCCTCGACACATTTACTGTTAAACAAAGCGTGTGACTGGTGAGATAAGGGATGAGTAAGGACATTTTAAACCGCAATTTCTTCAAACGGGATCAAAAGGTACTTGGAAACGTCTGAGGCTTGGATTTGGAAAGATTGTATCCCGGGACCGAATATTGCAACAGGCCGTTTTTAACTCCAGGTAACAGAATTAAATCAAAAACATTTCGGGGTCAATTCTCTTCCAGGAATACCCGCCTTGAACAAAAACAGAAAGTGCTGGAAAAACTCAGCAAGTCTTGAGTTTTTTTCCCCCAGCACTTTTTGTTTTTGTTTCAGAATCCCAGCCTCCGCTGTATTTTGCCTTTATATACCCACCTTGAAGATATTCGGCTTTTGATGGAAGATCATCTACCTGAAACATGAGCTCCTTCCACCGAGGCTGCTTGATATGCTGAATATTAGATTTTAAACTGCTGCCGAATTTCGCTTTTTTTATTTAAAGTTCATGTTTGAGTGTTTCTTTTTCTGAAGGTCACCGACTTGCTGCATATTTCCAGTATTTTCTCTTTCCATTAACTTCTTGTTTTCAAGTCCAAACCCACTGTGTTTTTCCACAATTATTTATTTATAATTCAGTATGGCTTTTCTTCCCCACACCCGCACTGTTGCCCCTGGAGTTCCCCCAAGGATCTATTCTCGACTACCCTCCCAGTTCTCAGCTACTTGCTGTCCCAGGGCAACTTCATCCCCACCCCACCCCACCCCACCCCCCAAAAAAAAGCGTCAGGTTCAGCAGACCTGCTGACTGCACCCAGCTCTACCTCAAACATCCCTTAACCTTTCCATTGCATCCGACCTGTCACGCTGCTTTTCCCACGTCCAGTTTTGGATGAGTAGACATTGGCTCCAAATCATCATATTGTGAAGACCTAAGCTGTTGTGCTCTGCCTGTGCTACAAACCCCATTCTCCAGCCACCAATTCCATCCCTCTCCCTTGCCACTTCCTGAGGCTGAGCCCCGACAGTTGGCAACCACAGCTTTCTATTTGGCCTTGAGCTGATGAAACTTGGTGCTACCTGTACCCAAACCCATGCCAAGGTCTGCTCCGCCATCACTGAACAGCGTGCCTTAATCTTAAGATTCTCATGCTTGCAATCAAATCCCTCCGTGATGGTGTCTCTCCCAATCGCTGCAGCCTCTCTCAGAACTCTGGTTCATCGACCTGAAACGTTAACTCTTGTTTCTCTCTCTCCTCAGCTACTGCCTCACCTGCTGAGTGTTTCCAATATGTTGTTTTTATTTCAGTTTTCGAGCATCTGGCTTTTGTGTCAACAGAAACAAGTGTTTATTTCTGAGACGAGATGGATAGGACAAACTGACTTGAGCTTAATTATGTAGATAAATGTTGAATTCAAAGACTTATGTTGCTCCAGTTGTACAGGGCTTTGGTGAGACTACATCTGGAGTACTGTGTGCAGTTCTGGTCTCCACATTTAAGATATAGTTGCATTGGAGACAGTAGTGAAAGGTTCACTAAATTGGTACCTAGGATAATGGGGTTGTCCCACAATGTGGTGCTGAGTAAATTGGATTTATATTCTCTGGAGTTTAGGATGAGAGGCAATCTCATTGAAACCTACAAGGTTCCGAAGGGGGCTTAATAGGGTGGGCACTGAGAGATTGTTTCCATTGGTCAGGGAATCTAAAACACAGGGGCACAGTGACAGGATGAGGGGCCAATTGTGTAGGACTGATGAGGAAAAATTACTTCAAAGGGTTGTGAATCTTCAGAATTCTCTACCAAGGGTTCTGGATGCTCCATCCCGAAATACATTTAAGGCTGAGACAGATTTTCAGTCTCTCAGGAAAAAAAGGGCAGGCAGGAAAATGGAGTCAAAGCCCAAGATCAGCCATGATTGTATGAAATGGCAAAGCAGATTTGATGAGCTGTGTGGTCTACTCCTGCTCTTATTTTTTACTTTCTTGTTATGTGGGGAAGTATCAGCACAGTAGAAGATGCCATTGTTAATCCACCTGTGTTTTCTTTCCCTGATCACTCTCTACAAATGGAACTATAGGTGGGTTTGATCATGGAGGTGACCTTGACATTTCTGAGCGGCACTGGATCCCATATCTCCTCTGGCACCAGAACCTGGCTGGCTTTACTCTTTGCCATTCGCCTCTTCGCAGTTATCACCGGTGCAAGAACTATTTGGGAAGACGACCTGCAAGATCTTACTTGTAATTCCACCCAGGTGGGCTGTCACCAACAATGTTACACTGAGCTTTCACCTATGTCACCCTTCACCTTGTTCACACTCCAAATCGTGTTCATTTTCACCCTCTCGTTGACAAACTCCTTGTACAACAGACGCAACCTCAGACAGTTGAAGTGCAAATTCGTTCAACCAGTTGACGTCCATTGGAAAATTGACTTTCTCATTACTCTTGCCAAATTACTGACTGAAGGAATCTTCCTTTTTTTCCATTATATGCTCTACCCAAGTTTACTAAGGCAACATGTGTTTAAATGTGATATAACTCCCTGTGAGAAGACAGTGGTCTGCACTATGCTGAAAAGCCAGCAGAAAGATGCCTTTGTGATTTTCATGTACACCTGTTCACTTGCTTCTGTGTTGATAGGGATAATAAAGACCTACTATTTAGTGGGGAAAGTTGTATAAGAAATATATTATTTTAAGTGTATTTTATATAATTTGCTGCATAGATTTTATATTTGTGAGCAAGGCTGTCTACTTTATACTAGTAAAACATCAGCCAGCAGACTGACTAGCTAATATCGGGGCATTGTGTTCAGGTGGAGGTTAACGAGAAATGGGTTGATGCTGGGGTATGTCATGGTGTTATATTCTCTGGAGTTTAGAAGAATGAGAGGCAATCTCATTGAAACCTACAAGGTTCTGAAGGGGCATGATAGGGTGGGCACAGATTGTTTCCATTGGTCAAGGAACCTAAAACACTGGGGCACATCACAGGATGAGGGGCCAATTGTTTAGGACTGAGATGAGGAGAAATTAATTCATAGTTGTGAATCTTTAGAATTCTCGAGGTATGTATCGAGAAGGAGATTGGGTAGAGTACTAGGGTGAAATGTTATACTTGAAAAGATGAAAGTGCATGATTGCAAATATTGTTGGTGACAAAAGGAAGAGATTGGTGTAATGATCAGCCAATAGGATAGAAGTTAGGACATTAAAAGCTGAGGAAAAGATACAAAAAATGACAGAGCTCCATTCATAGAAATTATGCAAGATTTCCCTGTCTCTTCACCATATTTTATATTGTTCCTTTCAATACTATCCAGTCTCCTTTTAAAGAACTTTCCCAATTTCCACTTTTGATAAATTTGAGTACATATGTAATATTCTTTAGCATAGTAAAATGTCCCCACATGCTTCACAAGAGCATTAACAAAACTTGGCACCAAACCACAAAGGAAATATTAGGGCAGCTGACTAAAAGCTTGGTCAAAGAGGTAGGTTTTAAGGAGCTTCTTAAAAGTAAAGAGAGCATGAGAGGTAGAGAGCTTTAGGGAGAGAACTGACAGCTTTGGGCCTTGGCAGCTTGAAAGGCGCAGTCACCAATGATGAAACCATTAAAATCAGGGATGAGATGCTCAGACAGCTGAGGGCTGTTGGGAAAGTGGTGGGAGTTACCATTGACCAGAAACTGAACTGGACTAGCCATATAAATACTGTGGCTACAAGAGGTCAGAGGCTAGGAATCCTGCGGTAACTCACCTCCTGACTCCCCAAAATCTGTCCACCATCTACAAGGCACAAGTCAGGAGTGTGCTGGAATACTCTCCACTTGCCTGGATGAGTGCAGCTCCAACAACACTGAAGAAGCTTGACACCAGCCAGGACAAAGCAGCCTGCTTGATCGGCACCCCATCCACAAACATTCACTCCCTTCACCACCGACAAATGGTGGCAGCAATGCGTACTATCTACAAGATGCACTCAAGGCTCCTTAGGCAGCACCTTCCAAGCCCATGCCCACTACCACCTAGAAGGACAAGGGCAGCAGATAGATTGGCACACCACCACCTGGAAGTTTCCCTCCAAGCCACTCACCATCCTGACTTGGAAATATATCATGGTTCCTTCAGTCGTTGGGTCAAAATCCTGGAACTCCATCCCTAACAGCATTGTAGGTGTACCTAACCACAGTGACTGCAGCAGTTCAAGAAGGCAACTCTCCACCACTTTCTCAAGTGCAATTAGGGATGGGCAATAAATGCTGGCCTAGCCAGCAATGCCTACATCCCGTAAATGAATAAAAAAGAGGCAATGGTGAAATCTGAAAAATATGCAAATTTTAAATTTGAGGCATTCCTTAACAGGAAGCCAGTATAGGTCAGCAAGCACAGGGGCATAAAGAAAAATCATCTCTTCACTTTGACAACAATGCCACTCACGTTACAATAAACAAACAGAGCAGGTAACCAAAAAAAGAGGAACTCATGAATGGTGGGAATTATTACGTCTGGACGTATACCCATGGGTTAAATCATTTTAGGTGGGATTGATAAGAGCACAAATGATAGTACTAGTAATGCTGATCACTGCACAACACTGTGAGGGAGTCAATAAGGGATATAGAAAATATAAGGAAAGGTGTAATCTCACCTACAGGAAGCCATAATTATTAATGTAAAGAAGGGTGTAAAACACTAAGACATAACCTACCGAGGGAAAAAAAGTTAGGTATATTGATACATAAACTGGAAAGAGAAAGCGTGAAAGATTATCCCAGCAATAAAATAATGAAGTTAATCTGTTCAATAGTGTGTTGCAGATGAGCTGCTGTTATATGACGAATAGATAGATAAGCAGGAATTACCATATATGTCAGTATGCAGCAAAGGGACCAATAACAAAAAAACACTTCCTTAGCAAGTGAGAATTTTAATTATTTTCTTCTTGTAAATTGCTCTGTATGCTGATGGCATTATAGTATTGTAACTTGAAGCACTGACTGGCTTTGTTGCTACTCAAAATAAAAACATAAGATTGTTTGAAATAACTATTCCTAATTCAGAAAACACTGGAGAAGGGTTTGAACAGAGAAGGGGCCAATATATGTTTCTGTTTTTTTGTCAGAACTTAATCCATTAAAAGCACGGCAGGAAATGTATCATCCTTTCTAAATTCTCACCTAAAGCACAAAAATAGCAACATGAGGAATGGGAACATTTACCCCACCTCCCTCCCACCCCCAAGAAAAAAATCACAATCCACCCTCGGGAATGTCATCAACCTTTGGGGTATCTAAGATAATGTCCCCTCTGGAAAGGAGATCAAATCGACTAGTATCTACATTAGTTGAAGCTTAGCAAGGACTTTTAAGGTTGGAAAAAGAAAATACCATTTAGCACATACTTCACCCAACTATTTAGGCCCATGTTCAACCTACTGCTGTCTCATTTAATCCTTCCATGGTGCAGAACCCTATAGTACTTGCTTCTTTCCAACTGTTCTCAAATTTTCCCCCCTCAAGACAAATGCCCATACCCAGCAATTTTTGCTTATTAAAAATTTTTACAAAATCACCAAACTAGTGCAGACCTCCCTGTGTCAGGACAAAACATGAGTTCTCGCACCAATATCAGCACATCCACCCAATTGCATCAAATCTAACCCCAAATGATGTGGTCCAAAAAGCTGGACAGAATTGGATTACTGCTCAAGTCCCAACTCACCTGCTGTGAAGGACAAAGCTCAAGTAAGGAAACTGAATACTGTGTATAGTTTTTCGATGTGGTCTCACCAACATGGTATACAACTGCAACAAAAACATCCCTACTTTTATATTCCATTCCTCTCACAATAAATGACAATATTCTATTTGCCTTCCTAATCACTTGCTGTGCCTGCATACTAACTTTTTATGATTCATGTACCAGGACACCAAGATCCCTCTGCACCTCAATTCAGCAATCTCTCAATTTAAACAATATGCTGCTTTTCTAATCTTCTTGCCAAAGTGGACAAGTTCACATTGCCCACATTATATTCCATCTGCCAAATTTTTGCCTACTCAGTTAACCTATCTATTTCCCTTTGCAGATTCCTTACAACCTCTTCACCACTTACTTTGCGACCCGTCATCAGCAAATTTAGCAACCGTGGATGATGGGACCAAATGTGTGGTTGCTAACTTTGCTGATGACACAAGAGAGCTAGGGAGGTAAATGGTGAAGAAGACGTAAGGAGTCTGCAAAGGGATATAGATAGGTTAAGTGAGTGGGAAAACATTTGGCAGATGGAGCATAACATGGTAAAATGTGAACTTGAAAGATGTTTCAGAACAACTCAAATATTGCAACAAAAACAAAAATAGCTGGAAAAACTCAGCAGGTCTGACAGCATCTGCAGAGAGGAATACAGTTAACGTTTCGAATCCGTATAACTCTTCATCAGAACTAATATTGCAAGTTGCCCTGAAGTTCTCAAATAAGAATCTAAAAGGATCAAGGCAAAATATACATATTATTTGAATTATTGCAACAAATCTATGTAAGGAAAAACTGACAATGCATGATAAACATATTCACACAAAATATCTTTAGGTTCCAGCCTGTTGCAAAGTTTTGCAAGAGAAGTGAGAAAGCTACTAAGTTCAATGTATCTGAAAAATAAGCACTAAGTCAAGTGGTACTGAATTAATTTTATTTACACATTTCCATCGTAAATTGTTTACTTCAGAGGGATGAACCTGGAGGAGTGAGTGGCACCGATACCAGGTCTGCCGTGTTTGACAGGCTTGTAGGTGATGGAGAACTCTCCAAGGTAATGGCCAATCATTTCAGGCTGAAAATGGAAAAAAAAAGTCAAATTAACCAAAGAATTCCAAACATTATAAATTAATCTTCGCAATCAAAACAGGGAGTTCAAGACGCAGCTGGACTGGGCTAACATCTAATGTTCTTTCTGTTTAGCAAAAAGGGATCCATCAGGTTAAGAGGGAAACTGTTTCAATATCAAGATATTTATGTATTATGCATAGTTGCGATTTGCAAACATTCCTTTACCTTGCCAATGGCCAACAAAACGAAACAAAATTAAATTGTTGCTCAATCTCTCCCACTTTTCTAAGGAGGACCTATATGCCACCAGTCTTTAAAGCAGCTATAACATTGACTTCAGAAATAAGACAACACTATGAACCGGACACAAGGGAAATGCAGAGGCAGCAGAAATGTAAAAGCCAGTAATTATGTTAGTCATATGTGACAAATATAAAATCCCACAAATTAGGTTAAAAAATTGTGCAGTCATAATTGGGCAGTGTTTAGTTAGGTAAATGAAATAACTTCTGGATTAATGAAGGTGGAAAGTGGTTTACTGCCCATCTGCTCTGCCTGACATTTTACAGGTTGTGAAAACGTCATTGCAGAGGTAAGTGAAAAAAATGCTTTTTCTTTTAACTAGCAGCTTAGGTGAGGGAGAAATTGCTTTCAACACAGGGTACATACTACACTAGAATACAAATATCTCCTTTGCCAATAAAGGAATGAGGTATTTTGTTCAGCATCCAAGGTGCTGGCCCACTCAGTACAGATCAACTGAACTTGATCAACGCTCCCTACTGACTGCAGGGATCAAATTGAGCTGTCAGGAACAAGCTTTAAATGTCAAACGGTAGGACTGGAAATTTAAACGAAACGATGGAGGTCATAACACCCCTTTATTTACCTTCATTTTAAATAAATACAATGTGGGCCTCATCCCCATTTCATAAATCCGCTGCACAACTGAGTTGTGTGGAGGTTTATATATTAGTGACAATAAAACGGTCTTGTTTTCAGTTACTGTCACCCGTATTGTGAAATACGTCACAAACCGTCAAACTGGATTCGAATCAAATTACCCTGAAAACCTTCAGAAAAATACCAATGGCCTTCCAGTTTGAGAAAGAGTTTGGTGAGCCTCCCATGCAATTCAGATCACAGGGTACAAGTTTAAGGATTATATTGTACTGAAAACATACAAACCTCGAAATTCCTGGATTCGGAAAGAGGTGCCTGCCTTTTTGTGGCACTTTTCTTAACCTCAGGTTGTTTTTACAAGAATAAACTAAATCGCTACTCAGCAGCCTGTTTGCCATCTAAATAAGTCATGAGGAAAGAGATTTTATACTGTAATGCACATCTATGGTGTCAAAACTCACTTGTCAGTGCTCCAAACTAATTGCAACTGGTAAAGATCAAGAGGGATTCAATTCCAATTTTTTGTAGGCAAGGTATAACTCCTTCACACTGCACTACCCAGTGGCAGATTAGAGAATAACACCAGCAACAGCTCCACACAGTGGTAACCTTGCCCATGCTGTAGTTCTGCAAAAACGGCCAGTTTCACCTAGGCAGCTCTCCTCATCACAGCAACAGAATACTACATCACAGATTGGGGCAGCCATCCCACCAAACCTGTAGCTATCATTTTTATTCCATATGCCACCGAGACATTCTCCATACCTTATTACCACCAACTATTTTTTATTTCTTTTAAAGTACATGCTGGATTATAATAAAGGTTTGCAACAGAATTCCACAATGGTCAGATTTCAGTCTACCCATTATCAGATTTCTAAATTAGTGTCATTTCTGCTGGCGTATACCAATAAAAACAAAGCTTTTACTGCAATGATCTGCCACTTTCTTTTGGTTAGCTGCACTGTCATAGCTTTGCAGAAATCTCCACAGGTAGTCAGCTTCCAGTGGGCCTTAATCGTTGCATGTACCACATGGAAATTTTAAAAACTATTGGTGTAGTTTGACCAATGCCTTGGGCAAAGTCAAGCATGATGTCCATAAAAACAATAAATTGTTAAACAGACTTTAAAAATGGGCATTTTTGGAACGTAAGCATCGCTAGCGAGGTCAGCATTTATTGCCCATTCTAAATTATCCATGAGAAAGTGATGATGAGCATTCATCTTGAATTGCAGCAGATTAAAGATTCTCCCACAGTGCTATTACTTAGGAGTTCCAGGATTTTGACCCAGTGACGACCAAGGAACAGCAATAAAAGGTCCACAATGTGACCAGCAGAGAAAACTGAAGGCAATGGTGTTCCCATGTGTCTGGGAAGATGTGCCCTTGTCCTTCTGGATGGCAAAGGTCACATCTTTGGGAGGTGCTACCAAAGAAGCCTTGGTGAGCTGCTGTAGTGTTTTTCGGGGGGGGTGGGTTTAATCTAGGCAGTTACAAGATTTTTTTTGCTGTGGGTATATTCCAGCTTCTGGTGCCAGTAATTAGGGATGTGCAACGGTAACATTAGATTTCAGTCTTTAGACCTTTGCTGACATCAGGAGACCAGTTCACATCAAAGCAGCAAAACATTTACTCTTTTAAAATTCTTTAATGGAATGTGGGCATCACTGCGAAGGCCAGCACTTGTTGCACATCCCTAATTGCTACAACTGAATGGCTTGCTAGGCCATTTCAGAGGGCAATTAAGAGTCAACCACATTGCTATCGGTATGGAGTCACATGTAGGCCAGACCAGGTAAGAACAGATGTCCTTCCCTAAAGAACATGAGTGACCCAAATGGATTTTTACAACAATTGATAGTACAGAAACATATTCTGTTCTCTTTTTTTAAGCAAGGCTGCTCACCCTTTCTTTTTATAACTAACCAGTAGGGTATATTTAATTGTCTCAGGTGGACTCTGGCTCTGATTAATGCTTCTTTTGTGTGTCTGCTGAGTTAGTTCATCTCACCTAAAGCAGCATCATAGTAGGCATCACCATTTGGAGAAATACTAGAAATGAAGAAAAAATTATGGGAAAAGAGCAGAGGCATATGATTAATTGGGTAACCCTCCCAAAGAACCAGAAAAGGCACAATGGGCCAAACAGCCTCAATGGCACAGGCACCAAAGGCCAAACATCCTCATTGTCTGCTGTGCCATTTTATGATTACAGCATCCTCCCCAGTGGCAATGCCTAAGGTTACAAATGCACATCCCCAATCACTGGTACCAGAAGCTGAAATATACCTACAGCATAAAAAACTCTATAACATTGCTGAAGAGAGGCATGTTGTCAAAGCTTTTTGTCTTGCACTTATCAGGACAAACGCAAGAATGACATGTCAATCAATCAGCGCCCTTTTCTCCTGTGGTGTAAATTGTTGTGAGCGTTTGAAATTTGGCATTCTTGCATTTGTCCTCACGAGCGCAAGACAAAAAACTTTGACAGCATTTCAGCAATTTAAAAAAATCTTACGCTGAGACCTCTGAATGGATGTTTCTGTCTACCAATACAATGTCAATTAATGCAGCACAGGATCATATGAATAGCCTTTGATATTGTATTCTGCATATGCAAAATATAAAACAATGTTACTAATGATTAAAGAAAGTATTAGGCAAATTCACCTCACCTTGATTTCAACCTGGTTAAAGGTTTTCCCATTGTACACACCAACCATGCTGCCGACCATCTCTGGGAGGATAACCATATCCCGAAGATGAGTCTTGACAACCTCTGGTTTCTCCATTGGAGGAGCTTCCTTTTTTGCCTTGCGCAGCCTTTTCAGGAGGGACTGCTGTTTGCGGCGAAGGCCTCTGTTCACACGCCTACGCTGACGGGCACAGTACAACTGCATCAGCTGTTCACTGAAAACAGGGACAAAAACTCAGACTGTTGGAATTCCAGACTATACGCTCACTAAAACAGAACTGATGTTTAGTGTAGTTTACAATTGGATTAGGCACTTTCTAATTTCCTACCCATTTTAAAAGTCACAGAAACCAGACTATACAACACCTTAGCATTAAATATATGCTCTGCTTCGAAGTGAGAGACAGGATCAGGTGGTAGCCTGATCAGGTGGGAGACAAAAAATTGTGGGTTCAAGCCCTGATTCAGAATTTGATCTTAACATTTCAGTGCAGTACTAAGGGACTGCTTTGACAGATCAGTCATCTTTCAGGTGTTAGCTATTTGCAGGACCTTGTGTGCAACCTGTTGCATTTTCATCAACCTTTTTTTCTATTGTTCCCCCAGTCTTTGAGAGGAAAATAAAGACACATGTTGCAATATGAAGTCACATAAAAAGGGCGCACAACCTTGATTTTGCACATGCCTTCTAGCTTTCCCTCTCCCTAGTGAAAAGGAAAATTGCACATATATGTGCATCACTTCAATTCTGCTACAGACTTTTTTTTCTGGCCTTGAGCAGGCTGATCAGTGCAATTACAAAAATGTGACCAACAGGATCTCTGAGCAATCAGCACTCCCAGCACCCACCACCCCTGTACACTCCCCCAGCAAAGCCAGACCCATGATTACCAAATATCCATTCCTCCGATATCAGATTGCTCTATCTGTTGACCTGTATAACTTAAATTCTCTCTCTGTATACACGCACATTAGTAAAGCATTCTTATTGTGTCACCCATGGCTCAGTTGGTAGACTTTGGCCTGACTCACATGGCTCTGGGTTTAAGCCCCAATCCAGCACAAAATTCAAGATCGACATTCTGAAAGAGTGCTGCACTGTCAGAGGTGCTGTCTTTCAGATGAGACTTTAAACTGAGTCTCAGGTGGATGTAAAAGATCCCACAGTGCTATCTCAAGGAGGAGCAAGGGAGTTTTCCCCAGTGTCCTGGCCAATATTTTTCTCTCAATCAACATCACAAAATCTGGTCATTATCATATTGCTGATCCTGAGAGCTTGCAGTGCACAAATTTATTGCCACTTTTCCAATTTACTACAGAAGGTTAGACTTACAAAAGTAATTGATTGTGTAAAGTGCTTTGAGACAGTGGTCGTGAAAAGAGCTAAATCAATGCAAGTCGTCTTTTCTGATGAAGTAGTGCCAATTTCTTCTCGTAAGAGTGACAATGCTTCCCAAGATAGGACAAGAGGGGCTGCAGTAAACAGATGCTGCGCACCCCTCAACCCCAAAGTTTCAAACCAGCAAAGTTGAAACACACCAACTAATCACACTGCACCCTGAACATCAAAAACAGAGAACATTGCATAGCCTTCCTCCATATATACGCCGGGCACAACCGAAATTACTTATTTAGCACAATGCAACTTACTAGGACATGTCGAGGAGCTGATCCAGGTCAACACCTCTGTAGGTAAATTTCCTGAAAGTTCTTTTCTTCTTCTGTTCTACTTGGTCAGCCTAGGTTCAAAAACAATATCTAGGAAATTACAACCTAAGAGCAACCACTACTATAGAAACATAAGGAACCCTCACCCTGGTCTCAGGCACATTAGAGAGAATGTGCTGTTGGTCAGTGGGGACAATCTACTTTTCCAGAGGGAAACAATGAATGGTGCGGTGTAAAGTACATCGAAAAACACCATCAACTTTCACATTTTTCTCTGTTTAAAAATGTTTGATGCTTCCCCAACAACAGGTCCTGGTTTAAAAGGTCTCGCCATCAGTTCTCATTTCTCTCTCTCAACAGTTCGTTGATGTTGACAACTCGGTTGTATATTTTTTTTTAGATGTTACACAAGGTCCCAGAATCAGGACAGTGCAGCCTTGTCGATGTTGCCTTTGGGGAAACTCCAGGCATCAGGGGCTGGATTCCAGCGCTAAACTCAACTGACGATTTCAAAGCCGGCCGGTTCTGACATTAAAGTCACTGCGGCACCAACTCTTAACCTTTCCACCTCCCCAAGTATGAAGGCAACCGGGCCAATTTTTTTTAAAAAACTGTCCTTTCCCAAACTTAAGGAGTAACCGCCGCTGCCGCATATTACACGTTCATTTGGGTCAGCCTGCGGCCCACAGAGACCTGCACCCGGTTCGATTAACATTAAACCGAATTTCTCCAGACAATAACCGGTGAATCTTATAGCTTAGACTCCGCGCTACAACATCTTTGCCGATACGGCAGCTCTGGCGTTAATCTGAGAGCGGATTAACAAGGATTGCGTTGGACTCTCTCAGCACCGCCATCTACAAACACCCACCATTTTCACCCGGTCTCGCTGGAAAGGACAAATCTCGTTTCCGCTGCGGCAAATATCGCGGGATTTGGGCCTGGATTGGCTGGGTGGGGAAACAATTGGTTCACCGCGCATGCGCACTCCTACTGACTCAGTGATCAAGTGGACCTGCCCAACTTCTCCCTTTTTTCTCCCTCTCGTCTGGACCTGGAAAAATTTATTAATTTTGCTTCCAATTTCCACCCCTCCATCATTTTCACATGGTCCATCTCTGACACTTCCCTTCCCTTCCTTGACCTCTCTGTCTCAATTTCTGCTGATAGACTGTTCACCAATATCCATTACAAGCCTACCGACTCCCACAGCTACCTCGACTACAGCTCCTCACACCCTGCTTCCTGTAAGGACTCCATCCCATTCTCTCAGTTCCTTTGCCTCCGTCGCATCTGTTCTGATGATGCCACTTTCAAAAACAGTTCCTCTGACATGTCCTCCTTCCTTAACCGAGGTTTTCCACCTTTTCCAACCGAGGTGGTTGACAGGGCCCTCAACCGTGTCTGGCCCATCTCCTGTGCATCCGCCCACACACCTTCTTCTCCCTCCCAGAAACATGATAGGGTCCCCCTTGTCCTCACTTATCACCCCACCAGCCTCCGCATTCAAAGGATCATCCTCCGCCATTTCCGCCAACTCCAGCATGATACCACCACCAAACACATCTTCCCTTCACCCCACCGGCGGTATTCCGCAGGGATTGTTCCCTCCGGGATACCCTGGTCCACTCCTCCATCACCCCCTACACCTCAACCCCCTCCCATGGCACCTTCCCATGCAACTGCACAAGGTGCAACACCTGCCCCTTCACTCCCCCTCTCCTCACCGTCCAAGGGCCCAAACACTCCTTTCAAGTGAAGCAGCATTTCACTTGCACTTCCCTCAACTTAGTCTACTGCATTCATTGCTCCCAATGCGGTTTCATCTACATTGGAGAGACCAAACGCAGACTGGGTGACCACTTTGCAGAACACCTTCAGTCTGTCCACAAGAATTACCCAGACCTCCCTGTCACTTGCCATTTCAACATTCCACCCTGCTCTCATGCCGACATGTCCGTCCTTGGCTTGCTGCATTGTTCCAGTGAAGCTCAACGCAAACTGGAGGAACAGCACCTCATCTTCCGACTAGGCACTTTACAGCCTTCCGGACTGAATATTGAGTTCAACAATTTTAGACCATGAGCTCTCTCCTCCATCCCCACCCCCTTTCCGATTTTCCCCCCTCCTTTTTGTTCTTTCCAATAATTTATATAGATTTTTCTTTTCCCACCTACTTCCATTATTTTTAAGTGTATTTCCATCCATTGTTTTATCTCTACCTTTTAGCCTATTTCAATCCCTTCCCCCCACCCCACCCCCACTAGGGCTATCTGTACCTTGCTCGTCCTGCTTTCTACCCTTAATTAGCACATTCCTTTAGATAATATCACCACCTTCAACACCTCTTTGTCCTTTTGTCTGTGACATCTTTTGGTTATCTCCACCTATCACTGGCCCTCTATCCAGCTCTTCTTGTCACACCACAGTCCCCCTTAAACCAGCTTATATTTCACCTCTCTTCTATTTTTACTTAGTTCTGTTGAAGGGTCATTTGGACTCGAAACATTAACTGTGTTCCTCTCCGCAGATGCTGCCAGACCTGCTGAGTTTTTCCAGGTATTTTTGTTTTTGTTTTGGATTTCCAGCATCCGCAGTTTTTTGCTTTTATCTCCCTTTTTTCAAATGGATTAGGAATCATTCGGGCTGCCAACTGTAATTAAATGTATTCCTGGAGGTTTCATCACATGACTTGCTTTTGCCATTAGTTGGCCAACACATCTATCCTCGTGACGTGCTACCTTCCTTCGCCAATTGGAAAGCAAGGAGACTCATTCCCCAACTGGATGATGCTCGACTGTTAGCCAGACAGCCTTTTTGCCCCCATTTTCAATATTCTTATATCTGGCAAAGAGAAATGTTCAAAGAAAATGACAAATAAATCTTTTAATGTCCCTATGATTTTTCTCCAATGTTGTGCAAAGCTGTGTCTTGGAGATTAATCTTCAATTACTAGAGACTCCACATCAATCCTGGAGGATTGGCAACCCTAATCAAGCATCCCCCCCCACAACACCCCGACCAAAAAATACATTTACTAACTAATACTAATAACACCTGAGTAAAAGTACTTTGGCACACTTTCTTTGAGTTTCAGTACCTCAATGTTTAAAAAAAAACTCCCCTCTCTTGAAAAAGGCTGAACTCGCCTGTCACCCACCGCCAGCCTCAGTGACAACTGCAGGTCTACCTGCCACTCTCAGTGCTCCTTTATGTGCGAGGTGAGACAGCCAGCCCACTCTGCACTACGCTTGTGGTAGTCACAGTCCGCTTCCCATCCTGGGTCACACCAAACCACCTCCGGCCATCACTCGTTTGCACACTGCTTGACTACTTTGCAGACCCCCCGGAAAGTCTCTGTCGACCCCAGTTTGAGACAAACTGAAATACAGGCAGAGGACAGGCCCTAATCTCTAGAATTCCATCGCTAGACGTCTCTGCCTCTTACCTCTCTTTCTGTCTTTAAGGTGCTTCTCAAAACATCTTTGACCAAGATTTCAGCCATCTGGTCTAATATCGTCTAATGTAGCTCAGTGTCAAATTTTGCTATATGTTGCTCCTGCAAAATGCCGAGTTGTTTTATTACATTAAAGGCACTATATAAATTCAAGTTGTTGTTGAGGCATCTTCTTGAAAAAAATGTAATCAAAGAAAGTACAGCTATCCATAAAACATGATTTTTAAAAAATAAGACAAAAAATACTGAAAATACACAAATTTCATTTTATATTCATGGGAAGTGGGCTTCGTTAGCTGGGCCAGCATTTAT
Source organism: Cetorhinus maximus (assembly GCF_964194155.1). NCBI lineage: Eukaryota > Metazoa > Chordata > Chondrichthyes > Lamniformes > Cetorhinidae > Cetorhinus > Cetorhinus maximus. Next base: position 110,878,058 of record NC_135891.1, read on the forward strand.
TGCCCATCCCTAGTAGCGTAATTAAGTGGCCTAAAAGTAGAGCAACATAAAGATAAAAGCGAAATACTGCGGATGCTGGAAATCTAGAACAAAAACAAAAATACCTGGAAAAACTCAGCAGGTCTGACAGCATCTGCGGAAAGGGATACAGTTGACGTTTCGAGTTCGTATGACCCTTCATCAGAACTAAGACATATAGAAATGAGACGAAATATAAGCTGGTAGAAGGGGGTGGGACAGGAGAGCTCGATAGAGGGCCAGTGGTAGGTGGAGGCCAAGAAGAGACTGCCAAAGATGTCATAGACAAAATGTCAAAGGGGTGTTGACGGTGGTGATATTATCTAAAGGATGTGCTAATGGGGACATTAAGGGAACCTTAAGGGACATGCCCACATGTCCATCCTTGGCCTGCTGCAATGTTCCAGTGAAGCTCAACACAAACTGGAGGAACAGCACCTCATCTTCCAACTAGGCACTTTACAGCCTTCCGGACTTAATATTGAGTTCAATAATTTCAGATCATAATTCTCTCCTCTATCCCCACTCCCTTTCCGATCCCCACTTTTCCAATAAGTTATCCTTTTTTTACAACTATATTTTTTTCTTTTCCCTCTATTGTTTCATCTCCACCTTTTAGCCCATTTCGATCCCTTCCCCCCCACCCCACCCGCACTAGGGCCATCTGCCACTAGCTTGCTTCCCTTAATATCCCCATTAGCACATCCCTTAGATAATATCACCACCATCAACACCCCTTTGTACTTTTGTCTATGACATCTTTGGCAGTCTCTTCTTGGCCTCCACCTATCACTGGCTCCCTGTCGAGCTCTCCTGTCCCACCCCCTTCTACCAGCTTATGTTTCATCTCATTTCTATATGTCTTAGTTCTGATGGTCATACGGACTTGAAGCATCAACTGTATCCCTCTCTGCAGATGCTGTCAGACCTGCTGAGTTTTTCCAGGTATTTTTGTTTTTGTTCTTGTATTTGGGAAACATAATTAGGTTCAGTATATGAGCAGAAAATTTGAGCTGGGTACTTGACTCAGGGTGGGGGTGTTGGGGGGCTGATAAAACGTGACCTTGCCCACATTAAATGGAAATAAAAAAGTGTCAGACAGAACTATAGAAGAGCAATGGGAAATGCAGGATTTGGATAAGTCTCAAATCACCAGTAAGGGGTATAGTGAAATTTGGGGTTCTATATGTTTGTTTGAATAAACAATTTGATTAAAGTTTAAACATAATACCAAAGTATATAATTCTTAAAGGGTAGAGTTAAGAAAAGGAACTTAACATTGCAGTGTCCCCTGCAATGACCAAGTTCCAAGTACAGCAGTTACTTTGAGAGTCTGATGTCAGGCGCATGAATGACATGTCCTGCCCAACAGAGCTGGTTTTGTGTGATTAGTGCCTTGATACTGGGCATATTGGCTTGCAAGAGGACACTGCTGTTGGACCACCTTTCTTGCTACTGGATTTGGAGGATCTTTCAAAGCCACTGCCAGTGGTACTTCTCCAGGGCTTTGAGGGCCTGCTATAGATTGTCCAAATCTTTGAAGCATACAGGAGCACAGAGAACATTCCTGCCTCATAAACCAGGAACTTAGTTAAGATACAGACAGCATAGCCACCAAGTGATGAAGAAAAACTGGCATTTCTAAAGCGTGTTTCACAACATCCAAATACAATTTACAGCCAATAAATGCACATTTGTAACGTAGGGAAACACAGCAGCCGATTCAGCAAAGTCCCAGAAACAGCAAAGTCCAGATTATGCTATAGCAATGTCAGCCAAGGGATGAATGTGGACTAGAAAATCAGGAAGAATTCCCATATTCTTCTCCATAACATGCCATAGGATCTTATAAATCCCTAAGGAGGCAGCAGGATCTTAGTTACATCTCATCCAAACAGCACACCCCAACACTGTAGCACTCTCAACAGTGAGATATCTGGTCATTGTCACATTGCCATTTGGGGACATTGGCTGCGTGCAAATTGGCTGTCAAGTTTCCCTACATTACCAACATAGACTACTCTTCAAAAATAGTTATGTCTACAACATGCTTTGGATATCCTGAGGTTGTGAGAAGTGCCATATAAAACCAAATATTCTTTCTTTCACCAGGCAGGATAACCCTGGCACTCCACATTGGATGAGTCATTTTTAATATTGCAGTTCAGGCGCAGATGCTGAAAAATCCTACATTTTCTCTCTTCTTTATTCTGGCAAGGCCAGCAGTTGCCCATGCTTGATTGTCCTTGAACTAAGGGCAGTAAAGTGCCAACCATATTGCTGTGGGTCTGGAGTCATATGTAGGCCAAACTAGCTAAGGATGGCACATTTTCTTCCCTCAAGGGACATTAGTGAACTGGATGGATTTTTACAACAATCAATGAAAGCTGTCATGGTCACCAGCACAGAGACTAGCTTCTAGATTTATTTGAATTTAAATTCCACCTGGTGCCACACTGGGATTTGAACCATGTCCCCAGAGCATTGGGCTGGGTCTCTGAGATTACTAGTTTAGTGACATTACCACTACTCCACCATCTCCTATCTCCCCACTGCCTATTATTCCCACAATAATGATGGTGACCCTTTATTGGGAAGAAAAATCACTCGCGAAGTACACTGATGGCGATGAATGCCAGTTTGAGTCAAGCTCTTCCACACAAGCTTAAGTCAGCAGGTTGTTCTCACTGCAAGTTTTTATTGGTACCATTTCTCTACACAATGGCACTGGTTCTGCTCATTCTATCATTGCCATGGTCGGTGAGCTCATACAAAGAGCCAGCAGGCTTTCTCAGCTAACAATGTTGATATAGCTTGAGGTTTAACTGGGCTGGACTTTACATTCGCAAATGGGGCACATTGCTACACGCCCCCCGCCCCCCAAAGCTGACACAAAATTTGGCCTGATGATATATTGTATATTGTTGGCAATACGTCATTACACCAGTCTCCAAATTACAAAGGCAACCTGCCCACCAGTTGGCAATTAACAAGCTATTAAGCTTTATTACAACCCAATCATCTGCAATGTTTCATTCCCCACATTTTTCAGATATCAAACAAGAAAAAGTTTGGGAATCTTTTAGGGCGCAGGGGTGGCCATTGGGACCATGGTTGAATGAACCAGCAGATTCTGCTACAGAAGGTGGCAGCATCTGTATGTTTTAATGACGTATTTAAAAGATCTTTTTTCAGCTTTGATTACAAAATAAAGTCCCTGTACAATTCTGCCATGACTGGCTTTCTGTTCACGGTGGTACCGGCCTACAGTGATTAGGTAGAGCCCCTTTGGCACCAATCATTGGCTTCCTTCTTGCCAAACAGCGACTAATTGGCCGTCGACACTTGATTGAACATGCTGATAGTGGGGGCAATTTTCCATTCTACCTCCCTCACGCGGCCATGATATGGAAAATTCAGTCCACTGTGTCCTATATCACTTTTGCTAACCACACCGTTTTAATTTGGGCTGTTCCACCTTGCTGCACTGAATCCTTTGTGGCATTCTTAAATTTTCCATTTAGACATAGAGATAAACCACTAGCTGGAGAGCCAAGGACTAGAGAGCATAATTTAAAAATTAGAACCAGACCTTTCAGTAGTGAAATAAAAGCAAAAAACGGCAGATGCTGGAAATCCAAAACAAAAACAAAAACACCTGGAGAAACTCAGCAGGTCTGACAGCATCTGCAGAGAGAAACAGAGTTAACATTTTGAGTCTGTATGACTCTTCAACAGAACTAAGGAAAAATAGAAAAGAGGTGAAATATAAGCTGGTTTAGCTTATATTTCACCTCTTTTCTATTTTTCCTTAGTTCTGTTGAAGAGTCATACGGACTCGAAACGTTAACTGTGTTCCTCTCCGCAGATGCTGTCAGACCTTTCAGTAGTGAAGTTAGAAAACACTTAGGTACACAAAAGGTGGTAGAAGTTTAGAACTCTCTTCTGCAAAAGGTATTGGATCAATTGTTCATTTCATATCTGAGATTGATAGATTTTTGTTAATCAAAGGAAAAAGGGATGTGGAAGAGGTATGTGGTGTTAGATAGTAGTTACGTAATGTTCTCAGCAAATGGCTGAATAGGCTCGAGAGGCTAAATAGATAACTCGTGATCCTATTTAGATGGTATATCCTAAGTCATATCTGTCTGGCCTCAATGCTCATCGTTTTCATAGACGTCAGGATCTCACACTTCAGTGCAACACTGAGGACAGTGTTGCACTGGTCAGTGGTCCCGTCCCATCTTTCAGACGATATCTGCCTGTACTTTGAGAAAGTCAATTATGTTGGCAGTAGCATTGCAGATTGTATAGAGTAACATCTTTCATTTGCTCAAGGTCTTATTTTGTGTTTGTTCTATTCACAACTCACGATATGTCAAATAGATTGACACACATGGCTGGAATGTCATGTACCAATTGGCCCAGCATTTTGTTGTGCATAACTCAATTTCTATAACTTAGCAATAAGGCTAAGCTATGAAAAGCAAGTTATACACATATTTATAAGTTGGATGCTTAAAAACGTTATTCTCAAAAAAGTCCCGTAAGTGCAAGTTTTCCCTTTCTTCACTCAAGCTATGTTTAATTTAATTTTTCTAAGACACTAGAGGTTCCATCTGGTACCTGTGCATGTCAGAAATTCTGGGGATACAATTGTCAGCATTTGGATTATACAACAACGCCAGGTGGAGTAGCACACCTGAGGACAGGACAACACCGTGCTACCTGCCAACAACTTAGTCAAGGCCAATACAGAAATAGCTACTTTGGGAAAGAACCAACATCCACAAAGTCATTCCCAACCTGAAGTTAATACATTTGGGTGAAAAAGCCAGTGATTCGCACCAACTTTAGCAATGCTTCAGAATAAAACTAAAAAATGTTTCAGAAAACTGACAGGAATGAGCCAGGAACAGTTGCATTTCTCAGACTCGGGTGGGCTCTGTTCACTATCATGTCCTTATTTCTGTTGTGATTTAAATATCGTAAAACCAACCAATTCTGAACTAGCTACAGATGCATATCTTAAATAGAGTCCTTAATGAAATACACAAAAATCAGTCAGAGGTCAGATCATTTAAACGAAATGTGCTCTCTTTATTTAAACCAGGGGTCATCTGTCTTTATTTTGCAGTTTATTCTACAGCCATTCTTAAGGGAAATCTACATCTTAAATTAAAAAATAAGTCAGATGTAAATAGTACAAAATTTCTCCTAAAAATTGCAACGTCTGTGTTCAAATGTTTCAATTTTAAACATAAAAGTATACTAGGGTAAAACAAAGGCTTAAAGTAACAAATCAAAAAAAAATGAAATCAGGAGTTATATGGTACAGCAGAATATTTCTCCTAAACCTTGCAACACTCAGAGCACAAAGAGGTCATTTGTGCTGTTGGGAAGAGGAGAATAAATTTTTTCAAAAATGCAGTCCAAAGCCCACAGCGTATCCTTCAAACTCCTTTTAAATTTTTTTTGTTGTTTTTGTAATATAATCAAGTGATTGTCACAAAAGAGTCACAAAATTAAGGAATTCCTGGTCAAGTTTACACCAGAATATACTCCTTTATTTTTTTCCCTGCCATGGTTTTAACGCCTGTAAGGATGGAACCCCTGAGCATTGTGGTTCTGACCGCGGGCAAATCCACCCGGTGCAGATGGTGGAGCCCCTGGAGGCGCTGGTGCCGAGGGTCCTCCATATGAGGGAGCTGGCTGATTTGGATCCGAGAAACCTGGGGCCTGGCCAAAACCACTCATATCTTGCCCATAACCTATTAAACAAATAGAACAGAAAAGTTATGACTGTTTAGAGGAAAGATGCAAACTAAAGTCAGCATTAACTATACAGAAAGCAACTTGTGAAAAATCAAACTTAATTTTGCATAGTTAGATCATCCTTGTACCAGCACAACAAATATTCAACTGATTTAGCATTACTCTCCCATTTAAAAGAAAACTGAGCAAGGACTACATCCTACTTAAACTACTCATCTTTGAAGCAAGGCAATTCAAAGTCTATGCAACACCTACCTGCTGCACTATATCCCTGCTCAGCCTGACCGTAAGTCTGAGAAGGATGCGTGGGTCTGTAGCCTGAAGGATCCTGAGGATAGTTACCCATGCCTATTAGGGAGATGAGGAAACCAGGATGACTACCTCAGTAAGCCTGAGCCTGCTTCAATTCACGGCATAGATGCATCAGGTCACCAGCGGTATAGGGATGCACAGAAATGCCAATGAAATAGAAATGCATTTAAGCAGACGTTTGGTCAATCTGATATTCCACATAGGAAAATTGTGGCAACGAACTATATCAATATATAAAATTAAAACAAACTGTGCCTAAGTTAGCAATAGGGATTGCGCCCCATGGACAAGAACCTTTAGTGAATGTAGTACAGCCTGTAGAAAAGGTACTGAGCTGCACAGTGTATTTGGATACAGGGAGAGAACAAACCAAAATAGCGATTAAATGAGCAGAGGTTATTTTAGTGAATTACATGCTTTGGTTCAGCTACATCCAAATGAGTAAATAAATTTAAAAATCTGAATGCATTGCCAGATAAAGCAAATATCACAGCACCTTTCTTCAAGGGCTCTGTTATATTAGTTTTAAAATACAAACTTTTAAAACTAACCATTACTAACAAAATAATCAGAAGTTGACACCTGAATATTGTCATTTGCAATTGCCAATTTAACATGGAGTCTTTTTCATAGGTTGAAGCCCTTGATAAATCACTATTTTCTTTTTTAAATGGCCCCGTTCCAATTTATTCAGATCCTGGAAATCTTACAGCAATTTTCCACCTCAAAAAATATAATCTGGCTGAAGCAGAAACTCTGCTTACTCAAGAGACGGGAAGTCAGGTTTTACATCTAGAACAAAAAGCAAGGAGCTGCATTTAGCCAGGTAAGAGAGGAAGCAGACGGACCCAGGTTAAGATTCAGATCAAGAACAGTAGAGAGACCAACAGCTGGGTTAGAAACTCTGACATTCAAAGATACAACATTTTTTTTGACGGGGTGGTAAAGGGAGGAACAGACAAAAGTAGAAATCAGGAGACATGGAATTGAAAACTACAACACTGCATTGATGTAAAAAAATGTGAACGACTACTTATCATGTAAGCTTATGTTTTTTGCTAGTAATTTTCCCCTTGTAGGTTATGTCTCTGCTCTGTCCCTAACAGGAGATCTCACATCCATGAACAGTTATGAAATGCTAGAAAGGGATGATCTAATTCAACCCACCATTCTTTACCTCCTTGTCTTCTTACTTCAAAAATATGCATTGAAGGGGGTTGTGTTCTTTTCTAATCCTACAGCACCTCAAAATCCTACACTACTTGTTACCTACCATACTGGTTGTACCCAGGGAATTCGGGCTATCCAACAGGTGGTTTGCTCATGTCCTGAGGTGTCTGTGTTGCTGGTGGACAGCCCACCTGTCCTGCTCCTGGTGTGGCAGGGAGTGCTGGTATTCCAAGTAAACACATGTATTGATATATGAATTTCATCAAAAACATTGCTTTGACCAGACACCCCAATATTTTTGATATGTTTGCAATGTGACAGGCAACCTTTTTCCTCCATACTTCCAACTCAAAATCCTACAACATATAGCCTAAAACTTGCTTATTTTTCCTTGTTCTGCAGAAATGAAAGATTAAAAACATACCATATTGTGGAGGTGCACCAAAACCCTGAGGTGGTGCAAATCCTCCTGGAGGCGGCTGTGGAACTACATAGGGATTAAAGTGAGGAGGCTGCGGAGGGGCTCCTGGAGGCAGCAGCAGCCCATACCCCTCTGAAAAACACAAATAAACAGCCAAAGATGTAAAGAGAGTGTGTTTTCCCCTCAAGCGTGATACCAAGCATTATTCATATTAGCTTTAAAAAAAATGAAACTTACCCATTGATGGACCAGGTGACATCCACATACCTGAAAAACATACAATACTTAAAACCAAGCCAGCGTTCATTTACTATAATTATTCCTCAAAGGTCTGAAGGGACGTTGTTATAACTGGCACTAAATATAAAATAATCTACATTCAAACCAGTTTAATAGTTTGTGCTAATTCATAAACACCTATTTAGACAATCCAATCTGCAGAAATTCTAAAGTAACAGTGTTTCAGCTGAATCACAATATCCTGAAGCACAACAGCAACAGGATGCTTGGAACAGCTCAAGTTATTTTATGCCTTTTTTGACGCCTCACTCATCTGTATTAAAGGATTAAGTGGGCAACACAAAAGGCAACACTCTTTCCATCTGCTATGCCACACCACATAAACAATGGTAGCTTTGTCAAAATTATGATTGTTCACATTTAATGTTAAAAGTACCACACAGCCATCTAATTTCTACTGATTAAAAAAAATGCAACATTTTTTCTATATTGGTTAACACACAGCCACTGAGCAACTTGGATGACAGAGACAAGAGAAAAAGCAGTAGAAAGAAGAGACCTGATAACTTTGCATTTCTCACTTCCTAAATCATTTAATTTAACAGGAATTGCCACACCATTAAAAATAATTTAACAACCCAACCGCTCCAATGTTGTTCACAGAGGCAAACAGCCTCTTTCAGGAGAAGTTCAACCACCACATGCAAAAAGGAATTTCTTGCATCCCTTGCTAAATGACACCCAGGTTAGTATGCAAGAATCAGAGCATCATTCACATGATGTTCCATTACTTTGTGCACACAGGGAGTCGTTCAGAGCAAACCTGCAATTCTTTGCCCCAAGGCAGTGTTGAGGACCCAAGCAAGGCCACTGTAACATACAATAAGGGGATCTGAGCCAAAGATCAAAGGAGGGAAGGAGGGGCTTCAGCAATGCAGTAGATTATGCATGATAAATATATTCATACAAAAAATCTTTAGGTTCCAGCCTACTGCAATGGGAAGTGAGAAAGATACCAAGTTCCAGATCTGAAAAATAATCACTTTAAGTCAAGCAATACTGGAATTTATTTTATTTGCACAACGTTTCCATCGTATACTATTTACTTCAGAGGAGTGAGCGGCTCAGATACCAGGTCTGCCGTGCTTCACAGGCTTGTAGGTGATAGAGAACTCTCCGAGATAACTGCCAATAATTTCAGGCTGAAAAAGAAAAAAAGTCATAAAATTAACCAAAGAATTCCATACATTGTAAATTAATCTCCGCAATTACATCAGGGAGTTCAAGACATAGCTGAACTGGGCTAACATCCAATGTTATTTCCATTAAAAAAAAGATCAGGTTAGGAGGAAAACTGTTTTAATATAAAAATATTAATGTACTAAACACTAATGTAAGTGTTTAGTTAGGTAAATGAAATAACTTATCCTGGACTAATGAAGATGGAAAGTGCTTTACCACCCATCTGCTCTGCTTAACATGACATTTTACAGTTTGTGAAACTTTCATTGCAAAGGTAAGTGAAAACAAACTTTTTCTTTTAACTAGCAGCTTAAGTGCGGGAGAAATTGCTTTCAACACAGGGTACATTCAACACTAGAATACAAATATCTCATTTGCCAATAAAGGACTGGAAATTTAAACGAAACGATGAAGAGGTCCTGCCGCCCCTTTATTTACCTTCATTTTAAATAAATACGTGGGCCTCATTCCCATTTCATAAACCCGCTGCACAACTCAGTTGTGTGGAAGTTTGTATATTAGTGACAATGAAACGGTCTTGTTTTGTTACTGTCACTGGCATTGTGAAATACACACATTGCTTTTACACAAGAGTAAACTAAATCGCTACCCAGCGGCCTGTTTTGCCATCTAAATAAGTCATTGAGGAAAGAGGTTTTACACTGGAATGAATGTCTGGTGTCAAAAGCCACTTATCAGTGCTCCACAATAAAAGCAACTGGCAAAGATCAAGAGGGATTCAATTCCAATTTTTTGTAGGCAAGATATAACTCCTTCACATTGCACTACCCAGTGGCAGATTAGAGAATAACACCAGCAACAGCTCCACACAGTGGTAACCTTGCCCATGCTGTAGTTCTGCAAAAACGGCCAGAGTTTCACCTAGGCAGCTCTCTTCATCACAGCAACAGAATACTACATCACAGATTGGGGCAGCCATCCCATCAAACCTGTAGCTATAATTTTTTTCCATATGCCACCAAGACATTCTCCATACCTTATTACCACCAACTATTTTTTATTTCCTTTTAAAGTACATGCTGGATTTTAATAATTGTTTGCAGCATAGAATTCCACAATGGTCAGATTTCAGTCTATCCATTATCAGATTTCTAAATTAGTGTCATTTCTGCTGGCGTATACCAATAAAAACAAAGCTTTTACTGCAATGATCTGCCACTTTCTTTTGGTTAGCTGCACTGTCATAGCTTTGCAGAAATCTCCATAGGTAGTCAGCTTCCAGTGGGCCTTAATCGTTGCATGTACCACATGGAAATTTTAAAAACCACTGGTGTAGATTGACCAATGCCTTGGGCAAAGTCAAGCATGATGTCCATAAAAACAATAAATTGTTAAACAGACTTTAAAAATGGGCATTTTTGGAACGTAAGCATCGCTAGCAAGGTCAGCATTTATTGCCCAATCCAAATTATCCACGAGAAAGTGATGATGAGCATTCACCTTGAATTGCAGCAGATTAAAAGATTCTCCCACAGCGCTATTACTTAAGAGTTCCAGGATTTTGACCCAGCGACAATCAATGAACAGCAATAAAGGTCTACAATGTGACCAGCAGAGAAAACTGGAGGCAATGGTGTTCCCATGTGTCTGCAGTCCTCCCTATGTCCTTCTGGATGGCAGAATTCACATCTTTGCGAGGTGCTGCCAAAGAAGCTTTGGTGAGCTGTTGTAGTGCATGCTGTAGATGGTGTACACAGTAGCCACGGTCCACCAGTGTTGATGGGAATGACTGTTTAGATAAATTGGCATATTAGAAATGTCTAACTTGATTGTGTAGCATTATGACGACTTGAGAAGCCAGACAGATCCTCTGATGTTGATGTTAGTATGCAAGTTAAGAGACAGAAAGGGTCCAAGGCATGATCCTTGCAAAACTTCAGCATCACCATACAACTCTAAACCCACATACATTTTCCAGGTGTCAAAATCAGCTTGTCCAAATTTTTCCCCATTCAAGTCGTGGCAATGTTTCATGGGAACAAGGCTGTAATTATGGATGTAATTACAGTGAATAAGGACAATGAATAGGAGGTTCAACTGTCCTATAAAAGATTGAGAAGGAGAGCTTTTGTGTGGGTCCGTAGCCTGAAGGATCCTGGGGATAGTTACCCATGCTTATTAGGGAGATAAGGAAACCAGGATGACTTCCCCAGTAAGCGTGAGCCTGTTTCACTCCGCGGCATAAATGCATTAGGTCACCGGTAGTATATGGATGCACAGAAATGCCAGTGAAATAGAAATACATTTAAGCAGATGTTTGGTCAATTTGTTATTCTATATAGGTAAATTGTGGCAACAAGCTATCAATATATAAAATTAAAGCAAACTGTGTCTAAGTTAGCAATAGGGATTGCCCCATGGACAAGAATCTTTAGCGAATGTAGTACAGCCTATAGAAAAAGGTACTGAGCTGCTGTGTATTTGAATATAGGGAGATAACAAACGTGCACCCTATAACTGATTAAACGAGCAGAGATTGTTTTAGTGAATTACATGCTTGGGTTCAGCTACTTCCAAATGAGTAAGTAAATAAATAAATAAATAATCTGAATACATTGCCATATGAAGCAAATATCAGGCATCTTTCTTCAAGGGCTCCGTTGTATTAGTTTTAAAATACAATTTTTTAAAAAACTGAACATTACTACCAACATAATCATGAGTTGACAACTGAATATTGTCATTTCTATTTGATGATGTAACATGGAGTCTTTTTCATAGATTGAAGCCCTTACCATATTGTGGAGGTGCACCAAAACCCTGTCCAAATCCCTGAGGTGGGGCAAATCCTCCTGGAGGCGGCTGTGGAACTACATAGGGATTAAAGTGGGGAGGCTGAGAAGGGGCACCCCTCCCTCCTGGAGGCGGCAACAGCCCATACCCCCCTGAAAAACACAAATAAACAGCCAAAGATGTAAAGAGAGAGTTTGTTTTCCCTTCAAGCGTGATACCAAGCATTATTCATATTAGCTTTTTAAAAAAAAACTTACCCATTCATTGACCAGGTGACATCCACATACCTGAAAAACATACAATACTTAAAACCAAGCCAGCGTTCATTTACTATAATTATTCCTCAAAGGTCTGAAGGGACGTTGTTATAACTGGCACTAAATATAAAATAATCTACATTCAAACCAGTTTAATAGTTTGTGCTAATTCATAAACACCTATTTAGACAATCCAATCTGCAGAAATTCTAAAGTAACAGTGTTTCAGCTGAATCACAATATCCTGAAGCACAACAGCAACAGGATGCTTGGAACAGCTCAAGTTATTTTATGCCTTTTTTGACGCCTCACTCATCTGTATTAAAGGATTAAGTGGGCAACACAAAAGGCAACACTCTTTCCATCTGCTATGCAACACCACATAAACAATGGTAGCTTTGTCAAAATTATGATTGTTTGCATTTAATACTCAAAGTACCTCACAGCCAGCTAATTTCTGCTGAGTAAACAAATGCAGCATTTTTTCTATATTGGTTAACACACAGACACTGAACATCTTGGATGACAGTGACAAGAGTAAAAGCAGTAGAATCAAGGAATCCGATAAATTTTCTATTTCTCACTTCCTAATCATTTCATTTCTTAAGAGCGATTGTCACACGATTAAAAATAATTTAACAACTCAACCGCTCTAATGTTGCTCACAGAGGCAATCAGCCTCTTTCAGTTGAAGTTCAACCTCCACACGCAAAAAGGAATTTCTTGCACCCACTTGGTAAATGACACCCAGATTAGTCTCCAAGAAACCAAGCAGCATTCACATGGTGTGCCATTACTTTTTGCACACGGAGTTGTTGTGAGCAAACATGCAATTTTTTGCCCCAAGGCAGTGTTGAGAACCTAAGCAAGGCCACTGTAACAAAAAGGGAAAGGGCTTCTGAGCCAAAGATCAAAGGAGGGAAGGAGGAGCTTCAGCAATGCAGTAGATTATGCATGATACATATATTCATACAAAATATCTTTAGGTTCCAGCCTATTGCAAAAAGGAGTGAGAAAGCTACTTAGTTCCGGATCTGGAAAAAATAAGCACCAAGTCAATTGGTACTGGAATTAATTTTATTACACAATATTTCCAACGTATAATGTTTACTTCAGGAGGATGAACCTGGAGGATTGAGTGGCTCCAATGCCAGGTCTGCCGTGTTTAACAGGCTTGTAGGTGATGGGAGAACGCTCCAAGATAACGTCCAATCATTTCAGACTGAAAAAGGAAAAAAAAAAGACAAAAATCAACCAACGAGTTCCATACATTATAAATTAATCTTCACAATTATAGACACAGCTGGACTGGGCCAACATCCAATGTTCTTTCTGTTAAAAAAAAGGGATCCATCAGGTTAAGAGGAAAACTGTTTCAATATCAAGATATTAATGTACTAAACATAGTTGTGATTTGCAAACATTCTTTCACCTTGCCAATGTGCAACAAAACGAAACAAAATTAAATTGCTGCTCAATCTCTCCCTCTTTTCTAAGGAGGACCCATATGCCACCAGTGTTTAAAGCAGCTATAACATTGGCTTCAGAAATGAGACGGCACTATGAACTGGACACGAGGGAAATGCAGAGGCAGCAGAAATGTAAAAGCCAGTAATTATGTTAGTCATATGTGACAAATATAAAATCCCACAAATTAGGTTAAAAAATTATGCAGTCATAATTGGGTATTGTTTAGTTAGGTGAATGAAATAACTTCTCCTGGACTAATGAAGGTAGAAAGTGCTTTACTACCCATCTGCTCTGCTTGACATGACATTTTACAGTTTGTGAAACTTTCATTCCAGAGGTAAGTGAAAAAAAATGTTTTTTCTTTTAAATAGCAGCTTAGGTGAGGGAGAAATTGCTTTCAACACAGGGTACATCTACACTAGAATACAAATATCTCCTTTGCCAATAAAGGAATGAGGTATTTTGTTCAGCATCCAAGGTGCTGGCCCACTCAGTACAGATCAACTGAAGTTGATCAACGCTCCCTACTGACTGTAGGGATCAAAATGAGCTGTCAGGTACAAGCTTTAAACGTCAAACGGGAGGACTGGAAATTTAAACGAAATGATGGAGAGGTCAAAACACCCCTTTATTTACCTTCATTTTAAACAAATACAATGTGGGCCTCATCCCCATTTCATAAACCCGCTGCACAACTCAGTTTTGTGTGGTTTATATATTAGTGAGGATAAAACGGTCTTGTTTTCAGTTACTGTCACCCGCATTGTTGAAATACGCACATTGCTTTTACGCAAGCATAAACTAAGTCGCTACCCAGCAGCCTGTTTTGCCATCTAAATAAGTCATGAGGAAAGAGGTTTTATACTGTAATGCACGTCTCTGGTGTTAAAAGCCACTTATCAGTGCTCCACACTAAAAGCAACTAGCAAAGATCAATTTTTTGTAGGCAAGATATAACTCCTTCACATTGCACTACCCAGTGGCAATTTAGAGGATAACACCAGCAACAGCTCCACACAGTGGTAACCTTGCCCATGCTGTAGGTCTGCAAAAAAAGTCCCAAGAGTTTCATCTAGGCAGCTCTCCCCATCACAGCAACAGAATGCTACATCACAGATTGGGGCAGCCATCCCATCAAACCTGTACCTATAATTTTTTTTCCATATGCCACCAAGACATGCTCTGTACCTTATTACCACCAACTTTTTTTATTTTGGAGGTGCTGCCAAAGAAGCTTTGGTGAGCTGTTGGTAGTGCATGCTGTAGATGGTGTACACAGCAGCCACGGTCCACCAGTGGTGAATGGAATGATTGTTTAGACACATTTTGACATATTATAAACCTCCAATTTGATCTGCATCAATTTGCAAGGCAGCCTTTTCAGGTTGGGGAGGGTTTTGGCCAGATACACAATATCTGAGCCGAATAAGGGGAGGCGGTGGCATAGTGCTATTCTCACTAGCCTAGTATTTCAGAGACCCAGGTTCGAAGCCCACCACGGCAGATGGTGGAATTTAAGTCCAATAAATATCTGGAATTAAAAGTCTAATGACAAACATGAATCCATTGTTGAATGTTTTAAAAACCCATCTGGTTCACTAATGTCCTTTAGGGAAGGAAATCTGCCATCCTTACCTGGTCTGGCCTACATGTGACTCCAGATCCACGGCTATGTGGTTGACGCTTAAATGCAATTAGGGATAGGCAATAATTGCTGGCCTAGCCAGTGATGCCCATATGCCATGAACAAATTTTTAAAAATGGATGGCAGGCTCAGAGGCAGCAAGTTGATTGATCACTAAAAAATTTTTTTTATCTATAAAAGGTCCATCACTGGAAAATGGAAACGTCCATTCAGAAATCTCAGCACAAGATTTATTTTGCTGTGGGTGTATTTCAGCTTCTGGTGCCAGTAATTAGGGTCAGAATGTGGACATCACTGCGAAGGCCAGCACTTGTTGCACATCCCTAATTGCTACAACTGAACGGTTTGCTAGGCCATTTCAGAGGGCAATTAAGAGTCAACCACATTGCTATGGGTCTGGAGTCACATGTAGACTAGACCAGGTCAGGGCAGATTTCCTACCCTAAAGAACATTAGTGACTCAAATGGGTTTTTATAACAATTGATGATAACTTTGTGGTCACCAATGCTGAAACTAGCTTTCAATTCCAGATCTTTATTAACTAATCACACTTATTAATTCCTTGAATTTAAATTACACCAGCTATCATGGTGGGAATCAGACCCGTATCCCCAAAGCATAATCCTTGGCCTCTGGATTACTAGCCCAGTGACATTACTGTTACACTACCATCATCTATTTGCCATCTCAAGTCACCATCATAAGGGTCTGTGCATCAATGCCACATCATTTATATGGCAAGTAACTACAGAAACATATTCAGTTTTCTTTTTTTTTTAAGCAAGGCTGCTCACCCTTTCTTTTTATAACTAACCAGTAGGGTATATTTAATTGTCTCAGGTGGACTCTGGCTCTGATTAATGCTTCTTTTGTGTGTCTGCTGAGTTAGTTCATCTCACCTAAAACAACATCATAGTAGGCATCACCATTTGGAGAAATACTAGAAGTGAAGAAAAAATTGTGGGAAAAGGGCAGAGGCATATGATTAATTGGGTAACCCTCCCAAAGAACCGGAAAAGGCACAATGGGCCAAACGGCCTCAATGGCACAGGCACCAAAGGCCAAACAGCCTTTGTGTGCTATACCATTCTATGTTTACAGCATCCTCCCCAGTGGCATTGCTTAAGGTTACAATTACATATCCCCAATTACTGGTACCAGAAGCTGAAATATACACACAGCAGAAAAAAATCTTTAACATTGCTGAAGAGAGGCATGTTATCAAAGCTTTTTGTCTTGCACTCATCAGGACAAACGCAAGAATGACATGTCAACCAATCATCACCCTTTTCTCCTGTGGTGTAAATTGTTGTGAGCGTTTGAAATTTGGCATCTTTGCATTTGTCCTGATGAGTGCAAGACAGAAAATTTTGACATTTCTCTTTTCAGCAATGATAAAAAATCTTATGCTGAGACTTCTGAATGGATGTTTCTGTCTACCAATACAATGTCAATTAATGCAGCACAGGATCATATGAATAGCCTTTGGTATTGTATTCTGCATATGCAAAATATTTTTAAAATTACTTAATAAATAAATGACTAAATAAAGCCATAAGCAAATTTACCTCACCTTGATTTCAACCTGGTTAAAGGTTTAACCATTGTACACACCAACCACGCTGCCGACCATCTCTGGGAGGATAACCGTATCCCAAGATGAGTCTTGACAACCTCTGGTTTCTCCATCGGAGGGGCTTCCTTTTTCGCCTTGTGCAGCTTTTTCAGGAGGGACTGCTGTTTGCGGCGAAGGCCTCTGTTCACACGCCTACACTAACAGGCACAGTACAACTGCATCAGCTGTTCACTGAAAACAAGGACAAAAACTCAGACTGTCGGAATTCCAGACTATACGCTCACTAAAACAGAACTGAGGTTTAGTGTAGTTTGCAATCGGATTAGGCACTTCTGGTTCCTTAACCATTTCAAAATTCACGCAAACCAGACTATATAACACCTTAGCATTAAATATATGCTGTGCTTCCAAGTGAGACACAGGTTCAGATGGTAGCATTAATTGGAGACAAAAAATTGTGGGTTCAAGCCTTGGTTCAGAATTTGAGAATGTGATCTTAACGTTTCAGTGCAGTACTGAGGGACTGCTTTGACAGAACAGTCATCTTTCAAGTGTTTGCTATTTGCAGGACCTTGTGTGCAGTTTGTTGCAATTTCATCAAGCTTTCTTTCAATTATTCCCCCAATCTGAGGGGAAAATAAAGACACATATTGCAATATGAAGTCAAAAAAAGGGCGCACAACCCTGATTTTGCACACGCCATCTAGCTTTCCCTCTCCCTGGTGAAAAGGAAAACTGCACATATACGGACCTGGTGCATCACTTCAATTCTGCCAAACATTTTTTTCTGGCCTTGAGCAGGCTGATCAGTTTTCAGTCTGCTGCCAAACCTTTCCCAGTGTCTATCCAGGAAAGTCTGCAATTGGAAAAATGTGACCAACAGGATCTCTGAGCAATTGTACAAGCAGCTATTCTTTTTTAAAAAAATATAAAATGCTGTATAGCTTCAAAACTCGAAACTGAATTCACTACACTGCATATAACTTGGGCAGATACAGGCATGCTATAATCAACACATTACAGCTGGGAAAATAACATGCGTTGCACATTTCTCAAACATCTCACTATTTCACATGACTTCAAAAAAGTGCACAAGATTTCACAGGCAGCAATGAATATCAGCACATAAATTTCATTTTCCAACTGGCACCAACACTCCCAGCACCTACCAACCCCCTGCCCCTGCAAACCCAGATTCCATGATTACCAAATATCCATTCATCTGTTGACCTGTACAACTTAGCTTCTCTCTCTGCATATACACATTAGTAAGGTGTTCTTATTGTGTCCCCCATGGCTCAGTTGGCAGCACTTTGGCCTGACTCACATGGCTCCAGGTTTAAGTCCTACCCCAGCGCAAAATTCAAGTTGACATTCTGAAAAGGTGCTGTCTTTCGGATGAGATTTTCAACTGAATTTCAGGTGGATGTAAAAAGTCCCACAGTGCAATCTCAAAGAGGGGCAGGGGAGTTTTCCCCAGTGTCCTGGCCAATATTTTTCTCTCAGTCAACATCACAAAAACTGATCATCTGGTCATTATCATACTGCTGATCCTGACAGCTTGCTATGCACAAATTTGTTGCCACTTTACGACAGAGGGTTAGACTGACGAAAGTAATTGATTGTGTAAAGTGCTTTGAGACAGTGGTTGTAAGAAGTTAATTCAATGCAAGTCTCCTTTTCTGATAAAATTGTACCAATTTATTTTGGTAAAAGTCAGTGTTTCCCAAGATAGGACAAGGGGGGCAGCAATAACCAGATGTTGCGCACCCCTCAACCCCAAAGTTTCAAACCAGCAAAGTTGAAACTTGCCAAAAACATGTTCTATTGCATGGCCAGACAGCCTTCCTCCATGTATATACCGGGCATAACTGAAATTACTTATTTAGCACAATGCAACTTACTAGGGCATGTTGAGGAGCTGATCCAGGTCAACACCTCTGTAGGTAAATTTCCTGAAAGTTCTTTTCTTCCTCTGTTCTACTTGGTCAGCCTATGTTCAAAAACAATATATAGGAAATTACAACATAGAACAACCGCTACTATGGAAACATAAGGAACTCCGGCCCATCTCCCGCGCATCCGCCCTCACGCCTTCTCCTCCCTCCCAGAAACATGACAGGGTCCCCCTTGTCCTCACTTATCACCCCACCAGCCTCCGCATTCAAAGGATCATCCTCCGCCATTTACACCAACTCCAGCATGATGCCACCACCAAACACATCTTCCCTTCAACCCCCCGGCAGCATTCCGTAGGGATCGTTCCCTCCGTGACACCCTGGTCCACTCCTCCATCACCCCCTACTCCTCAACCCCCTCCTACGGCACCTCCCCATGCAAATGCAGAATATGCAACACCTGCCCCTTCACTTCCTCTCTCTCACCGTCCAAGGGCCCAAACACTCCTTTCAAGTGAAGCAGCATTTCACTTGCACTTCCCTCAACTTAGTCTGCTGCAGTCGTTGCTCCCAATGCTGTTTTTTCTACATTGGAGAGACCAAACGCAGACTGGGTGACCGCTTTGCAGAACACCTTTGGTCTGTCCGCAAGCATTACCCAGACCTCCCTGTCGCTTGCCATTTTAACACTCCACCCTGCTCTCTTGCCCACGTGTCTGTCCTTGGCTTGCTGCATTGTTCCAGTGAAGCCCAATGCAAACTGGAGGAACAGCACCTCATCTTCCGACCAGGCACTTTACAGCCTTCCGGACTGAATATTGGGTTCAACAATTTTAGATCTTGAACACCCTCCCCCATCCCCACCCCCATTTCCGTTTCTTCCCCCCCCCTTTTTGTTTTTTCCAATAATTTATATAGATTTTTCTTTTCCCACCTATTTCCATTATTTTTAAATGTATTTCCACCCATCGTTTATCTATACCTTTTATGACCTTTTAGTCTTATTTCACCCCACCCCCACTAGAGCTATCTGTACCTTCTCCAGAAACTCCAGACATCAGGGGCTGGATTCCAGCGCTAAACTCAACTGACAATTTCAAAGCCAGCTGGTTCTGACATCAGAGATAAAAATAGAGCTATCTTCTCCGCCGATGCTGCCAGACCTGCTGAGTTTTTCCAGGTATTTCTGTTTTTGTTTTGGATTTCCAGCATCCGCAGTTTTTTGTTTTTATAGCTATCTGTACCTTGCTCGTCCTGCTCTCCACTCTTAATTAGCACATTCCTTTAGATAATACTACCACCTTTAACACTTCTTTGTTCTTTTGTCTGTGACATCTTTTGGTTATCTCCTCCTATCACTGGCTGCTTGTCCCAACAACCCCCCCCCCCCCCCCACCCTCCCCAAACCAGCTTATATTTCACCCCTTTCCTATTTTTACTTAGTTCTATTTAAGGGTCATGAGGACTCGAAACGTCAACTGTGCTCTTCTCCGCCAATGCTGCCTGACCTGCTGAGTTTTTCCAGGTATTTCTGTTTTTGTTAAGGAACCCTCACTCTGGTCTCAGGCACATTAGAGAGAATGTGCTGTTGGTCAGTGGGGACAATCTACTTTTCCAGAGGGAAACAATGAATGGTGCGGTGTAAAGTACATCGAAAAACACCATCAACTTTCACATTTTTCTCTGTTTAAAAATGTTTGATGCTTCCCCAACAACAGGTCCTGGTTTAAAAGGTCTCGCCATCAGTTCTCATTTCTCTCTCTCAACAGTTCGTTGATGTTGATAACTCGGTTGTATATTTTTTTTTAGATGTTACACAAGGTCCCAGAATCAGGACAGTGCAGCCTTGTCGATGTTGCCTTTGGGGAAACTCCAGGCATCAGGGGCTGGATTCCAGCGCTAAACTCAACTGACGATTTCAAAGCCGGCCGGTTCTGACATTAAAGTCACTGCGGCACCAACTCTTAACCTTTCCACCTCCCCAAGTATGAAGGCAACCGGGCCAATTTTTTAAAAAACTGTCCTTTCCCAAACTTAAGGAGTAACCGCCGCTGCCGCATATTACACGTTCATTTGGGTCAGCCTGCGGCCCACAGAGACCTGCACCCGGTTCGATTAACATTAAACCGAATTTCTCCAGACAATAACCGGTGAATCTTATAGCTTAGACTCCGCTCTACAACATCTTTGCCGATACGGCAGCTCTGGCGTTAATCTGAGAGCGGATTAACAAGGATTGTGTTGGACTCTCTGAGCACCGCCATCTGCAAACACCCACCATTTTCACCCGGTCTCGCTGGAAAGGACAAACCTCGTTTCCGCTGCGGCAAATATCGCGGGATTTGGGCCTGGATTGGGAGGGGAGGAGCCATTGGCCCACCGCGCGTGCGCACACCCACCTGACTCTCTGATCCAGCGCAGAGGCTTGGACTTGTTCTGGTTGAAGAGCCCCTTTTTTCAAATGGATCAGTAATCATTAGGGGGAAGAGTGTCCTGCAGTCAGATCTTATTGAAAATAACAGGTCTGGCCGATGGGGAAAGGTCACTGTCTAAGACCTTTCTGCCATAGCACAGGAGCGCAGTCTCAATCAATGTGTGGGAATCAGATAGCTTCCCTATTAAACCTGGAGTCAGGCAGGGCTGCCCTCTCTCCCCTGTCCTGTTTGTGTGTTGCATAGAACCTTTTGCTGTGTCCATCAGGAAGGATCCGGTCATCAGGTGTGAGGCACTCTCACTGTTGCTGTATGTGGTGCAGGTCTGGCCCATTCCACACTCCTGCGCTGTGGCGATCACTCGAGCCATCTTTCGCTTTATCTGGAGGTCGAAAATGGATCGTGTCCGCAGGGACGCGATGTACAAGCCTTTAGATAAAGGCTTTAGATAAAAGCAAACTTCAAAGCAACTCAGTTGGCGTACAAAACAGACAGGAGAAAGATAGCACGGCAAATCATGGGTGCACCATCCACTCTACAATGTCCACTTAGCAAAGCTGAACTCGAAGAGAGCTTTACAGATAACATCTCAAAACCAAATAATAAAGCAAACCTCCAAAAGTTTGCATTATATAAGGGAAGGAGAGATTACGACTCTTTGAAAGAACCCATACAGAAGGAAGAGGTCGAGGAGGCAATTAAAGACATTGATAAGAACACGGCAGCGGGACTTGATGGGATGAAGTTGGAAGATATCACGGACATCCAGGCAGAGTATGAAGACAGGCTCCCAAATCTCTTCTCCCTCTGACTCAAGTCAAGTTCTATCCCAAGGGTCTTGAAAAAGAGTTGCACGGTTCTCATTCCTAAGACAGACGACAGCGAGAAACTGAGAAGCATAGACAACTGGCAACCAATAACGATCGGCCCGATTTTATTACGGCTCTTCACTAAGATCATCGCCAAACGCTTAAGTGAAGCAGTCCAAATCAACCCCAGACAGAAAGGTTTCTGGTGGCGACTCCTGTAATGAGAACATCACAGTTCTGAGTAACATCATGAAAGGGGCCAAACGCAAGAGGAAAGAGCTGGCCATTGTCTTTGTGGATCTGGCTAAGGCATTCGATTCCGTAGGGCATAAAATGCTCATCAAAGCACTTCAAAGAGTGGGGCTGCCAAGAAGATTCATAACAATGATCACAGATCTGTATTCGGAAACTAGCACATGTATGGAATGTAAAGACGGTCAAACGGAACCTATCAATATCACGAGAGGGGTCAAGCAAGGTGACCCATTATCACCAATCCTGTTCAACAATGCGATGGACCCTCTGATCTGTTCCCTACAGGAGGCACAGTTGGGCGTCCACTTGCCCTTCCGGGGAATGCAGATTAGTTGCTCAGCTCTGGCATTCGCTGATGACATTGCTTTACTCAGTGACTCCCATGCCGGCATGACCAAGAGCTTAGCCATCGTACAGGACTTCTGCCAGAATATGGGGTTGGAGATGAATGCCGGGAAGACCAAGGGCTTCCACTTCATCCACAAGAGGAAGACGTTTCTGTACCAACAGTATGGTGAACTGGCAGTTGAGAGGAGGTCCAATCTCTTACGTAACACCAGGAGAGACAGAGAAATATCTGGGAGCCAGAATCGACCCCTGGGCAGGGGTGACTGAGGAGCAATGGGGATCCAAAATCGATGGATGGATAGCGAATTTGAAGAGGGCAGCACTTCGAACTATCCAAAGGATCGAAATCCTTAAAACCCACAAGATTCCGTGAACCTACTTTCATTTAATCCTCGCAGAGGTATCGCAAAACACGTTGGTAAAACTTGATCAATCCATTAAAAACGCAACTTAAGAAACCCTCCACCTTCCACCGCACATAATGGATGGAGTATTCTACAGCAGCAACCACAATGGTGGTCTAGCCATGCCGTGACTTGAAGTCCAAATTCCTTCGGCCATTATTCGGAAATTAGAGGCATTGGAGAGCTCACCAGATGGGGTGATACAGGCCTCGTTTGAATTCAGTGGCATCAAGAACAAAGAGACAATCGACTCCCTGAGGAATCTTAAAGTGCTCAGGGAAATTGAAAAATCCCTCAAGGAGAAGGGTGGTCCAAGAGGGACGCATGAAGGAAATGGCACTGATGAAGTCATCAATTTGGGGTGGATGGATATTACCCAAACGTCCAGACCGAAACCTGTTAACAGATACGCGGCTTGGAGGGACGTTGAATATTTAAAGTGGACCGCACTCCAATGCCAAGGAACGGGCATCAAATACTACGGCAATGACTATGCTTCAAATTCCTGGCTCAGAACTTGTTTTAACCTCAAACAATCCAGACTCATGAACAGTATTTTATTATAGTGTAATCTCTATCCAACGAGATCCACCTAAACAGGGGAAGACACCACACAAACAAGCCTTGCAGATGATATGAGGCCCCTTTCGAATCACTGGCTCACATCTCCGGTATCTGGTCGTTCATTAAAAACGCCCGGATCAAAAGACATAATAAAATCCTGGACCACTTGCAACAGTTTATCTCCAAGTACAGCTGGACATCTCGCTTGGAACCGAGACTCTTCAGAAAGGACAGGACCCTCTGGAAGCCAGACCTGGTACTCGTCAAGGATGGAGTAGTAGCGTTTGATGATGTCACAGTGCAGTTTGAGGACAATAACAAATTGTTGGAGAAAGCTTGGGCAGAGAAAGAGCGAAAGTATCAACACCTGAAGGACGAAATAAGAGAGCTGACTGGGGGTACGTCCATAAATTTCTTCGGATCTGTCATGGGAACAAGAGGAATGTGGCTCGACTTGAACAACAGCCTCGTGCAATTCCTGAAGATCCAAAAATACAAGTCCTTCGCCCAACCTATCTCGAGACTGACGATCTCTCTGACCTTGGAACTTTTGCAAATATTTGGAGACCAGTAATCAGAGAATCGTTCAGCAGAGCTCACCTGGTTCGGTATCGCAAGACCCAAGATGAAGGATTGGAAGGTGCTACGAGAAGGGTATTGTATATCCCCAGATTGAGAAGTCCAACTCCTGATCCCCGGTGGGCAGGTAAGGTGGATAATTTGTTTATATATGTTTGGTGATCATGTTTAGTCTAGCATAACGATTTTGGCAATTACCTTGATCATTATTTTGGGTGGTGGGTGCATGATATTAATTATAAATGCATTAACTGCAACGGCATTTCCTTTGTTAATGTAAGTAATTAATAAAGAGGGCATCACAATCAGATGATGTAATTCAGGGTACGTCTGCGGGCCGCTAACTATGTGATTGGCTACCTAGTATCATCAGTACCTATGTGACGAACATTCACGCTTGGTTGACATCGAGGATCATGGTCAGTTATTCCTGAGTCCAATCAGGATTGGGTGCTGCATTAATTGTGCGTATTAAATTAGCCAAATGCCTCGTCATTTGATTAGTGATGCTCATGAATGGATGAACGAGATTCCCACTGTCCCTACCTACTATCTAGTGAAACCACAGCCAAGGGAACGGGCTTGGCAGAATCAGCGGGGAAAGAAGATCCTGTTGAGCTTGACTCTAGTCTGGCACTGTGATGAGACATGAGAGGTGTAAAATAAGTGGGAGGCCTTGGCCGCTGGTGAAATGTCAGTACTCTTATTGTTTTTTCACTTACTCGGTGAGGCGGGGAGGCAAGCCCCAAGGGGCTCTCGCTTCTGGTCGGAAGCGCCCGGGCGGCCAGGCGTGACCCACTCTGGGGACAGTATAGCAGAGAAACACCCTTGACCAAGTCCATCAGGCAGTGGTCGGCACGTAATGTCTTAGAGGCCCTGCAGGAAAAGGAGATGGTGGATCCTGTCGGATGGTTCCCCGAGCAGACTGTCAAAGTCATTTGGTAGAATGCCTCATCGCCAGAACTTTCCAACAAGCACCAAGATGTAGCTTGGCTGGTGGTGAGAAAGACCCTCCCCGTCAGATCCTTCCAACACGCCAGGAGTCTCACCCCCTCTGCACGTTGTCCTCGAGGTGGCTGTGGTGGGGATGAGACCGTTGTTCACCTCCTTGCGGATTGTGCCTTTGCAAAGAAGGTCTGGAGAGAGATGCAGTGGTTTCTGTCGAGGTTCATCCCGGGCAGTTCTGTGACACAGGACTCTGTGCTCTACGGGCTGTTCCCAGGGACATACACCGAGACAAACGTCAACTGCAGCTGGAGAATCATCAACTCGGTGAAAGACGCTCTTGGTCTGCCCGAAACCTGTTGGTCTTCCAGTGCAAAGAGTTGCCCCCGACCGAGTGTTGCAGACTGGCACGTTCCAAGGTCCAGGACTACGTGCTGAGGGACGCACTAAAGCTTGGGGCAGCCGCTGCAAAGGCGCAATGGGGAAAGGTCGCTGTCTAAGACCTTTCTGCCATAGTGCACTGAGGGGCTGGGGAAAGGTATAGACCCCTCGGGCTGTACAGCTCACAATGAATGTATGCATTGAATACTAATTGTATTATAATTGTATTGGAGCACCCCAGAGTGCAACATGATGTATGATTGATAACTCCAATACCATTGCACTGCCTGACTGTCTGTAATGACCATATTGAAATGACTGTAATATTCATTGATTGTACTGAAGCACCTCGTGATCCATGTGTAAAAGTTCAATCTGATTGCACTTTTTGTGATGGTGATTTAGAAATGTTTTGTAATGTTCTTTCAGATATTTTATGAATAAAGTATATTTTTCAAAAAAAAAACAGGTCTGGCCCATTCCTCACTCCCGCGCTGTGGCGATCACCCGAGCCATCTGGAGTTGGTGATCCACCCTGACCAGATCTGCGCTGTGCCGGGCAGGAAGATCTCTGACAGCCTTGCGCTGCTCAGGGATACGATTGCCTGTGTGCAGGACAGGGTTGTGGACACCTGCCTCATCAGCCTGGATCAGGAGAAGGCCTTTGACAGAATATCACACACCTACATGGTGGACGTGCTCTCCAAAATGGGGTTTGGGGAGGGAATTCGCAACTGGATCCAACTGCTCTACACTAACATCAGTAGTGCAGTCTCAATCAATGGGTGGGAATCAAAAATCTTTCCAATTAAATCTGGAGTCAGGGCTGCCCTCTCTCCCCTGTCCTGTTTGTGTGTTGCATAGAACCCTTTGCTGAGTCCACCCGGAAGGATCTGGGCATAAGAGGAGTGACGATCCCAGGCAGTGGAAGCACTCAGGTCAAAGTCTCCCTGTACAAGGACGATGTCGCCGTCTTCTGCTCGGATCCGCTGTTGGTGCGCAGACTGATCCACATCTGCGACCAGTTCGAACTGGCCTCGGGAGCCAAGGCAAATCATGGCAAGAGCGAGGCCATGTTCTTTGGGAACTGGGCTGGCCGATCCTTTGTCCCCTTCACCGTTAGGTCAGATGGCCTGAAGGTGCTGGGGATATGGTTCGGAGGGACCGGGGCATACGTTAGAAATTGGAAGGAGCGAGTGTCTATGGTGGAAAGAAAACTGGGCCTGTGGGAACGACGCACTTTCTCCATTGCGGGTAAGAACCTGGTCATCAGGTGTGAGGCACTCTCGCTGTTGCTGTACATGGCGCAGGTCTGGCCTATTCCCCATTCGTGCGCGATGGCGATCACCTGAGGCGTCTTTCACTTTATCTGGAGGTCGAAAATGGATCGTGTCCACAGGGACGCGATGTACAAGCCTCTAGATAAAGGGAAAAAAAATGTGCCCAACATCGCCCTCATCCTGATGGCCACCTTTGTGTGCGGCTGCAACAAGCTGTGCGTAGACCCTCGGTACGCAAACACCAAGTGTCACTACGTGCTGAGGTTCTACTTGTCCCCCGTGTTGTGAAGGATGGGTCTGGCCACACTGCCGTGCTGCACCACCTGTCCCTCGTGGAAAAATTTATGCAGAGAAACAGCTTTGACCACAAGTTCGTCAGGCAGTGGTCGGCATGTAACATCCTAGAGGCTCTGTGCGAAGAGTTGGTGGATCCTGTGGGATGGTTCCCTGAGCAGACTGTCAAAATCATTTGGCATAATGCCTCATTGCCAGAACTTTCCAACAAGCACCAAGATGTAGCTTGGCTGGTGGTGAGAAAGACCCTCCCCATCAGATCCTTCCTACACACCAGGAGTCTCACCCCCTCGGCACATTGCCCTCGAGGTGGCTGTGGTGGGGAAGAGACCGTTGTTCACCTGCTTGTGGAATGTGCCTTTGCAAAGGTCTGGAGAAAGATGCAGTGGTTTTTGTTGAGGCTCATCTTGAGCAGTTCTGTGACACAGGACTCTGTGCTCTACGGGCTGTTCCCAGGGACACACACTGAGACAAACATCAACTGCAGCTGGAGGATCATCAACTCAGTGAAAGACACTTTGGTCTGCCCGAAACTTGTTGGTCTTCCAGTGCAAAGAGTTGCCCCCGACCGAGTGTTGCAGACTGGCACATTCCAAGGTCCAGGACTATGTGCTGAGGGACGCACTAAAGCTTTGGGCAGCCGCTGCAAAGGTGCAATGGGGAAAGGTCGCTGTCTAAGACCTTTCTGCCATAGTGCACCGAGGGGCTGGGGAAAGGTGTAGACCTCTCGGGCTGTACGACTCACAGTAAATGTATGTAGTGAACAGTAAATGTATTAAATTGTATTGAAGCACCTCAGAGTGCAACATGATGTATGTCGATAACTCCAACCCCATTGCACTGTCTGACTGTCTGTAATAATCATATTGAAATGACTGTAATATTCATTGATTGTATTGAAGCATCTTCTGATCCATGTGGAAAAATTGAATATGATTGCACTTTTTGTGATGGCCATTTAGAAGTGTTTTGTAATGTTCTTTCAGATATTTTATGAATAAAGTATATTTTTCCAAAAAACAAGAGTGACATCACAAGACAACGCGAGAGAGCGGCGGAAAGATCAGAACCAGTGTGAGTGCGGGGTAGCTTCAAAAAGTGACGTCAGCACAAAGGGGAGAGCTGATTGGTGAGCAGTGGGTAAGTGTTTTTCTCCAGTTTAAAATAGATTAAGCTAAGGAAAGGTAAGGGTTCCAGATTTTATTTAAAGTACATAAATAATTTAACTTTTTTTTACTGTATTTAACTTAAAGTAAGGGTTTTTTTCAACCAGAGGCATGGTAGGGCAGCTCAGTCCCGTGTTATGTACCGCCTGCAACACGTGGGAAGTCCTAGACGCTCCTTGTGCTCTGACCGACCACGTGTGCAGGAAGTGCCACCAATAGCAGCTACTTGAGCTCCGAGTTTGGAGCTTGAGCGGCAGCTGGAGGCACTGAGGTGCATCCGCGAGGCTGAGAGTTTCGTGGATAGCACATTTTTAGACGTGGTCACCCCACAGCTTACGGAAGTACAGACGGAGAGGGAATGGGTGATCATCAGTCAGAAGAAAGGTGTCAGGCAGGTAGTCACGAAATCCCCAGGGTGCATCTCACTCGAGAACCATTTTTCTGTGTTGGAAAACGGTGAGAGTGACGGTTCCTCTGGGGAGTGCAGCCACGCTCATGGCACTGTGAGTGGCTCAGCTGCACCGCGGGGAGGAGAAAGAGGGGAAGAGCAATAGTGATAGGAGACTCGATAGTAAGGGGAACAGACAGGTGTTTCTGCGGCCATTGATGTAACTCCAGGATGCTATGTTGCCTCCCAGATGCCAGGGTCAAGCATGTCACTGAACGGCTGCAGGGCATTCCAAAGGGGGAGGGCAAACAGACAGAGATCGTGGTACATATTGGTACCAACGACATAGGTAGAAAGAAGGATGAGGTCCTGCAAGCAGAATTTAGGGAGCTAGGAAACATTAAAAAAACAGGATCTCAAAGGTAGTAATCTCTGGATTACTTCCGGTGCCACATGCTGGTGAGTGTAGAGATAGGAGGTTAGCCCAGATAAATGCGTGGCAGGAGAGATGGAGCAGGAGGGAGGGCTTTAGATTTCTGAGACATTGGGACCATTTCTGGGGGCGGTGGGACCTGTACAAGGCAGACGGGTTGCACCTGAAATGGAATGGGACTGACATCCTTGCTAGTGCTGTTGAGGAGGCTTTAAACTAACTTGGCAGGGGGATGGGATCCTGATAGGAGGTTCAGCAGGGAGAGATGCACAGCCAAAATTAGAAGAGAGAGCAAGTGAGTCTGGAAGGCATAGAAATTATAGGCCAGTTAAGGCACAAGAGAGCTTGGCAAGGTTGGATGGTATTTATTTTAATGCAAGGAGTCTGACGAATAAGTTGAGGGCACAAATTAACACATGGAAGTATGATGTTATTGCTGTCACAGAGACATGGTTGAGAGGGAAAGGGTTGGCAGCTCAATATTCCAGGATATAGGGTCTTCAGGCAAGACAGGGAAGAGGAGGGGGTATCGCAATATTGATCAAGGAATCAATTACAGCAGTAAGGAGGAATGACATCTTAGAAGGCTCCTTAAATGAAGCCACATGGGTAGAACTTAAAAACAAAAAAGGAGCAATCACATTGTTGGGAGTGCGCAACAGGCCCCCAAACAGTCAGTGAGAAATAGAAGAGCAGATATGTAGACAAATTTCAGAGAAGTGTAAAAATAATAGGGTAGTAATAGTGGGGGATTTCAACTTCCCCAACATTAACTGGGTTAGTCATAGTGTGATTGGTTTAGAGGGAGCAGAATTCTTAAAATGCATCCAGGAGAGCTTTTTAAGCCAGTACTTAGAAAGTCCTACAAGAGAGGGGGCGGTCCTGGACTTAATTTTAGGGAATGAAGCTAGGCAAGTGTTGAGGTATCAGTGGGGGAGCATTTTGCAGATAGTGATCATAACTCCGTTAGATTCAAGGTTGTCATGGAAAAGGGCAAGGATGGGCCAGAAATCAGAGTTATAAATTGGGGGAAGGCCGATTTTAGTAAGATCAGATATAATTTGACCAGAGTGGACTGGGAGCAGCTACTTTTAGGTAAATCTGCGTCAGAGCAGTGGGACTTGTTCAAGACAGAAATAGGGAGAGTACAGGGCCAACATATTCCAGTAAAGACAAAGGGTGGGACCAACAAATCCAGGGAATCCTGGATGTCGAGGGATATACAGGATTGGATAAAGAGAAAAAGGGAGGCTTATAGAAGATACCGAGGGCTCAAAACAACAGAAGCCCTAGAGGAGAATAGAATGTGCAGGGGGGAACTTAAAAAGGAAATTAGGAGAGCAAAAAGGGGGCATGAATAAACATTGGCAGGTAAAATAAAGGAAAATCCAAAGTTATTTTACAAGTACATTAAGAATAAGAGGATAACTAGGGAAAGAGTAGGGCCCATTAAGGACCATAGTGGTAATTTATGTGTGGAGCCGGAAGGTGTAGGTAGGGTTCTAAATGAATACTTTGTGTCAGTGTGCACAAGTGAGAGGGACAACGTGGGTATGGAAATCAGGCAGAAGGACTGTGATATAATTAAAGAAATTAGCATAGAAAGGAGGTTCTAAGTGATCTGGCAGGTTTAAAAGTAGATAAATCTCCAGGCCCAGATGAAAAGCATCCTAGGCTGTTGAGTGAAGCGAGGGAGGAGATAGCAGGGGCGCTGGCAATAATTTTCAATACCTCTCTGGCCATATGAGAAGTGTCAGAGCACTGGAGGACAGCCAATGTGGTACCATTATTCAAGAAGGGAGGAAGGGATAAACCAGGGAACTACAGGCCAGTCAGTCTAACCTCAGTGGTGGAGAAACTATTGGAAGCAATTCTGAGGGACAGAATTAATCTACACTTGGAGAAGCAGGGATTAATCAAGGACAGTCAGCATGGTTTTGTTAAGGGGAGGTCATGTCTGACCAATTTGATTGAATTTTTCGAATAGGTGACCAGGTGTGTAGATGAGGGCAATGCATTTGACGTGGTCTACTTGGACTTCAGCAAGGTTTTTGATAAGGTCCCACATGGGAAACTGATAACGAAGGTAAGAGCCCATGGGATCTAAGGCAATTTGCCAAATTGGATCCAGAATTGGCTGAGTGGCAGGAAGCAGAGGGTGACGATTGAGGGGTGTTTTTGTGACTGGATGCCTGTGTCCAGTGGGGTTCCACAGGGATCGGTGTTGGGTCCCTTGCTGTTTGTGGTATATATAAACGATTTAGACTTGAATGTAGGAGGGTTGATCAGTAAGTTCGCGGATGACACGAAAATTGGTAGGGTGGTAAATAGTGAGGAGGATAGCCTTAAATTACAGGAGTATATAAATGGGCTGGTCAGATGGGCTGATCAGTGGCAAATGGAATTTAATCCGGATAAGTGTGAGGTGATGCACTTGGGCAGGACAAACAAGGCACGGGAATACACAATGAATGGTAGGACCCTGGGAAGTACCGAGGATCAGAGGGACCTTAGTGTGCATGTCCACCGGTCCCTTAAGGTAGTGGTACAGGTAGATAAGGTGGTTAAGAATGCATATGGGATACTTGCCTTTATTAGCCGAGTCATAGAGTATAAGTGCAGGGAGGTTATGCTGGAACTGTATAAAATGCTGGTTAGGCCACAGCTAGATTATTACGTGCAGTTC
The DNA here is from genome assembly GCF_964194155.1 of Cetorhinus maximus. Taxonomy (NCBI): domain Eukaryota; kingdom Metazoa; phylum Chordata; class Chondrichthyes; order Lamniformes; family Cetorhinidae; genus Cetorhinus; species Cetorhinus maximus. The sequence continues at coordinate 110,909,801 of NC_135891.1, forward strand.
TGGAATCCGCATTATAAAAAGGATGTGATTGTATCAGAGTGCAGAGGAGATTTACCAGGATGTTGCCTGGGCTGGAGAGTTTTAGTTATTAGGAGAGATTGAATAGACTAGGGTTATTTTCCCTGGAGCAGAAGAGATTGACAGGGGACATGATGGAGGTGTATAAAATTATGAGGGGCATTGATAGGGTGGACAGGAAGGAACTTTTCCCCTTGGTTGAGGGCTCAATAACCACAGGCCATAGATTTAAGGTAAGGGGCAGGAGGTTTAGAGGGGATGTGAGGAACAATTTTTTCACCCAGAGGATGGTGGGAATCTGGAACTCACTGCCTAAAAGGGTGGTAGAGGCTGATACCCTCATAACATTTAAGAAGTATTTGGATGCGCACTTGCGATGCCATGGAATACAAGGCTATGGGCCTCGTGCTGGAAATGGGATTAGAATAGTTAGGTACTTGTTTGACCGGCGCAGACTCGATGGGCCAAAGGGCCTTTTTTTGTGCTGTAGACCTCTATGACTCTATGGCTGCCAATTTTGATTAAATGTATCCCTGGAAGTTTCATCACATGACTTGTGACCATGCTCTTGCCATTAAGTTGGCCAACACATCCATCCTTGTGATGTGCTGCCTTCCTTCGCCAATTGGAAAGCAAGGAGACTCATTCCCCAACTGGATGATGCTCGACTGTTAGCCAGCAGCCTTCCCACCACCACACCACCCCCCACCCCGGCCATTTTCAATATTGTTATATCTGTCAAAGAGAAATGTTCAGAGAAAATGACAAATAAATCTTTTAATGTCCCTCTGATTTTTCTCCAACATTGCAGAGCTGTGTCCTGGAGATTAATCTTCAATTACTAGAGACTCCACACCAATCCTGGAGGATTTGCAATGCTAAACTGATCATGCGGCCCCCCCACAACCAAAATATAAATTTACTACCTACTACTCGTAACACCTGGGTAAAAGTACTTTGGCACACTTTCTTTGAGTTTAAGTACCTCAATGTTTAAAAAAAATTCACCTCTCTTGAAAGAGGCTGAACTCACCTAGCGCCCACCGCCAGCCTGCAGACCTACCTGCCACTCTCAGTGCTCCTTCAATGCCTCAATTTAACATCTTCATGTTGCCGACGAAGTGTCTCAATGTGTTTACTGCCTTCTTGAATCAACCTTCTCCAATTTGGTTGGTCACAAGCCTCAGGAGAGATGTTTGGCCATTTCAAGGATGTTTTGAGGACATCCCTAAAGCATTTCCATTCTTCTTCTAGTGTCCCCTGCAATGACCGAGTTCCAAGTACAGCAGTTACTTTGGGAGTCTGATGTCAGGCACATGAATGACATGTCCTGCCCAACAGAAGCTGGTTTTGTGCGATTAGTGCCTTGATACTGGGCATATTGGCTTGCAAGAGGACACTGCTGTTGGACCACCTTTCTTGCTACTGGATTTGGAGGATCTTTCAAAGCCACTGCCAGTGGTACTTCTCCAGGGCTTTGAGGGCCTGCTATAGATTGTCCAAGTCCCCGAAGCACAGAGAACATTCCTGCCTCGTAAACCATGAACTTAGTTAAGATACAGCATAACCACCAGGTGAAGAAGAAAAACCAGCATTTCTAAAGCATGTTTCACAACATCCAAAAATAATTTACAGCCAATATTTACATATTTGTAATGTAGTGAAACACAGCAGCCAATTCAGCAAAATTCCAGAAACAGCAAAGTCCAGATTATCGCAATGTCGGTCAAGGGATGACTGTGGACTAGAAAATCAGAAAGAATTCCCATATCTTCTTCATAACATGCCATAGGATCTTATAAATCCCTCAGGAGGGAGCAGGATCACAGTTGCATCTCATCCAAACAGCACACCCCGACACTGTAGCACTCTCAACAGTGAGATATCTGGTCATTGTCACATTGCCATTTGGGGACGTTGGCTGCGTGCAAATTGGCTGTCACATTTCCCTACATTACAACATAGACTACTCCTCAAAAGTAGTTATGTCTACAAAATGCTTTGGATATCCTGAGGTTGTGAGAAGTGCCATATAAAACCAAATCTTCTTTCTTTCACTTGGCAAGTTAACCCTGGTCCTCCATATTGGATAAGTACTTTCTAATGTTGCAGTTTAGACACAGATGCTGATAAATCCTCTATTTTCTTTCTTTTTTTCATGAGATGTGGGCATCACTGGCAAGGCCAGCATTTGTTGGGCATTCCTGATTGCCCTTGAACTAAGGGCAGTTAAGTACCAACCACATTGCTGTGGGTCTGGAGTCATATGTAGGCCAAACTAGCTAAGGATGGCACATTTCCTTCCCTCAAGGGACATTAGTGAACTGGATGGATTTTTACAAAAATCAATGATAGCTGTCATGGTCACTAGCACTGAGACTAGCTTTATATTCCAGATTTATTTGAACTTAAATTCCGCCAGATGCCACAGTGGGATTTTAAACATGTCCTCAGGGCATTTTGGACTGGCTCTCTCGATTACTAGTTTAGTGACATTACCACTACTCCACCATCTCCTATCTCCCCACTGCCTATTATTCCCACAGTAATGATGGTAACCCTTTATTGGAAAGAAAAATCACACACAAAGTACACGGATGACAGTTTGAGTGTCAAGCTCTTGAGTCAGCAGGTTGCTCTAACTGCAAGCTTTCATTGGTAAAATTTCCCTACACAATGGCGCTTGTTCTGCTGACTCTATCTTTGTCATGGTTGGTGAGCTCATGTGAAGAGCCATCAGATTTTCTCAGCTGTCGATGTTAATATGGCTTGAGGTTGTGTTTAACTGGGCTGGATTTTACATTCCTGAATGGGGCACGTTGCCCCCCAAATGTTGAGCTGATGACATAGTCAGCAATACATCACACCAGTTTCCAAATTACAAAGGCAACCTGCCCACCAGTTGGCAATTAACAAGCTTGTTAAGTTTTTTAACAACAGAATCACCTGCAATTTTCTATTCCCCACTACATTTTTCAGATATCAGACAAGAAAAGGCTTGGGAGCCTTTTAGGGCACAAGGGAGGCCATTGGGACCATGGTTGAATGTACCAGCAGATTCTGCTGCAGAAGCTGGCAGCAGCTGTATGTTTTTTAATGACATATTAAAATATATATTTTTTCAGCCTCGATTACAAAATAAAGCCCCTGTACAATTCTGCCATGACTGGCTTTCTGTTCACGATGGTACCAGCCTACAGTGCTGATTAGAGCCCCTTTGGCACCAATCCTGCCTTGGCTTCCTTCCTGCCAAACAGCGACTAATTGGCCATCCGACAATTGATTGAACATGCTGAGATAGTGGGGGCAGGTTTCTGTTCTACTTCCCTCACCCTGCCGTGATATGGAAAATTCAGCCCACTGTTTCCTATATCGCTTTTACTAACCACCCTTTTATTTGGGCTGTTCCACCTTGCTGTACTGAATCCTTTGAGGCATTCTTAAATTTTACATTTAGACAGAGATAAACCATTAGCTGGAGAATCTAGGACTAGAGGGCATAATCTAAAAATTAGAACCAGACCTTTCAATAGTGAAGTTAGAAGACAACTTTGGCACACAAAAGGTGGTAGAAGTTTGGAACTCTTCTGCAAAAGGTATTGGATCAATTGTAAATTTCATATCTGAGATTGATGAGTTTTGTTAATCAAAGAATAAAGGGATGTGGATTTAGATAGCAGTTCCGTAATGTTCTCAGCGAATGGCTGAATAGGTTCAAGAGGCTGAATAATCTTGTCCTGGTCCTATTTAGATGGTATATCCCAAGTCATATCTGTCTGGCCTCAATACTCATTGCATTCGTGGTCTTCAGGATCTCACACTTCAGTGCAACACTGTTCTGTCAGTGGTCCTGTCTTTCAGATGAGATCTGCCTATACTTTGAGAAAGTCAACTGCGTTAGCAGTAGCATTGCAGATTGTATAGAGTAACATCTTTGATTCGCCCCAGGCCTTATTTTGGGTTAGTTCTTTTCATGATGCACAATTCGCGATATGGCTAATAGGCTGACACACATGGCTGGAATGTCATGTACCAATTGTTTTGTGCATAGCTCAATTTCTCTCCAATACATGCGATAATGCTAAGCTACAGGAAGAAAGTTTTACACACAAGTTAAATGCTAAAAAAAATTCTCAAAAAAGACTAAACACTTCCTAACTGGCCTGACCAATGGATGGTCGGGAACTCATTGATAAGAGTTACAATACAGGACAAAATCATAAATGACATCCTATGTGATTGTGACAAAAAACGATCATTCCTTGTCCTTTTCAAATTAACCATAGCCTGTAACAACCAAGGTTAATCCTAATATCCTCCTCCACGATCAACCAGCTCGGTGGGCTGCAGTCAGCTGGTTCCATTTGTATCTAATTGTAGATGAAGAATCCCCTGCAATAGCTATTCTTCCTGCTCATGCACAATGACCTCTGGTATCCCCAAAGAATCTATCTTGGATCACTACTATTTTGAAACTATGTGCTGATCCTCAGCATCATCCAAACACACGCCAGTTTCTACAAGTGCCCTGATGACAGGTATTTTCGTATTAACACAACCATCACAAATCCTGTTGCAACTCACTGTCAAGTGCAGCATATATTTCCTACTCCCTCCAGTTACACTCGAGCACTGTGACCAAAACAGTGCATGTATATTGACTCAGTTCGTGTTCTTGGTGTTGACATTTAAATAACATGCAGAGCCCAAACTCATTAAGGTCTCATCAAACAGGGAGACATGTTGATGCAAGTGGGCACCTTCCATGCTGAGGGTAGTCCCATCTGAACCAATGACAGTACATTTTTTAAAAATCCAGACGTTTCCACTATCTCTTGGCTTATGCCAGAGTCCAATTTCAGTCACACTCCTACAATCTGCAACAAAGTGGAGGCATTTTGGGGGGGGGGGGAATTTGCAAAATTTGGGGTCTATATGACTGAAGGGATGGCCACCAATGGTAGGGAGAACTGAGTCAAGCATGCACAAGAGGCCAGAGCTACAGACACAGGATTTTATGGAAGAAGGTTACTGATGAGTCGGTAGCCATGGAAAGGATTGAATGATACAATGAGAATTGACAACTCAAAGCATTGTTAGGCCAGGAGACACCGTCAATTATCACACTCCACAGAGTTGGGTGAACAGGACTCAAGTCTGGAGCACATGTGAAGGTTTCAGCAGAAGATAACCTGAGACAGGGGCAAAGGCAGGCAATGGTACAGAGGTCAAACAGAAAGCAGAGGCTGCAAATAGCTTGACAATGGCCAGGGAGGGTGCTGGCACCAATATCTTTGGTCCCCTACTATTTGAGCAGGCGAAATGCAACTAACCCAGGATTGGATGTCAGACAAGCAGTCTGAAAACAGGAAACAGTCTTAAAGGTGATGGGAAGAAAGGAAAGAAGGCAGATTTCATCAACCTCAAGACAAAGTACTTCACAGCCATTGAAGTATGTGACTTTTTTGAAATATTGTAATGTAGGAGACATAACAGTCACACAGCTAGCTCCCATAAACAATGTGATAATAACCAGATAGTCTGTTTTAATGTTGATTGAGTGACACCAGGCAGCACACTCCTGTTCTTCATAGTGGTATGGAATCTTTGTGTTGACTTGAGAAGTCAGACAGAACCTCTGATGTTGATATTAGTATGCAAATTAAGAGACAGAAAGGGTCCAAGGCATGATCCTTGCGAAACTTCAGCATTAAGAGCGGAAATCTAATTCTAAACCCACAGGCATTTTCCAGTAGCTATTAAAATCAGCCTGTCCAAATTTTTCCCCATTCCAGCCCTGGGCATTAAACATTCAAGTTGTGGTAATGTTTCATGGGAACAAGGCTATAATTATAGATGAAATTACAGTGAATGGGAGGTTCAACTGTCCCATAAAAGATTGAGGAGAGCTTTTGTGTCATGCTATTTATTCCTCAAGCACCACCACCTAAAACAGGTAAGATAAATAACAAGTTCATATTTCTGAAATTGTGATTTGCTGCACAATTAAATGACATGCTTAATGCATAACATTCAAAATTAATGAACTGACCATGAAGAATGATGGGAAAGGTGTCCCATAAGTGCAAGTTTTCCCTTTCTTCACTCAAGTTATGTTTAATTTAATTTTTCTAAGACACTAGAGGTTCCATCTGGTACCTGTGCATGTCAGAAATTCTGGGGATACAATTGTCAGCATCTGGATTATACAATAACGCCAGGTGGAGTAGCACACCTAAGGATAGGACAAGACCATGCTACCTGCCAACAACTTAGTCAAGGCCAATACAGAAATAGCTACTTTGGGAAAGAACCAACATCCACAAAGTCATTCCCAACCTGAAGTTAATACATTTGGGTGAAAAAGCCAGTGATTCGCACCAACTTTAGCAATGCTTCAGAATAAAACTAAAAAATGTTTCAGAAAACTGACAGGAATGAGCCAGGAACAGTTGCATTTCTCAGACTCGGGTGGGCTCTGTTCACTATCATGTCCTTATTTCTGTTGTGATTTAAATATCGTAAAACCAACCAATTCTGAACTAGCTACAGATGCATATCTTAAATAGAGTCCTTAATGAAATACACAAAAATCAGTCAGAGGTCAGATCATTTAAACGAAATGTGCTCTCTTTATTTAAACCAGGGGTCATCTGTCTTTATTTTGCAGTTTATTCTACAGCCATTCTTAAGGGAAATCTACATCTTAAATTAAAAAATAAGTCAGATGTAAATAGTACAAAATTTCTCCTAAAAATTGCAACGTCTGTGTTCAAATGTTTCAATTTTAAACATAAAAGTATACTAGGGTAAAACAAAGGCTCAGAGTAAGGAACAAATCAAAAAAAAAAATGAAATCAAGAGTTATATGGTACAGCAGAATATTTCTCCTAAACCTTGCAACACTCAGAGCACAAAGAGGTCATTTGTGCTGTTGGGAAGAGAGGAGAATAAATTCAAAAGAAATGCAGTCCAAAGCCCACAGCGTATCCTTCAAACTCCTTTTAAATTTTTTTTGTTGTTTTTGTTATTTAATCAAGTGATTGTCACAAAAGAGTCACAAAATTAAGGAATTCCTGGTCAAGTTTACACCAGAATATACTCCTTTATTTTTTTCCCTGCCATGGTTTTAACGCCTGTAAGGATGGAACCCCTGAGCATTGTGGTTCTGACCGCGGGCAAATCCACCCGGTGCAGATGGTGGAGCCCCTGGAGGCGCTGGTGCCGAGGGTCCTCCATATGAGGGAGCTGGCTGATTTGGATCCGAGAAACCTGGGGCCTGGCCAAAACCACTCATATCTTGCCCATAACCTATTAAACAAATAGAACAGAAAAGTTATGACTGTTTAGAGGAAATATGCAAACTAAAGTCACCATTTAACTATACAGAAAACAACTGGTGAAAAATCAAACTTAATTTTTGTATAATTAGATCATCCTTGTACCAGCACAACAAATGCTCAACTGATTTAGCACTATTCTCCCATTTAAAAGAAAACTAAGTGAGCAAGGACTACATCCTACTTAAGCTACTCATCTTTGAAGCAAGGCAGTTCAAAGTCTATGCAACACCTACCTGCTGCACTATATCCCTGCTCAGCCTGACCGTAAGTCTGAGAAGGACGCGTGGGTCCGTAGCCTGAAGGATCCTGAGGATAGTTACCCATGCCTATTAGGGAGATGAGGAAACCAGGATGACTACCCCAGTAAGCCTGAGCCTGCTTCAATCCACGGCATAGATGCATCAGGTCACCAGTGGTATAGGGATGCACAGAAATGCCAGTGAAATAGAAATACATTTAAGCAGATGTTTGGTCAATTTGTTATTCTATATAGGAAAATTGTGGCAACAAACTATCAATATTTAAAATTAAAACAAACTGTGTCTAAGTTAGCAATAGGGATTGCGCCCCATGGACAAGAACCTTTAGTGAATGTAGTACAGCCTGTAGAAAAGGTACTGAGCTGCACAGTGTATTTGGATGTAAGGAGATAACAAACATGCACCCCATAACAGTGATTAAATGAGCAGAGATTATTTTAGTGAATTACATGCTTTGGTTCAGCTACTTCCAAATGAGTAAATAAAAAAAAATCTGAATGCATTGCCAGATAAAGCAAATATCACAGCACCTTTCTTCAAGGGCTCCGTTATATTAGTTTTTAAAATATAAACTTTTAAAACTGAACATTACTACCAACATAATCAGAAGTTGACAACTGAATATTGTCACTTAGAATTGCCAATTTAACAAGGAGTCTTTTTCATAGATTGAAGCCCTTGATAAATCACCATTTTCTTTTTTAAATGGCCCCATTTCAATTTATTCAGATCCTGGTAATCTTACAATTTTCCACCTCAAAAATGTAATCTGGCTGAAGCAGTCACTCTGCTTACTCAGAGACGGGAAGTCAGGTTTTACATCTAGAACAAAAAGCAAGGAGCTGCATTTAGCCAGGTAAGAGAGGAAGCAGATGGACCCAGGTTAAGATTCAGATCAAGAACAGTAGAGAGACCAACAGCTGGGTTAGAAACTCTGACATTCAAAGATACAACATTTTTTTTGACGGGGTGGTAAAGGGAGGAACAGACAAAAGTAGAAATCAGGAGACATGGAATTGAAAACTACAACACTGCATTGATGTAAAAAAATGTGAACGACTACTTATCATGTAAGCTTATGTTTTTTGCTAGTAATTTTCCCCTTGTAGGCTATGTCTCCTGCTCTGTCCCTAACAGTAGATCTCACATCCATGAACAGTTATAAAATGCTAGAAAAGGATGATCTAATTCAACCCACCATTCTTTACCTCCTTGTCTTCTGGTATTCACGTAAACCTGCTGGAAATACAAGCAGGTAGAGGGGCTTCTGACTTCAAAAGTCAAATGCATTGAAGGGGGTTGTGTTCTTTTCTAATCCTACAGCACCTCAAAATCCTACACTACTTGTTACCTACCATACTGGTTGTACCCAGGGAATTCGGGCTGTCCAGCAGGTGGCTTGCTCATGTCCTGAGGTGTCTGTGTTGCTGGTGGATAGCCCATCTGTCCTGCTCCTGGTGTGGCAGGGGGTGCTGGTATTCCAGGTGGGCCAAACTGGTCAGCTGGAGGTGCGCCAAATCCTCCATAGCCTGAATAGCAACAAGAATGAGCTCAGGTCAGACAGGTGATAGATGTTTTAATTTAAAAAAATATAGGGGTGGGTGGGGGTGATCACATCGTTTAAATATTTGTCACAATGGGACAAGAACATTAACGATTATGAAAAATAAAAACACCAGGCATGGCCAGGAACAAAAACTTTTTGGGCATCTGCCATACTGAGGTGTACAAATGTGTGTGTATAATGAATGCATGGATTCCACTGTACTACACTGGACCCAGCTGTTTTACTCTTGACTGATTGTAAATTGACTAGCAGGAAAGTAGTCAGCCACAACAAATTCAGCACTGTGCTGTTCATTCTGCTCTCTCTGCTTAAAACAAAAGGAATGTTTAGAGCCATATGGGATCAGGATAGAGGTTACTTACTTTGATGAACAAAACAGACTGCAACATTCACATGGTGAAATAAAATAGGTCATCAGTTAAAAGCAACCAGGGACAACTATAGGTTCAAGCTCAGCATAGGACAGCTCAGCTGGTATACTGCAAAAACAAAGAGCAACCCAGCTTGGTTCTCAATGGACCCTTTTAAAAGTCAGCAAGAGCAGCAATGCAGAAACCACGCAAGACATTTTGACAGAAGGTACTTAACTTTTCAGAAGAGATTATTTTTAAAATGTACATTTTGAAGACATGAAAGCAAGGCTTCTACAGGCTGCACTGTTAGGTCACAAAAAGCCATGACTATAAAGCAATTGAGTAACAAATTCAGAACTGTGAAACAATTTCACATCTACATATAATACCTACCTGAAAATTTCTTAATGGTTTACCACAGATGAAAAGGAAGTTGGTAGAGGTGGTCATCACGTTCTAATCAGTTATTCTGAACATGGTGTCACTTAACTAGTGTAATATAATTTCCCTCTTTGCACACTACAAAACACTTCCCAGACTCGCTGTCAGATTGCTTTATCATGGTTAAAAACTGATCACTTCATCGCTGTGTCAACACATTATCTTTCATACTAAAAATATCTGTGCGGATATTCCACACCCAGTAACAAGTACTCTCACCTCAATTTATATTATTCTGAAAAATTAAACACATGTATTGATACATGAATTTAATCAAAAACATTGCTTTGACCAGACACCAATATTTTTGATATGCTTGCAATGTGACAGGCAACTTTTTTCCTCCATACTTCCAACTCAAAATCCTACAACATATAGTCTAAAACTTGCTTATTTTACCTTGTTCTGCAGAAGTGAAAGGTTAAAAACATACCATATTGTGGAGGTGCACCAAAACCCTGTCCAAATCCCTGAGGTGGTGCAAATCCTCCTGGAGGCGGCTGTGGAACTACATAGGGATTAAAGTGGGGAGGCTGCGGAGGGGCACCCCTCCCTCCTGGAGGCGGTGGCGGCCCATACCCCCCTGAAAAACACAAATAAACAGCCAAAGATGTAAAAAGAGAGTTTGTTTTCCCTTCAAGCGTGATACCAAGCATTATTCATATTAGCTTTAAAAAAAATAAAACTTACCCATTGGTTGACCAGGTGACATCCACATACCTGAAAAACATACAATACTTAAAACCAAGCCAGCGTTCATTTACTATAATTATTCCTCAAAAGGTCTGAAAGAAAGTTGTTATAACTGGCACTAAATATAAAATAATCTACATTCAAACCAGTTTAATAGTTTGTGCTAATTCATAAACATCTATTTAGACAATCCAATCTACAGAAATTCTAAAGTAAGTGTTTCAGCTGAATCACAATATTCTGAAGTATAACAGCAACAGGATGCTTGGAACAGCTCAAGTTATTTTATGCCTTTTTTGACACCTCACTCATCTATATTAAAGAATTAAGTGGGCAACACAAAAGGCAATGCTCTTTCCATCTGCTATGCAACAGCACATAAACAATGGTAACTTTGTCAAAATTATGATTATTAGCATTTAATACTCAAAGTACCTCACAGCCAGCTAATTTCTGCTGTGCAAACAAATGTGGCATTTTTTCTATATTGGTTAACACACAAGACACTGAACATCTTGGATGACAGACAAGAAAAGCAGTACAATGAAGGGACCTGATAACTTGGCATTTCTCAGTTCTTAATCGTTTCATTTAAGAGGAATTGCCATGCAATTAAACATAAGTCATTAACCCAACTGCTCCAATGTTGTTTACAGAGGCAATCAGCCTCTTTCAGCTGCAGTTCAACCTCCACAGGCAAAAAGGAATTGCTTGCATTCCTTGGTAAATGACACCCATGTTAGTCTCCCAGAATCCAAGCATCATTCACATGATGTTCCATTACTTTGTGCATACAGGGAGTTGTTGCGAACAAACCTGCAATTCTTTGCCCCAAAGCAGTGTTGAGAACCTAAGTAAGGCCAATGTAACTAACATACAGGGAATGTGCATCTGAGCCAAAAATCAAAGGAAGGAAGGAGGGACTTCAGCAATGCAGTAGATTCTGCCCAGCTGCACTTTCCAACAGGGTCACTAGATCAGCGATTGAGACAAAGAACCTTGGCGCATTTAAACCTACCTTCCAAACCCAGGAGCAGAGGGGCAGATTGTGTCAACCCTCCCCACTGTAAACTAATTCAGCATATATAAGGGAATCCTTGCTGGTCTGAGAGAAAGTCATTTCACAAATAGCACCTGAAGCATCAAGGTATTAATTGCAACAATTAGTACAGATCTCTGAGCCAAGACAAATTCAACAAAGATCATATTCCATTAAGAATGATCCTCTACTCTACACACAAGCTTTTAAGTCAGCAGCAAAGTTAGCCTGTTCCAGCTAAGAACAAAATAAACAATAATGTAACACCTGTCATGCCCTCACAACCAATTACTTAATTCTGAACTAGTCACATTTTGTAGGCAACCACAGCTGCCAGAAAGCACAATCTCACAAAGGACTAATTATTTTGTTTTACATTTTGGGTCGCTAGTAACTACAATAATTTAGCCAACTTCAAGCCCTGCACTTAAGTATCAATGAAGATTACGTGCTTGGCGTTTCAGGCAAGCATATACGGACCTTCTAACTCAGGCAAAAATACCAACAGGGTCAAGCTAAGAGAGGTAATTCATCATAATGGTCAGTAGGAAAACATGCAAATATCACAGGCAGCTCCTGTGTTCAAAGCTGAATGACTATCAGAGACAGGTAAGCAGCAGAGTGTAATGTGTATTCACGTGGATGCATGCTGCATGGCAATGGACTTTGTTTCTAGGCAGGTCGTCTACTCAAATTAACATTTTTTTGTCTGTGGAGGTTAAATCAATTGAAAATCCCAAGTTATTAAAATGGGTATTGCTGTTGAAAAATGCTAATGGAAAACATTTCAGTAATGCCTTTGTTTAAAAGCTTTCCAAAATTTACATTAGCCAAGTGTTCTACTACAAATTCTAAATTTATCAAGTACAATTATAGAACTCAATAGTAGCATTTCAGAAATGTTTGCATAGCACATTAAATACAAATCTGTCAGATTCACCTTAATTTTTGTATGATTAACCCATTTACCTTGTGGACTACCATAACTCTGTTGCTGCCAGCCTTGTGAGGGCTGACCTCCCCAGCCATTAGCTGCATTTGGCAAGCTTCTGCCCCACTGTGGTGCTCCTGGCTGGCCAGGCCCTGGACCTTTACTGTCACGAGGCTCTGCACGTTTCACTTCAACCTAATTAGGATAACAGAGGGAAGGATAAAAAACCCACTCTACCTTTGCTTCCATATCCCTCTCCCTTGACACACCCATATCTATTAAACTTATATTACAACTTATATCTTATAACTTACAACTACATTAAATAGCTTAAATAGGCCAATATATATAAATATATATATGTTTCTCAAGTATAAATTACTGCTTTACACTAGTGTTCATTACACAATTGGTTAGGTGTATTTCAAATTTAAAAATATCTAAATTTTGTAATGAATTCATTTGAAATTAACAAGATCAAAGTCTAGAGTAAAAGAAATCAATCTAAACCATCACCATTTTTACAAATCCACATTACCTGAGAAACATAGTCTTTAGTTTGCTGTGGCCTTACTTAAAAATGTTATTTAAACATCTAATGGAAGATAATGACTTACCTTCCCCAGGCTATGCATAAAGAATCTCAATTAATTACTTGAAACAAAATGTCAGAAGGGAATGGATGAGCTAATCGAGTCTTAAATTACATCTTTAACAGAAAAAGGAAATACATGCAGATAAAAATGGACAGTTGAGTAAATTAGAAGCAAATCTTCATACTGTGTTTGAATAAAGTACACATCCCCACCATCACTTAGCTAACAGTACTTGAAGTTAGTCAAAAATAGTGTCATTTTTAGGGAATATACAAACTAACTTCACACGTTAAGTGTCAAAAGCAACACAATATTTCATGAACTGTCTCAAAGTTAATTATAAGTCTAATAATTCCCACTACACAGCATAGTACTATATTCAACCTACTTAACAATACTTTTGGCTACCTTAAATTTAAGATTGACTGGAAAAGGAACAGAAGTATTTTGATACTACTTCAAACCAGCGAAGTCATTACATTGAAAAAGCTTTGTATAGGTGGGAAGAACCAATTATGTCGATTGGACAATACCATCAAGTCATTAAAAGCTGAAGACTTCCATTCAACAGTTCAATAAAATGGATTAATGGTCTGAATTTCACAAAGTGATGCAAGAGATGCCGCTGAACTTAACGATGGTTTATTCTAGCAAGCTAAATGCTTAATACTGCCCCTCGCTTAATAGGAATTGCATCTAGTTAATGCAAAAAATTCTATTTGAAGAATTAGTGCAGATTCCTCACTTCATTTTTATTTAAAAAAGGAATTATACTTTTATCGCTTCAAAATTTAATCCATCTGAGATTTAGCTGGTTGTAAAAGACAGTACAAACTTTACTCAAATTTTCAGGCTTTGACCTCAGATTTTAAGTAATGGTTAAAATATTGTTTGTCACAAAAGTGCTGATATTCCTGCACTTGATGTTTTCAATGTTCTTGTTATTATGCACACAAGATTTGTGTTCGTTCCTGCACTGCAAGTACATAAATTTTTGTATGTAAAGCTTAGTTCTATTACTAATCCAAAAATAACCTACTTCCTGTTTGTTGTAAAAGCACTGTTTTCTTTTATTACACTGCTAAATGCACCATAACCAAAAGGCATATTATTGGAAAGTTCTATGAGTGGATTGGTGGAAAGAGGACAAGTAGGGAGATGCACTCAATAACACCTTAAAAATTACAGCATCTCAGCCTTGCACAGCACAAATGTACTCAAATTTTATACAGCACCCTGGGCAAAAGTTGAAACTACAATGTGATATCTTGATAAAGCACCATAAAGCAACCCGCAATTGTCATTCCAAAGCCAAAGTCTACTCCAAATTCAACCTTCATCTTTTCACAGCCCCATATGGAAAGGGAATACACTTTTATAAATAAACAAGGCACATAAATACCAACTGTTGGACAAAAATTCAAATATGCAAATCATTCTCTTCACATTGGAAGTGACAAAAGGAATATCAATTATTGGGGGTTAATCTAGAAATTAAGATGAACTGGTTTGAAAAATGTGTTCTGCTCTAATGGAGCCTTACCCATTTTGGTCAACAAGTACTCCCAAGTCAGATATAAAACAGCTAAATGCAAAGTAAAGCTCCCTCTACTCTGCACCAAATGTGCTTGGCTCAACATTATGAGGAATCCCTTCTGCGTCAATGCAGCATTCTCTATGTCTGAGAACCTCCCTACAGGTTCCAAGACTGCAAATTAGTACAACATTAGAGACACCTCTGCAGCCACTGGGAACTGGATTCAGAGTTCCCAAACTCCTAGCAAGGGACTCTTACAGTCAGCAGATTTTCATCCTGTGGTCTGAGTTGGATCCAAACCCAGATCAGAGGTAGCAAAAGGCTGTCCAGGCCATTGCATTTCCCAATCTGTAATTTATCAAGTAAACATTTTTTCAACATTGGACAGTTATACTTAAAATGCAGTTTACAAAACGTAGGCCTCTCTTGCCAAAACCTAGAAACGCATTCACTCTCCAATAAATCCTGCAGTGTGATTTATCAAGTTTGGATTTTGGGACGGGCAAGCTAATTTTAAACAAGCCAGGAAATGCCTCTCAGGAATACAACAGCGATGAACAATCAGCAACTGGGTCACTGCAGCGCTGTTATGTGGCACAAGCACTCTGAATACTATGGCAGTTTCAACTTCATCGAATATTGAAGGCTAAACAATACTCAAAACTCCAATAAATGGTTTGTCAATAGAAGTTTTCAAATGCTCATGAATAACTGCCAAGTTAACATGATGTCATTTTTAAAACCCTCTTTTGCCCAAAGTACTGGACGCATGCAAGGGTCAATCTCAATAACCCCACATTTTAAACTCAAATTGTTTTACATGACTTGCACTACACAGCTCATGTAAAACAAGAACCAGACTGATACCAGAATATAATATCACCCATTTCCAAGTTAAGCAGCTTAATTCACTGCTTCCCTATACACAAGAGTAAACACACATGTCATGTTACAACACAGTATGAAGATCAAGCAAATGAGGCCACTTAACTGGGTTTTTACATTAAAGCAGGTTATTATCGACTAAATATACAGCAAGTGACCTCTGACAAAACAAAATAAAATTGACCACCAGTCCTTCAGCATGTCAACACAGTGTTCACATTAAGTGTCATATCTACCAGTTTTCTTACAACTCAAAAAAAAACTTAGTCACAAATTCTGTCCTTAAAAACATATCTGAAGGAGTGGTTTTTTTAAACGGAGACTTAAATGATTAATACAGATTTCACCGGTCTTCTGATGAATAGCTAACTAATACAGCTAATTAATACTAACGTGCAAGTAGCTAATAAATTCTGCTTAAATGCATGCAGACTCATTTCTTATATATGGGCATAATTAATTTAACTAAGTTGAAAGTGATTTTGTATATATAATTATTAAACGGGTAAACGCATGAAATACAACTCATTTACTGCTTCTTCCACAGTAAATAGGATTAAAATCTGGATCCTTCTAAGAGTTAAGTTACCTCTTAACAGGATTCTCTTCAATGTAGAGACCACACACACTATAACCCCAGTGAAATCTCCAGTCACCTAAGCCTCGGTTCAGTCTAAGGGTAAAATAAAACTACAACTACACACTTTTTTGCCCATGATGTCGTGATAATGCATGTTGACAGCCTGGTCCACTGATTGCTCGTCCTCGAAAGTAATAAATCCAAAACCTATCCAACGACGAAGAGTGAATCAAGGTAGCAGGGTGTAGTGACACAAAACAGGATGATGCACAGTATTAGGGCGGGGTAATTTAAAGGATATCCCAGGGTTTCAGATAATTGGAAGCCTCTTCTGTTCAATCACTGACAGGAGGACAAGTTTTAGCCAGTCAGGATTTCACCTATATTGAAGTACAGTAATTTACCAGTGATAACTACTCATGGACCACAAAAATCCACAAACCACTTAGTGAACAACAAGAGCAGTGTTTCAAAACTTGGAGCTTTTAGAGTAGGGTGGGTTGACACCAAGTTGAGCCCTAGCTGTTCCATGATCTTACAAAAGAGCATTCCAAACTGACAGGGTTTCAAAAAAAAAGCTGCATAATAGTCTGACCATCAAGGCTGAAGGAAACTAACAAGGCAAGTGAACATATGTCCTTGCTTCTAATCTCATTGTACAAAATTTAAATGTAAATTTATTTATGGCAGCAAGTCAAAGCAACACATGGGCGGGAGAAGAGCTCATATTAGGACTATGTATATTAATTTCACTATTATATCCCTAATTTCAGCCTAATTGCTGTAGGGAGGTTCTAAACGAAGGACCCATGCTTCTTCCAGTGGGAAGTGGGGTGTGGAGGTGAAATCAAAGGGAGAGCTCTCTATGGGCTATGTATCTCCTACCAGCATATTGAGGAATAGTCTCAACAGAAGTCTCAGAGCTTGTCAACCAACCTCAGTTTCAGATTTTGAATTAATTTATTTTTAAAGAGATCAAACACGTCCATTTTTGATAGTAAAGTTGGTTCATGAAGCTGCTTTAACTTGTTTCCCTAGGTATATTTGGCCATTAAAACTTAAGGCAAGCAGTTGGCCCTCACACAAAAAAAGGATTCCTATGTCTCAGATGGGATTAATTACAGAAGTTAATATTTTAGAACTATATTATGTGGATTCTAAAATAACACTGCAAATAACCACTGCAATGTAACAAGTCACCAATATATGCAGCTTGGAACCTTTTAACATCAAATAATTGTTATATCAAGCTACTCAGTAGTGGAACAAGACTAAATGAACAGTACCTCCAAGAGACCTTGTTTGGCAGAAAAGCATGCAGAACATACTATTAAAAAAACTATACAATTAGCCAATGTTAATCATCAACTTCTAAAATTATTTGGCTTTCTTCACAAATGTGTAAACTGAGGATACCCAAAGGCAGACTATACATCAGAAGGTGGCACAAAGTAGCAAGGGAACTGAGGGAAGCATTTGGCTTCAGCAACATGGCTAAAATGTAGTGCCAGACCATGGTCTGATGCACTACCATTTCCTATTTGCCCATGGACCTCAATTATTTGACCATCTAGATACCATAACAATTTAGTTAAAAGCCAAAACAAAACAAGGAAGCCAGGGATAACAGTAATGTTTTAACAAGATTTAAAACTTAAAAGAAATTAATAGTGATGTTAAAATATGAAAAATTGCTTGCAGTTTTCAATTGATTTCTAGAAAACCACCGGTGAAACAGCAATATAATTTGGGGGCCAACCAGTTTTATCTGAAACCCTGTGTTTTTCCTCTTGGTAGGCACATTGCTTTGCAGCTAGTGCTGACAGCAGCAACATAGTGCTATAGCTTTATAAACCAAACTAAAATAATATATTCTACAGTAGGCACCCTCAAAGCTTATCCAACAGTGTTGGTCAGCCCAGAGAAGTTCTATTTAAAAACATTTGATACACAAAGATACAGGCCAAAATGGTTTGCAGCAGGAAATTCTGCTGTCAGCAACAAGAGCAAATGATCAAAGATCGCAGTTCCCAGACAGACATATCCCATCCCTCCTGAGTGTGTAGAACTGGCCTGTACCTGTGTGATACAACTTATCACAAACCTAGAGAGGAAAATCTAAAGAGATAAGTTAATTACATTGAACCAAGGCACAGTCACGTTTCTTATCATTACTGCACTTAGATTTAGCTAAATACTTACATATGTAAATTATGATACTTAAAATAACAAAGCAAAGAAACTAAGACTGAAGACTAATTAACTTACGTATATATTCGACATAAATATCTTGAAAATGAGTATCCAAAATAAATGAATGGATTCAGATGACAAACCAGTAACAGATAATCTACCTACTGTGAAAGCCATCATACTGTCTTTAGATTAGATTTTAAAAGTTGACCACCAAATAAAAAGCTTCAGAAATAGTTGACAGAACAAATTCTAACCAATGATTGGTCAATTAACATATCTATCTGGGACAAAAATAAACTTGGAAAACTTTAATCTTTTTTAGTAAAATGCAGGAACTTTGATTAAAAGGTGCACTCAACTCGTTAGGACATCAATCGAAATAAAAAACAGAGCATGAAGCTCAAAAACTTCGAACCTGCCATTTTAGCAAGCGCACTTACGGGTATAGAAAGGTTTTCACATACAGATTCTTCATAAAAGGTTCTCAGAATGTCAAATAGACTGTTAGCAATTTACAGTTCAATAGATAACTATAAAAGCAAGCTCACGCTACATAATATTTCGAAGAATTTACAGCTTAAGGGCTTTAAGCTGTTGCAATTTACCTGATCACACGCAATCAGCTAATTTCCTGACCACGCCAACCTCTTGAAAACGTGGGTGTTTCCACTCAACTTCATTTATAAACTTTTATTTCAGCCAATAATCAAACTAATGATAATTCGCTACAGTGAACAATTCACTTACCACATGGCTGGATGCTATTTCCTCCCAATGAGACAGTTTGGATTTAAATGAAATAGTTGCATTGTAACATCTAAGAATATTTAGATTAGGAATATACTGGGTTGTGGGGGTGGTGGAAAGAGAAGAAGCAAAGCAATCCATCTGACCACACCTAGAAAATATATCCCAAGACTCAAATTATATCCCTGGAACTACTTATCCAACTCAAATTTACTGATGCAACAGTCCTTAATGCCTGTCTTGTAAGCTAATTTCATCCATTTACCATCACAGAAAGCAGTTACTATTATTTGTTTACATTCTCTCCTTAGCATACTATTCCCCTTCAATGTACTGATGATATTGTCAAGATGGCACCGCTAATACTATATTTGCATATTTGGACACTTCAATGATACAATATTGGGTTAAAATCCCAGCTGACTAAAATAAGTGCTGTGCTCAGCCAAGTCACTGGCCACAACATAAAAACAGAGAGATGGTGCCATGGCCAAAAGGGAAGGAAAGGCAACATCATTACGGTACAAGGTCAAAAAAAGCAGAGATGATGTAACTTGGTCAGCAGGGTCATACAATATGTGAAAAATTGACTTGTATCTTCAGCTCCATGGCCCTTTGAATACGTTATTTTCTTTAGCTGAAACAACTACCTGGGCTGCAGACATGACAATAGAGTTCCCATTATTGGCTTGCAAGATGCAGGTTAGAAAAAGAGCACATAAATCCACTACAAAGTATTCCATCCAACAATATGGCTAAGAACTTGTTAATACTTGCACAGTTGAGATCACATCAAATGGTGAGTCATACTGAGTTAGGATTCAAGCTCAGACATCCCAAAATAATAAATATTCTGCAACCCAAACCACTACCCACCCTTTGTATAATGAAATGACTCTCAGCCAAACAAAAAATCCTCATAAAACCTACAAAACTATGAGTGCAACCTTATGAATGTGACATGACAGTGCACTGAAAGACAGTGGAACAGTCCTGACTGCAGGCAACAAACCAAAAAAGGACAAAATGTTCTACTGTAATGTTTCATATACATTATAAGAATAAACTTCACATTTTACCACTTCAGCAAATTAAACACTTTTGCAGTGTGATCACGTGAAGAAACATTGCAGCCAAATTGCACACAGCAAGGTCCCACAAGCCACAATAAGATAATCAGTGATATTGGTAGAGAGATATCGGTCAAGACAACGGGGAAAGTTCCCTTGCTCACCTGCGAATAAAGCTATGGGGTTATCCACGTTCACTCAAGGAGGTAGATGGGGGCCTCAATTAAAACTCTCATCCAACTTTCAACACTCCTTCAAAACTGCACTGAAGTGTCAGCCTGAATTGTGCTTAGGTCTCTGGAACGAGGCATGAATCCCATTATATGCATAAAAACACAACAGGGGAATCTCATTTCTGTGGCCTGATATACAAATACTTTCACACAACTTTAGTTTTACTTGTTTAGGATGTCATACTAATTGTTTAAACCTTACATAGGATGTCACTCTAATTGTTTAAAACTTTACAACTAATTGGTTAAAATATTACCACTATTTGCTTTATGGTTGCACAGATCACTTGTCCAAAACTAAATTGCACAATAATTTACCAAGTAAGTTTTAATACTCAGGTCAAACAAGAAAGGGGCAGCATTTCAGAGTGTTTAACAGAGTCCAAGAGTCTTTCAGAGGTACATTAAATCTCTGGAGTTTACTTAATTCAGGATTTTATTCTATAGCAACAAGCAGCTACTGGAAAGTGGCAAACTGATAGTCTATTAGAGAAGCTACTGTAATATCTGGTTATAATTGATGTTTCTAAGTGTTGTATGAAATGCAAGTTTTTTCCCAGGCAAGTGACTTAACATATAAAACCCGCCTCCAATGGCATAAATTTCAATATTTCTCATTTTTCTTTGTCAAAGATTAAATTAACACTGCCTCTCAATGGCTTTTAAGAAAAAAAGATGGGAAAATTGAGTCATATAAACATTTCTGAGAACCCATATTGAAAAGTACTGTATGGCTTAAAAGAGACAGTTTGTCATCTGAATATAAGATGGATTAAATCAACAACAAAGTGGATCAGCCTTTACCTCGGGGCCTCTGCTTCTCGGCATCATAGATCATTACCACTTCAGAGACCTAAAAGAAAGAATCAAAATATCAAAAGCAGCAAGACAGACAAGTAATGCAAAGACGTGGACACAGAGGACTGAAAGTCAAGAAGAAATTGCTATTTGGACAACATCAGTTCATTCACTTCTCTTTTATGGTCTTGTATTCCTCAATCAAGATGCATCAAATAGAAACAACTGTTACTCACTTTTCCCCTCAAATCTACAATGAAGTCACTGCTCCATTCACTAACACAGAGGAAGTAACTCCAGCATAATGACAGAAGCATTAGGAAAACTAAACATTAAAAGCAAAAAGCACAGGACATGGAAGTTTATATTTTACTCAGTAAAGAACTGCTCATCTGGGTCCACCAGCAAGCTGTCAAAGCAGGCAGAGTATCACACAGTTGATTATGATCCTGTTGTCAGTCCTCATTATGTTATCATAGATTGAGGATTGGTTAATGGACAGAGAACAGAAGAGTAGGAGCAAAAGGACGTTTATGGGTTGGTAGGCTGTAACCTGCAGTGTACTTCAAGGATCAGTGCTTGTGCATCACAGCTACTTACCATCTATATTAATGACTTAGATGAGGGGACTGGGTGTAACGAATTCAAGTTTGTTGACAATACAAAGTTGTGAGGGAAAGAAAGCAGTGAGGAAGATACAAAAGGTTTACAAGGGCATCTAGGCAGGTTGGGTGAGTGTTTCCATCTGCCACGTTCTTGCCCAATGTGGCAAGTATGAAGCTATCCACTTTCATAGGAAAAATTAGGAACCGGAATACTTCTTGAATGGAGAGGAACTTGGAAGTGTGTGCAGAGGGGCCTGGGTGCCTCATACAAGAAATCTTATGACAATTCTACAGGTCACGGGTGAGGCCATAATTGGAATACTGGGTCCAGTTTTGGTCACATCTAAAGAAGGACACATTTGTCTTAGGATGAGTGCAATAAAGGTTCCTCAGACAAATTCCTAGGATGTGGGGGTCATCCATTGCAGAAGGTTGAATAGATGAGGCCTATGTCCCTTGGTGTTTAAAAGAATGAGAGGTGATTGATTTGAGACTTAAAATTCTTGAAGGGGTTAACAGGATAGATGCTGAAAAAATGTTTGCTCTGACTGAGAACCTAGAACACAGGCTCATAATAAGGGATCAGCCATTTAGGACTGAGGTGTATCATAGTACGATGAGACAAAGTCAGCATGGCTTTACAAAAGGGAAACCTTGTTTGACAAAATCAATTCGATCTTTGAGGATTTAACTAGCAAGGTAGATAAAAGGGAGCCAGTAGATGTAGCTTATTTGGAATTCTAAAAGATATTTGATAAGTGCCGCAAAAAAGGGGCTGAGTTGAGGATAATATATTGAGAATGGTTAGAGGATTGGTTAACATACAGGGAGCAAAGAGTAAGAATAAACGAGGCATTTTCAAGTTGGTAGGTTGTGCCATAAAGATCAGTTCTATCAGGTCAGATTAAGAGAAGAGTCAACAATGACCACAAAGGAACATTTTGAATAATCTACAAATAGTTAGGTACAAGTGCAAACATGATAAATTACTCACCACTCCAAACCTTTTGAAGTAATCCCTGAGCTCTGTCTCACTGCAGTTGTGAGGAATTCCACCAACAAATACCTTCTTTGATTTATTGCTGCTCTGGTTTTGTGAACCCTTCTGCAAAGTAAAAAAGATGTATTTTTTAAAAATGGTGACAAAATTGCTCGTACTGAGATGCAAAAAACCGTTGAGACTCAAGATACATATTTAAAACATTCAATGTGAGACCACTGAACTCTGCCCTGTATCAGAAAAATTCTATTTCTAAGAAATCTGCAATCTAGCACAGAGCTCAGAATCCTTTCAGCACACTAAGAGCAAGCAGTTTCAGTGTAGTCCACGTCATTAAGTCCAAGGCTTAGCATGTTCTACCCAATACTTACTCCCCATCCACCACCTTCTTTTGGTTTTGGTTTTTCTTGCTGCATGGAACGAGGTGTACATGGCTTTGGATCAATCTACAAAAATAAAATAAAAACATAAAAATGTACAAAAAAGGCCACCGGTTTCTAGTAAGTAGCGAGTGGGATCAGGGCAGATTGATCAATAGTACTTTAAAATCGTAGGGGAAAAAACGATTTCTAAAGAGATTAGGCACACAAGTCCTGGAATTCCCACCCTAAGCCTCTCTACCTCTCTTTTTGCCTTTAAAGACATTCCTTAAAACGTACTCCTTCGAACAAGCCTTTGACCATCTGACCTAATATCAACTTATGTGGCTCGGTGTCAAATTTTGCTTTATGATGCTGTGAAGCCTCTTTGGACTTATTACATTAGAGGGGTTATATAAATACAAGTTGCTGTTGCATAACTGGAATTTAAAGTTATTTCAACAGATCTTAACCTATGTACCTCAACCCACAATTCAACTACTTCATGCGACATTTTATCTACTTAAGGAAATTAGCATTCTGGATGCAGCATTATAGCTATACTTGATGCCGATGCAATGTGAATTGTTATTTATATCAACTCAAAAAAGAGCAGTCATCAAACAGTTAACAAAAATGGAGAATATTAACCTTCCATAAATTTGTCAAATACACCTGCACTACACTTTTACTTTATTGGTAGTCACTACACTTCATTCCAATTTTAATATTCAACACTAGGAAACAACTGCCCAATACTTTCAACTGTTAAATTGAATCTTGAATAACATTCTCTAGCTACAATGTAGCTATACATTTGTACCTCACAATCATTTTACTTATTTTTGCACATCATGAAACCTCTTATTACCCAAAACTGCTCTAAATTTTTTCTAGAAAAATTGTTCGATATAACTCAAAAGGGTGGCCTAATCCGCCAGCAGCAATTGCAGATCAGCCCTCATGGTTCTCCCAAGCAGACTAGGTTGAACTAGCCCAAAAAAGATGCAATTTCGAAACCTCAAGACATGGGACTGGGCTTATCAATTGAAATGATCTGTATGATGAGTTTGATGTAGCAAGATATTTATTTCAAGACAGGATGGATATAGCAGTGGGGAAGCACAATGAACTGCCAAGCTAACTTGCAGATTATATGAATAGCTTTAAAGAATATTATTAAATAGCTACAGAAAGGCAACAAGGTAAACACCTAACAGAAAATTAGCTGCTCTTTTTGTTTGTGGATGGTTCAAGCGCTATGAAACTTTAAGTAGTATTTAAATTACTATTTTAAACACTGAGAAATGTCAATTAGAACAAAACAGTTTAAAACCAACTTACTGTTCTTCCATCAAGATTATGAGGTCTGCTTGCTAGTACTGTGCCCACACAGTTTGGATCCTTGAACTTCACAAATCCAAAACCTCGAGACTGATTTGTCATCTTATCTTTCATTATTACACAATCAACTACCTCCCCATATTGGGAAAAGTAGTCACGGAGAGTCTCTGTTGAAATATTAAAAATTGAGTCAAATTCAGTTTTCACCTCTTTCAACAGCTATTGCAGCCCAATTTACAAACTGGTGTGCATAACAATAATAGGAAGATATCAAGTAAAAACAATTTGGATAGTTGTGTTCACGTTGCTCACGTTACATCTTCAAGTTCTGAGATCCAGTACAGGGCTACAAATTCAAGCTTCTGAATAGGCATGACAGCTCTCTGACATTCAAACTATTGAGTGCGACAGCCCAAAGGTTGAAATCCATAGGTATGCATGGTCAGAAAACCTAAATTGGAAAAGATTCACCTAGAGCATCCAATGTTGGCTTATGACATTATTTCACTTGCATACAGCATGGAATCTTACTAACACAAGTTTTTTTTTTAAATTCATTCACGGGGTGTGGGCTCCACTAGCTGGGCCACCAATTCTTGCCATCCATAGTTGCTCGAGATGGTGGTGGCAAGCTGCCTTCTTGAACCGC
This sequence comes from Cetorhinus maximus, assembly GCF_964194155.1. Classification (NCBI taxonomy): domain Eukaryota; kingdom Metazoa; phylum Chordata; class Chondrichthyes; order Lamniformes; family Cetorhinidae; genus Cetorhinus; species Cetorhinus maximus. The sequence continues at coordinate 110,935,045 of NC_135891.1, forward strand.
CGCAGTCCAAGTGGTGTAGGTACACCCATGGTGCTGTAAGGAAGGAAGTTCCAGGATTCAGCGACAGTGAAGGAATGACAATATATTTCCAAGTCAGGATGGAGAGTGACTTGGAGGGGAACCTCCAGGTGATCATGTTCCCATCTATCTACTGCCCTTGTCCTTCTAGATGGTAGTGGTTGAGTTTGGAAGGTGCTAAGGAGCCCTAAAGAATTCCTGCAGTGCATCTTGTAGATGGTACACACTGCTGCTACTGTGCACCAGTGATGGAGGGAGTGAATGTGGTGCCAATCAAGCAGGCTGCTTTGTCCTGGACAGTGTCAAGCTTCTTGAGTGTTGTGGGAGCTTCACTCATCCAGGCAGGTGGGCAGTATTTCATCACACACCTGACTTATGACAGAAAATCATTGATGAAGCAGCTGAAGAAGGTTGGGCCTAGGACACTACCCTGGGGAACTCCTGCAGTAATGTCCTCAAGCTGAGATGTCTAGCTCCTCACCCCCCTCCCGCACCCCCTCCCCCCCAAACAATTTCCATTAACTCCAGTTTTGCTAGAGCTCCTCGATGCTACACTCTGTCAAATGCAGCCTTGATGTCAAGGGCAATCACTCTATTCTCACCTTGGAAGTTCAGCTATTTTGTCCATGTTTGAACCAAGGCTGTGATGAGGTCAGGAGCTGAGAGGCCCTGGCGGAACCCAAGCTGAGCCACAGTGAGCAGGTTATTGCTAAGCAAATGCCGTTTGATAGCGCCGTTGATGACCCCTTCCATTACTTTACTGATGATCGGAAGTAGACTGATGGGGCAGTAATTGGTCAGGTTGGATTTGTCCTGCCTTTTGTGTACAGGGCATACTCAGGCAATTTTCCACATAGCCGGGTAGATGCAAGTGCTGTAGCTGTGCTGGCTAGGGGCGCAGCAAGTTCTGGAGCAAAAGTCTTCAGTACCATTGCTGGAATATTGTCAGGGCCTACAGCCTTTGCACTATCCAGTGCCTTCAGCCGTTTCTTGATATCACGTGTAGTGAATTGAATTGGCTGAAGATTGGCATTTGTGATGCTGGGGACCTTCGGAGGAGGCAGAGATGGATCAACCACTCGGCACTTCTGGCTGAAGATTGTAGCAAATGCTTCAGCCTCATCTTTTATCACCTAAGTTATCACCGCTAGACAGCAAAGGAATCAAAGGTGCCGTGTTTCATGACCACATTGAGTAAAATGTCATCTTTTAACTTCATTCATTGGCAAAACTCTTACTAGCACAAGTAGTAAAAACAGCTTACAACCTACCCTGTGTAGTGTTCCAGTCAAGACCACCCACAAACAGCTTCCTGAAATATAAAATACCATTATTAGCATTTTCCTGAAACAATTTTGCCATGGCTGTTCAATATTCATATCAGAAACTATGTACAATAGGATTTCAGAACAGGAATAAAACAATATCATTTAAAATTGGTGTGCAGATGCAAGATGAACATCCTCACTTTATGTAAAGTTATTTTAATTTTATTGCAACTCCAACATGCTTGCATAGAAATTACAATAGGAACTAGGCTGATGAATCCAACCATTCTGTGGTTACCCTCCATAAATATGGTTTTAATCCCATGTGCTCAATCTACAGAATGCACTCTTCAATTCACACTAGTCTGCAGATTAGATGTTTAATCAAATACCTATTAAGAAAGTTCTCTCTCCTAAAAGTATCAAATTAAACTATAATTAATTATAATTTTATTCATGATGACAAGCAACTAAAGAAATATTCAATGATAATCCTAGTTGTTCCATGCAGAAACAGTGAACACAAAGGTCTCAGCCATGAGTTATTTCAGTTTCATGCTCGAAAATTACCCATTATCCAAGCAGCCTGGGAAAACAATTGTTAGAATTTGCCTGAATCCCATTGTTAATCATCAGAATTTGAAGGTGTTAACATCAGTTACTGGCCAGGACAGGAGTAGTAGAAATTATGGGAGACATCAGGTGCAAGTATCGGGTATTGGTCAGAACAATGGAAATATCCAAACAGTATCAATTGACTATTTGAGATTGTTCCTTTTGTAATATTAACTGAACTGTTAAACCATCAAGACGGTCATTATGTCAAGTCTGGCGGTTGGACGAGAAGGAACTTGGTTCAATATACATTCTGGGTACCATGTGATATAACTCAAAAAAATTGGATACACAAAATATCAGGGAACAGCCCCTCTAAGGTTAGAACTCTCAGGACAGTGGAATCTACAGAGGCCAAGTATGATCACTTTGGGTCCTCAAGAAATCAGGTTGTATAAATCAATTGTATAACTGTAATCATTATTATACCATTGCTGTTGAAGAAACATATTTGTATTTGGACAACACACTTGAGCCCAAATCAGGAGGAATTATTTAACTGTTTCAAAGATATCCTAATAATGTTGAATTTAAATTACATAACTGCAAATGATAGACATTAACCAATCCCAATATTAGAATACAATTACATGCTGCTATTTCAAGCAGAGATATCAAAAAAATGCCTGCTCCCAAGCTACTAGCAATGACCAATTTCAAACCATCAATAAAATATGATAAATAGCAACGTGGAAACAAATCACTATCCATTTTGGTAGACTTGGTGAGAGATAAACATTGGTCAGGAGACAGAAGAACTCTTTCTCTTCTTCAAATGGAGCCACAGCCATCTTTTACCTCCCTCTAAACATGGTGTTGAGGACCTTGGTTGAGCATCTCAACCGAAACACAGCACTGCCAACAACATAGCACTTTAGTACTTCGGCAAAGGCCAGTCTAGACTACATGTATCCTATCCTCCAACAGGTCCTGCTAACCTATCACCCACGTGCTTGCTAATTCAAAGGAAGCATGATTTAAAATTTTCAGCCTTGCATTTAAATCCCCCCCCCCCCCAAGTCTCAGAATGTCCTTTTTATAGCCTCCACCAGCCACTGCCTTTAGTCACAGAATCAGAGTGCAGGGGAGGCCCTTCGGCCCATCGAGTCTGCACCGACACGTGAGAAACACCTGACCTACCTACCTAATCCCATTTACCAGCACGTGGCCTGTAGCCTCGAATGTTATTACGTGCCAAGTGCTCATCCAGGTACTTTTTAAAGGATGTGAGGAAACCCACCTCCACCACCCTCCCAGGCAGAGCATTCCAGACAGTCACCACCCTCTGGGTAAAAAAGATTTTCCTCACAACCCCCCCCACAAACCTCCTGCTCCTCACCTTGAACTTGTGTCACCTCGTGACTGACCCTTCAACTAAGGGGAACAGCTGCTCCCTATCCACCCTGTCCATGCCCCTCAATCTTGTACACCTCGATCAGGTCGCCCCTCCATCTTCTCTGCTCCAAAGAAAACAACCCAAGTCTATCCAACCTCTTTTCATAACTTAAATGTTTCATCCCAGGCAACATCCTGGTGAATCTCCTCTGCACCCACTCCAGTGCAATCACATCCTTCCTATAATGTGGCAACCAGAACTGCACACAGTACTCCAGCTGTGGCCTTGCCAAGGTTCTATACAACTCCAACATAACCTCCCTACTTTTGTAATCTATGCCTCGATTGATAAAGACAAGTGTCCCATATGCCCTTTTCACCATCTCACTAACATGCCCCTCCGCCTTCAGAGATCTATGGACACACACACCAAGGTCCCTTTGTTCCTCAGAACTTCCTAGTGTTATGCCGTTCATTGAATACTTCCTTGTCAAATTACTCCTTCCAAAGTGCATCACCTCACACTTTTAGGGTTAAATTCCATCTGCCACTTATCCACCCATTTGACCATCCCGTCTATATCTTCCTGTAGCCCAAGACACTCAACCTCACTGTTAACCACCTGGCCAATCTTTGTGTCATCCGCAAACTTAATAATCCCTGACAAACTGTTTCCTAGCCAGTCTCCATTCCTCTCCCTGGCAGAACAACGCTCTTTTCAACCTTGGTGCCATATACGACCCGGAGATGAACTTCCGACCATGTATCTGCGACCACCTATTTCCACATCTAACAATGCCAAACTTCACCCATGCCTTAGGTCATATGTTGCTGAACCCCCAGTCAAGCCTCTATGACCTTTGGACTTGATGTTTCCCACATTCCATACTCCACAAACTTGTAATCATCCAAATTCTCCTTTCCTTGTCCCAACACGTACTAAGTTCTAATCACCAATGCTCACCAACCAACACCGACACCCATTAAGCAACACCTCAAATTAAAAATTCTCATCCTTGTTTCCAAATCCCTCCATTACCTCACATGGCCCTCTCTAATCTCCTCCAGCTCCACGATCCTTAAGAGGTACTGATGCCCCCTGGCCTTTTGCGCATCCACGATCTTAATCATATCACCTAGCAGCCGTGCCTTCAGCTGCCAAGGCCCTAACCGCTGGAATTCCCTCGCTATACCTGTCCCTACCTCTTTTGTCCTTTAAGACACTCAAGGCCCATCTCTTTGACCAACCTTTCGGCCATTCTTATCTTATAGGGTAGATGGTGGTGTAGCTGTAATGTCACTGGGCTAGTAATCCAGAGGCTCAGACTAATGCTCTGGAGGCGTGGGTTCAAATTCCACCGTGGCAGCTGGTGGAGTTTAAATTCAGTCAATATAAAGCTCATCTCAGTAATGATGACCATGGCAACTAACACTGATTGTTGTTGAAAGTCCATCTGGTTCACAGGGAAGGAAATCTGCCATCCTTACCTGATCTGGCCTTCCAGTGTGGTTGACTCTCAACTGCACTCTTAAATAGTCTAGGAAGCCACTCAGTTCAAGGGCAGGATGTGTTGTTATAAAGAATGGAGCACATTGTACTTACTACCATAGTTATTGTACCTCTACCGGTCCATATACCACCGTCCCCAAAATCTATAGTTGTACTTCAACAATGAGATGATTTTTTTACAATTGTCCATTGCACCACAATTTCGAACTAATATTACAGAATTGCTTCTGCAATAGAAGCCCAATTGATACAATTTCAACGGCCATTTGAGTGGTAAAGCTTATCTCATCATAGAAAATATGTTTCCACAAACTAACTTATTTTGGCAGAGAATACTGGAAAAACTTAGCAGGTCCAACAGCATCTGTGGAGACAGAAACAAAGTTAATGTTGAGTCCATATGACCCTTTTTCAAAGCTCTGAGACCTGTTGAGTTTTTCCAGCATTTTCTGTTTTGATTTCAGATTTCCGGCATCCGCAGTATTTTGCTTTTAATTTAATTTAGATATTCACATTGTTTTGTCGAGTTCTTCCTTTAATCCAGGCAAACTGTTAAATCAAAACAATCTTGTAACTTTTAAGAATTACACCTTGCTCTTGTTTACAATGACTTGTTAGAATCTTTTGCTAATTCACTACAACTCTAGGAAACAAAAACAATTTTTACAACAACTTAACAAATCTCAGCAAAGCAGATAAACAAATACTTTTAAAAATATACATTCATTTGCTTAAAGGAAAAAAGTTTCTTTGGTAAACAACTTCAAAACTAAAAGCACACTGGTATTCTGGCATATCTGTGCTGCTATGCAAAGAAGTGCAACTCTAGGCCAATTTCCCAGTTCTTTCTCATTGTTGTAGAACATATGGTTCCTAACAAAGCAACCGCCAAATATTTCCATTCACACCGCTCCAGACCCAACTTTTGTTTGCTTCCCATCACCACCCCCTGATGCCTTGCACCATCATCCCTTTTGTAATTTAATCTCTTGCTTTTCAGCCTATCGGTTTCTCTTCCACCACCCCCCCCTGCATTTGTACTTGCTTAAAACCTGTTACATCACTAACTGCTTCCATTGCTGTTGAAAGGTCATTGGCCTGAAACATCAACTTTGTTTCTTTCCACATTCTGCCTGACCCACTCAGATTTCCAGTGTTTTCTGTTCCTATTTCAAATTTCCAGCATCCACAGTAACATGCTTTTGTAACTTGCATATATTGTCTGGATCATGTATCACTCCCCCTTACTTCCCTGTTAACAACCAACAAAATCTACTTCCTTGTAAGCACGGGAACCTCAGCACTAAAACAAAGTTGGAGTCGGCTAGCTCTGCATACATACCAGCTCATATTTCCCTTGTTCCCACAAAATAAAAAGCTGCCCAGAAAGCACCATTCTCATTTACATCCGGACTTCTGAAAGTGGAATAATTCTAGAGGCCACCCCAGTTACTCATTTAAAGCAAAATGCTGCGGATGCTGGAAATCGGAAATAAAAACAGATAATGGTGGAAAAACTCAGGTGTGGCAACATCTGTGCAGAGAGATACAGAGTTAACATTTGGGGGACTCTTCTTCTGAGCAAGTCATATTGAACTCGAAATGTTAACTCGTGTTTCTCTCCACAGATGCTGCCGCACCTGAGTTTCTCCAGCATTTTGTTTTCACACCAAATTTACTCACTTTGCGCAGCACCACATACAAACACCCTGCGCCAGGGGTGAAAGACCATGTGGTAACAGGGACGTTCACATTTGGGAATAAATAAATCATTTTAGACAGGGGGGGGGGAGAATAATACATATTTAAATTGTTAACGTTTTAAGTTGTATGAAGCGGCGTTACCACAGCCCTGAGAAATAATTAACATGAGCAAACATCAGGCAGCAACCACGCACGTTTATGGACCCGCATATCAATAAATGCGGTTTAATTGGGTCACGCGATTAACACTTTCTTCCGCCGCTACAAGAAAAATTGAGTTAAAGTGTTTCCCGCACCCCCCCCCCCCCCTCACCCAGAGAGAGAAAAAAAAATGAACAGCCACATGGCAGAGCACGTGGTGAGCTAACATTTGGGTATTTCCTCAATTTCACAAGTAAAACGTTTTGGAAATATTAGCTACTTTTTTTTTTTGCTTGGGTTGGGGGGGGGGGGGGAACGAAGAGGAATTAAAAAGAATAAGGTTTATTCTGAAGCTGGGTTCACTTGGTTGCTGCTTTGGGCTACACGTGGGGGCACTTCAGCCCCTGGCCGTGTCCTCCATGCCCCCCCCCTAACCATCATGGCTTAAATTGAGCTTTGAGCACCGGGGGGGGGGGGGGGGGGGAGAGAGAGGAAGAGAAGGAAAATTAAACTTGTTGAGAGAGAGAGAGGGAGGTAAACCTAGTAGGGGGAAATTAGAAGCCAGGCAGCTCTCGAAGAGGTGCCCCCACCCCCTCCCCCACTCCGGAGGGATCACCCAGAATAAACTTCCCGGGAGTGAGGGAAACTCGGTTTACAGATGATGAAAGAGGGGATAAAATTCCTCCCCTCCCTCTTGCTTGGTCATTGACCTTCACAAGGCGCCATTATCACCCTTCCTTCACACCCCCCCCCCCCCCAATCATGTCCCTTTTAAGTTCTTTCTCTTCCCCCCCCCCCCCCCCCCCCCCCCCCAAATAATGACTCCCAGGCGGGGGGGAGGAGAGGAGATCGAGAAGAAAAATCCTCGGTGTATTATTAGAAAAAAGCCAGGGCGACACTCTTAACGGTCGCCCGCGCACGCATTGTAAAAGGGGGGGGGGGGCGGGGGGGAAGAGAAACTTTGATGGTCTCCAAACTCAAGAGAAGGCTTCGGGGCCTAGTCTCCGGCTCTTACCCGATCTCGTCGCCGCCCTGGTTGTTCATGGCGGCGGCTGGGGATGAAACGGGGCTGTCGGCGCGGCTCGACGGCAAGGCGGTTTCTCGGTGTGGGTCAGCCGTTTTCTCCGATTTTTTATTTCTCCTCTCCTCTCCTCTCTCTCTCTCTCTGCCGGGTTCGGTCGTTGAGCGGCTGAGGGGGTCGGAGCAGATCGATCGGCGCTTGTCCTTTCCCTCGCTGGCGCCTGCGCTTCGCCGACAGAGAGAGGCGGGGGGGAGGGGGGGCGGGGAGAGGAAATGCAAAGTCCCAACCGACGCCGAAACTGCGCAACAACCGCAGCGCTACGGGGTCTCCCGCCCTCAACGTCAGAGCGTCTCCATGGCAATCCTCCATCCGGGACCCCCCGAGTGGCGGGACGCCGCCGCGCTGCCCGCTGGGGGTTGTAGTTTCTCTCTCTTCCTCTCTCTTTAGGCAGCCATTCCTGTCAGAGTTGAATCCCTTCGAGAGTAAGAAGGAAAGATACGAATTTCTACACCTGACCAATGAGGTTTTTTTATATATATATATTTGAAACGCATTCAATGTTGTATTGTAGGGAAGGCGGCAACCAATTCAAGCAGAGCAAGCTCTCGCACACCAAAAAATAGATTTGCATTTATATAGCGCCTTGCACGACCACTGGTTTCTCAAAGAGCTTTATTACAGCTAATTAAGTACTCGAGGTGTAGTCACTAGTAATGTGCAGCAGCCAATTCATGCACAGCAAGCTCTGACTCTCCCCCCAACACACAGAAACACAACAAAACTAGATTAGCATTTATATAGCATCTTTCACAAGACTGGTCGATTTCAAGCAGTTTACACCCAATGAAGTGCTCCTGAAGTGTAATCGCACTTGCAATGTGGCCGCCAATCTGCACACAGCAAGCTCCCAAAAACGGTAATGTGATCCTGGCCATGATCATGTTTTTCTCAATGTTGGTGGAGGGATAAATATTGGGGAGCACACCTGGGATAACTCCCTTGCTGTTCTTCAAAATAGTAGGTTCTTATTGTTACATCTCATCTGAAAGACAGCACCTCCAAAGTGCAGTACAGCTTCAGCACTGCACTGGAGTGTCAGCTTTGATTTTTATGCTCAAGTCCTGGAGGGGACTTGAACCCAGAGCTTTGTGGCTCAGAGGTAAGGGTGCTAACAACTGCAACGTGGCTGTGATGAGATAAAAATGTTGTAACCCTTATGGTTTCTATCCATGTAGCAGAAAACCTACCCATTAAAGAGCTGGCATCAGTATAATGGATCGAATGGCCTGCTTCTGAGCTGTACAGTTCTATTAAGTAGTCTGAAAGGCAAATCCTAAATAAACAGGAGGCTGATACTGAGGGAAGTTTCTGTACATTAGAAACATAGAAAATAGAAGCAGGAGTAAGTAATTTGGCCCTTCAAACAGGCTCCGCCATTCAATATGATCATGGCTGATCCTCTATCTCAACACCATACTCCCGTTCTCTCCCCATACCCTTTGATGCCTTTAGAGTACAAACATCTACCTATTTCCTTCTTAAATATATTCAGTGACTTGGCCTCCACAGCTGTCTGTGATAGAGAATCCCACAGGTTCACCACTTTCTGAGTGAAGATATTTCTCCTTATCTCAGTCCTAAATGGCCTACCCCATATCCTGAGTTTGTGACCCCTTGTTCTAGACGCCCCAGCCAGGGGAAACATCATCCCTGCAGCCAGTCTGTCCAGCCCTGTCAGAATTTTATACGTTTCAATGAGTTCCCCTCTCATTTTTCTAAACTCCAGTGAATACAGGCCCAATCTCTCCTCATACGACAATCCTGCCTTCCAAGGAATCAGTCTGGTGAACATTTGCTGCACTCCCTCTATGGCAAGCATATCCTTTCTTAGGTAAGGAAACAAAAACTCCACACAATATTCCAGGTGTGGTCTCACCAAGGTCCTGTATAGCTGCAGTAAGATATCCTTGATCTTGTACCCAAGTCATCTTGCAATGAAGGCCAACATACCATTTGCCTTCTTAACTGCTTGCTGCACCTGCATACTTTCTTTCAGGACTGGTGTACAAAGATATCCAGGTCCATTTGTACATCAACATTTCCCAATCTATCACCATTTAAATAATACTCTGCCATTCTGGTTTCCTACCAAAGTGGACAACTTTACACTTATCCACATTATACTGCATCTGCCATTTATTTGCCCACTCACTCAACTTGTCTAAATCACCTTGAAGACTCTTAACACCCTCCTCACCACTCACGTTCCCATGGGGTTTTGTGTTGTCAGCAAACTTAGAAATATTACATTTGGTTCCCTCATCCAAATCATTGATATATATTGTGAATAGCTGGGGCCCAAGCACTGATCCATGCAGTACCCAACTAGTCATTGCCTGCCATTCCGAAAAAGACCCATTTGTTCCTACTTTCTGTTTCCTGTCTGCTAACCAATTCTCAATCCAAGCCAATATGTTACCCTCAATCCCATGTGCTTTAATTTTATGCACTAACGTCTTATGTGGGACTTTAAAAGCTTTCTGAAAATCGAAATACACTACATCCACTGCTTCTCCCTTATCTATTCTGCTAGCTACATCCTCAAAAAGCTCCAGTAGGTTTGTCAAACATGATTTCCCTTTCATAAATTCATGTTGACTTTGTCTAATCCCATTGATATTTTCTAAGTGTCTTGTTATAACATCCTTTATAATAGACTCTAGCAATTTCCCTACTACTGAGGTTAGGCTAACCGGTCTGTTTCCTCCCTCTCTCATTTTTTAAATAGTGGGGTTACTTTTGCCATCCTCCAATCTGCTGGGACTGTTCCAGCATCTACAGAATTTTGGAAGATGACAACCAACGCATCCACTATTTCCATGGCCACCTCCTTTAGTACCCTGGGATGTAGATTACCAAGCCCTGGGGATTTATTGGTTTTCAATCCCGTTAATTTCTCCAGCACTGTTTTTTAGTAATACTAATTCCCTTCAATTCCTCCTTCTCACTAGACCCTTGATTCCCTGGTATTTCTGGGACATTATTTGCATCTTCCTCCGTGAACTGCGAAAGTAGATGTTTAATTGCTCTGCCATTTCCTTGTTGTCTATTATAAATCCTCCTGTTTTGGACTGTAAGGGACCTCCAATTGTCTTCACCAATCTTTTTCTTCTTATATACTTATAGAAGCTTTTACAGTCCTCTTTTATGTTCCTTGCAAGTTTACTCTCATACTCTATTTTTCCCCTCTTAATCAATCTCTTGGTCCTCCTTTGCTGAATTCTAAACTGCTCCCAATCCTCAGGCTTGTTACTTTTTCCAGCAACTTTAATGACTCCCCTTTGGATCTAATACTATCCTTAATTTCTTTTGTTAGCCATGGTTGGGCCACTTTTCCTGTTGTGTTTTTGCGCCAGAAAGGAATATATAACTGTTGCAATGCATACATTCATTCCTTAAATATTAGCCATTGCCTATCCACTTTCATACCTTTTAATGAAGTTCCCCAATTTATCTTAGCCAATTCATGCCTCATACCTTCGTAGTTTCCTTTGTTTAGATTTAGGGCTCTAGTTTCGGATTGGACTACTTCACTTTCCTAAGGAAGAATTCTATCATGTTGTGGCCACTGTTCCCTAAAGGACCCCGCACAAAAGATTATTAATTAACCTTTCTCATTGCACAAAACCAAATCTAGGATAGCCTGTTCCCGCATCTAACTAGTCTAAAAAAAAAACCATCTCATACACACTCCAGGAATCCATCCGCCACGGTATTATTGCTAATTTGGTTTGCCCAATCGATATGTAGATTAAAATCACTCATGATCACTGTAGCATCCTTGTTAATCTCTAATTTCCTGTTTAGTACTGTCCCCCACCTTACTGCTACTGTTTGGAGGCCTATAGACAACTCCCACTAATGTTTTCCACCCCTTGTTGCTTCTTAGCTCCACCCAGACTGATTCTACATCTAGATTTTCTGAGTCAATATCCTTTCTCACTATTGCACTGATTTCATCCTTAACTAACCATGCCATGCCACCTTCTTTTCCTTTTTGCCTGTCCTTCCTAAATAACGAATTCCCTTGGATATTCATTTCCCAGCCTTGGTCACCCTGCAGCCATGTCCCTGAAATCGCGATCATACCATACCCATTTACATCTATTTATGCTGTTAATTCGTCTACCTTATTGCAAATGCTCCATGCATTCAGATACAGTGCCTTTAGACTTGTCTTTTTAACATTTTTACACATTTTTTTTGCACTATGGTCCTATTTGCTGCTAGCCCCTGATTGCTCTGCCTTCCACTGTTGCTTTTTACTTTTCTGTCTTTCATTCCTATCTTTGTTTCTCTCTCTTGTGTCTCCCCACTCAGGTTCCCATCCCCCTGCCACTCAGGTTTAAACCCTCCCTCACAATACTAGCAAATACCCCTGCTAGGATATTGGTCCCGGTCCTGCTGGAGAGCAACCCGTCCAGCTTGTACAGGTCCCACCTTCCCCAGAATCGGTCCTAATACCTCAGGAATCTAAATCCCTCCCTCCTACACCATCTCTCCAACCACGCATTTATCTGGTCTATTCTCCTATTCCTAGCTAGCATGTGCCACTGGGAGTAATCCTGAGACCTTTGAGGTCCTGCTTTTTAATTTATTTCCTAGATTCCTATATTCTGCTTTCAGGACCTCATTCCTCTTTTTACCTATGTCGTTGGTACCGAGGCTGTTCACCCTCCCCCTTCAGAATATCCTGCAGCCGCTCAGTGAAAGCCTTAACCCTGGCACCAGGGAGGCAACATACCATCCTGGTGTCACATCGGCAGCAGCAGAAACATCTATCTGTTCCCCTTACGATAGAATCCCCTATCACTATTGCTCTCCCACTCATTTTTTCTTCCCCCCCACCCCATGCAGCCATGGACTTGGCTCTCGCTGTATTCCCCTGAGAAACCATCTCCCCCAGCAATTTCCAAAACGGAAAATCTGTTAGAGAGGGAGATGGGCCCAGGGGACTCCTGCACTCCCTGTCTAGTCCTTTCATTCTGTCTGGTGGTCACTCATTCCCTTTCTGTGTGTGCACTCTTTACCTGCACCGTGACCACCTCACTGTATGTGCTATCCACGAAGATCTCATTGGCAGATGCTTGTAAATCTCTGGTTCCTGCTTCTTGGGTAAGGCCACATTATCACGGTGTGAAACATAATTGTTCTTCCTGCATTCAATGGATTGAAAAATCGGGCAGGTTTTGGTCCTGGCAACTGATACGCTGTGCTAAGCTTTTGCCCAGGCAGCAAAGTGAAATTACCCAGTGGTAATTGAAACTGACACTCAGTGCTTAAAGCTCAAATTGGCATCACATTATCCAGCACCAATGTCCCTTACTATGTTTTGTATATCTAAATATATATATAATATATATGTAGAGAGAGAACACAACTACAGACGAAGCGAAACAAAATGCACTTATATAGCACTTTTCACAACCTCAGGATGTGCCAAGTTGCCTTTAGAGCCAATGAAGTGCTTCTCAAGTGTAGTCATTGTTGTAATGCAGTAAATGTGGCAGCCAATTTGTGCACAGCAAGCTCCCACGAAGCAACGTGACAGTGATCAGATAATCTTTTTTTAGTAATATTGATTGAGGGATAAATATTTGTTCAACACTCCCCTGCTCATCTTCAAAGTCGTGCCATGGGATCTTTATGTCCACCTGAGAGGGCAAATGGGGCTGGGGTTTTACATCTCTTCCAAAAGATGGCACATAATTGTACAGCCCAACCTGGGACACCAGCAACTCATGATTTCATTTGATATTTTCCCTTTTATCTGACCTATGTTTTATTGTTAATCCCCCTTATAGGTTCTTTATTAAGGACACCTATGTCACCCTAATTAGCAATTAAAGAAATTCAGAAGGAGTCTGGCCATTCAGACCATGGTGCCTCCATGAGCTCATCATAGTTCTGCTTTTTGTTCCCCTTTGCAATTCCCTTTTGAAATTTACTATTGATTGTGCTTCCAGTTCCCTTTCAGGCAGTGCATTCCTGATCATAGTAACTCACTGTGTAGGGAGAACAATCCCAATTTCTCTAGTCTCTGGAATTATCCCCCTCAACCTCTCTAGCTCTCTCATCCCTCCTTCAAGATCTTTCTAAAACCTATCTTTTTAACCAAACCTTTGGTTATCTATTCTGATATCTTCTTATGTGATTTCATGTCAAATTTTGTTTGATAATGCTGTTGTGAAGCACTTTGGGATGTTTTACTACCATACCATATTGTTCAAGACAAGTACGGCAGCCTCAAATGAACAATACACTACAACTACATTAAAGGTGCTATATAAATGCAACTTGATGTTATTCGTGTGGTTTAGGCCCCGTGATATTGCAGCATGTTTGATTGAATAAAGAAAAGAAGGCAGCTGACAGAAGGTCGATTTAGCACTGCTATCAGGAAGTGTTTTGTGTTGTGAACTTGAATCCATTTCTCAGCCTAGTTATAAACCAATACAGCCAGGAGGAAGTTGAGAATCTGAGGCCCAGGAGTGAGGGTGTGTTAGTCCTTTGCAAATCTCCAGCCTGGAGCAAGCCCTCCAGAGCATGTGGCTGCAGCTGAAGGGAGAGAGAGACAGAGAGATTTCATCATCACTGGGCAGGGAAGGAACTCATTTATTTTCTTGTATTTTATTTGCAGAAATATAGAGAGAAGGGCTGAGAGAAAGAGTTAAATTGGCAAGTAACTAAGGTAAGACAGCTCTTAGTTGTTTTAAGATTGCTTCTTAGAATACTGTAACCGAGAAATTAGAATATCTACTTTTCTGCTTTGTTATTGGACAAATTAGATGTTCATTGCTCTATTTTCTTTGCTGCTCTAATGCCTCTGATATAAAAAATTAAATTGGTTTGTTTTACTTTGCTTCATTCACACTTAGATCATTACTGCATTTAAGTTTGCCTGCATGGGACACTTCATGGACATGATCCGCCAAATTGTAGATATCACGAGGGACATCAAAAACTTTGATCCATCAAAGCATTAGGTGTACATGGTGTAAAAAATATGGGTTTTTATATATTTTTCCTTGTACTACAAATTTTAGTGACTGTACTTTATAAATGTTTGTGTGGGTTTTTGGTAAGCAAAGAGTTAACTGTTGGGTTGTGTTCTAATGGGAGATTACTGATTAGGTTAGGCGTAAACAAAGGATGTCACGCAATGATTAGGGATAACTTTGTATGAACTAGACATTTATAGAGACATAACTAAGAAGTTAGAACAATTCAGAATTATGAAATAGCAATTAGAACAGTTTAAAACGATTTGAGACTGCCTTAGAATGTGCAGTTTAACAATAAGAAATAGAAAAGGGGGATTTGAAATGACTAGACTTTGCATATTTTTGATTGTATTGCCAAACTCAGATTGTAATTGTGTTTCCAAAGAACAGTGTAGGCTCCAAAGTATCTGCATGCCTTAGACTTGTTAATTGTAGTTTAGGATGTAGCTGGTGACGAGGATGGGATAGGATTGAACAGAAGAGATCAAGTTAGAAAGAAATCAGCACTGTACCTCGCCCAGTGATTGTAAGTAGAAAGCTCCATTAGGATTGAAGAAGTTATCCTCTCTCAAAACGCCACAATTTGGGAGAATTGATCCTTTTGAATCAGCCACAGATGATTGGTCTCAATACGTAGAACGCCTTATGTTCTTTTTTCAAGCGAACAAGATTACAGGGGAAGAGAAGAGGCGAGTGATCCTCTTGAGTACTTGTGGGAGCAAAACCTACAGCTTGATTCAAAGTTTTATGGCACCCAGTGCCACAGATTTGAAGAATTTTGATGAGTTGGTGGACCTTGTGAAGGGTCACTTTCAACCCAAGCCCTTAGTCACAATGTACAGGTTCAGGTTTAATTTGCAAAGTAGAGCCCCGGGTGAGACAATTGCGTGCTATGTGGCAAACTTGAAGCAGTTAACGGAACGTTGTGAGTTCGGTACGACTCTGAACGACATGCTCAGAGATCGTTTAGTATGTGCTGTGAAAGAGGACACTATTCAGAAAAGATTATTGTCCAAAGTGAATCTGGATTTCAAGAAGGTGTTAGAGATAGCGTTGGTCATGGAAAGCTCAGTAAAAGATTCAAAAGCAATACAGGGTGTGTAAAATGGCACTGTCCTCCACATCAGGTGGGAAACCTCAGCCAAAAGAGGTACGAGAAAGCAAGACTCTGCCAAGAAGTGGGAAACAGCCCTCGTTAGCTGAAGAATAAAGAAAAATAATTTAGCAGCAAAATCAAAGAATAATTTTATTAGAGGTGGAAACAATCAGTTTTTTAGCAATTGGCAGTTTAAAAAAATCGAATGCTACTATTGTCATAGGAATGGGCATTTGATGGGGCAATGCAAGGAAAGAGCCAAACGGGCTTGCAAACAAAAGAAGAAGCCCAATGAAGTCTACAGTGTAGAAAAGCCTGAAACAACAAATTCAGGCATTTACTCATTGTTTAACCTGAAAGTTGGAAAGACAGAACCAATATTTGTCACAGTGAAGGTAAATGGCAAACCTGTTAAAATGGAAATGGACATGGGAGCTTCCACTACAGTAATTGGGAAACATACCTTAAGATATTTGAATAACAGTGAACATCAATTAAGTTTAGAAGAAACAGATGCCAAGCTAAAAACATATACGGGTGAAGACATTCAGGTAAAAGATATAAGCAGAGTAACTGTCCATTCTGGAAGCCAATCGTCAAAGCTACCCTTGATGCTGGTAGCAGGTGAAGGGCCAAGCCTCCTCGGCAAAATTGGTTAAAGGAGATTAAGTTAGAATGGTTTGAAATTTTCCAGTTGAGAGCAAGTGGGCTACCAGAGCTACTTAGAAAGTACGCCACCATCTTTAAGGATGAGCTGGGGAAAATCCAAGGCCTGCAGGCCAAGATTCATGTGCATCTGGAAGCAACCCCTCACTTCATGAAGGCGAGACTGGTGCTATAAGCCCTGCGAGAAAAAGTTCACATTGAACTGAACAGACTAGAGAAACTGGGCGTTATACAACCCGTTCAGTTCTCAGAATGGGCAGCACCCATCATCCCTGTCCTCAAACCCGACCAAAGCGTCCGAATTTGTAGAGACTGCAAACTGACAGTTAATAAAGTAGCTAAGCTAGACAGGCACCCCATTCCAAAAATCAAAGGCCTGTATGCCAAGCTGGCAGGAGAGACAACATACGCAAAGCTTGACATGCTTATCAACAACTACAGTTGGATAATGCCTCCCAGGAATTTGTCACAATTAATACCCACAAAGGGTTGTACCAATATACATGATTGCCTTTCAGTGGCTCCTCCGCTTGTGCCATCTTTCAGAGAACAATGGAAAGCTAACTGCAGGGACTGCCCCAGATTGTAGTCTATTTAGATGATGTATTGGTGACGTGATTCACTGAAAAAGAGCATCTGGCAAACTTAGAAGTCTTCTAAGTTTTCTAAACATTTCTTGCAAGCTGGAGTGTGTTTAAAAAAAGAAAAATGCACATTCCAAGCAAGGGAGGTCATCTATTTGGGTCACCGGGTAGATTCACAGGGCCTCCACCCGGTTGAGGAGAAAGTGAGAGCCATTACAGAGGCATCTGCGCCAAAGAACGCCTCAGAGCTCAAATCATTCCTAAGAATGATCAACTATTATAGACATTTCTTACCCAATTTGTCTACAGTGCTGGCCCCCCTGCATTCTCTATTCAAAAAGAACCAACGTTGATCTTGGGAGGTGCCCCAGAAAGAAGCTTTCATAAAGGTGAAACAATTGTTGCTCTTGTCCACTATTAGTGCATTATGACCAGACGAAATAACAGGTGCTGATATGTGATGCATTTCCCTACGGAGTTGGAGCAGTGCTCTCTCATCAGATGGACAACGGCACAGAATGGCCAATAGATTACGTGTAAGAACACTCATCACAGCAAGAAAGGGATATTCACAGATGGAAAAAGAAGGCCTGTCCATCATCTTTGGTGTCAAGGAATTTCACCAGTACGTACATGGCCGCCATTTTACAATCGTTTCAGACCACAAACCATTGCTAGGATTGTTTAGTGAGGTCAAGGCTATACCACCCATAGCCTCAGCATGAATACAACAAAGGGCTTTAATTATGGCAGCATACGAATACACTTTCGTACAAAGGCCTGGCAATGAAATCGCAAACACTGACACCCTTAGTCGTTTGTCTTTACAAAAAAATGATGAGCACGTCCCAGTTCCACAGGAACTTGTTTTACTGTTAAATTTTAGATTCCTCACCGGCATGTGCTCAACAGATCAGAGACTGTACAAGTCGGGACCCGGTCCTATCTCAAGTACGAGATCAATTGCTACATGGTTGGTTACAGCAGCCCATATCTGACAAAATGAAACCGTACTTCAACAGAAGACATGAAATAACCAGTCAGGATGGCAACTTATTGTGGGGAGCACGAGTGATAGTTCCTCCAAAGGGAACAGAACCACTTTTAATTGAACTACACAGTGCCCATCCAGGAATTTCCCGAATGAAGCCCATTGCACACAGCTATTTATGGTGGCCTGGGATGGATGGCGAAATTGAGTTTAGTAAAGCACTGTGTGCAATGTCAGCAACTGCAGAAGTTGCTGGTGACAGCTTCATTACACCCATGGGAGTGGCCAGGTAGACCCTGGGTGCGGTTACACATTGACTACATTGGGCCGTTCCTGGAAACAATGTTTCTGCTCATTGTCGATGCCCATTCAAAATGGTTGGACGTACATGAGGTGAAGTCACCAACGTCGGCTACTACAATTGTGAAACTACGTCAGAGTTTTGCCATTCACGGACTACCAGAAGCAGTCATTTCTGATAACGGCACGGCATTTACGAGTGCTGAGTTTCAATGGTTTATCAGCCTCAATGGTATCGCTCATGTGAAACCTACACTGTACCACCCTTCCTCAAACGGACTGGCCAGAAGGGCAGTTTAATGTTCAAGGCAGGCAAAAAAGTTAACTGGTGATTTCTTGGCAATCAAATTAACACACTTTCTTTTTCATTACAGGACTACCCCTCACACAACAACAGGTGTCACACCTGCGGAGTTATTGTTGAAACACCGTCTCAGGACGAGATTGAGCTTAACAATGCCAAATTTAGAGGGGAAGGTGAAAAGGAGTCAGGGAAGCCAGAAAACTAGACACGACTGGCATAGTTGCAAGAGGAAATTTACCATGGGAGAGCTGGTATACGTGAAAAATTTTGGAGAAGGACCAAAGTGGTTACCGGGTGAAATAAGTGTAGTGGCCAGACCTCTATCCTACCATGTGGAGCTGGGAGGTCAGATCATCCATAAACATGTGGACCATTTAAGGAAGAGAGAGACAAATCACCAAGATTTGGTTCCACCAGTGACCGTGACCGGGTCTGCATTTCCTGTTGCGGATACTCAACCCAGTATGACATGTCTGATGTTCTTGTAAGAGTTGAGGATACAGAACTGCAAGTGCCCACCGAAGCACCTGATGTTCAAGCAACTCCGGAAAAGGAGGTCCCTGACAAAGAATCTGAAGTTGTGGAGCTGCAACATTCCACATGTACAGGAAACCACCTGGAAGACTGAACTTGTAAATTCCTTATCCAGTGTAAATATTATGTTGTCTTGAAAAATATGTACTTTTAAATACAGTGCCCATCCAGGAATTTCCCGAATGAAGACCATAGCACACAACTATTTATGGCGGCCTGGGATGGATGGCAAAATAGAGAGCTTAGTAAAGCACTGTTTGCAAAGTCAGCAACTGCAAAAGTTGCCAGTTACTGCTCCATTACACCCATGGGAGACCCTGGGTGCAGTTAATATGTATAGCCGAGTTAAAGGGGGAGGAATGTAGTAATTATGATTTTATTTAGTGTGCAATGTACCTTTAAGAATAATACTTGTTAGACAAGATCACATGATCTGTAGTAACCAATAGGATAGTAGCGTGAGCTACCTCAGTAGTCAGTGTAGATATAGAGTTAGAGTTGAAAGCACACGTGCAGTTGCTGCTAAGTATATTGTAAATAAACTGAATGTTTCCACCCAAGAAGTGTCTGCAGATCAACTCTATCAATAGTAGTACAATTCGGCCACCATACAACACACAGGTAAATCTCAAAGATGAGAGGAAAAATTATCTTCACTGAAAGGGTCAAGTCGAGGAGATTTTTAAATCTTAGCATTTATTCTTATATTAAAAGCATTTTGTATAATTGACTGGAAATATACATATGAACGTACAAATCAGGAGTAGAGGTAGGCCATTTGGCCCCTCAAACCTGCTCCGCCATTCAATAAAGATCATGACTGATCTGATTGTGGCCTCAACACCTCTATCCTGACATGTGAATCTAAAATGCGTTCTGTAAAACTGAATATAATTTGATTTGCCTAAGTTTTGTTCTTCCTCTCTGCCACAGAGACCCATCAGGAGATCGAGAGTCGTTGGAGCAGCGGTTTGAGAGTCAGGGTGCCAAGGGTTATCAACACCGGTGTTGAAACAGACTGCAGTGATGACACTTTCCGCTGCAGAGATCTGATGAGAATGAAGAGAGCGCTGAAAGATGCAAATACAGTGAGGTTGCATGTTCTCTAGATATCTAGATTCTAATTTGCAACTTGTCATTGAGAGCTAAAATGAAAGCATCTGATGGCTGTGATGCCACATTTTCTAAATGCCTATTTCTCCTCTCTAGAAGAAAATGTTTGCTCAAATGAAGGAGGCCTGGGACTGTCACCTCGTGGCCACCATGAGAGAGATGATGGCGGAAAGGGACAATGAGGGACCATATGACACAAAAGCTGACACCAGCTTCGGGGCTCCAGAAGCAAGTGGAAGAAGCGAGTCCCTCAGGATCGCAGGAGGTGGTTGAGGACCCCCCACCCCCAATACCCAATCACGGCTTCGAAAGAGGGACAAGAAGATCTCAAAGCTGCAACAGAAAGTTGAGAGCCTGATGGAGGAGGGGGCAGCTCTGCGGCAGAAGTTGGAGCTGCTTGAGGCTCAGAATATAAAGCCTCAGAATCGGGTAATTCATTTATTTGTGTATTGTTCGCATCTCCTTCTTTGGCTCAAGCAGCGTCAATTGGGAAACAGATGTGTAAATTTGCATTGGCACAGTGTCCTCACAGAATGGCACTAATGATTTTCCATCATTGCAGTAAGCATCAGCTGCAGGAGCCCACACAACATCGAAGCAAAATCAACCCCAAATGTTTCCAATCCTTTGAGGAACAACCAGCAAACTGCACATCCCAATAGATGGCAAGGTAATAATCTTAAATGATTTTCAGAGTATTGCCTGAATTGTGGCTTTGAGCACAATTGCTCGTAGAATTAGACCAATATGACAGCACTGACTGCAGTGTTAAGCATGCCTAGTGCCAATTCACTGGCACTGAACTATAATAATCAAATGAAATATGTGATATTTTCCTAGTATTTCAGACGTGCAATACTGATCTGTCCCTCATTTCGCTTACAGGTACAATTGTTCGTTGGGGTTGAGATCCCAGAGCAACTATGGAATTCTGTCCACAGCAAGAGGACAAATTCTTTATTTGTTAAGTCCCTGGCTGTTGGCATCTGGGGCTCTGAGATGCCCTGGGAGAGGTCGGTCTGCGGGAGAGTGTGCCCACGCTTCGTGAACAATGGGGCTGCTGCAGAGCCAACACTTTCGCCACTAAAGTTGAATGCTGTCAAAGGTATCCGCTTAAATGCACATCTTAATACAAATTGTTGTTGTCTTCTTTGTTCCGTGTCTCTGATCAGCTTTTTTTTTATCTCTCACTTGTCTGTTATTGGATATCCATTTCGTGCTGTGACTAAAGGCTTAAATAAATCCTTGCTTAATCCTTTCCCCCTCCCTACCCGCCAGCATGCTTCATCTGGCAGCTCCACACCCAGGGGCTAAGTGCGGAGGCTGTGACAAAATAAATTAAGAAGATAAATAAGTATATTTCAGATAAAATTCAAGCCCTCAACAAAAAAATGATCCTTTGAAATGAATTTAGCAGAAAATAAAGTTTATTAATTAAAATTAACTTTAATTGTGTTTTCCTTTTGAAACTTACATCTATGGTTAATGTCTCTTTGAACTTCACTAGTTATTCACAATTGAACACATCGTCATGCTGATGCACAAGGCCATAATTTGTTGGCGATTGTGTTTGTTATATATTTCCCATTCACAAGTTGGGCTCAACTGGAATAAGCGAAAAACAACAGGTGACTGGAAGAACCAAAGCCAATTGGTGACAACTGGTGTTGACTGTTGCCAAGTGGACCTGATTTCCGGTTGGCAACTAAGTACCTGTTCTGATTGAACTTTTCTTTTTGCTCTGGGGTGGTACTGGGTCTCAAATAACGGATGAGTAACAGTGAGACTTCACAGTGAGACTTTTGATTTCAATGCGTAATGAGGAGTTATGTGTAGCATGATGCTTTTACACTTAGATTGTTGGTCCTATTAGTCAACAACTTGCATTCATAAAGCACCTTTAATGTAGAAAATTGTCCCAAGACACTGCACAGAACATGATCATACAGCATTAGCACTAAGCCAAAGAAGGAGGAGGTTACTAAAAACATCTTCTTTCCAAACTGTTTTGATACCTTGATCAGCGCAGCCCAAATCATATTAATTGTTAACCTGCTTTGCGGGATAGGTCTTTATTTTGTACCGCTATTAATTAATATTATATTTTAGTATATATATTATGGTATTTGAACTTTTAACGGAAGGAAGTCACGTGTTAAAAAGGAATACTCTGCAATTCTCCCGTGAATTAATTGGGGAGGGAAGATTTACTTCAAGAACGCAGCAGGAAAATAGAGGATAAGTCAAAAAGCGATTAGACATGGAAGACACTAGTGTTACTGACAAACCAACTGTTTCAGCACAGACACGTTTCCACATACCACAGTAAAGTGAATGGGAGCCATTTTGTGTATCAAGTTAAAATGAAGCTAAAAATACACAGAAAGCTTATGAATGTGTACATGTTTTACTTTTTATAGTCGTGAGCAGTCAAAATTGAAGAAATGTCTAAGGAGCAAGATTTATAAATCCTAAATAGTGACATAGATTTCTTGGGGAGGCAGTGGCATAGTGGTATTATCACTGGACTAGTAATCCAGAGAACCGGGGTAATGCTCTGTGGACCCGGGTTTGAATCCCACCATAGCAGATGGTGAAATTTGAATCCAATAAAAAAAAAAATCTGGAACTAAAAGTCTGATATGACCACAAAACCATTGCTGATTGTCATAAAGACCCATCTGGTTCACTAATGTCCTTACCTGTTCTGGCCTAGATGTGACTCCAGACTCACAGAAATGTGGTTGACTCTTAGAAATGCCCTCGGAACAAGGGCAATCCCCTCTCCCCTCCCCCACCCCACAAAATGAGTGAGAGGGGTTAAATTGGGAAACCCAAGCCCAACGTGCCACTGTGCCTTCATCCGGTTTAACTGCAGAGGGTTTGTGAGCATTCAGATATGCTCAGCTCCTCAAACTTGAGGAGCTATTTGGATTTAATGCCTGGTGGCCCAGCTAAAGAGAGGCAGAAACTGTCGGATCCTACTTTTGCAGCAATTGTTATGGAATAAGAGTACTTCCCCTCACCAGCCCTTCAAGTAAACCTTCTGCCACAATCTGTTTCCCATGCCCCCCCCCCCCCGACTATCAGACAATAACATGCCCCCACGATCTCTTAAACTATCCTCACTGCCATGCTACTAGCCACCTTGCCCCCATTTCCCTGATGTCAGCAATCCTACATTTTATTTGCACACAAATATTTAAATCTTTTTGCAACACGTGTTTTTTTGAAGCAATTTCAGTTATTGACGATCATTTCTTGTATGCTGAGCACACAAGAAACAGTTTTGCATAAAGATAGTAAAAACTAAATGCTTATTTTCCAATCCTCAATAGTACTGTAAGTGTTATTTGCCAAAGGTAAATCTACACTCGCTATGGACCAAAGCCTCACTTTACGTGCAAAATAAGGGATAATATGTTGTAGGATGAGCAGGATGTCAAGAAGCATCACTAAGCAATTGTGGGAAGCCTGTTCTGCCATCTTAATAGGACTTCTGCACACTCCTTATCTTCCTGTTCCAAATTCCAGGACCTGGAATTAGAATATTAAGTTACAGACTAGTCCGTCTGAAGAATATTGCTGAGTTCAGTTATCTCAAGTGTGGTAACAGTCAGGTCATAAAAATTGGGCAAAGCATCCTTTAGCTACATATAAAAATATGTGGATTGATAGAATCGTAGCATCTACAGCACAAAGAGAGGCAATTTGGCCCATTGTTTCTGTGCTGGCTCTCTGAAAGAGTTCTGCCCTATGTCCCATTCCTCTATTCTTTCTGATGAATTTTACTTTTAAAATCTTTAACCGCTTCCCTTAGAAAAGCTGTTATGCATTCTGCTTTCTGTTTCTGGTAGGGTTTTCTATATTCTAACAATCCGTGGTATTTTTAAAAATCTCCTAACCTCTCCCATTATTTTTTTTGTCCGAATGACCTTAATTTTTTTTCCCCTCAAGTTACCGATATATCAACCAGCTAAACCTTATCGTTCTAGATTATTAATCAATGGTCTCTGCAGATCTGTAGGCATGGGGTTAGACTTGGGTATGGCGTCTTTCACTATCAAATAGCCACCAGGACTCACTCTAAAGGCTTTCTTGTGAAGATTGGCTGCTTGAATTAAGTATTGAGACACTTCTGTGCTTGGGAACCATTCCCCAGAATGTGTTACTGACAGAACAGAAATCTACTACCTATGCAGCACTATGGTCATAAGGTGTCAGCTGTAGCTCAGTGCAACAGTTGCCTCAACATTGGAAGGTTGTGGGTTCAAGAGTCATTACAGAACTTAAGGTCAAAAGCTAGGCTAATACTGAAGTGCAGTATTGAGGGTGTGGCTGAACTGTTGGAGGTGCTGTCTTTCAAATGAGATGTCTAACTGAAGCTCCATCTGTCCTCTCAGGTGGATGTTAAAAATACCATGACAGTATTTGAAGAAGTACACAGGGGGAGTTCTTCCTGATGTCCTAGCCAATATTTATCCCTCAGCCAACATATCTTGAAAAAAGATTGTCTGGTTATTGTGGTGCACATATTAGCTGCTGTGTTTCCTACATTACAACAGCAGATTCAAAAGTACTCCACTGAATGTAAAACAGTTTGAGACATCCTGCAGTCATGGAAGGCATTATATGAACACAAGTTCTTCCTCCTATAATGGCTAAAATACTACACTGCTACCCAAAAATTTAGTCCTTTTGTATGTTTCGGAGTTTAAATGTGCACCTTCGAGGTAATGTTTGCTGTAGCAGCCGATGTTTTACGTTACGTACAAGGGAAAAGTACTGGTAGTGAGCCTGAGGAGACTAGAGGATCTTTTACAGAAGGATATATCTGCACAGGATCAGTTACTGGGCTTGGAGCAGTTCAGACTGTGTTTGACAGTTTTGGCCAGCCACAGTTGACCTCACTGATGTCTGCCAAGTGCTCCCAAGAACCTTAATTCCCAGTCCTCAATGGAGCCATTAATACCGGTCCCCAGTGAAGGTCAGTGCAGAATTAGTTTCTATGCCATCGACTTTTAGTGTTGCACAATCGATAATGCCTATTTCATTTAAGTGCAGAAGTTTATTTAACTTCTACATGAATGAGATATTTATATATATATATATATATATATTTTATACAGAGACACAGGATTTAGGAGCATTCCATAAGCTAATTGAAATACAGTATTGTTAAGAATGAATAAAGAGGGTTTGATTCAAGATGGATGAATTCATAATTCTGTAAGCTTTCTTGATACAGTGTTACGGATGTAGATTTTAAAACTAGGACGTTTAAATATAGCAGTTAGTCACCCCAACAAGTGTCACTTGTGGAAATAAAAGCAGAAAATGCTGAGAACACCCTGCTGATCAGGTAGAAGCTGTGGAGAGATAATCAGAGTTAATGTTTCAGGGCAATGACCTTTTATCAAAACTGGAAGAGAGACAAACGGCTTTTAAGCAAGTTCAAAGTGTGAAATAGGAACAAAAAGGATGGAGGACACGAGCAATTGAATTACAAAGGTGATGATGATGCAAGGCAAAAAGAAGTAATAATGAGACAAATATAGAAACATGTCTGATGAAATGTCATCTACCTGAAACATTGGGTGGAATCATACCAGATTAGCAATAAGTGCAGTAGCGGGTGGGTAAAACAACATTTTACCTGCCGGCCGTAATGTCAGCTTTTCATGCCGTATCGTCCCGAACCCGCCACATTAATTATGCATTCCCTGGAAACACGCCGTTTCCATGGCAGGCAGCCTCTCATTTGCTTGCTACGCCATCATCTCGCTGCTTCATCACACCGACGCCACATTTAAAGTCCAGCCACACACACACCTCTCAGGTGGGCTTCCAGCTCACGACTGTTGCAAAGAAGACATGGCCCCGAAAGGCAAGACGACTGCAGGCCCCAGGTTCAATGAAATGTCCCTTGAATGCCTTTTGGATGCAGTGGAGGCACGGCGCGATGTCGTCTACCCCTGCTCTGGCCGCAGGATGGGCAGCGACATCAGTAATCTGGTTTGGGAGGCGGTGGCAGTGATGGTCAGTGCCAACGCCCTACAAAAGGGGACAGCCACCCAGTGCCGCAAAAGGATGAATGATCTCCTCTGTTCCGCAAAGGTAAGTCACTCTTCTCATCATTCCTAACTCACACACTCACAAATCCAGCACACATCCACAGGGCCCTCACTCACTGCCAGTTCAAGGGACATCACTATTTACTTTCTCACACATACCTTCATTGTCCGCATCCCATCCATTGGACCACTCACCACCCACATATGCCAGGCATACTTATCATCTGGCCTGGCAGGCATCCTGCTTACACTCTCTCCATCTCTATTTATGCAGGACAAACTGGCACACAAGAGGGAGAGGTCACAGACTGGCAGAGGAATGTCTGAAATCTAGGTCCTCATGGACTTTGAAAACAAAGTCATCCAGCTGGCCAGCGAGGATCTGGACCATTCTTGTGCTGACAGTGAGGTCAGCGGTGCTCTACCAAGAGGATCCAACAGTGCGACATCCATTAGACAATCAAGCTGTGAGTGATGTGTCCTGTTTCACAGGCCACTGCTATGCACTAATTATCTCTCCTTGCTTTCGCAGGCACATCTGCCAAACAGCCAACGGAGTCCACAACCAAGGGCCTCCGATCAAGCCCTGAAGAAACCTCCACAATGTTACTGTGTACTCACCTCCAAGTTCCCCTCAAAGTGCAGCCTGCCAAGTGCACACCTTATATTATACCATTGTGAAACACGTTGGCATGCAATCACGCCAGCAAAGGCAGATGATCCAGCGGGGGTGTCGGTGGGCTAGCCTTAAAATGATATGCTGATTTATTACAATGAGGTTGCCGACGTCCGATGGCGGGAAGCGCGGCCCTCCATCGACGAGCTGAGCGGATGATTGCAAACTGGTTTCACGATGCCGTGAAGGCAAGTTTTTGCCTTCTCACCATATTGTCTGCTCACACCACCGAACATACCCGACACCAGTGGGCACAGACGATTCCGCCCATTTACCCTGTTTCTCGCCACAGACGCTGCCTGACTTACTGAGTATTTCCAGTATTTAAGCATGGAAAATGTGGCTAAGATGAGCCAGGCTTACCTGGCCTAGGAATGTGCTGCAAGAAAGGCAGGTAGATCCCAAGGGATATGGGCTACCCACTGACAGGCGATCCCCTCCTCCCCAAGCATCAGCCCAAGACTCCTCCACACCCCGTGACTCTGGTGCAGCCATCCTCCATCACGATTGAATCTATAATACATTAATGTCTGAGCAAATAGTGCAGCATATGGATGCCACAATGTGCTTTTAAGTAAATGCCCTCAATATAAGCCACTTTGATTTTAATTGAAGTTATATTATGCCAGTTTTTGATATCTAGGAGTTCCACAGCCAAGGGACCTTTTAAAGCCATGATTGTCTTGAAACAGAAGCAGCAATGTAGTTCATGAGCTATTGGAATGAGTAGAGCCAGAGCTGCTGTTTTTAACTGAGAGGCACAGGAAGAGAGTCTGGGAGTTCCTCATATGTTCAGAACTTGTTTAATGAGATTAGTGCTTAATTAGAACATGTGACTGCTGCCCACTAATTCCAAAAATATCTATATACATTTATAAATGTTTTCTTTTACCGATGTTTAAACCTTAGAGATCCTTAAGCCTTGCAGTTGTGGATGACATTAAGGAAATGGGAATTGACAGGGGAGCATGCAGACCACGTTGCATGAAGAACACGAAGTACATTTTGTTTCCATTAAAAAGCAAAAAGTAACTAACTGGGAGTAAATGAAACTTGGCGATTCTATGGGCAACATTTTTCCCCCCGTTGGGGGCGGGGGGTAGTGCAGGAGTGGGCATGGGCAGGCGGACCTCCGATCAGCGCCCCCAGTTGGGGGCGCGCCGCCATTTTACGTGGGCGGGCCAATTAAGGCCTGCCCAGCATGACGTCTGCCAGGAAGCACTATGTGCCCCCTGTGCGGGGTGGGGGGGGGATTCCCTCAGCCGGGAGTGCGCTCTTTCACACATCCGCGCGAAAGAGTGCACAGATCTCCCTGAGGCAAAGTGCTGCCTCAGGGAGATCGGCTCTGATTCAAAAGCTGACATAAAGGTAATAAAAAAATTTCCCTGCCATGTCCCCTCATGTGACACTGTCACGTGAGTTGGGACATGTCCATAACTTTTATTTAAATGTGATAAAAATTTAAAAACCCTCATGAAACCTCATCCCGCCCGTGGATGAGGTTTCGTGCTTTTTCCAAGGCCCACCTGGGCTCCCAGCCTGCCCGCCAACACTAAGGCTGGACGGGCAGGTCCATCAATCAGGTTAATTAGTTTTTTAATGGCCTTGATAGGCTGTTGACGGTTTGGCCGAACTGAAATTCTAAATGACGCGGGGTGACGTTGGGACACACGCCCGACGTATCCCCGCGTCATTTTACGCATTGGCACACGGCCCCGCCCCCGCTCGCCGACCGGAAAAACCTGCCCCATGTGTCTCGGTCTGGCATTTCTAGAAAAAGGAAATAAAGATTTTCTTTGATTTCTCTAACTTGTGTTCTTTGATTGCATGTGACCAACTAGCTTTGAGATTTATTGTCTCTGGGGCTTTTCTCTCAAATGTATTTGAGCTCATGATGACGTCCACCAAATGACAAATCTAGCATATCACACTTGACAATTTCATTCATAGGAAAATCTACTGATTTACACATTATGAATTGGTTGTGGTCAGACAACCCGACTATGCTGTTGTCCATTGTTAAAAGTATTTTCTTTGCCTAATTTTAAGTTATTTCTGTGCACTTTTGCACCTCATATCTTGTGTGAAATTCGGTTGATATTTTCTTCATTTTCCTCCCCACCTCGACTGCCAACTCCTTCCTGGGACATGATTCCAAAGGTGGTGGGTGTCCTTCAGCAACCCTTTCATGTGATTTGTTAGTCTTATAATCCTTTCTGATCTGTGTGGCTCAGCTATTCACTGGATAAATTCAGTAAGCACAATCACCACCGACACACCCCTCCCAACCCCATCATCAGTGTATTTTCTTCCTCAACTTCATCCCTCTCCTCTTGAAGGTGCTTACTCAGGCTGTTTTGCAGGGAATAAACTTTATTCAGCACAAACAAGACTTGATATGTTACAGTATCTGGGCAGTAGTTTACAAGGTATAACTGCGAGTTGCATTACCCCATGACGCCTTGGGTAAAGTCGCGGTAACAAGTGCCTATAGCTCCTGACTCAAACCTCTGATTTGTCCTCTTGGTGTCTCTTGTCAGCACCCTCTGGCCCAAAGCCCTGGCTCATCCCTTGAGTGTCTCCTGAACTCTTTATACCCTCTGTCTTTTCGGACCATCTTCTTATACACCTTTCTATAATTCATAGTCACTAAATTTCATTGACTTATACCCATCTTGTTGTCCAGTTATAGAAATGCCATGCACACAAGGGTTTATTGGTTTCGGTCTCCTGTCAGAGTTGTTATTGGATGCCACTGTGGCTGTACAAAAGAACATGTTGGCAAGGTATCCTAAGCAGTTAGTGATCCTTTATCCTACTGAAGTCAAAGCATCGATCCTCCCTATTGTTCCCTACCACATTCAATGCAACCAACCTTGGTTCCCATACATATGATGGCCCTGTTTGTTTTTCACATTCTGTCACTTTCTGTTGATGACCAATTGCAAAGCTTAGCCAGAGTAGTTCAGTACTTCCCTTTTAATGCCTTGCTTCCCTGTCTATCCCCATTTCCCTTGTGTCTTCCAAGGATCTACAAAGGATAAAGGTCCCTTAGATTTAAACAAAGGTAAAAGAAAACACTTATATATGTATATAGACATTTTTAAATTACAGGGTAGCAGTATTGTAAACAGATACATGTTCTAATTAAGCATTTATCCCAGTAAGCATCTTGTGAACATACTGGAGGAACTTCCAGACACTCTAAGAGGGCGGAGAGGATAATTATTTAAAGCAGAGGAAGACACAGGGTTGTGGGGACGGAACAGAGCACGGACAGTGGAATTTGTTTCGGATTGTCCTAGCAAAGAGCCAGCTAAACCACGAAGGGCTGAATGGCACCTTTCCATGTTGTAAAATTCTAATGTTCTGTAATCAGTTGAAATCTGCTGTCTTATAAAAAGAAATAGAAAACTGAAACAGAAACAGAAAACACTGGAAATCCACAGCAGGTCAGTGTGAAGTGAAAAGGCAGGTTGTGATGCTTCAGGAGGACGTACCCTTCATTCAAGCAGTTCTGAAGCAATTGATTAATCATAACCTGTCCTTTCTTTTTAAAAATGCTGACTAACCTGCTGTAGATTGCCAACATTCTCTGCCCCCTTGACTTTCTGCTGTTGACTCTAAATAAAGGTAATGACCACAACAGAGACACCTGGTGAAGCCCTGAAACCACAATAACCAGCTCCGACCGCTTGCTTTCTCATTTTATACCTTTGACAGTTTGAAGTATACATGACACGAAACCTTTCTGTCGACAGATCGACAGGTAGTTATAGACTGCTAGATAGACAGACACACAGACATTGCAAATAAAGCAAGATTGTTAGCTGTTCTTATTTGGAAGAAATAAAAGCAACAAAAACATTTGGTGCCCCTCCACACAATCTCCTCTCAATTCATTCCAATGGAAACATGAATTGTGACTACTGTGATACTGTAATGAATCCCACGGTTCTGCCTCGCCCCCATGTGAGTATTTTTAAATGCTAGACAATTTTGATCGGGGGGTGGTTGTATGCAGTTTTACTCCATTATGGTGAGCCTTACCAAGATCCCCACATTTAAATTGAACCCCAGAGTTCCATACCTTGTACACCTTCGTTAACCTGCCCCAGAACAATATAAGAATGTTACCAGGGCCAGTTCCCCCACTGCTTCAGTTGGTAAAGCCAATGTATCTGACCTGTTAAAATTCTCATCCTCGTGTTCAAATCCCTCCCTGGCCTCACCCTTCCCTGTCTCTCTAACATTCTCCTGCTGGAATCCTCTGATGTCTCGGTGCTATTCTAATTCTGGCCTCATGTGAGTCTCAGACTGGGATGAGAAGAAATTTCTTCACTCAGAGGGTTATGAATCTTTGGAATTCTCTACCCCAGAGGTTTAATAAGACATAGGAGCAGAAATTAGGCCATTCGGCCCATCGAGTCTACTCCGCCATTCAATCATGGCTGATAAGTTTCCCAACCCCATTCTCCCGCCTTCTCCCCGTAACCTTTGATCCCCTTACCAATCAAGAACCTATCTATCTCGGTCTTAAATACACTCAATGACCTGGTCTCCACAGCCTTCTGTGGCAATGAATTCCATAGATTCACCACTCTCTAGCTAAAGAAGTTTCTCCTCATCTCTGTTCTAAAAGGTCTTTACTCTGAGGCTGTGCCCTCTGGTCCTAGTCTCTCCTACTAATGGAAACATCTTCCCCACGTCCACTCTATCCAGGCCTTTCAGTATTCTGTAAGTTTCAATCAGATCCCCCCTCATCCTTCTAAACTCCATCGAGTATAGACCCAGAGTCCTCAAACGTTCCTCATATGTTAAGCCTTTCATTCCTGGGATCGTTCTCGTGAACCTCCTCTGGACCCTCTCCAGGGCCAGAACATCCTTCCTGAGATACGGGAGCCAAAATTGCTCACAATATTCTAAATGTGGTCTGACCAGAGCCTTATAAAAGCCTCAGCAGCACATCCCTGCTTTTATATTCTAGTCCTCTCGAAATAAATGCCAACATTGCATTTGCCTTCCTAACTACCGACTCAACCTGCAAGTTAACCTTAAGAGAATCCTGGACTTGGACTCCCAAGTCCCTTTGCACTCCAGATTTCTGAATTCTCTCCCCATTTAGAAAATAGTCTATGCCTCTATTCTTCCTACCAAAGTGCACGACCTCACACTTCCCCATCATCGTATTCCATCTGCCACTTCTTTGCCCATTCTCCTAACCTGTCCAAATCCTTCTGCAGCCTCCCCGCCTCCTCAATACTACCTGTCCCTCCACCTATCTTTGTATCATCTGCAAACGTAGCCAGGATGCCCTCTGTTCCTTCATCCAGGTCATTAATGTATAAAGTGAAAAGTTGTGGTCCCAACACTAACCCCTGCAGAAGTCCACTAGTCACTGGCCGCCATCCTGAGAAGGACCCCCTTACCCCCACTCTCTGCCTCCTGCCAGACAGCCAATCTTCTATCCATGCTAGTACCTTGCCTCTAACACCATGGGCTGTTATCTTACTGAGCAGCCTCCTGTGTGGCACCTTGTCAAAGGCCTTCTGGAAGTCCAAGTAGATAATATCCATTGGCTCTCCTTTGTCTAACCTACTCATTACCTCCTCAAAGAATTCTAACAGATTTGTCAGGCATGACCTCCCCTTGATGAACCCATGCTGACTTTGCCCTATTTTGCCATGCACTTCCAAGTGTTCTGAAATCTCATCCTTAATAATGGACTCTAAAATCTTACCAACAACCGAGGTCAGGCTAATTGGCCTCACTCCCTTCTTAAACAGGGGGGTTACATTAGCGATTTTCCAGTCCTCTGGGACCCTCCTGACTCCAGTGATTCCTGAAAGATCACTACTAACGCCTCCACTATCTCTTCAACTATCTCCTTCAGAACTCTGGGGTGTAATCCAGATTGGCCGGCAGCTCCATCAGTCCTAGCAGCGCCAAGAGCGCATTAGTGGCCGCAGTCGGGATTGCAACCAGGAAGAAGAAGAAGGCCCAATGGATCCCGGAGCCAGGTAAGCCTGAGGTCTTGAACAGGGAGGGTTTGAGCAAGCTGGGGGGAGGGTGGGTGGCAGAGTTTGGGGATGGTGGGTTTAAAGCAGCAGGTGGGTAGGAAGAAAGGGGGAGGTTCAATCTTAGGAGGGCTGCGCACCCCCCCCCCTCCCAATCAGTAAAGGGCAGCCCCCAAAGGTAGAAACCCCTTCCTTCCCGCCTTTGACGAATTTTTTGAAAAAATTGGGCTGCCCACTCCTGCCCGGCTGCCCACACCAAACATGGCTAGGGCAGCGTATTATCCGAGTCAATTGCCTTGGTAACAAGCCTAATTGACCCTTGATTATCTATTTAAGTATGGTGGGCGGGTTGCTGATTTCGGTGCCGGCCCACCCTCTGTATTATGGGGGTGAGCTCAGGGGTGATGGGAATACATGCCAACCCCCCAGCTGAAAATATACCCGGCGGGGGCACATGAAATGCAGACCCTAGTGTCTAAATGTGGATCTAGCACAAAATCAGGCTCAGCTGTGATGTCCTCCACAGTCAGGTGGTCAACTGGCCCCACTCTCTTGCAAAGAATGGCCACTTAGCTGAGCAGTGGTCCGCACATAACATTCTTGAGACCCTGCAGGAAAAGGAAATGGTGGATCCTGTCTGATAGGTCCCAGAGCAGAGAATCAAAGTTATTTGGCAGAATGCCTCATCAACAAGCACCAAGATGTAGCTTGGCTGGTCATGAGAAAGACCTTCCCGTTCAGACCCCTCATGCATGCCCAGAGTATCACCCCGCTGCGAGCTGCCCTCGCCGTCAGATCCTCCTTGCACATCTGGAGTATCAACCCCTACACACTGCCCACGAGGTGGCTGTGGTGGGGAAGAGGCCGTCATCCATCTCCTTCTAGAATGTACATTTGCAGAGAAGGCCTGGAAAGGGATGCAGTGGTTTTTGTCGAGGCCCATGACGGAGGACACTGTGCTCCAAGGGTTGTTCCCAAGGGCGTACTCTGAGACAAACATCAATTGCTGCTGGAGGACCATTGACTCAGTGAAAGATGCTCTTTGCTCTGTCCAAAATCTGTTGGCCTTCCAGTGCAAAGAGTTGTCCACGACCGAGCATTGCAGACTGGCACATTCCAAAGTCCAAGACTACATGCTGAGGAATACACTAAAGGTCGAGGCTCCTGTCACAGAGGCTCAATGGGGAAGGCCACAGTCTAAAGTCCACCTGCCATAGTATACAGAGGAGCTGGAAACTGCATAAAACTCTGGAGGCAGTAACTTGGTCAAGGAAAGTTGATATATTGTAAATATCACGTGTAATTGAAATTGATCTGAGGTACCTCAGAGTGCCACATGCTGTATGGAAAGAACATGAACTGTATTTCACTTTCGGCAATGTTATGGAATGTAATTTTATAATTTTTTGTGAATAAAGTATATTTTTGGGAAAAAAATGACCACTTACCTTAGGTACTGGAGGATGTTTGGGACACTGTGATCAGCAAGAAGTTAACGTTTTCAGAAGGCCGGGGTTGGATTTAAACAGCACAGTAGTGCCTCGTTCCTGCTGTCGGGGTTTGTAAAGTTTAGTAACAACTGCCCAGTTGCTTCAGGCTCGTGTTTATTTATGGTAGGTTAACATATGAGCTTTACATTGAGGAGGGGGCAGAAATGCAACATGCAATGTCACCATATCTCGGAGCTCTTATCAACCAGCCTCGCCTGCCATCACCCACTTTCCCAAGTGTTGCTAACCCTTATTTAACAGAATGAGTTTGGAAAGCAAAAGTCCCATTTTCTCGCAGGGCGAGGACTGTTAACTGGACTGGAGGCTAGCAACTGTTGAGTACAATGAAAGTGACACCCATTTGTGTATCGTGGGCAAACCAGTCATGGAACGCTGGGAGACTCCATATATGCATTCCCTCGCCACCGCTGCAGCCTCAAAAGTTCTCCCTTTCAATCAGATGCCATTTTTTTTTCAATGCCACTCACACGGCGCAGAGGTGGGGAAGGACAGTATTAAGACCAGTTTTTTTTCTCTTGCCTTAGGAGGATGTGTTCTGGAAATTGGGTTTGGAATGGCAATTTCAGCCACTGGGAGAGAGTCCTTAAATGTTGAAGAGCACTGGATCATTGAATGTAATGATGGTGTGTTTAATAGATTGCAGGAGTGGGCTAAGGAACAACCCGATAAGGTAAGCAGCCAATGATTACACATTGGATAGTTTTGCAGTTCTCCCAATAAGCAAGTAGTTTTAAAATGTTACTGGTTTTGTACTTGGAAGTAGTAGGAATGCAGTGATACTACTCAACCAAACGAATTTCACTGGGACCTGTTATCACATTTCACAAGAACCATTATTGCATGATATAATTGTACTATCTAACCAACTCAACAAAGAGAATTTGGATTTTGACCCAGCCACGATGAAGAAATGGCAATATATTTCCAAGTTAGAATGCTTTGTGACTTGTTGGTGTTCCCATGTGCCTACTGCCCCTGACCTTCCAGGTGGTAGATGTGAAAGCGTATAAAGTTGCAATGAATTGTTGTGGTTCTTATTATAGACAAACATGGCAAAATCTGATCGAGTGCCATGGTCTAGTGAGCCACTTCATCTCAGGGAAGGGAAGAACATACATCATTCGTCTTGCTCTGTTCTTGTTAAATGCCCTGGACTGTCTCCATCTTCTGCCTGGAGTAAAGCTCATTGGGAAAAAAACTAATAGCGAAAAAGTTAAACCTTATCATGGGGACTTAGGACTTAGGAGCTGGAGTAGGCCACTCAGCCCCTCGAGTCTGCTTTGCCATTCAATAAGATCATGGACAGAATTTTAATTTGGCAGGCCCAGAAATGGCCGGGAAACAGGCTGCCATCTGCGATCGGCCCCCGACTGCGATTTTGCGCTGACGGGCCAATTAAGGCCCCCCCACCGTGAAACGCAGCTCCTCACTGGTCGGGAAGGGCTGAGCTGGGGCGGGGGTCTGTTGGCCGTCAGGTCCAATGGCTGCTTGGATTGAGTACCTTGCGGTTCGAGGGCCATAACATGGGTGTGCCCTGCGAGGTGCTCCTCAGGTGGGGTTGGCAAGGCTGCAATGGTGCTGCAGGTAGAGAATGGACTAATCAATGCTCCTCTGTCCTTTCAGGAGAAGACGGCCCATAACAACATTGAAAGGTTGCAGACTGGCAGAGGCCCCCAAAACCCCCTACTCCTCATAAGGTATGAGCAGGATGCCTCGGAGATAGAAAGCTGTCATGCACCTCGGTCAACCGGCCGCGGAGAGACTGGGGTGTCAGACGAAGGTGAGAACGCAGTGCACAGAGGTGAGAGTTTCAGATGATGCAAACATTCTTTTGTAGTCTCATCATTGACGGGAACCTCAAAACTGGATTCCCATGGATCATTGAAAGACGATGACACCGTGATGTAGATCTCCACGGTCTCACCAGGGTGCCTGGCATGTACAGTGACAGTGTGATGACTTAAACTAATGACATGTCATTGTTCTCCCTTAGATTTGCCACTGTGCTCCCAATCGCAGGACCCCGAAGAGCCACCCCTGCGCCAGAGGACCGCCAGACTCCATGTACACCTGCGTCACACCCGCTCTCTGAACTAGGCACCAGCGCAGATACAAGCACCTTGGTGGGCGTTGGATCGGCGACTGAAATGTCGGTGCAAAGCGGTGAGGGCACTTGCAGGTGGGGGAAGAGAGTGCCCAGGGTGTCGGCAGTCAGAGGGCTGTTGGAGACCAGGTTGATGCTGAGTTGAAGGCAGATGATGAGTCTCTGGAGTCATCCATTAGGTGGCAGATGCTGGATGTCCAGCGGAATGTGCGGGAGGATCTGGCAGAGATCCAACAGGGTATGCGTGCCATGGTCTCCGTTATGGGGGAGTACATGCGGAGCATCAGCACTGCGTTGACCCTCATGGCCAAGCGGACAGCCTCCGCCATTGACAGAGTGGTGACTTTCATGGAGAGGCAGCTCCAGAAACAGGAACAGGGGTTCCTGGGATTGCGCTCGGACTTGCAAGCTCTCACACAGGCATTGACCTCTGGTGGTCAGTGCCAGTGTGGGAGATGGATGAGGCACCCAGCATCCCAGCAAGGTGCCCGTCCATCAATGGCGAGCAGGGAGGTCAAGAGCAACCTCATTTTGGTGCATGAGCTGCCTGTCGTCTCTGCGGGCTCCTCTCAGGGCGCTTTGGGTGCAGCAGCTCCTCCGCCCCTCTGCCAGTGACCGTGGCATCTAATGAGGCTGCAGTGACTGGGGTAATGCCAGCCTTGGCACTGGCCGCTCCCTCCCAGATGGGGCCAGCACAAGCTCCACTGGCCAGAGGACGACCGCCAAGGACATTAAGGCCAACAGGACAGCAGAGTCAGCAGGCTGTCTCCAATGCTGCTGCCAGTGAGTGGGGGGGCACCAAGATGTAACACTCGCAAATGTAAGTTTAAGGCACCATGAACACAGGAGAGACTGATCACGGGCGATCTTCTGTTGTGCAATGTTTTGTTTATGTTAATTGGTCTGGAGTTGAAGACCAGAGAAGGCTCTGTTAATCTGTTTGGGCTGTCAAAATGAGATAAATTTTCTTTTGTCATAATGGCCTGAGTATGCTTCACCTTTTTCATTTAACATGGTGCAGGGTACGCCAGTATGTAATGCTGGATGTGAGTGGCTCTAAACCTTATTGCACGGGCACTGAGTGGACTTTGGGGCCAAAGGAAAGGGTCATTTCTGACATCCGGGATGGATGTGGCAGCCCTGGCATGAGGTGGTAGCACTTATTTGGCAGCCTAGCTTAAGGAGCGTTGGATGAAGGCATCCCTGGTGTCCCTGCCTCCCTGGAGCCTTCAGAGGTCTACCTCCATGCCCTCAGTATTCTCCTTTCCGTGGTCCTCTTTGGACTCACTACTGGATTCATCATCTGTGACCTGTGCAGCTGCATCAAGATCCTCTTCCTCCAGTGGATTCCCCCTTGCCTGTGCCAGATTGTGGAGAGCACAGCATGCAACCACTATCAGTGACATCCGCTCTGGGGAGGATTGTAGTGCTCCCCCTGAACGGTCCAGACATCAGAAGTGAATCTTCAGAAGACCCATGGTTCTCTCGATCACCACCCCTGTGGAGGCATGACTCCTGTTATATCGCTGCTCTGTGGCAGAGAGGTGTCATAAGCCACCTTTTCAAGGGATAGAAGCAAAATACTGCGGATGCTGGAAATCTGAAACAAAAACAGAAAATGCTGGAAAAACAGCAGGTCTGGCAGCACCTGTGAAGAGAGAAACAGAGTTGAGGTTTCGAGTCTGTATGAAGCTCTGACAAAGAGTCATACAGACTTGAAACGTCAACTCTGTTTCTCTCTCCACAGACGCTGCCAGACCTGCTGAGTTTTTCCAGCATTTTCTGTTTTTTTTCAAGGGATAGCCCTTGTCACCCAGCAGCCATCCATCTGGCCGGCCTGGAGCACTGAAGCGTCTCTGCACCTGGGAGTGTCTCAGGATGTACGCATCATGGGAGCTGCCAGGGTACCTTGCACAGACTTGCAGAATCTGCATCCTATGGTCACATACTATCTGCACGTTCATGGAGTGGAATCTTTTCCTGTTGACAAGGGCAATGAAAAAACAGCACAGAAACAAACCATCTGGCTCAGCAATTTTGTAGCAATGTTTTTTTTTCCATAAAAGCCTGCCAGTTGAGTCCCATTTTCCAGTTCATGTCCAAATAATAAGGGAAGGGCAGTTTTAATCAACTCGTAATTTATATTAGTCTTACACGTTTTCCAATGCAGGTTATCCTTCTCAAGGGGCTCTGGGAGGATTACCAGATTCACATTTTGATGGTATATTTGGCATTAGTATTTTGTCTCTGAAGTACTTTATTGCTAAATCTTTGTCTGTGTGAACAATTTTTCAAAAATTGCTCTTTACAAATGCCAGAAATTATGCTTATACATAGGATCCTGAAGCCAGGAATCCATTTAAATCACTGGACCTAATCTTCACCAGTGTATTAATAACAACAACTTGCATTCATGTGACACCTTTAAAGGTACTTCACAGGAGCATTATCAAATGAAATTTGTCATTGATCCAAATAAGGCATCAGAACATCAGGTGACTAAAAGCTTAGTCAAAGAAATAGGTTTTAAGGATCATCTTAAAGGAATAGGGAGGGGTAGTGAGGTTTAGGACGGAAATGCCAGAGCTCCAGGCCTACGCAGCCAAAGGCACTGCCAATGACAGAGAGATTAAAATCAGGGATGAGGAAGAAGCCAGAATTGGAGGAACATAGAGATCTCAGGGGGCTCAAAGGCAAATTTAAGGAATTAAAATAGAGAAAAAAAAATTGGAATAAATGTTTTGCTCCCAGTTGTCCTGAAACATTGCGTGAATATTCAATGACAAGCCTGGTGCGATCTGGTGATCAGAACATCAATAGCGCATCAACTTCTATACCAGACTGTCCAATTCAGACAACCTGGGGCAGAATTTTCCTGTTGGCGTGCGGGGCCCACCCCTGCACACCGACGCATAAAATGACGCACAGTGACATCGGGCGAGCGTCCCGATGTCACCGCGCGCTATTGCGATATTTCGGTTGGCAGGTGCACGATGATCTCCGATGCGTGCCCGCCATTAATTAACGGGCCACTTAAGGCCCTTGAGGCACCAATTGACAACGATTTTTCGGGGCCCTTGCGATCTTCAGGTCGTCGCACAGGCGCAACGGGCAGGCAAGTAGGACACATATGTATAAACCTCATCCATGGGCAGGAAAGGAGGGGTCAGTGGGGTCGCGAATGTGCTCAGTCAGATATTTAATTTGGAAAGTTACTGATACTTGCTTGTGTGAGCAGAAATACGTCAAAACTCATACCAGCTGCTTGGACAGGAATCATAACCTTCAGGCCAGCACTGTAGAGTGAAGATCCTTTTTGGGGCCTGCAGGTTGCAGGAAGCCTTTCCTTAGCCTGGGAATGGTAGTTGTGCTCTGCACTGGAGGCACCACCTCTGAGGAGGAAGGGAGGGCCAGAAGGGGGAGGAGGCCAGGAGTGCACATTCAGCCTCCAGGGGACCCACCTTTGGGAGGAGAGACGCAGGGCCAACAGGAAGTCCAAGGTAGAAGGGGCTGCAGAAGACGCCACTATCTTGCTGCCAGGGTATACATGCGGTGAAGCAGCTACCTCAATATGTCTGAGGTGCAGTGCCGAAGGAGGGTCTGTCTCTCAAGGGAGACAGTCAACTCTATCTGTCAGCTGATAGGCCCTGAGATCTCCGCTAACTGTGTGGGTGGACACCCCATGCCAGTGGCTCTAAAGGTCACAGCTGCCCTCAACTTCTATGCCTCTGGCTCTTTCCAGGGCTCGGTGGATGATCTTTGCAGTGTCTCCCAATCAACTGTACACACTTGTGTCAAGCAGGTTACAGACGCTCTGTTCAGATGTGCATTGACATTCATCCAGTACCACTGGGACCAGGCCAGCCAGACAGAGTGAATTCCCCCGCATCCAGGGTGCAATGGATTGCATGTGGCCATCAAAGCACCAGCAGGAGAGCCCAGTGCCTTCATCAACAGGAAGGGATTCCACTCCTTGAACGTGCAGATAGTGTGTGATTACAGGATGCAGATTCTGCAAGTCTGTGCAAGGTACCCAGGCAGCTCCCACGATGCCTACATCCTCAGACACTCCCAGGTGCCGGGGCTCTTCAGTGCTCCAGCCCGGCTGGATGGATGGCTGCTGGGTGACAAGGGCTAACCCCTCAGAAGGTGGCTCATGACACCTCTCCGCCATCCAAGAACAGAAGCTGAGCAGCGGTACAATAGGAGCCACGCCTCCACAAGGCTGTGGTGGAGAGAACCATCGGTCTTCTCAAGATGTGCTTCCAATGCCTGGACCACTCAGGGGGCGCACTCCAGTACCCCCCCCCAGATCGCGTGTCACTGATAGTGGTTGCATGCTGCGCTCTCCGCAATCTTGCGCTGGAAAGGGGAGACATTGTGAATGATGAAGACGTCGATGCAGTTGCTGCGGCTGCACACGATGAGTCCAGCAGTGAGTCCGAGGATGAGCACGCACAGGGAAATGCTGAGGGGGTAGACGCTGACCCGGGCATACTCCAGGGATGCAGGGACACCAGGAGGTTTTAATCCAACAAACCTTCAGCTAGCCCACCACAGATGGATCTCCAACACAAGCCTGTGCTGCAGGCTCCATACTCGATACCTGAGTGCAAAATCTGCCTGGATAGGAACATTAACTAAGGGCCTTGTAAATAAAGCTTAATGTGACACAACTCACTCATAACATCATGGGTAACCATCCACCTACAGAGGAAAAGACTCACCCTCAGCCATGGTTACATGTCTAAATTTAATGATGTAACAAAATGAACTTAAGGAAACAAAATGATGAAGGTGTTAAACACCACACCAACTAATCATGACCTCATTGTGGGGCAACACAAAAGCACCAGTGAGAAACCCGTAGTGTGCCTAAGGTGCCTTAAATTTATGCTTTCGGGTGCTACGTCTTGGTGCTCCCCCCTCGCTGGCACTGGCATCTGAGATAGCCTGCTCACTGTCCTGTCCTGTTGGCCTCAATGACCTTGGCAGCTGTCCTCTGGCCCATGGAGCCTGTGCTGGCCCCGCCTGGGAGGGAGCGGCCAGTGCCACAGCTGCCATCTCCCCAGTCGTCGCAGCCTCATCGGTTGCAACGGTAACTGGGAGAGGGGAAGAGGAGCTGCTGCCCTCATCCGGAGCGCCCTGAGAGGAGCCCACAGAGACGCCAGGCAGCTGCTGCGCCAACGTGAAGTCGCTTCAGTCCTCCCTGCTCACCTTAGATGGATGGGCATCGAGCTGGGAAACTTGGTGCCCAGACCATCTCCCACACTGACATTGACCAGCTGAGGTCAATGCTGATGTGAGGGCTTGCTGGTCCGAGCACATCCCCAGGAGGCCCTGATTGAGCTCCTGGAGGAGCCTCTCCATGAGAGTCACCATTCTCTCCATGGAGGAAGCATGGTGCTCGGCTATGAGGCTCATTGCTTCAGCGATTGTCCACGTGAACTCCTCCAACACGGAGACCAAGCCAAGCACAGCCTCATGTATCTCCACCAGATGCTCCCGCACACCCTGCTGGACTTCTAGCATTTGCTGCCTCACGGACAACTCCAGAGGCACATCATCAGCCACCGACCGACCATGTGCCTTGTCCCCTGCAGTCCTCCGACTGCTGGTGCCATGGGCACTCTCTGTCTCCGCCAGCTCCTCCAGCGACTGTGAAGTGCCCTCACTGCTGTGCCCCGGGACACTAGCCGATGATCTAATTCCCACTGAGGTGCTAGTATCTGCGCTGGTGCTTGCCTGGCAGAAATGGTGTGACGCTGGTGGGTCAGAGACTTCAGGGCCCTCAGGTGTGAGAGGGGGCACCTGTGCCTCCTCCTCCTGGTTCTGCTCCACTGATGCTGAAAGGAAGAACAAGGACATTTGATTAGTTAACGTGGAGACAAAATGTCAATGTGCATCCCTGTCTCCCGGATCATTATATGCTCATCCTTCCATAAGCAATGGTCAAGCAATGTTGCAAACTTCAATCACTGAACATTCAGCAGTGCCATGGCTGCTGGAACACTAATGGTGACCTCAGTGCTGGGCAAACATACCTGTCCGTGGCCCCAGCCTCACCGACACCGGTGGACCTGAGCGCATGGCGCCTCTCCAGATCGAGGGCCTCCTGCTCGAACCTGCTAATGATCGCCAACTGGGCCAGTCCTCTGCCAGTCCTCACCCGCTCAGGGGCATTATGTGCATTCTTCTCCTGACAAGGAGAGAAGAGCATTGATTAGTGCTACTTGTACCTGGACTCTCTTCACGGATGGCCCACCCCAACTAGAGTGGGACATTGCAGGGCTCCAGTGCCTCCTCACCCCGCAGCTGCTGCACACTCACACAAAGATGCCAGGCCTGTCCCCCCACCTTGGCCAAATGCTGCCTACATCACATTTGGCACCACATGGTCAATCTTACAAAGCAAAGAGGCACAAGCAAGTGGAACGCAAAGGACAGTAGCTGGATCGGTGCCCCACCACCAGCATGTCATCAC
The DNA here is from genome assembly GCF_964194155.1 of Cetorhinus maximus. NCBI lineage: Eukaryota > Metazoa > Chordata > Chondrichthyes > Lamniformes > Cetorhinidae > Cetorhinus > Cetorhinus maximus. Next base: position 110,978,175 of record NC_135891.1, read on the forward strand.
CCTGGCTTTGACATGTTTTGCAGTTCCAGCACTGCGCCTAGGTCCTAGATCCTAGATCCTCCAGGTTGCCCCCAAAACAGTAATGTGGGTATCACTGTACCACATGCTGCGGGTGCAGAACCCATCTCTTCACCACCCTCTCAGGCTGACCTAGGCATGGGCAATATCTGCTGGCCCACCCAGCGAAGGACACGTGCCGCCAATGATTCAATGCAGTACCTACACTCAGAGTTGGTGGGGTGGCCAGAGGGGAAAGCCTACCTGCTGGGTTAAGTCACCAGTGCCAACATGGTACTCAACCTTCCCGAGCACAAGAGGTTGCTGAAACGCTTGCGGCACTGGATCCAGGTGCATCACACCACGTCGTGGGAGCTCACCACCTCCGCCACCTCCTCCCAGGCATGTTTGGTCATGTGGGGGGGGGGCCTCCTCCTCCCGTCCTGGGGTACCAGGACCTCCTGCCGTGCTGCCACCTCCTCGAGGAGGGCAGCAAGGCAATCGTCTGATAAACAAGGGGCACAGTGCCCCCCTGCCTGGCCTGCCCACCAGCAGCGATCTGGGGAGGCCTTCTCCTGGTCATGTTTGACCGCCTTTGCAAGGCTGCAGGGGCTCTTTTAAACAGGCAGCCGGGTCACCATTGGACCCGGTGATCATAGCAGTCCTGCCACCGCTGTCCTCGGGAGCCGCGTTTCACGCTGGGCAGGTCCGCACCCGCCTGCTCCTGCACATTCTGCCCCTGATCAATATTGTTTATAGAGTCTGATTAGAATATCCACTATCCATCAGATGGTTAGGCCATGAATATTTCATACACTGGTTTAAGTTGAATTGCAGTGAAGAATTCCCAAAGATCATCTTTTAGGTCAACTGCCTGGTGCAAAAACTTACAACTCCTCCAGTGGCTCAGTGAGTTTAACATGGTGACTGACAGGTTCCCAGATTTGATCCTCTGTCTATTTTCAGTTAGCCAATTTTGGGGTGCCAGTTTGTACCTCAGCGCCCAGTTTAGGTGGTTGTGGGTTGTTGGGGAGAATTGCAACAAGCCCCTGCTTTCTATGCTGAGACCATGCAGGAAGTGTGCTCATTTGGGATATTGCGTGAGAACAGCTGTTGAGCTTGGCTATGATACTAGCTAGAGATGAGCTTGAAATTACCATCATTAGTCATGGTCATTAAAAAAAACTCCCAGTAGTTTGATAGTAACGTAGGAACACACGGTAAAAGAAAATAAGAGGTTTAGAATACAAAATAAGTTGAACAGTTTGGTCTTGGACTTATGCGGAACATTTCCAGCCTTGCCCTCCATCCGCACACCTTTTGCTTTCATTTTCATTTGAAGTCTATCATTGGTAATTTCCATCACAGTACTGCTTGACCTGCAATACGAGCGCAGAGCTGTTTGCTTATGGTACGCTTTTGCCCTCTCGACTTCCTGTATACAGTACATACACTTGTGTTCTAAATAATAACCGTAACAGTAATCTGCACAAGTAGTGAACAAGCCCATATGGTTCAGATCAATGGACTCAATCTTAACCATGCACGATAAACAACTAAATAATTAGTTAAGAAAAATTCAGAACTTTGTGCCGTGGTTTGAACAGTGTTAACAGGTTGATTTTTATTTTCAATATTATTTATTTGATTGCAACATGTGCTGCAGTTAGAAAATATGTACTGTTTAACACTTGCACCTATGTGTAGAGTGGTGGAACTGGATTACTCCTGTCCCTTCACTGTTATAGCGTTTAGATCACGAAGGTTATATGTTGGAAGATTAGAGAACAGGTGCCCGATTTTAATTCTGTTTGGCTGAATGGGCTTTGAGTTAAAATCTTGTCCCAAACGTCAACTGTAAATCTTAGTTAGAAGTGCAGATCAGCCAAGAAGCACCTTTAGTGGCATTGTCGCTGAGTATACAGATTAGTCATTGAGAGAGCAGAGGTCACTCATAGTCAATACATGTGCTGAGCTCTGCATTCCAGCATCTGACTATTGGAAAATGAGCTACCTACAGATTTGGCTGTCTCTCCCCAACATTAGAAATTTATGGTGGTTCTTGGTCCTTTTAAATTCAAGTCTAAAAAGTTGGCTTTGCAATTTGAAGCTGTGTGCACTGACTTAGGCTTACACCTAATGCTAAATGCAGAACTGGAATTTTGTCTGCTTATATAAATATTTGCAACTTTGTATAAGGTATGCAGCTTTCCCTCCACCTCCTCCCCACAACCCCACCAAATATTCCTCCTTTTGAAGCAGCAATTCTTGTCGCCCATAGGAATTCAGCAAGCTATTTGGCCATGTCAAGGAGACAAGCCTAATTCTGTTTTCATCACTGAAACCCACACACATTTATTTTCCAACAGAGATCACAGGCTAATGGTCAGGACCTAGAATCCTGGCTCATCTTTCTAGTCTCCAACAAAGTAGTACCAAGGTCAATTGTAGCATTTGACAACTGAGATCAGCATAGATTAACAATAAAAACTTGGATGCTGCCAGACCTGCTGAGTTTTTCCAGGTATTTCTGTTTTTGTTTTGGATTTCCAGCATCCGCAGTTTTTTGTTTTTACCTCTGTAATAAAAACTTGGACCTTGTAAGTCAGCATGGCTCAGCAATGCACAGGGTTGTCTTCATTGAGCCACTGGGGAGTTAAATCTGTTTTATCGCAAATTTAAAATTCTCATCCATTTGCTCAAACCCTTCCATGGCTTCGCCCTTCCCCATCTCTGTAACCTCCTCCTGTCTGACAACACTCCGAGATCTCTGTGTTGCTCCAGTTCTCGCCTCATACATTTGTGATTTCCTTTGACCCACCATCAATAGCTTTACTTTCAGCTGTCTAGGCCCTAAGGTCTGGAATTTCCTCCCTAAACAACTTGGCCTCTCTTTCCTTCTTTATAATGCTCGTTAAAACCTACCTCTTTGATGAAGCTGTATCTAAATGTCTCCTTCTTTAACTCGGTTTCAATTGTTTTTGACTGATTACACTCCTATGAAGTGCCTTGGGTCATTTTACTACATTAAATGTGCTACATAAATGCAAGTTGTTGTTGTCAATATATTTGAGCTCTGGATGTGAAAATAAATGAGAATTTTTTTTCCACTTTTCAATTTGCTTCCCAGGAATTCCTTACGACACTTACCCAATCTCAAAAGCTTCCTGGCATAAGGGTCAGTTTGCTTTTATAAAGGTATGTGCAGGGAATTTTGCAATCAGCGATGAATGAACGCCACTTACACGTACTCACAAGCTTTCTGTGGGCTTTTGCACAGGAACTTACAGTGATTAGAAATCCAAATCAGCGTACCACCCTCTGCAGGGGATCGGGGCCCTGAGTGAACAATCAACTGTGTACCTCATGAACCAATCGGAGTGAAGAGTTCTTGCTGAGGCACACAGAATCTGTACCAGGAAGTGTCATTTCTAAGTCAGTGCCAAATCATGTACAGAAAATGAAATAAAGAGAAGGAAAGAAGGATGAGATTAAGAGAAAGAAAATGTAAAATAAAAGCTTTTCCTTAAATCTCCAATAAGAATTAAAGCCTGAGACCAATGAAACTCCAGCCTTTTAAAAGTTCATTTTCAATGTCCAAGAGATTCTTTGGCTAATTAAGACCTATTATGGTTAAAAATTCACTTACATTTGAATGGACAAACCCAATCTTTTTCTGGAGAGTTTAGTGGGTATCTAACATGTCCTTCCATGTATTTGAATGCTGAATCTCTGGGCGAGATGGCATGGCAGCCTTCCGTTTGATAGGCAGATTTTTGGTCTCTCAGGGAATCAAGTAAGAAGGGGAGCAGGTGGGAAAGAGAAGTTGAATCCCAAGATCAGCCATGTTAATACTGAATGGCGGAGCAGGCTTGACAAGTCATGCAGTTTACTCCTGCTCCCATTTCTTGTGTCCTTGTGTCTCGTGAGATGATTGTTCATGGCTTGTGGTCAACTCTGTGTTAAACATACCTGTTGTGCCTCAGGAGTATGGCAGTCTCTCCCTCAATTGCTGCAGATGAAAGTAGTGAGCTGAAGAAGGTGCAGAATTCGCTCGCCACTGTTTATTTCTCTGGGCTCTCTCCTCAGCCGGTTCTCCTCGTCTCTTCCGACAGCCTTCCAAGCAGTCAGCCTCCAGAGGTCCTGACCATCGGTGACTGTGTCCCAGTTGTCTCTGTCGATGCCCGCCATCTTCATATCTTCATTCTCACTTGTGATGCCCTTGGAGCGGAGGTCTGGATGTTCAGCAGTATCTCGGCTGAGTTTTCAGGCTTGAGGTGTCTGGGAAAGGGGCAGGAGCTGAGGGAAGGTAGTTTGAAATGTTTTTGCGTATTGAGATTTATAAGTTTTATTTATGGGGTTCTTGCATGGACTGCAGTGGTTCAAGAAGGCAGCTCACCACCACCTTCTCAAGGGCAATTAGGGATGGGCAATAAATGCTGGCCTAGTCAGCGACGTCCACATCCTGTAAAATGAATTTTTAAAAATCCTATGATGGTATTCTTGCTTTGCATGGCTTCATTTATTGAATATTTAGCGTTGAGCAGTGGAGGAATGAAATCCTGGCATTTTGTGCATGTAGATTTGCATTTCTGTCTAACCAAGTGTTCAGCCTTTTCAGGAACTGCCCCAACTTTAATTAAATGTAGGCAGTGCAGATATGAGATGGTGCAGATATGAGATGGTGCAGATATGAGGCGGTGCAGATATGTGGTCTGAATCTCTTCAGAGGGTCAAATATTACACCAAGATTGTGAGCAATCTCGTTCAGCCTCATATAGACCCCAGGGATGGCATGGAGTCAGTAGCTAGGGAACAGAATGTGTAGTGTGAACCAAAGACAATGTCTTCAGTCTTCCAAATATAACTCTCTTAAAGACCACAATTCTGATCAATCTTTTGGTAACCTGCCCTAATATCTCTTTGTGTAGCTCAGTGTCATACTTTGTCTGAGATCACTCCTGTGAAGGGTCTTGGCATATTTTACTCGAGGAGTAATATAAATGCAAAACAATCCTAAAATAATAGACTCCTTTATTTCCAATAAATAACTATTTTTCTTTAGTTCTGATGAAGAGTCATACGGACTCGAAACGTCTTCCTCTCTACAGATGCTGTCAGACCTGCTGAGCTTTTCCAGCTATTTTTGTTAATATTTTAAATGACTGAGACAATCTGTGATCCGAGTTGCGAAGATGCTGGGACCAAATCACATACCATTACATACACCAGGGACATTGGAAGCAACCTTTTCACATGGTTGAGAAGATCACTGTTTCATTATCCTTGCAGGCCACCTCCAACTTTCCGACAGGAGCAGTTGAGGCAGAAACCATAATGGTGGAACAAATAGCATTGGAAGCAGTTCAAGGAAACAATGGAATCGGTTTTGGATTGCTCTTGCAAAGATCCAGCTAAACCACGATGGGCTGAATGATCTCCCTCCATGTTGCAGGATTCCACTGTTCTGTAATCAAGTGAAATCTGCCGTTCAGGTAAATGATAGAGATCTGAAACATGAACAGAAAATGCTGGGAATACATAGCAGGTCAGTCAGCCGGTCTGTGCAGTATAAGGCAGGTTATGATGTTTCAGGGGGTGTACCCTTCATTAATTGGAGCAATTTGAAACATCTTAGCCTGTCTTTTCTTTTTACAAATGCTGACTTACCTGCTGTGGATTGCCAACATTTTCAGCTAACTTGACTCTCTGTGCTGTGCTTTGCTTTATTTAATCTAAAAAACACTGCTGATCGCAAGAAAAGTAACTGATGAAAACCTGAAACCACAGCCAGCAACTTGTTGCTTTGACAGTTTGACATACACCGGATACATGGATCGATAGATGTTTTTGCAAATGGAAAACAGTTTCCAGTGGCGTTCCACAGGGCTCAGTGATGGGGCCCTTGCTGTTTGCTGAATACATTAATGATTTAGAGTTAAATGTGGGAGGCATGATTGGGAAATTTGCAGATGACACAAAAATTGGCCGTGTAGTTGATAGTGAAGAGGATAGATGTCGGCTCCAGGATGATATCAACGATTTGGTTGAGTGGGTGGAGAAGTGGCAAACGGAATTCAATCCGGAAAAGTGCGAGGTAATGCATTTGGATGGGCAAACAAAGCAAGGGAATACTGAATAGACGGGAAGTTATTGAGAGGGGTTGAGGAAATGAGAGACCTTGGAGTGCATGTCCACAAGTCTTTGAAGGTGGCAGGACAAGTGGACAAGGTGGTCAAGAAAGCATATGGAATGCTTTCCTTTATTGGGCGTGGTATTGAATACAAAAACAGGGATGTAATGATGGAAATGTATAAAACGCTGGTTAGGCCACAGCTAGAATTTTATGTACAGTTCTGGTCACCACATTACAGGAAGGACATAATTGCTCTGGAGAGAGTACATAGGAGATTTACAAGAATGTTGCCAGGGCTTGAATTTTTTTAAAAATTCATTCACGGGCTTCACTGGCTGGGCCAGCATTTATTGCCCATTCCTAGTTGCCCTTGAGAAGGTGGTGGTGAGCTGCCTCCTTGAACTGTTGCTGTCCATGTGGTGTAGGTACACCCACAGTGCTGTTAGGAAGGGAGTTCCAGGATTTTGACCCAGCGACAGTGAAGGAACAGCAATATATTTCCAAGTAAGGGTGGTGAGTGACTTGGAGGGGAACTTGCAGGTGGTGTTGTTCCCATTTATCTACTGCCCTTGTCCTTCTAGATGGTAGTGGTCGTGGGTTTGGAAGGTGCTGTCTAAGGTGCCTTGGTGAATTCCTGCACTGCATCTTGTAGATGGTACACACTGCTGCTACTGTGCGTCGGTGGTGGAGGGAGTGAATGTTTGTGGATGTGGTGCCAATCAAGTGGACTGCTTTGTCCTGAATGGTGTCCAGGTTCTTCAATGTTGTAGGAGCTGCAGAGGAGTGCAGAATGCAAAATTGCAGCAATGAGGGGAGATTGGAAAGGCTGGGGTTGTTTTCCTTAGAACAGAGGAGGCTAAGGGGTGACCTGATTGAGGTGTACAAAGTTATGAGAGGCCTAGATAGGATAGACAGGAAAGATTTGTTTCCCCTAGCTGAGGGGTCAATTACCAGGAGGTATAGATTTAAGGTGATTGGTAGAAGGGTTAGAGGGGACATGAGGAAAAACCTTTTCACCCAGAGGGTGGTGGGTGTCTGGAATTCACTGTCTAAGTTGGTGGTTGAGGCTGAAATGCTCAACTCACTTAAAAGGTACCTGGATCTGCATCTGAAGTGCTGTAACCTGCAAGGCTACGGACCAGGTGCTGGAGAGTGGGATTAAAATGAGCGGCTAGTTTCTTTTTTCTCTTTTTTTGGTCAGCGCAGACACGATGGGCTGAATGGCCTCTTTCTGCACCGTAATCTTTCTATGGTTCTGTGAGACTTTTTCTATAGACAGACAGACAGCTGGTTGGACTGACACTGCCCACCTAGCCATTGCAAGTAAAGCAAGATTGTTAGTTGTTCTTATTTGGAAAGAGGAAGAATTCTTGGGGGCCCGAGCACCAAATGAACTGCGACGTGATGTAATTATACTGTGATGACGCTACTGACTCAGCCTCGCACCCCCCCCACTTTGACAGTATTTTTTAAAGCTAGAATCTTTTGATCCAGCAGTCAGCGTGCAGTCAGCCAGCTTTCCCGCAAAGGATGGCTGTTTAGCTGAGTTACTGGTGCCTGAAACATAGAAACTTAAAAACTAGGAGCAGGAGTAGGCCATTCGGCCCTTCAAGCCTGCTCCACCATTCAATATGATCATGGCTGATCCTCTATCTCAACACCATATTCCCGCTTTCTCCCCATACCCCTTGATGCCCCTAATATCCAAAAAAAAATTATCAATTTATTTCTGTGACTTTCTCTCGACAAGGGGTTAATGTCTTCAGAAAGGTGGGAGTCCGGCAGTAACTTTGCTAAGGAATGTTTACCGGATTGTAAATGTCACACGTAAATTGCAATTGTTTTGAGGCACCTCAGAGTGCTGTATGAATTGTATTGCACTTTCGGTCATTTGTTATGGAATGTAATTTTACCATTTTTTTAATGAATAAAGGATATTTTAGTGGAGGGGGGGGGGGGAATGGCCACTTAGCTTACTTACCGGCGGATGTCTGGGACACTGTGATCAAGCCAAGGGGTTAACGCCTTCAGAAAGCTGGGACATGGTTTAAGCAGCACAGGACTGTCATTTGTGCCTCTTTCCCTCTGCTGTAAAGTTTAGCAACAACTGCTCGGGCCCAGCTGCTTCGGACTCATGTTTATTTATGATATGTGATCATATGAGCTCTACATTAAAGGGGGAGGCACAGATGCAACCTGCAATGTCAGCAGAACTCAGAGCTCTTTTATACCAGCCTCGCCCGCCATCGAACCCCCCTCCTCCTCCAACCCACCCACCCACCCACCCTACCTCCCACCTTTACCCAACTGTTGACCAACCCTTAACTGGAGCGGAATGAGTTTGGAAAGCAAGAGTCCCATTTTCTCGCAGGGCGAGGACTGCAAGCCGGACTGGAGGGTAGCGAGCGCCGACTACAATGAAAGCAATACCCACTTGCAGATCCTGGGCAAACCAGTCATGGAGCGCTGGGAGACTCCATACATGCATTCGCTGGCCACGGCTGCAGCCTCGAAAGGTACAGTTCGATCTCCCTTTCAATCAATCTGCATTTCATTGCGACACCACCAACCCCAAACACACACACACACTTAAAATCCTGCTCACATGGATTTTCTTTTAAAATCTAGGGCACCCGTGTTGCACAAGTGGACCATTTTTTAGTATTCTTTCCCTTTTCAAACATTTTTAACCGCAGCACTCACCCTTTCTCTGACCTCTGCCAAACATGGGGTCCCGAGCGGATTAAAATAAACTAAAATTAGCACTTGGCGCACCGCCAAACTAGTTCTAGTTCAGGGGGATGTCACTTCGTGCAGGCGAAGTTTCAGTATTTTAAAAAAAATATATGTACATGTTTGAGAATGTGATTCAAGGTTGAAAGCCAGGCCTGGATTGTGGACACGAATTAAAATCCTTGAATTTATCGCTCAGTTGCTTCTATCAGCCGGAATAAGGTCATCCTGACTCGTCCTTGGGAACTTACCAAAGTTCTTACTGAAAGTTGATCTGACCCATATTTAAGTTCAGTGTAAATGGCAAATCCAGGAGAGGGACAATTGATTTTACCGGAGTTTGCTAATCAGGCGACTTCCAGAGCGATTTATTATACACGAATTTTTCAGGTAACATTTGCACCATTTGTGTGAGAGTTGGCGAGTAAGGTGGACTGATGTTATGGAACACTACTATAGTGCAAGTGCTGACTTGAGACAAAGTTTGTTGAGAATCAGAAAAGTTGTCTGCAAACAATTGCGCCAAATTGTTAATTATTATTCACTCACGGGTGAGTGTGCTGACTGTAACGAAGGCAGCTCCTTTGTATAAATTACCAGCAGAGCGTACACACAAAAAATTAGATTTTTGAGAAAATTATATTGGAAATGTTCTTTACAGTTAGGATGACAAAGAAAAATTGGTATTAACTTGTGTGCCCCGCAAGCGTCTAAAACACACTCACAACCTCATTTGGTCGATGTGTGTGTTAACTTAGCACTAAGATTGAACTTGTCCTGCTGCTTCACTAATTAAGTCAGACGATATCATAGAATTTTTCTGAATACAACAATACTCTGAAACATACGCTCATGCCTCAGTAAAGGTGTGTTGTTGCCTTAGACGTGAGTGCCCTTACAAACGCAGGGGTCCAATTTCAGACATGAAGATGAAAATCAATTTCTCTTCCATGTTTTTTTTTACCGATTCAATATGTGTCAAGCTATTTGTCAAAGCTACAAAGGCTCCTTGTCTCACCACATACTTAACCATATTGTGCCATATTGTCACTCATTCAGAAGTTGAAATTAGGTTTGCAACAGCTGTAGTTGGAAGGAGGCGCCATCAGCTGGCCATTTACCCCTGTGGTGCACTTGAAGAACATTGAAAAATCTACGGGATACATTTTCTTAAATGCATTTGCCAAATATGTTGTTTTACAGGATTTATGTTTTATAATCTTTTCATTGTACACTGTCCTGCCACATTGCTTTTAAGGATCACGAGAGGCTGCAACGTAAGTATTTCATTAGAGTATTATCCTGGTCTCCCTGCTAATTTTCCTCCCCTTCCCTTTTGTCTGGTCGCTGTCCACTCCTTGACTCCTCCAATGTAACAACATATTTCTGTGGTCTTTAATATCCCAGCTTGGAATTTGGATGTAAAGAGATGTAGTGACCTACAGTTAGTCACATGAGAACATTGGGCCAGTGCAGATATCTCATGGAGTTCTACAAAACATGTAGCAACTAGCTCACGGTAAGTCTACAGATTTGCTAACCCAGCAACTGTTAGCCCCCTCCCAATTTTCTGGTTGTGAAACAGATTCTGATAGCACTGTTGTGTATGTAATGGCAGACATAAACGCACTGGATTGAGTAGTAAGTTGTGTTGCAACCGATGGTGGGGACAAAACAGTAATAAATCTAGTTTCTTTTTCTTGGCTTAGGAGGATGTGTTCTGGAAATTGGGTTTGGAATGGCAATTGCAGCCACAAAGATAGAGTCCTTAAATATTGAAGAGCACTGGATCATTGAATGTAATGATGGTGTGTTTAAAAGATTGCAGGAGTGGGCTAAGGAGCAACCCCACAAGGTGAGTGCCCGATGACTTGATATTGGATAGTTTCACAGTTGTTCCTATAATGAAATATTTCTTTAAATTTATTGATTTTTATGCTTGTCTTGTGTTTGCAAGTAGTATGAGTGAAGTGAAATGGCTCAGCCAAACTCATTTGGAATCAGGGAGCAAACTCTCCACTGGTTGAAGCCATACCTAGCACAAAGGAAGATGGTTGTGGTTGTAGGAGGTCAATCATCTCAACCCCAGGACATCACAACAGGAGTTCCTCAGGGTAGTGTCCTGGGCCCAACCATCTTCAGCTGCTTCATCAATGACCTTCCTTCCATCATAAGGATCGAAGTGGGGATGTTTGCTGATGATTGCACAATGTTCAGCACCAAGTGTCAGGTAAGGACCATCTCCAACAAGAGAGAGTCTAATTATCTCCCCATGACACTCAATGGCATTACCATCGCTGAATCCCCCTCTATCAACATCCTGGGGGTTACCACTGACTAGAAACTGAACTGGACTAGCCATATAAATACTGTAGCTTCAAGAGCAGGTCAGTGGTTGGGAATTCAATGATGAGTAACTCATCTCCTGACTCCCCATACCTATCCACAAGGCACAAGTCATGAGTGTGATGGAATACTCTCCAATTTCCTGGATGAGTACAGCTCTAACAACACTCAACACCATCCAGGACAAAGCAGCCCACTTAACTGGCACCCCATCCACCATCTTCAACATTCACTCCCTCCACCACGATGCCCAGTGGCAGCAGTGTGTACCATCTACAAGATGCACTGCAGCAATTCACCAAGGCTCCTTTGACTTGCCACCTAAAAGGACGAGGGCAGCAGATGCATGGGAACACCACCACCTGCAAGTTCTCCTCCAAGCCACACACCATCCTGACTTGGAACTATATTGCTGTTCCTTCACTGTCGCTGGGTCAAAATCCCAGAACTCCCTCCCTAACAGCACTGTGGGTGTACCTACACAACATGGACTGCAGCAGGTCAGGAAGGCAGCTCACCACCACCTTCTCAAGGGCAATTAAGGATGGGCAATAAATGCTGGTCTAGCGCCCACATCTCATGAATGAAGTTTTAAAAATTTGACTCAGGATTGTTATAAAATTTGATAGATTCAAACCAGAATCCCAGAGATGAAGAAGCAATGTTCTAATATAATTGTGCAATCCAATCACCTTGACAAAGAAAAAAATGTATTTATTTGGCATTTGAATATGATGTGAATATCACTGACGAGGCCGGCATTTATTGCGCATCTCTACTGCCTTTGAGAAGGTGGTGTCGAGCCAGCTACTGAAACCTGCAGTCATTCTGGTGATGGCAGTCCCACAACATTGTTGGTTGGGAGTTTCAATATTTTGATCTAGTGACTATGAAGGAACAGCGATATATTCCCAAGTCAGCATGGTGTGTGATTGGATGTGGTGATTCTCTCATGTATCTACTGCCCTTGTCCTTCTGGGTAGTAGCTGTCAAAGCACATAGGCGTATATGTAGGCAAACATAGAAAACACCAATTGAGTACCATTGTCTAGTGAGACATTCTATCTCAGGCAAAGGCAAGGCATGCATCATTATTCTCACTCTACTTAAACCTCAACTCTTGTTAATTGTCTTGGGCTGTCTCCATCTCTTGGCTGAAGTAAAGCGCAGTGAGGAAGAAATAACTAGAGAAAAAAATTAAATCTAACCATGTACAACATGGATAATTTACATGTTTAGTAAATACTTTTTTTTCGATGCAGTCTGCATTGTGGTAGGTTCTCTCCTTTGGAGGAGAGGTAGAACAGGCTGGAGGGACTGGAAGGCATACTTCTGTTCCAATGAGACATTAAACTCAGACTATGTCTGCCTGTTCTGTTGGCTCGGGTGAATGTTAAAGACCCCACTTTGCAGAAGAGCATGGAATTCTCCTGGAATCATGGCCAACATTCCTCATTCAGCAAATGCCATCGCAACAGAACTCCTAGTCAATCATCTAATTGTTGGTTGTGGGCCCTTGCTGAATGCATGCAAAGTCACTTGCCTACATGACAACATTCACTGCACTTCAAAGTAATGCAGTATATGGGAAGTGCATTGAGATATTTGGAAGAGGTTGTGGGACACTATGTGAATGCTAGTCTCTCTTTCCTATATATGGGAAAGTTCAATGGAACATTACAGCACAGAAACAGGCCATTTGGCTCATCAAGTTTGTGGTCGTGCTTTTCTCTATAAGAGATGCCTAGCAAATTCCCACTATCCTCCAAATGTCCAAATAATTAAGAAAAAGCACTTATAATCTACTCATAATTTAAATCAGTCTTGTACATTTTCCAATGCAGATTGTTCCTCTCAAGGGACTCTGGGAGGATGTTGTCTCAACATTGCCAGATTCACATTTCGATGGTAAGTGTTGCATCAGTGTTTTATCTCTGAATGACGATGTAAACTTTTTTAAAAAAATTGCTCTTTCTAGTGGCAGAAATTAGTTTAGATGTAGGATTCTGAAGACGGAAATCCATTTAAAATACCAAAGTTAATGTTCAGTGCTGTATTAATAACATAAGAACTTGCGCTTATATAATGCCTTGAGTGCAGTTAAATGACCCAAGGAGCTTCACAGGAGCATTATCAACCAAAATTTGACACTGAACCCACATAGAGATATTAGGACTGGTGGCCAAAAGCTTGGTCAAAGAGGTAGGCTTTAAGGAGCATCTTAAAGGAGGAGAGAGAGGTGGAGAGATTTAGGACAGGAAGTCCAGTGTGTTGGGTCTAGGCAGCTAAAGTCACCACCGGTGGAAGAGAGATATCAAGATATGGAAGAGGCCAGAACTGGAGGAGCACAGGGATCTCAGAGGGCTGAAAGGGAGATTTAAGGAATTAAAATAGTACAAACGTTGGTATGCATGTTCTGTCCCTATATGCCCTGGGAATATTTTGTGAATATTTAATGATGAGACTGGTGAGATTGAGTGATCAAGAACTTCAATACTGTATCAACCTTTATTTTATATACACAGACTGTCCAATTTAGACAATCTGGACTGTTCTATTTATAGGGTCTAACTGGAATATCAACTATCCACCAGATGGTTAGACATATATCATTCACTAAGTTATGTAGAATTGCAGTGAAGAGGTTATGTTTAAAATTCCCAAAGAACATCTTTTCAATGTTGTTGCTTGATGGGAAAAAGTGCCATTTCCACCAATGGCTCAGTGAATCTGAACAATGAACCCTGCTGACTGGGCAAGTACCCAGAATCAATCCCCTGCCTGTGCTGAGTTAGGCAATTGCCAGTATGTTCTGGGGCACCCACTTTAGGTGGGAGTGGAGGGAGAGAATGGCTTCTGATAACTATCTTAAGACCAGGAAGTGTACTTGTTTGTGATATTGCATGAGATCAGCATTGAGCATGGCTATGATACTAACTTGAGCTGAATAACCTCGAAATCACCATCAATGATAATGGTCAGTAAAGAAATAAAAAAAAACCCTAGTAGTTTGATAGTAACATAGGAATGTACGGTAAGAGGAAACAAAGGTTTAAAATACTAAACAAATTGAACAGTTTGGTCATGGATTAAAGTGGAACATTTTCAAGCCATACCCTCCATCTGCACACTTTTTGTGTTTGTTTGCAGTCAAAGTCTGTCATTGGTAATTTCTGTCACTGTATTGCTGAACCCGTTAGCAGATTCTTGATAAGTTGCTTGTTCTGCAACACTAGCAGAGCTGTTTGCTTATGGTGCCCATTTGCTCTCCAGTCTTTCTGTATACAGTACATACCCTTGTGTTACAAATAATACCATAACATCAAGATACAGGTACTGAACATGCCCATATGTTCAGATCAAGGGAGTCAATCTTAATTACACATGACAAACAGTAATAACAAAGGGCGGATATTTATGACGGAGGGATTTTACGGTCCCACCAAAGTCAATGGGCTTTTGAATGGCTCGTTGCATTTTATGGCTCCGCCTTCTATGCGATAGGGCCATAAAACACCCAAAATGACAATTAAGCAAATTTCAGAACTTTGCGTCATGTTTTGAAGTGTTGACAGGTTGGATTTTTAAAAATGCTATTTATGCTGCAATTTGACAGTATATGCTGTTTAACACGTGTAAAATCGTAGAACTGAATTTTAAAAAAATTCTTTCACTGGATGTGGGCGTCACTGGCTGGCCAGCATTTATTGTCCGTCCCTAATTGCCCTCAAGATTGCTCCTCTTTCATTGTTGTAGCCATTAGAAGACAAAGGTAATGTGTTGGCAGATTAGATAGCAAGTGCCAACTGGAAACCTAAGTTAGAACTGCAGTACAGCCACCTTAGACAATCTGCCAAAAATGCCTTTAGTGGCACTGTCACAGAGTATCCAGGCCAGTCATAGAGAGTAGAGGTCACCCATAGTTAATACACATGCAGAGCTATGCTTTCCAGCATTTAACTGCCAGTGAAATTCCTGTTGGAAAAAGCTGTCAAGAGAATTGGCTGTCTCTCCAATATTAGAAATTTAAGGCAGTTTTATTGTTTTTTTAATGCCTAAAAGTTAAAAAAGTTGGCTTTGCAACTGGAAGCTGCATGTACCGACAGCCATTGCTAAATGTAGAACTGGGATTTTGTCTGGCTATGTAAATATTTGCAATTCTATATGAGGTAGACAGTTTTTCCTTTCCCTCCTTCCCAGAGAACCCCAACAATTTATTCTGCTTTTAAAGCATTATCTCTTGTCCATCTACAGGACCTCAGTAAGTTATTTGGCAATGGAGTAAAGCCGAAATCAGTTTTTTGCCACTGAAATCCACACACATTAATTTTCCAACCCAGATCACTTGACTAGTGATCAGGAATTGGATTCCAGACTCATTTTTCTAGTCTCTAGCGAAGTGGCCCTGAGGTCAACTCCTGAGATCAGCAAACCTGGCACGGAATAGCAATCAAAACTCTGACCGTGCAACTCAGTGTGGCATAGCAGTGCACAGGGTTGTCTCCATTAAGCAACTGAGGAGTTATATCTGTTTCATTGCTAATTGAAATTTCTCATCATTTTGCTCAAATTGCTCCTTTGCCCTCGTACCTCCCTACCCTCCTCCAGTCTGACAGCCCTGCAAAAAGATCTCTGCCTTCCTTCAGTTCTGGCTTCATACATCTCCGACTCCCTTTTCCCCATCATCAGTAGCTGTGCCTTCAGCTGTCTGGGCCCGATAGAATGGAGTTATTTACGGCACAGAAGGAAGCCAATCGGCCCATTGAGTCCATATTGGCTCTCTACAGAGTCGTCCAGTCAGTCCCACTCTCCTGCTTGGTTCCCATAACCCAGCAGGTTAATTTCCTTCAAGTGCCCATCCAATTTCCTTTTGAAATCATTGCTTGTTTCTGCTCCCACCCTCATGGACAGTGAGTTCCCAGTTACTACTACTTACTACGCAAAAAAATTCCTTACATTCCCCCTGCATCTCTTTCCCAAAATGTTAAACCTGTGTCTCCTAGTCCTTGTACCATGCTCTGACATAGCTCCCCTTCTCCTTCAGGATGCTCCTTAAAACCTACTTCTTTGACCAACCTTTGTCCTAATATCTCCTTCTTTGGCTTGGTTTCAATTTCTTCTCTGTTTACACCTTGTGACATTTTATGATGTTAAAAGGCATTATAAATGTAAGTTGTTGTTTCATATTTAATCCTTGGATGTGGAAACAAACAAGAATTCCTTTTCCATTTGTTTTCCAGGAATTCTTTATGACACTTACCCATTGTCAGAAGAAACTTGGCACACACATCAGTTTACTTTTATAAAGGTAAGTGCAGAGAGTGGCCCAGATCTTGCAGTCAGCAGTGAGCGATTAGTGCTAGTTGTTCATTACACTTATCCATGCTCACAGTCTTTCTGTGGGCTTTAGCACTGCAAATTGCAGTGATCAGAAATCTGAAACAATGTGCCACACTCTACAGGGGATCTGGGACCTGTGTGGACAGGACAATCAACTGTGTATCACATTAACTAACCAGATTGAACAATTCTTACTAAGGCATGTACCAGCAAGTGTAAGATAGAACATTTAATTCAATGCCAAGTCATGTACAGGAAATGAAATAAAGAGGAGAGAATAATGGGTTTGAGAGATAAAAGAGACAGAAAAACAAAGTAAAAGTGTAATTAAAAAAAAATCTGAAATGATAATTAAAGTCTGATGGAACGAGACACAACACTTACAAAAGTTAATTTTCCATGTTAAAGAGTTTGTTTGGCAGTCATGAAGACTTATCACATTGTTAAAAGTTTGCTTAAATTCGAATGAATGAGCCTTAACTTTTTCTGGAGTGATTACTTGCAAGGCAAATGTTCTCCCATATGGGGACCAGGCCTGTAGACTGTCCCACTCATCCACTGGAGTCAGTTGTCTCAGTACATGCACTGAGCTGCCAAGAGCTGTGGCTTGGCATTTGGGCAGAAAACCTGGGACGTTGGGGTGGGGGGTGGGAGATGGAGGAATGTGAGGAACTCAAGGGCGGTGGTGGGGAGTAGAACGAATGAGGACTGCCAATATAAACTACTTGCAAATCTGAAAATCTGCAAACCAGTGCAGCTAACTTTGTTTATAGCCAAGAGCGCAAAAGGTTCAGAAACAATCATCAATCAAATACATTTCTCCATTTAACCTAAGACAATACATGAATGGGTTAAAAGTGGAACGAACACTTAAAAGTGATTGCTAGCGTATCTGTCTTTGTATACGAGTTCTGTCTAGGGGAACCTGAAGACTGTATCAGTTATGGATGCGCTAGGCACAATAAAAGCCACCTTCTAGCGGGAGCTACCTGCTGCCTTCCCCTAGTGGGTGACTACTGTTGGTGAGTCGAACTAGAGAGGAGAGACACAATGGGTGGTACCAAGCCGGTGGACTTGCAGAGTTGCTCAGCAGATTTCCAGCTGCATGGTGTGAGGGGGAGACTTTTCCTGTAGCTGAACGTGTTTGCTCCTCCATAAGGAAGGTCTTCATGCCCCCATGTGGACATGCTGGCGACCAAACAGGCTGTAGCATCGGGTGGTTGAAAGTCTTGCCATGTGTGCCACACTGGAAGGGCCTCTTGCTGCTTTGACTGGACCTGTATTGCACTAGGTTGTTTAATTTTAACATTTTTGCTTTAAAGTTGTAATCTTGGTCCCTTCATTTTTAATTAATTATTTTCTAAAATCTTTCAGAAGGGAAGGGGAGGCTGTAGCGTAGTGGTATTGTCACTGGACTAATCCAGAGACCCAGGGTAATGCTCTGGGGACCTGGGTTTGAGTCCCACCACGGCAGATGGTGGAATTTGAATTCCATAAGCAAGATGATTGACTCTTAAAAATGCCCTCTGAACAAGGGCAATTAGGGATGGGCAATCAATGGCCTAGCCAGTGATGCCCATATCACATGGACGAATAAAAAAAAGCATAAAACTCCGAAGATGTAACTATTTTACCAGCCAATGACAACTATAATTACAATTGTTAAACACAAGGTGACCGCTACAAAGTTAACTACAGCTACCTGCATTCTGTCGTATCACTGTTCTCATATTTGCACCTTCCTCAGCCAGACTGTGGAATCACAGCAGCTCTAAACCCTGACATTGGATGAAATTAAGCATTGCAGAGACCTTGATTTGCTCTACAGCAGATTACAATTTCAGAACTGTTGGGTGTGTCTTATCAGAAATCTTTTCCAAAGCACTTGAGTTGCAAATAAACGCGACCAACATTTTCTGGCGAGTTTAGTGTGTATCTATCACTTAAATACCGCAACTTCACACTCTTTCACAAAAGCAAAATACTGCGGATGCTGGAAATCTGAAATAAAAACAGAAAATACTGGAAATACTCGGGGGTCTGGCAGCATCTTTGGAGAGAAACAGTTAACGTTTCAGATCTGTGACCTTCCATCAGAACTGGGAAAAGTTGGAAATGTAATAGGCTTTGAACAGGGGTGAGAAGTAGAACAAAAGAGGTCTGTCACAAGATGGAGGGTAGGAGACATGTTTGTTCCTTTTCCCACTATTACCCCATCACTTGTTCAAAACCTATTTTAACTTTTCCCTGTTCTGATGAAAGGTCACCAAACTGAAGTGTTAACTCTGTTCCTCTCTCCACAGATATTGCCAGACCTACTAAGTATTTTCAGCATTTTCTGTTTTCCTTTCACACCCTTCCATGTACTTTTATGATTTTTTTTCGTATTTGGGGTTTGGATTTTTTGTTCTGGGATTCTTGCATTTTTCTGTGGATGGTTCTTTTATTTTTTGGGAGTATTGGTGCCCTTATTTATTAAATATATAGGATAGGGCTGTGGGGGATGGGAAGCTTGGCATTTTGTGTATATAGATTTGCATTTCTGTTTAATCAAATGTTCAACCTGTTCAGCAGCCACCCAGCTTTAATTAAGGTTAACCGACTATTTGTTCAAAGCCTGATGATCTCATTCTCCTGCATAGAAAGTAGCGCCCCATCCCCCGGACAGATATACCTTGTTGACTCATGGCCCCACCACCACCCCTCCGGAAGCCCTATTTTGGTCTGTACCCTCTCTACATCTTAGCAGCCTTTCTGACTACGTCCCCACCAACAGTACAGCATTCCGCCCACCATCCCCCAACGACAAATGTTCTCAAACATCCTTCTCTTTACAGAGCAAGTAACTCATGCTCCACCTATTGCAACAACCTCGCTGCTACTGAGCAGCTACGAGCATTTGAACAAGGAGCAGGACCATTCAGCCCCTCGAGCCTGTTCCACCATTTAATAAGATCATGGCTATTCTGATAGTAACCTGAAATCTGCCCAGATAACCTGTCACCCTCTTGCTTACCAAGAATCTATCCATCTCTGCCTTTAAACTATTCAAAGACTCTGCTTCCACTGCCTTTTCAGGAAGATTCCAAAGACTCACGAACCCTTGAGTGAAGAAATTTCACCTCGTCTATTTTAAATGGGCGACCCCTTATTTTTAAACAGTGACCCCTAGTTCTAGATTCTCCGACAAGAGGAAATATCTTCTCCACATCCCCATAGAATCTTAAAGGTTTCAATCAAGTTGCCTCTTACTCCTCTAAACTCCAGTGGATACAAGCCTAGTCTGTCCAACCTTTCCTCATAAGACAATTATTGGCCTCTTGCTGTCCCCTCTGCAGAGCATCTAAATATTCTCCCACAGAATGTTCCTATCTGTCTCTAGTCATCCTGTCATCCTCCAAACCCTCACCCAACCATTGTCCCACATCCCCATCCTCTCACCCCCACCCCCTATTACTTGCCCTCCTCAACGCTCCCTCCACCTAGATCCAGTTAACTCCCCACAATCTTAATATTGCAATTGGTGTTGACTTTCCTTGTGCAAAGCCATGGGAGATTAGCTGGTTTAATGTATCATATAAATGTGGGAAGGACACAAGGACAAAATGCAGACAAATCAAATTGCAATCATTAAATTCCTTTTTTTTTCTCAGAGTCATGCCTTGCGTTTGCTGAAGCCTGGTGGTGTTCTTACATATTGCAACCTCACCTCCTGGGGAGAGCTACTGAAGGAAAAGTATAATGACATTGAAAAAATGTTCCAGGTAAAAATAAAACATATGCCCATTATCTGAAGCAATCATGCAGTGTGGGGGAGATCTATTTGAACTATTTGGAAGCTGCCAGCAGTGGCTATGTGTTCCAAAGAGCTTGCATTTTTCATTTAGTTATTGTAAAAATAATCTTATTGTTCTGTGGCTGATGAGGAATGCTCTGTAACCCAAAGTTCTCGTACCCTGGGATGTGCTACGACCATCCCCTATTCTGCAGTTGTTTTGTAATGACTTCCAGAATCTGATCTTGTTATTTAATGTGTTAATATGTTTCAGTTCATGGTTGAAGGGTAACAGTTAGCCAGGGATGGTGAAGATCACCATCTGGACAGGCAAATGGGGCATCGTTTCGATGTCTCAACTAAAAGACAGCATCTCTAACACGGCAGCACTCCTTAATGTAAACCTGGATTATGTGCCCAAATCCTTTAGTGAGGCTGTGGCCCATAATTTTCTGATTTGGAGGCGAGAATGGCACACCACACAAATCAATAATTCGAAGATCCTAAGATTTATGCTTAAGATCAATGACAATTTCCAGGCCTTGTAAAATCTTGCAAAGATGGAGAAGGAAGCTATTCATGCCTTTTATTCTAGATGAATTGGGCAGCCTGAATCTAGTTCCCAGTGACCATGTACCGACAAGACTTGCCCTAATTTCATGTCAATCAACATCAAATTGGCAAACTCACTTAGAGGTCAGAGGATCTTTAGATGAGGTGGAAAAATGATAAAGTGTGGTCCTGAAAGGTTGAAATATTATGCATTTTTTGTGGAATAGAGGGAGATTTACTTTGCAGTTTAGCTGCTGTACCTCACCTGATGGTAACAGCCAGTGTTCAAGTTGGAAAGTGTTTCCCTGCTCCATTAGACCCCTCCCAGATGAGCATCTAAAAATAATTTTCAAAAATATAAAGGCTTTGCATGTTGAAACTATTATATTGTTGTGTAAATAAGGATAACATCTTGAATCTCTGACATATTCGGTGCTGTGTGATCAGTTCCACATTTCTTATACAACTTACACCTTTAATCTGTCCAGGAAACCCAAGTGTCTCATTTGGTGGAGGCTGGCTTCAAGAAGGAGAACATTCATACCAGCGTGATGGACCTCATTCCTCCCAAAGACTGCAGATATTACTCTTTTCATAAGATGATCACACCTACGATAACTAAACACTAACCAGCCACTCTTTACCAGCATTGTTATGAAAAACTACTATGGTCTTAAAATTAATAATTAAGGGACCTTTTATCAGAGTCAATGTATCAAATGCATCCCAGATTCTTTGCAATATTATGAAAAATGTTGTACAATTAATATGGTGACATGTAGACATTACTTTTTGAATGCGATGAGGCTGGATTATCAGTGTCAAATTTTTGGAAAGCCAACCAGTATTTGTACAATAGCTGTCACAATTTCAAAATGTGCATTCCCACATTTGCCTCTCAATCCCTCAGCAAATGTCTTATTTTCTAGCAGTTTTTAATAGAAGTTGGTGCAGAGATGCCACGGAACACACAGACACCAAGGATGGAGCTATACTGCACTTGGTGTCAACTCAAAATTGTGTGATGCAACCACCTGACATGAGTCTCCTACCTAAAGGGCACTTGGTAATCTTCTGAATTATACTGCCACTTTGCACTGATGTATACCCAAAGCTACTGTATTATAGATTTAAAAATGGCAATATAACTATGGCAAAATTGAGCTCAAGGTTTTGTTCTTCTCATAATTAAGGAGATACTTGGTTTGCTGGCATCCATGGGAAAACTAAGAAAAAATATCAATAGCCGTGTTGAACAAGATGTTGAGAACACTGTATATTTGAGGGAAGCTTGTATACATTAGAATTAAAGATTTGGTCCCAAGTCATATATTTGTCGCATCATTTCTTATGTTTCCCCATACTTAAATTGATCCTAACACTTCCTTAAGTCCCTTCTCTCCACTATTCTTAGAGTCAACTGGCAAGAAAGCTTTTCTTTTGTTTTTCTCAGTTACTCTCCAGTCAGCCTAAAAGGAGATTTGGAGCAGCACTTACTGACTTCCTCTGCTATTTTTCCCTCATGTTAGAGAATGGCTGATTGCAGATTCTCAAAAGGCGATGATAGAGGAGAGATTGTATTTTTAAAAAATTCTATGTAAAGGAAGTTTTATTATGCCAAATGTGATTTATGTAAGTTATTGAGGAGCTATTTTCCAATTTTTGCCATTACTTATCTGCTGGAATCCATGGAGGGATCTGAAAAGTTAGAGGGGAAAACAGTGACAGAACCAAGGAAAATGGCATGTAAAAACAGATGAGGTACTGTCTTACAAAATCCTGCATTGCTCAAAAACATAATATTGAAAACAAATGAGAGGCCAGAAGAAATGCTTCAACTTTTTGAAATGAAAGTTTATAGGACATAGTTACGTATGATATCACAACATAAAGAGTTTATTCTTCCACCAAAGAATCACATCATTGCCCACAAGCTCCATAAATACTAGTTCAATTATACCATCAATTTATTTCCGATACCAAATGCTTAACCTTCTTTCTCTCTTTATTTTCTTCTGCAGTTGTAGCATTCCATAGAGAAGTGCTTCAGCTGTGGGTGGGCAGCCTAACATAAAAGGAACAATGTCGTTTAACCAAGATAACATTTTAGGTGATCACAATCAAAGGGAATGGCAACTGTTGTGGATAAATTTAACATGAACTGAGATGTAATCGTGCAACACAAAAGTGGCTCTTCGGTTTCTGATAAGACTTTCTTCCCCCTTGACTCCTCCTATCTCCACAGGAACCAGAAGCCCTCTTGTACAATGGTTCTCAAAGCATGGTCCATGGACCGCTCGTCCACGAGCTGGTCCAAAATACATCACTGGCGCACAATGCCATGGCCAAGGTCATACGAGAGAACAGGCTAGAACTCCCATTCCCACCATTCCCATGATGTCAGACAAGCAGGCCAGTTCCCACGTGCATGGCACGAGTTGTCATAGGCACAATCAACAACAATATAGCTTTAGAAACATTACGTTACTGTTACAACATACACCTGTGAGATCTGATTTTCAACCATTATGGGACTGAAAACAAAGAAGAGGAACCAGCTGAATGTGGAGCCCGACAGGATATTGAAGCTCTGCAGCTTGGAACCAGGCATCACCTCACTGGTGTCTCATCACACACACTGCCATTCTTCCAATTAATTCTGATAAGTTTGCTTGCTGTGGCAAATGAAAGTGGGTGGGGCAGGACCAGTGGGTGGTCTGTGGGGTCTTTTGCCCTGCTTGAGTGATCTGTGGATGAAAAAGTTCGAGAAACACTGCTCGAGGAGTTCACACTGGCGGGTTACCCCACCTGAGCAGCACCACAGTTGAGCCAGTCTTCAGTTGACAAGAAAATACGTGCTCTCTAGCAGGACTCGCAGGGCCAGCAGTGGAAGCCCTGCATGATTTTCCCCACACCAATCAAAAGGTTGATTTGCAACAACCCCAACTGAGATTAGCTAACACAACAGGGATTGCGAATCAAATCTGGAACCTCCTGGTTTGCGTGGTGCTCAGCTGCACGCTCACTTTGTCAGCTGAGCCAACAGGGTTGATGGGTTTCAGGGAGTTCACCCACTAACAAACTGATCCTCCCCCATCACCCTACGCTATAGTCTTCTCTGCCAGTCACAAACTTTTAACCTTATTCCACCATTGAGTTAGACCTGGGTTGGTAGAGGTGAGGGAAAGAATCATGTCTCTGCTTTATCTTTCTCATTGTATCTATTCAATAGGCACCAGTTCAGCTTATGACTTTATTTCCCTACTTTCTTACTGATAAGAGCGTCAGAGTATCTGACACACACTGTACCAAATATTTAACTGAACAATTAAACTATAAAAAAAATTCACAGGGCATTAATTACAAGGCCAGCATTTATTGCCCAGCCCTAACTGCCCTCGAGAAGGTGGTGGTCAGCCACCTTCTTCAATACAACTGAATGGCCTGCTAGGCCATTTCAAGAGGCAGTTAAGAGTCAACCACATTGCTGTAGGTCTGGAGTCACATGTAGGCCAGACTAGGTTAAGGACGGCACATTTCTTGCCCTAAAGGACATGGGTGAACCAAGTGGGTTTTTATTATCATCTGGTAGTTTTGGGGTCACCATTACTGACACTACATTTTTGTTTTTAAATTCCAGATATATTTAATCAATTGAATTTAAATTCCATAACTGCCATGTGGAATTTGAACTCACGTTTCTGGATCATGAGTCTAGGCCTCTGAATTACTAGCCCAGTAGCATAACCACTATGCTACCGTACACCCTCTAGCATTGGTAAATTGGCAATTTTCCCTTGGATAACTGCACTCACCTGGGACATAAATATCCACTGGCACAATTCTGTCACAGCCCCTCACCACGGAATAGGAGTAATGGTAATAACCTCCACCATTTGCACAGCTGTAAGAACAATATCATTGTTAGAATTTTCACCCTCAATGGGTAATCAAACTAATAAATGTGCTGTGAAACTTAGTGACCTGCTCACCTGCCCATGGAGACAACATAGCGAGGTTCAGGCATCTGATCATAAACCTGCACAGTACAATAATAAAAGTAAAACAGAATTCACCTTCACATCATGTTAATAGCTCGTTCCTTTGTAAATTTCCGATGCTAGCCCTTGCTGGAGTCCAGTTTCTTTGGAACCTGCCAGCTTGCAGCAACATGCTGAAGTGGTCAATCATCAGGGCGAGCCTAAGCTAGGAGTTAGGAAGCTACCTGACCACGAACAGGCTGGGGCTCTTTTTATTCCAGACAAATGAAGGCTGAGAAATGGTCCAATAGAGGTCTTTAAAATGATGACTGGATTCAATAAGATAGGCATGGAGAAGATGTTTCCAATCGTGCAGTCCAAAACTAGGTGTCGTAAATAAATAAGGAACTTCTTTACTCCATGAGTGGCAAGAATGTGAACTTGCTACCATATAGAGTGGTTGAGGCAAATAGAATTGAGGTATTTAATATAGAAGCTAGATTGGTATCTGAAGAAGTATGCAAAAGATTGTGCTGATAGGGATTGATGAAATAGAGGAGGCAGCTCGTATGTAGCCTAAAGCAGTGGCACAGACCATTCGGGCACAATGGCCTGCTTCAGTGCTACAAATTCTATGTAATAGGCAGCATCACAACCTAGATCAATCTTGGACTCAACCAATATCCAGACACAGCTTCCAGCAGGGGATCAGTCATTCCAAAGTGATCAGGGGCAGGAACACTGGCTGATGGACTCCCCGCCACTCCTAGACACCTCACCGAGGAGAATTATAGCATTCTGACTGCTGTAGGAGCAGACAGGCTCCTGGTTGGCTTTATTATCGCACCAGATGATACTCAAAGTGTTTCTAATAAAGGTTAGTTCAGAGGTCTGCACCTGCGGCTCCAGAGTCACATGGCTCAATGACAACTCATGTGCGGCTGTCAACTGCATTTTGTTGGTAATTAAATGGCTGGCTTCATTTCCATTTAAACTTTTATTAACAATGTACTTGTGAGAAATATTCAATTAACAACTTATTTTTAAAAACCTTTATAATGTTGTTGCAATGCTTCTTTGTCCTGTTTTTCATTATTATTGGCATTTGAGTAACAGTATTGCAGCTCTTAAGACATTACATTTTTCACTAAATTTAAAAATGGCTCTTCCTGTTATTAAGGCTGCTGATGCCAGGGTTAGTATTTCAGAAAAACCTGTGCCTGCAAAACAACAGATTTTCAGACATCCTTTGCTTATTAAACACAAAAAAATAGAAATAATTTCAGACAACACTTGTTTTAAGAGGAACAAAAACAGAAAAAGGCTAAGAACACAGCAGGTCAATCAGCTATGCGGTAAAAAATGTTTTTGGACTGTACCAGTCAAAACAGTTCTGATGAAGGAGATTGATCCGTAACGCTCACGGTTCTCACCACAGATACTGGCCAGGTGACTTGCTGTGTGTTTCCAGCTTTCTCTGTTTTAGCTTCACATTTGCAGCCTTTTACTATTAATTTATGTTACAGGATGAAACCTATAGAAAACACAACCACAAAACCATTGGGCTACCTTGCGAAGGGCTGGAGCCATTTTGTTTGTGAGAGTACCAGCCACGATCATAACGTCCGACTGCCGAGGACTGGCACGGAAGACGATGCCGAACCTGTCCATGTCATACCTAGGTGCTGCCATGTGCATCATTTCGACGGCACAGCAGGCGAGCCCAAAGGTCATGGGCCACAAAGAACTCTGAAAGCATTCAAAATAAAAATCCTTTTGAACACATATGCTTTCCACTTATAATCAATAATTTTAAAAATGCCTTTGTGACATGTACAGCAAACAGAATATGGATAAAGGGCAGTGGTGTAGTGCCAAATTTTGAGGCGCAGGAGCTTTAAGAGAACGTGTTGGCCATATCATTTCAAAATCCACTATTACATTGTTTTCCTATATATTATTCATTTGAGTCCCCAAACGTCAGTAAAACTATGCTTTTTAAGTGAAAAATATTAGTGCCGGTAGGCATTTCATTTCCAACCATGTGGTATTTTGAGTCATTAGTCTTTGGCATAGCTAGAATTTCATTATGCAGCAGTTTAATTATTTAATTCAAACCTATTAAAAACATGAATTACTTCTGACTGGGGGATGGTATATAGAGGGAAAACTGCTTTTCTTGATTTGTATTTATAACCCAGACCCAGGTGTACAGGGCACAATTTCAAAATTTGAAGACGATGCAAGACTCGGAAGTATTGTGAACTGTGGAGGAGGATAGGAGACTTCAAGAGGATATAGGCAGGCTGGCGGAATGGGCAGGCACGTGCCAGATGAGGTTTAATGTAGAGAAGTGTGAAGTGATACATTTTGGTCAGAAGAACAAGGAGAGGTGACTTAAAATAAAGGGTACAATCCTAAAGGAAATGCAGGAGCAGAGGGACCTTGGTGTACATGTGCATAAAACATTAAAGGTGACAGGGCAGGTTGAGAAAGTAGTTAATAAATTATACTGAATCCTGGGTTTTATAAGTAGGGGCACTGAGTAAAAGTAAGTTATGAACCTTCACAAAACACTGGTTCAGCCTCAACGGGAAGGATGTGAAGCTTTTGGAAACGATGCAGAAAGATTTAGGAGAGTGGTTCAGAGGATGAGAGCCTTCAGTTATGTGGATAAATTGGTGAAACTGGGGCTGTATTCCTTGGATTAGAGAAGGTTGAGAGGAGATTTGTGAGAGATGTTCAAAATCATATAGGGTCTGGATAGTGTAAATGGGGAAGAACTGCTCCCATCAGCAGGAGGTCACGAACTCTAAGGCAATTAACAAAAGAACCAGAAACAACATGAAGAAAAAATTCTTTAAGCAACAAGTTGTTTGGATCTGGAATGCACTGCCTGAGCACGTGGTGGAGACAGATTCAGTTGCTGTTTTCAAAAGGGAACTGGATAATTATCTGAAGGGAAAAGAATTTACAGGGCTATAGGTAAATGGTCGAGAAGCGGGACTAGCTGAGTCACTGTTGTAGAGAACTGGCACAAAGACAATGTGCTGAATGGCCTCCTTCTATGTTGTAACCATTCTATGATTCTAGTATAGATACATTCAAGGAACTTGATAAACACATGAAAGAAAGAAGCTGAAGAATATCCTGATATTGTGATCAAGAAGAGTGGGCGGAGGCTTATGTGAAACATAAACAGCAACATAGATGGGGTGGACCAAATGGCCTGCTTATGTGCTGCAAATTCCTTGTAAAGCTGCCAGCAGGGAATACAAACACTAAACCACGTTTCACACCCTTAGGCCAACACAGCCGAGAAATTAATGTGAATCACACTCTCTCTCTCCCCACCCCCCTCCTCTCTCACACAAACACAGATGCTGGTGGGCCCCATTCCGGCTCCCCGGGCCCCACTGCTCCAGCTGCCTCGCACCCCAGAACTTACCTTCAAAACTTGCCGCCTTATTTGTTGCTAATCGTCCAATCACAGGCTGGTTTCTCTCTGCATTTGCTGCTGATAGGCCCACTAGTGCTCAGCAGCTTTACAGCATTTTACAAGTATAAGTCAGTTGACAAACTTGGCAGACAGTTGGACAAGTCTGCTTTATATAGGTGCTGGAGAGGCTCTGTGGTGCGTTCTGGCAGCACTATACCACCGACAAAGGGAGAAATTGCAGCCACAGGCTTTACTACTACTGAATATGATGCAAAGTGGTATATTAAAAGGTGTTCCAAGTGTCCCCAAAATACATTCTAGTGCATAATAGCCAAATGTAGCAATAATTTGATACCACATCCTTAAACACAATTAGTTAACATAAGTTAATGTATTTTTATAATTACTTGCTTATCCATGTACATACACAGACTAATACAGTCTCTTTGAAAATGCAGCACTCACCCGTCGGGCCCAATTGATCAGTTCATCTAGTTTTGTGATGACATACTCCCCTTTATTGCTGGGAAGAAAAGACTTCTTGGTGGCTACTGCAGCGCTTGTCTGTTTTGCTAGTATGGAGCTGTGTTAGGAAACAGAGATAGTTTAAGTAAATGATATTTGTATTTGTGGATGTTAGGATGAGTTTAGCTTTAAAGTTTAACTTTGATTTGTATTTCTGTATGTGTGTGTCAAGAAAGGTCAAATGGAGCTTTAGTTTCACTTTAAAAAGCTGCTTGCATTTCTAATTAGAAGTTTACGACCCCTACAAAATAAAAGTAAACACACAACAGTAGTAGAAAGCTGGCCGTTTCCTAGCAACAGGGGGGCCAGAAAGGCAGGTTCCTCCCACAGACATACACACAGAACTAAAGAAACAGCAGTTTTAAGTTCAGTTGAAGCCAGGACCCCAGAGAGACTGGACGCTGGGAAAGGGAACTGCAGATTTCCCAAAAGAACAAAAAGATCCCAAGCGAAGAAAAACCCCAAAAATCCAGGAGAGTGGAAGAGGGGAAAGTCCAAAGGAGGCCTTGTAGTCAAAGGGAGGACAGGAACCTGGGAAAAGGTCCTGTTCAGTGAAGTTAAGAGTGAGGGGCAGAGAGAAAGGCTCCAAGCTTCAGATTTAAAGTGAGAACAGCTTGCAAGAAGGTTCAAAGAGACAATGAAGGTCTGTAATTCTGTGCTATGGGCATGTGAAGCAGTGGTGTACTGTTAAGGCTGAGTTGGTGAGAGAGAGTGCGTGAAAGACAGCTTGAATGCCTGTTGATGACTCAGGGAAGAGGAACAGCAGCAGGAGAGTTCGAAGCCCTGGAGGTGAATTTGTAGAAGGTGCCTGAGAGAAAATGTCAGTTTGGGAGAAGATTCCAAGGCGAGGTTTTGGAGAGTGGAGATAGGAAACCCTAGAGCGAAGGATGGAATTCAGTGAGACTGGTCGGCTCATGGTGTGACAAACGTCGGAGGGGGGAATTGAGGAGAGATCCATAGCATTTGGTTGAGATGACATCTGTTACTTTGTTTCAGAGCGTGGTATGTCTGACACAGGGTGACATGGGTTTACATGGACTATGCATTTACTATGAACATTAAAGTATAAGATAGCTTTTGTAACTTGTGTTATCCTTACAAATCTGTAAAGGTATAGCTGTGGGTGAATGAGCATTGTAATATAGTTCATCTCTTCTTGTTGAATAAATGTTTTATTCTTTTGTTAAAAATTCATCAGCTGACTCCTATGCCTCTGTTCAGTAGCTAGTCTCCACGTGTCTACACAAACAAATAAAAGTTAGGATCTGTCAAGTTGGGTTCCACTCTGGGATCAGAATTATCCAGGGGTAACTTCAGCTGGGGATCATAAACTGCAAACAAGTAATTCCTGTCCCGTTTAGATTTTAAACAAAAGCTCCAAAACAGAAAATGTCAAATTTTCAGTGAAGTTATAGATATTTTCATGGAGATTGGACAGATTCAGTTAATTCACATAAAAAGGGAGAGAATGGTTGGGTGGGTGATTGAGGTAGTCATGCATAGCCTACAGAAGGAGTGGGCATGATGGGCCAAGTGGCCTTTCTCGTTCCAGGTTTTACAGTCTTGGCTCAGTCAGAAACACTGTACGTGTTTCAAGTGAGACCCACCTACGAAACTGAAAGGGACATGGATTGAACTGTTGCGCATTTCCAGTATTTCCTGCTTTTAATCCTCACTCTATTTATATTTCAAGTTTTGATAAAAAGTGGCTTCATTAAATTGAACATTTTTAATAAAAACAAATACCTGATTGTGATTAAACCTTAAATAATGCTGCCATTTTCTCTTGAAAAGGTGCTGGTAAGGGAGGATGGTTGTACCATAAGTGAAGGAGTTGTGGGCAGGTATTTGGGGTGGGTTCTCCTTGTGGTAGATAAGTCTGTGGGGTGGTGGCCACTCCTGGGATCTACTAGCCTTTCTTCTGCCACATTCCTTGGTCACAGGAGCTGCCTCTTTGCTGGAATCTTCAGGCTTCCCTCCTCCTCTGCTACAACCGTTTTATGCTTCCTCTGGGCCCAACTTTTGTTTCTATACTTGTCACATTATCACCTTATTCTGCCTTGTACGTAGGTCACTTTTGTCATTTATTCACACCTGCACTCCACAGAATGCTGATAGTTACCAAATGAATCCAGAATCTCATCACTAAGGTATGCTCCCTTTAGCCAGGGCATTTAATACGTTATAAACTGTGCCTTTATAATTGACTCCTATGTAATGGCCAATAATAAGTGCAATTTGCCCAATATTGCCTGTGCTAAACATGGATGGCGAGAGTAATGGGGACCGTTTGACAAATTGTGTAATATTCTATGTTATTCTTACAGTGATCAACTTAATACCATTTCCACTACAATCTGACCAGATTGACATACGGTCTACACCATATACCTGACAGATGATGGATTAGTCTTAGAAACGATGTTTGAATTTACCTGTCTGCATTTTCTGTCACTGTGGTCTGATGGAGACATCGTGATTGATTAGCAAGGAGAGAACTGGGTCTGAAAATAAAAAGACAGTAATTAAACAAGTGCACACGGTGTTACTTAATTGATATTTCCTAAATTGTAATAATCACGATATCTCAAAATAGATGTTTTGCAGAGATACAATAAGGACTTATCCAAAAGTGTTATTTGGAATGCTGTAAAAACATAGGAAACATAAGTGACACAGCACAAAGATCCAAATCACAGTATCCTGGAACACACAAACAGGATGATTCTCAAACATTGAGCACATGATAAAAAACAGAAAATGCTGGAAATATTGAGCTGGTCAGGCACCATCTGTGGAAAGAGAAGCAGAGTTATGTTTCAGGTTGATGAACCTGAAATGTTAGCTTTGTTTCTTTCTTTCTGCACAGATACCGTCTGACCTGCTGAGTTCTCCCAGCCTTTTCTGCTTTTATCAGATTTCTAGCATCTGCAGTATCCAGCTTTGGCTTTAGTGAGCACTTTAAGAAGAGTGAAAGCAGGGAGCACGGTCATTTAACTGCTATTTGGAGATCTTACTCTGATAAACTGGCTGCCCTGTTTACCTATTAAACAAGTGATTACACTTCAAAAGTAGTTAGCTATGAAGGACTGTGGATCATCCTGAGCATTTGAAATTTTCCATATAAATGCAGGTTCATACTTTTTTGTAAGAAACTGGATTCTAAAAGGTTAAACTTCATCCAAAATTACAACAATTATGACATTTGCTCATTTGGAGATTTTCTGCTTTTAAAAATAGTCACATGAAAGAGATGAGTGCATATGGTAATAAGAGTACAAGCACAAGAGTTGAAACACAGTAGAAAGATGCATTGAAGATTCCTGCACTAGGTGAAATCTGATTAGATATAGGGCAGAAGAGCTGCTGAAATAGTCTGAGGTTTGAACCAATAAGTTCCACAAGAAGGCCTTGTTAAATTTTTTCCTATGTCCTGGGAGAAAAATTTAGATTTTTTTTAATCCAAAAAAGCAGGAGACCCAAGCAAGCTAATAGACTCAAGTCAATTATTCAGGATGTGCCATTTAATCTTCATGTTGTTTGGCATATATGAAACAGTCCCCAGAACTCCAACTATATATCTCCTACAGCATACTTCTGATTCCACACCTGACACTATCCATTCTGTTACTTGAGGGACTGATGTAGTGGTCATCTTAGAATAGGAACAACAGGTGCACTTGCACAGTGCGACAGAAAGTAACTGATACTGTATAAGAGTTTTTAGTGTTTGTTAAATACTTGTTAAACCTTTTAAAAGTAGGGCGCAAAAGATAACAAGCAGCTAATGATTTATGAGTTTCGAATCTACACATTTCATTCACTTGGGTCTTTTAGAGTTAATATTTTCATTCAAAATATGCTTATTTTCTGAAATAAAAGCAGAAGATGCTGGAAATACTCAACAAGTCTGGCAGCAAACGTGGAAAGGGAAACAGAATCAACATTTCTGGTTCCTATTTTCTGACTGTCTTAGCTCCAATTTTCACAGCTTTGAAGAGCAATTTTGATATTATGTAAATACTATAACAGTTTTAACTACCTCACACAAGCTGCACTTTGAAAACCATTTGGCCCCTACCAGCTTCACTAAATCAACTGCAATCTTGCCACTCTGACAGAGGAAAAGTAAAGGACAAAATGGAAGCAACTGACAGCACAAAACTCTTGCAAAACACGGGAGAAAGGAGTTAGGACAGTCAATACCAACACCCTGCCCCAACAAAATTCTTGACAACTG
This sequence comes from Cetorhinus maximus, assembly GCF_964194155.1. NCBI lineage: Eukaryota > Metazoa > Chordata > Chondrichthyes > Lamniformes > Cetorhinidae > Cetorhinus > Cetorhinus maximus. Next base: position 111,011,238 of record NC_135891.1, read on the forward strand.
GGAAGGTAAAATCAACACTGTTAAAAGGATATCAAGATACGGACCTAGAATCCTAACCTTTTTAATTTGGGTCTGAAATTTCTAACTTTATGCAGCATTTCCCATCCACTGTGGCTTAAAGTTGAACTAATCCCACTACTGTCCAACCCTTGTCAGCCCAAGAAGCAGCGTTCAGCAGCCTTTCAGTCCAGAGATAACTACTTTTACAAAATAACGCGAGGCTTACGGACTTACCTGCAGGCAATGGATACGAATCTGCCGAGGCGAAGAACTGCAAAAAGCAAGTTAAAACAAAATGAAAACTGAGTAATAACAATATAAACAAGAAGTACATTTCAATCCATTACTGTTATTAAATAGCATTGTTAATATTTATTCATATTGCATTATATAGTTTAGATAGCTGGTAGTGAACTCAGGTGTCCTGATAAACTATGAGAACACATTTTTTACCAGTTTAACACAAGAACCAGGACACAACATCCAGCCATAATAAATGGAGGTTTGACTATTAATATGAACGGCTACAAGTCTGTTATTTTACCTTATACATAGTTTCATGAATGGTTACAGCATAGAAGGGGGTCATTTAGTCCATCAAGCCAGTGCCAGCTCTCTGCAAGAGGAATTTAGTTAGTCCCACTCTCCTGCCGTTTCCCCGTACCCCTGCAAATTTCTTCCCTTCAGGCGCTTAACCAATTCCCTTTTGAATGCCACTGTTGAATCTGCCTCCACCACACCTTCAGACAATTTATTATTCTTTCATAGGATGTGGGTGTTGCTGGCTAGACCAGCGTTTTTATTGACCACCCCTAACTGCCCTTGAGAAGGTGGTGGTGAACCACCTCCTTGAATAGCTGCAGCCCCTGTGATGCAGGTACACCCACAATGCTGTTAGAGAGAGTGTTCCAGGATTTTGACACAGCGACAGTGGAGGAACGTGTTCCAGATCTCGCTGCATAAACAAGGCTCCCCTCATGCTGATTTTAGTTCTTTAGCCATTCACCTAAATCTGTCTCCATTGATTCTCAGCCCTCCCACCAATGGGAACAGTTTCTCTCTATTTGCTCTGTCTGTAACCCAGAGGATTTGAACACCTCTGTCAAATCTCCTCACAATCTTCCCTTTTCTAAGGAGAACAACTCCAGCTTCTCCAATCTATTATACTTAAGTAAAGTTCTTCATCCCTGCAACCATTATTGAAAATATTTTCTGCGCCCTCTCAAATATCACATCCTTCCTAAAGTGCAGTGCCCAGAATTGGACACAATATTCCAGCTGAGGCCAAACTAGTGTATTATAAAGTTCACTAAAACTTCCTTTCTTTTACACTCTATACCCCTATTAATAAATCCCAGTATCCCATATGGCTTTTTAACCGATTTCTCAATCTGCCACCTTCAATGATTTGTGCACATGTAGACCCAAGTTTCTGTTCCTACACCTCCTTTAGAATTGTAGCCTTTATATTGTCTCTCCTTGTGCTTTCTACCAAATTATATCACTTTGCACTTACGTGCATTAAATTTCATCTGCCATGTGCCCTCTTATTCCACCAGCCTATGTCCTCAAAGTCTATCACTATCCTCTTCACAGTTCATTATATTTTCAAGTTTCGTGTAATCTGCAAATTTCGAAATTGTGCCCTGTACGCCCAAATCTAAGTCATTTAATATATATCAAGGAAATGTTCAAAGTGTACACCACTTTTTTTATACATCTGCAAAAGAATTGCAAATTTACAAAGTAAAATATTACACACCTAATATGTATTTCATAATTCATAAGATTAAACTAAACTTTAGAAAATAATAGCTATTACAAATTCAAAGTTAGGTTTCCACTTTAAAACATTGCCCAAATTTTTACTGAGAAAATAAACAACTTGTATTTATATACTTTTTAAATTCATGTTCAGGATGTGGGCTTCACTAGCAAGGCCAGCAATTATCATCCATCCCTAGTTGCCCCTGAGAAGGTGGTAGTGGTCAGCCACCTTCCTGAATCACTGCAGTCCACTTAGCAAAACATCCCAAGATGTTTCACAGGAGTATAATCAGATAAAAACTAATATCAAATCAAACGACCAGTGTCCAAAACCTTGGTCAGAGATGGGTTTTAAGGAAATGATTCTTAAAGGAGAAGATGTTGTTTCTGGAGAAAATTCCAGAGTTTAGTGCGGAGACACGATCTTCAATGGTGGGATGAAGGAAGTCAGGACTGCATGGAATGTCAGATACGTGGAATGCAGAGTTCTCAGGAGGTTACAGAGATAGAAGAGACTATGGATGAATTTGGATGCAAACATTAGAATGTTAAAATTACGATGTTTATGTACCAAAAGTCAACAGAGATTAACAAGCACAGCAACAATAGATGAATGGGATTTGGTGCAAAAGAGGACACTGTCAATAGTGTTTTGGACGATTCAAGTTTGGTGGGTGCAAGATGGGAAGCCTTAGAGTAGTCTAGTCTGGATGTAAGAAAAAATGAAACGTATCTATCTAGCCCCACAGGGACCAAGGCATAACCAACATTGTGGAAAGAGTGGACAGGTCAATATGCGTGACATAATCATAGAATCTTACAGGACAGGGGCAGGTCAGTTGCCCCAGCGTGCCGATGCTCTCTGATACAATTATCTATTCAGTCTCATTTCACTGCACTGATGCAGAGAACTTAGCATCTTTTAAAGGTAAGCTGGATAAATATTGGAGGCAGAGAACGACATGGGGCTATGGGGAGAGCATAGGGATACAGTGGGATTAATTTTGGACAAAGTGCAAAACACACCAGTGCTGTCAATAAAAACAGCAATATCTGAGGAAGGGTTCAAAACCCCAAAAAATACTGCAGATGCTGGAAATCTGAGATAAAAAACAGGAAATGCTGGAAGAACTCAGCAGGTCTGATAGCATCTGTGGACAGAGAAACAAGTTTACCTTTCGAGTTCATTTGACTTCTTCAGAGTTGAAGAGGGGTAGAAATGTGATGGGTTTTATACTGTTGAAGAGAGTGGGTTGAGCAGGTGCGGTAAAATAGAAGGTCAGAGATAGGTTGGAGCTCAGGAAAGATTAAATGTCATGGACACAAGGGAGTGGTAATGATACTGTTAAGTAAAATCTAAGGTGGATGTTAATAGTGGCATAAAGGTCAGATAGCAGAATGTGTTAATAGCAGAACAAGGGTCAGTACGTCTGAATGCCAAACATGAGAACAAGTTACAGACTGGCAAAACATACAATGCACAATATAGACTGGTTCAAAACCTACACTTGTGACTTATGTTCTTTCCATAGGTGCTGCCTGGTCTGCTGAGTCTTGAGAGATTTTTGGATTGCTCCAGTAGACAGATCACAGAATCGGTATGGCACAGGAGGAGGCCATTTGGCCCATCACATCAGCACCAGCTCTCTGAATGAGCAACTCGCCTAGTTCTATTCTCCCTGTAACCCTGCACATTCTCTCTTTTCAGATAAGAATCTAAGTCCCTTTTGAATGCTTCAATTAAACCTGCCTCCGCCACACTCCCAGGCAGAGCTCTATAGGCCCTAAATACTTGTTGTGTGAAAAAGGTTTTCCTCACATCACTATTGCTTCTTTTCTAATTACTTTAAACCTGTGTCCTCTTGTTCTCAATCCTTTCGCGAGTGGAAACAGTTTCTCCCTATCTACTCTGTCCAGACCCCACATGATTTTGAATGCATGTGAATATAATTTCTTCTCCGGCTTCTTTTCCCTAACGAAAAGAGTCCTAACTTCTCCAATCTATCTTCATAACTGACGTTCCTTGTCCCAGGAACCATTCTCATGAATCTTTTCTGCACCCTCTCTAATGCCTTCATACCCTTCCTAAAGCGCAGTGGCCAGAACAGGATGCAATACTCCAGCTGAAGCTGAACTAGCAACTTATTATAGTTTAGCATAACCTTCTGCTCTTGTGCCTTATGCCCCTATTAGGAAAACCCAGGATACTGTATGCCTTGTGAACCATTCTCTCAACCTGTCCTGCCACCTTCACTGATTTATGCACATAAGTCCCTCTGCTCCTTAGCGTTAGAGTTGTACCCCCTACATTATACTGACTCTCCACGTTCTTTCTATCAAAATGAATCACTTCACATTTCTCTGCATTGAACTTCATCTGTTATCTGCCCGCCCATTCCACCAACTTGTTTATGTCCTTTTGAAGTGCGACACTATCCCCCTCACAGTGCACAATGCTTCTGAGTTCTGTACCATCCTCAAACAATGAAACTGTGCCCCGTACACCAACGTTTAGGTCACTAATGTATATCAGGAAGAACAAGGGAACCCCACTATAAACCTTCCTCCGGCCTGAAAAACATCCATTAACCACTCCTCTCCATCTCCAGCCAATTCTGTACCCCATGTTGCTACCGTCCTTTTTAATCTGGGTCGCATGACCCTTCTTCCGAATGAATTGTTTAATAGTTGGAGCACAGTTATGCAACCCGAAAGCCCAACACTGTCAAGGAGGAAAGGTCAGGAGAGGCCGACAGGTTTCTGTCCTTTAGCCAGGAATGGGAACCCGACACCCTCCCATCTCCCGAGCGCACTATCTACGATCATCTTCCCCTCTCCCGCCTGTATCCGCACCGCTGCGGAACCGCAAACCGCCGTTCAACCAACAACGCAACTTACCCCCCAGCGACGCCATCTTGACCGGAACCTGGTGCAGCGCCGAATGGTCTCCCTCCACCCGGGAGCTGCTCACAATCGGGTCCGGGTCACAGGCAATTGGGGAAAAAAAAGACTCCTAAAACAATGCATTTATAACAAGGGGGAGGTCACCTCGGCCCCATTTTTTTTATTTTGGTTCGTTGCCCTTTTCTCTTCCTGCGCAAAATGGCAAATCAAGTAGTTGCATGAAGAGTTTTTTCGAAGCAAGGAGGGGGGGGGGAAAAAAAAGGGAGCGTTCGTCCCTGGGTGGGCTCGAACCACCAACCTTTCGGTTAACAGCCGAACGCGCTAACCGATTGCGCCACAGAGACCAACTGGCGAAGCAGAGGTTTTAGAAACGTCTAGAAAACGGATCGACGGCAACGCGGTGGCGGCGGGCGCTGTGAGGTGACTGAAATGGGACGAATGTTTTCAATCGGCCTGAAAGCAGAGATGGGATTTGAAAACGATAAGGGACACCCCCCCCCACATCCCCACACCCCCACCCCACACACACACACACACACACCCCCCCCACACCCCACACAGATGCCGGGGCCGAGCAGCCGGAATGACGCTCAGCCCCGCGCACTTGGTCCCCGAATCTGGAATGTGGAGCAAGGCGCCGAAATAGCTCAGTTGGGAGAGCGTTAGACTGAAGATCTAAAGGTCCCTGGTTCGATCCCGGGTTTCGGCAGCGCCATCTTTTATTTTAATCCGCAAATCACATTGGTCAATTAATCCAACATTTTGCCTCTCAATGGAGATTTTATTTTTTTTTTAATTTTAAAAAAAAACTTTTAGGTAACGGTTCGAAAGTTGACTCACTGCGGATTGATATCTATCCTTCAATGCCGGATATTGGATTATGTGACACAGGAGCCATTCGGCCCCACCGGGCAAACTGCGTTTACGCTCCACGCGCGCTCGCAGAACAGTTAGGGCACAGAAAGAGGCCATTCAGCCCATCGTGTCTGCGCCGGCCAAATAAAAAAAACGAGAAAAAAGAAACTAGCCGCTCATTTTTAATCCCGCTCTCCAACACCTGGTCCCGTGGCCTTGCAGGCGACAGCGCTTCAGATGCAGATCCCGGTCCCTTTTAAGCGAGTTGAGCATTTCAGCCTCAACCACCAACTTAGGCAGCGAATTCCAGACACCCACCACCCTCTGGGTGAAGAAGTTTTTTCTCATGTCCCCTCTAATCCTTCTACCAATCGCCTTAAATCTATACCCCCTGGTAATTGACCTCTCAGCTAGGGGAAACAGGTCTTTCCTGTCTACCCTATCTAGGCCCATCATAATTTTGTACACCTCAATCAGGTCACTCTTTAGCCTCCTCTGTTGTAAGGAATACAACCCTAGCCATTCACAGCGAGAGAAACAGCAGGGTCATTTACGGGGAGTGAGTGAGAGAGAAACAGCGTGGTCATTTACAGGGAGTGAGTGAGAGAGAAACAGCGTGGTCATTTACAGGGAGTGAGTGAGAGAAACAGCGTGGTCATTTACAGGGAGTGAGTAAGAGAGAAACAGCGTGGTCATTTACAGGGAGTGAGTAAGAGAGAAACAGCATGGTCATTTACAGGGAGTGAGTGAGAGAGAAACAGCGTGGTCATTTACAGGGAGAGAGTGAGAGAGAAACAGCATGGTCATTTACAGGGAGTGAGTGAGAGAGAAACAGCGTGGTCATTTACAGGGAGTGAGTGAGAGAGAAACAGCGTGGTCATTTATAGAGAGAGAGTGAGAGAGAAACAGCGTGGTCATTTACAGGGAATGAGTGAGAGAGAAACAGCGTGGTCATTTATAGGGAGTGAGTAAGAGAAACAGCATGGTCATTTATAGGGAGTGAGTAAGAGAGAAACAGCGTGGTCATTTATAGGGAGTGAGTAAGAGAGAAACAGCGTGGTCATTTATAGGGAGAGAGTGAGAGAGAAACAGCGTGGTCATTTACAGGGAATGAGTGTGAGAGAAACAGCGTGGTCATTTATAGGGAGTGAGTAAGAGAGAAACAGCGTGGTCATTTATAGGGAGTGAGTAAGAGAGAAACAGCGTGGTCATTTATAGGGAGAGAGTGAGAGAGAAACAGCGTGGTCATTTACAGGGAATGAGTGTGAGAGAAACAGCGTGGTCATTTATAGGGAGTGAGTAAGAGAGAAACAGCGTGGTCATTTACAGGGAGAGAATGTGAGAGAAACAGCGTGGTCATTTACAGGGAGAGAATGTGAGAGAAACAGCGTGGTCATTTACAGGGAGAGAATGTGAGAGAAACAGCGTGGTCATTTACAGGGAGAGAATGTGAGAGAAACAGCGTGGTCATTTACAGGGAGAGAATGTGAGAGAAACAGCGTGGTCATTTACAGGGAGCAAGTGCAAGACGAGCAGGGCCTTGCACAGTGAGAGAAGAGTGTGAGACCATTAAACAGCACTAGAGGGAAAGGAGAGCAGAGAGCAGCTGATTGGCAAGTAGGATTGGTGAGTCTTTAAAGTAAAAGTAAGGTCCTCAGTTTGTGTTTAGACCTCTAGTCTTTTTTTTTCTCTTTTTCTTAAAGATAGCCTGTTAAGTATAAGTTTGATACTGGTGTATATAAAAAATAATTATAATAAAGTGTAAAGAGTGGGGATACTAGAGTAATTAATACATTGAATAAAATGCGATAGCGATGGCAGGATGCTGCTGCAGCATGTGGGAGCTGCTGGACACCAAGGTGATCCAGAGCGAACACATCTGTACTACCAAGTGTCTGCAGCACAAGGAACTTCAGATCCAAGTTAATGAGCTGGAGTCCAAGCTGCAGACATTGAGCCACATCAGGGAGGGGGAAAGTTACCTGGACACCTTACTCCAGGAGGCGGTCACACCCCTCAGATTAGGTAATTCAAATTTGGCCTGTGATGAGGGATAGGAGGGTGTGACTGCAGGTGAAGCAGGTTTGGGAATCCAGGGGGTAGCCTCGGCTCCTGCAACTGTCCAACAGTTACAAGATTCTTGCAAGCTGTGTGGATGAGAGTGGAGACTGCAGGGAGCATGAGCGAACTGACCACGGCACTGTGGTACAGGGAACCATTCAAGTGGGGGGAGGAAATGGGAACATAGTAGTGGTAGGAGACAGTATAATTAGGAGGATAGGTACTGCTCTCTGCAGCTGTAAGTGTGAGTCCCGAAGGCTGTTGTTGCCTGCCCGATGCCAGGGTTAAGGACATCTCCTCAGAGCTGAAGAGGAACTTGGAGTGGGAGTGGAGCTGGAACTTGGAGTTGGAGTGGGACAATACTAAATAATCATGGGGCAAAATCAGGGGAGGAAATAAATACAATAACTATCACTAGAGAAAAAGCACTTGGGAAACTAATGGGGCTAAAAGCGGATAAGGCTTTTGGATCTGATTGGTTGCACCCTAGGATATTAAAGGAAGTAGCTACAGAGATAGTGAATGCACTGGTAGTAATCTTCCGAGAATCCTTATATTCTGGAAAAGTCCCAGAGGATTGGAGAATGGCCAATGTAACATTCTTATTCAAAAAGGGAATGAGCCAAAAACAGGTAAGTATAGGCCAGTTAGCTTAACACCTGTCATTGGGAAAATGTTGGAGTTTATTACAAAAGATGTAATAGCAGAGCATTTAGAAATAATAATCTAATCAAGCAGAGTCAACATGGCTTCATGAAGGGGAAATCATGCCTAACAAATTTATTAAAATTCTTTGAGGAGGTAACAAGCAGGATAGATAAAGGGGAACCAGTAGACGTAATATATTTGGATTTCCAAAAGGCGTTTGATAAGGTACCACACATAAGGCTACTTAATAAGATAATAGCCCATGGTGTTGGGGGTAGTATATTAACATGGATAGAGGATTGGCTAACTAATAGAAGACAGAGAGTTGGGATAAGAGGGGAATTCTCAGGATGGCAACCTGTAGCTAGTGGAGTGCCACAGGGATCAGTGATGGGGCCAATTATTTACAATATATATTAATGACTTAGATGAGGGAAGTGAATGTACTATCACCAAGTTTGCGGATGACACAAAAATAGGTGGGAAGGCAAGTGATGAGGATGACACAAGGAGTCTACAGAGGGAAATAGACAGGTTAAATGAGTAGGCAAAAACTTGGCAGATGGGATATAATGTGGGAAAATGTGAGGTTATGCACTTTGGCAGGAAGAATAGAGGAGTTGAATATTATTTAAATGGAGAAGGACTGCAGAAAGCTGCAGCACAGAGGGATTTGGGGGTTCTTGTGCCTGAATCCCAAAAAGCTAACATACAAGTTCAGCAGGTAATAGGGAAGGCAGATGGAATGTTGGCCTTTATTTCAAAGGAAATGTAGTATAAAAATAGGGAAGTCTTGCTAAAGCTATACAAGGCACTAGTTAAACCACATCTAGAATACTGTGAACAGTTTTGGTCCCCTTATCTAAGGAAAGATATCTTGGCATTGGAGACAGCCCAGTGAAGGTTCACTAGGTTGATCCCGGGTATGGGAGGATTTTCTTATGAGGAGAGGTTGAGTAGGTTGGGCCTGTACTCATTGGAGTTTAGAAAAATGGGAGGCGCCTTATTGAAACATATAAGATTCTTAGGGGTCTTGATAGGGTAGATGCTGAGAGGTTGTTTCCCTTTGTGGGAGAGTCTAGGACCAGAGGGCATTATCTCAGAGTAAGGGGGCGCCCATTTAAAACAGAGATGAGGAGGAATTTCTCCTCTCTGAGGGAAGTCAATCTGTGGAATTCTTTACCGCAGAGGACTATAGAGTATATTCAAGGCTGAGATAGACAGATTTTTAATCAGTAAGGGAATCAAGGTTATAGGGTCAAGGCAGGAAAATGGAGTTGAGGATTATCAGATCAGCCATGATCTCATTGAATGGCGGAGCAGACTTGAAGGGCCGAATGGCCTACTTCTGCTCCTATGTCTTATGGTCTTATGGTCTATCCAATCTTTCCTGACAGCTACAATTTTCAAGCCCTGGCAACATTCTTGTAAATCTCCTTTGCACTCTCTCTAGAGCAATTATCTCCTTCCTGTAATGTGGTGACCAGAACTGTACACAAAATTCCAGCTGTGGCCTAACCAGCAATTAATGCAGTTACATCATTACATCCTGCTATTGTATTCAATACCTTGCCCAATAAAGGAAAGCATTCCATACCTTTTCCACCTGTCCTGCCACCTTCAAGGACCTATGGACATGCACTCCAAGGTCTCTCACTCCCTCAACCCCTCTCAATAACTTCCCGTCTATTCAGTATTCCCTTGCTTTGTTTGCCCATCCAAATGCATTACCTCGCACTTTTCTGGGTTGAATTCCATTTATCACTTCTCTGCCCGCTCAACCAAACCATTGATATCATTCTGGAGCCAACAGCTATCCTGTTCACTATCAACTACACAGCCAACTTTTGTGTCATCTGCAAATTTCCTAACCATGTCTCCCACAATTAAGTCTAAATCATTAATATATACACCAAACAGCAAGGCCCACCTCCCATCTTTCCTCATCTAAATCTATCATCGTAACTTCCTATTCCCTTCTGATTTATGTGTTTGTCCAGTTTCACCATAAATGCATCCTTTTTAAAATTCATTCACAGGATGTGGGCTTCACTGGCTAGGCCAACATTTATTGCCCATCTCTAGTTGCCCTTGAGAAGGTGGTGATGAGTTGCCTTCTTGAATCGCTGTAGTCCATGTGGTGTAGGTACACCCACGGTTAGGAAGGGATTTCCAGGATTTTGACCCAGCGACAGTGAAGGAACGGCAATATATTTCCAAGTCAGGGTAGTGAAAGACTTGGAGGGGAACTTCCAGGTGGTGGTGTTCTCTTCTATCTGCTGCCCTTCTAGATGGTAGTGGTCGTGCGTTTGGAAGGTGGTGTCGAAGGAGCCTTGGGGAATTCCTGAAGTGCATCTTGTAGATGGTACACACTGCTGCTACTGTGCATCGGTGGTGGAGGGAGTGAATGTTTGTGGATATGGTGCCAACCTATACTATTTGCTTTGACCACTCCCTGTGGGTAGTGAGTTCCACATTAAATTAACTCCAGGTAGAGAAGGGGAATTCTCCCTGATGTACTGGCCAACATCTATCCCTCAATCAACATGACCAAAAAAAAACAGATGATCTGGTCATTATCTCATTGCTATGTGTGGGATCTTGCTGTGCACAACTTGGCAGCTTATTGTTCTACATTATAACAGTGGCTACACTTCAACCTCGTTGATTCTAAAGTGCTTTGGGACATCCTGCACAGTCAAAGGCGCCATAAGAATACAAGTCTTTCTTGATTGCAAGCAAAAAAACTCTGTAGTCAGTTAAGAAGGAATTGAATGCAGGAATGCAAAGGAGCGGGGGAAAATGGGTGAATTAAAAGGAGCTCAATGCCTTTTCTCCTCCAGAATGATCTTGAATGCAAGTCCCTTCCTTTCTTTATGCAGTTTACTGAATAAGCACCTTCTAACTACAAGGCTTTTTAAACCATCTGATTCCGCTCCCCATAGAGCCTTCTCGCACTTGTTTTTTTTTATTCTTTCATTGGATGTGAGCATCGCTGGCTAGGCCAGCATTTATTGCCCATCCCTTAATTGCTCTTGAGAAGGTGTTGGTAAGCTGTCTTCTTGAACCATGTGGTGTAGGCACACCCATAGAGCAGTTAGCGAGGGAATTCCAGGATTTGACCCAGCATCAGTGAAGGAACGGCGATATAATTCCAAGTCAGGATGGTGTGTGGCTTGGAGGGAAACTTGAAGGTGGTGTTCCCATTCATCTGCTGCCCTTGTCCTTCTGGTAATAGAGGTCATTGGCTTGGAAGGTGCTGCCTAAGGAGCCCTGGTGAATTCCTGCAGTGCATCTTGTAGATGTTCATGCTGCTACTGTTTATTGATGGTGGAGTAAGTGAATGTTTGTGGAAGGGGGGCCAATCAAGTGCGTTGCTTTGTCCTGGATAGTGTTGAGCTTCTTGAGCTTGTTGGAGCTGCATTCATCCAGGCAAGTGGACAGTATTCCATCAGACTCCTGACTTGTGCCTTGTAGATGGTGGAAAGTCTTTAAAGAGTCAGGAGGTGAGATACTCTTTGCAGAATTCCCAGCCTCTGACCTGCTCTTGTAGCCACAGTATTTATATGGCAGTCCAGTTCAATTTCTGGTTAATGGTAACACCCATAATGTTGATAGTGGGAGATTCAGCGGTGGTAATATCATTGAATGTCAAGGGGAGATGGTTGGATTCTCTCTTGTTGGAGATGGACATTGCCTGGCACTTGTGTGGCATGAAGGTTACTTGCCACTTATTAGCCCAAGCCTGACTGTTGCCCAGGTTTGCTGCATATGGGCACAGACTGCTTCAGTGTCTGAGGATTTGCGAATGGCGCTGAACAACATATAATCATCAGCAAACATCCCCACTTCTGACCTTATGATGGAGGGAAGGTCTTTGATAAAGCAGTTGAAGATGGTTGGGCCTAGGACACTACCCTGAGGAACTCCTGCAGTGCTGTTATGGGACTGAGGTGATTGACCTCCAAGAATCACAACCATCTTCCTTTGTGCTAGGTATGACTCCAGCCAGTGGAGAGTTTTCCCCCTGCTTCCCATTGACTCCAATTTTACTGGGGCTGCTTAATGTCACACTCGGTCAAATGCTGCCTTGATGTCAAGGACAGTCACTCTCACCTCACCTCTTGAGTTCAGCTCTTTTGTCCATGTTTGGACTAAGGCAGTAATGAGGTCAGGAGCTGAGTGGCCCTGGCAGAACCCAAACTGAGGGTCAGTGAGCAGTTTATTGCTGAGTAAGTGTCATTTGATAGCACTGTCGACAGCACTTGCCATCGCTTTACTGATGATCGAGAGTAGACTAATTAGTAGTTAGCCAGGTTGGATTTGCCCTGCTTTTTGTCACAAGGCAGGAGGTTTGGTAAATGATTCTAACACTCTGATTTGTGCTCTTCTTTATTGATTTTCACTTATGCAGACATTCTCATACACATCTAGAAACTCCATATGGGCGAATGATCCTGAACTTACAGGAGCCTAGGGTATACTTTTAAGATGCAGCATTGCATCAGTGCTTCTAATCTCTCCAAGATGTTATCCTCCACCTTTCATCCTACCATAATGGGCTATGGCTTGAGATGTCTATAGTTCAACACTCAGGAATCCCTTCCATCTCCCTCTCCTCATTTCCCTCATGAATTTTTAAATTAAGTTTTCAGACACCTTGCCCAATCTCTCATCATTTGGCTATCAGTTTTTCCTTGTGCTTACATTAAATGTTGTTATATAAATCATACAATGATACAACACATAAGGAGACCATTCAGACCTTGTGCCTGAGCGAGCTCTTTGAAATCACACCCCCCGGCATTTTCCCCATAGTCCATTAATTGTCTTCCTTCTGAAGCATTTATCCAATTCCCTTTTGAAAGTTATAATTGAATCTGCCTTCACCATGCTTTTGGGCAATGCATTCTAGAACATAACAATAAGCTGTGTGAAATATTATTTCCTTGTGTTGGTTCTTTTGTCAATTACCTTAAATCTGTGCCCTCTGGTTACCAACCCTTCTACCACTGGAACCAGTTTCTCCTTATTTACTCTTATCAAAATCCTTCAAGATTTTGAACACTTCTAAATCTCCGCTTAATCTTCTCTACTCTAAAGAGATGAACTTCAGTTTCTCTAGTTTCTTCATGACCCTGAAGTCTTTCAAACCTGGCACCATCCCAGCAAACCTCTTCTGCATCGTCTTAGGCCTTGAAATCTTTCCCAAAGTGTGGTGTCCAGAATTGGTCACAATACACAACTCAGGTCTAACCAGTACTTCATAAAAGGTTTAGCATGACCTCCTTTTTTTTTGTGCTCTATGCCTTTATAAAGCCAAAGATCCCATATGCCCTTTCAACAGCTTTTTCAAGTTGTCATATCATGACCTGTGTGCCCACAATCTGAGGCCTCTCAATATTTACACCTATTTTAAAATAGTACCAATTAGCTTTTATTGCCTCATTCTTCCTACCAAAATCAACCACTTTACACTTTTTAAAAATTATTATTCATTCATGGGATGTGGACATCATTGGCTAGGCCAGCATTTATTGCCCACCCCTAATTGACCTTGAGATGATTGTGGTGAGCTGCCTTCTTGAACCACTGTAGTCAGTGTGGTGTAGGTACACCCACAGTGTTGTTAGGGAGGGAGGTGTAGGATTTTGACCCAATGACAGTGAAGGAACAGCGATATATTTCCAAGTCAGGATGGTGAGTGGCTTGGTGTGGAACTTCCAGGCGGTGGTATCTGCTGTCCTTGTCCTTCTAGATGGTAGCAGTCGTGGGTTTGGAAGGTGCATTAATTTTCAGTTGCCATGTGTCTGTCCATTTCACCAGCCTATTCTCTTCACTGTTTACTACATTTGAATTTTGTGCCATAAGAACTGGAGTAGACCATTTAGCCTCTCGAACCTGTTCCACCATTGAAAGAGATTGTGGCTGATCTGCAACATAATTTCATATATCTATAAATCCATGTCTGCAAACTAAAATTATGCCCTGTAAACTCCTGTCCAGGTCATTAATATAAACCAAAAATAACAATGGTGCTAATATCAATCCCTGGTAGAACCCACTACTTACTTCCCTCTACAAAGACTAACCTTTGGGATACATGACATAATACCTCCGTATTCTGTCTGCTCTCTGTGTTGCGTAAGCTAGTTTTGATTAATTTATTTACAAATAATCTTTTTACTTATTTCACTAATGTATGCCTCATTGACTGCACTAATGCAATTACTTAAATGATTTTAGAAATACAGTTGTCTGAGAAACAGATTTTTCTGCTGTATAAGCAGCTGCCATTATTTGTGACAAACTGTGAAGTCAAGTTGATAGGAACTGGACCATGGTGTTAAACTAGAAGACCACAAGGCTGGGAGGAAAAGCAAGATGTGTCATAAAGATAAGGAGTGCTAGGCTAGCAGGAAAAAGTGATTTGTGACATGGAGGGACGGCTATTATGTGAAACGAATGAGCACAACCACCTCTTTGGCCAAGAACTACATGATACACTTGTAGAGTACATGTATGGATTTATGACTTGTTGCAAATGGTGGAACAGGCAAGAGGGCACTTGCATAATAAAGGCTGTCCCCTGCAGGTTCCTATGGCAGACAGAATAGAAGGCAGAAGACATGAAGGCTAAGAGGAAAACCTAGCAAACCAAAGAAAAGGAGAAGAGCACTCCACCATTCTGAACTAATATGGGAAGTATATACCCCACGTTAGACTGTAAATCCCAGCCTGAGGTTATTGTACTTATTAACTTGTTCTGGCTTTGTCTCAGTAAAGTAGCTTCACAACTAAATTCATTGTCACACTTGATCCTATACCAGTGAACAGGGCAAACCACTATCCCTTTAATCCTTCAATTTTGCTACAAGTCTCTTATGTGGTACTTTATCAAATGATTTTTGAAAGCCCATATAAACATTGACCACACTAGCCTCATCCACCCTCTTCATTATTTCATCAAAGAACTCAATCCAATTAATCAATAACAACTTTCTTATAACAAATACATGCTGACTTTCATTTATTAACTCATATTTTTCCAAGAGCCAATTAATTTCAGGCAGTTCACTGCCACTTTTTCGAGGGCAATAAGGGATGGGCAATAAATGCTGGCCTAGCCAACGACGACCACATCCCACAAATGATTAACAATACCCACTACTGATGTTCTGCTGATTGGCCTATAATTGCCAGGTTTATCCCTCCCCACTTTTTGAACAGCAGTGTAATATTTGCAATCCTCCAGTCCTCTTCAGATTGCCAGATCCCTTTTCAACCGACTGAATTTTTTTACTATTCATTCCTGGGATGTGTGCATCGCTGGCAAGGCCAGCATTTATTGCCCATGGTGCTGTTAGGAAGTGAATTCCAGAATTTTGACCCAGCGACAATAACTGAAAAGTGATATAGTTCCAAGCCAGGATGACGTGTGGCTTGGGTGAGAACTTGCATGTGGTGGTGTTCCAATATGGCTACTGCCCTTGTTCTTCGAGGTGGTGTTGTGGCTTTGGAAGGTGCTGTCAAAGGAGCGTTGGTGAGTTGCAGCAGTGCATCTTGTAGATGGTACACACTGCTGCCACTGTGTGCCAATTGCAGAGGGAGTGAATGTTTAAGTTGGTGGATGAGACGCAGGTTAAGTGGGCTGGATGGCTTTGAGCTTCTTGAATGTTGCTTGAGCTCCATTCATCCAGATAACTGGATAGTATTGCATCACATTCCTGACTTGTCCCTTGTAGATGGTGGAGAGGCTCGAGAGTCAGGAGATGAGATACCAGCCATGGAATTCCCAGTCTGTGGCTTGTTCAGTTAAGTTTCTGGTCAATGGTAACCCTGAGAATGTTGATGCTGATGGGTTTCAGCGATGGTAATTCTGTCGAATGTTGGGAAATGGTCATTGCCTGGGACTTATGTGGCATGAGTTTTACTTGCCCCTAATCAGCCCAAGTCCAGGTCTTGCTGCATACAGTTTCTCTGCCAGTTAATATTTTCACATTTGATTGTCCCTTACCCACTTCCTTTCATGTAAGCTGTGGCTCAGTTGGTAGCACTGGTGCAGCTGAATCAGAAGACTCAAGGTTCAAAACAAAAACAAAAATACCTGGAAAAACTCAGCAGGTCTGGCAGCATCTGCAGAGAGGAGCACAGTTAATGTTTTGAGTCCGAATGACCCTTCAATAGAACTAGAACTTTTGTTTTTGTTTTGGATTTCCAGCATCCGCAGTTTTTTGCTTTTAGACTACAGGTTCAAGTTCCCCTCCAGGACTTGAGCACAAAATTCAAGCAGATGCCGTCTTTCAGATGAAATGTTAAACTGAAGCCCTGTCTGCCTGCTCAGGTGGATGTGAAAAATTCCATGGCACTATTTCCAAGAAGAACAGGGGAGTGCCCCGGCCAATATTTATCTCTTAATGACTAGATCATGTGCTTTTGTGTTGTTCATTACCACATTGCTGCTTGTAGGAGTTTGCTGTGTGCAATTGGCTGCTATGTTACTTATGTAACAACAGTGACTGTGCTGCAAAAAAGTACCTCATGTCTGTAAAGCACTTTAAGACATCCAGTGGGCATGTAATGCGCTATATAAATGCAAGTTTTTTTTTGTCTTTTTCCATAACTGCACCAAACATGATATTCTGATCACTGTTTTCCAAATGCTCACCTGCAAACATGCTCCACTTGATCCCCAGAACTACCGCCAACATTGTATCTCTCCAAGGAAGGAAGCAGAGTTAACGGTTTAGGTTGACAATACCTCAGCGACCTGCAACATTAATTCTGTTTCTCTCCACAGATGCTGCCTGACCTACTGAATATTTCCAGCATTTTCTACTTTTATTTCAGATTACCAGCACCTGCAGTATTTTGCTTTTGTATTACAGCTTCCTTCCTTGTTGGGCTGAAAATATATTGATTCAGAAAGTTTTCTTGTAAACATTTCAGGAAGTCCTCCACCTCCTTACATTGTTAGTTATCCAGGTATAGATTTGAAAAATAAAGGCTCCGTTATCACCAAAGTTCTTTCATCTTTACACAACTTACCTGCAAATTTGCTCCTCTATCACCTTTCCACAATTTGTTAGCCTACTAGCATACAGTCCATACACACAGTAGCCTAATAGCTCATATTATCCCCCAATTCTGACCAATAGAACGTCTCTTTGAACCCTCAAGTGCATCAACCCTTTCTGGTGATTTAACAGTATCTTTAATCAATACTGCCACCTTGCCTCCTTTATTCCCTCCCCTATATTTCCTGAATACATTGCAGCCAGGAACATTAAGTGTCTATTTATTCCCCATGTTTGAGCCAGGTCTCCAACATCGTAACTGCAGTATATCATAACCTCTTGTGCCTGCAGTTCACCAATCTTATTTACCACACTCGTGTACTCTAAATGCAAGTTAAGTATACAAATGACATTTGGTATCAGCCATGTGACTAAGGCATCACTGGATAACTGGATACATGCAAACTGGTGCTACTAAGCTGATTTTAATGAGTATTCAGGGAATTAACAACAAAATAACCTAGCCGTGTGCAAACAAGACCAAATTCAGTTAGCAAACATACATTTAATGCCATGTATGTAATGTATAAAAATTCAATACATTGGAAAATAGAAGAATGAGTCTAGTCGCAAATATAGGGCGGAATTTTCTGAGCCCGCTGGCGGCGGGCCTGATAGGTGGCGTGTGCGGAAAATATGGCGGGACCCACTTCATGACGGCGTGAAAGCAGGTCACGATCTTCCACTCAGCCCGCTGATGCCAGGCCGTGTTTCCCATCATCGGTCGCCGGGGAGCTAATTGTAATACATTAGCATAGAATTAAAGGGCCATCCCGCCAGGCTGTTGGAACCCCGCCGTATTGTCCATCCACATTGGCGGGAAAGCACGCAGGCGATGTGCACTTGGGGGGCCTTCACCTTGGGGGAACTGAGGCGAGTGAGCAGCAGCGTCCTCCACAGCTCGCCTGCTGTTTACAGGCCTCAGGGGCACCAGGGGACAGGGGAAACTGATGCCTGGCCCCACAGGCAACCGCTGAGGGGTGGAGGGGTGTCTGGGGGCAAGTGCTGGCCAGCCTCGGAGGCGACTGCTGAGGGGGGGCGGTGGGGGGTAGTCAAGTGCTGCCCTGGTGCTGTACCCCGTGCACAGGCAATCGATGTGGGGGGCAGGGTAAGCGAGGGGAATGGCCGCTCATTAGGGACACTTGTATAAACTGACCAAGTCTCGCAACTAAAACAGATCAGGCACAGCCACAGGGATATGATTGGGGTCAGGCTCCTAGCCTGCCCGCCCATGCAAGCATCGCGGAGGCACCAAAGGGCCACCAAATGCTCCATACCTCACCCCCCCCTCCACTCCCCCAGCACAGACTTCGGGTCCGCCACTTTATTGGACTGCAGAGCAACCGGACTGCACACGTTGTACAATCTCCTCACCAATGCTAACCATGTAGCAGATACCGCTGGAGTCGCTCACAGCCCCTTGCAATCTCAGCATTCTGGTTTAGACCAGTGTCCCCCATGTCGCAGGTTGACAGGGCAGCCATACGACGCACTCATCTCTGGCCATCCGAGGGGTGACCAGCACTCTCCGGGAAGCATTAAGTAGCGGTCACACAGGGCCAGGAAAGGTGCTAAGTACAGCCATAATAACCACGCGTCTCTCTCTTTCATGCTGCAGGAGGACCACGTCAGGATCATGGATCCTAGTGACCTAGCCATATGCCTGATGGCGCACAGAGACTATAGAAGATGGAGAGAGTGACTGAGGCACCTGGCCGCGCAAAGGCAGAAGCAGCAGCCTCATGAAGAAGGGGCAGCAGGGGCTCCCGCACACACTGCCCAGGAGAGACAGAGAGCCGTGGCTGGTCGGCACCTAGTGACACTCAGGGTCTATCGATGCCGCCTGCCATTCCTGCAGGTGACTGAGAACCAGTGTCGCTGACGACTCCGCATGTCTAGGGACCTGGTGGCTCACATCTACCACTTACTGCAGGACTTGGCACCAAGGGGACATGGAGGGCATCCAGTGCCAGTGGCTGTGAAAGTGACTGCAGCACTCCATTTCTATGCTAGTGGCTCCTTTCAGGGCTCCACAGGTGACCTCTGTGGGATTTCACAATCCGACACCCAAAAATGCATCCATGAGGTCACGGATGCCATCTTCTCCATGGCACACAACTTCATGCATTTTGCCCGGGAACAGGATAGCCAGGATGCAAGGGCCATTGGATTTGCCCTGATCTCGGGATTCCCACAGGTGCAGGGTGTGATTGACTGCACTCATGTGGTGCTCAGGTCTCTGTCACTACACTCAGTGCACTTCATCAACCGCAAGGGCTTCCACTCACTGAATGTGCAATTGGTGTGCGACCACCAGATACGCATCCTGCAGGTATGCGCACAGTTTCCAGGGACTGTGCACGACACCTACATCCTGAGTCGCTCGCAGATCCCTGCAGTCTTCCAGGGTCCACAGAGGCTGCAGGGTTGGCTCCTTGGGGACAAGGGTTGCCCGCAGAGGCCGTGGCTGATGACAACCATGCGGCGGCCTCAGACTGCAGCAGAGCGACGCTATAATGAGGCTCATGCAGCAGCTTGCAACTTGGTGGAGCAGACCATCAGGATGCTGAAGATGCGGTTCCGGTGCCTGGACCAGACTGGTGGAGCCCTGCAATACAGTCCGCAGAGGGTGTCACGCATCGTCATCGTCTGCTGCGCCCTTTACAACCTGGCGCTGCAACAGGTTGAGGAGCTGGCTGAGGAGGTGGAGGAGCTGCATGTCTCTTCTGATGAGGAGGATGCTAATGGTGATGAGGGTGAGGGGGTCCATGGTGGTGACAACGATGAGGATAAGGCCCTCGCACTCAGGAGCCCCTCATAGCTGCCAGATTTGTGGAGGATGATGACGACATGCAGTCAGGTGTCCCCATAGAGCCTCACATCGCAGTTGTGAACGTTTGACTCCAATCTGGCTTATTTCAGTGCCAATACCCTCCGAGAGAATGCTGCTGTCATGGAGATGCAATGGAGGCCATTATAGTCGCTCGATCGTAGGAGGCTGATGACAACATGCAGTGAGGACACTCCATAGATCTTCACGTGGCCTCTAAGAATGTCTGACTCCTGTCTGGCCGAGGGCAGCTCGCTTGTGCTCTGTGATCGGGTTCATCACAGAGACGCAGCCATGAAACTTTAGATGCATCTGATGCTGTGTCCACCTTCAGCACCTCAGCCCTTCAGGAGCTGGTGCACAGCATCACTGGTCGCAGATGCTGGTGTGATGGGGGCGAGCCCCACCTTAAAGGTGCTGAGAGCACACAGAGAGAATGAGAGAACTCTGTGGCGCCTGCCCACTACATTCTGGCAACAATGACCAGCACTGCCGAGGTGCAGGCATCAGTAATGTTTCCAGGGAGTGTGAGGCTGGACCATCACTGTGGTCTAAAGGCTGCACAGAGCACAGGGAAGAGGCCCTGGACTGAGACACCTGCCTTTTATCTTGTGCAGAAAGGTTTCACATCTGAGTGACACGAACACTGCTCATCAGAACAAAGGGCCATAGGCAAGGATACATTCTTGGGAGTTTATTGACAATAGTGAGCATTATGTCCAAGTGATTAACACCTGTGCCCAGACTGTGCAACTAATTCTCCTTAACTTTCCTAACCTTGCCGCTACATCTTGGTGCTCCCTGGCCATCCACAGCGGAGGTGGAGGCAACCTGCTGACTGTGAGCCCTGTCTGTGATGACTTTGGTGGGCATCCTCTGGAGGGCCGAGACTTGGAGGGCACCGGCCTTTCAGGGTCCTGCTGTGTGGCAGTGGCACCCTCCTTGGCCTGTGAAGCCGGATCTGCGGAGGTCACAGGAAGAGGGGAGTCAGATGGGCCGGTCATTTCCAGAGTTGCCTGGGTGGATGGCCCTAGAGTGTGCACCTGCTGATCCTCCTCCCTATTGGTGCCCGAGGGCTCCTGGCTGACTCCGTGAACGGAAGGGGAAGCTGGAGTGAGATCGAGATGCCCAGCACCCCTCTCGTATACACACTGTTGGAGGCCAACTACGGCATCAGCGATAGAGTTAAGCCCGCGCAGCAGTGACATCCTGGACCAAGGTCTCCATGGCAGCCGCCATCCTGCCAGTGTTGACCTCGGTGCTTTGCAATGCCAGCACTATCACCTCAGCCTGAAGGTGGACGGACTCCTCCATCGTGTATTGCAATCTGAGGAGTGCAGCGGACATCCCTTCCTGATGTTCCCGAGCTTGCCTTTGCAGCTCCAGCAACTGTGACATTACGGAGTCCAGAGGCTCCTCATCTGACTCAGATTCAGCAACGTTCTGGCCTCCAGCAATCCTCCGCGTGCTGGAGACCTGGGAAGTCCCTGCCTCCACCTGCAGTGGATCAGAAAGTGTGATGTGCTCACCAGATTGTGGTCCTGAGGCTACTCTAAAGCCAAGTCCCACCGAAGTGTGTGTCTCTGTGCTGGTGGAAGATGTGAGTGAGCGCTGTGATGGGACTTCAGGGAGGGTGCCTTCAGATTCCTCTTCGGAGGTTTCTTCGGACCTTACTTTGAGGCTCTGGGTCATGGACTCCGTCTGCTGCTCCCCAGGTGTGCCTGCGAAAGCAAGGGGAGATCATTATTGCATGGCAGTGGCCTGTGAAAGAGGACACATCTCTCACGGCATGGTTGTCTGATGGTTGTTGCACTGCTGGATCCTCACTTAGTAGAGCAGCGCTGACCTCACCGTCAGCACAGGACTGGTCCTGGTCATCGCCGGTCAGCTGAATGGCTCTGTTTTCAAATTCTGTCAGAACTTTGAATTCCGGCATCCCTCCACCTGTCTGTGACCTTTCCCGCCTGCTGTGAACCTGTTTGTCCTGCATTGATAGAGATGGGGAGAGTGTATCAGGACGCCTGCCGGGCCAGATGATAAGTATGCCTGGCCTGTGTGGGTGGTGTGTGGCCCCATGGACGGGATGAGGATAATGACTGTGAGTGTGAGAGAGTGAATGGTGATGTCCCTTGCACTGGCAGCGAGTGAGGGCCCTGTGGATGTGTGATGGGTTTGTGAGTGAGTGAGTTGGGAGTGATGAAAAGAGTGACTTACCCTGGGTGGCTGTCCTCTTCTGAACAGCGTTGGTGCTGACCACTGCCTCCCAAGCCAGGTTGGTGACATTGCTTCCCATCAGGCGGCCAGAGCGGGGGTACAGCACATCCCAGCGGGCTTCCATGGCATCCAGCAGTCACACGAGGGACCTGTCGTTGAAGCCGGGAGCTGCAGTCTTTTTGCCTTTGCTGGCCATGTCTCCTAGGCAGCGATGGTGAGCTGGTGGCGATGAGCGCTTTGCTGGCAGCTGCCTTTTAAAGATGGCGGCTGGTATGATGCAGCAGCGGGGTGATGGTAGGCGGGCGAGTGAGACCCCGCTCGCCATGGAAACGGCGTGTTTCATGGGGGTGAATAAATAATGAGGCGGGCTCAGGCAGTTATGTCGTGAAAACCCGCCATTTTCATCGGCGGGTAGGACTCCGTTTTACCCGCCCGCTACAGCACTTAATACAATTCTGGGAAAATTCAGCCCATAATCTTTAAATGGACAGTATAAGCAAGTACATGTTTAGATAGTTAATTTTTCTCTGTGAAAATAGGGCTCCCCCTCCCAATTGTTATACTAGAAGCAATTTGTCCCTTCCTAATAGCTCTAAGGGTGTACCTACACCACATGGACTGCAGTGGTTCAAGAAGGCGGTTCACCATTACCTCGCGGAGGCAATTAGGGATGTTTGTGGAGGGGCATGTTCACACTTTCATACTACTTGGCTCCACCATCATAACCACTTCAATTCTATACTTAAGTCAACCAATTAAAACTCAAGGAAATGGTCATGAACCATTCTTAATGCTGGATTGATAGGTAAGCAGGTCACTGGCGTGCTGAGACATTAGGACCTAACTTTAATGTTGGGTGATGTCACATGTGGTGTGTATATGTATCTTTGAAGTTACTGTCCTTCATCTAGAGAAGTTAAAAATAAGAGCCAAGGTTACATCTGATCATTGTTACAATTGCCCCCACTGGAAAGAGCAAGTTGAGGATATGTTAACTGCTTGAATAGGATCCAACTTGGTAGTCAGGTTTCTCTATCTGCTTTTGGTGTTAATGGAGCAGTCATACTACCTAGCTCACACAACAAATCGTCATTGGGGTGAGATATCAAAGAGCTGCCACTGTGTTCCACCTGAGCCAGTAACTTGTTAACATAAAAACAAAAAACTGCGGATGCTGGAAATCCAAAACAAAAACAAAATTACCTGGAAAAACTCAGCAGGTCTGGCAGCATCGGTGGAGAAGAAAAGAGTTGATGTTTCGAGTCCTCATGACCCTTCAACAGAACTGAGTAATATTAGGAGAGGGGTAAAATATAAGCTGGTTTAAGGTGGGGGTGGGGGGGGGAGTGGAGAGAAGTTGAGGGTGGGGTGGTTGTAGGGACAAGCAAGCAGTGATAGGAGTAGATAATCAAAAGATGTCACAGACAAAGGAACAAAGAGGTGTTGAAGGTGGTGATATTATCTAAACGAATGTGCTAATTAAGAATGGATGGCAGGACACTCGAGGTACAGCTCTATTGGGGATGGGGTGGAAAGACTAACAGGGCATTAAAGGTATAGATTTAAAAATAATGGAAATAGGTGGGAAAAGAAAAATCTATATAAATTATTGGAAAAAACAAAAGGGAGGGGGAAGAAACGGAAAGAGGGTGGGGATGGAGGTGGGAGTTCAAGATCTAAAGTTGTTGAATTCAATATTCAGTCCGGAAGGCTGTAAAGTGCCTAGTTGGAAGATGAGGTGCTGTTCCTCCAGTTTGCGTTGGGCTTCACTGGAACAATGCAGCAAGCCAAGGACAGACATGTGGGCAAGAGAGCAGGGTGGAGTGTTAAAATGGCAAGTGACAGGGAGGTTTGGGTCTTTCTTGCGGACAGACCGCTGGTGTTCTGCAAAGCGGTCGCCCAGTTTACGTTTGGTCTCTCCAATGTAGAGGAGACCGCATTGGGAGTAACGAATGCAGTAGACTAAGTTAGGGGAAATGCAAGTGAAATGCTGCTTCACTTGAAAGGAGTGTTTGGGCCCTTGGATGGTGAGGAGAGAGGAAGTGAAGGGGCAGGTGTTGCATCTTTTGCGTGGGCATGGGGCGGTGCCATAGGTGGGGGTTGAGGAGTAGGGGGTGATGGAGGAGTGGACCAGGGTGTCCCGGAGGGAACGATCCCTACGGAATGCCACCAGGGGGGTTGAAGGGAAGATGTGTTTGGTGGTGGCATCATGCTGGAGTTGGCGGAAATGGCGGAGGATGATCCTTTGAATGCGGAGGCTGGTGGGGTGATAAGTGAGGACAAGGGGGACCCTATCATGTTTCTGGGAGGGAGGAGAAGGCGTGAGGGCGGATGCGCGGGAGATGGGCCGGACATGGTTGAGGGCCCTGTCAACGACCGTGGGTGGAAAACCTCGGTTAAGGAAGAAGGAGGACATGTCAGAGGAACTGTTTTTGAAGGTAGCATCATCAGAACAGATGCGACGGAGGCGAAGAAACTGAGAGAATGGGTTGGAGTCCTTACAGGAAGTGGGGTGTGAGGAGCTGTAGTCGAGGTAGCTGTGGGAGTCGGTAGGCTTATAATGGATATTGGTGGACAGTCTGTCACCAGAAATTGAGACAGAGAGGTCAAGGAAGGGAAGGGAAGTGTCAGAGATGAACCATGTGAAAATGATGGAGGGGTGGAGATTGGAAGCAAAATTAATAAATTTTTCCAGGTCCCGACGAGAGCATGAAGCAGCACCAAAGTAATCATCGATGTACCGGAGAAAGAGTTGTGGGAGGGGGCCGGAGTAGGACTGGAACAAGGAATGTTCCACATACCCCATAAAGAGACAGGCATAGCTGGGGCCCAAGCGGGTACCCATAGCCACACCTTTTATTTGGAGGAAGTGAGAGGAGTTAAAGGAGAAATTGTTCAGTGTGAGAACAAGTTCAGCCAGACAGAGGAGAGTAGTGGTGGATGGAGATTGTTTGGGCCTTTGTTCAAGGAAGAAGCTAAGGGCCCTCAGACCATCCTGGTGGGGGATGGAGGTGTAGAGGGATTGGACGTCCATGGTGAAGAGGAAGTGGTTGGGGCCAGGGAACTGGAAATTGTTGATGTGACGTAAGGTGTCAGAGGAATCACGGATGTAGGTGGGAAGGGACTGGACAAGGGGAGAGAGAAGGGACTCAAGATAACGAGAAATGAGTTCCGTGGGGCAGGAACAGGCTGACATGATCGGTCTGCCGGGACAGTCTGTTTGTGGGTTTTGGGTAGGAGGTAGAAGCGGGCCATCCGAGGTTGGGCGACTATCAGGTTGGAAGCTGTAGGAGGAAGATCTCCAGAGGAGATGAGGTCAGTGACAGTCCTGGAAACAATGGCTTGATGTTCAGTGGTGGGGTCATGGTCCAGGGAGAGGTAGGAGGAAGTGTCTGCGAGTTGACGCTCAGCCTCCGCGAGGTAGAGGTCAGTGCGCCAGACAACAACATAGTTGTATCCATGCAGCTGGAGCACCATCAGGTAGAACATTCAATGACTTTTTACTGCCCTAATAAAACTGCAATGTTTCACATACAAACTTGGATGGCACAAAAACAAATTTATGTTTGCTCTAGGCGTTGCCTGATATTGTGATTTATTACTTTGTCCACTGGTAATTAGAGTTTTCCTTTGATCTCCAAGTTGTTCAACCAGCTGTTTGTATCTATGCAGAGAGTTTATAGTTTGTAAGAAGGTCAATAAAGAGTACACACAGGAACAAAGCCTAAAATGAAGAGAGGCACTGACTAATCCCGGATTCTTCCAGTCATGGATTGCAGAGGCATCCCTTTGATGTTAAGGCAGGGAATGGAGCATTTTTATGATCAAGGAGAGTTCTGTGTTATTTATTGTATTTAACGAAAAATTAATAAAAATACAGATGAAAAATTCAAGGACATCCTCAATGTCCTTTTTAAAAAATCACCTTAATTGGTCCCATTTTTGCCAATTAATGAAGACAATAATGTAGGTGCATAAGTTTGAAGGTGCACAGAATTACTGAGCCTAAAACCAGACAGACTTGAACTAGGATGATAAAAGCAAAAAACTGCGGATGCTGGAAATCCAAAACAAAAATAAAAATACCTGGAAAAACTCAGCAGGTCTGACAGCATCTGTGGAGAGGAATGCAGTTAACGTTTCAAGTCCGTATGACTCTTCAACAGAACTAAGGAAAATCATATGGACTCGAAACGTTAACTGTGTTCCTCTCCACGGATGCTGTCAGATCTGCTGAGTTTTTCCAGGTATTTTTATTTTTGTTTTTGTTTTGAACTAGTATGCATTGATATGCAAGGAACTGTGGGCTAATGATGGTCTTCAGTAACTCATTTGTTCACACAGTAACATCAATATGCTTAACACTTGAAACCAATATAACTCAGATTTCATAATTATTTTTGACTAAGTCCTCAGTGAGGTTTCAACATGACAACTGAATGCAAACTGAAACATATTAGATTAAATCCCATTCAAAAGACTCAACATTTCACTCCGATGTCCTACTTCAACTATCAGCAGCAGTCCAACTAGAAAATCAGGTTGGCACTGCTAGCACTGTTTCTAGTCCATTGAGACTGGTAGGCACCAAGGTTAGGACAAGGTTGTTTTGCGATCCTACTCAGATACAGAACTCATTTTCTCTTGCTGGTTAAGAAAGTGTATTTCATATTCAACAGAAACTCAAAGGACAAAACTTTAAAACTTTTACTTACTGTACAGCTGCACTTAAATATAGGTCTTTTGGAAAATTGAAATATTCATTAACATAGTATAAATTTCAAACATTCAACAATATTCTAGTGGCCTTCAATCTAACTGCAGGGTGCAGAAGGGGTACATTTCACCTCTCATCAGCCTTGACTCAGTTGGTTTAACACCATTGTGGGTTCAGGTCTCAGTCCAGAGACTTAAGTACATAATCTAGGTTAATACTTCAGTGCAGTACTGAGGGAATGCTGCTCTGCTGGAGGCACTGTCTTTTGGATGAGATGTTTAAAATGAGGCCCAATCCATCCTCTCAGATGGGTGTAAAACATCCCACATGACTATTCAAGGAAAAGAGGGCGAATTCACCCTTGGTGTCTTGTCAATATTTATCAGTTAACAATAAAAAAAATCTAGTTTTATCATTGTTATTTGTGGGAACTTGCTGCACACACATTGGCTGCTGCATTTCTTACATTATAACAGCAAGTACATTTCAAAAGTACTTCATTAGCTCTAAAGCAATTGGCAATGTTCTGAAGTTGATAAAGGCACGATTTAAATACAAGTTTGTTCTATTTTCCTCTCTTCTTTACAACATGAAACACCCTAAAAATGCAATTCACAGAAGTATAATTTTGCCGTTCGTGGCCCCTGTGACAATGCCGTAAAAATACATTTCACTATCAAGCATATTTATTCTGGTTTCAAGATTTAAAAGTCTCCCCCTCCAGTCTGTCATAAGGCTAATTCCATTGTTTTTGATTTGCTTTTCATATTCTCCCCTTCTTAAATCCCAATAGAACTTTGTAATGGTAAAGAAAAACATCTTTGAACGTGAAGCTGGGACTGAAATAGTAAATTCTACAGTTAAGTTCCTTAACATCTAAAATCAATTTCCTGGAAGCGGGTGGTGTGGTAGATAATCCATTAACTTCTGACATCATGCTTGCATCCAAACCAGACAGATGAGAAGGTCTTTTATTTTTATTACTATTTTAAAGAACCTTGAGCCACCTTGGTCATATAATCTCAAGAACTCAGTCTCTAAACCCTTGCCTTTCCTTTTCTCTCTCCGCCTTTATCACAGATTTATTACGGCGCACAAGGAGACCATTTGGCTCATTATGTATGCACCAACTCTCCGAATGAGCAACTCGGCTAGTACCAATCTCTTGCCATCTCCCTGTAATCCTTCACGTTCTTCCTTTGCAGGTAGCACTAATTCCCTTTTGAATGCTACAATTGAACCTGCCTCCACCACACACTCAGGCAGTGCATTCCAAAACCTAACCACTCACTGCTTCAAAAAATTTAGAACATAACATAAGAACAAAAGAACTAGGAGCAGGAGTAGGCAATTCAGCTCCACGAGCCTGCCCCACCATTCAATACGATCACGGCTGATCTCATTTCGGCCTCAACTCCAATTTCCTGCCCTCCCCTCATAACCTTTCAACCTGTTACTAATTAAAAATCTGCCTATCTCCTCCTCAAATTTATTCAGCTTCCCGGCATCCACTGCACTCTGAGGTAGTGAGTTCCACAGGTTCACGACCCTTTGAGAAAAGTAATTCCTCCTCATCTCTGATTTAAATCTACCACCCCTTAGCCTAAAACTATGGCCTCTCGTTCTAGAATGCCCCACAAGGGGAAACATCCACTCCACGTCTACATTGTCTATCCCTTTAGCATCTTATATACCTCAATTAGATCTCCTCTCATCCTTCTAAACTTTAGCGAGTATAGGCCTAAACTGCTCAATCTCTCCTCATAAGACAAGCCCCACATCTCTGGAATCAATTTAGTGAACCTCCTCTGAACCGCCTCCAATGCAACTACATCCTTCCTCAAGTAAGGGGACCAAAACTGTGCACAGTACTCCAGGTGCGGTCTCACCAATGCCTTGTACAGCTGCAACACTTCTCTATTTTTATACTCTATTCCTTTAGCAATAAATGCCAAAATTACATCTGCCTTCTTTATTATCTGCTGTACCTGCATACTAGCTTTCAGCGATTCATGCATGAGGACACCCAGATCCCTCTGCACTGAAGCATTCTGAAGTTTCTCTCCATTTAAATGGTATTTTATTCTTTTTATCCTTTTTATTCTTCCGACCAAAATGGATAACCTCACACTTATCCACGTTAAACTCCATCTGCCAAATTTTGGCCCATTCACTTAATCTGTACATATTCATATGTAAATTTCTTATTTCTTCATTGCAACTTACTTTCCCACCTATTTTGGTGTCTTCTTCAAATTTAGCTATAGTACCTTCTATCCCTGAATCCAAGTTATTAATATAGATTGTAAATAGTTGGGGCCCAAGGACCGAACCCTGTGGCACCCCACTAGTTACAGCTTGCCATTTATAAAAAGACCCATTTATCCAGACTCTGCTTTCTGTTGGTTAGCCAATGCTCTATCCAAGCTAATATATTACCCCTAACTCCATGTGATCTTATCTTGTGTATTAATCTTTTGTGCAGCACCTTATCAAAGGCCTTCTGTAAGTCCAGATATACATCTACAGGATCCCCATTATCCACTTTGCTTGTCACATTTTCAAAGAACTCTAGCAAATTAGTCAAACACAATTTACTCTTTATAAAACCATGCTGACTCTGATGGACTGCATTTTGACTTTCCAAATGCCCCATTACTACTTCCTTAATACCTTTCCAGAATCCAGGGAATTTTGGAATATTATAGCCAATGCATCCATTATCTCCGCTGCCACTTCCTTTAAGACCCTGGGATGTAGGCCGTCAGGTCCTGGGGACTTGTCACCTTTTAATCCCAATAGTTTGGTCAGTACTTTTTCTCTAGTGATGGTGATTGTTCTAAGTTCATCCTTCTCTATACCGTCTGCACTACCTGTTACTATTGGGGTGGTACTAGTGTCCTCTACCATGAAAACTGAGGCAAAATATTGATTAAGCGTCTCTGCCATTTCTGCGTTCCCCAGTCTCATCCTCCAAAGGACCACTTTAGCTACTCTTTCCTTTTATATACTTGTAGAAGTTTTGGCTATCAGTTTTTACATTTTGCACTAGTTTTCTTTCATAATTTACCTTTGCTCTTTTTATTTTTTTAGTAACCCTTTGTTGATCTTTAAAAGTTTCCCAATCTTCCAGCCTGCCACTGACCTTTGCAATTTGGTATGCCTTAGTTTTTGCCTTTATGTTATCTTTCCTTGTTTAGCCATGATGCTTTTTCCCACTCTTACCATCTTTCTTCCTCTTTGGAATACATTTTACTTGGGAGGAATTGAATATCTCCTTAAATACCTGCCGCTGTTCATCAACTGTCCTACGTTGCAGTCTTCCTGCCCAGTCCACTAGGGCCAAATCTGCCCTCATGCCTATGTAGTTACCTTTGTTTAACTCCAGAACACTAGTGTGGGACTCAAGTTTCTCGCTCTCAAACTGAACTGGAAATTCTAACATGCTATGATCACTCTTCCCTAGAGGATCCTTTACTATGAGATCGTTAATTAATCCCATCTCATTACATAAAACCAAATCCAGCATTGCCTGCTGCTTGGTTGGTTCCACAACATATTGCTCCAAGAAACAATCTCTAATACACTATGAAATCTCCCTCAAGACTACCCTTGCCAATTTGATTAGTCCAGTCTATATGCATATTAAAATCACCCATGATTATTGCTGTGCCTTTCTTACTTGCTCCCAGTATTTCCTGGTTTATACTGTGCCCTACTGCTGAACTACTGTTTGGGGACTTTTTGATTACTCCCACCAGGGACTTCTTTCCCTTGCTATTTCTTATTTCTACCCAGACTGACTCTATGTCTTGCTCTCCAGTGCCTATATCATTCCTCACTATAGCACTGATCTCTTCTTTTACTAACAAAGCTACACCACCTCCTTTTTCCTTCCTGCCTATCCTTCTGAAACACCGAGTACCCTTGGATATGTAACTCCCAAACCTGTTCTCCCTGTAACCATGTCTCAGTAATCGCCACCAAATCACACCTGTCTGCCCATTCCAACAACTTGTCTATGTCCCTTTGAAGTTCTACACTATCCTCCTCACAGTACACAATGCTTCCAAGTTTTGTATCATCCACAAATGTTGAAATTGTGTCTTGTACTCAAAGGTCTAGGTCATTAATATATATCAGGAAAAGTAAATATCCCAACATTGACCCTTGTGGAACTCCACTACAAACCTTCCTCTAACAGGATAAACATTAACCACTACCCTGTTTCCTGATGTTTAGCCAACTCCCTATCTATGATGCCACTGTCCTTTTTATTCCATGAGCTATAACTTTGCTTACAAGCCTGTTGGTGTGGCACTGTATCAAATGTCTTAGGAAGTCCATGTATACAAACAGTTCTGTTGAAGGGTCATTCGGACTCGAAATGTTAACTGTACTCCTCTCCGCAGATGCTGCCAGACCTGCTGAGTTTTTCCAGGTATTTTTGTTTTTGTTTTGGATTTCCAGCATCCGCAGTTTTTTGCTTTTACACGTAAACAGCATTGCCCTCATCAACCGTCTGTCACTTCCTCAAAAAACTCCAGCAAGTTAGTCAAACATGATTTTCCCTCAACAAATGCATGCTGACTTTCCTTAATTAACCCACATTTGTCCATGTGACTATTGATTTTGTCCTGAATTATTGCTTCTATAAGTTTCCCCACCACCGAAGTTAAACTATCCCCGCTCCCTTTTTTGAACAAGGGAGTAACATTCGCAATTCTCTAGTCCTCTGGGACCACCCTTGAGTCTAAGGAAAACTGAACAATAATGGCCAGGTGCTTATGCAATTTCCACTCTCACTTCCTTCAGTGTCCTTGTGTGCATCTCATCCAGTTCTGGTGCCTTTTCAACTTTTAAGTACAGATAACCTGCAGTGAGTAACTCACCTCCTGACTCCCCAAAGCCTGTCCACCACCTACAAGGCACGTCAGGAGTGTGATGGAATACTCTCCATTTGCCTGAATGGGTGCAGCTCCAACAACACTCGAAGCTGGACACCATTCAGGTCAAAGCAACCCATTTGATTGGCACCTCTTCCACAAACTCCCTCCACCACCAATGTACAGAGGTAGCAGTGTGTACCATCTACAAGATGCACTGCAGGAACTCACCAAGCATCCTTCGACAGCACCTTCTAAACCCACGACCACTAACATCTAGAAGGACAAGTAGAGCAGATAGATGGGAACACCACCAGTCCTGCGGCTGTGGGACTTCCTGTGGCTGTTCCTATTATTGTGTTGCTGCCTTCCCTCAGGCTTTCTTCCATCCTCTGTGTTGTTGGGGGCCTGGAGCCGGTAGGGCCTGAGGCCTGGAGGAGAGAGGGGGAGAGAGAGGAGCTGCTGCTGCAGGACAGGGGGGCCAGGAGGCAAGGACTGTTTGGTTTAACACCTGAGCAATCCCTTTATCTGGCTTTCATTATGTGCGCGCTGAGCCTCTTTTTGTGGGGGAAAACTTCAGGGAGCCAGTCACTTTCTCAGCCCTGTGATGTTCCTCAAGATTAAAAAAGAGCTTTGAAGCCTCTACAGTTTTCTGTAAGCCCCGTGGTACAGAACCTCTGAAAGACCGAAGCCATCTGGCAACTTGACATAAAGAAGAAACAAACTGACTGAAATGGTTTCTTCAAAGCAACAAAAGCTGGCTGGAAGATTTGTGATTTGTCTTTCATGTGTCACACTCAGAAGTCACCAGAACACCTAAGTAATTGCAGAAAAAAATGATTGGAATAATATGCACAGATTTCTATTATGTCAGAGCTCACAGCCCTATTCAATAAAAGTAATTAATTAAAAAAAAAACAGAAACAAAAAAAAATCCTGGAACACCCTCCCTAACAGCACTGTGGGTGTATCTACACCACATGGACTGCAGCGGTCCAAGGTGGCAGTTCACCACCACCTTCTCATGGGAAATAACAATGGGCAATAAATGCTGGCCTAGCCGGAGATACCCACATCCATGAATGAATAATTTAAAAACTATCCAATACCACCTCCATTTCAATTTTAAACTCATTTAGTGTCTGAATTACCTCATCTTTTACCATGGCCTGGGTAGCATCTTCTTCCTTGGTAAAGACAGATGCAAAGTATTTTAGTACCTCAACTATGCCCCCCACCTCCATGTGTAAATCCCCGTTTTGGTCCCTAATAGGCTCTACTCCTTTTACCACCCTTTTACTATTTATATGCCTTTAAAAATCATCTTAAAAGTATCTGTCTGAACAAGCTTACGGTCAGCTATCAATCTCATCCTTTATACTGCTCAGTTAATCATTTATCTAGCTATTTTATTTCTCTCCTTCCCCACATGACCACTGATAGAAAATGCCCAATGGTACTTACATTATAGTGCTAAATAAATGCAAACTGTTATGCAAAAATCTTCCGCTTAGTCAAGAAAAATATATTTTTTAAAAGCAGTAAAGAGTTTACACAGGTCTTGCATAGAGTGGAATTCACTTTTAATATATAGTGTGGGGCAGAAGGATTAAGGGTTTGTCAACATTCTGAATTTATACATTCCACGAAAAATTCATGCATATACTCACTAAATGAATGTAACTACTTCACAATATTAGGCAAGTGTGAAACAGAGTAATTAATTTCACAAGCAGGTAAAATACTGCCCATCAATTTCATTCAATGACATTTCCTTATAAAATCCACATTTACATCAAACCAAATGCAGATTATGGTCAATTCAAAACGCAAGCTCGTGATTTTCTTTGAAACACATTATCCCTTGACTGATCTGGGCATAGCTATGAACTGTAAAATCAGAAAGCTTGCTTGGCTTTCAGAAAACAATAGCTCCAGAATTTCTTTAGAAGTATTTAAAAAAAAAAAGTTGGTCACAGCTTAAAATTAAGGCTGCAGGACCAGACCAGCTGCTGTGGCATGGCTAAACCCAAGCATCTACATTACAGTGCCTGCTCAATGGAATTTTTAAGCAGCCTATAGAAAGGGTTCTGAATGTTTACATTTCCTGCAGCTAACACGAGAGAATATCACAACCTCTGTTAGGATCACCACACTAAATTTACTAAATGTATACTAAATTTACCAGCTCAGTCTAATTTGCAGTCTTAAGCTGAAGCCGTGCCAAACTTCCCACTGGTCAGTAGTCAACATTTTATGCCAGAAAGAATGGGGGATTTTTTTTTGTTGAAAAGTTACTCGAATGCAACAATGCTTCATTTTTAATTACATTTTATGATACCCCAAATATATCGGTTCTATTAACAAGGACATATGAAAGTTAAATTACCAGTCTGGGCCTAGAGCAACAAAAATGGGCAAATGCCTCCAAACATATGTGATTTTCATTGATGTCACATTCTCTTGCATTATACCGTGCAATCCGGTGGTAACATCAGTGAAGCCAAAAGCCATTATTCCCCGCATTTGGGGGAAATATTGATGTCATATCACAAAGCAAGTTACCATTCAAGAAAATAGCACAAATATTCTGCATTTGAGATTAGGACACAATAAATAGGATATCAATTTTAACTTTGCTTGCCAAAATGCTAAGTCTTTGTGAAACGGTATGGCTGGTCACTCTGAAGTAAAAAAAAACCTAAGCTCAAGCCTTAAGTACTTGAGTCTTAAGCAGTTAATAAGTTTCCCCAGATGGGAGTTAAAAGTATGTAAATATCCTAAGTTACCTGTACACCCTTGGTTTCAACATTTCATATAAGAAACAGTTAAATTCTTGCTATCAAAAATGATATTACTTTGTTGCACAAAAATATGGATTTCATTCAATTATATATACATATGTTCTTCATTTCAAGAATGAAAGCTTTAGTTTGTGGATTCCTCCTTTTTCAAGAGCTGCTGTTTCAGCTTCATCTCTTTCTCAATCTCCTTGTTAAAATGTTCGACTTCCCTGCAAAACATTTTCAAGCCCATAATGTTACTTTCATTTGACATTGTCCACCTGGGGAAGCTTGAAATGCATTCGGCAAGTAAATATTACCACCAGTCTTAGTGTTTTGGTATCAACATGTTGTAGAAAACAAAAAAAAAATGGACCGAGTAAATGGAACAGTTGTACAACTCAGTTTGTTAGATTGAAACACCTCGCATTGCTACCATCACCCATTACCAATGCCAGACCTTTAAGCACCAGTACCTCACCCCCAAATTATACAGCTCAACTCTGGTTTAGAAGAGCAAGTCCTATAATTCAACTGCTGGATGCCTTTTTTAGTAGTTCTAATATTTGGGTATAATAATTTCCCCCTTTCACCTAAAGTTGGTCACAGCTTAAAGTTAAGGCTGCAGGACCAGACCAGTTGCTGTGTCTACATTACAGTGCCTGCTCAATGCAATTTTTAAGCAGCCTATAGAAAGAGTTCTGAATGTCTACGTTTCCTACAGCTAACACGAGAGAATATCACAACTGCTATGGTGATCACCACACTAAATTTACTAAATGTACGCTAAATGTTAAATTAGAAATTTTTATTAGCCTGTACTCTCTAAAGTTCATCTGTCAACATAAAGAGTACTATGACATTTTATTTTAGCACTGGCTAATACTGTTACTCCTAAAGATGCGCTGAAATATTGCACATGAAAGATTATAATATTTAAGATATGGTCCATATCTGGTACTGAAGGAACCACAGTCTCTTGGCAACTAGATATAGTTTGCTCAAATATTAGAACCAATACTGGATTATGAACATCCAGTAACAACCGTGCAGGTCAGGAATGTCCCCTTTTCCGTTTATGGGTTAGCTGATCTTACAATAGGACCTGCAATACTGGAAAGGCTGCACACCAGTGAAATCAGGTGGGATGTGCACATGCATGGATGTCAGCAAGAGCTGAGTCAGTTTTTGCTGTGAGGACCTCGATTGTCATCAGAGCATCCTGCCAGCGCTCATTACTCAGGTGTTCATGAAGTGTGACAACTGGATGAACTAATGTAGCCAGCAAAGAGGCTATCAAGGGAGGAAATGGAGACAGAAAAATGGGACATGCATATCTATTTTACTGCAATAAAGGAACTATTATATAGCTCATTATGTTGTTTCTCTTGTATGAACACGGATGTTAGAGACAATAAAATTCCATTAACCCATCATGCTGTTCTAGTTTTCTGTACAAGTTATTGAATGATTTTTAACAAATGTAAAATTCTGAATTTTTAGAACACATTGAACTAAGGTACCAAAGGTCATGCCCAGAGAAATCTATAGTTCAAAATTAATTTCAGAAGCACCATTACTTACTTTTTGACAGAGCCTTTCCAGTGCTTGATGCCATTATACCATTTTATAAATTATTAGCTATATCCAGCTGACTTATTTAAATGGTCATCTAATTTGGACAGCTTTTAAGACTTTTTGCAATAATTCATGTCTAACAATTCAACACGTGCTTGGATAACACACACAATCCCCACCTTTCACTGTGAAGTGGGCCTTTCATGTACTTTTCTTCTGCTTTCTTGATGCTCATTTGTTCAACCTCGGCAATTGCACAAATAATGGCCTACAGTGAAGAGAAATGAAAGTTTCTTTAGTTGTATGAAGTACAGTGCAAAAATGTAACCAAGTATAAGACCAAAAACATCAAGATTTTGGTGCAAGAGAAGTAGTGGCATATTTCACTGAGTATCTAAGCCACACAAAGGTTTGATGTGTTCACTTCCAAGGGAAATTAGAGATAGTATTAGATGCAAGGAAGAGGCATACAAATTGGCCAGAAAAAAACAACAGACCTGAGGATTGGGAGCAGTTTAGAATTCAGCAAAGGAGGACCAAGGGATTGATTAAGGAGGAGAAAATAGAGTACGAAGGTAAGCTTGCAGGGAACATAAAAACTGACTGCAAAAGTTTCTATAGGTATGTGAAGAGAAAAAGATTGGTGAAGACAAATGTAGGTCCCTTACAGTCAGTAACAGGGGAATTTATAATGAGGAACAAAGAAATGGCTGACCAACTAAATACATACTTTGGTTGTCTTCACAAAGGAGGACACAAATAACATACCAGAAATGTTGGGGAACACAGGGTTTAGTGAGAGGGAGGAACTGAAAGAAATCAGTATTAGTAGGGAAATAGTGTTGGGGAAATTGATGGGATTGAAGGCTGATAAATCCCTGGGGCCTGATAATCTACATCCCAGAGTACTTAGTGAAGTGGCCCAAGAAATAGTGGATGCATTGGTGGTCATCTTCCAAGATTCCATAGACTCTGGAACAGTTCCTACAGATTGGAGGGTAGCTAATGTAACCCCACTATTTAAAAAGGGAGGCAGAGAGAAAACAGAGAATTATAGACCAGTCAGCCTGACGTCGGTAGTGGGGAAAATTCTAGAGTCCATTATAAAAGATTTAATAGCTGAGCACATGGAAAACAGTGGCAGAATCGGACAGAGTCATCATGGATTTACGAAAGGGAAATCATGCTTGACAAATCTACTGGAATTTTTCGAGGATGTAACTAGTAGAGTTGATGAGAGGGAGCCAGTGGATGTGGTTTATTTGGATTTTCAGAAGGCTTTCGACAAAGTCCCACATAAGAGATTGGTGTGTAAAATTAAAGCGCATGGGATTGGGGGTAGTATATTGAGCTGGATAGAAAACTGGTTGGCAGGCAGGAAACAAAGAGTAGGAATAAATGGGTCTTTTTCCGAATGGCAGGCAGTGACTAGTGGGGTACTGCAGGGATCGGTGCTGGGACCCCAGTTATTCACAATATATATTAATGATTTAGATGAGGGAATTAAATGTAATATCTCCAAATTTGCTGATGACAAAGCTGGGTGGGAGGGTGAGCTGTGAGGAGGATGCAGAGATGCTTCAGTGTGAATTGGACAAGCTGAGTGAGTGGGCAAATGCATGGCAGATGCAGTATAATGTGGATAAATGTTAGGTTATCCATTTTGGTAGCAAAAACAGGAAGGCAGATTATTATCCGAATGGCTATAAATTGAGAGAGGGGAATGTCCGAGACCTGGGTGTCCTTGTACACCAGTCGCTGAAGGTAAGAATGCAGGTGCAGCAGGCGGTAAAGAAGGTAAATGGCCTTCATAGTCAGAGGATTCGAGTACAGGAACAGGGGTGTCTTGCTGCAATTGAGCACACCTGGAATATTGTGCGCAGTTTTGGTCTCCTTATCTGAGGAAGGATGTACTTGCTACAGAGGGAGTGCAGTGAAAGTTTACCCGACTGATTCCTGGAATGGCGGGACTGACATATGAGAGATTGAGTCGATTAGGATTATATTCGCTGGAGTTCAGGAGAATGAGGGGGGATCTCATAGAAACCTATAAAATTCTAACAGGACTAGACAGGGTAGATGCAGGAAGGATGTTCCTGATGGTGGGGGAGTCCAGAACCAGGGGTCACAGTCTGAGGATATGGGGTAGACCATTTAGGACTGAGATGAGGAGAAATTTCTTCACCCAGAGAGTGGTGGCCTGTGGAATTCGTTACCACAGAAAGTAGTTGAGACCAAAACTTTGTATGTTTTCAAGGAGGAGTTAGATATAGCTCTTGGGGCGAAAGGGATCAAAGGATATGGGGAGAAAGCGGGAGCAGACTATTGAGTTGGATGATCAGGCATGATCATAATGAATGGCGGAGCAGGCTCGAAGGGCTGAATGGCCTACTCCTGCCCCCTAGTTTCTATTGACTTAGGGAAGCTTGGGAGACGGCGCTACAGGCATTACAGTGGGCCTCTGTATGTATGCTATAACAAAAACAGAAAATGGCGGAAACACTCAGCAGGTCAGACAGCACCTGTGGAGGCAGAAATAGAGTTAATGTTTCAGGTCGATGACTTTTCATCAGAACTGTTTTCTTATGAGATTAAAAAGAATTGATGGGGTCGGGGGAAGATCGATCTGGAGGGGCACTATCAGCCATTCAGTTCCTGGAGCTTGCAATCCTTAATACCTGAAAGAGAGAGAAGGCAGCTTTGGATGAGTAAAAGGACGAAATGAAAGTGTGCAGCAGGGCAGTGGAGATAATGTGAGATGGTGCTGGTAAAGAGAGAGGTCAAGGGCATGCATGTGGTGCCGCATGGCACTGAGCGTGGATCGCAAGGTATGGTGAGAACAGTGGTTCGAGGAACACAAATGTCTCAGAGATACCTGTAATCATGGATGGATCCAAAACATGAAGGGTGGAATTTCAATTGGAATCCATATGGAAAAAGTTGGAGCTGGAGACTGTTGCTAAGGAAGGAGATATGGCTGTGAAAGTCAGTTTTGGTGGGTGCAGATGCTGAAAATCTGAAGAACGAACAAGAAATGCTGGAAATACACAGCAGGTCTGACAGCATCTGTGGAGACAGGTCAATGAACTTACATTAGAACTGGCCTGACATTGACCTGAAACATTAACTCTGTTTGTCTCTCCACAGATGCTGCCAGACCTGAAAATTTCCAGCATTTTGTTTTTATTTCAGATTTCCAGCATCTGCAGCATTTTGCTTCTGTATTTGTGCTATTGCAGGGGTGAAGGAAGAGGTGAATTAAATCAGTCAGGGTTCTTGCTCCTGGTGAAGGAAAAGTGTGTGTGGATAAGGTTGACTAGCGCTGCCAAGGTCAAACATCCTGCTGACACTTGCTGTACATATGCACAATCACGTGGTTGTGGTGTCTTAACAATTAACACCACAATGCCATCCCAGTAAAGAAGCTAACATTAAAGGCAAAAGTCTGAAAGCAATTAATGCCT
Source organism: Cetorhinus maximus (assembly GCF_964194155.1). Classification (NCBI taxonomy): domain Eukaryota; kingdom Metazoa; phylum Chordata; class Chondrichthyes; order Lamniformes; family Cetorhinidae; genus Cetorhinus; species Cetorhinus maximus. Next base: position 111,051,022 of record NC_135891.1, read on the forward strand.
TGAGATACTGGGGAAAACAGCTGCAAAGAAATAGAGGTGATCAAGCTTCAAACTGTATCATGCTCTATACTGATACTAATTTCAGATTATTTGTAATCTATTTGGAAACAAAAGCGAGGGACAACAACAATCTCATTTTATTTTTGCTCTCTATAATTGGGGTGTACTGAAGTAATGAAAGATGCTATAAAAATTCATGTTCATTTTTTCTTTCCTAGTTTAAGGATATTTCTACTGACACTACGCTGTCATAACTGCTGCCAATCAAACCAGCACTGCGGTGTGTTACAGGGTTTAAAGCTTTACCCCTTGATGGGAATGATGGACCACTCAAAATACCAAGCACTCTTATTAATCCACATTAGAGTTAAAAACCTTAGCCTATTGACTTTTTGCGAAAGACAGACTTTTACAAGATGTTGGGCCGTAACTTCCTAGCTCTGAGCCAGTGTATCTCGGCAGTACCCCAAAGATGTGCTGGGAAATCCCGCCCCCCCCCCCGCCCAAAGTTCCTAGTTAAGGTTTGTAGGCAATTGCCTGGGAAGTGCAAACTTCTGATGGGCTTCCTGCACTCGGAACAATCCGAAAATGCAACTTAAATCGCAAACTTTGGATGGTTCCGATTGTACAGAAAATACAGAAAAAGTTAGAAGAATTGCAACCAACTTCTGGCTTCTGGGTAACTACTGTACAGACCCACACCTACCCCCATGGGACTCCCCTCCCCCCACACAACCCCAAGGGATCCCTTGACCCACAAGAATTTCCTCCCCCAAGGCCCCATTGCCGACCTTCTCCCACCCCAGGCCCGACTGCTGACCACCCCCATCCCCAACAAGGCCCGAAAGCCAACCTTCCTCCCTGCCATCCCATCACCCTCCGTCGCCTCGATTATTTCCCGCCCACTCCACCCCCGCCCCCTCCCCAGCCAGACCCGACTCTCTCCCTCCGGCCAGACCAGAATCCCCTTACCCCCACTCTACTCTACTCTACCCTACCCACCCCACCCCGGTCCAGCTAGTGATGTAAAAAGGGAGCGTGGCTTACTTATCTGCAACTGAGCTGCCCTTGACAGCAAGCCCTGAGAGCAAACTGCACTACAAGATCTCGTCTAGCCCGAGTCTGACAGTCATGCAAGATAGAATCTCCTGGATTTTCAGGTAAGTATTTTTGAGCAGAGTGGCAATTGCATCTCCATCAGAAGCTATGGCCCCTCGAATTTTTCAAAAAACAGGTTTTTAGTCAAAACACCCATTTAATAAGTGCATCTTTCTCTGGATAAATGCAAGCATTAAAAAAAGAGTCCTAACTAAGCAGCATAGGAAGAAAAGTAGGCTATTCAGTTTACTAAGTCTGTTTCACCATTTGACTAGATCATGCTTATCTGTACCTCAACTTCACATAGTTGTCTTTGTTCCATATCCCTGGATGCCCTCACCCAATAAGAATTTGTTGATTTCAGTTTTGAAGGTTTCAATTGACTCAGGCATCCACAGCCTTTGAGGGAGTATTCCAGATTTGCATGATGAAGTGTATAAAAGCGTGTTTTGATTTGGCCACAGAATGCCCTAACTCCAATTTTAAGATTATGCCTTCTAGTTTTGGATTCCTCCAACAGAGGAAATAGTTTCCCTGTATCTATCCTATTGAATCTTTTCATCATTTTAATTATCTCAATTAGATTCTCCCACAACCTTCTAAACTCAAAGAATTTCAAGCCAAGCTTATGCAACTGCCTTCAATTTAACCCAAAGCCCTTGAGCTCCAACTACGTTTAGCTAACTCAGCTGAGACTAGAAAACATCTTTCCATTTCCTAATCTTTTGGTATGGTTTGGTATTTTACTAGGCACAGGAAATGTAATTTTACTTTACATTCATTCACACATTGTAGCTTGTGAAACACACATGAAGATGGAAGACTAACCACTTACATATTCCATCAGCACTCACCTCTGGCAAGAGGACATCCAAGATAAACCTAGACCTCTCATAGTCTTCCAAGAGCTTTGTGCCCACACTCATTTCACAGACAGTTTTTAAATAGTTAACCACTTGGTCCACCTGCCGGTCATCTTCAAGGTATGTGTCAATGACATTTGAGTTGCGCATGCGGGTTTGGAACTCTTCAAGCCACCTGGAGTGCTTCTGCCCCTTAATTACAGCCTGAAGGTGCTTCTCTGCACCCCTTGTCTTGATAATGAATTGCACAAGTTTTTCATTTGCTCGATCCCTAGCAGCTTTCTTCCTATCAGGGAGCAGTTTTTTGGTAGGCTGTTGTCTGGTTGGTGTGGACTCACATTCGGAATCAGTATGCCCTTCTTCTACTTGATTTGCAATTGAAGTGTATGGGAAAGTCATTAGTGAGGGATCTTGCCCAAATGATTTTCGCACTGGGATGCCTGCAGATAAACAAAGAAAACTGAATTTGGATAATTATGAACACAAAGGCATTGCTATAACCAAAGGCAGGGTTGTGTGATTTAGGGCTATCATTTTAAGCTTCTTTTTCCAGTTTTGTGATAGACTCACCATTCTGATCTTTCAGCTTTGCTCACCACACTTTATTTCTTACTGCTAATGCTCTCTATAAAATACTACTTGGCTGTACAGAGACCCCAATTTGAGCCCACATGCAAAGCATAATGACATCATTATGGGTCTGCTTCAAGTGTTATGAATAACTGAACTCTACTGATCAAACAAACTTACAAGTCCCTTATAACTCACGAGCTGCAGCCTTCCACTCATGTCTATGAAGCATCTACTATAACTTTGAATTAACAAAGTGTTACTGGTAGTTGAACAAAAAGTTATGAAGGAATATTTCTGAAAATCTAAATGACTACAAAGGATAAATTTATTAACATGGAGCATCAAACAGAATTACACTAACTTCAATTTTGTTATAAAAAAAAAGTGAAAAAACCTAGTCAAATAAAACATCCCATCAATCCTGCAAAGGGTTTGGAACTTCCATCACCACCACCACTTTTGGAAAGGAAAAGTTCCAAAATATAGTACAGCAAATAGTAGTACTTTATTTTTCTAACAAACTGACGTACCTATTACCATCAAAATGAATATTAAAAATGCTTGTTCAGACTGTTGCTTAGATATTTCACTTTAATGATGAAACACAACCTCTTAGACAACAGGTTTGGCTAGGACTTCATTTTATCAAAAGCAAATAATGCATAACCAGACTCAACTCTTTACTAAGGAGTCAATTACTCAATGCTTTCCTGGTTGGACTCGCATCTTCCACTACCCACCCCCCCACCTCCATACCCTTACGCCCATTCAAAACTCCACTGCCCGTATCCTAACACACACCAAGTTCCATTCACTCATGAGCTTGCCAATCTACACTGGCTCTTGTTCTCCAACTCGATTTTAAATTTCTCCCAGTTTTCAAATCCCTCCATGAACTCCTGGAACCCTACAGCCCTCTGAAATCTGTGTACACACCCAATTCTGGCCTTTTGTCCATTCCTTCATCCCACCATTGGCAGCCACGTCTTTAGCCAACTGGAATTCCCTTCATAACTCTGCCCCCTTTCCTTTAAGAGTCTCCTTAAAGCCTTCTTTGTTGTGACCAAGTTTTTGACCACCTTTAGCCTAATGTTAACTTTTGTTCCATTACCATTCTGTGAAGCGCCTTAAGAAGTTTACTACGAAATGCACTGTATAAATGCAAGTTATTAATAATGATGATGATTTCTCTTCTCAGCAATGCTCCAGCAAATTGCAGGAGCTGATTAATTACCAGGCTGACATCAGCTACCTCAGTACAGACTTTGCATTATAGCTGAGACTTTCTTGCTCTGCATGGCTCAGAAATGGTGACTTTACATCTAAAGAAAGGTAATTCTGCATTCCCTTTCATACTCTAAGCAAAGGTCCACCAAAAAACAAACCGCAGCCTTTTTCTAGGCATCAATTCTATAATAGCAGCAAAACAAAAAATCTTGATGTTTGGAACTTCAGTTCAACCATGCTCATTCAGCAACACAATGAGTTCCTAAATTTGCATCAATTAAAACAGTGGACTGAAAAATAATAGAAGGAAAAAAAAAAATCTAAAATCCACTCTACTTACTAAGCTCAGCTGTACAATACTCGACAAAGGAACCAGTAAAGGATCCGCAACCTGCCAAGATAATTCAATATAGGTGGTTAAATGGACAAATTTTATTTAGATATTAATTGAGTCATTTCAATGAGTAATTTACCGCAGAACTTAAAAACGTTTACAGTGATTTGCTTTCTGTTGGTCCTGAAGGGGACCAGATGCTGCTGTGGATACAGGGTAGGTTTTCCTCCTCCCCACCCAGAACAATGTCCAAGTGCAAATAACAGCGGTTAAGGATAACCATTTGCATAACCAAATAGAGACTGCAAGCACGCTCCATATTCTAGAAAACTGCGATAAATAAGGACAGGATTTTTTGGCAGGGTTTGGAAGAGGGGGAGCAAGTAAACAGAATAAAGTGACAGCGAAAAAGGTTCGTCGTAAAGCCTTATGCGCGCTTTATAAAAACATTCAACTCAATCGAACCATTACAAAGTCTTTTTCAAACTTACCTCTCCTGATTCGATAGTCATCAATCAGAGCCACGCACCAATCAATTGATGTCTTATAAATATGCCGTGCTGCAGCCTGTAATAAGACATTCAGCAATTACAAATATTTTTCAAAAATTAAGATGAATGTTTGAAAAGTCGCTTCTAATTGAGATGGTTGTTTAATAGATTGCAATGGCACATTAATAACCTACGTTATGAAATTTTTGCTGTCAAATGTTACAGTTGTTAGCACTCCCAGGTTTTATAACTTCAAATGCGATCATAGAATCGTGACACAAAAAGAGGCAATTGAATCCTTGCTACATTAGAGTTATCTACATTATTCCCATTTCCTTACTCTTTTTACCTCCACCACTGAAGGTGAGTGAAAGTAATGTTTTCACCCCTGATTTAGTCTGTTGTCTGTAAACAATATATCTCAAAAACTGGCAGATTTCAACGATACTTGGTGCACAGATAGGGTATAGACCAAGGAGAACTGATTAGTTTTTGGCAATGATGCAGATCTGGGTCCCAGAATTTTTTTTTTTTAAGGATCCTTTAACATTTGGAGATAGGGTGAATTGACTTTTTTTTTTAAAAAAAAGAATGCCGTGGGTTGTTTTATTTAGAAGGTTAATTGCTTTAGAATGCTGCAGATCGCCTCATCTGCTGGGAATTTGTCATAGTTGTCAAAAGTGTGAGCAGAGTTTTCAGAGCAGGTTGTTGGATATGGATTGGCCTGAGATGGTAGCTCTTAATAAAAATATTTCTTTTTTCAGCTTTGTGATTACAGAGCATCAACCAGTCAGGAAAAAGCCTTGAGAGAGCGATGTGTAATTGTACTAATGTTAAGGTAACAGTATGAGCTCGTTAGTATATGTTCTCAAGGGTTCATTTAATTTTCTATTAAATACTGTAACAGACTGTTCTTTAGTCTAATGTCCGTTTGCGTGGAAAAAGATTTCAACTTTCCCCTAATGATTTAAGGTCACATGTCACAGATTCATTGACCAATGCAAATCGTAATATCTCAACATTTCAGCTCGTCTCAATTTGTCAATACCAATGGTATCCCAAGTCACAATACAACAAAAACACATGATTGCTGCACCATTATTTTTCATTTCATGGTTGCAAGTTGTATCCGTACCACAATATTCCTTGTTCCTCCAGAATCTCCTGGAGCTGCTAAATCTTGCTGGGATATAACTTCATGAGCACAGGCCATTTCCACGTGAACTTAAGCAAGCTTTAACAGCCCATCCAACTCTAGCGATCACACAGCTGAACACAATTCTGCCTACTCATGCCAAAACACCTGCACTTTCTAGTGTAGTTACCATACAGTAATCAAAAGCAAGATCACTGGTTGCTTCTCCCCACCTCTCCCCAACAGAAGAAGGATGAACTATATTGTAACTGCCACCTGAATAATACCAGCTATTACAGAATAGATCAGTCATCAAACCAGAGATCATATGGCCATTAATTTATCCGTTGTCAGGACAGCTCTAAATAGCAGTTTAAATTGCTTGCTTTATTCATCACCCTGAACTTTAAATAAAGAGAGATTTGTCAACTTACTGTTAACTGATGCCGGTTTTCACAATCAAATGGTTTCAAGGTCCTCACAGACACAGTAAAGCTGTAGCATTCAAAAACATTAATTGGTATAGTTCATTGTATTCAAACACTAATGCTGGTCAGTATGTTAGATTAAAAGGAATATGTTAAAATGTTTGTGAATTGTCAGACTTAAGCGCCAAGTTTTTCAAAAGCCAATGCAATCATTCATGATAATTCATACAAGATCTCTTAGACATGGGAAATAATCAGAAGAGTTAAACTGGGGCATTATTAATGCTATTCAAATATCTTGGAATGGTATATGCCAACATGTATCTGAATCAAACTCCATATATACGTAAGCAAAAGGAAAGTAATAATAGCTTCTGTGCAATGGCACCATCAGGGGATGACAGGGTTAGGTGCACACCTAACATGATAACGTGCACACAAGTTCTACTTGAGATAGGTACTGGAGGATGCCCCATGTCAATTTGACAAAACCATAGCCAAAGTCGGAATGTCCTGAAAAGGGGAAAGGGTTGTGGAAGAAATCAGAGGTGAGGTTGGCAATAAAGAAACATAAGCTGGACATTGGGCAGCTGCAAAGTCATATGAAAATGCAGTCAAAGATTAATGCTACATCCATCTGTACAAAATTGGATTAAGAATTTAATGTTCAATTCCACAATACAAGGCAGAGAAAAAAGGTATGGTATACTGTTTAAATATAAAAAAAATTGCTATTGAAGCGTACAACAATGTGGTTATTTAATGACAATTTTTTGAAAGGAATCGCACTTACCCTTTTTTATACTTTTCTGCATCTATTATATTTTCATCGACAAACAATATGCTGGCCTTTTTGATCCTGGATTTTACACTTCTTACCTGTTGAACGAAGAGATTCATGCTTACTAAAGTGGATAAACCCAAACTTTACTGGCAACTTAAAAGTACAGCTTGCTGTACAAACGTGATGGCCAGCAATGGCTACGGCGATGAAATGAAATCTTCCTTTTCATGGAGCTGTTACACCAGGTTTGATTTGGAATTCAATGTTAATTTTTTGTTTATAACCACTTCCTCCCCCATGTAATTCTCCAAGAGTCTCACTTAATTTACCTAAACCAAAAACCTTCCAAGTCAACCACTGTTTTTGGATTGGATTAATTCTCCGTATTCCTTAACATGAAGAAATACTTCATTAAAGCTAATACCAGGTTTGTATTCATTTATACACATTTAATTTTTCATATGAGTTATTGAATTGGCTCCCGGGTGCTCACCACCTTGGCTGGTAGTTACTCAACTTGGCCCAAAAATTGTTTATTTTGTTGCATTCTCAAACAATCATAGGAAAATGCAGTTTTACACCGTCAGCTTTTTACAGGACTAAAGAATTTAGGAGGGGGGTCCCGGGACAAAACTTTGGTCAGATCCTGTGGAAAAGATACAAAATAGGTGCACCGGACTGAATGGATTCTGAAGCAAAGTGGAGGGAGACGATCACCTCTAGGGAAGCTACACTCATCTCAGGGTGGGTCCTGACTCTGGTTCAGGCTTCATTTAGACAATAAGATTGCTAATTTGTACATATAATAGTTGATATGAAGAAAACCCTTTGCACTGATAATATAGTTCTGGTGTGAATGCACCCTTAGCTGCACAATGAATCTGAAGCAATGACATAATTTGACACCATTAATGTACAGCAATTTTTAGAAGCAGTTAATCTTTCAGGTAGACATAAAAGATCCCGCTGTACATTCCCTGGCCAAAATTTATCCCTCAATCAACATCGCATAACAGATTGTTAGGTCATTATCACATTGCTATTTGTGGGAGCTTGCTGTGTGCAAATTGGCTGCCATGTCTCCCAAATTGCTTGTGTCTACACTTCAGAAGTACTGAAATTAGCTGTAAAGCGTTTTGGGACATGGTCATGAAAGTGCTTTATTACTGCAAATCTTTTTTTTTAAAAAAACACTAGTGCAAAAATATTTCACTCAAATTTATAAAATTGGATTAAATAGTCATTTGGTAGCACAGAACTCGCGTATTGCTGAAAAAAAGACATATTAAATCTTTTCGTATTGCACTCATCAGTGCAGATTTGCAAGAATACTAACTGTCAAGGGATAGAAATTACACTGCATGATAATAGAGTGTTGATTGGTAGAGGCATTGCTATGGAGAATGCACTAGGGAACAGTTAACTGCCAAGATTTTGTCCAAATTTAAACCAGGCAGGTCAACTCTGATGGGTCAAGGCATTGCCATGGGGAATGGCTGTTTCCCAAACTTTTGTTTAGTTTAAAAAGGCACAATGCGTTTACATGCTCCTACTGTCTGCAAAGGACAGGGCCCAGTGTGAGAGTATATGTAGCTTCTAGATTGTGTAAGTGAGCCCGACTGATAATCTTAAATTGGTTCTCAGTGTAATTCTTAGCATAATCAGGATTGTTTAGCAAGTGCTGTCCAATCATGGAGTCATATCTAATGTTGGACTCTATGTTTTGAGTTTTGCAAGCATGGGCTGGTTGGGTACAGTCAGTACTTTGCCTGTTGTGAACAGCCAAAGGGACTTGCTGTTTGACACGATCCACCAGTCATTGGGACATACGGCTTGTATACCTGGCACTGAAATTTATATACCACATAACTCATTTGTGAGATATGCAAAACATCTTTTTGGCTTGATGGCAGCATCGTGATAGTGGACGATATCACTCATGTTGTTACTGCATAGTAGCGATGTGAGATGGCTAGCTTCACCTGTTCCTCAAATTTTTTGAGATACCTTATCCTTCCAGGGTAATCTAAGGTAGACTGGGCACTTTTCAGGACTGAAAGTGCTCGCTGTATATCGTGCCATCCTGTGGGATAATGGCTACCTTGATCAGATCAACGACATAGGCAGGATGAGGAAGGAGGCTTTGCATAGTCAGTATGACGAGCTAGGCACCAAACTAAGCAGACCCTCAAAGGTATTAATTTCTGGATTATTACTTGAGCCGCATGCAAATTGGCATTGGACAAATACGATTAGAGAAATGAATGTGTGGCTCAAAGACTGGTGTGGGAGAAGTGGGCTCCGGTTTCTGGGGCACTGGCCATTACAGAGACATGGCTACAGGATGACAGATTGGGTCCTGAATATTGAAGGGTATGTGACATTTATGAAGGACTGAAAGTTAGGAAAAGGTGGAGGGGTGGCTCTGTTAATTAATGATGGTATTAGCACATTAGAGACGGATGACCCAAGTTCAGGAAACCAGGGTATAGAAGCGCTTTGGGTTGAGATGAGCAATGATAAAGGCAAGAAGTCACATGTGGGAGTGGTGAATCAGCACAGTAGGACAGAGTATAAAAGAAGAGATAATGGGAGACTGCCAGAAAGCTATAACAATAATCATGGGGGATTTTAATCTACATACAGATTAGAAAAAATCAGATGGGCAAAGGTAATATAGGTGAGGATCTCAGTGAATGTTTTTGGGATAGTTTCTTAGTAGAGCACGTTTGGGAGCCAGAGAGCAGGCTACACTAGACCTGGTATTGTGCAACATGATAGGATTAATTGATGACCTCCTAGTGAAGGCACCCCTAGGTAGCAGCGTTAATAATATGATTGAATTTTACATTCATTTTGAGGGAGAAACAAGTGCGTCCAAGACTAGTATTTTAAACTTAAATTATGAGGGCATGAAAGTGGAGCTAGCTAAAGTGAACTGACAAATGAGGTTAAGGGATATGTCAATAGAAGTTCAGGGAATAAAGGGATATTTCAGAATACATAGTATACATTCCAATTAGAAAGAAAAATTCCAGTGGGAGGACCCACCATCCATGGTTACCTGAAAAAGTTAAAGACAGTATCAAACTTAAAGAAAAAGCATATAATTACACAAAGATGGGTGGGCAGGCCAGAAGATTGGAAAGAATATAAAGAACAGCAAAGAATGACAGCAAGATTAATAAGGAGGGAAAAATTTGAGGATGAGAGAAAGCTAGTTAGTAACAAAGACAGATAGTGAGAATTTTTATAGATATTTAAATAAGAGAGTTAACAAAGTGAGCATTGCACCGATAGTCTGAGGAATTGATAATGGAAAATAGGGAGATGGAAGATAAATTATTTTTGCTTCGGTCTTCATTATAGAGACACAAGTAACATCCCGGAAATAGCTGTAAATCAGGGAATAAAGGGAGGGAGGAAGTCGGGGAAATTCCAATCACCAGGCAAGTTGTACTGAGCAAATTGTTGGGGCTGCGGGCTGACATACCCCCAGGTCTGGATGGACTTCATCCTAAGGCCTTGAAAGAAGTGGCTAGTGAGACAGCTGATGCACTGGTTTCAATTTTCCAAAATTCCCTAGATTCAGGGAAGGTTCCATTAGATTGGAAAATAGCAAATATAACTCCTTTATTCAAAAAGGGAAACAGGAAGCAGGAAACTATAGGCCACTTAGCCTAACATCTATCATAGGGAAAACGGAGAGAAGGCAGGAGAATGGGGTTGAGAAACTTATCAGCCATGATTGAATGGCGGAGCAGACTCGATGGGCCGAATGGCCTAATTTCTGCTCCTATGTCTTATGGTCTTACGTTAGAAGCTTTTATTAAAGATGTTATAGCAGGGCATTTAGATAAATTTAAGACAATCAGGCAGAGTCAACATGGTTTTGTAAAAGGGAAATCGTGTTTAACCAATTTATTGGAGTTCTTTGGAGTCACGTGTGCTGTGGATAAAAGGGAAATCGGTGGATGTACTGTACTTAGATTTCTAGAAGGCATTTTGTAAAGTGCCATATCAAAGGTTATTGCAGAAAATAAAAGCTCATGGTGTGGGGGGTGGTAATATATTGGCACGGGTACCAGGTTGGCTAGCTAACAGAAAGCAGAGTTGGTATAAATGGGTGCTTTTCTGGTTGGCAGGATGCGGTGAGTGGTGTGTCACAGGGATCAGTGCTGGGGCCTCAACCTTCTACAATTTATATAAATGACTTGGATGAAGGGACCAAAGGAATAGTTATTAAATTTGCTGATGATGACACAAATATAGGTAGGAAAGTAAGTTGTGAAGAGGACATAAGGAGGCTACAAAAAGATATACATAGGTTAAGTGAGTAGGCAATGATTGGGCAAATGGAGTATAATGTAGGCAAATGTGAAAACGTTCATTTTGGCAGGAAGAATAAAAAAGCTCATTATCTAAATGGTGAAAGATTGCAGAGCTCCGAGTTACAGAGGGATCTGGGTGTCCTAGTACATGAATTGCAAAAGGTTAGTATGCAGGTAATTAGGAAAGCTAATAGAATATTATTTATTGAGAGAGGAATTGATTACAAAAGTAGGGAGGTAATGATTCAGTTGCCCAGGGCATTGGTGAGACCACATCTGGAGTATTGTGTACAATACCGGTCTCCTTATTTAAAGAAAGATGTAAACGCGTTAGCAGTTCAAAGAAGGTTTACTACACTAATACCAGGAATGGGCAGGTTGTCTTATGAGGAAAGGCTGGACAGGTTAGGCATGTATCCACTGGAATTTGGAAGAGTAAGAGGTGACTTGGTTGAAACCTTTAAGATCCTGAGGAATCTTGACAGGGTGGATGTGGAGAGGATGTTTCCTCTTATGGGAGAATCTAGAACACTCACCATCCTGAATTGGAAATACATCGCCGTTCCTTCACTGTCACTGGGTCAAAATCCTGGAAATCCCTTCCTAACAGAAGTACCTACACCACATGGACTGCAGTTGTTCAAGAAGGTAGCTCACCACCACTTTCTCAAGGGCAACTACAGATGGGCAATTAATGCTGGCCCAGCCAGCGACACCCACATCCTGTGAATGAATTAAAAAAACTAGGGGTCCCTGTTTAAAAATAAGGGGTTGGTCATTTAAGATAGGGATGTGGAGAAATTTTTCTCTGAGGGTTGAGTGTTTTTGGAACTCTCTTCCTCAAAAGACAGTGGAAGCAGAGTCTTTGAATATTTTTAAGGCAGAGCTGGATAGATTCTTAATTCACAAGGTGGTGAAAGGTTATCGGGGGTAGGCAGGAACGTGGGGCTGAGGTTACATTCACATCAGCCATGATCTTATTGAATGGTGGAGCAGGCTCGAGGGGCCGAGTGGCCTACTCCTGCTCCTAATTCGTATGTTTGAAGCATTGCTCACCATATATCATGTCATCGTGTTAGAAACTACATATATTCACACACAGGGCCCTGTCCTTTACAGGCAGAAGGAGTACGCCCACATATTGCACCATTTTCAACTAAACAAAAGCTTGGGGAATAGCCATTCCCTATGGCAATGCCTTGATTAGAGTCATTCTGCCTGGTTTGAATTTGAACAAAAGCTTGGTAGTTAACTGTTCCCTGGTGCATTCTCCATGGCAACGCTTTTACCAGAGTTTACTTGCCAACCAATCAGCACTCTCTTCTCATTGCAGTATAAATTGTCATTCCCTGTATAACTGGTATTCTTGTGAATCTGTCCAAATGAGTACAAGACGAAAAGCTTCGAAAGCATGTCTCTTTCTTTCAACAAAAATTAGATTAGTCTATCTTATACTTCAGTCCATTTCTTCCTTACCACTGCTGGCCAATGAGGGTACTTTTGGAATTTACACCATACCAGCATCCCTTCAGCTACTGACCATTGTTCTGCAAAACAAATAGACACAGAAATTAATTGCTTCTCAAATTAGTAATGATTCAATTTGCCATATAGCAAAAACACTTGCAAATCTATTAACTTCCTACTATTTATAAACAAGCAAAGCACTTCAATTAATGTTTGATTTTTCTTCAAAATCTTAAGACTTGCATAAGTTTTAGCTGCCAAATTCTGACAATAATCAGGCTGCAATGGTCAGGATAGTGTTATAGTATGTGGTTTAACTTGACCACCAGAAGAATGACAATACAACAGAAATGCTGCATAAGTTTTCCAATTCTTGGAATTGTTTGGAACAACGCTAGAGCTTTATGGAGGATAGCTCAAACACTGTCTTTTCTCAATATAGGTGGGTAACTCACATCCTGACTTCCCAAAGCCTGCCCATCATCTACAAGGCTCAATTCAAGAGTGTGATGGAAAATATTCTCCACTTGCCTGGATGAATGAGGCTCCACCACACAAGAAGCTCAACACCATCCAGGATCAAGCAGCCCATTTGATTGGCATCCCAGCCACCAACTTCAGCATTCACTCCCTCCACCACTGATGTACAGCAGCAGCAGTGTGTACTATATACAAGACGCTTCTTTAGAAAATGGAATTAAATTAAAATTCAGAGGGCAGATCTTTTTCACTTTTCTATACATCTGGTTCAATTCTGTTAAGCATTTTTGTATTCCTACAAACGTAACTTTGAAGCAATTAACGCAGCAAGACAGCCATCCAGTTTACTGTCTGTCTTTGAAATAGTCTATTAGAATTAGTTGAAGCAATCAAATAATTCCTGACTTGTCCTAGCGCCTAACAGTCTAATTCGATTTCTTAGACTGGAATCAGAGAGAAGCAAGAACCCATTTCCGTTCACAGTTCCCTGTGAAAAGATCTTAACACAGGGTAAGGATACTTGCTAATTTTATTTATTTTTAAAATTTACCTGCTGCAACTCCAACCCCAAATATGACAACAAACAAATTCATAACATTTCCATTGCCTGCTACTTCTGCAACAGGAAAGATTTAAGTGACTAATATAAAATGTCCCACACCTGCCTGGCACTGGTATATTTCAAACAGGAAACTTGGGACAGTATTTTTTTTCCCAACCAATATAATTTTGTCTTATTCATTTTCTGGATCAAGCATTCTTAATATATCGGAACAACCCAACTAAGAGTCACTACAGACACATCCCCCTTCATTTTTTTCAATCAAATAAGAACAAGCATGTGACATTTTAAAAACCCTGTAAAGCTATGTTTATATTGGTTTAGTGTTGCCAGCTCTTCATGCGTGGGTTTTACACAACTTTTCACAACAAAGTAAACCTGCAGGATCCATTCAAGGCTGGCTGTCAGGATTTTCTTGACCACCTGTCTTTGACAATACCTAAAAAAAAACCTTGTTGGATTATCTACCAGCGTGCGAGATCCAGAAGAGAAGCCAGCAGTACTAAGTGAATGTAAAAGCATCTTATATCAAATTGTCCACATACTGCAATGATCAAAAGGAACAAATGGGGAAACAACTAACTCATTAGTCCCTTTTGTATAGTGCAGGAGCAAGTATATGGGTGTGCTTCAAGAACATGAAGATAATCTGGTGTTTTATGGATTAGTCTATCAATGGGGGAAGGGAAAAAAAAACTTTTTGTAGACTGAAGATGCCAAATAATTTGGTTAATATCTAATTTCACTTCATTCTACCAATCTATGGGCATTTAAAAAAGATACTGCGTGAGATGCTCCAAGAATGCAAACTTCATATCTCCACTGGAATCTGGAACTCAATTTTGCTCGACCCCAAGAGCAGCCAATAGAAGTGTGGAAATTACCGGGCCTCTTTTTTTGCTCCCAAACAAGGACCAGTGCAACACAGGTACAATGAAAAAGAGCATAATGTCTAGAGAACATAGACACAGGTCTCTGACTAAAAAAAAGCACTTTCTTTCAATTACATGAATTAAGCTTGTGTCCTCGGAAATACAAAAGGTTAGGGGGTGATCTGATTTGAAGTTTTGAAAGGAATTTAAAAAGATAAATCAAAACATTTTCTGCTAAGGTGAGGGGACATAATATCAAAACCAGAGCCAGGCTTTTCAGGAGAGAAGTTAGGGAGTATTTCTTCATACAGAGGGCAAGTGTAAAACACTTGCCTGAAAAAAGCAGGTGCCAGCTCAGTTAATAACTTTAAATCTACAATTGAGATTTTTGCTAGCCAAGGCTATTAAGGAGTATGGAAACAAGATGTGTAGATGGAGTTATGACAGAAATCTACTGTACTCTTAGAATGGTGGAACAGGCTGAATGGCCTTCTCCATATCCTATACTTCCAGAGTCCAACACAAATATTACAGTCTTATAACAGTGAAATCTCCATCATTTGTTTAAAAAAGCAGGGATTAATGCTAAAATGGGTAGATTCTATAGGGCAAGCAGTCTCAAGTTACAGTGCATAACCACTTCTTGAAGTTGTTCTACTATACGGGGGAGGACATCAAACAGCAATGAGTTTAAAAGGTTTACACTGAAAATTGACATTAAGTAACACTATGGGAAAAATTTTCCCCCCTGTTTGGGGGGGGAGGGGAGAAAGAGTGCGGGAGTGAGCGCGGGCAGGCACACCTCCGATCGGTGCCTCTGATCGGGTGTGCCACCATTTTACGTGGGCTATGCGGGCCGGGGCGGGGGAGGAGGAGATATTCCCTCAGCCGGGAGGCTAAGTGCTGCCTCAGGGAGATTGACTCGGAATTAAAATTTGTAATACTAAGGATAAAAGAATTTCCCTGGTATGTCCCCTCATGTGACATGTCACATGAGTTGGGACATGTCCATAACTTTTATTGAAACCTTTAATAAAAATTTAAATACCCTCATGAAACCTCATCCCGCCTGTGGATGAGATTTCATGCTTTTTCCGAAGCCCGCCAGGGTTCCCGGTCTGCCCACCAACCTTAAGGTTGGACAGGCAGGTCCATTAATTACCTTAATTAATTTTTCAAGGCCTCAATAGGCCATTGACAGGTCGGCGGGCGTGCAGCTGACTTGGCTGCACCTCTGCTGACCTGAAAGTGGAAATGACGCGGGGTGACGTCGGGAGTTCCGCCAGACGTCATCCCGTGTCATTTTACGCATTGGCGAGCGGGCCCCATCCCCGCTTGCCGACCGGAAGATCCTGCCCTATATTTCTATTATAAAAAGGGTTTAACAATATAGGCCAATTCTGTCCTAACAGCATTATACTGCAACATAACTTTTACTCTGCGAGTTTTTGGGACATGGTAAGGTGACAAAACATCAAAGGAGAAATTACATTTCATGAACGCACGCCAGAGAACCGGAGAATAGGTGCCTCACCTTGGTGCAGCAGTATACTTGGAAGGTTTTCATCTTCATCATCATTCTCTTCATCCCCCCCATCTTCCGTGGGTTTGCGTGTTGAAAGGGAGTCTACTGAACTGAACTCTACTGACAAAGTGGATGATTGTAATCCTGCATATGCACAGATATTTTCATCTTTATAGACAACATTGGTAATGGGCTACAGGTTAATGAGAAAAAGTCTTTAGGCCATCAAGCCAATTCTCTTCTTCGAACTTAATACTACCTACCCATGCTATTCATTAGTCTTATCTAGTTAGCCTCCTGAAGGAACTTTCTTCATATGGGCAAAACTCCAGAATATCTGGCACAGGGGTATGCTTACATCAGCTGGATTATTTTCCTATTGATATGGAGGTGGATGTGGAGCTGGCAGTGAGCTCAAAGGGAGTGATGTGGGAAACTGCAGGTGCTGGACTTTTATGTTTGGGTTGCACGGGGAATAATCAAGCAGAGAAAACACAAACTTAATATGAAATCCCAGATGATTTCTGAATAGCACTTCCAAACAACTGCATTGCAAGTGCTGACTGCAAAAGAAAACAGCAAAACAGAGCTGCTCTGCTGGCCTTTGATAAAGAACTTGTGTGGCCACTTAATACTCAAATTCCCAGTCTCCAGTAACAATCTGCTGGATTACTAATGGGCAGCAAGTCTGGGATAGCATGAGGCCTGGCATTGATGCTGGGGAAGTGGTGCAAGTGGAGCCTATAAACTGGGGAGACATGGCCTGGTAACGGGGGCCACCTAGGTTGAAGTTGGGAAATAGCAACACACATAGGCGCAGACTTGAAGTCCTGCAAGTTGCAGTCCAACTAGCTTTTATAGTATAAATATCTCAGATTAATGTTAACAGGGCAAATTAATACTTGATATTGTTCTGCAATTAGAGACAATGACAAACAAGGTCAGACAGGACTTGAATCAGAATATTTCAGCACAGAAACAGGCTACTCAACTCAATATTTTCCTTCTCATTAGCTGCCCTGTCCACTAATTCCACTCCCTGGTGTGCTCTCCAGCCCTTTGATATTTCATTTTCTCTACTACCCAAGGGAACATTTTTGGTGCAAATTTATTTTCTATCCCAAGCAGTTTCACTTCATGTGTCAAAATTTGGAAGTTAGAACAGCTTTACAATAAGCAAAATTACAGGTGAAAACACTTCGTTTATCAAGGGAGCATATTCAGAGTTTGTTTCTTTTACAAATGCATGTGCCTCATTTCTACGTACTGTGGGTCACAAATCAATATAGATGGTAAATAAAAAAGTGTTCTATACATTTGGCAGAAGAATTTAAGTTGCATTAACTTTGCATACAGAACTGCATTCATTTTAAGTCCCTATAAGTAGTTCATTAATTGTATTTAATCACAGGCAATACAGAAAAGCTAACTTGCCAAAAGTTTAACTAGTTTTGTTACTGCTTTCACTTGAAATATCAAAGCGTGTTATTGAAATAGCCAGAACTAATGAAGGGTTGGTACAATTGGCCAGCTTATTACCAAGACACAGAGAATACTATCACATACCAGAACCACTGAATTCTGCTCTAGTAGTAGACTCCCTCATAACACATCACCCCCTCAGTTGTGCCCAAAACAAAATTAAATAGTCTTAAAATTAAAGTCTCACCACCTACAAGTAACAATAACATAGGACCTACAACCAGAAAACAGGCCATTCAACCCAGTCAGTGTTGACATTTACCCTCCACATGAGCAAACATCTTTAAATATATTTAACCACCCCGTTACCATATCCCTTCAACCATCTAGTTAATCTTATCTTGAACACCGATACACTTTGTCTCAACACTAGTCCTGAAATAAATTTTTAAAAATTAACTACAGATATGTCAAATTTACTTAAATCTGACAGTGTAGTCACACCATTTAGCATAAAATAAAGATAGAAGTTGCCAATTCCTTTTCAGCAACATGCTGTGTGTACTGGCAAAAATGAATCAAGTAAGTTATGAAAACCTCTATCAGGAAAAGCAGGACAGTCTACTTTGCTCAAGAGCTTCAGTTGTGGATAACTATTTTGTGCCAGTATTTCAACAAGGTGGCGGAAATGTAGGTGCACTGGAGTAAAACACAAAAATGCTTGAGGTAATTGTAGAAAACAATTTAGTTTTTAAAAAGCAGAACACAATGGACAAGATGCTGGGCCCCAATGGAATGCACTCAAAGCTATTGAAAGAAGTAATCAGGATATACTGAAGGTTCTAACCACAATTTTCCGATCCTCAAATATGCAATTGTGCTAGGCACTGGAGGAAAGAAATAGCGTGTTTGAAGGTAAACCAGGTTAACTATAGAGCAGTAATTTAACATCTGCTGTGGGCAAACTCTTGCGATTTTTGATGCAAGTCAAAGTGGTGAGCACCTGGGTGGTTCCTTAGATAACTGGGAGCAGCCAGCATGGATTTGAAGAAGGAAAATCCATGTTTGCAAAATTTAAATTCACTTTTTTTTTTGAAGTAATTGACTACATAGACAAATACATGCAGTAGAAAAAGTGCATATGGATTTTCATAAGGTATTTGATAAAGTGTCTCTCAGAAATCTTGCTATGAAAATTCAGGCATATGACAAAAGAAATTGCAGTAGAAAATTTTGATGGCTAGGAGACCAAGGATTACTATTCATAGGTGTTGCATGGGTTGAAGAAAGGATGCAAATGGCATAGCCTGGGGTCAGTGCTGGCACAAAAATTGAAGTGATTTTGATATAGAAACACAATAGCCACAAGGGCATTTACAAAGGACAAGACAGACTGTAAAAAGACCTCAAGACGACAAAAGGGAGTGGAATGAACAGGCAAGCAGTGGGTGCAAGTGAATGCAGAGATAGGAAGTGATGCATTTTGGGAGGGAAAACAAGAAATGGAATTGTATAGTCAATAGGAAGACGTAGAGGAGTAGAATTACCTTGGATGAATATACATAATTCTTTGAAATACCAAGTGCAAGTAGACAAAGACATTAAAAATAGACAATATTTTGAGTCTTAGAAATAGTGGCATGGAGCACAAGAACCAAGATATTACAAAATTTATATATGACAACAGTAAACTATTGTTAAAAGTACTGTGCGGAGTCTTGCATATCTCAGTGTTAGAGCAAAGTCATAACTTATCAAGATAATGCCAGGAATGAGAGACTGTACTTAAGAACAGAGTCTTGAGACAGTGAATTATTTCCAGAAGGGCAGAGAAGCCCATCAGAGAATTTAATGAGATTTTATTAAAATTAAGAACTTTAATAGGGTAAGTCTATTGCTACTGGTTAGGGAATAAGTGGGAAGCGTTCATCAATTTAAACCTGTTATTAAGAGCAAGAGGATGAGAGAAGTGTCAGAGCATGGAACGCTTCATTATAGAGAGTTGTGTTTGGAACCATAGCATCTTTTAAAGGAAAGATCAACCATTATTTGAGGCAGAGGAATATTCAGGAGAGTGCAGGGCACTTAGTTTTGGGTTGCTCCAGCAAAGCACTAGCATAGAAATAATAGGCGGAATAGTGTATCCATGCTAAACAAATGGTGTGTCCAGTCTAAGCAAAAATAAATAGAAGTGCTACCTGAAATAGAAAAAAAACCCAACTTCCAAAGGTCACAAACTTTCCAAGGTCCTCAAATCATCTTTAGCAGCTCAGTGATACCTAGGAATTCTTGATAATATTATAAGCGCTCTGACCTGAACAACTACAATTTATGACAGTTACACCAAGCTGTTAATTATTGACTATTGGGTATATATAGGCTTTAAAGTTGCATCTCCATAGGTAATTCTAACATTCTTCAAATGTATATCACCACAATTTCTAATGAAATTGTTTTCAGTTCAAAAAGTAAATGCAAGAGACATTTGTAATTCTTACTTAAACAGTCTCCTTAAGTCCTTTGAGAAAAACATTTTTCTATATTACTACTTGTACTGCAAAAATGGTTAATGGAAGGTATCCCAGTAGAGAGAGAGGTAATCTTACCTATTTCATCAGTTTCAAATGATGGCAACTCAAGATGAGTTTCAGGCTTTGCAATGGATAAAGTTTGGATCTCTGAAGCTCCCTCCTCTTTCTGAATTTTTGAAGGAGGGAATGCCTCTTGTTTATTTAATGGGGTGGAAGGACAGAATGTTTGAGGATTGTCTGAAATACTTCTTTTATGTCCATTAATAGAGCCCACTTGTTCATCTAGACACAACCCAATTAGAGAACTCTTAACATTTTGCCTTGGACTCTTGGTTTCTGCAAGGCTATCTACATTTGGTTGGTTGGTTGATTTCACATTAATATCCAAATCAGAAGTTGTACTGGTATGAAGGCACTCCATAGGTTCTGTACATTTTTTCACTTTTCTCCTTTTATGTTCTTCCACCACTTCACTTTTGCTCAAATCACTTTTCATTTCTAACTGAACATTGCTAGGACTTAAAGGGTATGAGCATTCATGTGACCCAATGTTGCCAGTAGTCCTACATTTAGGAGTTGATTCTAAATAGCTAGAAGCAGCATCAGGTGTCTGAATGCCCCGAGGTTCGCAATTGGCTTGGACAGAAGAATTGGCAATTTCTTTGCAGGCAGATTTGCAAATAATCCTTGACCTCAGGCTAATCTTTTTAATTTTTCCATTTTGATCTTTCTTCCCTGCATAATTTGGAGAAGCACATGTTTGGAATGAAGACTTCACCACTTCTTGCAACCTCTTTTCATCCCGATATTCCTGTGCTTCAGCAGTTGTCTGTTTCACAAGTCGTATTGACTGCTCACACTGAGAGAGATTATCATTTGAAGTGGCTGTCTGAGGCTTAAGATTTTTCCTTGGTCTTCCCACAGTTCTTTTCCTTACACTACTTTTTTCTTCCTTACCAGTGCGTTTTTTTGTTTTAGCCGAAGTTTGGGTTAATGTGCATGACCTGGTTGGCTTTTTCCCTTGTCCAGCCTCTGGTGTTTTTTTGATACACGATGCTTTCCTGCTACTTTGTCGAGTGCACACAGTTTCTTGTCTTCGAAGAAAGTAAAATCCATTTTGCTTCGGTGTATTTTTTGGTCCATTTGAACTGTGAATACAGGAACTCTTTTTAAGCTCTTTTGAAGCTAACACTCGAGTCTTTGCCATCACTGGTTCTTTCATAGTCATTTGAGTGGTGTGGCAGTCATGGCTAGCTAAAAGATCCAGTGCAATTCGAAGTGCCTTCCTGTAAGTTAATTCTTCCACAGTTTCTTCATGAGTACAGTCTTCCTTGTGTGCTTTTAAAAAAAAAAACAGGAAATAAATTGATATAGATCAGAGCAGGGAAAATAAAATTGCCATATATTCTGAAAATGAACTATGCACTCAAGTTATTGTCTGTTCTAAGATAATTTTAAACTTGTCCCTGCCATAGTTGTTGGAAAATTCCACACATTATGTGCCTACATTAAATCATTTTGAACGCTGTTCCATTCATGCAGGCTGATATAAAGTACATCATTTTAGTGCTGCCATTTTTTTTAACGTTGATCCTACAGAATAGTCCCTTGGTCTGAGTTTGATGTGCAATTTGACACCTGACTCTTAACATGAACCCATTCCTTTTTCGCCCACTCTCCATGAAAGAGGAAGGAATAGAACAGAATGAATTCAAAAGAACCTAAAAGCAGATTTAAACTTTTAATGCCCTGTGGCTTTCTTGAATTCTCACCCCCATCAGCTCCTACCGCTATTTATTGCTGCATGAAATATTTAGTGCATGTTTCAAAACAAATTAACCCTTGTGATGACAAACAAAAAGCTAGCAATTTCCTAGACTAAACTGAGACAAAACTAGTAGAAAAGCTTAAAAAATCCTGAGTTCAAGCGGATGCCATTAATCTTGCAAAAGCCTAACTTTTGCCTGATTTTTGTGATGTGTTACTCAGCAATCTACTGGTCAGTTTATCTCTAAGGAGCAAATCTTTCAGTATGCAAAACTGAAGTTTATGCCACCTCGGGGTTTAAGAGTAGGAATTTATTAACGTTTGCTTAAAGTGCAGAAGACTGGAATTGAATAAAGTCTCAATACTATACTTGTGCTATGTTCAGTCTGCCACTGATTAGGATAATTTCTATTGATTTTAAAGGGATGGCTGAAACATTCCATTGTGTACAACAAGTTTGTCTCTCAATTTTCCCCCTTTGTGGGGAAAAGAGCTCTCTTTGCTCGATGAAAATTCTGCTTTTGTACAGCAATCTTTCATTCTCTGCAGCAGTTTTGATCCAATAACTATTGCTACTGTAACGTTGAGCATCACTGTATAACTTGCCCAACCTGTAGAGAGCCAGTTTTTAAAAAAAAAAGTGAAGATCAAAATACAAAAGACGATGACAACATGTTTGTGGAATGCCTCTACATTGCCAAGTTTGGTGAAACTTAGTTGAATACAAGTTGTATATATGTATATAATTGAACATTAAGAGCTTTTATTGAAACAGAAAACGTTAGAAATACTCAGCAGGTCAGGTAGCATTTGTGAATAGAGAAACAGAGTTAACTTTCAGGCCTGTGACCTTTCAAAAGAAATGGGAAAAGTTGGAAATATATAGATTTTGAGGGAGCTGGTAAAGGGGGGGGGGGGGAGAGAGAGAGAGAGAGAGAGTTGTTGGGAGTGGAGATGACAAGGACAAGAGGAAGGTCTGTGATAGGGTATAAGACAGTAAGATTGAATGACTTAAGAGTTAGTCTTCTAGGACCGAAGGAGAGGTTATGGAGCAAACGATACAAAGAAAACAAAGATGTGCCTAGAGCAGGTGTGCTGCTGACTGAAAGCAAGAATAGGTGAAAAACAAAACAAGCAAAGATAACAAAAAGGGTGGGATGGACAGAGTAGACCCTCAAACACTCCTTACAAGTGAAGCAGAGATTTACGTGTACTTCTTTTAAACCAGTCTACTGTATTCGCCGCTCACAATGTGGTGACCTCTACACTGGGGAGACCAAATGCAGATTTCGTATTTGAGGAACACCTCCGTTTAGCCCACAAGCATGATCATGATTTCCAGTGGCCTATAATTTTAATTCTCCACCTTGCTCTCACGCTGAGATCTGTCCTTGGCCTGCTCCTCTGTTTCAGTGAAGGCCAATGCAAGCTTGAGGGACAGCACCTCATCTTTTGGTTAGGTACTATACAGCCTTCCGGACCACTGAGTTCAACAATTTCAGACCATAATCTCTGCCCTTCTTTCTGCTTTCTTTCTTTGGTTTTTCTCTTATTTTTGCTTTCAGTCAGCAGCACACCTGCTCTAGGCATGACTTTGGTTTCTTTGTTTCTTTTCTTGTTCCATCATTATTTCCTTTGGCACTGGAAGACTGAATGTAAGAAGAGTTAATCTCTCCTGTTTTTCACCCAAGCACAGACCTTCCTTTTGTTCTTGTCCCATCCACCCTTTCTCAAAACCTATTACATTTCTAACTTTTCCTAGTTCTGATGAAAGGCCACAGACCTGAAATGTTTACTCTGTTTCTCTCTCTCCAAAGAAGCTGCTTGACCTGCTGAGTATTTATAGCATTTTTCCCCTCCCAGATTTCCAACATCCGCAGTATTCAGCTTTTCAACTAAGGGCTTTTTAATAAATCGTTCATGGGATATGGGCATTTATTGCCCTTCTCTAATTGTCCTTAGGAAGGGGGTGGTGAGCTGCCTTCTTGAACCGCTACAGTCCATGTGGTGTAGGTACACCCACAGTGCTGTTAGAGAGGGAGTTCCAAAGTTTTGACCCAGCGACAGTGAAGGAACGGTGATATATTGCCAAGTCAGGATAGTGAGTGGCTTGGAGGGGAACTTCCAGGTGTTCCCATGTGTCTGCTGCCCTTGTCCTTTTAGGTGGTAGTGGTCAGGGGTTTGGAAGGTGCTAAGGAGCCTTGGTGAATTCCTGCAGTGCATCTTGTAGATGGTACACACTGTTGCAATGCGTTGGTGGTGGATGGAGTGAATGTTTGTGATTGTGGTGCCAAATCAAGCAGGATGCTTTATATTGGACAATGTCAAGCTTCGAGTGTTGCGGGAACTGCACTCATCCAGACAAGTGGGGAACATTCCATCACACTCCTGACTCCCGTAGACAGTGAACAGGCTTTGGGGAGTCAGGTGGTGAATTACTCATCACAGGATTCCTAGTCTCACTATATACAGGGCCAGTCCAGTTCAGTTTCTGGTCAATGGTGAGCCCCAAGATGCTGATAGTGGGGGATTCAGTGACGGTAATACCATTGAACATCAAGGGGCAATGGTTAGATTCTCTCTTGTTGGAGATGGCCATTGCCTGGCAGTTGTGTGGCGCGAATGTTACTTGCCACCCCAAGCCTGGATATTGTCCAGGTCTCGCTGCATTTGGACATGGACTGCTTCAGCATCCAAGGAGTCGTAAATGGTGAACATTGTGCAATCATCAGCAGTGAACATCCCCACTTGACCTGACAGCGGAAGGTAATTGATGAAGCAGCTGAAGATGGTTGGGCTGAGGACACTATCCCGAGGAACTTCTGCAGTGATGTCCTGGAGCTGAGATATCTGACCTCTAACAACCACAACTATCTTCCTTTGTGCTAGGTATGACTCCAACCAGTGGAGAGTTATCCCCGATTCCCAATGTCTCCAGTTTTGCTAGGGCTCCTTGATGCCACACACTGTCAAATGTGGCCTTGATGTCAAGGGCAGTCAGTCTCACCTTTAGTATGGATAACATAATTTAACACACCACTTAATCTCATTGGCTGGATCATTTTGCCCTTAAATCAGCTTTGTGCCAAATTGTCAATGGGTATGCTCAGAGACACAGGATGTAACATGAAGTCATGTACTCAAAGTACCAGCAGAAACATGAAATCTCAATATGTAACACATACACACGCATACAAATCTTACAACCGTTTGGGGGCTGGAGTAGGTGGTGGGGAGTTATTTTTGACAAGTACAAAAAAAAGCTTCCAGAAAAATAGACAGGCATGAATCAACATCTCAGAAAAAAAGTCAATGAACATTTTGTCTCGGGCCCCTTTCTCTAAACTATCATCTTTCTATATAGTAATATATTTTTCAGCAATTCTGTTTGAACACGATTTTCACCCCTTTAATTTTTCCGTGTTTACAGCTTTTTCTTGTTAAAGTTTACATGGTAAGTAGTTGCAGCGGCTGAACACATCTCTATATTGAGAAATTACAACAACCAGCAGTTTCTTTGATACCTTTGCCAGCTTAGACTCCTGGCATTACCCCACCTGCATAGTTACTTGAGTCCTACAGGAAGCAAATTAAGTGCAGCACCACTATTTATGCTTAGGATTTTTATGACCATATAAAACGTACAAGCATATATAAGCAGGATTGTAATTTTAAATGAAAATGTATAATGATCATTTTCTGGTGGGGAATGTGTGAGAAAGAGGGTAGATGGGAGTTGGGTACCGGGTGCTCACTTGCAGTCAAAATCCTATGCTTTTGAGGAAGCTTATCTTTTCAACTGTTCCCACCTCTGCCTCAGCAAGATAATGGAAGTAACGCCTTGACATTGCACTAAGTGCCCCACCAACTCAGAAACATAATTGCTGTTCATTGTTGCTTGATCAAAATTGCGAAACTAATTACTCAACACCCTTGTGGAACACCATAATAATAGCAGTTCAATGAAGCAGCTCAAATGAAACCTTCTCGGGAAGAACCATTAATGCAGCAATAACTAGCCTCATCTTCAGAAAATACAACTCTTTCTATTTAAGACTGGTTGAAATAGCGATCAATGAATAGCCAGTTTAACTTTCCAGCCCCAGATGGAGTTATAATGTTGTGGCAATCAATCCACATGAATTTGCAAAGTGATACCTTGGTACTCGTGCAGCATGTATTGGGAGTTGAAATCTATTTTGCAAACCATTTTCCAGATTTGCATACATCAGTATGAAGATTATACCTTTCATACTGATGGTAAAAGTAGTCAACTAACATATACTGTCAATAAGTTTTTTCTTCATAAGTATACATTAAATGCATCAAGTCTGAACCAAATCAATTTTTAAAAAGTTTACAGAATAGGAAATGCAGTTCAATATTCCTCCAAATTTTCTACAAGGAAAGTAACATAGGAAAAATAAGATTAAATGAAAATATAAAAGGTCAGTTACAGTTCAAGTTCAGCCATGGAATAAATACCTGCATAAGGATTGGTTCTATTATTTCAGACTCCTGGTATGCAGCAATAATTAATATATTAACCTTCCTTAAAAATAATACTTTTCCTATTAAAAAGTGTTGCTATGATATTTGCATGTTTCATAAACAAGTACTCACCCAAACCAGAGCTGATACTTTCAGCTTGTTTTTGCTCAAATGGTCTTGTGTCTATGTGCTTAACTCTTAATCTAAAACAAAAACCAAACGTTATATTGTGCAGTTGCATGAAGTTAACAGTTTTGTAAAATAGTAATATAGGAATAGGAGGCCATTCAACCCCTCATGTCTGTTCCACTATTCCATTAGATCTTGGCTGACCTGTGGCCTAGCTCTATATATATAGTGGTGAAAGCATATATAAAAATGTTAATCATTTGCCAATGTTGTCACTAGGATTTCATTGAAGAGTAATGGTGGGCATATGAAATTTCAATCTGCATGTCCACCTGAAATGTGAAAAAAACACCCAGTTATAGATCTCAACCTTCAAAAGTTGCATTGCATTTGGAGAGGGCAGTACAGTTCGCTCAACAATGTTAGCGATAGTGGAATAAGTTGAGGTAATGAATCATGAAGAATACACAAAATTAACTGTCTTACATGAAAATTTGCCTTTTTAATACATAATTGCACTAAATTAGTCTGGTTGCAATCCCAACTAGTTTACAAATTTCAAAGTTATGTATTCAGAAATCAAGTGGGCATCTTGTCACCATAGACATATTGCTTATTGGTGGTCATGCACATTGAAGGAGCATGCAGAGATATTCAATAAAATCATATTGTGAATGACCAATAAATTACATAATCCTACTTTGTAACTACCTATCCCTCCAGTGAATTGAGCACCTGCGAGATGAAAGTTGACATATTCGTTCAGTTTCCTGTGCTATTCGTGATATAACTGAATTATATTACATGATATATGTTATAACATTGAATAAAAAGTGCCAACAAATTCATTCCCTATCCGTTTTTCATACAACTTCCTAAGGAAATCTGATTCTTGGACAATTTTTGCATAACAATCCTTTGCATGTCAGGCCAGGACAGCATTGGCTGAGAAGTGAGGGGTCTTTAGAACATTGCAACAGAAATTAATTGCCCAGATCTTTTCAAAGTTTGCAATGGCAAGTTGAAATTTAATTTGCTTCATCATTGCTGCAATACTTACTGTTTATCTAAACATATTAGCTGGACATCTAAACAATCCGAAATGGTCTCAGATGTCTTACTGGGAGAAATGCCAGACTCCGACAGTACCTTTTTAAAAAAAAAGGAAAGAAAGTTACAATGTGCATGCGATTTTAAGTGGATATGATGCAACCTACACACAAGCTGCATTTACACAATTACTTTAGTTCCAAGTGGGAAAAGCTTCCTCTTTTCTTTTACAGTATAGTCAGCAGGGATTTTGTCAAGTCTAACTGTAAACATGAAGTTTTTATATCAATTTGATTTTTGACAAATATTCAGTAGTACAATTGTAGAATTATGCCCTTGTACTGTTTCTGGAGAGTGCATTTGGTCGCTTGCGGTAGTAGGTGTCATGTGAAATCGCCCATTAATGTGATTACATCAGAAACATCGGTAACTGTACCTAGTGACAGCAGAAATCAGATATCCTTATCTGGTCCGGCCTACGTGTGACTTCAGGTCCATAGCAATATGGTTGACACTTAAATGCCCTCTGAAATGGCCTTGCAAGCCACTCAGTTGCATCAAACTGCTAAAAGGAATTAAACAGGATGGACCAGCTGCATCGATCTCGGCACCGGAAACGACAGTGGCATACCTAATCCTGTTTACCCTGCAAAGTCCTCCTTACTACCTCGGGGGCGGGTAGGGGGGGGGTTGGTGCCAAAATTGGGACAGCTGTCTCACGGGCTAGTCAAGCAACAGCCTGACAGTCATACTCATGGAATCATACCTTAGACAATATTCCAGGCATCACCATCACTAGCCCTGAATATGTCCTGTCCCATCTACAGCACAGACCCACCAAAGGGGGTGGCACAGTGGTATACAGTCAGAAGGCAGCTGGGCCCTGGGAGTCCTCAACATTGTCTCCAGATCCCACGAAGTCTCATGGCATCAGATCAAACATGGGCAAGGAAACCTCCTGCTGGCCCAGGCATCCATCCACCCCACCACCCCTCAGCTGCTGAATCCATATTGAACACCACATGGAGAAAGCACTGAGGGTGGAAAGGGCACAGAATGCATTCTGGTGTGGGGGACTTCAAATGTCCATCACCAAGAGTGGCTCAGTAACACCACTACTGGCCAAGCTGGCTGAGTCCTAAAGGACAAAGCTGGTGGACTGGGTCTGCAGCAGGTAGTGAGGTAATCAACAAGAGGAAAGAACCTACTTGACCCCGTCCTCACCAATTTACCTGTCGTAAATGCATCTGTCCATGACAGTATTTGCAGGAGTGACCACTGCACAGTCCACAGTGACGATGAAGTCCCATTTTCATGTTGAGGATACCCTCCATCGTGTTGTGGGGTACCACCACCGTGCTAAATGGGATAGATTTCAAACAGATCTAGCTGCTCAAAACTGGGCATTCATGAGGCACTGTGGGCCATCAACAGCAGCAGAACTGTATACAACCACAATCTGTAACCTCATGGCCCAGCATAGTCCCCCACTCTACCATTACCACCAAGCCAGGGATCAACCGTGGTTCAAAGAAGAGTGCAGGAGGGCACGTCAGGAGCAGCACCAGGCATACCTAAAAATGAGGTGCAAACCTCATGAAGCTATAACACAGGACTACTTGCATGCCAAACAGCGTAACAAGCATGCAATAGACCGTGCCAAGGTGATTCCACAACCAACCAATCAGATCTAAGCTCTGCAGTCCTGCTACATCCAGTTGTGAATGTTGGTGGGCAATTGAACAACTAACTGGAGGAGGTGGCACCACAAATATCCCCATCCTCTATGATGGGGGAGCCCAGCACATCAGTGTCAAAGACAAAGCTGAAGCATTGGCAAGCATTTCAGCCAGAAATGTCTAGTGGATAATCCATCATGGTCTCCTCTGGAGGTCTTGAGCATCACAGATGCCAGTCTTCAGTCAATTCGATATCAAGAAATGGCTGAAGGCAATGGGTACTGTGAAGGCTATGGGTCCTGACAACATTCCAGCAAGAAGACTTGTGCTTCAGAAGTAGCTGTGCCCCTAGCCAAGCTGCTCCAGTACAGCTACAACACTGGTATCTAATCAATGTAGTCAAAAATTGCCCAGGTATGTCCTGTACACAAAAAAAAGAGGACAAATCCAACCCAGCAAATTACTGCCCCATTAATAAAATGATGGGCGGGGTCATCAACAGCACTCTCAAGCGGCAGTTAGTTAGAAATAACTTGCTTACTAATGCTCAGTTCTGTTCCACCAGGGTCACTCAGCTCGAGGCCTCATTGCAGCCTTGGCCCAAAAATGGACAAAAGAGCTGAACCCAAGAGGCGAGCTAAAGGTAGCTTCCCTTGATATCAAGGCCGCATTTGACTGATTGTGGTATCAAGGAGCTCTAGAAAAACTGAGGTCAATGGGAATTGGGGGAAACTCTCCACTGGCTGGAGTTATACCTAGTGCAAAGGACGATGATTGTAGCTGATGGAGGTCAATCATCTCAGCTCCTGGACATTGCTGCAGGAGTTCAAGGTTGTGTCCAAGGCGCAACCATCTTCAGCTGCTTCGTCATTGATGATCCCTCCATCAAAAGGTCAGAAGTGGGGATGTTCGCCGATGATTACACAATGTTCAGCACCATTCATGACTCCTCAAATACGGAAACAGTTCGTGTCCATGTGCAGCAGGACTTGGACAATATTCAGGCTTGGACTGATGGGTGGCAAGTAACATTTACGCCACATAAGTACCAGCCAATGACCTTCTCCAACAAGAGAGAATCCAGCCGTCTCCCCTTGACATTCAATGGCATTACCATCGCTAAATGCCTCACTATCAACATCCTGGGGTTACCACTGACCAGAAACTGAACTACCATATAAATACTGTGGCTATGAGAGCAGGCCAGAGGCTGGGAATTCTGTGGAGAGTAACTCACTTCTTGACTCCCCAAAGCCCATCCACCATCTACAAGGCACAAGTCAGGAGTGTGATGGAATACTCTCTGCTTGCCTGGATGAGTGCAGCTCCAATAACACTCAAAGCTGGACACCAACCAGGACAAAGCACCCATCCACCACTTTCAAAATTCACTTCCTTCACCACCAACGCACAATGGCAGCAGTGTGTACCATATACAAGATGCATTGCAGCACCTCACCAAGGTACCTTCGACAGCACCTCCCAAACTCTCCACTTCTATCACCAAGAACGACAAGGGCAGCAGGCACATTGGAACACCACCTTCTGCAAGTTCCCCTGCAGGTCACATACCATGCTGGTTTGGAACTGTATCGCCTTTCCTTCACCACTGGGTCAAAATCCTGGAAAGCTCTTCCTAACAGCACTGTGGGTGTATCTACACCACATGGACTGCAACGGTTGAAGAAGGTGGCTCACCACCACCTTCTCTAGGGCAATTAGGGACAGGTAATAAATGCTAGCCTAGTCAGTGACACCTACATCCCATGAAAGGATATTAAAAAAAATCTGCAAGGACTTCCCACAATCCTCAGGCTTTCATTACTTACTAATGCCTGACGTATCTGGTCTTTGCAACTTTGGTAGCATTGTAAGGAAAGGGTTAATCACAGTCCTGAAATCTGCTATCATACTGCTGTTGAATTCTCTCTATATTGTAGAAATATAAACCTTTAGTGTTTGCTAGTTAAGCAGAGACATTTAAGTCAATTTATTGTACCACTAGGCTACTGAGCCAGGGCTGACTTTAAAGTTTAGCTACTTCAGTAAATGCAATTAGAAGGCATATTAGTGCAAAACATTTTAATTAGTTGATAAAAAGTTCAGGAAACAATAGCTAGTTCCGCATAGGAAAAAATCCAAGTACATGGCCTCCTTTTTAATTGAGATTTATGTAGAAACAGAAAACAAGTACAGAATGGCACTGAATCAAAGACTGACCAACAGTTAAAGCTCCACTTGATCGAATATGTAACAAGAATGAAACAATCAATGAGATAACTACAGGAGCTACACTCATCTATGAAAAAAGAATATTTAAGGAAAAGTTAAGTTTATTTTTTAGTTCATAGGCCAGAGGCATCACTGGCAATTTATTGCCCATCTATAATTGCCCATCCATAATTGCCCTTGAGAAGGTGGTGGTGAGCAGCCCTCTTGAACATCTGTAGTTTGTGATGAAAGTACACTCTTAGTGCTGCAAGAACATGAGTTCCAATATTTTGACCCAGGACAGTGAAAGGTTAGCAATATATTGTCAAGTCAGGACATGTGACTTGGAGGGAAATTTGCACGTGGTGTTCCCATGCGCCTTATGCTTTGTTCTTCTAGGTGTTAGAGACTGTGGGCTGAATTTTTTGCCTGTCGGGTGGGCGGGCCCGACCCAATCTCCGGCGGGCGGGGAGCTGATCCCCGTCGGAGAAGCAGGCCCCGCCATTTGCCCAGCGTGACGCCTGCCAGGAAGCGCTACGCGCTTCCTGTGCGGGGGGGGGGGGGATTCCCCAAATGCGAGTGCGCTCTTTTGCGCATATCTCCCTGAGGCTAAGTGCTGCCTCAGGGGGATCGCTGAAAGTTCTTCAAAGTCTACAAATAGCAAAATAAAAAAATCATTAACATGTCCCCCTCATGTGACAATGTCACGAGATGGGACATGTTAATAAATTGCACAAAAACTTTAATAAACTTCTTAAAAACCGGCATGAAACCTCATCCCGCCGGTGGATGAGGTTTCATGTTTTTTCAGAAGTCCACCGGGGCTCCTGGCCTGTCCGTCAACCTTAAGGTTGGACGGGCAGGTCCTTTAATTGTTTTAATTATCCAGTCAATGGCCTCAATTGGCCATTGACAGGTTGGCAGGAGGACAGCTGATCGCGCTGTGCCCCCGCCTTCCTGAATATTTAAAATGGGCAGGATGACACTGCGGGTTCCCCACGACGTCATCCCGCGTCATTTTTGCATCGGCGAGCAGGCCTTGCCCCCTTCTCGCCGACAGAAAAATTCAGCCCTGTGTGTTTGGAAAGTGTTATTGAAGCAAGTATTCACCTGGGATAGGTCAACTGAATTTTCCTTGTATGGAGCTGTATTTTAACTTTTGTAATTATCTAATGCAGAATTATGTGCATTGCCATGTGGAAAGAGCAAGAAAAATATATAAAAATTGGGATTTGTACTGCGTATTTGGATACCGAACTCAGAACTGTCACATTTTAATCCCCTCAACCAACCATCATTAGGTCTGGTTGAAAGTAAGTTCAAGTGCATTTTCAAATACTATTACATGTGCAGCATACTTAATAAACTTGTAATTATTCAATGTACAAGAACCTTAGTAATTTGAGTGTAAATTATAAATAAGAACCCCTGCTCCAGATGTATCCTTGGCTATTTCCTGTGGTTTCCCAACTCAAACATGCAACTAAAATGATCACGCCAGCCACATCACACCGAGCCCAGACTATTGATTTGTCAAGTAAATATTAACGGTGTCATCAACTGAACCCATTTGCACAAACATGAAAGAAAAATGTAATTATTGTTGTATGTTCAGTGGGTTTCATGAAGAGGTTCTGAGTCCTGTATGGTTGAACATTAAGTGCTTATTGATAATACAAAATTATATACATATATACTGGGTATAGCCCAAGCAATGAGCTAACTCCATGCTTGCTTCTACACAGGTCTCTGCCCAGTCCACAACTGACTCTAGTCTCAGGTCATGTGTCTCTTTACATCATACTTTGAGCAGTACTGTTTCCCAGTCCCACATTAACCCTTGCTTTGCCTGATACCCTTATGCTACACCTCCCCCACCCCCACCCCCAAGTCTTTACTCAATGCATTTTCATTACAATCATGCTACCCCTTCTCCCCCTGTCAAGTCTCTGACTTTATAAATTCATATGGTCTGGAGAATTGACAATTCTGTCAGATCTCATTCTGGTCACATTCAGAGGAGTGGTAGGCTCTGTTAATTTGGGTAACCTTTTGTTGATTTGGATTTTGAGTTGTAGCCTGTGTTTCTTGCACTTGGTTGTCTTTTTCCAATTTGCCCAAGTGTATACCAGGAGGTTTGCCTCTTGGGATGAGGCGGCTCCTCCTTTTGATCGTACCTTCCGGTGTATGGATGAAGTATGACCTTGGCTGGTCATCGTCTCTCCAGACAATGAGGCCTGCTCTTTCAAGGTCCCTGATCCACACTGTGTCCCCTTTTGTTTAACTTAGAAGGCACCACGCTAGAAACCTGCCATTGTAGGCCGATGCCTGAAACTGCCTGTAGGACTGTTCAGTCCTGAAATGTTTCAGTAGTCCTTGACTGCCAACCCTGAGATTAATTTCTTTGGCTGCATTGGGAGCTGGGTGTGGAGTTCTCTTCCCATCAGGAGCTCTGATGGGGGTCTGCTGTGATGCCTTTGCTATTGACAATGTGTCCTAAGAGCTGAATAGAGGTCTTGGAGAACTTGCATTTCTAATTTAGTGTCAATCTTGCTTCCTACAAACATTCTAAGACAGCCGTGATCCTCTTGTGTTCCAATACATTTGTGCCATTGATCAAAACATCATCCAGATGACACCCTCCAGGCCTTGCAAAATGGCCGATATGGTGCGTTGAAAAATCTCGGCTGACAAGGTGATGCCGAATGGTGTTTGAAGCAGAATCTGCCAAAAGGGCTGAGAAACGTACTCAGCAATTTGGATTTCTTGTCTCGTGGAAGTTACTAGAAGCCGCTGTTAGCATCGAACTTTGAAAACACTGGTTTTAGAGAGTTTGGTCAGGCTGTCGTCCACTGAGGACATTGAGTGGATTTCTCTTGTTGAGTTCTGTCAAGTTGACACAAATATGGACGGACCCGCTTGGCTTCAGAACTGAGACCACCTCGGATCACTATTTGGTGGCTAAGTGACAGGGAAGATGACCCCCATTTTGGTCATCTCATCCAGTTGTTACTGCATTTGCTTGAGCAGGTGCAGTATTCTCCGTGGTGTGAACAGACACACATGGGCTTTGCATCCTCCTTTAATGTAACACTATCTGGCTCCCAGTCGCCCCAATCCAGGGAAAAGTTTGGGAAACACTTTTTAAAACGTAGAACCAGACCCTTGATGGTTGACCTTGTAAATTTTCTGAAGGAGGTTGAGGTCGACACGGGCTTTTCTGCTTCAAAGGGAAAATTCTTGACTGTGGATTACAAATAATGTTTCCCGTATTTGTTTATCTTTGTTTTGGAGTGTCGCCTACAATTTACCTTTAACTGGGAGGTTGATGCCACCTGCCCCATATAGCTGTGTTGTGGGTGG
Source organism: Cetorhinus maximus (assembly GCF_964194155.1). Classification (NCBI taxonomy): domain Eukaryota; kingdom Metazoa; phylum Chordata; class Chondrichthyes; order Lamniformes; family Cetorhinidae; genus Cetorhinus; species Cetorhinus maximus. Next base: position 111,085,835 of record NC_135891.1, read on the forward strand.
CATTAGGCATTGTGTCACCAGCCATGGTTCCTTGTCCGAGAGGACTGTAACCACTGGCTTCCATGCCCAATTTGAAGTTGATGAAGTGACCATTTACTGAGGAAATGTTCACATTCCAAAAAGAGAATCAAGGATCCTCATCTCACCCAAGCAGCATGATTGGGCCTCTTCCTGTTGTGGTACCTCAATCTCATGGATTTTCTTGGGATCCTCCACCTGTCTGGGTGTCTTAGCTTTGCATAACTTTCGAAGTGTCCCAGGTGGTTGCAGTTGAAACACTGCACTGAGATTTCTGGACATTGCTCTCACCTGAGAGTTCATTTGACTCCACAGCGCTGACATGGTCGCCCACCTTCTTGTGGTCAGTTTGGGTATTGCCTTCCTTGGCCTGGAGTTTCTCTACCCCTTTGTTGCTTTACTAGCTGGACAGTTGAGTTGCTCTGTATCATAGCTTACTTTTGCTCCATAAAATAGATTGGTACTGTTGGCAGATTTCAGGCTATTTGGATGGTCTTTTCTAGAGTTAGATCTTCCTTGGCCTATAGTATGTCTGCAAGGGCATTGTTAGCCACTCAACAACAATTCTGCCCCTTATGAGTTTTGACTTAAGCTCACCATAGTCACAGCCTTCAGCCAATCTGTGCAATTCATTTATAAGAGAGTCAACTGGTTCTTTCAGCTGCTGGACACGTTTGTTGAATTTCGTTCTCTCTAAAATTTTGTTGCTTCTTAGATTAAAATATGTATACAATGATTTTAGAATTTCAGATTTATTTGAGGGATCATTTATTCCTTGCCTTGCAATATCATTGGCTATCTGACCTACTGAATAAAGTAGTGTATTCACTTGTTCAGCTTCTCTCTTTTTATCTAATCCTGAAGCTATCATGTATCTTAAGAATCTTTTCTGCCAAAGTCTCCAGTTTTGTGTTTGGCCTGGCCCTTGGATCAGTCCGAATTGACCTGGTAATGTTGATTTGTTGTCCATGGTTGCTTTAAAGTTCAGGTGAGCACAGCTTTACATGTTGTACAGGTTTTAAAGATGACGCCACAGTAACCGTCTTTCCAGGAAGTCTTCCTATGCTTGTCAAGTCTGGGCAGGCTCCCGCATTGATCACAGTCCTGACCTCTTTGGGGTTTAGTTTTTTTGCAGTGACTTGCTAAATCTTCCCTGCAATATTGGAGAATTTTCTGGCATTTTACATTCAATTCCTAGCTGTGGATGAGGTTTTTATATCTTCTGCTTTTTTTTCTTACACTGAGCTCAGCCACCATGCAGTATGGCGCCAATTCTGAACCCGGGCTGATCGTGGTGCTTTTGGAAACAGCTGCTCTGGCATTTTTACAGCACTGAAGCTTTTTAAACTTGTCCTGGCTTAGAAATGAATTTTGTGTTCACCCCAGCTAGGTCCTTTGATTCTGCACTCTGTGGGCATTCACAATGGACCTCTATGAGATCTTGTGGAGTCCTCAGCTGCACAGCGAAGTTTTTTCTTCTGCCTTTCTGCTTCCAATTCTGCAATGGAGCTTCTTTCAGGCGGTCTCCCTCTGCATCTTCACTTCAGGTGCTTTTGGTGAGGTCAGAATGCTGCTTTAATTTTCCAGCTTTCAAATTTCTGCTCAAGCATCTAAGGTTCTGGGTTTTTCCATTTGCTGCTGCCACCATCTTGTGTGTTTAGTAGGTTTCACAAAGAGGTTCTGGGTCTTGTAAGGTTGAACATTAGGCATGTATTGATAACACATAGCTTGGGCTATACCCTGTATAGTTATGAGCTAACTCCACGCTTGCTTCTACACAGGCATCCATCCAGTCCACAAACTGACTCTAGTCTCAGGTCCTGTGTCTCTTTACATCACACTGAGTGGTACTGTTTCCCAGTCCCACATTAACCCTTGCTATGCCAGATACCTTTTCAATTATAACTTCTATCATGTGCAGAAATAGAATTTAATACACTTCTAATTTTTCTGAAAGTGTTCATTAAAACCAAAGTACATTCTACTAATCTGGCACATTAATATAAAGTAAATTCTTCAGTCATGTCATTTAAACTTCAAAATAAGAAATTAGAAGCAGCCTGCAACAAGAAACTTGGTGTAGTGCTTGCAATTAAGGCATTGTTCCACTGAGATGAAAAAGAAAAACAGCTTCGGGAAGTACTCTTTCCAAGATCTCACATCTGTGGAATTTCACACACAAAGACGGAAGCTGCCCATTTGTACCATTTAGGATTACCTGTACACGACAGTGCAAGAGAAACACTTTTCTCAGCACAGCAGTGAATCAGGCACATTGTGTTTGTGCCAGCATTTTGAAAGAGCTATCCATTTAGTCCCACTCCTTTGTGCTTTCTCCATAACCCAACCTTATTCCTTTCCAATTCCCTTCTGAAAGTTACTATTGAATCTGCTTACACCACTCTTATTAAAATAAAATTCCTCATGTACCCTCTGGTTCTTTTCCAATTACCACTAAGTACTCTGGTTAGCAACCCTCCAGTCTCTGAATCATCATAGACTGGATGTACCCCGCAAGATGTGCTACCGGACCCCTCAGAAGTCTGTCAGTCTTCGTTTCCATACCACCTGGGTCAGGTCCTTTCTCAGCTGACTGAAATTAGCCCTCTTCCATTTGAGTGCCTTCACCTTTGATTTCTCAGCATCCTTTTCTGTAACTATGCTAAACTTAATGATAGCAATATAAAAGCAAAATACTGCAAATTCTGGAAATCTGAAAAAGCAGGATGTATTGAAAATACTCAGGTCAAGCAGGACTGGTGCAGAGAGAAACAGAGTTGCTCTTTTCAGGTTAGCGACCTTTCATCCGAACACAACGTTAGAACAAAAGGTCATCAACCTGAAATGGTAATTCTGTTTCTCTCTCCATTAATGATAGCGATCTTGTTTTCCAAATGCTGTCCCCACTGAAACCTGATCCATTTCATTCCCCAGTAGATCCAAAATTGCTTCTTTTGCAGTTCTCTACCATTTGATCCCCCCTCTGTTCAGAAGACTCTATTACAAATCCTCCCAATCCTCCATAGACCTTGTACCTCCTCTCTGTTTTATCGTGGTTCTCGTCCCCCTACCAAATTAGCTCCAAGTTCTATTAACATTTATTATTTTTCTTTTCCTCACCTATTGACCTGCTGAACACTTGCTGAGGCCTAGTTTCATAGGCCCAGCCAGCAAAGCCCAAATCCAGTAAAATGAATTTAAAAAAGGCACCTTTACCCAAATGGACGTTCACCATATGAAAGTTTAGATGTTGGTAGGCTCTGCAATTATAGAAGGCATTACAGCTAAGCTTAACCCCGTCATCACAAAAGCCCACACACACCCTTTATCAGCACAGCTCACTTAACAACATTCAGGACCAGGGCTGGAGAGTTTTAGATATGAGGCGAGATTGAATAGACTAGGGTTATTTTCCCTGGAGCAGAGGAGATTGAGGGGGGACATGATTGAGGTGTATAAAATTATGAGGGGCATTGATGGGGTATACATGAAGGAACTTTTTCCCTTGGTGGATGGATCAATAACCAGGGGGCATAGATTTAAGGTATGGGACAGCAGGTTTAGAGGGGATGTGAGGAAGAATTTTTTCACCCAGAGGGTGGTGGGAATCTGGAACTCACTGCCTGAAAGGGTGGTAGAGGCAGAAACCCTCATAACCTTTAAGAAGTATTTGGATGTGCACTTGCGATGCCATGGCCTAGTGCTGGAAAATGGGATAATAGTTAGGTACATGTTTGACCAGCGCAGACTCAATGGGCTGAAGGGCCTTTTTTTGTGCTGTAGACCTCTATGGCCAAACTCCCTGATAAGCAAGAATTTAATGCAGCGCATGCTCAAAATTGGGCACTGGCACACAAAATATTACAACAGGTGATAAAACAAACTTTTGGCAGTGAAAGTTGTTACTGAAGTAAAAATAAAATGGGATACAATATAAAATGGGCTTTTAAAAATATTTACTAATTACTATCATATTTACTATTAAATATTTACTAGTGGTTTTCAGTTTTGTCCAATGCAACACGCCCTCATTACAGGAATAATACCTGCCAAGAATAGTTTTATGCAACTTCTACAAAAACTCAGTGTAGAATGAGAGGAAAAAAAAATCTCAAAACAGGGCTAATTAAAAAGAAAGTGCAAATAGCAGATGCATTATAATGTGAAAGAAATTACAATTTTTTGCACAAGTGCAAAACAATCAGAGGATTAACTCAAAAGGAACATATTAATGCTTTCAAGTGCAGTAATCTGAATATGCGACCACATCATCATAAAATGTTAGTTCTACTATCTGACATTCTCTTTACTAATTTTGGTTCCTCTGGAATCTCAGGAATTTTTTTTGCCTCCAGAAACTAAAGGGCAAAGAATAGCAAAACAACTACTGTTGGCAGCACTTGACATTGTGTCTGTTATTTTACCTTGGTTGCAGCCAGACTGAATTCTTAGCCCTGTTGCAGGCCAGCAACACAATATCCAAATTACTAGCTTGTACTGGTCTCCTTTCCCCTCACCTGCAACTTGATAATCAGAAAAAAATCTACAGCAAGAATGGTGAAATTGTCACCATGACTTTTTTAGTAATTGCACGTGCAGAAACCGTGCATGTTCAGCTGCTCTAAAGTTGCATTTGCAATCTATGTTGCCAAATATCTCTCAAAGCATAAGCAAGGTGAATGCTATCAAAGGAACAAGATCATATTGCATTATGAAAGTTGCTTTGAACCTTTCTTGCCATTGGAATTTCAGTTCCATTTGCTGCTTTACTTGACAAAAACTCTAAATGGCATTTCCACAAACCTATGCGTTTAATGTGTGCACGATACATCATGTTCTGAGGATTCTGCAGCAATAAGGCAGGTTACTGTGGAAAATACTATACTGGCACTCAATTCACTCATCTGAAAAGGTGCTTTAACACTGATGCTAGGTTGCCAGGAGAACAGTTCTCAAACAGAGGTCCATTATCTACAAATGCTCCTCTTAGCCTCCCCTCCCCCCCCAATACTATCTGGCTATAGGATCTCGATTCTGACGACTTGAAATTCATTTCTTTTATTTCAGTTGTTGAAAGTGGTATCCTTGCTACCAATGGAAAAAATGCCTCAAAAAGCCTTTTGCTGAGGGAATGCTTTCACATACCCAATGACCCCAATATTTGCAGAGAGGGCAGGAAGCACAATAGAAAACTGGTGAGGCCAGTCATGCTGAATATAATGGCAGGACTTCGTTTTTTTCTTCTGTTTCTTACCCAGCCCCTGGCTAAAGGTTGCAGTAAGGAACATTCGTACAGTCCTGGCAACCATGATTATAAGTCGGATTGGGGATGGTGGCGGGGGGATGGTGGTGCATGAAGGAGGCCACTGATAGCAACATGAGAGGTCACAATCGGCAGGAAGGAAGCAAAAACTTCCTTGAGCGGCTGGAGAAATTGCTTCCTTTGCCTAACACGTTAAAATCACACGCTTCTGGAACTGGCAGCACCTGTCTCCCTTTTGCTGCTGGATTTCCTGAGCCCTGGGAAAGCTGACTGGCAGCAGTTTAATTTAAATCAAACTTTTAATTGTCTGTGGAAGCATGGTTTAAATACACTATGCAGTATCCCAACTCTTCAAGGGACACACTTGCACACATTGTTACCCACTGCCATAAAAACGGCAATGGTACTAAAGGTTGGGGATATATCCTTCATTTTAAATAAAAAGCTTAAACCGCTCCCCCAAACTTGTGGTGAAGGTCTTTGGAATGCATTGTTCATTTCATTTACAGTGAAAATAGAAAATCTCAAGTATACTCAGTCAGGCTGTGCAAGGTGGGTATAGTGTGTGCCAATTTCACTGGAAGCAAGTTCCTCATGTAATAATGAAGTAATGGGAAGCATCCAGTAAAAACCAGGCATCTTAAAATGCACTAGTGCAGATATCACATGGCTATTACATGGGAAGGTTAAGAGGAGGAAGGAAGAAGGCAAAGTCAACATGGTTTTGGGAAAGCGTGTTTGACTAATTTACTAGAATTCTTTGAGGAAGAAACTAGCAATGTGGATAAAGGGGAACCTGCAGATGTGGTGTACTTAGATTTCCAGAAGGCATTTAACAAGGTGCCACATCAAAAGGTTACTTCACAAAGAAAGAGCTCATGGTATAGTGGGTAACATATTAGCATGGATAGAGAATTGGTTCGCTAACAGGAAACAGAGTAGGCATAAATGGATCATTTTCAGGTTGGGAAGATGTAATGAGTGGAGTGCCACAGGGATCAGTGCTGGGGCCTCAACTACTTACAATGCATTTCAATGATTTGGATGAAGGGACCGAATGTTAAGGTGCTAAATTTGCTGATGACACAAAAGGTAGGTAGGGAACTAAGTTGTAAAGAAGACAATGTGTCTGCAAAGTCTGTTAAGTGAGCAAAGATTTGGCAGATGGAGTATAATGTGGGAAAATGTCCAATTTGGCAGGAAGAATAGAAAAGCAGCATATTATCTAAATGGACGACAATTGCAGAACTGAGGGATCTGAGTGTCCTGGTACATGAATCACAAAGATAGTATGCAGGTATAGCAAGTGATTAGGAAGGCAAATGGAATGTTATCTATTGGAGTTTAGAAGAATGAGAGGTGATCTTATTGAAATATAAGATCCTGAGGGAGCTTGACAGAGTGAATACTGAAATGATATTTTCCCAGTGAGGGAGAGATCAGAACTAGGGGATACGGTTTAAAAATAAGGGATCTCCTATTTAAGACAGAGGGTCGCAAGTCTGTGGAACACTCCTCCCCAGAGTGGCAGAGGCAGGGTCATTGAATATTTTTAAGGCAAAGGTAGATAAATTCTTGATTAACAAGGGAATCAAAAGGTATCAGGGGTAGGCAGGATAGTGGTGTTGAGGCTACTATCAGATCATCCACGATCTTATTGAATGGCTTGAGAAGCAGGCTTAAGGGACCGAAAGGCCTACTCCTGCTCCTAATTCCCATCTACACCAGAAAAAAATAAAAATGTTTTTAATTAGGTAGAAGAATAATACTTAAAGGCAAAGAACTTAAATTGAGAAAATTTTTCAGTATAGGCTAAAAACTTCTTAGTGTTCAAAACAAAAAACCAGCTGCCTGAGTTATATCAAAAATTTCTCCAATGGCTTTCTAGCTGCTCAGTACTGCAAAGCCATGAACTCTGGACCATTTTGTAACATAGAAAGAGTTACATTACAAAGGAAAGTAAGTCTTTGCATTAGTAGATTATTTCCTTCAAATAAATTAAGTGCGAGGTTAACTAATTGCACAAATGTTAAAAGCAACAATTACACATCCTGCAATATGAATCTTACCTTTCATGTATTTGTTAACTTCCACAGCAAGAATGTAATCCTTTAGCACCAGAATGTTAAAAATACAAAAAGAAAGTTTAAGGCAATGTTCTTTAAAAAAAAACCAGTAAGGATAAAAAGAAAAGCATCAAATGTTGGGAACTGAAATAAAAAAAAAACAATACAATGAAAGGCTTCCATAAAATAGTCGTTTTAGGTTTTCAGATGACAGGCTCAAATAGCGGTAGACTGCAGCCACTTAAGTTTCTTGGACAACATGGGACCCATAGGCCACAGCATAGTCATCATTATCTTGGGGAAATAAAGAAATCCTCCACAACATGGAGTCTAAGATAACCAAATTTGAGAGTTCAACTCAAAGTTTGAAAGGAACCATTCATTGTTTTGTTAGTCAACAGTTTGAAAGTTTAAAGTAGCAAGGGGCTAGTATTGCCATTGACAGTTGATTATTCACAAAATGCTGCTGGGTAAGTAGTTTTGTACATTAGAGAGCATAATCAAGGACCAAGAAAAAAGAATTACCTAATTAAAAATCAATTTTGAGCCAATCATTGAAATGTACAACAAATATAGGAAAGGACAGGAAGCTCTGTAATGAGAAATGGTTACTTGAGATTTTGCAAGTTAAGATACAGGAAGTCCTTACTATAACTTGCCCCGCTTAAAGTCATTTTGCTTTAATGTCTTTTATTCTTTAGGACCTTTTCCTATTTACGTCCCATTTGCGATTTTACATCATCTGCACTCAGGGCCTGCTGCCCTGTGCTGAATTCTGATGCTGGAGCCACAGCAGGTCACCAGGTGCCCAGGCTGTGTGAAGCGTGTGAGGCCCAGGATCCTGGGAGCAGGGGGGGACAAGGGGAGAGAGCGAGAGAGAGGAGGCAGGGGCAGGGAGAGCGAGAGAGAGAGAGGGGACAGGAAGAGCGAGAGAGAGAGGGGGCAGGGAGAGCGAGAGAGAGAGAGGGCAGGGAGAGGGGGAGAGAGAGAGAGAGAGGGAGGCAGGGAGAGAGAGAGAGAGAGAGGGAGGCAGGGAGAGAGAGAGAGAGAGAGAGAGAGGGGAGAGAGACAAAGAGAGAGTAAGAGTGGGAAAGGAAAGCAAGCATAAGTTGAGCTGTGTTTCAAGAGTGCTGTGGGTGAGACAGAAGCTGTGCTATCAGGGGTTGTTTGCGTGCTTTAGTGTTGTCTAATTTCACTGAATGTAATAGAAATATAAAATAGTGATTTATTTTATTTTGCAAGTTATTGCAGCTTGTACAGTAGAACGTTTCAACTTGTATATTGATTTTTCCAGGCAAGAAACGTCCAAAGGGACCTAACTCTAGCTTTAACTTTGATAGCTATGGGAACCCATGATTCATAAAGTTGTTTCACTTAAAGTTGTGATTTTCAGGAATGCAACCATAATTTTAATTGAGGTCTTACTACCCGAGATATGTTAACCCATGCATGTCACATACAGCTCTAGTTCCCAACTTCCCTTCCTGGCTCCATGCTAGCTGATACTTAACAACAGTTCTCTCTCCTCAGGTTCTGTTCTCCAATCCTTCAAATCTGCTGTCAACACACCTTAAAAAAAACAAAACCTTGACCTCTCGGTCGCTGTAAACCACCACACCATTTCCAATTCCCCTTTTCATCTCCTAAGTCCTTGAATGTGTTGGTTGTCACCTTCCAATTTCTTGCCCCTTTCTTCCAGAATTCCATGTTTGAATCCCTCCAATCAGGTTTCCACCCTACTACAGGGCCAAAACAGCTCTCATCAAAATCCCCAATGACATCCTGTATAGCTGTGACAAAAGGAAAACTATCCCTCCTCATCCTTCTCAACCTCTCTGTAGGCTATGACATGGTTGATCACACCATCCTCCTCCAATGCCTCACCACTGTCATCCAGCTGGGTGGGACTGCACTTCCCTGGTTGCATTATTGTCCACCTATTCATAGCTAAAGAGGTACCTACAGTGGCTTCTCTTCCCGCTCCTGCAGGCACTTCTGACGTTACCCAAGGATCTAGCTTGGCTCCCTTCTGTTTCTCATTCACATGCAGCCCCTCAGTGACATTATCCGAAAACACATCAGCTTTTACATGTACGGTTTCATCAGTTTTATGACACCTAGCTAACTCTACCACCTCCATGAATCACCTGACACAGCCCCTACACTTCAGCTCATCTGCTGCCAAAACCCTCACTCATATTTTTGTTACCTCTATACTTGATTATTCCAATGCGCTCCAAGCAAGCCTCCCAGGTTTTACCCTCTGTAAACTTGGAGGTCATCCAAAACTTTGGTACCTGTGTCCTAACTTGCACCAAATCCGGATCACCAATCAACCCTGTGCTCACTGACACACACTGGCTCCCAGATAAGCAATTCCTCAACCTATAAAATAATTTAAAAAAAATCCTTACACATCTCCATAATCTCCTCTAGCTCCACAATCTTTCAAGATACCTTCAATTCTGGTCTCTTGAGCATCCCCAACTTTAAATCACCATCATTGATGGTTGTGCCTTTAGCTGCCTAAATCCTAAGCTCAGCAATTTCCACCCCTAAACATCCTTGCCTCTCTACCTCACTTTCCTCCCTTAAGACACTCCTTAAAACCTACCATGTTGACCAAGCTTTTGGTCATCTGCCCTGATTTCTCCTTCTGTGGTTGAGGGTCATATTTTGTTTAATAATGCACCTGTCAAGTGCCTTGGGGCGTTTTATTATGTTAAAGGAGCTATGTAAGTGCAGGCTGTTGATTTTGAGGGAACCCTACGTACAAAATACAGAACTGGGGATGGGTTAAAAGTGAATCACTGCAAAGCCAAGTTTTTTCCCCAGAAGCCCTCAGGAGTACAAAACCTACTCAACTATATGCACAAGGCAAAACTTTTCAGTTATGCCCAAGCTTAAAAACACAGAAGCATATTCACTGTTTGGGCTAAACCAACAAGGGTCAACCCCCTAAATAATGACAAAGATATCTGCACCATTAAGTGCTCAGTCTTGGGTATAGCAACCTCAAAGTTAAATCATCCACCAGCATTATGCAACAAATCTAAAACAGGCAACAAAGCTGCACAAAAATCACTCCGCATTTGGCACTGAAGCATACTTTGTGCAGAACTGAAACCAAATAGATATATTTATACAGACTACTGCAGCTACCGGGACCAAAGATATGCAACATACAATTCCTACACATACAGGACAAACAAAAAAAATCTCAAACAGTATCTCATTAATAAAGATGGATGCAGTTACAGCTGATATTGAAATATACTATAAGTACCAAAAGAGTGAGAAGCACAAGAGTGCAAAAAAATGAAGGTACTTTAAGTTGAAGGCACAAAAGAGCAAGGGGAGAAGCAAAGGTACAATTTGACAATAACAGTTTGATCAGGGCAAATGATGGAATGTATAGCCAGATGAGGAGGCCTCAGTAAGAAGAAAGTAATTGCCGTCTGTAAACTCTTAGGATGAGGATGTTGACATGCAATAGGAGTATTACTTACAAGCTAATTCCTAATGTAAAGGATATTGTTGCGTGAATTTCTAATGCGTTTTTCCTTGGCTGGATTTTTAATAAACTGTAATCCATTAAGAGAATGGAAAGACTGCCAGCCAAATATATAACTTACATTCCACTCCCCCAAGTGGGATGAAAAGGAACAGATTCTCAAATCACCCTGGGGAGCGTGAAAGACCCCATCTCCTTTTACTTTTACACTGTTATTCTTCTAAAGTTTCTGGGATGAGACAAAAAATTGCAATTACGTGTTCTATAACACAATGACTACAGTAGACATGGTAATCAAGTTCCTCTAGAATATACAGTCAGGAAGGCTTTTTAATAACTGTTTAGAGCAGAGGTCAGAAGAATATATTCAAGGGCTGCAAGAGCCGGGTTTCTCTCAGAAGTACTGTGCATGGATATTGCAGAGAAATCATCCTGAGCAGAGAAATCTATTGCAAGCCAAGGTCATTTGGGGGATAAAACACGGAAATCTGCTCCGTATAGCTACACCCAGGAAGACAACTGTACAAAATGGCAGCAAAGTGGAATCACCATATCGAGACCGACCAAAGGACTGTTAACCACATATTCAATTTATTTTCTTAATGAACTCTTTAAAAAAAAACCTTCATCCATTCTCATATTCTATCATCTGTACATGCATGTGGGGGGTCCAGGGAATGGGAGACACGTATGAAAGAAAGTTACAATTTAACTAGTTTTTTTTAAAATTCAGGAAGTAGGATCAATAAACTCATCTCATCCTTTGATTTAAACTCAGAAATCTTGTCTGATTAATTCTCTATAATCTGAAAGTGTACATAGTGATACTCCTGCATTACTGGCAAAGCACATCCTTGCTAAATTCACAACAAAGCCCTGTGACAGCCAGACTTGGAATGGTAAATTAGGGGAATCAATTTTTACCCCCCTTTTCATGTGGTCATAACAATATTAAGTTTGACAGTGTAACCAAATCTACAGCAATATTTTTTGATAAGTTAATATATTTGCATTTTATAGCAGCAATTTGTATTGTAAGACAAACTAGATGGCAAAGAAGTTAATTTGAACTAGCAACCTTCTCAGCAGTTCTACTCCTAACAACTGCAACACACAAAGGGGGCTGCTGCTGGAGTAAACAAGAAATGTTTCTACCGAAGTGCTCGCATAACCATTGCTTCCTTGTTTGTACTCTGGTTAAAATAGCCATATGCAGAGATTTTCAAACTACTGAGGTAACGGCCTAAACAACTGTTCAGCGGATTTATCCATTGATTGCAGAGTCTGGTAACTGTGTGGCTCAGACTTACCCCTTCACAGCTGAAGTAGTAATACCAGGATCTTGGGCCTGGGTGTCAACCATGGCTCAGAGAGAGTATCAGCCTCAGAGTCAGAATGATGTAGTTGAAGTCCTACTCCAGAGACTTAAGCAAAATACAGGCTGACATTCCAGAGCCGTACTGAGTCTGTGTTCCACTGTCGGAGGTGCTGTTTTTTGGATATGACAACTTCTGCCCACTAAGGTGGGCTTAAGACCTAATTGTGCTATTCAAAAGTGCAGTGCAGTTCTCCTAGTTAATATATGCCCCTCAACCAACATCACAAAATCAGGTTCTTTGACATCTTGCTGTATGCAAATTGGCTGGTGCACTTTCTACATTACTACAGTATCTACACTTCAAAAAAGCATTTAATTGGATGTAAAATACTTTGGGACATCCGGAGGCTGTGAAACTTTCTATATAAATGTAAATTCTTCTACTTGAGCAAGTACAAACAGGACTGGTGTTAGGAGGGAAGAGGAGTGGAAATTGGCACTATCCTGGAAGTGGAGTTTGGACATTGGACATGAACAGGATCAGGTTGTCTAATGGCCAACTATGACCCACTGCTTTTGCATTGTATGAATTGGTGCTCAGAAAGAAGTCAGTATGTTCAAGAGGAAAAGGAAAAATAAAACCGTCAAGAGGGTAAAAGATTATGGGAGGAAATTTTGATCTGAGCCCATTTCCAGGCAAACACACAGTACCGTGAGACTTCTGCGGGCATGAACTGTGAGGCCTGAGAATCAATGAAAATTACATCATCTTAGTTGGCTGCAGAGGCAGTTCACCAGAACAGAGAGATCAGTGTCAGGCAACCTGCTTTATTGGCAGTGGGTCTCAGATAAACCCAGGGTTGGAGGGGGGGGGCGATTGGAGCATACTATGGGGCATTCCATCTTCTTTTGGTTCCACAGGAATGTTTTTTTCTTACAAAAATAAAATGAATTTACATTTTGTAGGCAGCCCCAGGACCTACTGCAGAGCCTAGAGTGGAGCAGGCCTGATTCCTGCTCTGCTCAGGAGTGACTAATATCTGAATGGGATTCTTCAACAGGTATTATGCACCAAATTTACATATTTAAGAGGCTTAGTGCCAATGTTAGGGTTGTAGGTTGATATAAAATGAAAGGGCCCACAAATTTACCTGTGGCACCATTACCTGAGCAGATTTTGCATAGGATGTTTCACTGTTAAAATGGAAGCAAAGCATTTCAGTTTATTTCTGGAAAAAAAACAGCACAACGCATATCAATTTCTACCCCATGGCTTCTACAATACCACAGCATTTAGGAAATGAATTGCAAGGCGATGGACTGGAGTGGCATGCCCAGTAATCTAAATTCTTGGCTATTGTGAAGTCTACAATGTTAAAATTTATTAAACCACGAAACAAAGAAACCTACATTCTGGGAAATGTGCACCCATGCAGAATTCTTCCCTAAACCTGGACTGTATATTTCCTGCAGGTTCAGTATTTACAACTGCACGTGCGCCCACTTTGAATTGATCAGTTACCAGCAAAGTGACATGCAAAAATTTAGTCACATGAGAAACTTCTTGATATATGCAAGTGTGTAAAGGAAACAATTATGAGAGCTAACCAAAGGGGAAAACATACTGGGAATTTATCAGGGTAACCCTCCCCTTTCATCCAATCTGCAGACTGGGGAGTGAGGTGGAAGAAGAAAAAATACAAAAGGTTTGAGAAAAGAACTATTAAAATGATTTTATGAGCTCATCTTCATTTTGGATAGAGGACAGACTCGTATCACTCAAATATCTAGATAGAATTAAATCTGTTCACCCAGTTCTGATGAAAGGTCATTGACCTGAAACAATAATTCTGTTTAACTCTTAACTCTTTAGCTGCTACCTGACCTGCTGAATGTTTCCAGCATTTTCTGTTTTTATTGAAGATTTCCAGCGTTCACAGTATTTTCCTTCAGAGTTAAATCTTATTGTTTAGTCAACTCCTATAGTAAAAAAGGAGAATAGGAGGAAGAATGGAGAAAGATGTCAAACAGAAAAGACTGTTTTCTTCAATTAATTTTAACCTTAATTCTTTTAGATCTTCAAATATGAACATGTGTAAAATGAAGCTGATTAGTAGCCTGATGACATGGTATCAGGTAAAGAAAATATATCCAAACTTATGGAAGAAAAAGACAAACGAACAAGTTAACTTACTTTTGCAGGCCACAGTCGACCTTGCCATTTGCAAAAGATGAATTCATCCAAGTCAGTCATTGCTTATGGGAGTGCATGCCCAGGTAGTAAAAAGTTTGTTCTATATTTATATACTGCAAAGAAAACAAAAATTCTTAATTTGATGGTTCTTCAGTAACAGGAAGCAAATAAAACTCTGGTTCATTGCCATCTAACAAAATTTATACTGGATGTATTTATATGTAAATTTAAGGATTACTGTAAATCTGAAGCACTGGCGTGAAGAATATTTTGAAAGCTTCCAACAGTGCTTGTAAGCAGTGAAATTTGACAGTAAAAATCTTTGCACCATTCTTTTCCAAATACAATATAGATTTGTAATCAACATTACATTAGAATGGATAATTAGAATCTCTTTAATCAATGGCAATGGCTTCCAGAGCAATTTCAACCAAACGAAAGGAATGGCAACTTAAAGTTTCACTTGCCATTGTTCTCCTCTATTCAAATTTTGGTTTGAAATCATAAGAACGCAACAAAAATAACTAAGTCTGAAGCAAAAAGATTAAAAATCCACAAATATGTTCATAAATCACACTGTTAATAGAATAACCTAGACCTATTATCTTCAATAGAAGCGACAGGCAACACATTCAATACAAGTGAAATGAATATTTAATTTCCCACTGAATTCAAATCAATCTATCTAAAACATAATACAGAGCAAGACAGTAGAAACAGTTCATGAAGAGCTCTCCAATAAAACAACAATCACAAACCAGCTACTTTAAAAAATGTTTTCAGCATGTCATTCAAAAAATTCCGTTGCAATAATGGAAAATTGGAAAATATGTATAACAAGGAATATAAATTGCTGAAAAAAAACTGCTGCACATAGAATGTATTATAAATTCACGTACAAACAATTTTGCCCTTACTTATCCCAATCTAACAGGTCTACTACACCTTGCAGATGAAATTGATGAATACTGTTTATTCCACAAATTGGGGTAAACACCTCAAGGGCAATAAATGAGGTTTTATGAATGTACAAATGTTAGTTAGAAATTTTTCTATTTTTGGTATTGATTGCAATTTTATTTGAGACACAAGGTTTTATGAACACAGTGATGCATCCATCCTGTGGTTAATGAAAATTGGAAGAAGGCGGGAAGACAAAATTCAATGCAGGGATCACTTTGAGGGAATTATGTTAAGAAGTTTTCCAATATTTAGGGCAGTCATGGGGGAAGACCACAGCTTGTGGAAAAAGTGATGAAGTGCAGGAGCAGAACTGTGATTGGAGATTTATTTGATAAGAGAGTAGAGTATCAATTCTACAATGGTAAACATGGTCCCAAATGGTGAGCTGTTTCCCAAATTGATAGA
Organism: Cetorhinus maximus; assembly: GCF_964194155.1. Classification (NCBI taxonomy): domain Eukaryota; kingdom Metazoa; phylum Chordata; class Chondrichthyes; order Lamniformes; family Cetorhinidae; genus Cetorhinus; species Cetorhinus maximus. The sequence continues at coordinate 111,101,576 of NC_135891.1, forward strand.
TTAAGGGAAATAGTATCATACAGCTCGGAAGAAGCCATTCAGCCTATCATGTCTGTACCAGCTCTTTGAAAGAGTTATCCCATTAGATCCCACTTCTCTACTGTTTTCCCATAACCCTGCAATTTCACATTATGTACATATCCAATTTTTGAGAGGTATAGTGAATCTGCTTCTACTACTCTATCAGATAGTGCATTTCAAATTCTCTGTTAAAAATAATCTAATTTGCCCAATGAATTTCTTTAACAAATACCTTAAATCTGTCTCCTTTGGTTACCAATCCTTTAAGTACACACAGTTTCTCCTTATTTACTAAATCAAAACCCTTCATAACAATGGAAGATTAACAGAAGTCATTGTTCAAGTTCTGCAAAGAGTGAGGGGATAGATTCTCTGAGACGTACAAACCCGAAGTATCATTGGCCTGTCATGTCTGTGCAGCTGTTTATAAGAGCTGCACAGCTAGTCCCACTAAGTGCTTTTCCTTGTAGCCCTGCAATTTTTTCTCTTCAGATAATTATCCAATTTTCTTTTGAAGGCCTCGATTGAATCTGCCCATACCATACTTTCAGGCAGTGCATTCCAGATCTGAACCACTCCTACGTAAAAAAGTTTTCCCTCACGTCGCCATTGCTTCTTTTGCCAATCACTAAATAAGTGCTCTCTGGTTCTCAATCCCTCTGCCAACTGGAACAATTTCTTGCTATCGACTCTGTCCAGACCTCTCATGACTTTTGATTACCTCAGTCAAATCTCTTCTTGACCTTTACTTTTCCAAGGAGAATAGCCTGAATTATACAAATATACATAGAAACATACGCAATAGGAGCAGAAGTAGGCCATTTGGCCCCTTGAGCCTGCTCCACAATAAGATCATGGCTGACCTGTTTGTGTTTCAAATTCCACATTCCTATCTAGCCCCAATAACCTTAGATTCCTTGGCCTAAGAATCTACCTCCGCCTTAATATCCAATCAAATCTGCCTCCACCACCTTCTGAGGCAGAGTGTTCCAAAGCCTCACAACCCTCAAAAAATTTCTCATCTCTGTCCTAAAAGGGAAACCCCTAATTTTAAAACAGTGCTCTCTTGTTCTGGACTCACCCACAACAGGAAATATCCTTCCCAAGTTCACCTTATCAATACCTTTCAGGATCTTATATACTTCAATCAAGTCATCCCTCACTCTTCTAAACTCCAGTTGAAACAAGCCCAGCCTGTCTAACCTTTCCCGAGACAACTCGCTCATTCCAGGTAATCTATCTCGTAAATCTCCTCTGAACTGCCTCCAATGCATTTACATCCTTCCTTAAATAAGGAGACCAAAACTGCACACACTTTTCGAGGTGTGGTCTCACCAATGCCCTGTATAACTGAAGCACAACATCCTTACTTTTATGTTCATTCCTCTTGTAATAAAGGATAGCATTCTGTTAGCTGTCTTCATAACTTGCTGTACCTGTATACTAACTTTGTGACTAATGCACTAGAACACCTAGATCCCTCTGCACTTGAAATTCTGCAGTCGTTCTGTTTCTCAGCTTTTTTTTTGTCCTGCCAAAGCGAACAACTCCACATTTTCCCACATTATACTCCATCGGCCAGATTTTTGCCTACTCACTCATCTCCTTGTTCTTCCTATCAAAATGAATCACTTCACACTTCTCTGCGTTAAATTTCATCTGCCACTTGCCCTCCCTTTCCACTATCCTGTCTATGTTCTCTTGAAATTTATCACTATCCTCCTCACCATTCACAATACTTTCAAATATTTATGACATCCAAAAATTCTGAAAGTGTGCCCTGTACACCCAAGTCTACATCATTAATATGTATCATGGAAAACAGGGGCTCTAACATCTATATACAGACATCTTTCAGTAGCAGCTACCACAGATAATAAAATTATATCGTTAAACCACACTAGTTGTTGGTGGCTAGATGCATTGAAGCATTTTGTTCTGTTTTATAATCCACAACAATTGGAATAGTCATTTGGTCGCACAGAACTTGAGTATTGCTGAAAAAAGACGTTTTGTTGAAGCTTTTGATCTTGCACTCATCAGGACAATTGCAAGAATACCAAGGTTAGGAGAAGCAACAACTTTATACTATATGAGAAGATGGTGTTAATTGGTTGATAAGTTTGCTAATTGGTTGGCAGGTTGGCTGATTGGTAGAGGTGTTGCCACAGACAATGCATGAGTTAATGGTGATTGACAGTTAACTGCCAAGCATTGTTTGAAATTTAAACCAGGCAGCTTGCCTGATTAGTCATTCCTGAGGAATGAACCAGCACATTGCGCCTGTTTCAGCTAAACAAAATAAGTGACAGCCATTCGCTGGTTCATGACCTACCTGGTCTAATTTTTTTTAAAAATTTGTTCGCGGGATGTGGGCGTCACTGGCCAGGCCAGCATTTATTGCCCACCCCTAATTGCCCTTGTTCAGAGGACATTTAAGAGTCAACCACATTATTGTGGACCTGTAGTCACATGTAGGCCAGACCAGGTAAGGACAGATTTCCTTCCCTAAAGGACATCAGTGAACCAGGATGAGTTTTTATGACAATCGGCAATGGTTTCATGGTCATCATTAGACTTTTAATTCTAGATTTTTACTGAAATCAAATTCCACCATCTGCCATGGTGGGATTTGAACCCGGGTGCCCAGAGCATTACCCTGGGTCTCTGGATTACCAACCCAGTGACAATACCACTACGCCACCACTTCCCCGTTATGCATGCCAGTTTACTGTCAGTCACCATTAACTGGTGGCTCTCCATGGCAACACCTCCAATCAGAGCCAATTTGCCAACCAATCAGCACTCTCTTCTCACCAGTATGAATGTTACTGCTTCCCCTGACCTTGACATTCTTACGATTGTCCTGATGAGTGCAAGATGAAAAGCTTCAACAAAATGTCTTTTTCAGCCATAATTGGAACACGATAAACACATCAAATTTAGAAAAGTTACAAGTCCATGCTGAAAGTTTCCTCTAAATCACTTGAAATTCTGACAGGTTGCAATTGGACTTTCTAAAAAGCGTCTAAAATGTTGGCTTCTCAATGGCTGAAGTGCCAAATCAGTTAGTACTAATTAATAAAGGTTGACAGACATCTGATCAATAGGGTGTCATTTAGCCCAAAATAAACAAATGACAGATTGTTGGTGATTTTTCCCAAAGATTTGATATATACACTCCACGATACCTCAAAAATATAACAACTGCCCTTGATGGAAGTGTGTATGTTGGCATCAGATAAGGACTACACTGGGTTCAGTTGCAGTTGGAAGACAGTCTGCCAGATTAAGGCATGAAGGATGGCACCATGCCTTAGTGAGCAGGGACCATCAAAAGAGCAGAGAGGAAGGCAAAAAAACCCGGTAAAAATCTCAACAGAAAATTCAAATGGAGGAATACTCTCATTTACTAAATTTTAGAACAATTGGACTAACACAGCTGCAAGCCCAGCTTATCTAATGTAGTCATGCTGTGGTGGGGGGTTTCAAAAATGGGAAACCACATTTTAAAAAAAAAGATTAGCAACTAAATCTGACAAAAACAGATTTACATGCCTGCAGCTTTTTTGGAGGCAGTTCATTTTTGTTTTGTATTACTACACATGATTAGGGCAAATCTAGTCCTGGCAATTCCGCTCCATTAGTCTACATTCAATCACCAGCAAAGTGACATAAGGGATCGTCAATAGTGTTATCAAATTGCACTTACCAATCAATAACCTGCTCACCAATGCCCAGTTTGGATTTTGCCAGATTACTCTACTCTAAACCACATCAGAATCTTGATCCAAACATGGATTAAAAAAAACTTTAATGCTACAATGAAGTGAATGTGAATAGCAAGGAGCCCTAGTAAAATTGAAGTCAATGGAGATCAGGGTAGGAACTTTTCATCGGCTGGCATTTTGGTTGTTAGAGGTCAATCAACCCAAGACACTGCTGCAGGAGCTGCTTCAATGACCTTCCCAACATCATCAGGTCAGAAGTGAGGGTGTTCTCTGAGGACCGCAGTGTTCAATTCAATTTGAAATTCCTAAGATAATAAAGAAGTGTGTGCACATATGCAGCTAGACCTGGGCACCATTCAGGCAAATAAAATTTTTGCCACATATCTCCAAAATGTGTCCAGCCACCTCTTGACATTTAATAGCATTACCAACATTGAATTTCCCATCAACACCCTGGGTTCAACATTTACCAGAAACTTACCATAAATAGCGTTACGACTGAGATGGGAAGAGTGCGCAGTTTCTCTAGCCCCACTATTCCACAGCTCAGCATTCAAAAGGATGCAATACTACATTAATATACTTCCAGCAGAGGCCAGAGTTTGTCATTCTGCCAGTTTCCACATCAGTCTGTCCATTGATACTTTTAACGCAATTGTTCCTGTACATATGTTATGCTGATACTTTTTAACTGCCACATAAAATGGATCCCATCAGGGAAGAATCACATTCCCAAAGACATCATTGTTTACCCATACAGCATATGGTGCAACTACCTGCACATTTCCCTAAAATGCACTGTTAATTTTAAACACAACTTTAATACACATGAAAGTTAAAAAAAAGCCAAAATCAACAGTACAATTAACTTTCCACTGGGATCATCTTCATATTTTAAGCTTAGATGCTAAGACATGACATTCACTGTTCAATGCTTTCATTGGAACTACCAGTAGTCAAAACTCACCTCTATTTGTCACCATTAGTCCACAAAGCTCTAACTCATCACCATCTTCCTCAACCCCACCACTGCTTGTGTACTCAAGATTGTGTCTCTGACATCCAGTCCAAGTTGGGACACAATTTCCTTCACTGTCTGTGGTCCCCTCCATTAACTCCCTTCCCTAGCCACCAATTCCAAATCTGGCTGACTAAAAAGGGAGAAGGGATAGATTAATTACAGGCTAGTCAGTCAAACCATGGTGGTGGATAAATTATTGGAAAATAATCTGAGGGACTGTAACTGTCAGTTAGAAAGACAGATTAATCAAGGGCAATCAGTGTTGGTTCAAAGGAAGGGCATGTCTAAGTTGACTGCTACCTCAAAAAAAATCAAAAAGGTTGATGAGATTGACCAATTTGAAGCAACTTAAGAATTTTAGCAAGGTTTTTGGCAAGGTCCCACATGACAAACTGGTCAGAAAAGTAAAAGTCCATGGGATCCAAGGGAAAGCAGCAAGTTGGTTCCAAAATTGGCTCAGCAACAGAATGCAATCATTGGCAGGCGTTTTGTGAACGGAAGACTGTTTCCAGCAGTGCTCCACAGGGCTTAGCACTAGGCCCTTCGCTGTTCATCGTTTTTAACCAACAATTAACATTTAATTATAGAAAGTGTGATTAAGAAGTTTGCAATGATAAAAAATTGCCCATGCAGTTGATAGTGAGGAAGAAAGTTTCAGGCTGCAGAAGGATGTCAACAGATTGTTCAGGTAAACAGATGGGAACATCGGAGGAGTAGGCTATTCAGCCCTTCGAGCCTGCTCTGCTATTCAATACGATCATGGCTGATCATCCATGTCAATGTCTTTTTCCCAGATTACTTCCATATCTCTTTACGTCATTGGTATTTAGAAATCTGTCAATTTCTGCTTTAAACAACTCAGTGGCTGAGCTTCCATGGCCCTCTCCGGTAAAGAATTCCAAAGATTCACAATGTTCTGAGTAAAAAAAAAATTCACCAAATCTCGGTCCTAAGCGGCTTTCCCCTTATTTTGAAATTATGTCCCTTGGCCCTAGACTCCCCAACCAGGGTAAGCATTTTACCTGCATCTATTCTGTTTATCCCTTTAAGTATTTTGCAGGTTTCAATGAGGTCACCTCTCATTCTTTGAAACTCTGGAGAATACCGGCCAGCTTCCCCAATCTCTCTTCACAGGACAGTCTGCCATCCTGGGAACAAGTCCGAAGAACCTTCGTTGCACTCCCTCCATGACAATAATATCCTTCCTAAGGTAAGGGGACCAAAACTACAAACAGTACTCCAGGTGCGGTCTAACCAAGGTTCTATATTACTGAAGACTTCACTATTCCTGTACTCAAATCCTCTTGTAACAAAGGCTAACATGCCATTAGCCTTCCTAATTGCTTGCAGCACCTGCATGTTAGCTTTCAGTGACTCAACAATGAGGACACCCAGGTCCCTTTGTACATTTACACTTTCTAATCTCTCACCATTTAAGAAATATTCTGCACATATATTCCCCCTACCAAAGTGGATAACCTCACATTTTTCCACATTATATTCCATCTGGCATGTCCTTGCCCACTCAATAAGTCTATCCAAATCCTCCCGCAGCCACTTTGCATCTTCCTCACCACACATTCTCACCTAGCTTTGTGTCATCCTTGAACTTGGAAACATTATATTTGGTGCCTACCCCCAACTCATTGATATATATTGTGAACAGCTGGGGCACAAATACCGATCCTTGCGGTACCCCAGTAGTTACAGCCGACCAATGCGAGAATGACCCGTTTATTCCTACTCTGTTTTCTGCCTGTTAACCAATCCTTAATCCATGTGAGTGTGTCGCCTCCTACCCCATGAGCTTTAATTTTGCTAACCAACCTCCAATGGGGGACTTTATCGAAAGCCTTCTGAAAATCTAAGTACAGGACGTCCATCTACTCCCCTTTATCAATTCTGTTAGTAACACCCTCAAAAAAAAAACTTCAACAGGTTCGTCAAACATCATTTCTCAATCATAAATCCATGCTGACTATGCCTAATCAGATCATTATTATCTAAGTGCCCATTTATCACATGCTTTATGACATATTCCAGCATTTTTCCTACTGCTGATGTAGTCCTCCGTTTTCTCTCGCCCTCCCTTTTTAAATAGTGGGGTGACATTTGCTACTTTCCAATCACAGGAACCAGTCTAGAATCTATAGAATATTAGTGGCTGCATTGGTAATCATCTTCCATCTCTGTAGTTACCTCTCTCAGCAATCTGGGATGTAGAATATCAGGTCCCAGGGACTTACCAACCTTCAGTCCCATTAATTTCTCCAATATACCCTTCTTACTAATATTAATTTCCTTCAATTCCTCATTCTCCCTAGTTCCTTGGATCCCTAATCCTGGGAGATTTCTTGTATCTTCCTTAGTAAAGACAGACACAAAGTAATCATTTAGGTTTTCTGCCATTTCTCTATTCCCCATTCATTATAAATTCTCCTGACTCTGCCTGTAATGGACCCAAATTTGTCTTAGCCAAACGTTTCCTTTTTACGTACCTATAGAAGCTTTTACAGTCCGTTTTTATGTTTTTTGCTTGTTTACATTCATATTCTATTCTCCCTTTATCAGTTTCTTGGTCCTCCTTTGCTGTATTCTAAAATCCTCTCAATCGTCAGATTTACTCCTATTTTTGGCAACTTTATAGGCCTTTTCTTTTAATCTTATACAATCCTTAACTTTCTTTGTTAGCCACGAGTGACTGACTTTTCTTTTTGGGTTTTTGTGCCTTGAAGGAATGTATAATTGCTATAAACTATATAATAATCCTTTAATACTATCCATTGCCTTTGTACCGTGATACCTTTTAATGTATTTTCCCAACCCAATCCACCTCAGCCAATTTGCCCCATATACCTTAATTTCCTTTGTTCTAATTTAACGCCCTGACTTCAGATTGAACCACCTCACTTTCAAACAGAATGTAAAATTCTTTCATATTATGGTCACTCATCTCTAAGGGTTCTTTTACAACAAGACTATTAATCAGCCCTTTTTCATTACATAACGCTAAATCTAAAACAGCCTGTTCTCTAGTCAGTTCCTCAACATACTGCTCTAGAAAACCATCCCTAACAGACTCATCTTCCACAGCATTAGCGCTCATTAGATTTACCCATTAGATTGAAGTCACCCATGATTACTGTATTACCCATGCTACATGCTTCTCTAATCTCCTGATTAATACCATGCCCCACACTACCACTTGGTGGCCTATAAACACAGCCTACCAATGTTTGCAGCTTCTGCTGTTTCTTAGCTCCATCCAAACAGGTTCCACATTTTGTTCTTACAATCTGAGATCGTCCCTCACTAATGTACTGATCCCTTAATATCAGCACAACACCATTTCCTTTTTGCCTGTCCTTCCTAAATGTTGAATATGCTTGTTCCAGTCTTGGATAATAGCAAACAATGCAGAGAAGTATGAGCCAATGCATTTTTATTTAATTTGATCATGGATGTGGGCATTGCTGGCAACACTAATATTTATTACACATCTCTAACTGCCCTTGGAAAGGTGATCAATCACCTTCTTTAATAGCTGCAGTCTGAGAGATGTAGGTGTTAGGGAGGAATTCCTAGAAAGCCAATCCAGTGACAGTGAAGGAATGGCAAGATATTTCCAAGTCACGTTGGTTCTCATGTACCTGATGCCCTTGTCTTTCTAGGTGGTAAAGACCACAGGGTTGGAAAGTGCTTTCAAAGAAGTCCTGGCAAGCTGCTTTAGTGCATCTAGTAGACTGTAAACACTGCTGCCAGTGTGTACCGGAAGTTGAGGGGGCAATGAATATTTAAGGTTGTGGATGGGGTGCCAATCAAGCAGGCAGCTTTGTCTTAGATGGTGTGGACTTTGTTTTTGGACTCAACAGGGAAGTTGGAAGTATTCCATCACAATCCTGACTTGTACCTGTAGATGGTGGACAAGATTTGGGAAGGCATGAAGTGAGTTACTGACTACAAGGTTCCCATGCTCTGACCTGGTCTTGTAGTTGCAATATTTACAGGGCAGGTCCAGTTAACTTTCTGATCAATTGTGACCTCCAGGATGTTGATGGTGGGGAATTCAGTGATGGTAAGGCCACTGAATTTCAAGGATGATTGTCTTTTGGAGATTGTCACTGCCTGGCACCTGTTGGCATGAATGGTACCTAACACTTGCCAGCCGAAGCCGAATGTTGTATAAATCTTGCAACATGCAGGCATGGACTACTTCGTTACCTAAAGAGTTGAATAGTAGGATACCTGGTGGTGTAAAGGAACAAGGAACCTCAGAGTGTATGTCCATAGACCCTTAAAGGTAGCAGGGCTGTTAGATAAAGTCGTCAAGACATAGGCGCTACTTCTCTTCATTAGCTGAGGCACAAAAGAGGGTGGGGAAGTTATGCTAGAACAGTGTAAAAACATTATTTAGGCCTCAGATAGAGTATTGTATGCAGTTCTAGTCACTACCTTACAGGAAGATGTGTTTGCGCAAAAGAGTATAAAAAGTTTATGAGGATGTTGCTGGGACTAAAGATCTTTAGCCATGAGGAAAGACCAGATAGGCTTAGGTTGTTTTCTTTGGAATCGAGAGGAGGCTAAGGGGCTAAATACTTGGACATACATTTGAAGTGCTGTAACCTGCAAGGCTGAGGAACAGGAGCTGGAAAGTGGGATTAGGCTGGATAGTTCTTATGCAGCTCAAGCATGATGGGCTGAATGGCTTCCTTCTGTGCTATAAATTCTTATGATTCTGGAGATCTTCTACTATAGTCTCACACTTATGCTTAGGGATGTTCTTCCATGTTAAAAGGCACTATATAAATACAAGTGATTCTTACCAGGCCTTTAATGGCCTGTGTGTCCTGGAGCAGATACTGTTTAGACTGGAAGTGCAACATCACTGATCCAAGGGATCAGAATCCACTATGCTACAGTCTATCACATGAGAATTCCCAGGCTGTATTTTGGGTTCTCAGGGTTAGGAAGCTCCCGAGCAGCCCCTTTAACAGTTTTAAAGCTGCATCTGCTGCAATTTGTGATGGGGCTGCTCCAGGACACACAGGCAATTCTCTGACAAGCTGAGGAACTGACTAACTTTCCGCGCCCCCCACCCCCCAAAAGAAGAGTTGCAATATCTATCAAAGTTTCTTCTCCAAATCGCTGCCATTCAGTTTTCTTTCACAATGATACATTTTCACAGGATACATGCCTAGCTTCCTGATCAGTAACAGCAAGTTTTTGCAAGTTAATGCCAGGGTTTGCTTCGAGATTAAGCGTCTTGAGAGGTAGAACTAGTGAAATGGTTTTGGCATTTGCTACAGAAAACGTGCTCAAGCACAAAACAATACATCATTGGAAAAAAACAACGGCGGCCAAAAGCAACTGGTTTCATCTTCGAGCAGCGACTAATCAGAAGTTTACACCATCCACTCGAATGGCACCTTATTTCAATCAATCAATCAGTCAGTCAGTCACTGGAAGAATCCCATGGCCAAGACTTTTAAAGGGCCTAGTTAGTGCCCTTTAATGTTCCCAGTGGGCCTTTCATAAAAACCATAAAAGAAAAAAAAACCCAGTGCAAATCTCTTTTTTTTTCCTTCTTCTTCTTCTTGTGGCTGCGGTTATTTTTTTTTTTCATACTGTGACATACACGTAAACACCTGTAAACTGAGCAAAAACAAACAGCACCAAGAAAAACCCAAGTGAAAGGTCGGTTACCCACTTGCTCGCCGTCACCGGAGGAGGCTGAACGTAACGGTGTGGAGGGGGACACGGCCGCATCTTTCCCCCTTTCCCGGCTGAAACTCGGCGGCTGTCTCCAATGCCTGCAGGCGTGGCGAGGGCTTAATTCGTCCTCTTTCCTCCCCCCCTCACCAATCTTCCAACACCTCCCACCCCCCAAAATAAAAACTTCCTTTATTTTCCAAACTGCCTCGTCGCAGGAAGTTCAACTCTTTTTGGCCCAAACCGCCTCCGGTGTTTCTAACGTAATTCTTGCGTTAACCCCCACTCCCCTCTTTCTCCTGTGGTCGTCGGAGCAGCGAGCAAGTTCCGATCGCAGAAAATGGACCGGGAGGAGGACGAAGCAGGGAAGGAGGAGGAGGAGGGGAGGGGGGAGGGGTGGGTAGGCGGGGCTTGCGGCACTTCCGGGTCAAGGGCCGCCAGCGGACGAAGCCCCGCCTGCTGCTGCCGCCACCGCCCTTTTCAAATTACGTCACCGCACGGGCGCGTGGCGCGCCACGTGCTCGCTACCCGCCACGTCGATGAGTTAATATTGTTCAACGTCTATTTGCTTTCGGTTATTTGACTAATTTTTTTTTTGCCTTCCCCCCCGCCCCCCGCCTTTCACCTTACGATCAACGTACACAAACTGTTCCCCAGCAGTCGTGCAAACATTTTCCCTTTTTTGTCTTTCTGAAAATAAACAGCATAGAAAAGAATAAAAGGCAAAATACCGCGAGCGCTGGAAATCTGAAACGAAAACAACAAAAAAAAAGGGGCTGGAAAAGCTCAGCGGGTCTGACAGCATCTGTGGCGAGAGAGAGAGGGAGAGAGACAACGTTTGGAGTCCGCATGACTCTTCTTCAGGTCTGAAAAGGGGAAGGATAACTTGGGTTGACCGCCCGCGGCGTTGCTCGGATCGCGTGAGCAATGGCGCTTCCAGGTAGGTCGGGGAGGGACAACGTTCACGTTACCATGGCTATGAAGGTGTTCAGGGCTGAAAGGGTTGACGTGGGACTGGGGAAACAGTACAGCCCGAATGATGATGTAAGGGAGCCGCACGACTAGCCGTAGATTGGAGATAGCGTACGGCTTGCTCTGAAGAACCCTACATCGTTTTTGTATATTTGTACATAGTTATATTTTACAATAAATAGGCTGGGGTTGTCCTCCTTCAACAGAGGAGGCTTGGGGGGAGATTTGATTGAGATGTACAAAATGGTGAGGGGCCTGGATAGAGTGGATGGGAAGTTCCTAATAATTTTCTTTTATTCATCTACAAGATGTGAGCATCGCTGGCTAGGCCAGCATTTATCGTCCATCCCTAATTGCCCTTGAGAAGGTGGTGGTGAGCTGCCTTCTTGAACCATTGCAGTCCATGTGGTGTAGGTACACCCACAGTGCTGTTAGGGAGGGAGTTCCAGGATTTTGACCCAGCGACAGTGAAGGAATGACGATATATTTCCAAATATATGGACAGGATAAAATTGTTTCCCTTGGTGGAGAATTCTAGAACCAGGGGACATAGATTCAAGATAAGTGGCAGAAGGTGCAGGGAGGACATGAGGAAGAACTTTTTTATGCAGAGGGTAGTGGGTGTCTGGAATTCGCTGCCCAAGTTGGTGGTAGAGGCAGAAACTCTAAACTCTTTTAAAAAGTACCTGGATCTGCACCTTAAGTGCTGTAAGCTGCAGAGCTATGGGCCGGGTGCAGGAAGGTGGGATTAGAAAGGGTACCTGGGTGTCCTCGGGCTGGCATGGACAAGATGGGCTGAATAGCCTCCTTCTGTGCTGGACCTTTTCTATGGTTCTAAGTCAGGATGGTGAGTGGCTTGGAGGGGAACTTGCAGGTGGTGGCGTTCCCATGTATCTGCTGCTCTTGTCCTTCTAGATGGCAGTGGTCGTGGATTTGGAAGGTGCTGCCTAAGGAGCCTTGGTGAGTTTCTGCAGTGCATCTTGTAGATGGTACACACTGCTGCTACTGTGTGTCGGTGGTGGAGGGAGTGAATGTTTGTGAAAGGAATGCCAATCAAGCAGGCTGCTTTGTCCTAGATGGTGTCAAGCTTCTTGAGTGTTGTTGGAGCTGCACTTACCCAGGCAAGTGGAGAGTATTTCATCACATTCCTGACTTGTTTCTTGTCGATGTTGGACGGCCTTTGGGGAGTTACTTGCGGCAGGATTCCTAGCCTCTGATCTGCTCTTGTCGGCATAGTATTTATATGGCTAGTCCAGTTCAGTTTCTTATCAATGGTAATCCCCAGGATGTTGATAGCACTTTAGCAAAAGGTCAGTGACTAGGGGGCGTAGATTTAAAGTGATTGGTATAAAGATTAGAGGGAAGATGAGGTAAAATATTTTCACCCAGAGGGTTGTGGGGGTCTGGAACTCACTGCCTGAAAGGGTAGTAGAGATAGAAATCCTCAGCTTATTTAAAGATCTCTGGATATGCACCTCAACTGCAGTATCTGCTGGGCTACAGGCCCAAATGCTGGATATTGGGATTAGGCTGGGTGACTCGTTTTTCAGCCGGTGCAGATTCGATGGGCCACGTGGCCTCTTTCTGTGCTGTAAACTTTCTATGATTCTAATTAGTTACATGATGATGTAAATCATGCCAGCGCTGTGGCACCAAAAAGCCCCACAGGTCTGAACAATGCTTTGCAAGCACGGCAGAATGCTTCTACTGTAAAAGGCTGGGACACTTTGGGAAAATGTACAGATTAAAAACCTCAAAACATACAGAAGATCACCAGTGAATCTTCACACAAAAAGCCATAAATGAAATAGAAAAGTCACACCAAGGTGAAGAACAGCAAAGCCTCCTCAGCGAGATTAAAGATCCCAGATATACCTTCTTTGACTAAATGAGCACATTGTTAATTTTAAATTAGACACAGGAGCAAATGTGACAGTCCTGTCTGATAGAGAACCTGTGGCTGGTTAAACAATCTCTGCAGCCACCTACAACACAGTTGTACAGACCAGGAGGAATCAACCTCCAAGTCAAAGTGATTTTGCAAGCAATGCTCCAATATAACAAACAGGAAACGTTCAATGTGCTTCCCAACCACAAATTCTCTCTTCTCAGCAGGAAAGCCATTGTCGACCTCAACTTCATCCAAAAGATCAAAGAGATTCACCAGCAAGAATCTGTTTCTGATTTTAAAAAAGGATTTTCCAAAACTATTCACTGGGCTGAGGCAACTGAAGACTGAGTAGAGCATAACACTGAGAAATGATGCCAAACCTATGTGCCTGTTTACTCCAAGGAAAATACCGCATCCACTTATGAAGCAAGTACAACTGCAACTTGGCGAGATGACCAACATGGGAGTTACCTCCCTGTCACTCAGCCGACGGTGCTCCAGTATTGTCTTGGTTCTGAAACAAAACAGGTCCATTCGCATCTGTTGCCATGACACATCTCAACAAGGCTGAGGTGAGGGAAATCCACCCAATGTCCACGGTGGATGACAGCTTGACCAGGCTCTCTAAGATGATAGTGTTCTGGAACCTTGATGCCAACAGTGGCATTTGGCAGGTACTGTTAGACAAAAAAATCTAAGTTGCTGACAACTTTTATCATTTTGCTTCAATCATTTGCCCCGGGCAATACCTCAGCACCCGCAATTTTTCAGCGCGCAATGTCGGCCATCTTACAAGGCCTAAAAGGAGTCATCTGCTAAATAGATGATGTCCTTGTCCACAGAACGACTGTCAAGGAACACAACATGAGACTTAAGGGTGTCTTGAGCCGTTTGCCTGAAGCAGGATTAATACTGAACAATAAGTGTGAATTCTCTCAGACGCCATTTGGTTTTTAGGTCATATTGTGAGCAACAAAGGCATCATGGCAGACCTGCATAAAATGAAGGTAATCAGTGAATTTCCAACCACATTATTCATTCTAGATTTCCAAAAATTCCTGGGTATGGTAAACTAGCTTGTGAAATTCTTGCCAAACATGGCACTAATCATGGAGCCCTTGCGACACCTACTGAAAAAGGCCCAACGATGATGTTGGGATGCACACCTGGAGCACGCATTCTGTCAGATCAAAGACGTGCTGCTCTCACCAGATACGGCTCCCTACGACACATCCCTGCCAATCACAATCGCAGCGATGTTTCATGAACAGGACTAGGAGCAGTCCTGTTCCAAGAGCAGCTTGATGGGTGCTGCCAACCAGTAAATTACGCATCTAGGGCGCTATCAGAGACAGAGATAAAGTATCAGTTATAGAAAAAGAGGCTCTTGCAATTACGTGGGCTTGTGAAAAGTTCTCTATCTATATCATTGGGCTGGAAGTAGTCTTTGAGACAGATCACAAACTATTAGTTTCACTACTGGTCAAGAAGGAACTCGCCAAAATGCCCCCCATCCCCCTCAGAATTCAGAGACTCCGCTTGTGTCTTACAAGACAGCGTATGTCTAGGCGAAGCATAAAATGACAGCGGACACACTGTTCAGGGCCACAGTTGACCATCTCATGACACAGGATGTTAATCTGGTCAATAAGGTCAAGTCCTATTCCCGGTATGTGACAACACAACTGCCAGCGAGCTCTAAGAAGCTACAACAGGGACACCAAGAGCAGATGCAAGACGGAGAGTGCATCTGCATCCATCGATACTGAATACAAGGATGGCCAAAGCAGCGTCCCATTGGCACTTCAAACAACAGAAATGCTTCACTCATAATTTATGATCTGCTGGCATATGGTGAGTAGTTGGTCATTCCCTCTCACTCCGACTGGAGACTCTGCAGCGAATCCACCAAGGTCATTTGGGCATCACAAAGTGCAGAGCATGAACCAGCCTGCAGTGTGGTGGCCGGAAATATCAAGAGTGATCGAAGGGATGATTTTAAACTGCCAGGTGTGTACGCTGCACAAACCAGTCCAGATGGAGCACCTTATTTCCACACAGTTCCCTACCAGACTGTGGGAATGTTTGGGAATGGATCTGTTTATGCACAACTGCAAATCCTCCCTCATCATTGTCCACTACTTCTCTAGGTGAATTGAGGTGAGGCTTTTAGACATGATGACCACAGAGTCAGTCATTAAGTTGTTGAAAGACACCTTTGCGATACATTGGCATTCCAGACCAGGTGGTGTCTGACAACAGCCCGCAATTCACTAATGACTACTTCACTCATTTTGCCAAGAGCTATGGATTTCAACACCTCACCAACTCCCTGAGGTATCCACAATCTAATGGAGCGCTGGAAAGAGGCCTCCGCACTATTAAACCCTCTTGAAGAAAATTGATGACTTTCCAATGGCACTTTTGGCATATTGGTCCACTCTACTGCAGTGTGGATTGGCACCATCAAAGCTGCTAATGGGCATAAAACTTCGTACTCAGCTTCCCATGCTGCTCAAGAAGTTAATCCCAAGTCTGGGACTATCAGAAGGTTCAGAACTGAGAACAATCCTACAGAAAGCAACTTACAATAGGAGATACCGTACCAGAAACCTGTCCAAGCTAAACGATGTTGACAAGGTTTGGATCAGAGACCTCGGCTGAGAACGCGTCACTGTCCTAAGGGCTGAAGATCAACAATAGTCTTACTTGATACATACTCCAGAAGGCACAGTAAGAAAGAACAGGAGGAGTCTTATCTGCATTCCTCAAGGAGAACTTTCTATCATACATTTGGGTGAACCAAATGTAGAACCTCACACAAACATCAAATATTGCAGCTTCTGCTGAAGTCAGAACAAAGAAATCCAAGTTGAAACTACCGATCCTCCGAGCTTCAAAAGAACACGATCAGGGAATCATGAAATCTCCAGACCAGTGAAACCTATGAAGTCAAACACTTGAAGGGAAAATATAATGTAAATATAATATAAATGTATTTGGATAAAGACTTGGGAGGAGGCATAGCATTAGGGTGTTCAGGACTGGAAGGGCTAATGTGGGACTGGGAAAACAGTACCGCCCACATGATGATGTAAAGGAAGTCACGTGGCTAGTATAGTCTGGTAGTTGCCTGATTGGAGATAGCTCATGGTTTGGACTGAAGAAGCCTACTGTCTTGTATATCTGTACGTAATTATGTTTTTCAATAAAATAGTTACTGTTCAGACTCTATGAGCCTCTTCCTTAGACAACTACAACAACATGCAACAAGAATTAAAACAAATGCAGGTACTAGTAATGTGAAACAAGATAGTTTTAGAATGTAGAAACAAGTAAAATACTAATTTAGCTGTCTGCAATCTAACTCCATCAACCTATTTCCCCCATATCACTTAGATTTTTGAGAACCAAAGTATTATCAATCTCAGATGCAAACTTAACAATTCATCTAGCATCAATTGTCATTTGTAGAAGAGAGTTCCAAACTTATAACATTCTTCGTGCGTAAAAGTATTTCTGAATTTCATGAATGCTTCTGAAAGATCTGGAGCTAATTTTTAGACTATCCCCCCTAGTCCTAAACTTCCCAACCAGCAGAAATATTTTCCCACTATCTACCCTCTCTGCGCCCCCCGATTTTATTCATCATAGTTGCTCACCACTACAGTCACTGAAGTTATTTTAACAGCATAGATTTTGACCTCTGCAATATATCTATTTGCGAGGACATTGCACAGTAGTGGTATTTTAGAATTGATACTTTATTTGTGTATTGATGTATAGGTACACATGTATGGATATATAGATGCTGGGCTCTGTTGGTAGTACTGTCACCTCTGTGATCAAGCACCACTCCAGAGTTTGGGGCTGGATTTTTAGCTCCCAAAGGGGCCGAGCACGGAGATGTGCAGTTGCAGAAATTCACACTGTTGGTGAGTGTGCAGGTTTGCCAGCACCCACCTCACTCCTGGACCATTTTCCCAAGTGGCGGTAGCCAATTAAGGAGGTTAAATGGCCACTTAATGCCTAATGACAAAGGCTGGCATTTTCCAGCTGGTCTTCAGCACCCCTGAGGTGTTGAGGACTAGGCCAGCTGCCTGGAGGCGGCCTCCTGGCTGTGGACCAGGAGACCAGTGCGCCTGGGAGTAAGGCCTCCCCAGGTTCTTCCTCCACTATATTGGCCTGGCTGCTAAGGGCTTATATTATTTAAAAATTTAAGAAGTTGGAGAGAGGGCATCTTCAGCTTGAGCTGTCCTCTCTCTCCCTTAGCTGCCATAGCTGCCTGCTGCTTCTTCTGACCTAATGGGCCTCCTATTGGCCCTCCAGTTTTGAGAGCCCACCCACTGAGCTTAATTAGATTGTGAACCTGCCCCATGGCCACGAATTCACCAATTCAGGGAAAATCACTGCTGGGCGACTGTTCCCCAAACAGTTAAGGGTTGTGACCCTATTTGACCCCAACATTGGGGTCCTGACCCAAAAGCCAAAATTCTGCCCTTGATCAGAAACATCTAGGCTGACATGCCCAGTACTGAGTAAATGCTGCGCTATCACAGGTGCCATCTTTTGGCTGAGACATTAAATTGAGGCCCTATTAACCCCTTCAGGTGGACATAAACAATCCCATGGCACTATTTGGCAAAGAATGGTGTTCCTGGTGTGCTGGTCAATGTTTATCATTAAAACAGATATCTGGAGCTTTTCACCTCACTGTGTGAAAATTGGCTGACAGTGTTTCCTGCATTACGTCAGTGATTATGGGTGGAATCGTCGCAGATTTGCACTAAGTGCAATAGCGGGCGGCAAAAAGGATGTTTTACCCACCGGCCGCAATGGTGGCTTTTCAAGCTGTATTGTCTAAATCTAGCCTTATTAATAATGCATTCCTGGGATACACATTGTTTCGACGGTGGGAGGGCTCTCATTCGCCCGCCATGGCATCATCTCGCCGCTTCATCACACCGGGTGCCATATTTAAAGTGCAGCTGCGCAAACACCTTTCAGTGCTTTCAGACAAGGACTGCTGCAAAGAAGACATGGCCCTGAAAGGCAAGAAGACTGCAGCCCTGTGGTTTAATGATGTGTCCCTCGAGCATATTTTGGATGCAGTAGAGGCCGCTGTGATGTCCTCTAGCCCCATTTGACCACAGGAGGGGCAGCAACATCACCAATCCAGCATGGGAGGTGGTAGCAGCGATGGTCAGTGCCAACACTTTACAAAAGAGGACAGTCACCCAGTGCCGAAAAAGGATGAATGATGATCTCCGTTCTGTCAGGGTAAGTCACTCTTCTCATCATTCTCAACTCTCACATTCACAAACCCATCACACGTTCACAAGGATCTCATTCACTGCCAGTTCAAGGGTCATCACCATTCACTTTCTCACATACACCTTCATTGTCCTCATACCGTCCATGGGACCACCCACACATGCCAGGTATACTTATCATTTGGCCTGGCAGCCATCCTGCTTACACTTTCTCCATATCTATTTATTCAGGACAAGCTGGCACACAAGAGGGAGAGGTTGTAGACTGGTGGAGGAATGCCCGAAATTAAGGTCCTCACGGACTTTAAAAATAGAGCTGGCTGGTGAGGATATGGACCTTTGCTGTGCTGATGGTCTGTTCGGCGGTGCTGTACCAAGTCAAGATCCAGCAGTGCTACATCCATCAGACAACCATGCTGTGAGTGATGTGTCCTCTTCCGCAGTCTCCTGGCATGACCTAATTTCTCTCCTTGCTTTCGCAGGCACGTCTAGGAAACAGCTGATGGAGTCCATGACCCTGCACCTCCAATCAAGCCCCGAAGAAACCTCTGAAGAGGAATCTGAAGGCACCTTAATTTAAGACTCATTACAGCGCTCACCCACACCCTCCACCAGCGCAGTGGGACCTAGCTTTAGAGTAGCCTTGGGATCACAATCTGGTGAGCATATCACACTGTCTGATCCACAGCAGGCAGTGGCAGGAAGTTCCCAGGTCTCCAGCACTCAGAGGTCTGCTGAATGCCAGAAATCTGCTGAGCCCGAGTCAGATGACAAGCCTCTGGACGAGGTCATGTCTCAGTTGCTGCAAAGGCAAGCTCGGGAACATCAGGAAGGGAAGTCCGCTGCACTCCTCAGATTGCAAGGCACGATGGAGGAGTCCATCCGCCTTCAGACTGAGGTGATAGTGCTGGCGTGTCAACGCATCGAGGTCAACACTGGTAAGTTGGCAGCCGCCATGGAGACCTTGGTCGCTCCTGCACTGCTGCGCGGGCTGAACTCCATCACTGACACCAAAGTTGGCCTCTGCATACGCAAGAGGGGTGTAGGACAGCTTGATCTCACTCCAGCTATCCCTTCTCCTCAAGGAGTCAGCCAGGGGTCCTGGGGCACCCATAGGGAGGAGGATCAGCTGGTGCACACCCCAGGGCCATTCACCCAGGTGACTCCAGGAGTTCCCGGCCCACTGAATCCCCTCTTTCTGTGACACCTGCAGCTCCAGCTCCATAGGCCGAGGAGGGTGCCACTGCCACACAGCAGGCCCCTGAAAGCAGGCCGGCACCTCCAGGTCTCAGCCCTCCAGAGGATGCCCGGCAAGGTCATAGACAGGGCATAGCAGTCAGCAGGCTGCCTCCACTTCCGGTGTGGATGTCGGGGGAGCACCGCGATGTAGCGGTAGAGTTAGGAAGGCTAAGAAGATGTAGCTGCACAGCCAGGGCATGGGTGTTAATCATTTGTACATACTGTTCACTATTGTCAATAAATTCCCAAGAATGTCTCCCTGTCTAAGCTCCCTGTTCTGATGAGCAGTGTTTGTGTCACTCAGATGTGAAACCTTTCTGAACAAGATAAAGGCAGGTGTCTCAGTCCAGGGCCACTTCCCTGTGCTTTGTGCAGCCTTCAGACCAAAGTGGTGGTCTGGCCTCACACTCACTGGACGTATTAGTGATGCCTGTACCTTGATGGTCCTTATCATTGCTGCAAGAATGTCCTGGGCAGGCATCACAAAGTTCCATCATTCTCTCTGTGTGCTCTCAGCACTTCTAAGGGGGGGCTAGCCCCCATCTCATCAGCATCTGTGACCAGTGACGCTGTGCTCCTGAAGGGGTCAGGTGCTGAAGGCTGACAAAGGATCAGGTACATTTAATGTTTCATGGCTGCATCTGCATGATATGACCCTAATCACAGAGCACAAGCGAGCTGCCCTCAGCCAGACAGAAGTCAGACATCCACAGAGGCTATGTGAAGACCTATGGAGTGTCCTCACTGCATGTTGTCATCATCGTCCTAGAATCGAGTGACTATTAGGGTTTCTGCTGCGTCTGCATGACAGGAGCCTTATCACAGATGCTATGTGCGCTGCCATCAGCCAGACTGGAGTCAAACATTCACAGACGCAATGTGAGGATCTATGGTGTCTCCTCACTACATGTCGTCATCATCCTCAAGAACCTTGCTGCTGTGAAAGCCTCCTGAGTGCGCCTGCCTCGGCTGACCAATGCGATGGCCTCATCGCTGTCATCATCGCCTTCGAGGACCTCCTCACCCTCATCCCCGTTGACGTCCTCCACATCGGAGGAGGGGTGCAGCTCCTCCTCGGCCAGCTCTTCTCTCTGTTGCAGTGCAAGGCTGTAAAGCACGCTGCAGGAGATGGCGACGTGTGACATCCTCTACAGACTAAATTGCAGAGCTCTACCAGACCAATCCAGGCACCAGAACCTCATTTTCTGCATCCCGATGGTTTGCTCCACCAAGGTGCGGGTTGCAGCATGATCCTCGTTATACCTTCACTGCTGCAGTCTGAGGCTGCTGCTTGGGTGTCATCAGCCACGTCCTCTGCGGGTAGCCCTTGTCCCTGAGGAACCATCCCTGCAGCCTCTGTGGACCCTGGAAGACGTCAGGGATCTAAGACTGACTGAGAATGTAGGAATCGTGAGTACTCCCTGGGAACTGTGCGGAGACCTCCAGGATGCGTTTGTGGTGGTCGCACACCAGCTGCACATTCAGCGAATGGAAGCCCTTGCGATTGACATAGTTGAACGTTTGTTGCGACGGAGATCTGAGTGCCATGTGAGTGCAGTCAATGTCACTCATGCACCTGTAGAAAACCTGAGGTCTGGGAAAATTCCAGCGCTCTTGCATCCTCACTTTCCTGGTCTTGGGCGAAATGCACAAAGTTGTGTGCCTTCGCAAAGATGGCATCTGTGACTTCATGGATGCATTTATGGGTGGAGGTTTGTGATATCCCACAGAGGTCACCTGTGGAGCCGTGAAAGGAGCCACTAGCAAAAAAAATTGAGCACCGCGGTCACTTTCATGGCCATGGGCAGTGGATACCCTCCATGTCCCCATGGTGCCAAATCCTGTAGCAGCTGGTAGATGTAACTGGCCAGTTTCCTAGAAATGCGCAGTCTTAGGTGACACTGGTTCTCGGTCATCTACAGGACCTCAGAGCAGCGTCTATAGCCTCTGGGTTTAGCTAGGTGCTGAACAGCGACGGCTTGCCGTGGCTCTTCAGCGGCATGTGTGGGAGCCCCAGCCGCCCCTTCTTCCTGAGGGTGCTGCTCCTCTCTCTGCCCAGCCAGGTGGCTCTGTCACTCTCTTCTCCTTCATCTCCACTCTCTGCACGTCAAGAGGCACACAGCTAGGTCACCAGGTTCCATGATCCTGATGTACTCCTGCAGGATGAAAGAGAGAGACGTGTTAGCTTTGGTGTTCTAAGAACCTCTCTTGGTTAAGTCTGAAGGCCTCTTAACGCATCTCAGAGAGTGCTGGCCACCATTGGGATGGCCAGAGTTCAGTATGCTGGATGGCTACCTGAGACCCCACCCACCTCCGCCCCACTCCACCTGACCAGTTGGTGGCAGCTTCACCCACTGGACTGCATGCTGTGCTCTCAGCTCAAGCTCATGCAGTCTCCTAACTCTCACTGCAAGTCTGCACTGTTAGTTTAACCATGGAAGAGACTGGTCCAAACCTGAATAATGACATTGCAAGGGGCTGTAAGCACCTTCACCAGTGACTGCTTCACCAGTGACTGTTAAGAAACAGTGTGTTTATTTTTCCCAAATATTACTGGTAAAATTGGTACTATGATAGATTTTTATTATTGGAGAGGTGAAGTCCAAAGACATAGTGAAACAATGGGAATTTGCATTCAAAGGGGAAAATATGTATAAAGGAGGAAAGGCTGTCTGTAAGGGCAGGGATTCTAAGATCTAACACAAGTGTGAAAAGCCTCCAGCATCTAAGCCTCAAGCTGCAGCCTACAAGGAACCGAAGCTGAGAAAAACTCACTTTGAATTTGACTGTTTAAGGTACTGTGTTACTTCGCCTGGGTCTTTTAGAATTTATGGGCAGAATTTTCTGCCTGTCGGGTGGGCGGGCCCGACCCAATCTCCGGCGGGCGGGGAGCCGATCCCCGCCAGCGAAGCGGGCCGTACCGCTATTTTACATGGACGGGCCAATTAAGGCCCACCCAGTGTGACATCCAGCGGGAAGTGCTATGCGTTTCCTGTGCGAGCGGGGGGGGATTCCTTAAAAGCGAAAGTGTGCTCTTTCACGCATGCGCACGGAAGAGCGCACACCTCCCTGAGGCTAAGTGTTGCCTCGGAGATCGCTTCTACTTTGAAAAATATTAAAAATAGAAAAAAAAATTCCCTAACATGTGCCCCTCATGCAACAATGTCACATGAGATGGGACATGTTCATAATTTACATAATAACTTTATTAAAATTTTTAAACTCTACATGAAACCTCACCCCGCCGATGGATGACGTTTCATGTTTTCTCTATTTGCTGCCGGGGCTCCTGGCCTGCCCGCCAGCCTTAAGGTTGGTCTGGCAGGTCCTTTAATTGTTTAAATGATCCTGTCAATGGCCTTAATTGGCCATTGACAGGTCGGCGGGCCCGCAGCTGATTTTGCTGCGCCCCCGCCTTCCTGAAAATTTAAATGGGGCAGGATGACGTCGGGGGTTCCGCCCGACGTCATCCCGCGTCATTCTACGCGTCGGCGAGCGGGCCCCACCCCCTGCTTGCCAATGGCAAAATTCTGCCCTATGTGTCTTACTGTTGCCTTAACAGAGGTGTAACTGGGAGTTAGATTAACTAGTGGAGCTAGGAGTTATCACAGTAGTAATTTGTAAACCTATGTATGTGCTTAAAATCATTTTTTAAATTAATAAATGTTTAATTTAGTTTTGTAAGAAACCTGTAAGATTTGTTGGTCTTATTTCAACTAAATTCAAGGCATGCATCTCGAAATAAATACAAATTGTAAAATAGTTGTGCAGTTATTTCAAGTTTCCCTCTGGGATTTGAACAATCCGCTGGGCCATAACAATGTTGGCAAGCTTTGCAGTATTGGATGCATCACAGCCAAGACCGATCCTGTCCTCATCTGATTCGATGCAGGGTCACCTAACTGTGAGCAGGAAGGGGAACCCCGCAATCATGTTACTTTCTTTAACCTGTGAATGCTAACCTGCGTTGTGGTGACCTATTACATACTCAGGTGAGATTGGCTAATTTAAATAGAAACCAAGGGGCCCTTCCTATTGCAAAATATTGGAATAGCATACCAGATGATGGCCAAACGTTTCCTTGTCAATGTGTTTAGTGCTGAAATAGCATCAAAGCCACACTGCCATCATTCAGTGTAAGACAGAATCTCCTGGCCCTGCACAAGCAGTTTTAGAGGCTGGCACCCTATTTGCATGAAGATGTTAATGGTGGGAAGGGTGAGGTGAGTTAAAGTTGTTACAGTTAAAAACTAGGAGCAGGAGCACATGGAAATAGCAAAACCTCCATGGATCAGTAGAATTTGGGTCCTAGTGTCTTTGCCTTGTTCTCCTATTTTATTATCATAACTGCACTAAAAGATAGTAGTATAAAACTGGAAATTTTAACCCTGTGTATTTTATGACTGAGCTGTTAAGGGAGTGGTATAATTTTCTTTTTGATTGGTTCATGAGGCTAAAAATATAATTTTTCTTCTAAGTATTTTCCTGGCAAAATTAATATAATCTTCTAGAATTATTTTCAATGCAGACTGATAGAGACAGTATAAGTTTATAATGTATGTCAAGCAATCCTTATTTTGGCGTTGCCATTCTGTCATGCTTCTAGATGATGTCTCAATTATAAAATCATTATACATGCAGATTCACAGAGCCTATACTTACAAATGCACAAATGCATTCTGAGAGAAACTTTCTGTGGGCAATCCTGTAGGAATAATGCAAAATCACAATACTATACGAACTAAGAAAATAATGTATGACTTCAAAATAGGGAATCATTTCTGTGTGCCTTGGTCTAATTATTCCGTGTCTTCTGCTGTTTCATTTGAGGACTGCCATTGAGCTTGACTCCCCATGTGCAGTGCTGCACAAGATCAGCTAGTTGTATATAGCAAGTTTTAATTCTGGCAGTGACTATCTGCTTGGGAGGAAAGACATATGTCCAATTTTGCATCACAACAAAAACAGTTACTCTCAGTTAAATAGGGAGAGTTGGGAATGTACAAGCTGTTTGGTAGTTCTTCCAGAAGAGATTGGATGAGTAATTTGCTCATAAATATATTTTACTTATAGTTTCAAAATAATTATATCAGATACATAACCATTATGAACTGTACATCAACATTAATTGATCCATGGGAAAATATTATAACCTGTTAATCTAAAATAGTGTAGATGTAAATAAATTCAGAGCATCTGGAGTCATGAAGGATCTTATTTTCCTATTTTGTAGTTTTTATTTACGAGTATAGATAACATAATAACATTTGTAGCTGCTTCCATGTTGCTGCAGCTTAAAATTGTGGTTTGGCTCCTGATCCATGCACCATACAAGAAATGGAGCCCATTATTTGGCATCCTTTTAATAAGCAGATACTTTGCATGGTTGTGGAATAAAAATAGATACTTCAGAAAAAGGTGAAATCAATACAATAAGAAAAACACCAACTGTAATAGCCGAAAAACAAAGGAATATTTGAAGCACAATTATATCTTGCAATTTGCTCTATTCAGTGTAAAACATTTAACAGTTTTTCAGCTGCATTTTGAGTATTTGTGGAAATGTGTCAGTACTGTTTTATGTCAAAAATACTGCTCCTTTCTAAACTAAACAAAGTTACTATAAGATACAATCAACTGCATATTGCCTAAAGAAGATGCAGTAAAAAGACTGCTGTACACAAGATGTATTTATCTTCTACACGATATACTGGAAAGCCTTGAGTAATAGACTGGCAAAAAGATTCCTCACACATAAGTAATGCATAATGCCATATCGATCATTCTCAGTTAAAAAGCCATTTAATTGATTATAAATATTTGTAGCATGTCAAAAATGAGATTTGTTGCTATATCATCCTTTGAAATCCTACAGATAATTTGAAATTCATCTTACACTTTCTGTTTGTAGCTTTATGTCATGCTTTATGTGGCACAATAATAGAGAATAACCTATTTGGCAAAATTACAATAAATCTTTATCACACTATTTCCATTTTGCCTTAAAGCTTGAAATGCAACAGTTATTACACTTAGAAAATCAATTTCTTAAACATTGGCAGTTTATCTAATTGGGAAGAAAGACCTTGCAATCATCTGTATAATAACCAAAGGCATAGTTGTGGAATTTATAAAGCATTCTACATATAAAAGTGAATATTTTCACCTATTAATAGCATCTACTAATATCAGACAGTTTGGCGTTTTGCTAATTATTTACATTAGCTACCTGTTTTTGCATAAAAGACATACATTATTGTTAAGGGGAAGCATATCTTACGGAATTTCAATATATCCCTAAGGGTATGAATTTTCACAGGGATTCCCCAGCTCATCCACCATAACACTGGGGGAAAGAGACTTAGAAAATCAGAAAAAATCCAGACTATTTGGTAATATTTAGGATTACTTTGCAAATAAGTTGAATACTTTTTCCCCTTAAGTTATACACCTGTTCTGAACTTCTTAATGCTTCAGTTACATTTGTAGGATTTTTAAGCCTTTTGAGGTTTTGATGGCTTTGATGTGCTTTGTGACATTTAATGGAACTGTAGCTTACTGTGTGCCACCAAATTTCTGGACTTGTGAAAAATATACTCTAGAGAATGCTGGCATTTTAGGACATCAGTTGCATGCCTGATATTATCAAACTCTATGAATTCTACTATATGTTAAGGCAAAGGCTTGGGGTGAATTTTCACTAGTGCATTGAGTATGCATGGACACATTCATTGTTTGCACAAGCATCACCTAGATTTTAGCCCATTAACACAGATAATATTTATTTCTGATCCTGCAGATGGTATTGTTAATGTACTAGTCAGCACACACAAAGGGAAATTAGTTTCTCACCTCTTCTCCCCACTCCTCTGCACACCCCCCGCCACACACTGCGTATAAACATTAGATTATGAAGCTTTATGTGACATGATTTATATGTCACTGGACTAACCCAAAACATGACTAATATAAATGGAACATAAATGATATCTCACAAGCTTTCATAACGGGCTGAGTAATACAGGGTGGGGTTGGGCGGGGAGGGGGCAGATGGCTCACCGCCCTGGAAGCAAAGTCGACATGCTCCACTCCAACCTGCCCCGTAGCCATAAATAGCTGTGGGCAGGCTACATGAGGGACAACTAGGACTTCTGCCCCTCACTGGGAGGAAGTCCCACCCTCTGAAGCTACAGGCCAATCGGATTGGCTAGCAGCACCATCAGTCCCGGCAGCACCAAGAGCACATCAGTGGCCGCTGCCGGGACTTCAGGAGAAGAAGGAAGAAGCCCATGGATTCCTGGAGCAAGTAAGTCTGGGGTCTTGGACAGGGAGTGGGGTGGGTAGGGGGGGGGGGGCGGTGGGCTGCGGGCAGATAGGAAGGAAATAAGGGGGGGGGTTTTGATCTTAGGGGGGCCATCCTGTAATCGGCAAATGGCAGCCGCAGAAGATAAATCCCCCCTTTCCTCAAGCCCTTTGATGAACTTTTTTAAAAAATCACGCTGCCCGTTCCCGCCCGAATGCCTACGCCAAACAGTTTATGGCGTGAGCAGCATATTATCAGGCCTAATTGACCCTTTATTACTTATTTGAATATCGTGGGAAAGTTGCCGATTTGGTGCCTTCCCACCCTCTGTGTTATGGGGACGAACTTGGGGGTGAGTGTGGAGGTGGTGGGGTGGGCACTCACCCTATTTTATGTGCCCCCCCCTTACCCAAGCACACCTGGGAGCACGTAAAATACAGCCCAAGGTATATTTTTGTTTCCTCATGTAAGTTTTAACTGTTGTACACAGTTAT
Source organism: Cetorhinus maximus (assembly GCF_964194155.1). Taxonomy (NCBI): domain Eukaryota; kingdom Metazoa; phylum Chordata; class Chondrichthyes; order Lamniformes; family Cetorhinidae; genus Cetorhinus; species Cetorhinus maximus. The sequence continues at coordinate 111,129,230 of NC_135891.1, forward strand.
AAGAGATGAGTTTCATTGAGCATTAGACTGAACACTTTAAGAAATATATATTTATAAAAACCATAGTATTCAAAACATTCAGTTTCAAACATGCCTCAGGTGGGAGAGAATTTTAGTTAAACTAATATGTATTTACTGATAAATGGTGAGAAGGTATCTTTAACTCTGACTCAAAATTAAAATGAAGATCCGACTTTGTGTGTGACCTCTGGCTGCATGCATTTTTCCTAGATCGTCATATTTTAACAGCTGTTACATTCCTATAGGTTTACACATCAGTTAAATTTACTGATTGCTATGTTTAAGTGTTTATTAAAACCATTACATTTTTAAGAAATTAAATTGATATTGTTAATTAATTGCCACATTTTGTCAGGAGTCAGTCGGTCCAATACACTCAAAAATAACTTTCTTATTAATTTTAATTGAATTGAGTGCTGATGGCAGAAACAAGGCTGACAAAGTGTTCCAGCAATAAAATTGGAAATGTACAGTGGGTCAGCCAGTACCTGAAAGATAGGTTCATCTTCTGTCAAATATAGGATAGAGACAGTTAATTCCCAGGCTTCAAATCAATCTTTCTGATTTGAAAGCAAAACACTGAGAAGCCACTGAAACAATGGGAGTTTGACAAACTCTCCCAAAGGGAAACAGGTTAATCATCAAAACTGTTATACCGTATTTGATGGATGGCTCATTAGCATATTTCAAAAGCTCCGGAAAATATTTGCACCTGTAATGTTGGATTGCTTTTTATGGATTGAGCACAGTAAATGGCTGGCCAGATAATTCAGCTGCCATGGGAGCCATACCAAGGTATTCTTAATTGACAGTTGATGAGCTGGGGGAAGAGTTGAGATGAAGCTTTTGGATTTTCTACTCTCTATCCCTGGATAAAAAATGCGAGTCTATGGTACGTTTCAGAATCAAACAATTAAACAGGCAGGATACACTTTCTTTCTAAGGGAGTAACAATCAATTAAGAGAGGCTCATATCAAGGGCATACTTCTGATGTTACAAGGAGGGATAAGAAATAGATAAGGCTTAATATTATCATGGTATTCTGGTGTCTTGAATTCAATACAAAATTAACCAGTTTGTTATTTTACAATTGGTCTCATCTCACTAATATGCTTATCAGTTGGTCTGTCAGAAGATAGGAGAAAAAACAAGGTGCACATATGATATTACAGAATATATTAACACAAGAGGACTTACTGTTATGCTCCCTGGGCCATGTTTACCATATCAGCAAATACTGAGTAGCAGCAGTATACTCTGCTTGTAGAGGACATAAGGTTCACTGTTAGAGTGGCCAGTAATGCTGACCTTAAGAGAACAGGGAAGACTTGATAGCTATAATAGCCTATCTTTCTCCTTCAGGTGAGTACTGACCTGCTGTGGATTTCCAACAATTTCTGTTTTCATTTCAGATATCTAAAATTATTTTATCTTTTATTGTCACTGTACATTATTGTCTCATTTATCAAATTGTAGTAAATATATAGCTAGAGTGTAAGCAAAATCTTCAGTATATTTATTTGTATGGTCCTTGCTCTGGTCTGCTTTTGTTACCTCAGTACATCTGATTAACCAAAGTCTTTGGACCAACTGAAGGTTTTCACACCTGACCCAGTAAATATCTTCATTATTTTGTGATAAAGGCTTTAAATCACTTAAATTAATCAAATGCCATTTGCCACTAAGTCAAAGCATCTGCCATCATAAATAATTAGAGTGGACATTATATCCAACAAATGGACTAAAGGATGGTTGGATACAGATGCTATGTTTTGTATTGTAAAGTTGCAGTGATCCTAGATTTATGCTTTACACTATTATTAGTCTACGTTGGGTACTACAGCATAAAATACTATAAATATATGCATCTTCACACATGAATTAAAGGTCTGCTATATTCATCCCACTCAGGAAGATGTGGAACATTCTTTGCAGAACCATTTTTTTTGTTGCAAAACATGCCATCACCATCAGTTTTGGAAGGCAAGTTCTGAGCAATTGAACCTTGCCAGCATTCTTTGCATATCTCCCATGAGGCAGACAGTCTTTGGAAACTAATTGCAAGAGCTTGGCTATGATTTTTGCCCATTTTCCTTTTTGGGACTCTGCTCTTGGATGGAACAGGAATTACGTCTTCCCTTGGTGCTGTCATGATTGCCGTGGGTATGGCTGCTGGCATTTCCCAGTCGGCTTGAGGCTACTACAGCCTTAACAGCTGCCTGTCAAAACAAAACCAAAACAGCACAACACCTTATTTTTTTTAAATAAGTACTGCACCACACTGGAAAGCTTAATCAAATATATACCATAATTTATTTAATGTTTCTTTCCAGCTGTAAGCCAGAAGATATTCATTTGCATGAAACACAGTTCTGAGAAGGACATAAGGTGCCAGTGAAAGATGTGTCAGTATACTTCCACTGCAAATTAACTTTTTGACTATTTAAGTATTATTTTTACATCAAAATATAAGGAAAACAAAAACATTATCAACAGCAGATATATCAGATGTAGATGCCAGTCATATAATACTAGGAAAGAATCCTATCTACTAAGCATACTCATTGGCCCAGATCTTCCGGGCAGCAGCAGGAAATGATCATCAGATTGCCGCTTCACTTGAAAATTCCCCTGACTTGTCACTGCTCCACACTTCTTCCAGGACCTTCCAAGCCCGGCTTTCACAGAAATGATTTGGGGAACTCTGTTGGAGCAGAGTTGGGGGAAGACGAGTGTTGTCCCCACTTTACGGCACTAGCTACCTTATGATAAGTTTAAATGTCCAGACATTGAATGTGAGTGGGTAAGTGGATGAGTGAGTGAATGGGTAGGTGACTAGGTGGGTAAGGTAGGTAGATGAACAAAATGATTAAGGGAGTAAGTGGATAGTGGGGTAAGCGGCTAGGTCGGTAAGATAGGTAATGTAGGTAGGTGGGTGAGATGGTAGGTGGGTGGGTTGGTAGATGGGTTGGGGTAGTTGGGTGGGGGTGAGGGGGGTTAGTTGGGTAGTCGGGAGGGTTAGTCAGGTCGGGGGTGTAATCCAGGATCATTTATGGAAGTCGGGGATTAGTTGCGGGGTCGTGGGGAGGTAGTCAGGGGTAGCTGGTTGGTCAGGGCGGGGGCAGTTGGATGGTCAGATAGGATGATTGTGGGGGGTCAGTTGTGTAGTTACCCAGATGTTAGACCAGGTTTTAATCTTTCTAACATTTCCTGGATAACTACCCAGGTAAGCCACATGGATCTGTCCCAAGACTCTTACTTTAGCTCCGACGGGAGGGTCCCGGCAGCAGAGGAATTGCCTATTGGAAGATGAAACTTCCTGGGCAATTCCCACAGAGGACAGTGCATCAGGACTTCCACAGGGTCCTGACGCGCATCTTTGGTTGTACATCTGGTCTTTAACGATTCGGAGACCAGAAGATTTGGCCCAATATCCACTGGGTTAGAGTTTTCAGTCCATTTAGTTAAAATTCATAAATTTTCGGAAGTAGATTCATATCTGGGCTTTCTCTTACGGCAAATTCCTGTTTTTCACCAAGCCTTCAATAAAATAAAGTGCTTTTCCAAGGGGAGCATTTTTAGTAATGTAATGTGCAACTGATGTAATTGATCAATGGCATACTTACTTGCCAACAATTGAACTTGGCATGAATTGGAGAAATTACATAAACTAATCTTGTATTTCCTTGTCTAGGAGGCTAAGGCATGATGTGAATGAGGTTTCTAGGATTTTAAAAGGAATTGACAGGAAAAGATAGAGAGAAACTTTTGCTGCTGATGGGAAAGATTAGGACAAGAGGACATAATCATAAAATCAGAACCAGACCATTCAGAAGAAGCTAGGAAACTTATTCAGAAAAACGGATGATAGAAATGTGGAGCTCTCCTTCAAAAGTAGTATATTTATAATTTTAAATCTGAGATCGATAGATTTTTGCTAGCCAAGGATATTAAGGGACATAGAACCTAGACAGGAAAATTGAGTTAGGATACAGAACAGCCATGATCTAACCGAAGGCTTGAGAGGCTAAACGGCTTACACCTGTTCCTATAAATCACTCCTGAATTTACTTCAGGTTTGGAAGGCCAATTCCTAATGGAATCTCCAAAGCCTGCACTGAATTTGTTGGGATTAATTTGTGCACTGATGTCCTCATATCATGATGTTTGAGCAGTGATGTTTAATTTATTTTGTTGCCAATAAAATATTGCAAACATTTGTCCTCATCTTCCAAACAGCGACAATGATCGTGGATTGCTGCTGTGCATGTGAATTCCGCCAAAATGACACTGCTCTACATTTTTTCTGGGACCTTCCGAGCCCAGCTTTCCCAGAAACACGTGGTGCAGCATCCATCAGGGGACTCTGTCAAAGTGGAGCAGAGTCGGAGGAAGACGGAACATGCCCCCTTTTTCCAGCACTAGCTGCCATATGGTAAGTTTAAATGTCCAGTCTTTCAATGTTAGTGGATGAATGAGTGAATGGGTAGGTGGAGAGGTGGGTGAGGTGAGAAGGTGGGTTGGGAGGGGTGGTCAGGTCGGGGGCTAGTCAGATCTGGTCGGGGGGGTTAGTTGGGTGGGATAGTCAGGTTGGGGGGCCTGGTAAGTTGGGTCAGGGTTGTAGTCGCGTTGGGGTGAGGTAGTTGCGTCAGGGGAGGTAGTCGGGTGGAGGGCATTGTCAGGTCTGCTTGGGGAGAGGTAGTCGAGCGGTCGGGGAGGTTAGTTGGATTGGGTCGGGGAAGTAGTCAAGGGGGCTGTATGGGGGGATGTCAGGTCGGGCTGGGGGCTTATTTGGGAGGTCCGGGGATAGTTGGGGAGTTAGTGTAAGTGATTGGGAGGGTCAGCTGTGGAGTTACCCATGAGTTAGATAAGGTTTTAATTTGCCTAACATTTCCTAGGTAACTACCCAGCTAAGTACATTGGAACTGTCCCAAGTGTCCAACTCTAACTCAGCATCGGAGACATTCATGGAAGGTCCTGGGGAGCAGGGGAATTGCCCATCAGAAGTTGAAACTTCCCAGACAATTACCACGTAGGTCAGTAAGTCAGGACTTCCACAGGGTCCTGACGCAAATCTTTGATTGTATGTCTGGTCTTTGACAATCTGGGGACCGGAATATTTGGCCCATTATCTGCAGAAGAGGCAATCAATTTGGGAATAATATCAGATGTGGTTACGATTTGTTTTCCCCCAATCTTGCTCAACTTTGTCCTTTGGGGCTTAAGCTGCCAAAAACAATGTTGCCACTTTGATTAACGATCTGCAGTTTAGATCTCTAACAACCAAGTACTATAGATTAAACTTTTAGTTCTGACAATTCAATCTGACTTAAACCTATTTACTCATCATCTTTCTCATTGTGGCAAAGTGGCATCTGCTTCATTGCAGTACTAAAGATGGTAGGTGAATGCTCCTTGAATGAGTCAGTAAAGCTCCTAAACATGCATCTATTGATGGAACACTATAACTTACAACTTCAAACCAGAGTGGTAATATTAGTTTCCAATTAGAACTAATTCCCACTGTTTCTATGTGTGTGTGTGTGTGTGTGTGTGTGTGCATGTGTGTGAGTGGCAAGGGGTGGAAAATTTTAAGGCAGAAATTTAGTCCAGGATGGATATACGCAAACCCAACCTTCTTTAAAACCTACTTTATTGCAAACTTTCCTGCTTATTGTTCATTTACTCACTTTAAGTTTGCGTCTTGCATTAAATTCTTGCATTTTCTTCTGAGCATTGTCCATGTGAGCAATATTAGCTGCCTTCCCAGTCACCCAGGGGTGTTGCAGGGCCTGATGAACTGTTAGCCGTTTCTGTGGATCTTGCACTATCAGTTTTCTGACCTGCAAGTAGACCCAACATCTCAGAAGTAGCACTAGAATGAACCTTTACTGGTTCTGAATCAAAGCATTATAATTTATTTAACATGGCCTTGAACAAAGACCATTTCAACATTCAAAGTTTATTTTTCAAAACCTGAGAACTTTTTTAGTGTGCTGTTTTCTCCTTCAGTCACAAAGTTTATTGTTTTTTTTTATTTTTTTGCTATAACCTAAATAGTTTCTTACCAAAAGGGAGAGGAATAATTAAAATAATCTGCCAGGCCAAATGATGCTGATGAAAAATTCAGGGGCTCAAAACACAGTTGGATGCTGTGGTAGGATATTTAAGGCTTTAGAGTGATGAGCTTCAATGGCCTTATAATAAGTAAAGTGTAGCAATTTGTTGGTATAGACAACAATGAGACCTTACAGGTCAGAAATAGCCACTACCCAACTCTATCCAATGCAATTTGCCCAAAACTGACCAAACCAGCGGGAAAGATCAAGAATTTCATGTACAAATTACATCCAGCATAAATAGAGCCTCTGTGATCTTTTGCACTAGTTTAAAATACTGATGGAAACTGTCCCTGCTCAGAAAAATGGCCTTGCCCCAAACTGAAATATTCACCACGGCATGTATTTTCAATAATTGCAAGCCCGCAAGAAGGCCTTAAAGTTAGATTTTTCTTTTCAGAGGGAAGGATGCCAATAGACACATTTTTAAAGATCCTAAATACATGTTTTTTAATTTACTAAGAGACTGACTGCAGCTGATAAGTAGTTCTGCATAATTTTTAAAGTCATTTCTAGTTATTCAAAATCAGGGCTTGAATATTTCGGATGGTGGGTTTCTCATGCCGCCATCTGAAGAGTAGGCAGGGAACACATCCCAGCCGACTCTGCCTCGGAGCCATTTCACGGTCGATTAAGCATTAATTGGCTGCAGGTGGGTCTTCCACCCCTCACTCTGGAGGAAGTCCCACCTTAGAGAGCTGCCGACCAACCTGATTGGCTGGCAGCTTTCTAGTCCCTGCAGTGACAGGCGCTGCAATAGACGGAAGAGTAAGTGTTTCAACATGCCACAGCCTAAGTTCTGGGACCGGACGGCAAGTTAAGTTCAAGGGGTCCCAGGGCAGGGAGGGCAGGGAAGGCCTGCAGGGGTTGGAGAGTGGGTGTTTGGGGTTTCGAGGGAGAGGCTGGCGGGGGAGGGAGTTCCAGTGGCTACTGGACCTTAAGGCGGGAGAGGCGCCCAAAGTCAGATGGGGGCTTCTGATGGAGACAACCCCCATTCCCGCCTGAGGCCTAAGCCTGTTCATTTTTGGACTTCCCCCACGCCAGGTAAATCCTCCCGCCAGCCTACAAATTGAGGCTGGGTGGGAAACAATCCTTAAGTGGCCAATAATTGGCCACTTAAGGGCCTCAATTGAGGCAAGGGTGGGCAGCCCATCCACGGCCTTGCCCGCCCCAGCGTAAAATCACTGCGAGGTTGGGGTGGGTGGAAACCCAGAGGGAATCCTGTTCTTTAAGTTTCACACTCTCCCTGCTTAGAAACCTGCTGGTGGGGGAGCATGAAATTCAGGTTCAGGTTACCCACAGATGATGGGCTAGATTAAAAATGCTTATTTTTTATGACTAGTTCAATTTCAGCTGTATTAATAAAACTGCACAAGGTTATCCCTCCTAAAGAGATTAAATAATTCTTATTAATACAATATTTTTAAACATGTTTTGAAATGCTGCCCTATTTCATTGGTTCATGAAAGATCTTAGGGTCGGTGATAGGCAGATGAGTTTGAGTGGAAACTTGAGCAAAAATTTCACTTTGCAAAATTACAATTTTGAACTCACTTTGCACTCAGATTGCCAGTTGCGCCCAAAGTGGAAACTCTTGACCCTACTGCATTATATGCGGTGAAACCGTACAACACCAAATTAAACTGCTTTACAAGATTATTGCAAAGGTGTTCTCCTAATTCAGATCTGGTAATAGGCACTTTAATAATAGTGAAATGATCAAAGTGTTCTGAGTATTGCTGAAAAAAGAGACATGTCAAAGCTTTTTGTCTTGCACTCTTCAGGAGACACTGCAGGAAACCAATATGGGGGAAGACTACAATTTATACTGTATATGAAAGAGTGCTGGTTGGTTGGCAAGTGGACTCTGATTGGTAGATGTGTTGCCGTGGAGAATGCACCAGTGATGGTGACTGACAGTTAACTGCCAACCATTGTTTGAAATTTAAATCAGGCAGCTTGACCTTGATCGGCCAAGGCATTGTCCTGAGGAATGAGTCAGCGAGTGGCTGTCACTTATTTTGTTAGCTGAAACAGACGCAATGTGTATACATGTTCCCACAAGCAAATGCACAACTGTGTGTACTGGAAGCTACATGGATTAATACTCAGGGCCGCAGACAGAAAGAACATGTACACACATTGCGCCTGTTTCAGCTAAACAAAATAAGTGATAAGAGACAAGTCGCAGACCGGTGGAGGAATGCCCGAAATCAAGGTCCTCACGGACTTTGAAAACAGAGCCATCAGGCTGGCTGGTGAGGGTCTGGCCTGGTCTTGTGCTGACGGTGAGGTCGGTGCTGCTCTACCAAGTGAGGATCCAGCAGTGCAACATCCATCAGACAACAATGCCGTGAGTATGTGTCCTCTTTCACAGGCCACTGCCATGCTCTAATTATCTCTCCTTGCTTTTGGAGGCATATCTGCCAAACAGCCAAAAGAATCCATGACCCAGGGCCTCCAAATGAAGAAACCTCTAAAGGGGAATCTGAAGGCACCCTCCTCGAAGTTCCGTCACAGTGCTCACTCACACCCTCCACCAGCGTAGAGACACACACCTCGGTGGGACATAGCTTTAGAATAGACACGGGATCACAATCTGGTGAGCACATCACCCTGTCTGATCCACAGCAGGCGGCAGCAGGGACTTCCTGGGTCCCTGACATTCGGAGGACTGCTGGAGGCTAGAAATTTGCTGAGTCTGAGTCAGATGACGAGCCTCTGGAATCGATCATGTCACAGTTGCTGGAGCTGCAAAAGCAAGCTTGGGAACGCCAGGAATGGATGTCCACTGCACTCCTCAGATTGCAAGGCACGATGGAGGAGTCTGTCAACCTTCAGATTGAGGTGATAGTGCCAGCATTGCAAGGCACCGAGGTCAGCACTGGTAGGATGGCGGCCGCCATGGAGACCTTGGTCCAGGATGTCACTCCTGCATTGCTGTGTGGGCTCAACTCCACCGTTGGCCTACAACAGCGTGTACACGAGAGGGGTGCGGGGCAGCTTGGTCTCACTACAGCTACCCCTTCCCCTCAAAGAGTCAGCCAGGACCCCACGGGCACCCATAGGGAGGAGGATCAACAGGTGCACACTCCGGGCCCATCCACCCAGGTGACTCCAGGAGTGACCGGCTCATCTGAATCTCCACTTCCTGTGATGTCAGCAATTCTAGCTCCACAGGCCGAGGAGGGTGCCACTGCCACACAGCAGGACCCAGAAAGCAGCCTGGGGCCCTCCAAGTCTTGGCCCTCCAGAGGACGCCCGCCAAAGTCATCACAGACAGGGCGTCGCAGTCAGCAGGCTGCCTCTACCTCTGCTGTGGATGTCCAGGGAGTACCAAGACATACAGGCAGGGTTAGGAAAGTTAAGGAGAATTAGTTGCGCCCAAAGTGGAAACTCTAGTGCATCACATTTTTAAAAATTCATTTACAGGATGTGGGCATTGCTGGCAAGGCCAACATTTATTGCCCATCCCTAATTGCCCTTGAGAAGCTGGTGGTGAGCTGCCATCTTTAACCACTGCAGTCCACATGGTGTAAGTACATGCACAGTGCTGTTAGGCAGGGAGTTTGAGGATTTTGACCCAGCAACAATGAAGGAACAGGATACATTTCCAAGTCAGGATGGTGAGTCGCTTGGTGGGGAAATTCCTGGTGGTGGTGTTCCTATGTAACTCTTTCGAGTTATCAACAGATCGCATGTAACTCTTTCAAGTACATTCACAGTTCTTGGTTTCCGGGAGTGGGACATGAACCCACAACCTTCTGATTCAAAGGCGAGGGTGCTATGAACTGAGCCACAGCTGACACCTCAGTGTTCCTATGTATGTGCAGCCCTTGTTTTTCTAGATGATACTCTTTTGAGTTATCAACAGTCACAGATTGCAACTCTTTTGAGTACAATCACAGTTCTTGGTTTCCAGGAGTGGGACATGAACCCACAACCCTTTGATTCAAAGGCAAGGGTGCTATGAACTGAGCCACAGCTGACACCTGAGTGTTCCTATGTATGTGCAGCCCTTGTTTTTCTAGATGATAGCGGTCATGTGTTTCCACCTAATGATGGAAGGTCATTGATCAAGCAGCTGAAGATGGGTGGACCGAGGACACAACACTCAGGAACTCCTGCAGTGATAACCTGGAACTGAGATGATTGACCTCCAATGTTGGGGAAGGAAACAATTAAATGAGTTCAATTGCTAATGATTGATTAATGACCTAATTGAGGTCATTGTACCCATTGATTTGTATAAAAGGGATAACAGGTGAGACTAGTTCTGTCTGTAGAGAGGTTTATGAACAAAAAATAAAATTCTATCCCAAGGAGTCAGTCTTGGTCTTTATTGCCTAATAGCTATTGGAGCTTAACAGTGGTAGCAGAGGATGGTTGCTGCTTGTAAGTAAAAAGATTGGAAACTAAGGGGAGGATTTTTCCACCCTCGTCGGGCAGGCGCTGGGCAGGCCCGGGGCTGGCTGCACAACAGTCCGCCACCCGTGATGGGGCCCTGACTGCAATTTCACACTGGCTGGCCAATTAATGGCCAGCCAGTGTGAATCGTGTACTACAACCCTCAGCGCTGTCTGGGTGAGGGGGGGTGAACACAGAAGTCAGTGCATGCGCACGGAAGCTCTCAGTGAAAGCTGCCTGAAGGCACAGAGCTGCCTCAGGGAGCTGAAGATTTTTAACATGAAAAATAAAGGATGGAAAAATAAGACTCTGTCACATGAGCAGGGACATGTTAAAAATGAGTTTTAAAAGTTTTTTAAAATCACTGGTCAAAACCCTATCCCACCCGTGGATGAGGTTTCGCAAAAAATGCAAAGGCCGCTGCTCACCCGTCAACCGAGCAGTTGGACGGACAGTGAAAAATTTGAATTATTTAAGGGCCTCTCTTAATTGTCGGCGTGCACGCTGCTGACTCTCTTGCATGCCCGCCGAGTGAAATATTGCGAGAGTGCGCGATGACCTGATGTCATCGCGCACTATTTTAGTCCCATTTGGGTTGGACGCGTGCCTGCCTGCCTGATGAGGGAAAAATTCTGCCCTAAGCTTTCTTCAGATAAAATACTGTGTATTTGGAGTTAACTTTAAGAGCAGAGTGGTTTGGAGTCACTCAAAAATGGCTGAATCAAAACGTAGAGTGTTGGGGTATGATTACCCACCGATGTTTTCTGAGCGTCAACCACATGACCAATGGACAAATGAAGTAACCATGTGGACACGGGTTACCTCCTTGCAAAGAAAAAACAGGGAATGGCCTTGGCACTTTCGCTACCGTATGAAAGCAAAATAAGATGTAAAGTATTTTTGGAGTTGGAGCCTGAGCATTTGGACACATATGAAGGTTTGGAAACGTTATTACATTTTATGGTTAAGATCTATCAGAAGGATGGCTTATTGTGTGCTTACGAAGCGTGGTCAGATTTGGACAAATCTAGAAAGCTGGAGGATAGTTCCATAGAAGATTACATAATGGAATTCAGTAGACTATATGCAAGATTTCAAAAATTCCGTTTGGAGTTTCCCCAGTCAGAGCTGGCATTTAAGTTACTAGACTGTGCTAGTGTGTTGAATATAGACAAGCTTCTAGTTTTGACGGGAGTTAAATTTGCGGAAAGACACACACTTCTAAAACAGATGTCAGAAGCTCTTAAAAAATAAAAAAAATTCCTTGGGAAACATTCCTTTCTGGCAGCGTTCATGGTGCAAATAGGTCATCTGGGGGCTAAGACAGAAAATGGAGGATACAATGTTAATGGGATGGCCAGATTGTCTAGAAACAGGGTGCAGGTGTCAGTATGGAAGGAGATTTGTAACTAGAAACAATGAGCTCAGAAATACCTGTGACAATTATGGCAGGAGAAAAGAATTGGGGAATTACAACAAAAGGATGAACCCCAGAAATGCCCAGGGTGTGGTCAATTGGTGTTTTAGATGCAGTTCAAAATACCATTATGCAATGAACTGTGCTAAACGATATAATGTGTTTGAAATTAAACATGAGACAGAAGACTCAGAAGAAAATAGAGATATTGACCAAAGATAGGGCATTGTATTAGTTACAAGACGTTTCAGTCCGGTGATGAATATCTTGGTTGCAGAGTTCTTCAACTGTGTGGTGCTAGATAGCGGATGCACGTCTACAGTCTGTGGAATAGACTGGTTAAAATGCTACCTGGACTCCTTGAATGACAAGGACCGGAATAAGATTAAGGAATTCCACCAGCTTTAGATTTGGAGATGATAATACCCTAAAATCTTTAAAAAGTGTAGTGATTCCCTGTAAGATAGCTGGAGTCAATCATTTCATCAGTATGTACATAGTGTCCCGCATGATACCGTTACTGTTGAGCAGGCCATCGATGAAGAAAGCGCAAATTAAGTTGGACATGGAGAACGACAAGGTTTGTATTTGGAAAACCCATGGATTTGCAATTTACACAATCTGGACACTACTGTATTCCTTTAATGAAACCTAACTTTTCTACTAAGGAGGTCAAAGAATTGTTATTAGCGTCAGGAGATAGGAATTTAGAAGACAAAAAGCTAATTGTGTTAAAATTGCATCAGCAGTTTGCCTACCCTTCTTCACAAAGATTAAAAATTTTGCTAAGGGATGGCGAGTACACTAAACTTGTAGAGGATATAAGCAATAGATGTGATATATGTAAGAAATAGAGAAGGACACTGTCGCGGTCTGTAGTAAGTCTACCCTTAGCGAGGGATTTCAATTTCCAAAGTTGTGGTGATGGATTTAAAGGTACAGGATAAAGAAAAGAACATTCTTATTTTATATTTCGTAGATTTGGCCACAAGGGTTAGCCAGTCGACAATCATACACAGTAAAGAAAATAATTGTGGATCAAGTAATGGAAAAGTGGATAGGGACTGGATTGGGACCACCAGCAAAATTCCTCACTGATAATGGGGTGGGGAATGTGTTAACGATGAGTTTCAGGATATGCGCGAAAACTTAAATATAATCGTTATGAATACAGTAACAGAAAGCCCTTTTAGTAACAGTGTGTGAAAGGAATCACGCGGTGATAGATGAGATGCTTCGTAAAATATTGGTAGATAGACCAAACTGTAAATTAACATCAGCTCTAGCGTGGGCTGTCCACACCAAGAGTTCACTGCAAATGGTTGGGGGCTGTAGTCCATATTAGTTAGTTTTTGGTAGAACCCCAAAAATTCCTTTAGTCTCGAGTGATCAGTCCCCAGCTTGGGAGGGAACCACCATTAGTTGTACCTTTTCTGAACATTTGAATGCACTACACGAGGGTAGAAGAGCGTTCCTTAAAGCCGAAGTTTCAGAAAGAATTCGGTGAGCTCTAAGACACGATGTATGACCATCAAAGTATTTTCAATCAGGGAGACAGGGTATACTATAAACGAGAAAGAATTAATGAGTGGAAAGGCCCAGGAAAGATTATAGGTAAAGATGGTAAAACAATCATTTTATAACATGGGAACCAGACTATTCGGGTACACTCATTAAGGTTAGTTGGCGCAGACTACAAATTTGCAGGTTCAGAAACTGTTGTATGAAGGGATGAGGAACCATGCACTTCTCATACGCATATGTTCATTGATTGTGAGGACCAAGTAGCTGAAGTTGACAGGTTATCTGAAGACGGAGACTAATTTGGATGAACAAGATGAGGTGATTTATCCCAGAGGACAACTGCTGAAAGTTGGCACTAAAGTTACATACTTGCCAGAAGGGGCCAGTCAATGGCAGGATGCAATGATTGTAGGTAGAGCAGGGAAATGTATGAGATAAATGACAGGAGGTTAAGCCTATTGATTGGGAACATGAAGTACAAAAACGGAAGGCATGGAAACGCAGTATCAGTTCAGACAGTGGCTCTGGGAGTGAACATGCCTCTAGGAAGAGATCGCGAACTGTTGAAAGAACATTGATAAACGGGAGCGGGAGTTCAAACAGTAACAGTCTGGAGCATGATAGAAGGCAGAATAGAGGGTGTAGCTTAACAAGGTCAAGGAAAATGGCTCAGACTGGTAATGTTACAAGAAACAAGCCCATGTAATCAAGAAGTCTTTGAATAAATTAGACGATAAATTAATAAAGGATGTCAAACAGCAAGATTTGCATAGTTGGAAAAAATTTTGGGTATACACAGAGCCGCCAGATCAGGGGCAATCAGTTCAGTCTCATAGATAGATATGCACAGAAAAGGTACTTCCTGATGGGACTTATAAAGCTAAAGCCAGGCCAGTGGCGTAAGAGTTTGAAGAAAAATTGGGTGACCGGGATGTAAGAGTAGATTCACCCAAGGCAGGAAAAGTTATGCTGAAGATCTTTTTAGCTCTATTAGCTACAAATGCCTGGGATTGTTATTCCATTGATATTAAAGCTGCGTTTTTGCAGGGACATCAACTTCGAAGGGAAATTTTTCTCCGTCCACTGAAAGAGGCGCCAAACACAGAAGGGACTGTTTGGAAGCTAGCTAAATGCGTAAATGGTTTAATAATGCCTCCAGAGTTTGGTATTTCTCAGTGAGGTCAGTTTTGTTAGAGTTGGGCTGTCTTCAGTTGGAAGCAGACACGGCAATTTTTTTTGGCACCATGGAGGGATACTTGCAGGCATCTTTATGATGCATGTAGATAATTTTTGTGTGGGGTATATTTTTTAAAAGAATTCTTGCAAGGCGAGGGGACCTCACAGTTCGGCCATCTTTTAGGCTCTCAGCAAATTTGAAACGGTTGTCATTAATGGGCTCAGGACGGAATTTAAAATTGGAAGTCAAGCTTTGGGTGCACTTAAGTACATTGGATTGGAAATCAGGCAGAGCGATCACACGTCCTTATACGTCAGCAATCCTACTTGGAGAACATTAATCCCGTTGCAGTTAGTCATGGTAGGGCCTCCCAGAAAGGTACAGGAACTTCTGAAACGGAAAAAGAGGAACTCAGAATTCTAATTGGGCAACTCAATTGGCTAGGCAAACAAACAAGGCTGGATGTCAGTTTTGACGTTTTGGAATTGAGCACTAAAACGAATGATCCCAAGGTTGAAGAAATCATTCAGGCAAACAAAACATTGACAAAATTAAAAGTGGAGCAGTGTGTTTTGAAATTACCATCTTTGGGTGATCTTAGAAAAATGGAATTGTGTTTAGTGAGGCATCTTATGCAAATCTATGTGATGGATTTTCACATGCAGGAGGATTTATCATGTTTCTCATGGTAGGGGGGGAAAGGCACATGTTGCTCTTTGGCATGGGAATCTATAAAGATACAAAGAGCTGTAAAAAGTACATTGGCAGTGGAGACTCTCGCCCTTGTTGAGGCAGTAAATATGGAATTCTTTATATCAAAGATACTGGCAGAAATTTTAAATGGAAAAGGGTATTCAGGAACGGTACCTATCGAATGTCTTACAAATAATACGTCACTTTGGGCAAATGTTCATTCTATGAAGTGTGTTAACGAGAAGAAATTGCGAATTGACACTACAAGCTTAAAACAGATGCTTGAGAATAAAGAGATTGTCAAGATCAAATAGATTGATAGCAGTTACCAATTATCTGACTGCTTTACCAAAAGAGGAGCGAGCTCCAAGAAGTTATTAGAGATCCTCAAAGAGGGACATCTTTTTCTTTAAGAATACTGCTTTTGTGTGGACATATCTGTCCATGTTTTCTCTTTTTTTTACGGAGGGGAATAAGGTGAATTTATTGAATGAAGAATACATTGTTTTTTTGTGATTATATAAATTTAAGGATTACTTTTTAAGAAGAGTGGAATCTGTTGGGGAAGGAAACAGTTAAAGGCGTTCAATTGCTAATTATTAGTTAACAACCTAAGTGCCCATTTGGTTGTACAAAAGGGATAACAGGTGAAACTAGTTCTGTCTGTAGAGAAGTTTATGAACTAAAAATAAAACTCTATCCCAAGGAGTAAGTCTTGGTCTTTATTGCCTAACAGCTATTGGAGTTTAACATCCAAGAACCACAACCATCTTCCTTTGTGCTAGGTATGACCCTAACCAGCAGAGAGTTTTCCTCCTGATTCCCTTGTCTCTATATTTTTGCTAGGGCTCCTTGATGCCACACTCGGTCAAATGCTGCCTTGGTGTCAAGGGCAATCACTCTCACCTCATCTGTGGGGTTCAGCTGTTTTGTCCATGTTTGAACCAAGGCTGTAATAAGGTGAGAAACTTAGTGACCCTGGCAGAACCCAAACTGAGCATCAGTGAGCAGATTATTGCTAGGCAAGTGCTGCTTGATAGCACTGTTGATGACCCCTTCCATCACTTTACTGATGACCGAGAGGAGACTGATGGGGCGGTAATTGCAGTGAAACCATACAATAACCACTTGGGGACCTTTTACATCCACTTGAAAGGGCTGACACAGTCCACAGTTTAACATCTCATCTGAAAGACGACACCTTCAATAGTGCAGTCACTCACTCCGCACTGCACTGGAGTGTCACTTGATTTTTGTTCTCAAATCCTTGAATCCACCAACCTTCTGACTCGGAGGCAAAATTGCTATCAACTGAACCATAGCTGATACACAGGTATGACTGTGAATGACGGTTATGGAAATCAAGTTGATTACCTCTAAAATCAAAAAGATTATAGAAGTAAAATAGTCTGCTGTTCTGATGCAAGTGCTAGGCCATACAGACTGAAGATCCTAAAATTAATTCCTAGATTGTACTGAGTTGGTTGATCTATAGAGTTAGGTTGCAGATCAGCCATGATCTCATTGAAAGGCAGAAGAGACTCAAAGGGCTAAATAGCCTCCTCCTGTTCCCATCTTGGCTGTTAGCCACTGCAATTAACTTCGAAAGCCCAGGCTAAAGAGGGGGAGATCTGTGACTATTCCCGTTCTCAATCACTATCCATGAACTAATGCCTTCAGGTGAGGAGGGCAAAAATGTGTGGCATAAAGGTGCTGCTGTCAGATGTTATCTCATCTCCTGGGTGATGTATTGGACTGTACAATATATCAGTATAACAAAAGCTAGGAGTGTCTCATTATTAGGGGTAACTTCAAGTTCATTCATGGAGTTTAGCAGCTCTGAAATCCCTCTTTGACTTACTGTCATATAATTCATGAACCATCAGCCTATTATTTTAGAGATGCACGGCATATGTGCTTTAAAGGTGCATTCTCAGATTCCTGAAATACGTACCAGATCCTTTGCATTTAGAGACACATCATCCCACCAGGGGGAGACAAACTCATAGTCACAGTTCAAGATCCTGCTGTACATATACTGGTCTCCCCTTGCATCAAAAAATGGTTCAAACCCACAGAGTCTAGGAAAGATAACAAAATATACCTGACAGTGAATATTTTAATACAAAGTGAAATTCAAATGCAAATGTAATAATTAGGGCAAGTGATTTGTGGTGGTAGGTGTTATTGTTTACAAAACAACACCTCAAAATTTCAGAACTTAAACAAAAAAATCAGGGTACACTCTGCAGGCCAGATCTTCCTCTTTTGTGTCTGGGCATAAGAACTTGGCCAAGCAAAAGCATGTTTTGGCTCAAGCTGCGCACAATTTCTGTCCATGAATTGAAACAGCAGAACCCAATGTTACCCATTATAAAATGTGGATACTCGACTAACCATAATGTTGGATGCCTCCTTAGAAGCACCCAAATCACAACATGTTATACTTTCAGTTGCATTGTGCAGTGATCAAGAGTAAGGGTACTCTGACTAACTGCACCTGACAAAGTAGCAACCATTATTGTGGGCCCTTGGCACACCTACCTGGCAATGATTGCAGGAATCTCTCATTAGGGTCTGATTTGGCTGAGATACAGGTGCAGGGCTGGGCCAACTGCTGCAAGGCCACGTATGCAGACCGTGCAGCACTGGTTTGGCACATTCAGTGATACTAATGTTCAGCTGTGGCCTGAAACTTGACACTATCTCTATACAGGCATGCTGCAAGTTCACCTAAGGGAATGTTAATTGGAGTGGCAAATGGACCACTGTCATCACAAGCACCTTCTGCTTGCTGCACCACCACTGCTTTAGCAGAACACATCAAATATTGGAAGGAAGGACTTATGAATGCTGGTTTGCTTCATGTAGGTGCACGTAAGGATTAGGCAGAGGTAAAACAACTGACAAAAATTCCTTTCTCTTTCTATGAAGTCAGAATAGAAGGGGGTGAAGGCAAGAAGCATCTACCTTCATTTTGGCTTATTTACACCAAAATAAAATAGCAGTAATTTTAAAAACAGAGCCTGAAAAATTTCTGAAATTTGCAAAAGACATATGGCTTTTAAAAAGTGGCATTACATTTTCACATTTGCTAAAACAGCTTTAACAGTAGGTTACCACAATTTATGCGTTTTCTCATCAGCTTTAGAATAATTCAGCTAAGAAGATGGCTACAATTAATAATTCCAGCAGTTCAAATTAGTGCCAGCATGAAACCAAGCCCCAAGGTTGGTTTGGTTGGTGTTATCTCAGTTTTGGCATCCATAATTTTGACAAAACATATTTTGTATTAGTGGCTGGGGCCCAAGTTCCTTGCAACAGTATAACCATGGCACATCTAACTGTGTAACCATTTTTGAAGCACACTTACAAGATGTAAGTTATGACTCCAACAGACCACATATCCACCTCCGGCCCATAGGTGCAACCTCGCAGAATCTCAGGTGCTAAAATAAAATGGAAAATAATACAAAGGCATTAATATCTTAGGCATTAAATACATATTGTTAAGCCTCAGAAATAAAAACAGAAAATGTTGGAAATATTCAGCAGGTCTGGTGGCATCTGTGGAGAGAGAAACAGAGTTAACAAGTTGGTGACCCTTTGTTAAAACTGGGAATACTTAGAGATTTATCAATTTTTAAGTAAGCCACGGAAAGGGACAGGGGAGGAAAGAACAAAAGGGAAGATCTGTGATAGGTTGGAAGGCAGGAAAGGTTAAATAATAAAAGGGATGATGGGGCAAGGCAATAGGAGATGTCAGTGAGACAAGTAAAGAAACAAAGGATGGGTTTAGAGATGTAAATGGGAATAGCAGAATCAGTTCAAACAACTGCATAAGAACTGTACCATCTCCAAGTACTCCCTGTTCTGACGAAAGGTCATTGATTTGAAACATTGGGCGGAGCCTTCTGCACTTAGTCCCTGCCAGAATACGGAACCATTTGCGGGTCAGGAATCCGTTTTACTAGTTGGTGAGGAATATATAGCAAAATACCGTGGATGCTGGAAATCTGAAAGACAAACAGAAAATGTTGGAAATACTTAGCAGGTCTGGCAGCATCTAGGGAGTGAAACAGAGTCAATGTTTCAGGTCAGCGATCTTTCATCAGAACTGGGAAAAGTTAGAAATGTAATTGGTTTTGAGCTAGTGAAAGCGGGGAGGGTGGGACGAATAAAAGAGAAAATCTGTGACAGGGTGGATGGTAGGAGGGATTAAATAACAAAAGGTTTCATGATGCAAGGCCAAAGGCAGCGGTAATGGGACAAGTAGAGGAAAAAAGGATGTGCCTAGAGGAGGTGTAAATGGCAGGATCCTGAATAATTGCTGATGGAAAGCAAACAAAAAGGAAAATAGAGCAATTAGCAAGTAAAAATACAAACCAGCAAAGAAAAGGGAAATAAAATGGAGGCAGAGGTTAGATCTGGAGGTGACGGAAATGTTGGAGAATGATCTGTTCAATATGGAGATTAGTGGGGTGGAAGGTGAGGACAAAGGGAACCTCATCTTGATTCTGGGAGCAAAGAAAAGGGGTGAGAGCAGCAATGCATGAAATAGAATGGACATGCTCGAGAGCCCTGTCAACCATGGTGGGGGAGGGTGGACACCTCAGTTGAGGGATAAGGAAGCACTAGTATGGAAGGTTGCATTGCCTGAACAGATGATACGGAGATGGAGAAACTGGGAGAATAGAATGGAGACCTTATGGGAAGCAGGATATGATAAAGTGCCAAAGTAGCTTTGGGAGTCAATGGGGGGCTTATAATGAATGTTGGTTCATAGTCCATCTCCGGAAATGAAGACAGAGAAGTCAAGGAAAGAAGAGTGGAGATAGACTATGTAAAGACAAGAGAACAGTGGAAATTGGAAGCAGAGTGGATGACATTTTTCATTTCAGAGCGAAAGCCTTAAACACCTCTGGGACAGTCAACAATGTACTGGAAAAAGAGGTGAGGGAGTGGACCTGAGTAGGAGTGGAACAAAAAATGTTCTACATAACCCACAAAAAGGCAGGTATAACTAGGACCCATGTGGGGATCTATAGCAACACCTTTTATTTAGAGGAAGTGAGTGGAGTTGAACAAGTTATTCAATGGAGAACAGTTTCAGCCGGGTGGAAGAGGGTGATGGGGGACTGGTTGGGCCTGTTCAAAGAAGGAGGGGAAAGCTCTTAAAGCGACCTGGCAGGAGATGAAGGTGTAGAGGGGTTGGACATCCATGGTGATAAGGAAACAGCCAGAGCAGGAAACTGGAAACTGTTAAAGTAGTGGTGAGCAATGGAAGAGTCATGTATGTTGGTGGGAAGAGGCTGAACAAGAGGACAAAAATAGATTAAAGATAGGAAGAAAGTCAGTGGGGGCAGGAACAGTTGAAATAATGGACAGGATTTTCCCTTTGGACTTTGGGACCTCATAAGTTAGGGTGAAACAGGAGTCAGACATCCACACTTTGTAGGAAACAGTCACCCAGCAGTGATGTTTCCCGAATTAGCCAATAAGTAATTGAACTCTGATGCGTATTTTTAAAAATTCATTCTCCAGATGTGGGTGGCACTGGAATGGCCAGCATTTATTATCCACCCCTAAACAGCTGAGTAGCTTACCACTTCAGAAGGCAGTTCAGAGTCAACCACCTGGGACTTGACTCATATGTGGTATAGTCCAGACCAAGCAAGGAAGTCAGGTTTCCATCCACAAAGGACATTAATGAAAGGTTGGGTTTTTACAATAGCTTCATGATCACTTTTACTGAAAATAGATTTTTATTTCCAGTTTTTTAAAATCTGCACTCAAATTCCCAAACTGCCATGATGGGATTAGAACTCACATTCTCATAATTACTAGAGTAGTAACATAATCACTAGGTTACAGTATCCATTCACCGCATTAGTGCTGAACTAAGTTAACTTCTAGAAGATACAAGAGAGCAGTTCACTGATGCCCTGCATTGTCTCTGTTGGGGAAGGCCTGTCACTTAACTGACCAACGTTGGATCTTCCCTGGGATTTAGGAATGTAGGCTGAAATCCCATTCCCCCAACACCCGCCTCGAGCATTGCCAACCAATCAGAGGCCGGCAGCTATCAATTCCAACGTGGACCCAGACCGCAGGTGAGTGAGGGCGGGATAGGGTCACGAGGAGGGAGTCAGAAGAAAAGGCAGAGGGGTGGCTCTCAGCGGGGACCCTCCTTCCCAGTGCCACGTCCCTTGATAAGGCATGAGTGACTTTGAACAAGACCCCCTCCTGCCACCGAAAGCCTGCAAGCGAACCAGGCAGGGTTTCTTTTTGAGCTCCCCGCGTGACAACTCCCTACCTGGCGCCGCTCATTGCTTATCAGCAGTGGCAGGATGAGGCCCTTAAGTGGGCATTAAGTGGCACCCTCCCTCCTGATTAAATGCCCCCCCTGCCTCCAAACTCACCACCTGGATGGACATTAAATTCTGCCCTCTGTTTCTAAGCAGAAAGCAGAGGAAAAAGCAGTAGAGACTCACAATGCGGTGATTCTGCTCCCTTTCCATTACCCAAAGATTTCCATTACCCAAAGATTTCCATTATCTGCAGCTTAGGCGTAGTGGCTCTGCCCAAATCAGGCATAACACTACAAATGAGACGGCAGGAATATAACTTCTCATCCCACGTTGGATCATTGGGTGGGTCTCCATGTGGAGGCTGGCTTTAGGCTACTCACTGTTCAGATTGGAGGATCTGAGCAAAGGCAGCCAGCAATTACATGGAGATTGGTAAAAGCCTAGTACCTCTTTTTTCAGCTACCTGGCACCATCTACTGGTCTACAGAATTTCCAGCTACTGTTTTTGGACTGCACCCAAAAATCTCATGGCTGCTAACAACCATTGCTACTGCCGGAGTCCTGACATGCCTGCAGCAGTATCTGGCTTTCCTCTCCCAATTCCAGATGATGTTCTTGCTAGGAGTGCAGAATGGGATTGTCTGATCTAATTAACTGTGCTGAATTAAGAAGTACAGACTCAGGTCATCGAATACAATGCGTTATGCCTGACTAATGTCAGGAACCAGGCTAGGAGAAACTGGAGGAAAATTGCCCCTACTGTTTTGACCAGTTCCTGTAGTATGTTATTATCCAGCTGTGGAAAAGTGACCCAACGTTTATTGTGTGGAATTGAGCTCGAGATATCATTGATGTTCAAGGCTTATCAGATAAAATTAACAAAATCTAGAGTATGGTAGAGTATGGGTCTAATGATTTGGAACTCTGGCCTGCTCTTTCCACAGATGAAAACATTTTTTTATAGCATATTGCGATGGTGGCAGTAAATAAGAAAATGAGCAGCGGGAAATCTATTACTGTGGCACCCTTTAATTAGAAGACAACAATCTTAAAAATGTGCTGCAGGAGATTCTTTTTTTATTATAGTGTTGCAGATACTGACAGAATACTTTATATGTTCCGCTTGTTCCATATATCTGAAATGAACAGAGAGGATAACAGGAATAAATTTATCCCCATTTGCTAATTTCAAAATCTTGACATGAGCTCAGGCTGAGAGAGATAGACAATGCTAAAGCCCATTTCTACTGAGAGCTGTTTGATTCATCTTTACAGTCTTGTTTATAATCTTCTTTTCTGTTACAATGGTTGTTAACTGTGACAGGAAAGAGATTACAGTGAAGGCAGCACATCTGACACGTCCCCTCACAAAAACAGGTCACTTGACATTGCTCCATCTGTGATTGTCTCACACTTCCTAGAGATGTAACTGAAAATGAGATATACAAAGACCAATCACAGCATTGTGGATTTTTACTTCAGCTCTTGGAAGATCCAAAAATACCTTGAGTCATAGAGAATCCTTCACACAAGTACATTTACTCAGGCATTTTGCTTTTGTTAACAGAGCTATTATTTAAGTTTCAATAAATGGGAGTAGTGAAATGGTTGCAGTGGGAAGGGGTATCTAGGTATGGTTTGAATGGGGGAGAATTGAGAAGAAATGGGAGAGGTTCAGAGTGTCAGTTATGTGTGAGAACGATGTCGCAGGAGAAGCTCAAGAGTGGATTTTGAACTAAATCTTGTGTTTATTCTTCCAAGGAGATAATTGCGGGCAATATTTAGCTCATTGTCATTGGGTAGGAGCACCAAGGTGAGAATAGCCTCCCAGTGGCCTTCAGATCTGCTGATTGGCATGGGTAGGGTAGTGACTTGAAAACCTACTTGGAACAGGCCATGGACTAGTAAATCAGTGGGGATGGCATGGAAAAGTACATGTATAGTCCATTTCATGAGCTGACTGGTAGGGGAGGCATTTCACTGAAGCCAAAAAAGTAGCCAATGAGTGGGTGCCCAAAGCAGAGGAGGTACAGAGGATGCAAACCTGTGGGAGAGAAAAGATAGCAGGATTGCAAATGGGGACTGAAACATTGCAATGGCAGCAGAATGGACCCTATATGGGAACCTCACTAGTCTTCTGAAGCAGCAGGGAGAAGCTGAAACAGTGAAGGAAGAAAGATGGGAACATTTTAATTAGAAAAAACACAGTTAAAGAAAGATGAAGGTCTACAGATAACCTTTACAAACCATGTGAATATGTGTGATATGTCTAGTAAGATGTGGCATTTTGCATGACATGAAATGTGCATTTTTTACAATGGAATTTCCTGTAAGAAGAGATTTAAATAAGGATTTAGAATGGAATGCACTTGAGCTTCCCTCTGCTGCTTCAGAAGACCAGTGAGGATCTTGCAGCTCCTTCCCAATGTTTCAGCATCCTTCTCTTAATTTCTATCCTATCTGAAACATGCCTTCTCATCTGTCCTGTTCCCTTGACCCTATTCCCACCAAACTGTTGACCAACCAGCTTCCCTTCCTGGCTCCCACATTAGCTGATATTGGGTGTTAACAATTCCTTTTCCTCAGGTACTGTCCCCCACCTCTTCAATCTGCCATCATCACATACCTCCTCAAAAAAAATACCCCCTCTGTCGTTGCAAAAAACTGCCACATTCCCAACTGTTCTTCTCTTGAAAGTCCTTGAACATGTTGTTGCCTCCCAAATCTGTGCCCACTTTTTCTGCAACTCCATGATTGCAACTTTTCACTCAGGTATCCAACCTGTCACAGCACGGAAACAGTCCCAATTAAAGTCACAAACGACATCTTTTGTGACTGTGACCAGTTTCTCCTCATGATTCTCAACTTGTGTGCAACCTTTGACACAGTTAACTACACTATCCTCCCCCAACACCTCTACTCCGTCATCTATCTGGGTGGGACTGCTGTTGCCTGGGTCCAATCCTACCTTTCTAGTTGTAGCCAGAGAATCATCCACAATGGCTTCTCTCCCTGTTCCTGCATCACTACCTCTGGAGTCTCTCAAGGATCTATCCTTGGACCCCTCCTATTTTTCATCAACATGCTGTCCAACATACACAACATCAACTTCCACATAAATACTGAGGACACTCAGATTACCTCATCACCATCTCTCTTGACCCCTCCACTGCCTCTGATTTGTCAGGTTGCTTGTCCGACATCCAGTACTAGATGTGCAGAAGTTTTCTTTAACTAAATATTGAGGAGACATAAACCATTGTCTTTGCTCTCCATTACAAGCTCCGTACGTTAGGCACCTACTCCATCTCTCTCCCTGATCACTGTCCAAGGCTGAATCAGATATTGGAATCTTGGCATCCTATGTGACCCCAAAATGAGCTCCTGGTCCCACATACACTCAGTCACCAAGACAGCCTACTCCCGCCTCCATAACATCACCCATTTCAGTCCCTGCCTCAAATCATCTGCAGTTGCTGTTTATTACTAAGGAAATTAAGGGATTTGGGGATAATGTGCGAAGGTAGAATCGATTTAGAAGATCAGCAATGATCATATTGTATGATGGAGCTGGTTAGAAGGGTCGAATGGCCTACTTCTGCTCCTACTTCTTATGTTTTGCATGTTCTTAGGAAAGCCTCATTCATGCCTTTGTTACTTACAGGCTTCACTATTCCAGTCCTCTCCTGGTCAGCCCCCCATCTTCCAACCTCCTTACACTTGAGCTCACCAAAGCTCTGCTACCATATCCTAACTTGCACCAAGTCCTATTCATCCAGTACCTCTGTGCCAGTTGTCCTACGTTGTATACCCGTCTGGAAATGCCTCAATTTTAAAATTCTGATTCTTTTTAAAAAATTGATCCATATGGACAACCCTTGGAAATCTTTGCGCTTCTACAATTCTGGCCTCTTGTGCATTCCCGCTTTTTCTTGTCTTAAGCTGCCTAAGCCCTAGGGTCTAGGATTCCCTGCTTAAACCTCTCCACCTTGTTAGTACTCTTTCCTCCTTTAAGACACTCCTTGAAACCTAGCTCTTTGACTGAGTTTTTGGTCATTTGCCTTGATATCTCCCTATGTGGCTTGGTGTCAAATATTATTTGATAACGCTACTGTGAAACCTTGGAACTATTTATGTTACACTTTAGCTCCTGATGCCAATTGGCCAGGTGCCAGGAACAGTTGCACACGCGCACTCAGCTAGCACTGCATCTGCCGGTGCATGTACAGTCTTCCATCGCTCATGCCATTGGTGTGCATCGTCAACGGGTGCGAGTACTGGTTTGCGCCTGCATGAGAAGTGACATCACTCGCTCAGCTACTCTCTCCGGCATGCCCTGTTCATCGCTGGCCCACTCCCTCTACTGTTCCCAACCTTTGTGGCCCTCTGCCGAGATCTCACTGGCTCTCTCTCAAGCCCCTGCCATGCAGTGCACACATCTCGGCGACTGTGGAAAGCTGCGGTCTATTTGGCACCGATGATGATCAGTTATTTCAGGGTGCCAAAATAACACTGCATCTCATTACATGCATGCCTATCTAGATATCTTTCACACCACAATCAGCTTTTGAAAGATTCTAATGCAGGAAATTATATAGCGTAAGCACATGTGAACATGTCTGCAGTCTAGGAATTAATAATGCACAGCAAAGTGTAACCATGTAGGCAGAGTTTATTGACTGCTATTTGGGTTGCTTATACTGGGGCTAACATGGCACTCTAATCTAGACAGAATTCCGTAAATCTGCTTCAGCTTTTCTACACAGCTGTATTTTAATAATTAGAGCTCTTCAGTTGCTGGCTTTGATGTCACAGGCAGTGCAACTACATGTACAGGAAGTGCACCCTCTGCAGACGTGGCATCACCAAACTCAGCCAGTATGTTCAGGCATCCTATATCTAAAATCCACCTAGCTGTAAAACATATAACAACAGCTTGCATATAAAATACAATAAAATAAAATACAATAAAATACTTGTATGCTATATAGCTAGCTGGATGAATTTTAATTAGGTATAGGAAGCGACATAGATATGATAATAGCAGTGTGCACATCTTAAGGTATAATTCAATTACAAGAATTTGGGTGAACCAAATCAGCTGCAAGAATAAAATTCAGGCCATTTATGAGTAGATGTGATAGAGTTGCAAAACTGAGAGACTCCCTTAAATGTCTGGGAATAAAAACTGATACCATTCACATTACCTTATTTTTACATTTATTTTTACCATTAAGCAACAAAGGTGGCATACATGAACTAATCACAAGGTGAAGAATATGATTTTGATCATTTAGCTCATTCATGCAGAAAAAACATGAACGGGCTGCCGCAGCAACACAGCATTTCAGTGTTTCTTAAATGACTCCAAGGCCTTTGACTCCAATTACCCTAATTGGATGTCTGCTCCAAGTATTCATCACTATTTGTATGAAAAAAATCTTCCTGATATAAACCTAATATTGCTATCACCATCTTGGACCTGTACCCTTTATGGTTAATAAGAAAATGAAAGGCTTGTAGTTATATCAAGCCATGTGATTGGAACAACAGCATTAATGTTAGGCACACTGTTAAGCCCTGATTTTAACTGCCATAGCCGACCAGTAAGTGGCATACAGAGAGTTAGATCCTTACCTAATTAGACCTTGCTGGCCTCATACCACACAATATTTTAATAGGCATTCTTGCACCAGGCAGACAAGGGCCTTGTTGAAATTCAAATATCAGGGTACGATGACATAATTTGGATCCTGACTATATCTTAACTGTGGCCAGCTGTTTTTGGCACCCGGTGCCAGCCGTGCCAGGAGCACTGGGAATAAAGGTGCCTCAGAAGAGCAGTAAAAATGTAAGTAATTTTTAAAAATGGTTTCTCTTTGGCCTGAGGGCAGAAGGAGTGCTCTTCTAGGCCCTACGTGCAAACATGGGCCTCAGGCTTCTCTTCTCTTACAGCAATTGTCCACCATCCCCCCTCTCATCATTGAACTGACTGCTGGGCACTGCTCCAATGGATGCCCAGTCACAGTTTCCTGCCAAGCTTGCAAGCCTGTAATCTATGGTACTGGGTTTGGGTAGGAGTTGAGCCTGGTCTATTTAAGCAAGGCTTGGTAATTAAAATGATCCAGGCCTCACA
Source organism: Cetorhinus maximus (assembly GCF_964194155.1). Lineage (NCBI taxonomy): Eukaryota > Metazoa > Chordata > Chondrichthyes > Lamniformes > Cetorhinidae > Cetorhinus > Cetorhinus maximus. The sequence continues at coordinate 111,157,036 of NC_135891.1, forward strand.
GGATGAGCCTTATGCTCCCCCAATCCAGCCCCATGCTTGCCTCTCTCTCCCCAGCAGTTAGAATCTGGGCTTTAGTGATAGATTATTTAGTTTGAAATATGTATAGCAGAAGTTATCACAGCAGCAAGAGTGAGTTATCACTTTCTTAGGAGTAAATCAGCAAAGTGATGGAAGGTGTTGTCGACAGTGCTATCCAGTGGCATTTACACAGATTGACTGCCCTTGACATCAAGGCAGCATTTGACTGAGTGTGACATCAAGGAGCCCTAGCAAAACTGAAGTCAATGGGAATCGGGGGAAAACCTCTCCATTGGTTGGAGTCAACCTAGCACAAAGGAAGATGGTTGTGGTTATTGGAGATCAATCATTTTAGTCCCAGGATATTTAGTCCCACTGCAGGAGTTCCTCAGGGTGGTGTCCTAGGCCCAACCATCTTCAGCTGCTTCATCAATGACCTTCCCTCCATCATAAAGTCGGAAGTGGGGATGTTCGCTGATGATTGCACGATGTTCAGCACCATTTTCGATTCCTCAGATACTAAAGAGGTCCGTGTCCATATGTAGCAAGACCTGGACAATACTCAGGGTTGGGCTGATAAGTGGCAAGTAACATTTGTGCCACACAAATACCAGGCAATGACCATCTCCAATAAGAGAGAATTAACTTCCCTTGACATTAAATGGCATTACCATCGCTGAATCCACCACTATATATACCCTGGGGGTCGCCATTGACCAGCCATTTAAATACTGTGGCTACAACAGCAGGTCAAAGGCTAGGAATTCTGTGGCGAGTAAATCACCTCCTGACTCCCAAAGCCTGTCCACCATCTACAAGGCACAGGAGTGTGATGGAATGCTCTCTACTTGCCTGGATGAGTGCAGCTGGACACCATCAGAACAAAGCAGCCTGCTTGATTGGCACCCTATCCACCACATTCAACATTCATTCCCTCCACCGCCGATGCACAGTGGCAGCAGTGTGTATCATCTAAAAGATTCACAACAGTAACTCACCAAGGTTCCCTCGACAGCACCTTCCAAACCTGCAACCTCTATCACCTAGAAGGGCAAGGGCAGCAGATGCATGGGAACACCTGCATGTTTTCCACCAAGCCACACTACATCTTGACTTGGAACTATATCGCTGTTCCTTCAATTTCACTGGGTCAAAATCCTTGAGCTCCCTTCCTGACAGCACTGTTGGTGTTCCTACAACACATGGATTGCAGTGGTTCAAGAAGGCAACTCACCACCACCTTCTCTAGGGCAATTAAGGATGGGTAATAAATGCTGGTCTAGCCAGCGTTGCCTGCATCTCACGAACAAATAATTTTTAAAAAACTCATCAGTTTCAGCAGACTTTGCATAAGTTAAACCAATGCCTGGATTTTCCAGACACTAAAAGATATGTTCTGCTGTGGGACAGAATGCTGGTTATGTTGCTGCATTTGAATCAATTTTACAAGAAACAATGGTACATTTGTAGCTATTCAGTAATCACTTAGGTATTACTTTGATTATTAGTCTCATGGGAATATTCCAGTATCATTGTGAAAATGTAACTTGCTCCCATGGAATAATATAGAAAGTGAGCACGTCACTCTCCCCACGATTTGCTTGCTTCCCTCTGTCCTAACAAACAGCACTCAATTCAGAGGAAGCCTTTCTGTCGTAAGGACATATGGTTTGTATAGTTTGTGTTCCTCAGGTATTTTTGCATTAAAATGTCACAGCTTTCATTAGACATTCAATGAAATCCTGTCCACTTACCACAATATCCAGGAGTCCCACAAACTGTCTTCATGGTAACCTGCTCATTCACAATTTTGGACAGACCAAAGTCAGCTAAAATAACAAGAAAGATAGAGTAGGATCTTGGTGCATTAGCAGTTTGTACAATGTCTTTGTGCTTGTTGTTATTGTAAAAACAAGGGGTTTGTGTCACTGTCTATAAAAATTATTGTTAGGTATTATGGTAGCATCAGTGCTGACAAACCAACATTGAAGTGCCCAACAGCCCAGTGACCTGTGCACCTACTTTAATAATTGCTTTTTGGCGCAGTAGAAAGGTACAAGTAACTCCATGTCAGAGATAGCACTTTGTTGCTAAGGGCAACAGTACAGTTTTAAAAAGTCAGTAAATTATTTAGTTATAACTGAAAAATCTCTACAGGGTTAAGAAAATCCAGAAAGTATAGAGAGGAAACATACTTCTAATCTTGACAGTTCTTTTTGCAGAATGGTCTCTATCATGATAGGGCCACAGTTACGAATCAAGAAACTAACTACACATGCTGAAAATATGAAATAAAAATTGAAACTATTGGAAATACACAACAGGTTATCCAGTATCTGAAAAGTGAAAGCACTTTGGGTAGAAATCCAAGAGCTAATTTTCTTAGTCGCTGAGAGCATGCACACTGGAAAATTAGATTTTCTTTGTCAGAATGTCATAGATGTGAAAAAGGAGTCTGTACCCAAAACATTTGTTTGTCTTCTCTTTTCAAATGCTGTCTATTGTATTTTGTATTTTTATTTTTTAAAAATGGGAGTGTTTTTAACAAATCTTCAATGATGTGATAGAACCGGGATTTAGTTCCCTTGAGGGGGGGTTCCCCTTGCCCCACCAGTTGGAGAACCGGTGGGAACCCCACACTGCTTCCATAGGAGAGGTCCAACATGATTTAACCTGGCCAACGTTGGGCCTTCCATGGGAGTTAGGGCTCTGGGGGCGGAAATCCTGCTCCCTCAGAGATGCTGGCCAATCAGAGGCCGGCAGCTTTCCATCGCCGGCAGTGTCATTGGAAGTGGTGGCTGCTAGTCCTGGAATCTTCGCTGGATCCCAGGACACAGGTGAGTGGGACAGCGGGGTTCAGAAGCAAAGGGCAGGGGGTGGCTTTCGGCAGGCACTCGCTTCCAAATGCTGTGTCCCTTTATCAGGCACTGAGTGTCTGACAATGAGGAACCTCCAACAAGGCCGCAGCCAAACCTGACAGGGTTTGCTGGGCAGCCTTCGGGAGACACTGGCAAGCTGTGTGACTCCCATTAAATCCCTGAGCCACCATTAAATTCCACTGGGCTTGAGGATAATTAGTAACAAGTGGCTCATTGGTGAGCCTAATTGACATCTCGCTGCCAGTGGATGTGATTTCCCACGTTGGACCCTTCCCGCACCCCTCCATCCATTTTGACAGTTTTCCTGACGCTGGGAATCTGATGTGTGTACTCCTGCCTGATTCTCCCACCATCATGCTTGCTTTGGTGGGCTGTATTAAATTCCGCCCAGAGAAGCTTAATTTAATTATGAGTATGCTTTAGGGAAACAAATTTCCTGTAGTAAGCCATTTTCTCACAATTTTTATGATCTATTATCACAATAATTCCCGTAATTACATTAACACATCCAAAAATGGGATGCAGGGGTTCGCCAATGACTCATATAGTATATATACTATTGTAAGGTTACATTCCTGAAATGTTGGGCTGTATTTAATGGAGGCGACAGGGGTCTCTTCCACCGACTGGGGAGTCAGCGAGAGCCCTGCATCACCGCTTTTTGGGAAGGCCTGCTGAATTAACTGGGCAGCTACGGGCCTTCTCCACGATCAAGAACGCCGGGAGTGGAAGTCCTGCATGGCAAGAGCTGCCAGCCTCGTCAATGCCCAGCAGTGCCACCTGGAGGCTGTGGTTGTTGCTGGTACTATACACACTTAAGGCCTAGAATCGCCAATGGACCTTGGCACAGGTGAGTGATCGCAGAAGAGGGGAGGGGTGTCAGCAGCAAGGGTAAGAGGGTGGCTCTCAGCAGCCTATCCCCTTCTCAATGCCGTGTCCCTCGATTGGGCACTGTGCCTTTGAATAAGGGATCTCCCTGGGAGCCCGCAAGCAACCTCAACCAGGTTTGCTTTCAGGCTTCCTGAAATGGCATGTCCCCCTTCCACCACTGGGTGAATAACAATGGCAGCAGGTGAGGCCCTTAAGTGGGCATTAATTGTCCACTTAAAGGCCTCAATTGGTGGAGGGGTGGGAAGGCCATCCACTGGCCTTTCCACCATGGACTTAATGGAGGAAGGTGACAGGATTCCCACCCGGCACTCTCCTGCCTGATTAAATGCCCCCCGCACCAAACCCACCACTGGGTAGGGCATTAAATTCTGCTCTTTAACTCTATTTCTCTCTCCACAGATACTTCCAGATCTGTTGAATATTTCCAGCATTTTCTGTTTTTGTTTCAGATTTCCAGCACCCGCAATATTTTGCTTATGACTTAGTGGGTAAAGACACCATCCAATGTGGTACACAGAGTCCCAGGTTTGATACTGGTTTATGATGAATCATGTGAATTCAGCTGATGCAGCATCATGAACACCCCAATTAACCACAATACCACAATGCCCCAGGACCAAGAAGTCATTCCTGATTATTATCCAATGATTCCTACTAGAAAGTGCACACATGTGCACGTTGAATGGATCCAGAATTAATCTTAGTTCTGATGCCTTCTATGATCGAACAACATGCTGTTGCTCAATGCCTCGGTTCACAATGAAAAATGGTCTCTTGGCCGAGATACAGCATTTTAAAAAATAGTACGCTTGCTAAACATAAATGAAAGCTTCCTCTCTGCCATGGTTAGCAAAATTGTACACCCATTCTTAATAATTTTGTTGATACTTTTGCATTGCATAGAGGAAAGAGGAAACCTTTCACCATATTGCTAAGGAATTATATAGTTTCTTCCAAATTCTAAGTAAGGCAAACCTTTAATTACTTACAATTAGTTTACAGTGAGGCTTACCTATTTTCAGTGGTGCCTCTGATGATAGATCTGCATATAGGAGGTTTTCTGGTTTGAGGTCTCGATGGACCACTCCATTCTCATGTAAGTACTGAAAGGATTTTGAGAAAAAAATCAGCATTTCACATTAACAAAACAATGGTACCCTAATTTTGCACATGAAGAGGCTTTTGGCTAATGGCTGCTGGTCTTTTGTTTCTGACCATTTAGTAAATTGCAGTCTCTTCTGCTTGAGGCTGTTGTGCAATGACTGGTGACTACCAGTGTTATGGTATCATGGTTTACATTACAGATGAATTTTCCAGCACAGGCAGCAGCAGAGAATTCCTCAGCAGTTGAAAATTATAAAGGGGACTTAAAAGCAATTAGCTATTGAAAAGTCATGATTACAATATGTTGGCAGAGCTCTCTCTTAAGATACCTGGTGCTAAGATTTTGCGATTTTTTTTTTGTCCCTGTGCTTTTGGGATCATATCCCATCTATTTATAAGTAAACTCATTGCTTCACGGGAACGGAATTGGGGAGATTTTCCTGGATCTACACATAGGCACGAAGGATTGCCTGAGTATAGCAAATACCAAGATCAGGCAGCTTGGAAGAAATGCTTGATTTTCCTGCATTACCGTTGTGCTTAGGTGATCTAATGTAGTCAGTGCCAATCTTCCAAAGGGAAGATTTTTTTTAAAGTCAGAAACCTCCGCCAGCCCTCGCTCAACTCCCTCCCAATAGTGTTCGTTTCTGGTCACATCACCTTCCTGAACACATCCCAACCAACTCCCCTCCCCCGCCCCCATTCCCTTTTTGTCATATTTTGTTTTTATTACATGGGGTTGAAAGTGTTCCATAGTTTGGCTATTTTTTCATAAAATGCAAAGTCAGCTAGTGGTCTTGAGTATAGGCCAACCTGTTACAATAATTGTTTGAGACCATTTAAACTTATTCCGCATGAAGCCTTCAGAGGAAGGAGACATTATGACTCTGTAAATCCACAGCTATTCTGACTCCTGCTCTAACTTTGGTGGAAGCCTGCAGGAATGGCCATTGGCCTCCTTACGAGCTGTCTTGGAGGTTATCTTCATCAGGTTTCCCATACCTTTGGTATTCTTAATGATAAGGCTTATGGAGCTGTTACTTCTCATGTCATCTGGTATCTACTAAACCACTGGTGATTATGGGGCCTGCTGAAAACAAGGTCTTATAGACACACCAACCAGCAGTCTTTAAACAGACTACTGGAGGCCTGGCCTTCACTAAAATGGGAAGATTTTTTTTTAAATCAGAAACCTCCACCAGCCCTTGCTCAACTCCCAATAGCATTCATTTCTGGTCACTTTCCTTCCTGAACATATCCTCTCCTGATCACCCAGTGTGCCTACAAAACCAAATTTCTATGTAAATTGCCACCATCAGGAGAGGAGCAGGGGAGGACATCAGAAAAACGTCAGCCTCCCAGCACAGCAATCTTTAAAAAAGTTACTAATAAAGTTCTGGGGTGAGGCTCAATTGAATTTCCATGTTTTTCTGACAAATTAGGGCAAAGTAACAACCAATTCCCTTGAATTGGAGTGAATTTAGACAAAAGTTTACAGAATCACAGAATTTTAATGGCACAAAAGGAGGCCATTCGGCCCATCGTGTCTGCACTGGCTCTCCAAATGAGCATTATGACCTAGTGCCATTTCCCTGCCATTTCCCTGTCCCCTGCACCTTGTTTCTATTCAAATAATCATCTAATGCCTTCTTGAATGCCTCAATTGAATCTGCCCCCACCATACTTCCTGGCAGCGCATTCCAGAGCCGAAGCACTTGTATGAAAAAGATTTTTCTCACGTAACATTTGCTTCTTTTGCAAATCTGTGCCCACTCGTTCTTTATCCTTTTACGAGTGGGAACAGCTTCTACCTATCTACTCTGTCCAGCCCCCTCATGATTTTGAAAACTTCTATCAAGTCTCTTCTAGTCCTTCTCCTCTCCAAGGAAAACAGTCTCAACTTCTCCAATCTACCCTCATAGCTGAAGTTTCTCATCCCTGGGACCATTCTTGTAAACCTCTTCTGCACTCTCTCCAGTGTGTTCACATCCTTCCTATATAGTGCCCAGAGCTGTACACAATATTCCAGCTGAAGTCTAACGAGAGTCTTATATAAATTCAGCATAACCTCCCTGCTCTTGTACTCTATGCCCCTATTAATAAAGCCCAGGATACCATATGCTTTATTAACTGCTCTCTCCACCTGCCGTGCCACCTTCAATGATCTATGCACATATACACCCACGTCTTTCTGCTCTTGCACCCCCTTCAAAATTCCTTATTTTATATTGTCCGTCCATGTTCTTCCTATCAAAATGCATACCTCACACTTCTCCGCATTGAACTTCATTTGCCACCTATTTGTCCACTCCACCAACTTGTCTATGTCCTCTTGAAGTTCCACACTGTCCTCCTCACATTCACAAAACTCCCAAGCTTTGTATCATCCACAATTGTCCCCAATTGAAATTGTTCCATTTATAAGTTACATTTATGTTGTTATTATTTTACCAGGTGCAAATTTTGCTCCATATTACAAGCACGTTCATTCTGATGTCATTGTAAGATAACTGATCAAATGAAAATTGAAACCATAACATTTACTAATTAGTTACTCTGAGGATATAGGTTTCTTTTTACTTGTTTGCGGGTTATGTGCAATGCTGGTAAGGCACGAGTAGCCCTTCAGTACTGCACCCCAATGATCACTCCTCACATATAAGTCTAGCTCCAAATATTTAGCATGGAGAGTATCATAGCCACGTTGGATTCTGTCCCTACATATCTGTGCATGTTCTAGCACAGAACATTGATCAGGGGAACTCAGAGTAATGTGCTGTGCTGAGTCAAACACCACTGATATCTTACAGCATAAATATTCTCTTAAATGAAAAATCTATTGAATGTTAAAAACTTTTGGCTACGGCATTCTAATAACCTGTGTCTGTGAGTGCTGTTGTGAGAGCTACATTATGTGACTCAGTTAATAGAAACTGCTCCTCACATGTGAAAAGCTGCTGTTTCCTCTGATCCATCTGAACTTTCTGAAGTGACATTCATCCTGGTTATTTTCAATAATTTTCCATTTGAGTTCTGAAACCCTTCCCTCAGCTTAAACTGTATCTAATTGTTAAAAAATGAAAACTTCTGTTATCCCCAAATGCAATTTCTTGACTGGAGAGGCGAGCGATATCATGAAGGTCCTTCAGTAGCGGAAGCACAGTTAAATGTCCTGGTGTGGTTAACTTGACCTCCTCCCCATCTGTTTTTCTCTTCTATCCCTTCCCTTTACTGTGAAAAAAATTGACCCTGGGCCATTGTACCCCCACCTCACACAGCAACAAAAAAAAATCAGTGTAACTCACCTGTTCCCAGATCTATCCTCTCCTGTGTCTTCCCCTATCTCCTTCCTCCTCTCCCTTCCTCTGCCTCGTTCCCTATTTTTTCCACTCCACTTTCAATCCTCTCCTATGTGCCTAAGTCTGCTTATCTCCTCACCTACTAATCCTACTTGGAGTGATCTAAACTCCCCATGTGCAGTACCACAGGAGGCCAATTAGCATATCGGAAGGATAACCCATCTGAAAAAATCGCTGTTGAACTCTGAAACTTCAGTAATTGCCTCCATTTCCATTGTGCCGAGGAGCCCACACAAATCTCATTGTTTAGCTGTGAAAGTCATGCTTTCAAGCTTGCCAGAGACACTGAGTATTTGTCAATATGACACTTAATCACAGCAGCATCTGTCAAGTTACAGAATTATATGTTGAGACATGAGCTTGAGCCAATTTATTTGCAGGAGATGGTTTTTTTTGAAGTGTTCTATGGCCAGATATTTGCAATGGCAACCAGAAATTGCACAAATATTTTAATGTTCAAATAAAAGGACTGACTTTGTTAAAATAACATTTAAAACGTCTTGATAGTCTCAATTCTGTGTTTGCATATTCCGCTTCAGTTTCCTTTGCCTCTTCAATTAATAGTTGCTTAGCAACACCCTGCATTGTCCTGCAGATACCAAAGCTGGTATATGAAATGTGGAGTTCAATGCATCTTGGAGGTTACTGATACTTCATAACTTGAAAATAAATGCAAGCTTAAATTCTCCTGCTACCAAACAACCGGTTTACAGTTATGAAAAGCCCATCTTCAACAAATATACCATTTCACAATTGTGTTCTGTTGCGAAACTCTACTTCCTTCCATTTTTCATGTTACTGGCAAAAAATGTCTTGCGTATGCCATAATTCTTTGAAAACTCCACTTCGTTCATGGAGGCAGATCTTGACTTTGTGCAATAGTGTAAAATGGTGATAGCAGTTTTTATTTCCATTGAAGTCAATGGTCATGATCCTTTGGCTTCCTCCCTTGACTTGCTATAAATCAACTGGTCAACTAATCTGCGATACTTCTAATATCCTTCCTGGGAGAAAATAGTTACAAACATTAATTACAATATAAAAAAAAATAACGAGGCTTCCCTTGAAAACTACCTGTTTGCTACCATCTTGTCCCTTCATTGTGCCCTTTTACTGCTACCCTGTGGCTAAAATTCTTTTCATTTGTGACTCTCACTTGTTACTCCTACATGATGTTACCTCGTCAGGAGGTTGTGAGATTTTTGGTTGGAACTACATCGATAAAGATCTCGAAGACAAAGGTGCCCCTCTTCTCATTGAAGTGAATGTTCTTGAAGGGCCTGATTCCAGTGCCGTTTCATTTACATTTCTAACACCTACCAGGCCCAGACCAGAATCTCTCTCCTGTGCTGAAATTGGAGGGGGCTGTAGTGATGTTTGTGTATTGTTACTGGGCTGAGAATCAGCAACCTTTGCGCTAACTTGTTGCAGCTGACTAATGCTGGGCATGGGTTGGGCTAGTATTCAGGGTTGGGGCAGAGTTGAACAGTTCAAGCTAAAGCCTGAAAGCCCTAAGCTAGTGTATTCATCAGGCCGTCAACTGGAACAACCATTACTGCCATACCAGAAGCAACAATTGTCTTTAGTGTCTCTTCCTGATGTCTTGAGGATACATTGATCTGCATGATGCTTACATAATTCCATTTTCCCCTTACAGAGTCCTTAGTTTGTCCTTGTATTATTTTTGTAGCATCTAGCCTTATCTGCTAATTTACTCTTAGATTTGTACTCTCTGTATTGCAGATATGGGTGAGGACTCCTTCAGCCTTTCCACCAGTACAAGAGAATACTCCTGTATATGATTTTTATATTCCCAAATCATAGATTTTTTAAAGACCAGGGTCAGGAGCCCTGCTCGCCAGAATCATCCGCCCACGCTGGATCATCCGGGTCCTGCCAATGTGCTTCACAACTGTACATAAGCAACATGCACCTGACAACCTGCACTTCACTCAGGACTTCAAGGTTTGTTTGCCTTCCTTGCTTCAGGCAGCACTTGCAGTCATCAGCGCCAGGCTTTTCAAGCAGCACCACAAACAAATTAATTAGGAGCAGGAGTAGGCCACTCAGCCCCTCGAGCCTGCTCCACCATTCAATAAGATCATGGCTGATCTGAATGTAACCTCAACAACACATTCCTGCCTACCCCCTATAACCTTTTACCCCCTTGTTAATCAATAATTTATCTAGCTCTGCCTTAAAATATTCAAAGACTCTGCTTCCACTGCCTTTTGAGGAAGAGAGTTCCAAAGACTCACAACCCTCAGAAAAACATTCTCCTCAACTATTTCTTAAATAAGTGACCCCCTTATTTTTAAACAGTGACTCCTAGTTCTAGATTCTCACATAAGAGGAAACATCCTCTTCACATCCATCCTGTCAAGACCCCTCAGGATCTTAAAGGTTTCAATTAAGTTGCCTCTTACCCTTCTAAATTCCAGTGGATACAAGCCTAACCTGTCCAACCTTTCCTCATAAGCCAACCCGCCCTTTCCCGGTATTAACCTAGTAAACCTTCTCTGAATTGCTTCTAATGTATTTACATCTTTCTTTAAATAAGGAGACCAGTACTGTACACAATACTCCAGATGTGGTCTCACCAATGCCCTACACAACTGAAGCATAACCTCCCTAATTTTATAAACAATTCCCCTCACAATTACTGATAACATTCTATTAGCTTTCCTAATTACCTGCTGTACCTGCATATTAACCTTTTGTGATTCATGCACTAGGGCACCCAGATCCCTCTGAACCTCTGAGCTCCGCATTTTTTCACCATTTAGATAATAAGCTTTTTTATTCTTCCTGCCAAAATGAACGATTTCACATTTGCCCGCATTATACATCATTTGCCAGATCTTTGCCCACTCACTTAACCTATCTATGTCACTTTGCAACCTCTTTCCGTCCTCTTCACAATTTACTTTCCTACCTATCTTTGTGTCGTCAGCAAATTTAGTAACCATTCCTTTGGTCCCTTCATCCAAGTCATTTATATAAATTGTAAAATGTTGAGGCCCCAGCACTGATCCCTGTGGCACACCACTCGTCACATCCTGCCAACCAGAAAAAGACCCATTTATGCCAACTCTCTGTTTCCTGTTAGCTAGCCAATCTTCTATTCATGCCAATATGTTACCCCCTACACCATGAACTTGTATTTTCTGCAATGACCTTCGATGTGGCACTTTATCAAATGTCTTCTGGAAATCTATGTACAGTACACCTCTTTACCCACAGCACACATGGCTCCTTCAAGGAACTCCAATAAATTGGTTAAACCTGATTTCCCTTTTACAAAACCATGTTGACTCTGCCTAATTGCCTTGAATTTTTCTAAGTGCCTTGAATTTTTCTAAGTGCCCTGCTATAACATCTTTAATTATAGCTTCTAACATTTTCCCGATGACAGATGTTAGGTTAACTGGCCTATAGTTTCCTGCTTTCTGTCTCCCTCCCTTTTTGAATAAAGGAGTTATATTTGCTATTTTCCAGTCTAAGGGAACCTTCCCTGAATCTAGTGAATTTTGGAAAATTAAAACCAGCGCATCAGCTATCTCATTAGCCACTTCTTTCAAGGGTGAAGTTCATCCAGACCTGGGGATTTGTCAGCCCATAGCCCCAACAATTTGTTCAATACCACTTCCCTGGTGATTGTAATTTTTCTGGGTTCCTCCCTCCCTTCCATTTCCTGATTTACCGCTATTTCTGGGATGTTACTTGTGTTCTGTATAGTGAAGACCGAAGCAAAATACCTGTTTAATTCATCCGCCATTTCCCTACTTTCCATTATCAATTCCCCAGACATACTTTCTATAGGACCAACACTCACTTTGTTAACTCTTTTCTTATTTAAATATCTATAGAAACTCTTACTATCCATCTCTATATTACTAGCCAGCTTTCTTTCATACTCTAATATTTCCTCCTTTTTAATCTTTTTGTCATTCAAGCCTGCCACCTGTCTTTGCGTAATTATATGCTTTTTCTTTAAGTTTGATATTGCCTTTAACTTTTTTTAGTTAACTACGGATGGTGGGCCCTCCCCTTGGAATTTTTCTTTCTCATTGGAATGTATATATTCAGTGTATTCTGAAATATCCTTTTAAATGTCTGCCACTGAATTTCTATTGACATATCCCTTAACCACATTTGCCAGTTCACTTTAGTTAGCTGTGCTTTCATGCCCTCATAATTGCCTCATAATTTAATTCAAAATACTAGCCTTGGACGCACTCGTTTCTCCCTCAAAATGAGTGTAAAATTTAATCATTTATGATCGATGCGACCTAGGGGTGCCTTCACTAGGAGGAAATCAATTAATCCTATCTCGTTGCTCAATAGGAGGTCTAGTATAGCCTAGTCTCTGGTTGGTTCCAGAACATGCTGTTCTAAGAAACTATCCCGAAAACATTCTATGAACTCCTCGTCTACGCTACCTTTGCCCATCTGATTTTTTCCAGTCTACATGTAGACTAAAATCCCCCATGATTATTGCTGTACTTTTCTGGCAAGCTCCCATTATCTCTTCTTTTATACTCTATCCCACTGTGTTGTTACAATTAGGCGACCTGTACACCACTCCCACAAGTGACTCCTTGCCTTTATCATTCCTCATCTCAACCGAACATCTACATCTTGGTTTCCTGAACTTGGGTCATCCCTCTCTAATGTGCTAATACCATGATTAATTAACAGAGCCACCCCTCCACCTTTTCTTAACTACCTGTCCTTCCTAAATGTCACATATCCTTCAATATTCATATCCCAATCTCTCATCTTGTAGCCATGTCTCTGTAATGGCTATCCGATCATATTTATTTATTTCTATTTGTGCTATCAGTTCGTCTGTTTTGTTTCAAATGCTTTGTGTGTTTAGATACAGAGCCCTTAGTTTTGTCCTTATATTATTTTTGTAGCCTCTAGCCTTATCTGCTGATTCCTGTCACAGTCTGTTTATCATTTCCTTTATTGACACCTGTCTCTTTTTCTTTTACTCTACTATTTGGTTTACCATATTTTCCCAAATTTGATTCCTTGCCCCACTATTTAGTTTAAAACCCTCTCCACTTCCCTGGTTAGGTGGCTTGCGATGATACCAGTGCCAGTAGGGTTCAGGTGTAGACTGTCCCAATGGTACAGATCCCAATTTCCCCAATAGTGGTGCCAGTGCCCCACAAACTGGAACCCACTTCTCCCACACCAGTCTTTGAGCCACGCATTAATTTCTCTAATCTTATTTGTCCTATGCCAATTTGCACATGGCTCAGGTAATAATCCAGAAACTATTTCCTTTGAGGTTCTGCTTCTTAATTTGGTACCTAGCTCGTCATACTGACTATGCAGAGCCTCCTTCCACACCCTGCCTATGTTGTTGGTACCTACATGGACCACGACCACTGGATCCACCCCTTCCCACTGCAAGTTCCTCTCCAGCCCTGAGCAGTTGTCTCGAACTTTGGCACCGGGCAGGCAACAAAGCTGTCTGGACTCTCGCTCTTGCTACTGAGAACAGTGTCAATCCCCCTTATTATACTGTCCCCTACTACCATTACATTCCTTTTTGCTCCCCCCACTTTGTGGGCTTCCTGAACCACGATGCCACAGTCAGTTTGCTCATCCACCCTGCAGTCCCCACTCTCATTCAAACAGGCTGAGAGAATCTGAAACCTGTTGGACAATTGCAGAGGCTCACACTCCTGCCCTCTGGGTCCCCTTACCTGCCTCAGTCGCAGTGACACCCTCCTGTCCATGGCCACTGACCAAATCAGAAGACCCTATCCAAAGTGGTGTGACTGCCTCTTGGTATAAAGCATCCAGGTAACTTTCCCCCTGCTTGATGTGCCGTAGAGCCTATTGATCAGCCTTCAGCTCAATGACTATGAGTCGAAGTTCCTCAAGCTGCAAACATTTACTACAGATGTGTTTGCCCTGGATCACAATATTACCCAGGATCTTCCAGATGATGCAGCTTTGACACATCACCTGTCCTGCCACCCTTAATGTGTTTTAAATAATTACTTAATTATATTAATGACTTATTTATGTTGCTTTCTTATATATTTTATTAACTTTACCACCACATTGTGTACTATTTTAAACCTTAGGGATGGATTAGAACTTACCACTTACCAGATACTCACCAAACAGCTAGCTCCTTTCCCTGTAGTAGAGCAAGAACCAATTTCTATGTGGCGAGAAAGATAGAAAGAGGAAACGAACAACTCCTTCTCCCAACTCCCCTCGCACCAAACTCCAAGTCTCCACTCAGTTAGTTAGCTACACTCTGTTTGCCAAGCTGCATGAAAAGAACCCTGAATTTATAGTAAACTGAACTGGGGCTACAGTAACCAGATTCAACCAGTTACTAATTAACTACTCAGCTCCTACAGCTGAGAGTGAGTTTACCCTGTCTAAACTGCAAGAAAGAACTTAGCCTGGCAACGCAGTATTTTCCAGTTATCACTAAATACAGACTAGATTAGATTTTAAGAGCAAAATTTAAGAACAAAATTAACACTTAAAACTCCCCTCTCACCAAATTCCAAGGCCAGAATTTTACACTCGTCGGGCAGGCGTGTGCCTGACCTGAACAAGCATAAAATGATGCACGATGATGTCAGGCAAGTGTCCAAATGTTATCGTGCGCTCGCGCGATATTTCAGTTGGCGGATGCGCACGGGAATCGGCAGTGTGTCCGCCGACAATTGAACAGCCTGTTAAGACCATTAAAGTAATAATTGAGTTCAATTTTTCGCTGCCCGTCCAACCTTACGGTTGGCGGGCAGGTGAACAAGCCAAGCGGCCTTTGGATTTTTTAGGAAACCTCATCTACGGGTGGGATGAGGTTTCCAACAGCAAATTAAAATTAAATAAAAATGTTTAAATTTCATTAATAACATGCCCCTGCTCATGTGACAGAGTTATATGAGGAGACATGATCTTTAACATTTTAAAATCCTTTATTTTTATTTTTTAAAATCTTTAGCTCCCTGAGCCAGCTCTGTGCTTCAGGGAGCTTTTCCTGCACGCACCTGTGCGAAGTTCCCCGCTCGCCCTCCTCGCCCCCAACACAGGCAGCTCTGAGCGTTGCAGCACGCGTTTCATGCTGGGCGGGCCTTAATTGTGGGCAGCGGTCGGTTTCCTGACCACTCCCGCTCGCCCCTGTCAAGCCCACCCGATCAGGGCAAAATCCTGGCCCAAGTCTTCACTCAGTTAGTCAGCTGCACTCACTTTTAGAGGGCCTCATGGGCAAATCTCTACCTACCAGACCAGCCATAAGGCAGGGGTGGTTTTTCAATGGCTGCAGTGATAGGGCTTGCTTGGGGAAGGGGGTCAGGTGGCCTCAGGCAAGGGGAGAGGCTGCAGGGTGAGGGTTGTACTGGGGAAAGGGGTATCCCAGGGTGTGTGGGGGGGGGCACATTTTGATCTGTGCAAATGGCCTCAAGGTGGTGAGGGCTGAGGAGGCAGTCTCCAGAAGAGATGAGGCCAGATGGAGGTGTGAGAGTGTATGTGAGAGAATGAGTGATGATGCCCCTTGAGCTGGCAGTGAGTGAGATGCCAGTGAATGTGTGATGGTCTTATGAGTGTGTGAGTTTAGAGTGATAAGATGGTTGCCTTCCCCTGGCGGCACGAATGAGATCATTCATCCGTTTTCGGCACTGGATGGCTGACCTCTTGTGTGCAGCATTGGCACTGACCACCTCTGCCACTGCCTCCCAAGCCAGAGTGGTGAGACTGATGGGCTTCCTGTGGCCAGATCAGGGGTAGAGGACTTTGCGGTGGGTCTCAAGGGCATCCAGGAGGTGTTCCAGGGATGCACCACTGAACCGGGGCCAGCATTCTTCTCGGCTTTTGGGGCCATGTCTTTACCAGAGCAGTCCGGGACTGCAAGCATTGAGAAGTGTGTGTGTGGCTGAAGTTTAAATATGGTGCCCTGCGTGAGGAAGTGGCGAGGTAATGGCGTGGTGGGCAAATCGGAGGTTGCCTGCCAGCAAGTTCGTGTGTTTCCTGTGGCTGCACAATTAATGAGGTGGGAATGGGACGATACGGTGCGAAAACCTGCCACTGCCGCCGGTGGGTGAAACGACTATTTTCCCGCCTGTTACCGCACTTTGTACAAATCTGGGACGCTTCTGCACTGGGCCTCTGAGGTCGTGGTCATTGAGGTCTAAATTAAAGGAATGTGCTCACTTAAACGGCGGGATTTTCCACACTTGCCTGCCACCGCGATCTTCTGGTCCTGCCGCAAGACAGTGAACTCCTGGCTAGGGTGCCGCCTCGCCCTGGGTGGGTCCCGCCCGCGACAGGGCCAGGAAATCTTGGCCAAAGTCTGCACATGAGGACAACTATTGTTTCCACCTTTATAAGCTTTCAGGATGGATTTTGTATATTTGTCAGCCTTTGTTAAGGCTATGGTGATGGGGGAAGGGGATGAGTAGTAGTCAGGAAAATAATTGCCAGGCAAAAATGAAGTGATCCATAGGATGCACTGCAAATCTCACCAAGTTTACTTCAACAGTGTCTCCCTCCGTCTACCACACAGGGATAAGTGTAGTAAAGTTACAAGAACACCGTCACCTCCAAGTCCACACTATCCTCTTTTGGACACACATTGCCTGTACTTCACAATTGATAAGTCAATATTCTTGAATTTCCCCAACTAGTACTATTAGCACAAGAAATTCAGGGGTTTAAATAGAAGAACATTCTCAAAACAAAATGAGATGGGCAATAAATGCCATGCCACTCAAACCCAAGAGCAAATAATTAAATAAAAGGGAAACCATTGTGGAGACACAAATAGTCTTCAGGCACGTGATGGAACAACACAGCAGCTTTTGAGGACTGGTGGCCATGAGGAGGCTTGCTGTTATTGGCTTGAGGACAGTGGCCAGGCTCAACAGTCTTTCCAATTTATGGGTAATATCCATAATGTAGCACTTTTGAAAACCCTGTCAAGAAAAATTGTGCCACCTTTCTACAGGGTAAGCGATGTTGGCCACCTGTACAGGACCAATTCAATTTGGTAAAAATTTAATGCTTGGTACAGGAGGAGCTGTTCTTGCATAAGTTATCTCCAGCTCCGCTTCCAAGGGATGGCATTGCTATGTGACATCCGCCTTTGTGCAACCAAAGACAGATGTCTTCTGATATACCAGGAGGGACAGTGTAAGACCAGCAAATGTGGATCCTAGGATAAGGGTGGATCTGAGGTACAGTTGTACTTGTTCCTAAGAAGTCCTCCAAATTTGGGAACACAATTGGAACTTCCAAAAACATTTCCATTCTGCCACATTGGCGCTGTAAATAATCTTATATATGGAAGAAAAATTGTTGTAAAGAAATTGAAAATAAAGGTTTTGCAATGCAGAATCTCAGGGCTTAACAGCATCAAAAATGATGCATCAATAAAACTGCAGATAAAGCAATATAATGGGCAGAATCTTCTGTTCAGCGTGTGGGAGTGGGGCTGATGCATAAAATGACGCGCAGTGATGTCGGGTGTGTGTCCCGACGTCACCGCCCGTCATTCCGACCTTCAGTTTGGCAGGCGTGAACCGCAGTCGGCTGCGTGCCCGCCAAACTGTCAAAGGCCTATTTAGGCCATTAATGAACTAACTAAAGTACTTGTCATGGCTGCCCGTCCAACCTTAAGGTTGGTGGGCAGGCGAAGAGCCCAGGCAGCCTTCGCATTTTTCATGGAACCTCATCCACGGGCGGGTTGAGGTTTCATGAAGGGTTTATTAATTAAATAAAATGTTCTATGAAAATTCATAAACATGTCCCAGCTCACGTGACAATGTCACATGAGGGGACATGTCTGAATAATTTTTTTTCCCCTTTTTTATGACAACTTAATCTCCCTGAGGCAGCTCTGTGCCTCAGGGAAATTTCTGCGCTCTTTCATGTGCATGCGCGAAAGAGCACAGGCCCTGACTCTCCCTCCTCCCCCTGCTCGCACAGGTAGCGCTGAGTGCTTTCGGGTCCGCAACACACTGGGTGGGCCTTAATTGGCTGCCCACGTAAAATGGCGGCGCGTGGCCGATTGCGAGCAGCAATCGGCTCCGTGCCCGCCTGCGCCTGCGCCTGCTCCCGACCGGCCCACCTGACTGGGAGAAAATTCTCCCCAATAAGCTAAAAAATATCAAACCTTGTGGAAAACTAAAAAAAGTGTTGCCTTTAAAAAGGATACCCCTCTAGGTTACGTATACCTGTTTCAATGAGGCATTGCTGATGAGAAATTTGCAAGAAAACCACAAGGTCCATCCATCATGGGGCCAATTTAATTATTTTTATTCTAGCCCACAATACTTCTGCTGGATATCAGAACTGCCACTAAAACCTGTGCATTTTTCTTATGTGCAAAATGCGTGTCTTTATTTTGCGACCTTACACTTAACCCCAACAAGGCTCTGCACTGCTCATGGAATCTTGCAAAATTACAACTGAAGTCTCTATTAGTAGGTAAAGGTCTTTTAGAATAAATGTCTCATATCAACTTAAGTTCAAAATGACATGTAGCGAGGTTTTGAGACGCTGGGACATAAATCTTTATTTTCCAGAGCCTGGTCTTAAGGAGTAGAGATAAAAACTCTCAAACAATGTTTTGCTTCAGAGAGTTCTTGTATTGAGCCTCTGCTTCTTTTCTAAAGAAATAGTTTACTTCTGAATCGTCAACTACTTTTAACTCAACACGAAAATCATCCTGATTCACTGTTTTAATTTGGCATATTTCATTCGGGTTTCCAAAGTCTGTATCTACTCAAACCTGCTTTCTGTTGATTGTAACCTGGCTTTCAGAGCTGTCAGTATTCCAGTTATCTATTCTTGCTTTTAATTTTTAATAAAAAGCTTCTCTTGGCATGTTTACTGCAGCTATTTGCCATTGGTGGAACTGTACCAGTGTTCTTCAGTAAGTTTGCAGATCAACTAGGCCGGAATTTTCAAGACTCATTGAAGTTGCTGCTGAAAGCAGAACAAAAGATGGGCTTCGATCCATATAGGTTATCAAAGTTTAGAGTCAGTTTCAATTACAACTGGGGGGGTGGGGGGGGGTGCAGTTCTTCTAGTTTACAGGTCTTTAAAAAATTTATTCATGGGATGTGGCATCGCTGGCTAGGCCTGCATTTATTGCCCATCCCTAATTGCCCTTGAGAAGGTGGTGGTGAGCCCCCTTCTTGAACCGCTGCAGTAGGTACACCCACTGTGCTGTTAGGGAGGGAGTTCCAGGATTTTGACCCAGCGACAGTGAAGGAATGGCGATATATTTCCAAGTCAGGATAGTGAGTGGCTTGGAGGAGAACTTCCAGGTGGTGGTGTTCCCATGTGTCTGCTGTCCTTGTCCTTTTAAATAGTAGTGGTCATGAGTGTGGAAACTGTTGTCTAAGGAGGCTTGGTGAGTTCCTGCAGTGCATCTTGTAGATGGTACACATTCCTGCCATTATTCATCGGTGGTGGAGGGAGTGACTGTTTGTGGATGGGGTGCCAATCAAGTGGGCTGTTTTGTCCTGGACGTTATCAAGCTTCTTGAGTGTAGTTGTGGCAGCACTCATCCAGGCAAGTGGAGAGTATTCCATCATACTCCTGATTTGTGCCTTATAGATGGTGGACAGGCTTTGGGGAGTCAGGAGGTGAGTTACTCGCCACAGAATTCCTAGCCTCTGACCTACTCTTGTAGCCACAGTATTTATATGGCTAGTCTAGTTCAGTTTCTGGTCAATGGTAACCCCCCAGGGTACAGTGGGGGAAGCAGCAATGGTAATGCCATTGAATGTCAAGACACAATGGTTAGATTCACTCTTGCTGGAGATGGTCATTGCCTAGCACTTGTATGGCGTGAATGTTATTTGCCACTTGTCAGCTCAGGCCTGGATATTGTTCAGGTCTTGCTACATTTGGACATGGACTGCTTCAGTATCTGAGGATGGTGCTGAACATTGTGCAGTCATCAGCGAACATCCCAACTTCTGACTTTATGATGGAAGGAAGGTCATTGACAAAGCAGCTGAAGATGGCTGGGCCAAGGATACCACCCTGAGGCAATGATGCCTGGAACTGAGATGATTGACCTCCAACAACCACAACCATCTTCCTTTGTGCTAGGTATTACTCCGACCAGCCGAGAGTTTTACCTGTGATCCCCATCGACTCCACTTCTGCAAGGGCTCCTTGATGCCATATTTTCCTTTTTTCCATAAATGGCTTGATTTGGAAAGTCCACAGGAGTTAGACTTACACCTCACTGACACTTGGAGGTCCTCAGTCAGCCACAGTTATGGCAATGAATCAGGTTCGTGACTATTTAGCTTTCCTATGTTTAGAGTAAATTTGGCTGCCTTCGGTGTGCTTAGTATTAGGGCAGGATGCCTGCCTTCAGGCAGCTAAAGACCAGGCTCATGCTTAAAGAAAAAATTATTTGTGAAGTGTGAGGGGTAGAGAGCTATTTAAACTTTGAATCCCATCACCTCCCCCTCCATTCCTCCACCCTGTCATAGAAACATTGGATACCAGGAACATGCTGCAATTCTTAGTGTTGTTTTATTATGGTTACAATAACACAGGAAAACTTCATTACCACCAAAGCAATACTGGATATGAGGAACAGAATGACATCCTCACTCCCTCTGTCAGCTGATTTTTCGCCGAACCCAGTACCACCTGAAAATAGCCATTACTGTGTGTGGAAAATCTAGATTGTGCTTGTATAAGGCAAAAGAAGGATTAATGAGTACTGCTTAGATGTTTATAGTTGTCAGCACTGTTTATACCTCTGTAGTTGTATGAATAACTTAAACTGAGATCAGAGTCACTGTAAATTGCAAACCTATAATTTTCATCCAAATTCCACACAGTATAATTTCTCCTTTGTTTTTGTTTGATTCATTGTTCATCTGATTGACCATGTTATTGTTATAATGTATGCACAAACATAACTGGCAGGAAAATTTCTTTGCTCAGAAATATTTCTTAAATTATCCTGAATCTGTGTTACCATATTTGACCGGGATGAGCTTCTGACTACAAATCTGCCCCTAAGGCCGCTTATTTTAACCTCTGTCATATTGCCAGACTCCACATCTGCCTCAGCTTGTTTGCTGCTGAAGCCCTCATAGATGTCTTTGTTCCCTCTATACTTGACTATTCCAATGCACTCTTGCCAGCCTCCCACATTCTACCCTCTGTAAACTTGAGGTCATCTAAAACTACTGCCTGTGTCCTAACTTACACCAAGTCCCATTCATCCATCATCCCTATGGTCACTGACCTACCTAGCTCCGGGTTAAGCCACACCATTATTTTTACATTCTCATTCACGTTTTCAAATGTCTCCCTATCTCTGTAATTTCTCCCAGCATACAACCCTCCAAGATATCTGCACTGCTCCGATTGTGGCCTCTTAAGTGTCCACAATTTTAATCATTCTACTATTGGCGGCTTTGCTTTCAACTACTTAGGCCCTAAACTCTGGAATTCTTTCCCTAAGCCTCTCTGCCTCTCTACCTCTCTTTCCTCCTTAAAGCTTACCTCTTTGATCAAACTTTCGGTCATCTGCCTAATGTTTCCAATGTGCCTTGGTGTCAAATTTTGTTGGTAATGCTCCTGTGAAGTACCTTGGGACATTTCACTGTGTTAAAGGTGCTAAATAAATGAAAATTGTTGTTGATATTGCTGTTTCGGATATTTAATTCCACTGTAAGCATAATCACAAATTCTGTGGCAGATGGGGATTATTTTGGGGCTTCATTTTACTATAACTTAATCCATTCCTCAAGTTATTTTTATCATGCATCATTGGCCCTTGATTCCAATCTGGCACAGCTGTGTCAAGATGCTGCTTGTGTATTCCATGCTAGTGATTTTAATTCTATGTGTGCAGAGGAGGACGATAAATCAATTATAGTGTGTGAGAGAACTCCGAAACCCAGTAAATAAAATAATATCCTGGGCTGAATTTCGCTCCAGAATCGGGAAAGTTCCCAAATCTGCACACCTGACTTGGGTCGGATTTTTGTTTCGGGGGGTGTTGGGCATTAACAGGAGTCAGACCCAGCGTCCCTGGAAACAATGTGGAGGCAGCCAGAGGGGCTTCTGGGTGCGAAGGCCGGGTGCTTAAAAAGCCTGCTTTGGTGCTTTGAGACTTCGTCCCAGTTGTTAAAAAAAGCAATAAAACCAAATACAGCCCTCAAGCCTTCACCCCTCATACCCCATACACATCCCATGTCCCACCCATGCCAAATCATGCCATCTCATGCACCCACCATGATGGAACCTTATGCCCTCCAGGCCAACCATTGCCCCTCTGCCCACCCCCTTGGCCCCTAATAGCCCCTATGCCAACTTAGTGCCAACTCATGCCAACCTCTGCTGCTCTACCCATCCCATGGGCCTTTTTAGCCCCTGTGCTAACTTAATGCCAGCTCATACTAAATGCGGATAAGCACCTTGGACCTGATGGGTTGCATCCTCGGATATTAAAGGAAGTAGCTACAGAGATAGTGGATGCACTGGTAGTAATCTTCCAAGAATCCTTAGATTCTGGAAAAGTCCCAGAGGATTGGAAAACTGCCAATGTAACACCCTTATTCAAAAAGGGTGGGAGACAAAAAAACAGTAACTTTCGGCCAGTTAGCTTAACATCTGTCATTGGGAAAATGTTAGAGTCTATTATAAAGGATGTACTAGCAGAGCATTTAGAAATGCATAATATAATCAAGCAGAGTCAGCATGACTTAATGAAGGAGAACTCATGCCTGACAAATTTATTAAAATTCTTTGAGGAGGTAACAAGCAGGATAGATAAAGAGGAACCAGTAGATGTAATATATTTGGATTTCCAAAAGGTGTTTGATAAGGTACCGCACATAAGGCTACTTAATAAGATAAGAGCCCATGGTGTTGGGGGTAGTATATTAGCATGGATAGAGGATTGGCTAAATAATAGAAGACAGAGAGTTGGGATAAGGGGGGCATTTTCAGGATGGCAACCTGTGGAGTGCCACAGGGATCAGTGCTGGGACCACAATTATTCACAATATATATCAATGACTTGGATGAGGGAAGTGAATGTACTATCACCAAGTTTGCGGCTGAAAAAAAAAGGTGGACGGCAAGTGGTGAGGATGACACAAAGAGTCTACAGAGGGATATAGACAGGTTAAGTGAGTGGACAAAAACTTGGCAGATGGAATATAATGTGGGAAAATGCGAGGTTATGCACTTTGGCAAGAAGAATAGAGGAGCTGAATATTATTTAACTGGAGAAAGACGGCAGAAAGCTGCAGCACAGAGGAATTTTGGGGTCCTTGTGCATTAATCACAAAAGGCTAGCATTCAAGTTCAGCAGGTAATAGGGAAGGCAAATGGAATGTTGGCCTTTATTTCAAAGGGAATAGAGTATAAAAATAGGGAAATCTTGCTGAAATTATACAAGGCACTAGTTAGACCACACCTAGAATACTGTGAACAGTTTTGGTCCCCTTATCTAAGGAAAGATGTAATGGCATTGGAGGCAGTCCAGAGAAGGTTCACTAGGTTGATCCTGGGTATAGAGGGATTTATCTTATGAGGAGATGTTGAATGGTTCAGGCCTGTACTCATTGGAGTTTAGAAGAATGAGAGGCGACCTTATTGAAACATAGAGAGCTTGACAGGGTAGATGCTGAGAGATTGCTTCCCCTTGTGGGAGAGTCTAGGACCAGAGGGCATAATCTCAGAGTAAGGGGTTGCCCATTTAAGACAGAGATGAGGAGGAATTTCTTCTCTCTGAGGGCAGTGAATCTGTGGAATTCTTTACCACAGAGGGCTCTAGATGCTGGGTCGTTAAGTATGTTCAAGGCTGAGATAGGCTGATTTTTAATCAGTAAGGGAATCAAGGGTTATGGGGAAAAGGCAGGAAAGTAGAGCTGAGGACTATCAGATCAGCCATGATCTCACTGAATGGCGGAGAAGACTCGATGAGCCAAATGGCCTACTTCTGCTCCTACGTCTTATGGTCATGCCAACTTATGCCCCCTCTACTTCCCGTCACCCATTATAGCCTCCATGCCAACAGGGCCAACTCATGCCATCATGTCATGCCATCATGCTATCCCACCCACCACCCTTTGCCCTTACAGCCTCCATGACAACTCAACCAGTATCCACTATGGGCACACCTCAGGATGTCAAGAAACTATCATATTTTTCCCAAAATTATTGTGGGATATTTTAAAGCAGGCTTATGCCTGTGCGTGTTATAACAGGTTCTGTGTGTGTCGCTAAGTTAATTAAACTAG
This sequence comes from Cetorhinus maximus, assembly GCF_964194155.1. Classification (NCBI taxonomy): domain Eukaryota; kingdom Metazoa; phylum Chordata; class Chondrichthyes; order Lamniformes; family Cetorhinidae; genus Cetorhinus; species Cetorhinus maximus. The sequence continues at coordinate 111,181,567 of NC_135891.1, forward strand.
AGACGGTTAGACTGCAAGGTTTAAATTATCAAGGAAGTGAGGTGTAAAGCAGGCTTTTGAAATGGAGTTGAGTAAAACTAGGGTGAGATCAACAGATACGATGTGAATGAAATTTGCATTTTTAGATAAGTGGGAAAGGTCTTTGATTTTCAAAGGGACATGATAAGATTTTTAAAAATGGCAAGATAAATAAGGCAAGGTTATTACATCGATTTTTCCCAAAAGTGCTGGCCATAATGATAACATGAAAGATCTTTATATTTTTGGGAAAGTAACTTATAAAGATAAGATTAAACAATGGGATTTACAAATCAAAAGGGATAAAATATATTTAAAGAAGGATGGAAGGCTGTGTGAGGTGTGGCCAAAGGTGACTGTGTGAAACAGACTTGGGAAAAAACCTCTAGCAACCCTGAAGAAGTTTGCTGTTTCAGTAACCAAAGTTAAGTTAAAAGCCTTTGGAAGTTTATTGTCCAGTGGGTGCTTGTGGTAAAATTGCTCGATGACTTTATAAATTTGGAATCTATTTGGATTGTTGCCTTAAAGGGGGTGTGTAGTTAGGAGTCTAGTTAAGCAGGAATTTGGGAACTGTTATAACTGTGTAACTGTAATATTTTGTGTGTTTAAGTTTTTTCTTCTTTTGTTAATAAATGTTTTAATTTAATCTTTAAAATCTCTGAAGGTCGTAGTGGACTCATTACTTCTGACTTCAGTGCACAAACCTTCTCGTAGTAAATACAAATTGCAAAATCGTGATAATGTGGCCAAGTTTCCCTTGTGGATTTGGTCAGCCTGACAAATGCTACCTGCCATATCATAAGAAGGAGCCATGGTGAGATGAAATAAAGTACTAAGTATCTATTACAGACTTCACCACATTTTAAAAAAAAAATTCTCATTGATAAAAGCCCATTCAATATATTTAAATTCTTTCAAGCACTTTTACAGTATGGGAGTCCCAGTCAATATGTGGAAAGTTAAAATCTCCTACTATCACAACTTTCTGTTTCTTACATTGGTCTGCTATCTCTCTACAGATTTGCTCCTCCAATTCTCTCTGACTATTGGGCGGTCTATAATACAACCCTATTAGTGTGATCACACCTTTCCCATTCTTCAGCTCCACCCATATGGCCTCTGTAGACGAGCCCTCCGGGCTGTTCTGCTTATGCACAACTGTGATATTTTCCCTGACTAGTAATGCCACTCCTCTCCCTTTCATCCCTCTCCCTCTATCATGTCTGAAACAACGGAACCCCGGAACATTGAGCTGCCAGTCCTGCCCCTCCTGCAACCAAGTCTCACTAATAGCAATAATGTCGTAATCCCACGTGCCAATCCATGCCCTAAGCTCATCTGCCTTTCCAACAATACTCCTCGCATTGAAACAGATGCACCTAAGAACATTTCTATCACGTACAAACCTTTGATTTCTGTCTATACATGCATTCCTCACTTGACCTTTATCCTCCTCCACCTCACTATCTGCTTTAACACTCTGGTTCCCCTCCCCCTGCAAATCTAGTTTAAACGCCCCGGAGCAGCACTAGCAAACCTACCCGCAAGGATGTTAGTCTAGTCCCCCTCCAGTTCAGGTGCAAACCGTCCCGTCGGAACAGGTCCCACCTTCCCTGGAACAGAGCCCAATTGTCCAGAAACATGAAGCCCTCCCTCCTGCACCATCTCATTAGCCACGTATTTAGCTGCATTATCCTCCTATTTCTAGCCTCACTAGCACGTGGCACGGGTAGCACTCCTGAGATCGCAACCCTGGAGGTCCTGTCCTTCAACTTTGCACCTAACTCCCTAAACTCTCTTTGCAGGACCTCCTCCTCCTTCCTATCCACGTCATTGGTCCCTACATGGACCACGACATCTGGCTGCTCACCTCCCTCCTGAGAATACTGAGAACTCGATCTGAGATATCACGGACCCTGGCACCAGGGAGGCAACAGACCATCCGGGATTCTTGATCTCTCCCACAGAACCTCCTATCTGTCCCCCTAACTATCGAATCCCCTACCACTACTGCTGTCCTCTTTTCCCTCCCTCCTTTCTGAGCTGAGGGTCCAGCCTCGGTGCCAGAGACGCGACCACTACAACTTGTTCCTGGTAGGTCGTCTCCACCAACAGTATCCAAAACGGTATACCTATAGTTGATGGGAACGGCCACAGGGGTGCTCTGCTCTTTCTGTCTATTCCCCTTCCCTCTCCTGACATTCACCTAGCTGCCTGCCTCCTGACTTGATCCCTTATAAAAGCAAACATTTCCTTCAAGTATTTAATCCCTTATAAAAACAAACATTTGTATTCACAGGCTACATCAAAGACTTTGTAACCACTTAGTTCTGTCAAACTGTGAACTTACAGGCCCCCCACTGTGATAATGATAGGTTGTTGATGCAGTCATGCAGCAGTAACCCCTAGGCTTATGTCAACAGACAGCTAATGAAATTACAGCACTTTTTTTTTTAACCCCCACAGGCTGTTTTTATAAAAAAAATTGCAGAATTTAGAGATTTAAATTCCTTGATAGTTCCATCGAGTTTATCCACTTTTTACTCATGTCTGCTTTTAACAATCTCAAAGGGCACCTGACCTCTCCCAAAGGGTTATCTGACCTCTCCCTAAGGGGCACTTGACCTCTCCCAAAGGGGCATGTACCTCCCCAAATAATTCTAGCAGCTTTGGACCTTTTGCTGTAAAGCCCACAAGTCATGTTTTGGACATCCCACTATCAAAAATTGGATCTGTTTGAAAGCAGCTGCACTTTTAATTGTGCAGCTGATTCCGTGAACCACGGATGTGCAAAATACATCTGCCCCCGTTCTACCCCTGTAGCAGAAATGGTGGGTGCCAAGATTTCCTGAATTGGGGTCACAGTGCCATTTGGCTTAGGCACAGAGCCCTTCCAACCCTGTGAAAATCTGAGACTCTGATTCCACTCAAGACCTGAAGTACAAAGGCCTGTATACTCGTTTACCCATACCCACCTTTTTAGTATTTGGATCAAGGACAATGCTTGTCTAACAGGGACCCAATTGTCAATCAGGCTGGGTTCCAGGTAGAGAACCTATTTAAAATAAAGGCCTGCATGCTGTGAAGTTAAAACTCTATGGTGTTAACTCAAAATTCCAGGGGCGGAATTTTCCGTGCCCGCTGGCATCGGGCAAAAGCAGACAAGGTGGTGGGAAGGCCAAAAAAGGGTTTCACGCCGTTGCAAAACCAGTCTGCAATCGTTCACATCGCCCGTCAATGGCCGGCCACGTTTCCCACTGCCGGATGTCAGGAGCTTCACTGTAATACATTTGCATATCATTGTAAGCCCAGCTCGCTGGAATCATACCCCCACATCAAATTTACTGTCCATGACGGCAGAAAAACACGCTGGTGCAGAGCACGTCTTGACAAGTGTGACATACAGAAGTTGGGACTTACCGTCAGGGACTTGCTCACATCGCTGATGTCCAAGGAGTAGAAGACGCTGAAGCCCGACAGCAACGGGACCCTGGAGGAATGTGCATCGCATGCTGGATGGATTCTTGTGGACATGGCTCCATCACAAAGTAGCTCACAGAGGGTGGAAGGTCACCGTTGAGGGTCTGCTTTGGGACTTCAGTGTCTTGGCCAGGGCCTGCAACAGATGGGGCAGAATTTTGCCGTCGACGTGTGGAGGCGGGCCCAACATGCCGACGCATAAAATGACACGCGATGATGTTGGGCGTGCGTCCCAATGTCACTGCACACCATCGCGATATTTTGGCGGGTGGGCGTGCTATGAGTTGCGAGGTGCGCCCGCCATTAATTAACGGGTCAGTTAAGGCCCTTGAGGCAGTAATTGACAGTGATTTTTTGTAGCCCTTGCGATTTTCAGTGCATTGCATGGGTGCAATGGACAGGCGGGTAAGCCACATTTTTAAAAGCTCATCCACGGGCGGGATAAGAGGGGTGAGTGGGCTTGCTGATGCGAGTTGTTCGTACTTCAGTTTTTAAACTTACTGCCACTTGCTTGTGTGAACAGGACAACTTCAGTTCTCTTCAGAGCTGTTTTGACAGAAAGAACAGGCTTCAGTTCAGGACTCTGAAGAAATCATAACACTTGGGGCCTTGCAGGTATCAGACAGCCTTTCCTTACCCTGGGAATGGGGATTGTGCTCTTCACTGGAGGCACCTCCTCTGAGGAGGAAGAGAGGGCTAGGAAGGGGAGGAGGCCAGGAGTCCATATTCAGCCTCCAGGGGAGCCACCTTTGGGAGGACAGGCGTAGGCACAAGGGGCACAGTGCCAACAAGAAGACCAAGGTGGAAGGGGCACAGAAGATGCCACTATCCTGCTGCCAGGGTTTATAGGCGGCGATGCAGCTACCTTAATATGTCTGAGGTGCAATATTGAAGGAGGGTCTGTCTCTCAAGGGAGACAGTGACCTCCATCTGTCAGATGATCGTCCCTTAGATCAGCTCCAACTATGTGGGTGGACACCCCATACCAGTGGCACTGAAGGTCATGGTTGCCCTCAACTTCTATGGCTCCGGCTTTTTCCTGGGGTCGGTGGGTGATCTTTGTGGAGTCTCCCGGTCAGCTGTCCACAGTTGTGTCAAGCTGGTGACAGACGCTCTGTTCAGGCGTGCATTGACTTTCATTCACTACCGCTTGGACGAGGCCAGCCAGGCTGAGTGAGCCAGAGGCTTTGCCGTGATTGCTGGGTTCCCCCTGGTCCAGGGTGCAATCGATTGCACAAATGTGGCCATCAAGGTGCCAGCGGGTGAGCCAGGAGCCTTCGTCAACAGGAAGGGCTTCCATTCCATGAACGTGCAGATAGTGTATGACCATAGGATGCAGATTCTGCAAGTATGTGCAAGGTACCCAAGTAGTTCCCATGACGCCTACATCCTGAGACACTTCCAGGTGCCGAGGCTCTTTAGTGCTCCAGACCAGCTAGATGGATGACTGGTGGGTGACAAGGGCTATCCCCTCAAAAGGTGGTTCATGATGCCCCTCCGCCATCTAAGAACAGAGGCCGAGCAGTGGTACAATGGGAGCCATGCTTCCACAAGGGCGGTGGTAGAGAGAACCATCTGTCAAGATGCACTTCCGATGCATGGACCATTCAGGGGGTGCACTGCAATACCCCCCAAATCGTCTGTCACTGGTAGTGGTTGCATGCTGCGCTCTCCACAATCTGGTGCTGGAAAGGGAGAACGCAGTGGAGGAAGAAGATGTGGATGCAGATGCTCTGGCTGTAGACAATGAGTCCAGTAGTGAGTCCGAAAACGAGCATGCTCAGGAGAATGCTGAGGGGATAGACACTGACCTGGGCAACCTCTAGAGAGGCAGGGACACCGGGAGGCTTTGATCCAATGCTCCTTCAGCTAGCCTACCAAAGATGGACTTCCAACACATGTCAGGGCTGCAGGCTCCATAGTAGATACCTGAGAGCAACATTTACCTGGTTAGGAACATTAACTATGTGCCTTGTCAATAAAGCTCAGTGACAAACAAGTCACTCATAACATTATGGGTTCCCCTTCACCTGCAGAACTAAAGAAGCACTCAGAGGTTTGTTGAGAACCAAAATATTTAATGATTGCCAACTTGCAAATAGAAATCAAAGTCCATTAAAAGGTGTTGAACAGCACACCTACTTAAAAACAACTAAAACGGAGGTCAAAAGAAAACCACCAGTGATAAGCCCGTGGTGTGCCTAAGGTGATTTACGTTTATGTTTGCGGGTGCTATGTCTAGGTGCTCCCCCTCACTGGCACTGGCATTGCAGACAGCTTGCTCACTCTGCTGTCCTGTTGGCCTTGATGACCTCGGCGGGTGTCCTCCGGCCCATGGAGCCTGTGCTGGCCCCGACTGGGAGGGAGCGGCCAGTGGCACAGCTGGCATCTCCCCAGTCGCCGCAGCCTCGGTGGCAGATGCCATGGTCACTGACAGAGGGGCGGAGGAGCTGCTGCCCTCCCTGGACCTCCCTGCTTACCAGTTGGGGGGGGAAAATTGCTGTGATAAGTGACCCATGCCAACACGGTACTCACCCTTCCCGATCACAAGAGGTCATTAAACCGCTTGCGGCACTGCACCCAGGTGCGTCTCACCACATCGTGGGAGCTGACCCTTTCTGCCACCTCCTCCCAGGCACGTTTTGTTATGTGGGGTGGGGCCTCCTCCTCCCGTCCCTTGGCACAAGGATGTTGCGGCGACCTGCCACCTCCTCGAGGAGAGCAGTGAAGCACTCATCCAAAAACCTCAGGGCAGACTGCCCCGCTGACTGGCCCTTCCACCTGGCCTGCCCACTGAGAGCGCTGTCTGACATCCTCCTGGGCGACATCGGTGGCAGCCTTTGGAAGGCTGCCTGTGCCGTTTTTGGAGAGGCCGCTGGCTTGACATTGGACCTGGCGGTCATTGGCCTCCCGTTGCCGCCCTTCCTGCTGTTCTTGGGAATCTTAATTGTCCCGCCCACGTAAAATAGTGGCGCGGAGCCATTTGCGGGTGGCGATCGGCTCCATGCCCACCCGCACCTGCCCGCCATAAGTAAAATCCTGGCCTTGATCATCAAGGGGGTGGAGAGGAAGGTGTAGGTTTGACTGGGAGAGGAAGGTATATTGGGGGGGCGGGGGGAGGCGGGGTGAGGTTGGGAGGGGGGGAACAAAGGTGTTGGTGCAGTGACGTTGGAAGAGGGGTACGAAGGTGACGGGGGAGTGTGGTTGGGAGGGGGAATGAAGGTGCTGGAAGTTGAGGTTGGGAGTGGGGAACGAAAGTGTCGGGGGGGGTTGAGGTTAGGAGGGGGGAATAATGGTGTTGGGGGGGTGAGGTTGGCGGGGACTATGGGGGGAGGAGGGTGTAATGGGAGAGAATATAGCAACTGGGGTGGTAGGTGTAAGGGAGGAGGAAGGTGTAAGGGAAGGAGTTCAGGGGGAGGAAGGAGTAAGGAGGCAGGAAGGAGTAAGGAGGAGGGAACGAGTAGGGGAGGAGTAAGGGGGGAAGGAGTAAGGCTGGAGGAAGGAGTGAGGGTGGAGGAAGGAGTAAGGAAGGGGGAAAGAGTAAGGTGGCGGGAAGGAGTAAGCGGGGAAAGCTTTAAGGGTGGAGGAAGGAGTGAGGGTGGAGGAAGGAGTAAGGAAGGCGGAAGGAGTAAGGGGGAAGGAGTAAGGGTGGAGGAAAGAGTCTGGAGGGGGGAAGGACCCTGTAGGGGGAAAGGTGACTGGAGGGGGGAAGGAGTCCAGGGGGAGGAAGGAGTATGGATGGAGGAAGGAGTAAGGAGGGGAATGATGACCAGGTGAATGTGCAAGGGAGGGGTCTGTGGAGCTGATGCCTCCTGGGGAATGAAATGAGGGTGGGCGTGGTAGGAGGGAATGGTGAGAATGAGAGAGGGCAGAATGAGGCAGTAGGGTGGGAGGGTGAGGGTGCAATGGTACCAGTAGAAGGGACGGCGAGGGTGGTTAGTGGGGACTTGGAGACTGACATGGACCCTGGGGGTGGGAAGGAGGAGATTGGGGAGATCAATGTGGATGGGGATGGGATTTTCGGGGAGGTAGGGAATGTGCACGTTCACCTGGACATCGCCGAAAGAAAAGGGTTCAGGCTGGTAGATGACTGTGGGGAGGTGGAAGGTGATGCCAGGGGGGTTGACAGTGATGGGGGGAAAGGACATGAGTCACTGGGGGAGGAGAAAGGACAGGGGAGTTAAAGACAAATGTTACATGCACCACGCTTTTAAAACCAAAAGCGAAAGCAGACTCGTGTTGGGCGGGAACAGGTTTTTGCATGGGAGTGTGATCAGCGGGTGGGCGGAGATGCAGGTCAGCTCAGATGGACAACTGAAAGAGAACCCCAGCAGGCAGCATTGAAAATGCTCAGGACATTGGAATGAGTGTGACGGAGGAAGGATCCACGTATGTGGGAGAGTGCTTGCGCGAGGCTCCGAAAGGCCCTGCTACACACACACTTCTCCCCCCAGAATTATTCGTGGGCCAGCTGCTTGCAGCTGAACTGATAGTGGGGGGGGTTTTGGTTGGGGGGGGCAGGCGGGGAATGCAGTGGGAGGACTCGCGAAGCCTGTCAATGAAGCTAAAAGACACCATTACACATTATTCAGTGAAAGAGAATATATTTTCAGATCATAACGTGACAAATTGTGCTCACCCTTGCAACCAATTATGATCAGAACTTCTTAACTTTTCTAGGCCTAACATTTCTAGGTGCTGCCCTGACATCTGCACAAGGGGTGGAGACAGCCTGTGCAATGATTGGCCCTGTTGTCTCTGATGACTTTGGTGTGGGTCCTCTGAAGAGCTGAGGCCTTGGGGGGGCTCAGCTTGCTTTGGCTGTCCTCCTCTGGGCCAGCTGTTCCCTCTGTGGTGACAGAGGATGAGGTTAAGGGGGTCATAGGCAATGGGGACTTGGATGGAGAGGGCAGACTCTGAGATTCCTGAGTGGATAACCCAGGGGTGTCCAGCTGCCACTCCTCCCTTCAGGTGCCCAAGGGTCCCGGCCTGATTCCTTGAGGGGAAGGAGAACCTGGAAGGTTCCCTCTCGCGTTGCCACTGCAGGAACTCACCCATGGCTACCATGATGAAGTGCAGGTTTACGTGCATCTCTGCTTTCAGCTGGACCAGGGTCTTCATGGCATCTGCCATCCTTCCCATGGAGACCTCCATGCACGCACATGTGGGCACCACTTCATCAGAGAGCAGGCAGATGCACTCCAACTCATATGCCACTCTGTTGAGGGCTTCCAACAGTTCTGCTTGATGTTTTCTCGCCTTCTGCTGACTGTCCATGATGAGCTGGAAGGCCGAATCCAGAGGCTTGTCATCTAACTTGGACCACACGGGTGCCTCTTTCCCAGCAGTTCTCCGAGTGCCGGGGAACTCGGCTGAACCTGCCTCCTCCTGCTGTGGACACGTGTCCATGCAGTGACCACCAGATTGTCAACCCGAGCCTGGTCTAGATCAAGATCCCGCTGAGGTGTGTGATTCTGCGCTGGTGGAGGATGTGGGTAAGCGCTGTGATGGGTCTTCCAGGCTGATTATTTCCATCTCTTCAATGGAGGAGGCATCCTCTTGGCTGGAGGTGAGGACCTGGATGGAGTCGAGGGACTAGCTGGCTGAGGGTGTTGGTCGTTTGGCAGAGCTCCCTGTGAAGTAAAGTAGAGATGATTAGTGCATGGCAGCACAGTCAAAAGCAGGAGAGAAAGCACTCACATTTGGGTTGAAAGAGGGATGATCGTGTGCAGAATCCTCACGTAGGTGTTCGCAGCCGACCCCACCATTGCCGTAGGTACTGTCCAAGTCCTCACCAGTAAGTGCAATGGCACACTCCTCAAAATGAGTGAGGGGTCTAATGTGAGTCACTCCACCCCTGGTCTGGGACCTCTGCCTGCTGTTGTCAGCCAGCTTTACCTGCATGAAAACAGACGGAGAGACTGTGAGCAGGACACATGGCACTGCATGGAATGTTTGTGTGGTGAGCGGCACATGGATGGGATGAGGACGCGAGCTTGAAAGGATATGAGCCTGATGGAGATGTGAGGGCGTGTGTGAGTTAGTGGTGTTGTCCCTTGAGGTGTGAGATCCCTGTGGATATGTGACGGGTTTGTGAGTGAGAGAGTTGAGAGTGATGAGAAAAGTGTCTTACCCTGGCAGAACGAAGGAGACCATTCATCCCCTTTTGGCACTGGGTGGTTGTCCTCTTTTGCAGGGCACTGATGCTGCCACCGCCTCCCATGCTGGATTTGTCACCTTGCTTGCTAGCCTTCAGCCAGAGCGGGGTTAGAGGACATCACGATGGGCCTCCACAGCGTCCAAAAGGTGTTCCAAGGATGTGTCTGGGGCCTTCTTGCCTTTTCAGGGCCATTTTATCTGTGCAGCAGTCCTGGGCTGGAAGCACTAAAAGGTGGGTGTACAGCTGCACTTTAAATATGGCGCCGGCATGAGGAAGCGATGAGGTGACGGCATGGCAGGAGAATTGGAGGCCGCCCGCCAGCGAAATGGCGTGTTTCCTGGGAATGCATGATTAATGAGGCGGGATTGGGATGATATGGGCGTGAAAAGCTGTCATTGCAGCCGGCGGGTAAAACGTTCTTTTTTCTGCCCGCTACTGAACTGAGTGCAAATCTGGGACGATTCACCCGCTCAGAAATCCTGCCCCAGTGAAGATCGGTCCAAATTATGTTTTCAGCAGTTCCTGCTCTTATTTCAGGTTTCTAATACTTGCAGGGGTTTTTTTTTGTTTTTTGGTTTTTGATGGTCTATTTATAATGCGAAACTACATTCCCAGAATGTAGAAATAAGACACAGGGCTTCCTGGTTCAAAATCAAATTGTCCTTTTAAAATTCCTGCAATTCCTGAGTCCTGTTGGTCACCTTAACCCAAAGCCTGATTCTTACTGATGACTTGGACCCAAAGTCCTGACTCCTGTTGTCACCTGGACCCAAATTAAGTCCTTGCTCCATAGATATCTGACCTGAAGCTGAATATCATGGCTTCATGTATACAAATTGTTATCAGGCACAGGACACCTAAATAAAAACTCATTGAACCAAGAATCCAGAATTCAATTGCATTTTCATGGGTTTATGAAAACTAAGTCCCAGTGCCTACTGTTCCCCTGAGTTCTATGGAAATTCTTGTGAATAATTGTAGTAGCTGTAGCTTTAAGGAATGTAGTGACTGTAGCTTTAAGACATATTGTACTGTGTAGTATCACATGACATTGTGAATGAATCAGCCCGAAGCATGGGGGAAGCTTAGGGATTGTTTTTGTGTCTAGTTGTGGTTCTTGATGGAAGCATGTAACTGCTGCTGAATCCCTGTAAACAAAGTTCACTGTTTCTTATGAAAAACCTGTCTGGAAAATCAAGTCGATAACAATAATCAACTGAGAAGACAGCGGAAGTATGAATAATTAAGGTTCTGCTGTACTGTGAAGTTGAAAAGCACAACACCAACACGCTGCGTTGGCTGATTCTGTACTTCTGTAAATCTGTTCCAAATTTTGGTTAGGTTTTGAAACTGATGCTATTTCAAAATGGCACTGTTTCAGACATGCTAAGTTCCGTATATAACAATCATCATCTTCACTGCAGGAATTTAGCGTTTTGCTTTTGTAAACTGGCAAAAGTAATCTTTCTTTATTTTTTATCTCTCATTAGTAAAGATTTCCTCTTTGTCATTGTTGTCTAGTCGGTGCTGATTCATTTACTTCATCCTCTTATTATTTTCAATGTTGATGCTGTTCTGCGTAAAGGAGCTTTGCCCTTCACTTTGGCTTCTTACTTAAACAACTCACATTTGAGAATTTGTGGAAAATTGAAGGTAAAGTCAACATATTTCACTCACTGTCATCTCATATTTTCTACTTTTAAGTTACTTGTATTTTAATTCTTAAAAACTGATAACATACAATGTAAACAAGGGGCAAAAAACTAGGTACAGTCCCAGCCGTGCATTGCAGGCATGTTTGTACAACATGCTTCATCCACTTTACATGACAGCGGTATAAAGCATTGCGTCATTTCATATATTTTTAAAGATAACAATCATTTCAAGTTTTAAAAACAACAGAGGGAATCTTTGTCCTCTGTTTATTCACTTCCCACCACGAGTACATTTACAGTACCATTACTCAATGTCTAAATAATGACAGACACGCTGCAGCAGTGATCCAAACTGGAAATTGATTGTGGAGGGATTTTAAGATAATGTTGAGGGCTTTGAGGAATTTGAAGGCTTTGAAATCTCACTGTCAGCCCTTCCTCAGCAACCTGAGTTGGAGATTAAAGACCTGGATCTGTTTAAGAGGTTGTCAGACTGTCATGTTAATTTGAAATAGCAGTAGCATGGTGTCCCGCTTAGTAAATTAGCAAGAAGGGCTACAGCAGGGGCAGGAATTCTGGAGGCTATGGGGGAAGAGGGGCTTGGGAATAAATCACAGGTCCTTGCATTTTAAATAGGTGCACCCAGCTGCTTGAAAGGCCTGAAATAGTCAGTGTACTTAATGCATTTAAGCAATGCTTTTATAATTGTTGCCTATGGTGATGGCCCATGGCTAGTGCCATTTTCCCGATATGGTGGCCGTCTATGGTGTAAGTATAAATGGGAATGGTGTAAGTGGTGGGGACTGTAATCCAAAATATCTCAGTTTTGGAGAGAACAGTATATGCATCAACATGCAACATTTTCATTTAAATGGCCCAGAGGGCAATTTGTACTCAAAGTTTCATTTTCACTATAATTGTGCTGTAACTCCATGATGCCAGATCATGTCCGTAACTATAGATGAATCTGTTCTAATGAATTCACCAAAGAGTCACCGACATTCACACTGAGTTAGTCCACTCACAAAAGATAATTAAGTTTTTGTTTAGGCTCAGCCATACGGAGTGAAAAAGAAATAGGTTAGACACAGGTTTGTCTTTTGTTTGCCTCTTCGTTGCAGGTTACATTTTGTGAGTAGCAGAGATCCTCAAATTAAATCCATTAAAATTCATCAGGGAGTCTAGAATAGCTGGAAGAACAGTGCAATGTCACAGCAAGTTCATTACATAATTACAGAAAGAGATAGAGTGGGTGGGTGGATGAAGCCTTAATCCAGGCAGATTCTATTTAATTTCAAACTAATCAGGCTCCAGCATAAGGGATATGTAGTGTGTTACATAAGATATTAAAGCTGTATTTCAATGATAATGCTGCATTTGGTTTCTAAAGGGCCATTATGACCCTTTCTAGAACAAAATAATATTTTAAAAATAACCTGGTATTGTGGAGGGATTCAGTCTGCCAAAAACATACAAATGATAAAAGAACCAGTGAAGCAAAAGCCAGAGTAGTCCTTTATGTTTTAGGGCCAAAAAGCTGTTTAATTGCAAACAACCAGGAAGTACTGCAGCATAAGCACAATTGGATTCCTGCAATTACTGTTTCTGTTCTCCGCACATTAAAGCATTGGGCGAGTAGATTTGGAAAGGAAGCTGGATCTGCATCCAGACACACTGAGATGGATTTTAAGGCCCCCTGCCAGGTGTGTTTTTAGTGGGTGAGCATGTAAAATATGACGGGTTGCTAGCCCACAATAGCAACCTTGTTAAAAGATGTGAAGGATGGTAGGTATCGTCCTTTGGGAGGTGCCCTGAGCACACTCCAAGATGTTACCCCTCTTTGTTCCTCCCTGCCTAGCCTCCAAAACCCAGCTTGTTTAGCCTGTCAGCAGTGTGTTATTGCTGCAGGCTGGGCTTTGTTAAGTCCGTGGGCTGTTGTTCGACTTCTGTAACAGGGCGAGCAATTCACCCCTGAAATTCAGCCCACTGGGTCTCATAGGAAGAGATCCTACCACTTGTAAATAACTCTTTCATTTAAAGAAAGGAAAACCTGGCAGGCTTTTTCTCAGTGTGTGCTCAAATCTTTCTGATATTCACTGTGCCCAGCTAATTCAATGAATGAGCATGGCGCAATCTATAGAAAGTCTCCCATCGTACTTATTCTACTCACCTCTGCAGGGTGAAAGATTGAGAAAAATTGGATGACTGGATTCAAATGCAAGGATATCTGATCCCAAGTCTGATGTACAACTGGTTGAACTACCCAATCCCCTTCTAATGGCCAGAATTTTACGCTCCCCCACCAGTGGGTTTTTAGGTGGGGGGGTGGGGGATGTGAAATTGAAGGGACGGGAATCCCTTTGGGTTCCCAACCGTCCCGACCACACGGCGATTTTACACTGGGGTGGGCAAGGTCTCAGTTCTCAGTTGGAAAGCCCACCCTTGCTCTTACTGGGGCAATAGGGGGAGGTGGTGGCATGGTGGTATTGTCACTGGACTAGTATTCCAGAGACTCAGGTAATGCTTTGGGGACCCGGGTTTGAATTCCACCACAGCAGATGGTGAAATTTGAATTCAATAAATATCTGGAATTAGAAGTCTGATGATGACCACGAAACCATTGCCGATTGTCGTAAATCATCTGGTCCACTAATGTCCTTTAGGGAAGGAACTGTGCAGTCCTTACCTGGTCTGGCCCAGACCCACAGCAATGTGGTTGACTCTTAAATGCTCTCTGAACACGGGCAATTACGGATGGGCAATGAATGCTAGCATAGCCAGCAATACCCACACCCCATCAACCATTGGCTAGTTAAGGGCCATTTTCCACCCAGCTTCAATTTTTAGGCAGTTGGGAGGATTGAGCTGGTGGTGGGGGAAGGCCGAAAATCTACAGGGTTATATCTCAGGCGGGAAGGTTGGGGGTGGGGAGGTGCCTCCATCAGAAGCCCACTTCTGAAGTCAGGCCTTAAGGTCCGGTGGCTTCCGGACCTCCCTTCTCAGCCCCGGCCTCTCCCCTGAGATCCCAATTGCCTCCTTTGCGCCCCCCTTTCCCCCCAGGTCTTCCTTACCCTCCCCACCCTGGGACCCCTTGAACTTTCCTGGCCCTTCCGACGTCCTCCTGAATTTCCTCTTCTGTGCACTGCAGCGCTGTTGCTGCAGGGCCTAAAGAGCTGCTGGTCAATCAGATTGGCTGGCAGCTCTCTAAAGCAGGACTTCCTGCTGAGTGAGGGGCAGAAGTCCCACCTGCAGCCACTTAATGCTCATTAGTGCGTGATATGGCTGTGGGGCACTCAGAGTTAGGGAGGGGATGTGTTCCCACTGACTCTTTGGATGGCGGGAAGTGAGAACCCGCCACCTGAAAAATTCAGGCCAATGAAACAGAAGGACAGAGAAAAAGGGTAAATCAATACTTGAAAACCAGTTTTGTGATAGCCAGAACATATTTGCTATCATGTGAATTAGCCAGAACTTCTAATGCCAAAGTTCTCACGATATAAGAGCAATAAAGCACAAGGTGTACTTACTGCGGCCAGAGTTGGGTCGTCACACAATACCTGAGGCCCATTTGTTGCAAAAAATACTTATTGTGTAAGTGTAGCTTCAATTATCTATCATAATGGAGGGGTCCTCCAGGGTGGATGATGGATTACTGAGAGTTGTTAGAACCCCCATTAAGCAAATTGCATGAATTCCTCAATTTTAATTTAAATTGGAAGTTTTTTTCTGTATTTTAATAGATTCTAGCAAGCTGGACTCATGATGGCTTCTCAGTTAAAGCCCTGATTCCTGAGAAAATTCAACAGTCCTAATGTCCATGAAAATTCAATCAAGAGTGTAAATAATGGGGAGCAGATAATTGAGTTCCACTGTATCCCTCAAAGTATTTGAACCAGGTAAGAGTTTTATTTTTAAAGGTAATGACAGGAAAACAAAGATTTGGTACAAGCTCTGACCCCTGGAAATGTAACTCACAATTGTGCATTCACATTTTGACTTAAGGAATCAATTGTATGTGTTAAGGTTGTAACGATATTCCTGACTGATATCATAGAACTCTACAGTACAGAAAGAGGTCATTTGGCCCATTGTACCTGTGCCAGTCACACTATTGTGTGTGGTGTATGACTTCACTGTGATTTAACTATCATTATGTTCTGGGGATTGTTTTTTCTCTCTTTTTAGCCTTGTTTCTTTATTAGTAAATTAAGAAAAGATCCTGATATATATAAACAGAATTAAATGCAGAACAGCAATCGTCAGCAGGTATTGTGTGTCACTTAAAATGCTAAGTTTACTACCTTAACTTAATTCAACTAAAAAGGAATAAACGTCAATCCTACTGTAGAAGAATGGAATTCTGTTTCAGAACGAGGAGGCTGATTTTCACTTCCGAGGACAAAACGTTACAGATTAAATTATTTCATCCGCACATAAAAATTAGTAAGTGGGAGGGAAGAGGTGGGAGGAAGAACTGGACTGAGAATGAAAAATGGTTAACATGACTCACCGCAACAGCTTCCAGAATCTGTTTAACAGCATGAGCTGCATCCCTCTCACTGTAATATCCTTTCTCTACAATCCTGTATATGAAAGAGATAATGTTACAAAATAATACCCACTTAGCAAGGTCTTTGAATTTTTTTGCAACTCATTGGCCAATAAGATGCTCTTACTGAAAAATTAGGTTGCACATTGGGTTCGGCACAGGTCTTTTCACTTCTGGAATCTAGGTCCAGGTCTTGTCGAGGTGAAAGTCTTGGTTGACTGGCTGTAAGGTTTCTACCTGAAATGAGTTTGAGCAATCTCCCCAGCATAAGATGATCCCTAATTTGGCAATCTCAATTAAAGAGGCCAAGGGTCAGATTGTGTGGAAAATGGGAAGAAAATACAGTAGGAAGGTATTCTTCAGAGGGTAAGGATGAAGCTGAGGCACATTGTTGAGGCAAAGTAGAGAGAACTTCACTCTGCAACAAGCAGTGCTGTATTTGACTGAGAAGTGCTTGATACTGGGCAAAATTTAACGGCCCCGTTTCGGCGGGGATGGGGCTGTAAAATGTGGCGAGCCATTTTAAACCCCATTGACTTCAGCGGGAACATAAAATCCCGCTGTCATAAAATTCTGCCCACTGATACAGGTGGCTGTTATGGATAAATTTCAATTTCTTAGTGCTAACATTTCACACCTTGATAAACGAATTAATGGGGCTAAAATCATGCTCTTTCTGTAAGGTACTGGTTTATTTTGGAGCTTCCTTGTTCAGTCCTTACATCTTTGCTCACACTACACAGCGGTTATGTTGATGTAGTTATAGAATAATTCTGAAGGCTTCAGTGGAGAAACTAAAAGATCAAAGAAGACCACTGAAAACATTAAAGTTAACAGTTAACAACCATATAAAGATTTAGGCCTTGTGATTATGCTGTATGAATATTAGTTTTAATGTTTGAGTTATTTTAACAAAGCCATTAGCCCATTTTGTTTTAGATAGGTTAGTGTGTCTTCTTACATGAGTATTCAGAGTGTAATTTTAAGCTTTAGGATCCAGAAAACTATTTGAAGCCGATTTTGACAGCCTTTCCCCAACGCAAACATGGCTTGGAAAAGGCATCAGGTTTACCATGCTGCTCTGGCCGCTGCCAGCTTTGGTCGGGTCGTGAGGTGGCCAAAGCACTCACCTCTTTAAGGTGGGAAGCCAATTTTATCATGCAAATGAGCTACTTAGTCTCCAAGCCTGTCCAGATTCTCTGGTCCTATAGCCCCCATATGCCTTGCAAAGTCTGCTCAATAAATCAAATAATGTATGCTCAAATGTGTTAAGTTCTTTCATGTTATGTGATCCACTACCTGTCCCGCTCGTTACATGTCAAATTTGCTAAACAACTATTAGTAGGGTTGAGGAAGAATGATTTAGCCGTTATGCTGCACCTTCATTTTCTAATAATGAGAGTATAATGTATTGCTATTTGAATTGTTTTTTCAAAATATATACTTAATTCATAAAATATCTAAAAGAACATTCCAAAACATTTCAAAATGATTATTACAGAAAGCATGATAACATTGAACTTTTCTCCATAGGGCATATTGGACTCTGAGGTGCCTCAATACAGTTGCGATACATGTGACATTTACTATATACATTCAATGTCTGGACTACAGCCCAGGAGTTCTACACAGTTTCCAGCCCCTCAGTTCACTGTGGTTGAAAAGTCTTAGATGGTGGCTTTTCCACATTGAGCCTTTGCGGCGGCTGCCCCAAGTTTTACTGCACCCCTTAGCACGCAGACCTGGACCTTGGAATGTGCCAGTCTGCAACGCTCAGTTGTGGACAACTCTTTGCGCTGGAAGACTACCAAGTTTTGGGCAGACTACAGAGTGTCTTTAACCGAGCTGATGACGTGCCAGCAGCAGTTGATATTTGTCTCGGTGTGTGTCCCTGGGAACAGCCCATAGAACATAGAGTCCTATGTCCACGAGCTGTTGAGACGAATCTTGACAAAAACCACTGCATTTCTTTCCAGATCTACTTTACAAAGGCACATTCCAGAAGGAGAAGGAGGTGCAGCTGCTTTAAGGCAGTGTGTGCTGGCACAGAGAGTTCCCGTGTGCATGAGGGATCTGACAGGGAGTGCCCTTCTCACCACCAGCCAAGTTATATCTTAGTGCTTGCTTGAGAGTTCTGGTGATGAGCATTCTGCCAAATGACTTTGACAGTCTGCTCAGGAAGCCATCTGACAGGATCCACCAGCTCCTTTCCCTGCAGGACCTCGAGGACTTTACATGCAGACCATTTCCTGATGACTTGTGGTCAAAGGTGTTTTTCTGCACAGCCTTTTCCACGACGGACAGGTGATATGGCAGGGCCCAATTACTTGGAGCATTCTGGAGCAATGTGGCTAGACCCATCCTTTGCGACACCAGGGACAGGTAGAACCTCAGCGCATAGTGACACTTGGTGTTTGTATACCAAATGTCTAAGCACAGCTTGATGCAGCTGCACATAAAGTTAGCCATCAGGATGAGGGTGACATTGGGTACGTTTTTCCCCCCTCTATCCAGAGCTATCCATATGGTAACCCTACGGAGATGATCTGTTTTTGACCTCTAAATAAAGTAGAAAATGGCTCAGGTGACCGCTGCAGCACAGAATCGGGGTATGGGCCACACCTGCGCCATGTACAGCAACGCCGAAAGCACTTTACACTTGATGTCCATGTTCTTATCGGAGAGGGAGCATCGCTCCCACATGTCCAGTTTCTGCCTTACCTTGGCTATATGCTCCTCCTAGACTTTGGTGCATTCTCTGGCCTCTCTGAACCATAAATAACCCCAGCACCTTGAGGTAGTCTGGTCTGATGGTGAAAGTGACAAAGGTTTGGTCATCCCAGTTCCCAAAGAACATGGCCTCGCTCTTGCCGCGATTTACCTTGGCTCCCAAGGCCAGTTCAAACTGGTCACAGATGCTCGTCATTCTGCACATGGCAGCAGATCTGAACAGAAGGCAGTGATGTCATCCAAGTATAGGGAGGCTTTGACCTGTATGCTTCTGCTGCGTGGGATCATCACCCCTCTCATGCTCAAATCCTTCCTGATGGACTCAGCAAAAGGTTCAATGCAGTACACGAGCAGGGCAGAGGAAAGACAGCAGCCCTGCACGGTCGTGCACAGAATTGTGTTTAGGCTCTGGTCAGTCATCTAAATCATTTGGTCCTCGGGATTTGATCCATGGTACTGGGATGCAGAGGGCACAGTCATATTCATGGAAGGCATTTGGATCCAGTACGGTGGTAATTCTTATGTCATGGAGGGTGTATTGGGTGGCCTCATGGTCGGTGGGGGGGGGATGTTCTCTAAAAGTAAGGAGGCAGGTAGCCTCCGATAAGGGGAGGGGTCAGATTAACGAGAGGCATGGGGATATCACCATTGAAGGGAACGGGGGAAAACAGGAATATCTACATAAATTATAATGGGGTCAATGGGGGGAGGCTGGACGGTCACAGCAGGGAGTGGAATTAGGAGGGGATGTCTGGAGGAGGATGGGAGGAACTTGGTGAGTGACAGGGGGAGGTTGCATAGTGATGGATGCACTCACGAATGTCAGCAGAACCATCTTCATCTTTATTCAGCAATGATACAGTTGGGAAAACAAGCCTGAAAAAGAATGATATGGGGCGGGTCTTAAGGGATGTGGGAGAAGTTCAGGACTCCTCTTTTAGGCCAGGCGAAGGGGCACCCTATTAATTACTTGCTCAAGCCATGGAGAATGAGGCTCAGCTGAGTTCTATTCTCGAGGGTCAAATACCCATTGAAGGAGCATTGTTCCATGACTAACAGGGCACATTCATAGAAGAATCCATTAAGATTTGGGGCTACATTTGAGTAGGTGTGATTGGCCGTCTGTTCCTGACAGAAGCATGTAAAAAGGGAAGGAGGTTAAATGGTTCAAGGGGCATGGCTGCTGGACAACACTCCAAGACTCACTCATCTCAGTTAAATGGTCATGTATGACAAGGCACAATGGTTAAAGTCTTTACATTATGACAAGTCTATGTTCTTTGCATAAAGTGTCTGGGCTCGTGGATGCGAGCTGACAATTACCTGAAGGAGGGTTCTCACATGTGGCTGGAATCGCCCTGATCAAGGCCCTCTTTGTGCACGCGCAGTCATGTCTGAAGGGGTGGATCAGCCAAATGTGGTCCTCCGAGATGTGATTCACCTGCAAAGGCTGGCCTGGGGATACCATGTCTAGATGGAGGCCAGGCCAAGGGCTTTGCACTGGCCTCCTGGCTTAGAGACGGAGGGAAACCAGTCAAGGAAAAGTTTAAATAAGTTCTCAAATGTATTTGCTGATATATACAAAAAGGCATGGATAATGCAGGCTGCAGGCAACCCTGCCTTGTTTATAGCTCTAATATGAACGAGGAGAAGAAGGGCCCATCACTGATTGGCACAGGCCCAGGATATGCAGCAGCATGTGCTGCAAGAGGGAGATGGGATCCAAGAAATCCAAGATGCTCCTGAAGAGGGTCAAATTCAACAAAGACCAGTGGCCCAACCACAGATATATTGAAGACGCTGCTCATAAATGGAGATGAGCGAAAGACATTTCCACAGTCTCCTTCGATTGTCCAAGGACGTTTGCTACCTTCTCCGTGAAGAACTGATGCCATAAGGAATGGAGGACATTGTACACTAATGGCTTTGAAGTTGATTGCCGCACTGAACTTTTTTGCCCAGCGGGTCCTTTCTGGGCTCCACTAGGGACCTATGCATCATCTCCCAATTTGCAACACACAAATGCATAAGGGTGATGACAGATTCTCTTTTCACTACATTAAAAACAGCAAATGGTGTAAAAACTCAGCAGGTCTGGCAGCATCTGTGGAGAGAGAAACAGGGTTAATGTTTTGAGTCTAATATGAATCTTCTTCGCTGGAGCTTACCAGTATGACCAGTTGTGCATGGATGCTGAAAGCCAGGCTTCCAGAGCTATGGGATTTGCAGCAATTTCTGGGTTCCCACAAGTGCAGGGTGCCATTGACTGCACACATGTGGCCTTGAGAACTCCCTGCGGCAGCCTGTGAGATTCATCAATCGAAAAGGATTTCACCCTCTGAATGCTCTGAATGTATGTCATGGCCCTTGAATCTTGATGCACTCGGCGGTGCCACAAATCTTTCAGGGACCTCAACGTCTACAGGACAAGGGATATCCCCAGAAGACGTGGTTCATGTCGTCCGTTTGCTGATCACATAGTGCTGCTGAAGAGAGATACAATACTGCACATTCCACCACCTGGTCCTTGTTGGAGCAGACGACAGATCTCCTGAAGCTGCCTTTCTAATGTTTGGACTGCTCAAGTAGGGCTTTCCAATACTCACCACAGAGGGTGTCCCAGATCATCGTTGTGCAACTTTGTGCTGTAAAGGGGGAATGTGTTGCCTGAGGGAGAAATGGATGAGCTGGAAGTCTCTTCCGATAAGGAGGACATTGAAGGGGATGGATTGATGAGGGCCAGGATGTAGACGAGCCACATGAAGAGGCCATCGCATGGGTATG
Source organism: Cetorhinus maximus (assembly GCF_964194155.1). Classification (NCBI taxonomy): domain Eukaryota; kingdom Metazoa; phylum Chordata; class Chondrichthyes; order Lamniformes; family Cetorhinidae; genus Cetorhinus; species Cetorhinus maximus. Next base: position 111,202,943 of record NC_135891.1, read on the forward strand.
ATGTGGCAGACGTGCCCGTGACAATCTGATAGCTACAAGATTCCAGGGGGAGTAAAATGCAGGCACATTCTCACAATTGTTAGTTTCTCTCACCTTTGCTGCCTGGAAGGCACCAGCACCATGTTTGTCAGGGAGGAACTCTCTCGAAAATTCAATGCTTTCTTAATGATTATGGAAATATAAGTACTCACTGTCTGCCCTCATCATGGGTAGATCCTTGGAAGGGTTTAAACCACGGTTAACTGAGTAGCCTTGGCAACATCTGGCTGCTGTAGACCCTGAACAGCACTCCCTTCTTGCACCTCCTTAGGCAACTTCACATAATATAGTACTTTCACCTATGCCCTCGCCAAGACAGTGTGCATGGCAGCTTATAAGCAGCTGGAACTCCAAATTACCCAGGGATGCACTCATGTCAGTTTGACACTTGCTCAATAAGGCAGGTCATGTGTGATATGTGTATCACTCTTTCAGCCATAACCAGATGGATGGCTCAACAAGGGGCAGCAGCATGAGAGCACCATATATCCCATCTTCAGCTCTCCTCGATGCAGAATGATGAGGGATCATCTTGCTAATGCCAGCAGATCGCCATTTGGACATCATGAAACAATGAGCATTAACATCTTGATCATGCAGTTAAGTCTCGAGGTTTGTTTGCATTGTCCTCACTGAGAGTACCTCACCAGGACTATGGTTTGCTGAGGTACAAACAACTGGGTCCCTGCAGTCGTTGGAAGCCTTAAAAGTCTCTGTCCTAGATGACAAAAAAAAAGGTGATCTTTGCATTAGGGTGATAGCTTGAGCAGTCATTTTAACACACCAGCTAATGAAAAATTGTTTCCTGCATGTACCCAGCAGAGGCCTTAGAGAGTTGACATTGAAGACATCACAGTCCTTGAGGTGGTACAGCACACAAGGCCATTCCTGTCTCTTTTCCCTAAGCAACTGAGAGTCCTGTCATGCAATGATTTCCTGTCTGAGTAGAACGCTGTGCCTTTACCCAAGGACTACAGAAACCCTTGATAAAGAGCCGTACAGGTCCAAATAAACATCATGTGAGCTCAGGAAATGGCTTTATCAAGATAAACACACACCTCTTAAGTCATAAACTCTAATAACGCCTCTTGCAGTCAAGTCGAAGGTGCCCGTTATATCTTTACTTGCTTACTTCAGTGTCATGCTCAATGAGAATGACAGATCACCAAGGAAAGACATTCAGCATTAAACACAGACACTATCTTCCTCCAGACATGCATGGAAGCCTATGGGCTTCGAATGATAACTTTACCGTGCTCAAAAATATTTTCTCAAACCTGAAAAATCATTTTAAATGACATTTTGGACAGATGAATCTGATTTAAGTCGCCACAACTACTCATACCATTCCCAAACAACTGACACCACTGCAACAGCAGCAGTAAAATCAATAATCTTGATGAGGATGTCCCCTGAGGCCAAAACATGGTTACCTGTGATAATTAGTTGACAGGTGTATTGGCCAGGCAGCACTGTCAGAAATAATGTGCCTGATGTTGCTGATGTGGAACTATAGGTTACTCACTCTAGTGAAAATGTGCGAGAACTGAAGCAATTGAAGCTCCTGATGGGACTACATTGGGGGACAACATTCTGGACCCTTAAATAACTGCAATTTTGAAGAAAATTGAATAAAAATGGAAGCCATGAGATTTAGAGATGGATAGATTCAACCTATATTTACAACAGTGACAACTATGTACAATGAGTAAACACCTGCGCCACCAATGCGCATTTAATACTTTTTAATTTTTCTAACCCTACTGCTACGTCTAGGTGTAGTCCTGACATCCGCAGTTGAAGTGGAGGCAGCCTGCAGTTGATTGCCATGCCCTCTTGTCTGAGATGACTTTGACAGGCCGTCTTTGGTGGTCCGAGGCCTTGAGGGCCCCGGCTTGCTAAGGGTATCCTGCTCAGGTACAGGTGTACCCTCCTCGGACTGACCTACTGGAGTTGATGGAGTCACTGGCAGAGGGGTGTTGGAGTGGCAGAGCACCCTTGGAGTGACCTGGGTGGATGCCCTCGGGGTGCCTGGCTGACACTTCTCCTCCCTGATGGTCCCTTGCTGACTCCTTGAGGAGAAGGGGCACCTGGCTGGAGGTCGAGGTGCCCCGTCCCCCTCTCGCCTACCCACTGCTGAAACGCACCCATTGCTAGAGCGATGGTGTGCAAGTCTGGGAGAAACTGCTGGATGTGGGTCTCCAAAACAGCTGCCATCCTTCCTACAGAGACTTCGAATCACTCGCATGCCGGAGCAATGACAGCAGACAGAACATGGATGGACTTCTCCGGCCTTTGGTGCAATCTGCGGATGGCCTTTGACAACTCTGCCTGATGTTTCCCTGCCTGTCTCTGCTCTAAGTTGTCTCAGTGCCAAGTCCAGAGGCTTGTCATCTGACTCAGACTCAGAGGGGCCTGGTCTCCAGCAGTCCTCTGAGTGTCAGAGACCTCGGCTGTCACTGCCTCTGCCTGTTGTGGATCCATGTTTGTGATGTGCCTATCAGATTATGCAGCTGAGCCTGCTCTAGAACCAGGACCCACCAAGATGTGTATATCTGCGCTGGTGGAGGGTGCAGGTGAAGGCCGTGATGGTGCTTTCTCTGACGATACTAAGACTTCCTCCTCATGGGTGGCCTGGGGATTAGGGCTGTGTCACCTAGGGGATGATGTCCTCTCCCTTTTATAGCTGGTCCCTGGAACAGAGGTTTAGTGATTGACTAAGTAGGCTCATACATTAAAGATCACTCATAGTTAATGCACGAATATTGGAGATGGATACTGGATGCATCCTCATTGGGTTGTTGGGGGAGGCCGATCTTGCCTTCTGCGCAGGCACTGTTTCTCTCCTCTCCTGCCAGCCCTGCAGCCTGTTCCCCGAAGATACTGAGGGGACAGATTTCCGGGGTGTCACCTGTCTTTGCATGCTCTCTTTGATTATGAGATACCTTGTCCTGCAGGAAGACTGAAAGATTGATTGTGAGGCCAGTAGGTGAATGAGCAGATCAGAAGCCTGCATGCTGATTGTAGCTGCTGATCCCTCCCCAGTGAGTAATTAAGAAGCTGTTTTGTCAGGCACTAATATGAGAAGGAGAGCTTAGGGTGGCTGACACACGTTTGGTATTGATGTCCCATCTGCTGGTCATGTGTGACATCCCTGTGTACTCTAACCCTTGGACTGCCTGATGCCCTTATGAGAGTGTGACTGTGCAGTGAGTAGATGTTTCAGTTACCCTGGCGGAGTGCAGTGGATCATTCATTTTCCTTCTTCACTGCAGGCAGGTCCTTTTTTTTGGCCCATGGGCACTAACCACCTCCTCCCAGGCTGACGTGGTCAGGTGGGATGGCCTCCTGCTCCCATCCCTTGGAAAGAGCACCTCCTGCCTTTCCTGGATGGTGTGGAGGAGTGTCTCCAGGGAGTTGTTGGTGAACCGTGGTGCTAAAGGTTTCTTTCTTCTCTTGGACATCCTGATTGATGCAGAATCTGGAGCTCTTGGCCTGCAGTGAGTGAAAGGCTGTCCGGGTGCCGTTTAAATATGGTGCCAGGACCTTTGATCCCATAAGGTAATGGCGGGGTGGGCATCTTCCTGCCCAACCCGCCACAAGATTCTCCGAGCTCCTTGCTGATGCATAATTGATGAGCTGAAAAGCAGAATATCGCGCATGTTCAGCCCTCCTGCTGCCCCGAGGGAATCATTCCGACTTTTCTGCCTGCCATAGAAATTAGTGTTCAAAACAGAAGATTCCACCCTTTGTATATTTAGGAGGCAAAAAAAAAATTGAATATATGGGAGCTACCAGGTCTTGGCCTGAAAATCAAGCTTTTCACACATTTCATTGACTTACCATCCACAAACTGTATGCACCCCACAGATGGAATGACCAGGCTTTCAAAATTTGTATCAATTAAGAATGAGAGTCTGAAGAAAAATGAACAACTCTTTTTTCTTGAACTGAGAAAAATATGGCCCATACACAGTTATCCTCTCAGACTAAGCTCCCTTTTCCAGAATGATTTTATTTTTCATTGCATTTTACTTATGATAAAATCTAAAATCAATTTTCCTTTAAGAAGACAGCTTTTCAAGGAAGTGACAGATTATACAAGAAAACAACCCTCCCGTTGTCAATCAGTACGCACCTGTCAAAAAGCTCCCCACCAGTCACCAATTCCAGAATCAGGATGATCTCTGTGGGAGTCTCAAATATTTCCTTTAGTTTAATCTACAAGACACAAGAGGATAAATGATCACCACCTTTGTTCTTTGAATCACAACCTCTTCATCACTGACCAAATCCTGTTCTTTCTCCCAACCACAGTGATATAATTAATTGATATATTTAAAGGCACTTTTAACATTTAAACTGGGGTGTTAGGAGAGTGGTGGAGGCCTTAATGAACATTTGCAAATTAAAGATTAAAAATGAGATGTGTGCTGAACCTGCCCACTCGGTTATGCGTTGACACATGAATATTTTAATTTGTTTTTGAATTGGTTTCAGAGGTACTTGCACAGTTGTAGCAGGTTAAATTCCACCTAACTATAAAACTATAATCTGTTGCTTGGTAGTACAGAACTTGAATATTGCTGAAAAGAGAGAGATGTTATCGAAGCTTTTCGTTCTGCACGCATCACGACAAACACAAGAATGCCAAATTTCAAACGACCACAGCAATTTATGCTACAAGAGAAAAAGGGTGCTGATTGGTTGGCAAGTCAACTCTGATTGGCTGAGGCATTGCCATGTAGAAAGCAATGGGGAACTATTGCTCCCCAAACTTCGAGTAATTCAAAGAAGGTACAAAGCTTGAATAGGAACATAGGAGTAGAAGAAGGCCATTCGCCCTCGAATCTGCTCTGCCGTTTAACTAGATATGGCTGGTCTTCTACCTCAATGCCACCCTCCAGTTCTATCCACGTATCCCTTAATGTCATTGGTATCTAGAAATCTATTGACCTCTGCTTTGAATATATTCCTGTTATTTGCAGAGAACAGGTCCCTGCATATGAATGTTTGTGGCTTTTAGCAAGCATATTAGAACCATGTTGTGAGTTCGACTATCTTAAATTACTACTAAGCAGTGGCGATACGAGTAATATTTTCCACTAATAGGATTCTGCCACCAGTCCAAAAAGACATTCTGCCAACTACACAATTGAGAAATGTGTAGGAATTCCAGTGCTGGTGCAATGTCAGGTACGTGGACCGTATATCCCAATGACTGACTGGTTGAATCAAACAACATATTCCTCCAGCAGTACGTAATAGGCAGAGTACAGTCCGTACTCAACCAGCCCATGTTTGCTAAACCCAAACAAACGCCTATTGTGAGAAGTGATTCTGCGATTGGGTCACACTTGCTGAACAATCCTGAGTGCAATAATAGCTGCACTAACAGCTAATTCAGGCAGGTCAAACCCCATCATCTCCATTAAAAAACACTCACAGTTTGGGGCCCCCACTAGACAATGACAGCAGTTCCCGAAGCCCGCAGGGAAAATCCTGCTCTCTGTTAAATACATTTGGCAAATGTACCAAAGTGGTAATATTAGTAAGCTGCGCTGTTGTGATTCCATTTAGATAACATCAATCTTATCCCTGAAAGTTAAATATTAAGTTAATTTTCAACACTTAGGGGCAGAAATTGCTGTGCCTTTTGCGCTTTTCCAGGGTCAGAATTTTACGTCTTGCGGGCGCCACTATCCTGCTGCCAGGGTTTACAGGCAGCGATGCAGCTACCTCAACATGTCCGAGGCCCAATGCCAAAGGAGGCTCCCACTCTCCAGGGAGACTGTGACCTCCATTTGTCAGATGATTGAGCCTGAAATCATCTCCAACTGTGTGGGTGGACACCCCATGCCAGTGGCTCTGAGGTCACAGCGGCCTTCAACTTCTATGCCTCCCGCTCTTTCCAGGGGGAAAGTGGCCTTTGCACTTTTTTGGAAACCTCATCCACGGGCTGTAGGCTGTTCCTACCCCTCGTTCGTAAGTATACTCTGGGTATCAACAACTCAAAACTACCAAGTTTGTCCACACCAAGCAAGTTTATTTAATGCTTCACGACTCTAACACAATTATATACTCACGGCAGACACAAAGGGTGGAATTGTTCCAGATTTGGACTAAGTGCGCTAGCGGGCAGGATAAAGGACATTTTCCGCTGGCCGCAATGGCAGCTTTTCACGCCGTATCGTCCCATTCCTGCCTCATTAATTATGCAACCACAGGAAACACACTGTCTCGCTGGTGGGCAGCCTCCGATTTGCCTGCTGAGCCATTACCTCGCCGCTTCCTCACGCAGCGTGCCATATTTAATCTGCAGCTGCGCACACACTTCTCAATGCTTGCAGCGCAGGAGGGCACCGGTGAAGACATGGTCCCAAAAGCCAAGAAGAGTGCAGCCCCCTGATTCAGTGACGCATCCCTGGGACGCCTTCTGGACGCCGTGGAGGCCTGCCACGATGTTCTTTACCCCTGCTCTGGCTGCAGAAGGCCCATCAGTCTCACCACCCGGACTTGGGAGATGGTGACAGAGGTAGTCAGTGCAAATACTGCACACAAGAGGTCGGCCATCCAATGCAGAAAATGGACGAATGACCTCATCCGTGCTGCCAGGGTAAGGCAACCATCTCATCACTCTAAACTCACACACTCACAAGGTCATCACACATTCACAGGCATCTCACTCACTGACAGCTCAAGGGACATCACCACTCACTTTCCCACACATACTCTCACATCACCATCCGGCTTCATCTCCTCTGGAGACTGCCTCCTCAGCCCTCACCATCTTGAGGCCACTTGCACAGATCAACATATGCTCCCACACACACCCTGGGATAGCCCCCTCCCCAAGTACAGCTCTTCTCCTGCAGCCACTTCCCTTGCTAGAGGCCACTTCTTCCCCTTCCCCAAGCAAGCCCTAGCCCTGCAGCTGTTGAAAAGCCACCCCCGCCTGGTCTGGTAGGTAGAGACCTGCCTGTGAGCCCTCGCTACAAGTGATGTGGTGCTGCCTGTGAAGCCTGGCGCTAATGACCGCAAGTGCTGTCCGAGGAAAGGCAGGCAAACAAACCTCGAAGTCCCAAGCGAAGTGCAGCTTGACAGGTGCATGTCACTTATGTACAGCTGTGAAACACGTCAGCGTGATTGTGCCCGGATGATCCAGTGTGGGGCGATGATTCTGGCAAGCAGGGCTTATAATTAGATGCAAATGTATTAAAATGACATTCCTGACGTCCAGTGGCGGGAAACGCAGCCTGCAATTGATGGGCTGAGCGGACAATCGCAAACAGGCTTCACAATGGAATAAAACCAATTTTTGGCCTTTTCGCATTCTGTCTGCGCACTCCTGCCATGACGCCCGATGTCAATGGGGGTGGAAAATTCTGGCAAAAGACTTTATTTATATAGCCATTGGACAATTCAAAGCACTTTACCGCAATGGAGTACTTTTTGAAATTTGTAGTTGTTTTTATAATGAAGGAAACATGGCAGCCAATTTTCACAGTTTGCTTCTACAAACAGCAATGTGATAATGACCAAATAATCTATTTTTGTGACACTGATTGAGGGACAAATATGGTTAGGCCTCCAGAGAAAACATCTGTGTTCTTCTTAAAATAGTGCCATGGGTTTTTCTTATGTTCACCTGAGAGGGCTTGGCCTTGTTTTAATATCTGACCTGAAAGACAGTACCTCTGACAGTGTAGCATGCCCTCAGCACTGCACTGGAGTGTTAGCCTGGAGTTTTGTGCTCAAGTCCTGGAGTGCGATTTAAACCCTCAACCTTCTGAGTCAGAGGTAAAAGTGCTACTAACTGAGCTATGGTTGACACCATAGTTATAGGAACCTAGATTTACTGGGATTCCTTCCAGCTTGCACTGGCTCTCAGCAGGGGGATTGTGGGCAGATATTCCACCCATCCTCCTACATTGGAGGCCATGTGTCAGTGAGTTTCCAGGCTACTATAGGAATCACACCCCGCTGGAATTTGGAATTTGGCCTTGTGGAATTTGGGCATCATTCGCAAGGCGAGCTTTTATTGCCCATCCCTAACCTCTCTTGAGAAGGTGCTGGTAAGTTGCCTTCTTGAACTGCTGTGGTATAGGTACACCCACGGTGTTGCTAGGAAGGGAGTTCAAGGACTTTGACCCAGTGACTGTGAAGGAATGGCGAGATAGTTCCAAGTCAGGATGGTGTGTGACTTGGATGGGAACCTGCAGGTGGTGCTTCCATGTGCCAGCTGCCCATGTTCTTTTAGGTGCTCGAGGTCGCAGGTTTGAAAGGTGCTGTAGAAGAAGCCTTGCCGAGTTGCTGCAGATGTTACACACTACTGCCATTGTGGTCCAATGGTGGAGGGAGTGAACGTTTAAAGAGGTAGATGGGGTGCCAATCAAGCAGATTGTTTTGTCCTGGACAGTGCCAAGCTTCTTGAGTATTGTTGGAATTATACTCATGCAGGCAAGTGGGGAGTATTTCATCATACTTCTATTTTGTGCCTTGTAGATGGTGGACACCTTTAGGAATTAAGATTTGTTACTTGCCCAGAGATCCCAGCCTCTGACTTGCTCTTGTAGCCACAGTATTAACGTAGCTGGTCCAGCTAAGTTTCTAGTCAATGGTAACCCCCAGGAAAAGAAAAAAACAAAAGCCTTGCATTATGTAGCACTCTTCATGACCAATGGACATCTCAAAATGCTTTACAGCCAATGAAATACTTTTGAAGTTTTGTGATCCCAGTGTATTGTAGGATATTGGTGGTAGGGAATTAAGCAATGGTAATACCATTGAATATTAAGGGGAGATGGTTAGATTTTCTCATGTTGGTGACGGTGTTGCCTGGCACTGAAGAAGAGTCATATGGACTCAAAACATTAACTCTGTTTCTCTCTCCACAGATGCTGCCAGACCTGCAGAGTTTTACCAGCATTTTATGTTTTGATTTGCCTAGCACTTGTTTGGTGCCAATGTTTCTTGCCACTTATGGACTCAAACCTGAGTCTTGCAGCATGCAGGGATGGGCTGCTTCATTATCTGTGTAGTTCCGAATGGGACTGAACACTATGCAATCATCAGTCAACATTCCAACTTCTAAACTTATGATGAAGGGAAGGTTGTTGATGAAGCAGCTAAAGATTGTTTGGCTTAGGACACTGCCCCAAGGAATTTCTGCAGAAATTCCTGAGGCTGAATTGATTGGCTTCCAACAGCTACAATTTCCTTCCTTTGTGTTAGGTAGGATTCCAGCCAGTGGAGATTTCCCCTGTTTCCCACTGACTTCAGTTTTGCTAGGGCTTCTTGATGCCACACACGGTCAAATGCTGCCTGATGTCATGGACAGTTATTCTCACCTCACTCCATGGAATTCAGCTCTTTGGTTCATGTGTGGACCAAGGTCGTAATGCAGATGCATGGGAACACCACCGCCTGCAGGTTCTCCTCCAAGCCACAAACCATTCTGACCTGGAAATATATCATCTTTCCTTCACAGTCACAGTGTCAAAAACCTGGAACTCCCTTCCTAACGGCATCGTAGGTTTACCTACACCACATGGACTACAGCAATTCAAGAAGGCAGCTCACCACCACCTCCTCAAGGGCAATTAGGGATGGGCAACAAATCCTGGCCCATGCCAGTGATGCTCCTGCTCCATAAATGAATAAAAAAAGATGTGACACATGCTTGATGGATACTTAAGATATTATACTTAAGTATAATATTAGCTCAGACACTTCCCTACCCAGTGGTGCAGCCAGTTGGGTCAGAAGTGGAAAGGGGAAAAAGGGGTTTGATAATCACCACCCCACCCACCCCAATGATTTTGAAGTTGAAATACGTGAGCTTTGGAGAAATGTGCTCACAGGTGCATTCTCACTCATGGAAAGCTTTATCAAACTCAACCTGCTGCTCTGCGCTGTTTCCACCTTGGCCTTCAGGCATTGACATTCACCAGTTCCCAGCTTGGTCCCTTTCCTGCCAAGTCTCGAGGTCAATCCCTTGATCCCCCCACCTCCTCCCCAAACCTCTGTCAGCCAAACCTAGCCCCACCATTGTCCCAATGCCACTACTGACCATCAGGGAACCCTGAGGATTAGGTTCATATTCTAAAAAATTAAAAATAAAACCAACCATGAATCTGACCTTTCCTTTTCTAATCACTGTCTGCCAGCACTGGATTTTCGAGTGGTTTACGCTGCATTTATAATTTTAGCATCAATGTTAACTGGTGCTAATGTTGTAATGGAAATCAGGTGTCAGGGCACAATCAGACTCTGAAGTGAAGCCCAGCGAAATTTTTTAAGGACTTTGGGTGGGCTCAGACCCTAAATTCACATTACAACTTCTTAACTATAAAACTACTTTGTGCTGACAATGGGGTTGTAGTGTAATGCAACTTTAGCCAGCAATCTGTCACAGCACATGTTTAAGAAAGATATGCCATGAAAGTGGGCTACAAATAATAATGGTCTGACATGCACCTTAACCCCAATCCCAGAAAAAACATTAAACTGCCATACCAGTGAATCATTTTCATTTCCCACATGCTTGAACTTTGTGCCCTCTGGATAACTTTATCAAATTACACTACCAACCATTGATATGGCAGACAGATGCTACTTGTTTTATTTAAACAAGTGCTGACTAGGGGTTTAATCTCCCATGCTTTTCTTCACCCCATCAGCCAAAATATACTCTTTAAATTCCTGTCTGTGCTATTTTAGCACAATCAAATAATCAATGACTGCATTTAAACAGTACAGGCAAGGAATTAACTCAAACTTGTTTATCAGTGCACAATGCACTGCGGAAATTAAACCCTTAGCACTACTGGCTACAAAAGTACCTTATATGGTTGTCCTATATTATTACATGCATTCAGCTAATTTCAAAATCTAAAACAATTTTGACAATAGATTGTTATCCCTTATGAAAGAAACTGAGGAAACCTAAAAAGTGTTTATACTTACAACCTACAAGTACCATTATAGTATAGGATATCACCCATTATACAGCAGAACATGGACATTTTCCATTTGTGCATTATAAATTCTGAATGAAACTGTCCATTTAAATATTAAGTTGGAATACGATTGGAAGAGTTTTAATGTAATTTGCATTCATTGCATATAAGATTACCTAAATTTTTATGTAGCATCTCACCATCATATTCTAAAGGCATTTTTAAGTAGATGCTGGACCATGGAAATTGTTCAAGCAGACACCCATGCCCCACAGATGCCATTATCACTTTTCTATATTATCATTGAAGGATCTGTTGCTACTGAGCCTGTTTAATGGCTAATAAAGAGGAGGTATACATTTTGTATTGACTCCGATGGCTGTCCTTTAGACTCTGGAGCAAGTGGATCACTCCTTTGTATTTAGTAAGGTTACTTTCTATGTCAAGAAGAAACTCAAAGCTAAAAACATTAAACTGAGCACTTTTTTTCAAAGTGCTGATCAGACCAGGGAAGACAACTAAGAGGAACCACTGAGTCAAATTGCAGAGATACAGTCTAGTCCAGAATGTTGCAAGATTCTTGTTATTTCAATCATATACCTTAATTTGCTTCCCCACCTGAAAAATGGACACTATAATTGATTGAATATTTTTACTGCAGCATCATAAATGAGGTAAATTATGAATTGAGAGCTTCATAATTTAAACTGGGTACAATTATACACTTTCCATGCTTAGATTAGTGGACAGACTATCATTTAATATTTTTCCCGTGTATATTCACAAGCCAGAGCATTTCATTCACAGCATAATTTCCTAAAGGTCAGAAAGCATATTTAGCAACATTGCACCCTCCAGGTAAGAATCATGAAAACACTTGGAGCAAAATTATTTCCGCTGGGGCAGTATCATAATATTATCGTAGAGGCCAGAAGTGTTGGAAGATTTTCTACTCTGCATAATTAATTTCTATCAGTAACAACCATTCCTCTTGGTAAATATCTTACATTTTATTAAATATGTTTAAAAATGCCACAAAAATCTAGATATTGTAAAAGGCTGATGTTTAATTAAGATCACTGACATTGAATTCTTTGGAATAACTTTCCAGTATAAATCCATTTCCAAGTTTTCAGATTTGAAAGTCGTGACAAATTTTTCCTATATTACTTCCCTCCAATAAAAAGTTAATCTGCTGTGAAAAGTTAATCTAGGCTGGCAGTCAGTGGAATACTGAGAAAGTGCAACTAGGGCATCACACCACAGATAAACTGTTACACTTTGAGCATAAATAGAATCCATGGGCAGAATTGTTGCAGATTTGCACGAATTGTGGTAGCGGGTGGGAAAAAGGACGTTTTACCCGCTGGCCGCAATGATGGCTTTTCATACCATATCGTCCCAATCCCACCTCATTAACCATGCGTTCCCGGGAAACACGCTGTTTCGCTGGTGGGTGGCCTCCGATTCACCCGCCATGCTGTCACCTCGCTGCTTCCTCATGCCGGATGCCATATTTAAAGTGCAGCCGCATGTACACCTCTCAGTGCTTCCAGCTCAGGTCTACTGCACAGAAGACATGGCCCCGAAAGGCAAGGAGACTGCAGCCCCCCGATTCAATGACGGGTCTCGGGAACACCTTTTGGACTCTGTGGAGGCCTGCTGCACTGTCTACTACCCCGCTCTGGGCGAAGGTCAACAAGCAAGATCACCAATCCTGCATGGGAAGCAGTGGTCAGCGCTAATGCCCTGCAAAAAGAGGACAGCCATCCAGTGCAGAAAGCATGATGAATGATCTCCTCCATTCTGCCAGGGTAAATCACTCTTTTCATCACTTTCAAATCACACACTCACAAACCCATCACATATCTACAGGGACCTCACGCCTCAAGGGACAACACCACTAACTCTCACACACACCCTCACATCTCCATCAGGCTCATATCCTCTGGAGTTTGCGCCCTCATCCCATCCATGGCTCCGCTCACCACACAAACATTCCACAAAGTGCCATGTGTCCTACTTGCACTCTCTCCATCCGTTTTCATGAAGGAGAAGCTGGCTCACAACAGCAGGAAGAGATCCCAGACTAGGATGGGGTGACCCACATTAGGCCCCTCACTCACTTTCAGGAGCGTGCCATTGTGCTGACTGGTGGGGTTGCGGACCGTGCCTGCAGCGACGGTGAGGTCGGCAGCGAACACCCTCGTGAAGATCCTGCACCACATCATCCCTCTCTCAATGCAATTGTGAGTGCTCTCTCCTGCTTTTCACTCCCCTGCCATGCATTAATCATCTTCACTTTGGTTCACAGGGAGATCTGCCAAGTGACCGACACTCTTAGCCAGCCAATCCCTCAGCCCCATCCAGGTACTCACCTCCAGCCAAGAAGACACCTCCTCCATTGCAGAGCTGGAACTAAGCAGCCTGGAAGACCTGTCACAGTGCTTACCCACGCCCTCCACCAGCACAGAGACACACACCTCAGTGGGACCTAGATCTAGAGCAGGCTCGGGTTCACAATCTGGAGGTCACTGCACAGACACGTGTCCGCAGCAGGAGGAGGCAAGCTCCCTGGCATTTGGAAGACTGCTGGGGAAGAGGCACCTTTGAGGTCCGAGTCAGATGACGAGCCTCTGGATTTGGCCTTCCAACCCATTGTGGAGAATCAGCAGAAGACGGGGGAACATCACGCAGAGCTGTTGAAAGCCCTCAACAGAGTGGCATGCGAGTCGGAGGAGTACGTCCACTTGCTCTCTGACGAGGTTATGCCCCTATGTGCACATATGGAGGTCTCCATGGGGAGGATGGTGGATGCCATGGAGACCCTGGTCCAGCAGAACATGGAGATGCGCATGGACCTGCACTCCACTGCAGTAACCATGGGTGAGTTCCTGCAGTGGCAACGTGAGAGGGTGCTTCTTCCCTCAAGGGGTCAGGCTGGGGCTCTCGGGCACTCGAAGGGAGGAGGAGTGGCAGCTAGACACCGCTGGGTCATCCACTCAGGACTCTCAGAGGTTGTCCTCTCCCTCCAAGTCCCATTTGCCTGTGATCTCCTCAACCTCGTCCTCTGTCATCGCAAGAGGAAGCTGTTGGCCCACAGGAGAACAGCCAAAGCAAGGCAGGGCCCCCAATGCCTCATCTCTCCAGAGGATCCACGCCACAGTCATCAGAGGCAACAGGGTCAACCATTGCACAGGCTGTCTCCACCCCTACTGCCGATGCCAGGGCAACACCTAGAATAAGTGGTATGTCATGAAGAGTTCAAAAATTCTGATCACAAGTGGTTGCTCCGGTGAACACATTTTGTCACTTTATAATCTGAAAATATATTCACTTTCAATGAATAATGTGTAATGGTGTCTTTCAGCTTCATTTACAGGCTTTGCGAGCCCTCCCCCCCACTAGCAGTTCAGCTGCATGCAGTCGGCTGACGAGTGATTCTGGAGGGAGAAATGTGCATGTGACAGGTCGTTCGGAGCCCACGCACACGGATCCTTCCTCCATCACACTCATCTCAATGTCCTGAGCATTTTCAATGCTGCGTGCTGGGGTTCTCTTTCAGTTGTCCATCTGAGCTGACCTCCATCTCCGCCCACCCACTGACTGCACTCCCATGCAGCACCTGTGCCTGTCCAACACGAGGCTCCTTTCACTTTCGATTTTGCAAAATGGTACTGGTGAAGTATGTCTTTTGTTCCCCCATCTTTCCCCCTCCCCCAGTCACCCATGTACTTTCCCCTATCACTGTTGACCCCCCCCCCCAGCATCACCTTCCACCTCCCCTCCATCACCTACCAGCCAGAACCCTTTTCTTTTGGGGATATCCAGGTGAACGTGCATGCTCCCTATCTTCCTGAGAATCCCCCTTTCACCCCCTTCCAGACTGACCTCCCCGACCTCCTCCTTTCTACACCCAGGGTCCGTGTCTGCCTCCGAGTCCCCACCAACCACCCTTGTCATCCATCTACCGATACTGTCACACCCTCACTCTCCTGGCTCATTCTGATGTTTCTAATTCTCACCATTCCCTCCTACCACGCCCTCCCCAGGAGGCAGTCACTGACTCCACAGACTCCTCCCTTGCACGTTCACCTGGACATCACCCCTTACTCCTTCCTCCACCCTTACTCCTTCCTCCACCCTTACTCCTTCCTCCCCCTGGACTCCTTCCCCCCTGCAAACCCTTTCCACCCCCCAGACTCCTTCCTCCCCCTGAAGTCCTTCCCCCCTCCCAAACACCAAACCCACTCTGAACTTCCCTTACACCTTCCTCCCCCCTCGCACCTACCTCCTCAGTTGCCGCATTCTCCCCGTTACACCCTCCTCCCCCCGTACTCCCTGCCCCCTCCCAACCTCACCCCCCCAATACCTTTGTTCTCCCCTTCCCAATCTCAACCCCCGACACCTTCTTTCCGCCCTTCCCAACCTCTGCCCCCACCCCACTAGTACACATTGCTATCCTAGCCAAACCTAGACCTTCCTATCCCACCTCCCCCAGTACACCTTCCTCTCCCACTCACAGTTGGACCTTCCTCTCCACCCTTTCGAGGATCATCCATAGCAGACCATGGACAAGACATTGATGTCCTGAAGCAAAGCCTCAACTGTGACCTTCCACCTTCCGGAGCTGCTTCCTGGCAGAGCCATGTTCATATAAATGCACCCAGTGTGCGATGGATGTGTTCCTCCAGGGCCCGGTTGCTTTCAGGCTCCACCGTCGCCTGTTCCTCGGATGTCCGCGATGTGAGCAAGGCCCTGACGGTAAGTCCCGACTTCTGCACGTCACACTTGTCAAGATGTGTTCTGCATCAGTGTGTTTTCCCGCCATCATGGGCGGTAAATTTGGCATGGGGGAGGGATGATTCCAGCAAGCAGGGCTTCTAATGATGTGCAGATGTATTAAAATTAAGTTCCCGACATCCAGCGGCGGGAAAGGCAGCCCGCCATTGATGAGCGGAGCAGACAATCGCAAACTGGTTTCGTGACATTGTGAAACCGATTTTTGGCCTTCCCACCATATTGTCCGCTCATGCCCGCCATGACGCCCGACGCCAGTGGCGTGGAAAATTCCACCCTAAAGCACTTTTTGAAGAGGAATAGAGCGATTTCTCTGTATTTTTCCAATGACTCTCTTGACTATATAAAAAAGAAATAGCCTCATAACTCATCCCAGTGTTGCTGGAATACATTGTTAGTGCATTTTCCTAAGTTGACTGCCAAGTTTGCATACATAATTATCATCATTGTGCTTCAACAAATATTGCATGAAGCGCTTTGAGCAATAGAAATGCAAGTATGATGCACTGTTTTGCCTCCCGCTCTGATTTTCTCCACTTGAAGGCCACATTGGTATATAATTCTATGGGTGGTAATAGCACTCTTGTACCTCTCCTAAGTAGCCATTCTTGCTCTGTGATCATAAGGATCATTATGCTTACTATGATGACCCTTGCACTTTGGGGAAAATCTTATATTTTATTTTTGGAGAAATGTTCCTTTAATTCCAAAGTGAAATTGGAGAGTCTTCTGAAAGAGTGTAATTGGACTTCCTAGGAAGCATTTGAGTTCTGAGAAATGTCCATGATACCTGAGGTTGCGATAGGGATGAAAGTTAAAAAGTAGAGGGTAAATTGACAGCTAATTGGGAGATCAAATTACTCCTTGTGTCCTGCTGCAGCAAGTTCAGTTGCAGGAAAACAAAAGACAGTTCAAAACACAGAATTTATATGAGAAGAAGCAAGCAAAGTTCTCTACGAATAGATCAGTTTTCTATTTGGCAGTAAGAAGAAAATACAACTCAAGATGCTCTTGGTGAAGCAACATGCGAGTGAGCTGAAAGGGACTGAATCTTAAAGGAAGTTTGAACAGCTCAGGCATACTAAAGAGCTGAGTGTTTGTATCAGGGATCCAGACCATAAACCAGTTGTATTGGTTAGTCGGTTGAAAGGAAACTCTGGCACGCTACGCCATCAGTACTATCGCAATCTGAAACAGAGCGTGTTCATAGACATGCACCTTGTCGATGTTAACCGTATCTTTGATCTTGGATAGAATATGGCTGCTGTTGAAAGTGACTCGAGGGCCAAATCCATTGAGTGGCAGTGAGCGATCCTACGTACCAAAGGCTGAGGTGGGAAGACCGTGAGATTGCATGTCGTGACACATTTGTGCGGGAAGTGATGTGAGTGTTTGTAACACTACAGGAGGCGTCTCTTTGTTGTCTCGACTATTTAAAGAGAAATTTATCTTATTTGAAATATCCTTTGCCCGTTAATTAATGTTTGAATTATGTTGATTTTGGTTGGTTTTTTACAGCAAAAGTTTTAAAAAATTAAACCTTGTCCTTTGGCTTTCTTTCTATTGACATTATGGGGATTCCTTTCTTTCAAAAAGTTATCGGTCTCAATGGTGATTGTAACATTACTCAATATCCACATCTGTGCTTGAAATGAAGGCTGTTTCATAACAATCAGCATTACAATCAGCTGCAGAAAGCCCCAGACCAAGCATATTGAGGCCAACTGTAGAATTTTCCCTGATTACCATCTTGGTTGAAATTATATAACAGTTTCATATAGATAGATACAGTATGAAAAAGGTTAATCAGAAGCTAGAGTGTTTTACAAGTCAGTCACATATCTTGGAATTCAGATGGCATCATGAGGCGCAAGTGAAATCTGAGTTTTTCAACAAGAATTACATAGAATCTACAATACAGAAACAGGCCATTCTGCTCAAATAGTCTATGACAGTAATTATACTCCACGTAAGACCCTCCCACTTAAATTAGTGGTGTTGATGCCTTAAAAAGTCAAAGCTTACATCAAATCAGTTTTAACATCAGGGACCAATGCAGCATTAGAGGAATTGTAGAAAACATACATTTGTATTACGTGTTAAACAAGTGAGCCACTTACAATATTTGGATGAGAAAGTCGTAACAAAACTCCAATTTCAGTCCTTGCAATCTTCTTATCAATCTGAAAAAATTGAAAAGAAGATTTTCAATTACATTAAGAAACGTTCTAAGGTCTTGACAAAATATCTCATGCAAGAAGAAATAGTTGACTCAGTGAATGTATTAGTTGAGCAGATGAAGCATGCAGACTAGGAAGCTCTCAAGTTCAATGCTAAAATGGTTGGTCATAATTGATATTAGTCTCAGTATCCCTTGATATGAAAGGGAAAACTTGGATAATGCCTTCACTCCTGTTTGCTATCCAGTGACTCCCTATGGAAATGAATGTGTTTGGGTGTCTGCAAGCAATTAATATGTGGGCTCATGAACGCTGTTTGGATGAAGCAGTTGAAAGTGACTGCCTGCCCTAGACCCATACCCTAGCCAGAGGCCAATGCCTTTGGAGGAAGGGAAGGGTGAAAATTGGCAGAAAGAGGAGGAAGGAACGAACATATTAGCCCATAATATGGAAATCTTCAACTAATGTTTTATAGCTTTTATTAATTCGTTGAGTGGAATTTAATTGTGGGGGTGGGGAAGCAGGGGGAGGGGTCCTGACCCTGCTTTCATACATGGGTCCCAAACATGCAGAACCAGGCAGCGGGACCACATCAGCAATTTTCCCAGAGGCAGCTCCTAATTGACCATCTCTGGGACCCCCAACCAATTAAGGATGGTGGAAGGGATCTCCATGCTGCCAGCCTAATCAGAGGGCTAGCAGCTCTGGAACTTCAACAGCGCCATTGGGAGAGGTGGTCATTAGTGAAACAGGCTGGAGAACATGAGGACACCTTAACATGGAGGTAATATATATTTCTAAAACTTAGGTAGCCGAGAGCAGTAGGCCTCACTGGTCAGCGAGGAATTCCCCCCAATGGTAGCATTGGGGCTGCGGAGGCAGCACTTGCTGCCACCCAGCCTCTCCTTGGGTGTCTGGCTCCGATGCTCTTCCCGCACCCTGGGAAACCACTGGGAGGCCACCTTCACACAGCTCGCGGTTGCTTCACTGCTGGCGACGCAGGAAAATGGACATTAATTAGGCCATTAATTATTTAATTTGCCTGCCCATGTCCGTCTGGCAGGTAGTTCCAAGCAGTCATCCATTCTGACACTCAACCTGCTGGTGGGAAACCTCCTCAGCAGCATGATTGTGTCAGGGAGCCTTCCTGACACAGTTCCCCAGCATTTAACAGGCCCACCTGCCTCCCAGCCTGTCAGTCTGGGGCCAGTAAAATCACTGCCATTGTTTACAAGGGCTTGCACAAGATTCTTTCAATGTTAATTAGTTCAATTTCACTATATTGGGTGAAGAATTGTTCTGGTGGCTATGTTCAGTAAAATCTTATTTGCAGCAGTTACATTTCTCTAGAAATACTGAACAAAGAAAATTTTTGTGAAGACAAACTATCCAGATCAGTTTCTTTTCCATGCATGCTACTCTGTATAAAGTACGCATGGTAAAGATAGGGTTCAGGAATATATTTAGCAGTAACTAAAAATAGATAGCACTGTCAAAAGATACAGCCAAACTAAACGACTAACAGAACTGTGTACTAGCTAACCCAGTATATGTCACTCACTTGAATTTATCAACTTAGCTTTTGGTTTAAAAATGCACCTTAATTTTTTATATATCACCTTTAAAAACAAACGCCATGGCCAGAATCTTCGGCTCGGCGAGTGGGGGGTAGGGCCCACTTGCCGAGGCATAAAATGATGCGCGGTGACGTTGGGCTTGCGTCTCGACGTCACTGCGCGTCATTCTGACTTTCAGTTCGGCGGGCGCACATCATAGTCGGCTGCGTGCCCGCCGAGCTATCAAAAGCCTATTAAGGCCATTTAAAAACTAATTAAACCACTTAACATAGCTGCCTGTCCAACCTTAAGGTTGGCGGGCAGATGAAGAGCCCAGGCGGCCTTCGCATGATTTATAAGTGAAATGAAGATTTTCATTAAAATTCATAGACATGTCCCAGCTCATGTGACACTTTCACATAAGGGAACATGTCCTAAATATTTTTTTCTTTATTAAAATTTTTGAAACTCAAACTAATCTATCTGAGGCAGCTCTGTGCCAACTCAGCCTACTCCCCCCACCCGCACAGGGAGCGCTCAGCGCTTCCGGGTGAGCATCACGCTGGGCGGGCCTTAACTGGCCTGCCCACGTAAAATGGTGGCACGCAGCTGATCTCGGGCGGCGGTCGGCTCGCCCATGTCGCTCCCACCCAACCCCACCCCCGACAGGGAGAAAATCCTCTCCCATATTATGAATATAACTTTTTGATCAGCTTTACTCTTGATATATGCCATGCTCAGAATTTTGCCAATGCTGATAGATCTGATAATAGTTTATTTGTATATGAAATGGTGCCTTGAATGCTGCCTTGTGGGGGTAGAGGAGGAGTAGAAAGTGCTGGATCAAACAGGATTGTTTGACTGGTAACCTACTTTTTAATCTTTTATTCTTCCAAGTACATCTAAATTTGGCATGGACTTCGCTCCAAACTGAATCTGCAGTGCTAATTTCCACCCACTTATGGCAGTAAATAGGACATTTGTATCAGCATAAAGCCAATGGGATTTTTGAAGAAAATCTTTGCTCTAATTTTTCCAGTTGTTTAGTCCTAGGCTTGACTTTCTTAACCTTTAACATGAAGATCCCAAAATGTTGAAACCTTTAGTACCATGTACAATTGATAAGGAATATGTGTGATAATAGTTGTGACACCAATGTTAATGAATTAATCTAGTTGACTCTGTCACCATCCAGTGGGACTGGCTACCTAGAAAATTCAGAGCATGAGCAAGATTTTTTTTCAGACTATGGTAATAGCCCTTGGAAATCAAATCTTGGCTGGCAAATATTAATGTGGCTCATCTGCTAAGACTCATGCCTCCAAGTTAACAAGTTCTGGATTCAAGTCTTACTCCAGGATTTCAGCTCATATTCCTGATTAACATACTGTACTTACTGCATTATTAGAAGTTTGACGATCGCAGATCCAAAATGAAAGGTTTTAGATGCAGCATTAATTCACTATCCTGTGTGTCAGTCGTTCAAGTGGATGTTAAAAATATTCAAAGAACAGGGAGTTCTTTCAGTGTTCAGATATTTCATCCCAAACTGACACTACCCAAAAATATGTTCACTCTTTTCATTGTTGTGGTGTCTAGCTGTATGTAAATAGTTATTGTCTTTGCTTCGATAATAATAGTCACTGCACTTCAAAGCTAAATATGTTAAGTGAAGACCAAGTGAAATTTTAGAATATCTCCTTCTCACTCCATTCTCTTTTGCTTTCTTCTAACCTGAATCAGCTCAGCTCTTTTCTATTTTGTAGTAGCAATGTCAGCAGTACTAAGATAGCATGTTGATAGCATAGATAAATGTGGTTTTGGGCCTGGCCTGGCTATGGATATTTACTGTTCTATAAACTATTCAACTAGTCAAGAGCCTGATATGGGAAGCAGGTTGGTCAAGCAAGGTTGAGGAAGGGAAAACTATACATTTTCAATTGTGTAGTTTTATACTGACTTAGATACATGAACAGGAGAAGACAGGAAGGAAGAACAAAAATTTAAAACTCCTACAAGACCCAGGGTTTCATATCCTAGGATCATAGAAATCGACATGGTGTCCTTACCAGCTGACAAGTAGCCATCAGGCCTAAATGCATTTTCTGGTTCTTGGTTCATGTTCTTGTAGATTATGGCACATCAAGTGCCCATTCAGGTACTTTTTAAATGTTGAGAGTTTCTGCCTTTACCATCTTTTCATGCAGTGGGTTCCAGATCCAGACGAACCTCCTCGTGAAAAAAATTCCCTTTGAATCCCCTCTAAACCTCCTTCCTTTTACCCTAAATCTAGTCCCCTTGGTTACAGTCCCTTCAACCAAGGAGAACAGAGCCTTCCTATCTAATCTATCTGGACCCCTCAATATTTTATGCACTTCAATTAGGTCTTCCCTCAGCTCTGCTCCAAAGAAAACAACCCTAGTCTTATCCAATCTTTCTTGATAACTAAAATTCTCCAGTCCAGGAAACATCCTCATAAATCTCCTCTGTATCCTGTCTTGTGCAATCACATCTTTCCTACAGTGCAGTGCCCAGAACTGCATGCAGCACTCCAGCTGTGGCTAACTAGTGTTTTGTAAAGTTCCACCACAACCTTCCAGGTTTTATATTCTATACCTTGTCTATTAAAGGCAAGTATTCTGTTTAGCTTCTTGCCTACCTCATCTACCTCAGGGATCTGTGGACATTTACTCCTAGTCCTTCTATTTCACTACACTCCCCAATATCCTAACATTTATTGTGTATTTCCTTGCCTTGTTAGCTTTCTCCAAATGCATTACTTCACACTTATCCAGATTGATAGAGTAACAAAACTCACAGAATCTTCTGCTTTTGCTGGTGGCAAGCTTGGAGGCAGGAAGAGCATTTAATTAGGCAGGGTGGTGGCATACCTGAACACTGCCACCTTCCCACCTCCATCATAAGTAAGTTCTGGGCAGGAAGACCCATGGTCAACCTTCCCTAGCTGCTGCCAATTGAAGCTCATAAATGGCTAATTAATGTCCACTTAAGGACCTCATCCTACCACCACTGGTATTAACCCAGCTGCAGGTGGGCCTGTTGCCATGCGGCTTGAACAGCAGCTAAAACCATGCGGCCAGCTTGTCACTTCCTGCGGGGAGGTGGGTCCCTCGATCAAAGGTACTGCCAATCCCCCGCACCCCTCTCCCCGCAACTCCCACCCTATGAAATCCCGCCCCCATGTAACTTAGCTGTGGCCTGAGTTGTTCAGCAATCTTAGGACTCTGGTGCCTGTCCTTCCAGCAGGAGCCAGGCACCAGTGGTGCTGCTGAGCACAAGAGCTGCAGGCTTCTGATTGGACGTTGGCTCTCTGTAGGCAAGCTGTCTGCCCCTGGGGTTTTGATTCCAGGGGAAGACCCGCTGCTGAGGGCATGGAATATGTGATAATAATTGTTAATGAATTAATCTAGTTGACTCTGTCACCATCCAGAGACATGTGGTTCGGTGGGCCTTCCTGACAAGAGGTAGAGTCATAGAGGTCTACAGCACAGAAAAAAGGCCCTTCGGCCCATCGATAGAGCAAGTCTCTCATTGGCTCTCCAGCCGGCAGGCAGGACTCCTGACGCCTCTACAAGATTCTGCCCTGAGTGACTAAATGAGTAGAGTAGCAACTACCGGTAGAAGTTCCTAACTACCTAAAGCATTGTAAAGCCAAGTATAGAACTTATCTTTAGTCCCTGTCTCAGAGTATCACAAGGATATGCCCCTAAGCTTTGAAAATATGACTTTTCAACTTTCAATGGACTGGAAATTTTGCAATTTGAAATGAGACAGAACAAGCTACTTTAAAATGCAAGGCCACCTCCAAGGTGAAGGTGAAAAAGCAAACAAGACACCCTCAGGGGAGAGTGAAGAGGGGGACCTTTCCGATAATTCAAAGATCCATCGAAACTTATCACTGTCTGAGGAAGAGACATTAAAATGCAAAGTGCTGAATATTGAAACAATGGCTGTCACAGACAGACCCACCTAAAAGCTCTTGGAAATACAGAATGGGTGAAGTATAACAGGCCAAGCTATGCTATTGCAGAGAGATTGCAAGTGACACAGAAAGTGTCAAGAATGTTTTCTACAGAGGAAATAGGCTGAAAAGCTGCACTGACTCCCTCTATCTCTTTTGGAAAAAGTGTGTGTCACCCAGTTCGCAAAATCAGCTATCGATGAACCGAGATCTTGTAATAATTGCAACTCCTTCTACATATATATATACGTACATACATCTGACCGCATCCAAGAAACCAGGGGAAGAATTTTTCCCCCGTTGGGGGGTAAGTTCATAGTGGGCGTGTGCAGTCGCGCCTCCGATCGGGGGAGCGCCGCCATTTTAAGTGGGCGGGCCAGTTAAGGCCCGCCCAGCGTGAAGTGCACCAGGAAGCGCTATGTGCTCCCTGTACAGGCGGAGGGGGGGCTAAGTGCTGCCTCAGAGAGATCGGCGCCAAATTCAAAAATGTGAAAAATATAGACAATAAAATTTCCCCTGACATGTCCCCTCATGTGACACTGTCACATGAGTTGGGACATGTCCACCACTTTTAATACAACTTTTATTCAATTTTTAAAAACCCTACATGAAACCTCATCCCGCCTGTGGATGAGGTTTCATGCTTTTTCTGAAGCCCGCCAGGGCTCCCGGCCTGCCCGCCAACCTTAAGGGCAGGTCCTTTAACTACTTCAATTAGTTTTTAAATGGCCTCAATAGGCCATTGACAGGTCGGTGGGCACACAGCTGATTCGGCTGCGCCCCCGCCGACCTGAAAATTTAAATGATGCAGGGTGACGTCGGGAGTTCTGCCCGACGTCATCCCGCATCATTTTACGTGTCCTGCTCACCGAACTCAAGAACCCTGCCCCAGCTAACCTAAATTGGTCGCAACGATTAAATTCTATGCCTCAAGGAAAATCAAAGGTACTTAAATATATATTCTTTTAACTTTTTTTATTGGACTCTAACTTCCCTTATTTCTGATACCTGTGCGTGTGTGTGATGTTGTATTTTTATTACCTTTTTCCTTAGCGTTTAATGGTTATTAAATTTGTTCTTTCTTTAACTCAAGAAAACCTTGTTTGATTGGCTGCTTATTGTTCACTGCATTTGAATTCAGAAAAGGCATATCCTCATGAAAAAGAAACTTAAACTTTGTTGTGACCAATCAAGGAGGTTGAAAAGAGGGGAGTCAGTTCACTCCTTCTCACCTGGCCACGCACAGGGGAAACAGCAAACTGCGTTTCTCACTTCATACTGCCATCTGGTTCCAGTCCCATTTAGGCTGACTCCAAATTTGAAGAACCCTTATTCTGCACAGGCTGTCTGGGAATCTGACACAGAGATAGTCTGTACTTCAGCATGCTCAGATCATAAGACTATTCTGTTTTGTGATATAAGCACATTTATGTACTGAAGCAACTCGGTGTTTTTAGCATGCCACAAGGGACAGTCACTGTCCTGAACTTGCTATGTTGTCTGTTCAAAGTTTGGGTCCCTAATGCTTGCAATTGCCACTGATGGCACAAGACCTGCAATTGCTGACACCCCAGAGCAGTAAAGTAACTTTAGTATTAGTTTAAGACCACTCAAAACTGTCACTTACAGTTTTCTGCAGGACTTTTGCAGCATACTGTTTCTGGGTTCTCTTTTCTTGACATCTGTACACAACAGATGTGGCACCCCTATGAGAGAGAGAAAAGGCAGAAGAAAATAATCCCAAGCCACTAAGAATCATTCTGCAGCCTCATTATCTTGCAGCATTGTTTTCTTTGTTCAATCAAAGTTTATTAGCAATCCTGCAGGATGAAATACATATCCACTTTTCATCTGACAGGACAGGGACCAACATTCTTCACGTTTGAGCTCCAGAGACAAAAGGAAAAGAAAGCCAATATTTTCATCCAGTTCTTGAAAGTGAAATCCATTCTGTCATTTATTACAGAGTTACAATCCATATTATTATCACTCACCCCACTGGAAAAACGTGTTTGTTAACTATTCATCAACTAAAATTTGAAAAACACAATTTTCCAATGTTGCCGTATTTGGAGATTCTTTATATAGAATCCTTCCAATGGATTGGAATTTTGTTACGTAATATTCAATAAATAATGATTGATGTGTTTGAATTAAATTCTTTTGTATACTATTTTAAAGGAGATTTTAACGCTTTTGAAAAGAAATTCATACAAATGAATTCACAGGTTCATTTCCATTATTGTACAGTGCTAATTCAAGCTTTGACATTGATGATTGTAAGAAAATTACGTCAGGATTGTAAGATAACACTGATGATTGTAAGAAAACTCTGGAAAACCAAATTATACACTTAACAATAGCAAACAAAGTTCAAATCGGGTTCAGTTCAAGAAGTGGGGTCTGACATAATATTAACCACTTTTCATTATTTTTTTCTCTTCCTGTGAGGAAGCACTTTAGCTCCAGATGGTCCACCAAAAACTGGGAGCTCAATATATACCCAATTTCCTACCCCCCTCAATTTTTTTCATCTCATCCAGCCTGAAGGCACTAAATTTGTTCCACAGGTGCTAGAAGTGCTCAAATACTTATCCCAGAGTCCATTTTCAGACATCGGACAATGAGTGTCAGTAAGCTAAAAGCAAATATTACGGATGCTGGAAATCTGAAATAAGAACAGAAAATGCTGGAAAAGCTCAATAGGTCTGCCAGCATCTGTGGAGAGAGAAACAGAGTTAAGTTTCAAGTCCAAGATGACCCTTCTTTGGAACTGGAAAAAGGTAGGTTTTATGCTGTTGAGAAAGGGGGGCGGGGGAGGTGGAGCAAAATAGAAGGTCAGGGATAGGTTTAGAGGGCAGAAGAGATTAAATGACAAAGATGTCATGGAACACAAGACAAAGTGAGTGGTAATGATAGTACTGAGGTCTAAAGCTTTGGTCCAGAGTCAGTGTTAATAGCAGAATAAAGGTCAGTACTGTCTGAAAGCAAAATAGCAGAATGTGTTAATAGCAGGAAAAGGGTCAGTGCTGTCTGAAAGCAAAAACATGAGAACAAGATATAGACTGGCACTTGGGGGAAAAATATTCAAAATGGAGGACAGAGTTCATGATCTGAAGTTGTCGGACTCAATGTTGAGTTCAGAAGGCTGTAATATGCCTAATCAGAAGATGAAGTGGTGTTCCTCCAGCTTGCACTGGGCTTCACTGGAACACTATAACAGGTCAAGGACAGAAATGTGAGCATGAGAGCAAGGTGGTGGATTGAAATGGCAAATGACCGGAAGGTCCGGGTCATGTTTGTGGGCAGAGCGAAGATGTTCCACAAAGCGGTCACCCAATCTGCACTTTGTCTCCCCAATTTAGAGGAGATCACACTGTGAGCAACAAATACAGCAGACTAAGTTGAAAGAATTGCAAATGAATTGCTGCTTCACCTGGAAGGAGTGTTTGGGCCCTTGAACGATGAGGAGGAGTGAAGTAAAGGGGCAGGTATTACACCTCCTGCGATTGCCTGGCAAGGTGCCATGGGAAGGGTTGTTGGAGATGATAGAGAAGTGGACCAGGGTGCCATGGAAGACCGGTCCCTTCGTATGCTGACAGCGGAGGTGAGGGAACATAAGAACATAAGAAATAGGAGCAGGAAGAGGCCATTTGGCCCCTCAAGCCTGCCCCGCTATTCAATAAGATCATGACTGATATGCCCCAGGCCTCAATTCCTCTTACGTGCCAGCTCCTCATAGCCTTCAATGCCCCGATATTTTAAAAATCTATCTACCGCCTCTTTAAATACTTTCAGTGATCTAGCCTCCACAACTCTCTGATGTAGAGAATTCCAGACATTCACTACCCTCTGAGAGAAGAAATTCCTTCGCATCTCAGTTTTAAATGAGTGTCCCCTTATTCTGTAGCTATGTTCCCTAGTTCGAGACTCCCCCACTAGTGGAAACATCTTCTCAACATCTACCCTGTCAAGCCCCCTCAGAATCTTGTAAGTTTCAATAAGATCACCCCCTCATTCTTCTAAACTCTAATGAATAAAGGCATAACCTGTTTAGCCATTCTTGATAAATCAACCCCATCATCCAAGGAATCAGCCTAGTGAATCTCTTTTGAACTGCCTCCAATGCCAGTATATCCTTTCTTAAATACGGGGACCAAAACCATACACAGTACTCCAGGTGCGGCGTCACCAACGCCCTGTACAGTTGTAACAAGACTTCCCTATTTTTAAACTCCAAACCCCTAGCAATACAGGCCAAAATTCCATTTGCCTTCTTAATTACTAGCTGCACCTGCATGCTAACCTTTTGTGTTTCATGCACAAGAACACCCAAATCCCTATGTGCTGCACTTTTTTGGAGTCTCTCTCCATTTAAATAATAATCTGCCTTTTGATTTTTCCTATCAAAGTGCATGACTGCACACTTTCCTACATTAAACTTCATTTGCCAAGTTTTTTCCCACTCACTCAACCTGTCTATAACCCCTTGCAGATTCCTTATGTCCTCATCACAACATGCCCTTCCAACTATTTTTGTAGCATCAGCAAATACATTACACTCTGCCCCCTCTTCCAAGTCATTAATATAGATAGTAAATAATTGAGGCCCTAGGACTGATCCTTGTGGCACTCCACTAGTTACGTCTTTCGAACCTGAAAAAGCCCCATTAATCCCGACTCTGTCTTCTGTATGTTAACCAATCCTCAATCCATGCTAATACATTATCCCCAATACCGTGAGCTCTTATCTTGTGCAATAACCTTTTATGTGACACCTTATCGAGTGCCTTATGGAAGTCCAAATACACTACATCTACCGGTTCCCCTTTATCAACTTTGCTTGTTACATCCTCAAAGAACTCTAGTGAATTTGTCAAACATGGGGCAGGATCTTCTGGTCGGCGAGCGGGGGCAGGGCCTGCTCGCCGACGCGTAAAATGACGTGGGATGACGTTGGGTGGAACTCCCAACGTCACCCTGCACCATTTCCATTTTCAGATCGGCAGGGGCGCAGCCGAGTCAGCTGTGTGCCCATTGACCTGTTAACAGCCTATTGAGGCCATTGAAAAACTAATTAAGGTAATTAATGGAAGGTTGGACGGGCAGGCTGGTCGCCCTGGCAGGCTTCGGAAAAAGCATGAAACCTCATCCATGGGTGGGATGAGGTTTCATGAGGGTATTTAAATTTTTATCAAATCTTTCGATAAAAGTATGGACATATCCCAACTCATGTGACAGTGTCACATGAGGGGACATGTCAGGGAAATTTTTTATCATTTCTATTAAAAATTTTAATTCTGAGCTGATCTCCCTGAGGCAGCACTTAGCCTCAGGGAGATCAGTGCGCTCCTTCGCGCGCATGCACAAAAGAGCGCAGTCCCGGCTGAGGGAATCCCCCCCTGCCCGCAAAGGGCTTCCCGGCGGACGTCACGCTGGGCAAGCCTTAATTGGCCCACCCACATAAAATGGCGGCGCACTCCCGATCGAGGGCGCCGATCGGAGGTGCGCCCGCCGGCTCGCCCGCATCCACTCCTGCACCTCCCCCACAATGGGGGGGAAAATCTTTCCCATGATTTCCCTTTCACAAAACCATGTTGACTCTGTTTGATTGTGTTAAGCTTTTCTAAATGTCCTGCTGTTTCTTCCTTAATAATGGACTCTAGTATTTTCCCGACGACAGATGTTAGGCTGACTGGCCTACAGTTTCCTGCTTTTTGTCTCCCTCCCTTCTTGAACAGGGGCGTTATATTAGCGGTTTTCCAATCCGCTGGGACCCGCCCAGATCCAATGAGTTCTGGAATATTTCGACCAATGCCTCCACTATATCTGCATTCACTTCCTTTAAAACCCTTGGATGCAAGCCATTAGGTCCTGGCGACCTGTCTGCCTTTAGTCCCATTAGTTTCTCAAATAGTTTGTCCCTCATGATAGAGACTGTTACAAGATCTTTCCTCCCATTAGCTCCTTGTTTATCTGACATCTTTGGGATGTTTATAGTGTCCTCCACAGTGAAGACCGATGCAAAATATCGGTTAAATTATCTGCCATTTCCCTGTTCCCCATTGTCAATTCCCCAGTCACATCGTCCAAGGGTCCCACGCTCACTTTAGCTACTCTCTTTTTATATACCCATAGAAGCTCTTGCTGTTTGTTTTTATATTTCTTGCCAATTTACTTTCATAATCAATTTTCTCCCTCTTTATTAGCTTTTTAGTCATCCACTGCTGGTTCCTAAAAAAATTCCAATCCTCTGGCTTACCACTAGTTTTCACTGCTTTGTATGCCTTAGTTTTTGAGTGGATACTCTCCTTGACTGCTTTTGTTAACCACGGGTGGTTCATCCTTCTCATCGAGTCCTTCTTTTTGATCGGGATAAATTTTTGCTGAACATTATGAAATATCTGCTTAAATGCCTGCCACTGCTCAGCCACTGACCTTCCCCTTAGTCTATTTCCCCAGCCCGCTTTAGACAATTCTTTCTTCATACCTCTGTAATTGCCCTTATTTAAGTTGAGGACACCGGTTTGAGACCTGAGTTGCTCACCCTCAAACTGAATTTGAAATTCTACCATGTTGTGACCGCTACCCCCTGGAGGATCCTTAACCATGAGATCTCTATTAATCCTATCTCATTACACATTACTAGATCTAAAATAGCCTGTTCCCGGGTAGGTTTTGCAACGTATTGCTCTAAGAAACAATCCCTGATGCACTCTACAAGTTTGTCTTCCATGTTAACCCTGCCAATTTGATTTGTCCAGTCAACATGCAGATTAAAATCACCCATGACAATTGTAGCGCCCTTCTTACACACCTCCATTATTTCCCGGTTTATGCTTTGTTCTACAGTGAGGCAACTCTTCGGGGGTCTATAGACGACTCTCATCCATGACTTCTTCCCCTTGCTATTCTTTATTTCCACGCAAACTGATTCCACATCATGGTCTATTGCACCTATATCATTACTCACCACCGCACTGATACCTTCCTTCATCAACAAAGCTACCACACCTCCTTTTCCTTTTTGCCTATTTTTCCAGAACTTCAAATACCCTTGAATATTGAGTTGAAGATGTGTTTGATGGTGGCATAATGTTGGAGTTGTTGGAAATGGTGGAGGATGATCCTTTGAATACGGAGGTTGGTGGGGTGGAAAGTGAGGACAAACCCTATTGTTGTTCTGGGAGGGAGGGGAAGGGGTGACAGCAGAAGTGCGGGAAATGGGTCGGACACGGTTGAGGGCCCTGTCAACCATGGTGGGAGGGAATCCTCGGCTGAGGGAAAAGGAAAAAATGTCAGAAGCATCATTGTGGAAGGTAGCATCATCGGGATAGATAAGACAGAGATGGAGAAACTGGGAGAATGGAATGGAGTCCTTACAGGAAGCAGGGTGTGAGGAGGTGTAGTTAAGGTAGCTGTATGAGTCGGGGGCAGGTAATGAATATTGGTAGTTTATCATCAGAAATGGAGACAGAGAATTCAAGGAAGGGAAGGGAAATGCTGGAGATGGACCATGTGAAGGTGAGAGGGGTGGAAATTGGAATCGAAATTGATGAATTTTTCCAGTTTCCAGATGAGTACGAAGTGGCAGCAATACAATCGTCAATGTACCGGAAAAAGAGTTGTGGGAGGAGGCCTGGGTAGGACTGCAATAAGGAATATTCCACACACCCCACAAAGAGACAGGCATAATTAGGGCCCATTAGGACCCTTGGCCACACTATTTATTTGGAGGAAGTGAGACAAGTTAAATGAGAAATTGTCCAGTTAGGGCCAGGAAACTGGAAATTGTTGAAATGATGTAGGGCGTCAGAAGAATCATGAATGTAGGTGGGAAGAGACTGCACAAGGGAAGAGAAAATAGAGTCAAGATCAGAAGAAATAATTTATGTGAGACAGGAACAGGCTGAAACGATGGGTCTGCCAGGACAGTCCTGTTTGTGGATTTTTGGAAGGAGGTAGTAGCGAGCTGTATGGGGTTAGGGGACTATGAGGTTGGAGGCTGTGGAGGGATGAGGTCAGTGACAGTCTGAGAAACAATGGCTTGCTGTTTGATGGTGTGGTCATGGTCCAGGGGGAGGTAGGAAGAAGTATCTGACAATAGGCACTCAGTCTCTACAAGGTAGAGGTTGATACACCAGATAACAGTACCACCCTTGTCAGCAGGCTTGATAACAAAGTCAGGGTTGGACCTGAGAGAACGGAGTGCAGCAAGTTAAGAGGGAGACAGATTAGATTGGATGAGAAAAGCAGAGAAATTAAGATTGCCGATGTCATTCTGTGAGCTCTCAATGAAAAGATCAAGAGCGAATAAGAGGCCAAAGGGAGTGATCCAGGTACAGGGAGAATACTGGAGCTGGGTGAAAGGGTCTGTTGAGCAGGAGGAGGATTCCTGCTCAAAAAAGTGAGCACAGAGGCGAAGGTGACGGATGAAGTGTTCAATGTCATGCTGAGCCCAAAATTCATTTAGGTGAGGGCGTAAGGGGATAAAACAAAGACCTTTGCTGAGCACAGATTGTTCAGCATCAGAGAAGGGAAGGTCAGGGGGTATTGTGAATACACGGCAAGAGTTGGGATTAGAAGAAGGGATGAGGGAAAGGAAGGGAAGGAAGGATCCAGAGGGGCTTCGGCACCAATAAATTATTGGAGCTTTTGTTCCTTAACACCTGAAAGGAAGAGAAAATGTTTCTTGTTAAGGCATTGGATGAGACGAAGAATGAAATGGAACTGGGGACAAGGACAGCTTTGAGATAGGGTGAGTTGGGCTGCTGGAGAGAGAGATTGAGTGTGTACATGTGGCGGCACATGGCACTGAGTGTAGATCTCAGGATGCAGCAAGAACAGCAGTCTGAGGAACATTGTATGTCTTGGAGCTACCTGTAATCCTGGGTAGATATGAAACATGAATGATGGAACTTCAGTTGGAATCCATGTGGGGTAAGCTGGGGCCAGAGACAGTCACTGAGGAAGGAAATGTGACTGTGAAAGCAAGTTTTGGTAAACACCTTATCAAACACCAGGAGGGAAATGGAAAGCAATGAAGGTGAACATGATGAAAGAGACAAATGGAAATCCTATCGAAGATGGGTGCAGAACTTCTTTAAGATAGGCATTCTTGTAAGAAATGGCAGTGAATTAAACACTAAACTAAAAGCAAAACACTATGGATGCTGAAAATCTGAAATAAAGCAGAAAACGCTGGAAAACCTCAGCAGGTCTGGCAGCATCTGTGGAGAAAGAAACAGAGTTAACGTTTCGAGTCCAATATGACTTCTTTGGAATTGAGAGGTAGAAATGTGATGGGCTTTCTGCTGTTGAAAAAGGATGGGAGGGGCAGGTAGAGGAAAATAGAAGGTCAGGGATAGGTTAGAGAGAAGAGGAGATTAAATTACAAAGACGTCATGGAACACAAGACAAAAGAACACAAGGGAAAGTATCAGTGAGCTATTTAACTGCGGAGGACATGACAGCCAGGGCTATTTCTGTTCTCACACTATTTCCAACCATGTAATATGCAGCAAAGTCATTTACAAGCAATCAGGAGTGAGAAACATGGATGATTTCTCACCTTCCTAACTCAAAGCTCTGGTGCTAACCTTTCTAGAAACATAGAAGCAGGAGCAGGTCATTCGGCCCTTCGAGCCTGCTCCGCCAATCAATATGATTAGGCTGATCCTCTATCTCAATGCCATACTCCCGCTCTCTCCCCATATTCATTGACGCATTTAGAGTCTAGAAATCTATCTATTTCCTTAAATATATTCAGTGACTTGGTCTCCACAGCCCTCTGCGGTAGAGAATTCCACAGGTTCACCACCCTCTGAGTGAAGAAGTTTCTCCTCATTTCAGACCTAAATGGCTTACTCCATATCCTGAGGCTGTGACCCCTTGTTCTAGACACCCCCCCCCACCCTCAAGCCAGAAGAAACATCATT
Source organism: Cetorhinus maximus (assembly GCF_964194155.1). Lineage (NCBI taxonomy): Eukaryota > Metazoa > Chordata > Chondrichthyes > Lamniformes > Cetorhinidae > Cetorhinus > Cetorhinus maximus. The sequence goes on from NC_135891.1 coordinate 111,236,399, forward strand.
CCTGCATCCAGTCTGTCCAGCCCTGTCAGAATTTTATACATTTCAATGAGATCCCTTCTCATTCTTCTAAACGCCAGTGAATACAGGCCTAGTTGGCCCAATCTCTCCTCATATGACAATTCTGCCATCCCAGCAATCAGTCTGGTGAACCTTCGCTGCACTCCCTCTATGGCAAGTATATCCTTTCTTAGGTAGGGGGACCAAAACTGCACACAATACTCCAGGTGTGGTCTCACCAAGGCCCTGTACAGCTGCATAAGACTTTCTTGCTCCTGTACTCAAGTCCTCTCACAATGAAGGCCATCATACCATTTGCCTTCTCAACTGCTTGCTGCATCTGCATGCTTGCTTTCAGTGATTGGTGTACAAGGACATCCAGGTCTCTTTGTACATCAACATTTTCCAATCTACCACCGTTTAAATAATACTCTGCCATTCTGTTTTTCTTACCAAAGTGGATAACTTCACACTTTTTCCACATTATATTGCATATGCCATGTATTTGCCCACTCCCTCAACTTGTCTAAATCGCCTTGATTCCTCTTAACACCCTGCTCACCTTTCACATTCCCACCTAGTTTTGTGTCATCAGCAAACTTGGAAATATTACATTTGGTTCCCTCATTCAAATCATTGATATATATTATGAATATCTGGAGCCCAAGCACTGATTCCTTTAGTACCCCACTAATCACTGCTTGCCATTCTGAAAAAGACCCATTTATTCCTACTCCTTGTTTCTGTGCCAACTGCTTCCATGGTTGAAATCAGCTAAGTCAGCACAAACTAGGAATCAAATAAATAATTCAAATAAGACAGTTAGGTTAGAAATTCCACCGTAAGTTAATTTAACATATTGATTAAGGTGTTTGGGTGAAGTTCCTCTGTTCACTATTTTAAGAAAGTTATAATTTTTTGAAAACAATAAAGGGAAGTTTCACCTAAACACTCATTTCTTTTTGGCACGTAAAAATTTTGAGCCAGCCATATTATAAAACAAGAGAAAATAAGCTAGTAATTTCATGAGCTGGGAATTTACAAGTGGCTGCCAATCTGCAAATCTACTGGATAAATAGCGATTGACTTCTAATCAATCTTAAATTGGATTTTGAAACCTTAAAAGGACACATTTAACACATCCTTAGTGATTGTTTATAATGTGCTTCAGTCATTAAAAAACCGTATATCAGCTCCTGCTTTGTTAAAAGAGGTTAGAGTACGGAGAAAATGAAAACAGCAATGGAATGGACCTGAGTAATGTGTAATGGGTTTTACAGAGCAGGCGGGTAGGAAGAAAGTGGGGGTACTATCTTCGGGGGGCTGCCCCCAAATGCGCAAAGGGCACCCCCCGAAGATAGCACCCCCCTTTCCTACTCACACTTTAACTGTTTTTTTTTAAAACAGCCTGCCCCCCCGTTCCCACTGGACTGCCCACGCTAACCGTACTATGATATGGAAAATGTATTATTGGGGTCAATTGACCCTTGATTAGTTTTTTAAACATGGTGGGCGGGCTGTGGATTTTGTCAACCCCCCCCCCCCCCCATATTATGGGGGTGAAATCAGGGGTGGGCAGGAAGTTGGTGGGATGGGCAACTGCCCTATTTTATGTGCCCCAATCCCCGCAGAAAACATGGCCTGGTGGGGGCACATAAAATCCAGCCCATGATTTTGGCAACATAATACAAGCATAAAAAGGACCTAGGCACTTCAGAAGCTGTATTTACCTGAGTAATGTGTTATGTGAGCTTAGCATTATTAGTTAGGCCTTAGGAGTTGGCTGAAAAAACTTATACATGTTAGCTATCCTGTTTAGACAATCCACGTAATTTAGAAGAATGGATGACCCATATAAGGTTGGTGAGTGCATAAAGGCTAATTCAACTTCAGTTATATTGATCAAACGGTTCATCAAATGCAGTCACCTACAATTGAACTTACTGCTGTATATGTAATTAAAACTAATTTAGAACTCGGTTTGTAAGCCCTTTCAAACCTAAAAGAAGTATAAACATGGGCAACTGAGATTTGAGGTTTCTGATCAAAAAAGGTGTCACAGATTTCAAACCTATTTAGAGACGTGAGCCTTGAAATTGTACTTGCATTGACCTCCTTATATTGGAGCCTGTGAGGAAGCTGAATGGGGTCTCAGGGTACTTGGGGACTGCACCCCCATTCTTCAATAGCAGATGCAGGTGTCAGATTATTCAGCTGCACAGGGCAGATGAGTGCTGTCTGTGCAAATAAGGTGTTCTCTCGATGATGTTGCAAACTTGTGGCCCCGGGTGGGAATAATCACTGCAATGGGCACAATCTGACTGTTACACCAGAATCAGGCTGTGTGGATTTTTGGGATTTCATTAACAGACTGTATCCCTACAAAATTAATTTTGATTATGTACAGCTGAAGAGGATGGGTTGCTGCCAAACAATACTGAGCCTTTCTGCTCAGTGATAAGAAAGAAGTAGCTCATGGGATGAAGTGTGCAATCAACTGTTGTACAAGGCTCATCAAGGATAATAATTAACTGTGTGCTCCCATGAGTAGGAATAGCTAGTTCTCCAAAATATAATGGCTAAATTTAATCTTTATGGTCTCTGTATTCGTGTTGTTCTTTATCTAAGTTGGGATAGCTTAAACAAATGACGATGGGCCATTCTGTAGAACTGGATCAAGCAGAATGTAATTTAGTGTGGAACTATATGAAAATCAGAGGAAGTGTTAAAGACAGAGAAACAATGAGGAGGAAGAAAGACAGGTAATAAGAGACAGACAGAGAGGGCGGAATCTTTCAGTCCCGCCAGCAGCGGGAAGCTTGGTGGGTGGGGGGAAATAAATTTGACGTGAGGCCAAAAATCAGTTTCCCAGCATTGGGATATATTATAGCAATTCTGTTCTCAGGACTTTAAAGTTGGGTCGAGCTTCCCAATGAGCAATGTCGGGAAGCCCTTTTGCATGTATTAGCATGTTATGCATGCTCATTAAAAGGTCACCTCACCAGGATTACGTTCCCCCTCCAAATTAAGTACCCCGCCAGTCAGAAATTAGAATGTTCACGTTTATGACTGTATGTAAGTGGCATGCACCTGGCAAGACTGACTTCTTCCACCACTTTGAGGTGATTAGACGTTGCTTTGGCCTTTTTGGGGACCACTCACAACTTGATTCACATTATTTGCCGGTAGGACAAGCTGCTCTTAGGCTAGACATGGGAAGCAGGCAAAGGGTGGAAGTTGGGGTAGGGTGAAGCGAAAGCTGGACATGGAAGGCAGGCTAAGGGTGGAAGAGGGGGTAGGGTAGGGTAGAAGGGTGGAGTAGATGCTGGACATGGGAGGCAGGCAAAGGTGGAAAGGGGGTGCAGGGCTAGGGTGAAGCAGAGGCTGGACACAGGAGACAGGCGAAGGAGGCAAGGAAGGGAGGCTGTCTGGAAACAAAGAGACTGTCTGGGGCAGGGAGGGAGGCAGCAAGGGAATGCCGGGGTCCAGTGGGATGGACGGAAAGGTCTTTCTTCTTGGGTCTGGGGTTCCGGTGGCTGGGTGGGGGTGGGGGGTAAGGATGCATAGAGAGAGATGTCCTAGAAGTCGGCATTGGTGCTATCGACACTGGGGCGCTGGGGGTTGAACTAAGGTACTGGGCCGCAGAGGGAACAGTCACGGTGAGATGGGGGGAATGGAATGTGGTAGGGCGGCAGGTCCAGGGTTATGTAAGGTAGTTGAATGTTTCATGGGGGCAGTCATGGAAGTGCACAGTACAGGTGGCTTGCATAACAGGAGGGGTCAGGCTGGGCATGGGGATGGTTAGGTGTATGCTCAGAGGGGAGGGTAAGAATGTGCAGGTGGATAGTAACAGGTGCAAGGATAGAGGGTTGTGGAGCGAGTCCCAAAGGCAACACACACCATTTTTCAATTCTCAACAATGCAACACAGCCGATATAAAACTGCGGTACCTCGAAATGGGGAGTTGGTTTTTTTGGGTGGATAGGGTCAGCACGTTTGGCTGACTGAAGTGACTCCCTAATAATCCTGAAGCAACTGGATGACAACCACGCTCAGTTGTGTCCTCCTCTCTATGGTGAAGTCCACACGGCAGCAGGTTTGTTCCCAACACACGGATCCCATAACATCGATGTCCCAAGGAGGTCTGGAGCTGCCATTCATTCTGTGTGATATGCCATCTGCTGCTGTCAGAGGTAGGGGTGAAAGCAGTGAGTGGGATGAATGCCTCCAAGGGGCACGGCTGCTGGATGGCAGCAAATTCCCGACTCAAAAACTCCATCTTCCTGGGTGAATGGTCATGGATGACAAGTTTAGTCATTCTATGCTGCCAAGGCAATGGTCTGTCTACAGAGTCTCAAGGGTAGTGGAGGCAAGCTGAATAGTGTCAGGGTGAACGGCGGTGTCCTCACACATGGATTTCATCACCCCAGTCAAAGAGCACAGTCTCCATGTACAGTCATGTATGAATGGGAGGAACACCCATCTCTGGTCCTACAGGATGTCCCTCACCTGGAAAGGGTCCGTTGGAGATGCTATGTCGAAACAGAAGGCATAGCATTGGCTTAGTGGCTCTGAGATGGAGGCAAACCTGTAAAGAATATACTCACTATATTTATTACTTCAATTCATTCATAGATCCACTGAGGCCTATATGCTGTAGGCTCCAGGCTACCTGTTGTGGGTTGGCACAGGGCCAGGAGGAGCAACAGCCTGAGCAGCAAGAGGGCGACCTTAAGAAGGTCAGGATCCTGGCGAACCGGGTTCACTGCAATGGCGAGCATTGGCCAGACCACACATACATCACAGGTGGTGCAGCTATCTACAGATGAGCGAAAGGCAATGCTGGAGACATGTTAGAATGTCCCAGAATGTGGTTGCACACATCTACCTGCTTCTCCACGACAGCCTGCAGCCGCAAGGATTTGGTGGGAATCCCACGTTGGTGGCAATGAAGGTCACTACTGCCTTAAACTTCTTTGCCAATGGCTCCTTCCAGGGCTCCACTGGGGACCTGTGCAGCGTCTCCCAGTCAGCGACACAGAAGTGCATACTGGAGGTGACAGATGCCCTGTTGAGGAGAGTGCACCAATTTGTCCAATTCCGCCTAGATCCTGAAAGCTAGACCATTGGGATTTGCAGCAATGTCAGATTTCGTGCAAATGCAGGGTGCTATTGACTGCACACTTGTGGCCTTGAGCGCTCCCTGACAACAGCCAATCACATTCATCAATAGAAAAAGATTCCACTGTTTGAATGTGAAGCTCATATGTGATCACAGAAGGCAAATCCTGCATGTCAGTTCCTATCGAGCTCTCACGACACCTACATTCTTATCCACTCCCAGGTGCACAGGTTTTTGAAGGACCTCGGTGATTGCACGGCTGGCTCTTGGGGACAAGGGATACCCCCAGAAGACCTGGCTGATGACACCAGTTCGCTGTCCGCAGAATGCCGCTGAGGAGAGGTATAATGATGCATATGCCTCCATCAGGTCCATGACTGAGCAAATGGTAGGCCTCCTAAAGATGAGGTTCAGATGTTTGGACCGCTCAGGTGGGACCCTTCAATACTCACCACAGAGTGTGTCCTGGATCATCGTTGTCTGCTGTGCCCTGCACAACCTAAGCGCTACAAAGGGGGGATGTCTTGCCTGAGGGAGACGTGGAGGACTGAGATGCCTCCTCCAATAATGAGGACAGTGAAGTGGATGTCACTGAATCACATGCAGAGACCATAGCAGGGGTGCAATGCAGCAGACAGCCCCATTCGATCTGATAGCTACCAGATTTCAAGCAGAGTAAGATGTCGACACGTTTCCTTAACCTTTTGGTTTTCAATCCTCTGCTGGCTGGAAGGCCTCAGCTCCTCTTTGGTTATAGACATTATACTTTTCTCTAATCTACCTTGCTTTATGATAGCTGAATTAAGTTGCACTAGTTACTGTCTATCTTGCTGGTGGTTTGATCTTTTGCATGTGCCAAATTATGCTAATATGCAGAGCTCTGGCACTAAATGCGTGCATTAGAACCTGCACAGCACTCTGTTCTCCCGTGACCTCTGGTACCTGTAAGTAGAATTGTGATTTTTCCCATACCCTCACAAAGTCTGTATGTGTGGCAACTTGGAAGCAATATCAAATCTAACCTTAGCAGGGATGCACTCATGTCATCCTCACACCTGCTTCTAAAGGGGGGCCAAACTTGGCAGAGAGCTCTTTCAGGCAGATCCAGATAGATGGGGTCCACAGGGAGGAGCAGCATAAGAACACCATTTGGCCCCTTGAGTTTGCTCCTCCATGCAGACTGATCAAGGAATATCATTTTCCTGCTTTGCGATCGCCACTCACTCATAGTAAATCCATATCCCTTGACATCTTTATCGTGCCGAAAAGTTTCAAGGTTACTTTGGAGTCCACTTACCGAGAGTACCTCTGAGTTGCAACCACTCCAGACCCTCCAACTGCAGAGACTACTACAAGTCTCCATCCCAGATGGCTTTAGCATTAGTGCGAGACTGATCCATCATTGTGGACACCTCAGCCAAGGTCATCTTTCCTACCTGGACCCTGTAGCGGCCTGTTAGAGCTGCTGATACTTCACATGGATAGCCTCACAATCCTTGGCACGGTCCAGCACACAGGCCTATTCTACCCTCTCTCTCACCTCATGTGCTAAGACCCTGTCCAATGCACTTAGATTGCAAATCCTTTATGAGAGATCCACTACACTCTTGCTAAGAAGATGAACAGGCCAAACAAATCTCCATGTGAGATCTGACAAAGAATTCAGTCAACTGCACACACACACCTTTTAAATCCTAAACTTAAATCCTTCCTGCAGTCAAGGCTAACTTGCCCATTGCCTCTTTACCTGCAACCTTCACCTGCATGTTAGCTCAAAATGACAAATCATCAAGGAAGGCCATTAACAATTGGATGTGCCCACCACAGTTTTCTCCAGGCAAGTAGGACAGCCTCTGGTTTTCTGATGTTAAGAAGACAGTGTAGAGCTCCACTCTTTCAGCCCTGAAACTGCATCTACAGTGTTACTTGCCACTCACATAGCAGATTTCATTCCCCTTGAGTACTTGTGACATCCACCCAAACCTCACCTCGGCAACAGCAACAGGAGATGCAATAACCTTGCTGAACACATTTTCAGAGGTCAGAAAATGCCGCGTTGCAACCAGTGGCTTGCATGATGCATGGCCAGGCGGCACACTCACAAATGATGGACAGTGCTTAATCATGCACATGTGGGATTATTGAGTAATGACTATGTTGATGATGTGAGAGAAATGAATCTATAGGAGATCATTATTGGATACTGATAGGGGCCCAAGTTCCGCATCCTTAAACGCCCGTGACCATTGAAGCAACAAGCAGCAAGATGGAATCCAGGAAATTTCCAAGAAGTGCCAGTGAACATATATTTACAAGTGCCAAAACTATGTACACCCATGCCAACTGCGTGCCTTCAATACTTCTTAGTCTTTTGTAGCCTACCGCTACGTCTAGGTGCAGCCCCAATATCCGCAGCTGAGGTGGAAGCAGCCTGCTGACTGCTGTGCCTTGTTGACATTGATGAGTTTGGCGGGTGTCCTCTGGTAGTCCGAGGCCTAGAGAGCCCCGATTTGCTAAGGGTCTCCTGCTCAGGTGTAGATGCACCCTTCTCAGCCTGACTTGCTAGAGATGATGCGTCACCGGCAGAGGGAAGGTGGAGTGGCATGGGACCTTTTAAGTATCCTGGGATGAAGTCCCCAGGGTGCTTGGCTGATGCTCCCCCTCCCTGTGGGTGTCTGATGGCACCTCCCAGACTCCTTGAGGAGAAGGGGCACCTGGAGGAAGGTCGAGGTGCCCCATCCCCCTCTCACCTATCCACAGCCACACTGCACCATTGGCTAGAGCAATGGAGAGCAGGTCCAAGTGCATATCCAGCAGCCACTGTACTGGACCTGGATCTCCATGGCAGATGCCACCCTTTCCATGGAGGTAGCCAAGTGCTCACATATTGAAGCCACAACATCAGTCAGAACATGAACAGACTCCTCCAGCCTTCGGTCCAGTCTGCGCATTGCCTCTGGAAACTCTGCCTGATGTTGTCCTGCCCGTCTCTGCATCTCCAACTTGTCTCTTTGAGCTGAGTCCAGAGGCTTACCATCTGTATGAGGCTGAGCAGGGGCCTGGTCTCCAGCAGTCCTCCGACTGTCAACAGACCTCGGCTGTCACTTCCTCTGCCAGCTGTGGATCCATTTCAGCGACGTGCTCACCAGATTGTGACCTCGGGCCTACTCTAGGATGCGGACCCACCGAGATGACTGTATCTGCGCTGATGGAGGGTACAGGTGAACGTCTTGACCGTACATCCTCTGAGGCTTCTGAAGCATCCTCCTCAGGAGTGGGATTGGACATGGAGCTCTGGCTGGTCTCCCTTGTTGGCCCCTCCCTTTTCTTGCAGGTACCTGGAACAGAGAAAAGAGAGATTTAGTTATTGACTAAGCAGGCTCCTTAATTAAAGCAATGTGTTAACTCTGTGGGTGTAGCTGACAACCCAGGACGAAAAAACAGTAAAAACTGAGAAATAAGGATACTGGTCCAAATTGCTTTTTTCTTTCTGGAAACTGCAGACTAGAGGCATCTTCACTGGCTTCCTGGACAGTCCTTTCTCACCTTCAGCACAGGCATGGTCCTACTCCTCCCCGGCTATCTTGACAGCCTGTTCCTAAAAAGAGGTGAGGACTTGAATGTCTGGAATTCTGGGACCACTCCTGCTTGTTGTGGGCATTCTTCTCCTGCAGAAAGACAGAACGATTGATTGCCATCCCACTGGTTGCATGAGCAGCTCAGGAGCATGCATGCTTACGGCAGCACACTTAGCTCTCCCCCGTAAATGATTAAGAAGCAAGATGTCCTTCAGCTGATATAAGATTGAGAGCATTAAGTGGCCGGCACACATTCAGTGCAGATGTCCCATCCGCTGGCGAGTGCTGCAATCCAAACTCCTGTCTGACATCCCTGGGCACTCGCATGCTTAGACTGCCTGATGCCCCTATGTGTGTAAGTTTGCAATCAGAGTAGATGGTGCAGAGCCTAGCTGATAATTCATCCTCTTCCGAAACAGCTGGGTGTTTCTAGCTGGGCCCCACAGGTGCTAACCTCCACTGCGATCTCCGCCCAGACCCCTGTGGTCAGTTGGGTGGGCTTCCTGCTGCTACCCCGGGCAAACAGCACCTCCCGTCTTTCCTGGATGGCCTGGGGGAGAGTCTCCAGGGAGGCTTGGCTGAATGGTGGGGCCAGATGTTGTTTCTTCATTGGGACATTAAGGACAGCCAGACTGAAGCTCCTGGCCTGCAGTAAGTGAATAGCTGCCCAGGTGCCCTTTAAGTTTGGTGTCCGGACCTTCAACCCATAAAGCAATGGCGACTTCCTGCCCATCCCTGCAACGTGATTCGATGAGTCATGCTTGGATGCATAGGTAATGGGCTGACCAGAGCAAGATTGCCTCCCAGCAGAAATCATTCTGATTTCCACTCCTGCCACCGAATTTAGATTCCAGAGTGGAAGATTCCGGTCAGAGAAACTGAAGGAGTAGTAAAAAGAGAGTTTGAAAGAGAAAATTAAAAAGAGTGAATGATACACTCATTAGTACAGGGCTGGCCTAGGCTTTGTCTTTGTAGGTCTCATCAGCGTATGTCGTGAAATATCAAGAGAAGATACAAAGTGTAATCCGTGTTGTCATTAATTAGCATTGTTGACACTCATAATTCTTTGCTTAGGATTTATCTATCAATGAGGCAACTGTACTAGTTATAGCCTTTACCACACCTCCAAGCTGACAACATTCAAACAATACAAACTAGGAAGTCATAGAGTCATTTATGGCACAGAAGGAGGACATTCAGCTCATTGAGTCCTTGCGGGCTCACCGCAGAGCAATCCAGTCAGTCCCACTCTCCTGCTTGGTTTCTGTAACCCAGCAGGTTAATTTCCTTCAAGTGCCCATCGAATTTCCTTTTGAAATTGTTGCTTGTTTCTGCTTCCACCACCCTAATGGACAGTGAGTTCCCAGTCGTTACCACTTGCTGTGTAAGAAAGTTCATCCTCACATTCTCCCTTGCCCAAAATGTCAAATCTGTACCCCCTAGTCTTTGTACCATCAACTAATGAGAAGAGTTTTTCCTTAAATAAAAACAGAAAGTGCTGGAAATACTCAGCAGGTCTGGCAGCATCTGTGGAGAGTGAAACAGAGTTAACGTTTCAGGCTAAATATGACTCTTCTTCAGTTTTGAGAGTTCCAAGAGCCTTCAGTTTCAGGAACTTTGTTAAGGGTAAGTAATGAAGGCCGACTGGAAAAATCCCAGTCGGACTCTGTTACTTACCCTTAACACGGCTCTTAATGAGCCTAATTGCCTGCTCATCTCATTGGCATGAGTGGTTTTGCCAAGTGCAAACCCATGTTGGCAAAAATGGCTGACATCAGGAAAAGGGTTGGGAAACCGTCATGCTGCCGGCCTTGAAATTTTCAGGCCCCATCCACCTCCGCTCCTGACCTCTGCAGGGCACAAAAATTCAGACCTATGTCTCCGTCCTCATTTCATTCAACAGTGATTTCCTGGGGCTTTCTCATGGGTCTGCATTTATAGTAGCTGTAGGGTTTACATTGGTAGTGACAGACTGCACACTCCTGGCTTCCCAGCTCATATTCTTTTGGCAGCATCCACCAGTCACCCAGTGACGGCAGGCATTATCGAAGGTCTACGGGCCCCAGGGCAATGCTGAAGAAATTTGGGTAAGTGTTAAATCTTCATTTAAAGCCTTACTAGGATGTTTGCAAGCAATTAGGGTTTTCAGGTACTGTAGCCACAAGGTCCCAATATCACTGTCTGACATCTCTCAGGAACGCATCTGTTTTCGAAGAGTTAAGGACAGTCAGCGGACAAGTCCGTAGGTGTGCAACGTCCTCTACATACTTGCCATGTACCTCAGGTGTGCTGAGCCTATCAGGCACGTAAAGAAGAAAATAGACCATTTTAAGTGCAAATAGGACTGACTTGCCTGGGCTTTAAGGGCCAGGATGCCAGAGGTAAGCCTACAAGTGGCCCAAGGATCACAGTTTGTACACCCCTGCATCAGCATTAAAGAATGATTTTGGTCCTGTCAAACACAGTGGTCTAGGAATTTGGGTGTGGATGCAGTGAGGCATGTAGGAGAGAAGATGCAAGGAATTATTCCTGTATCTGAATGGTGAAGTACATCCTATGTTGGGCCATAGGCCCTGTTACCATTAGGCTGGCAAGCTGCAGACACCAACAGGCAGCGAAATGGGATTGAAGATCATGCTGCTGTAACAGTAGCAACACTGGTTCCATTATTTGCTTATTTGTTTGTGTTTCAGACATGGACAATGCAACACCATTTTTTGGCCTTTAGCACTATGGCAGGCTTGTGATAAATGTGTGTTTCCTCTATACCAAACTGAAGGCTAAGGAGCCGTTTAGCATCCGACAAGCTGGAGCTGTGCAGCCGGATTTCTAGGCCGACCTTTGTGTGGCTTCTTAAACAAACAGTTGCAGATAACGCCTTTTAAAGCCTCGGTCATCATGAATGTTCAGCAATCAACATTTAGATTTAGCCTGGGTATTATCTATAAGCAGATTTGAACATGATTTAGTAAAAACAAATCAACAGCAAACAATGTCTTAGGCTGGATAATATCTTGCAAGAGAATCATGAGGGAGGTTAAATAAGGGCACTGTGGGATTAGTGATTAAATAATGCCTTCTGGACATTCAGTCTTTTTGCTGAAAGCTCTTTTGGTACTTATGTTCTATTATAAACTGAAAAGCCATCTGGAAAACAAAATTAATAAAAAAGAGAAAAACAAGATAGTTAATTCTTATGCTTCTGGGAATTATAAAATACTATGATTTAATTTTGCTCTCTCTTGCACTAAAATTTCAAAACTTATTTGAGTCAACTTGGCTGAATTCAAAGCACTCTTGCCTGCCAGTGACAAACAATGGATTCCAGCTCTACTCCAGAAGTTGAGCACAATCTGGACTGATGCTATGGGTAAGGTGAAAACCAAGGTCCTGTTCTGGTTGTTCAGGTGGGTGTTAGGTACAGAGTCCTCAGAAGGTTGTAGTACTGGAGGAGGTTAAACAAATGGTGTGTGGCAAGGCCATTCGGGGATCTGAAAATAAGGATGAGAATTTTAAATCTGTGGCACTACCAGAAGTCAGCTAGCAAAGGGTAATGGGTAAATGGGATTTGGTGTGAGTTAGGTTACAGTCAGCAGAGCTTTGTATGAGTTGGAGTTTACAGAGGGTGAAAGGTAGAGAGCATAGGAATAGTCGAATCTGGACACTTCACGGTCCCTTAGTGCAAACTCCAGAAGCCTTAGGCAAGGCAGAGATTCCACATCATGGGTCACCACCCACTTTTTATCTATTTTCTTCCTGGGAACTTAACGTTACAAGCACAATGTACTGTGCCTCCCAAAGCCTACTAAGTGAGGTGGTATCCGCTGCAATGGATATTTAGAACCTGACATCTCTTGAACACATTTTACCTGTAGAGATGAATTGAAGGGGTGCCCCTGCCCACACCCCGCTTATATGTTGCTTCATTGAAAGTACTGCTGAAGGAAGTGACGGCAATTAAAGGGGGAGCAATCATTAACTAAAAATGTCCCAAAGATCACAATGCCATTTGCCTGGACAGAGATGGCTGAAAAAGCCATCAACATAATTCCCAGGACATGGTTTCAATGCAGGAAGTGGTTTAATGACCTCAGAAAATCAGCAAATGTGAGTACAGATTTGCACCTCTCCACTGCTCTCAACGTTCCTGTCACCCCTCCCCCACCACTCTCAACAATTCATTCCCTTTTATCACACCCCATAGCATACAGTCACAAGGGCACACTGCAAAAGCCTTTCTCATTCCAAATTTCTTTCTTGCTCTGTTTACACCACACAAAATTGCCATTCTCTTCTCACATCCTACCACTTTCACAATCGCCAGTACTCCCAGCAATTCTTCCACACTTTACATGCCACACATTATCCTTCATATTCATTACCGCCCCACATTTATTCCATCTTGCTTCTTCTCCCTCAACACATGCAATATTTGCCAAGCCCTACATGTCTCTACCGATCTTTTCAATAGCCACTAACTCTCACCCTCTCTTTCTGCAGGATAAGACTGTGCATAATGTCAAGGGGAGGAACAAGCTAGGGGGAGGAATCTCCAACATTGTCACCACCACCAAACAGCAGGACTCCAGTCACTTGAGTAGAAACATCGGAAGAAGAGAGGCCAGTGGCTTACATCAGTTATAAAAACAGAAAATGAAGGAAAAGCTCAGCAGGTCTAACAGCATTTGTGGAGCAAGAAACAGAGTTAATGTTTCAAGTCCATATGACTTTTTCAGAGCCATACGGACTCGAAACGTTAATTCTGTTTCTCTCTCCGTAGATGCTGCCAGTCCTGCTGAGTTTTTCCAGCATTTTCTGTTTTTATTTCAGATTTCCAGCATCCGCAGGATTTTGCTTTTATCTTAGGGTTTACCTCAGTTGTCAATTACAATCTATCATCCATCTCAGCAAATATGCAGCATGTTTCACAACTTCAAGCTATTCTCAAGATTATCAACTCCAATATCTGGCTTCCATCTGCCATCCTAATTCTTGCTCATTTTTTTCTTTCTCCTGGTCACAGCAGCAAAAGCAGAAGACATCTCAGAGAAGAACAATGCTCCTGTAGATGCATCTCTCACTCACTCCATCCTTCCAAGGCACCAATTCAGACATTGGCACTCTGGCAAGCAGGGTTAAAATTGGGCCATAAGTCATTGCAGCTGGTTCTTTCCTCTCCTTCGATGGCTTTCAACCAAAGAATTACATTACATAGCATCTACAGCACAGAAACAGACCGTTCAGTCCATGCCAGTGTTTATGCTTCATTCCTTCGACTCTGCTTAACTCAATTTATCTATGTAACTTTCTATCCATTTTTCCCAGTTGTGCCATTTTCTTCTCTTGCTGTGAAAGTGTTAAGACTTTCAGGATCATGAGGTCCTAATCTGATAGAAATCCCTATGTGGTAGAAAGCATTGACACTCACTGTGGGACATCTCTTCTTGCCAATCTTTTGAAGTTACTAACAAACTTCATTTACCCTTTTATTTTGGGATCGTTTTGGCAATTTCTTTCCAGTTTCATGGCACTCACACTTCAATATTTAATGCAGGCGATGGCAGCCCCAGCTGCCAGGCGGGCAGCCAGTGGGAGACCAGTGTCTCCTCCTTTGGGGAAGCCCTGCCAGAATTAAGTGCCTCCTAGGCGGCAGAAGTCCCCCCCTCCCCCAGCCGACCCAAGAGCTGCAAGCCATTCGGAGGCCGGCAGCTGTGCATTGCAGGCAGCACCACCGGGGTAGAGGTCACTGTCGTCGGTAATGCAGGGAGAGGGCTAGGATTGACAAAGGACCCCAGGACACAGCTGAGTGAGGGCAGGATGAGTTCACAGGGCAGGGCTCGAGGGATCAGGGGGCATGCAGCAAAGGTAGGAGGTGGCTCTCAGACTTTGCTTTTCGGGTTTCCCACATGGTGCCTGCCCTACCCCAGGATGAGGCCCTTAAGTGGGCATTAACTACTCACTTAAGGGCGTCAATTGGCAACATGGTGGGAAGGATATCCACGGACCTTTCAGCCCAGACTTAATTGGAGCAGAGGTGGAAAAATGCCACCCTCTCACCTGATAAATGCTCCCTGCCTCCAAATTAGTCTCAGGGAAGGGCATTAAATTCTGTCCACATGGTTTATATGTTCGTGCAACCCAAATACAGCATCACATTGAGTACTTTGTCCATCCAAAAATTGGTTTGCGCTCTCTGAAGTGTAGCCTCCTCATTTACTTTCATTTTCTTGAGCATCCATCAAGGTCAGCACCAAGGCACTAATTTGGAAAGGGCAAATGGTTCATTGACTTGCTGACTGCTCAATTATACTGCAAGATACCACAGTGCAAAAACACATTCATGTGTTAGTTGTAAATCATCTAAATTAATGCCAAAAATATCTCTAAAGTTCACCAAGAATAAGGCCTGGAAATAGTCGGAAATCCTGAGTTCTGCCCCCGAACATGGCATGTTCCATTTTCGCAGGGGCAGGAGTGGAGTCGGGCCGGGGTTCATGCAAGGGAGGTTCGCAGAGGCAGCTGGCCATTTAAATCATTAGCTGCCTCCACTGAAGTGGGATTCCGGTAGGCCAGGAGAGTGCAGATTAGACCAGGTAAGAGTGGGTCTGAACTTGGTAGATTCGCTTGGGTAGCCAGGGTACCCCTTTGGGTACCTTTGGAGAGGTAAGGTACTCCTTTGAATCTGGTCCTGGGATACCTTTCGGGTAGGTAATGCACCTTTGGGAGAGATAAGTCACCCTCTGGGGGAAGTAAGGCACCCTTTGGCATTGTTAAAAGTTAACTTATTGTGTGTAAAAAGTGCATAAACTCATTGGAACTGTTAAGCTGTCAAAGAACTGTCAAAAGAACTGTGAAGCTGTGAAGGAACTGTGAAAGAACTGTCAAGCTGTCAAAGTACTGTGAAAGGATATTAGGTGAGTTGGCATGGAGGGGGTAAGGGAAAGGGTGGTGGGTGGAGGCATGTGTTGGCACTAAGTTGACATAGGTCCATGGAGATTTAGGGGGCATGAGGGACCATGGGGTGGGTGGGGTGTCATGAGGTGGCATAGGTTGGCATGGATTGGGCACTGGGAGTGTGTGGGGGTTGAAGGGGGGGTGAGGGGTGAGAGCTGGAAGGCTGATTTTTAAAAATTTAATTCAACACATTCAGCGCAGAGGCAGGCCTCTCACCCAGCCCCCCCTCCACACCGGCACACTCTGCAATCACTCCAGGGGCCTGACTTCCAATCCAGCTGACCACTCCCGGAGCGACAATCCAGCCTTCAGACAGCCATTTTTAAAGGCAGAGCTGGGAATTCTCCTGTCCCTGTGCAAGCAAAAATCTGGACCAAAATCTAGGCTGAATCTGGATCAAATAGTAAAACAAATGGTAACCAAGGCCACTGAAAAATTAAACAGGTCAAATTCTATTTTTATTTTACAGGATTCCTAGATATTTAGCGGTGCTTTGGGATTGCATTGCGCATTTCCATCTATATTTTCACAGAAAGCAGAAACCAATGATCTTGGATAATCTGCCTAATTTAGTTTCTTGGAAGCAATATATATCTGCCCTCGACAAGTAGAGAATGCCAACCCTGCATTTAATTTAAAAAATGTAATAAATAATCTTTATGGGGAGTATGGGCAGAACATGACAGTCTCAATTGGCTTTACACAATACCAAAGTGTAGATACATTTTTTGTAAAACAACAGCTTACATAATACAATCATTTCTTTAGTTTGCACGGGCTATTATAACCATTAAGTGGTCCCTTACTGGGTAATAAAGTGGAACATTTAGCCCACTGCATGAAGAAATGCAATTTATATGTCCCTCAAAAAAATTACCTGGTGCATCTGATAATTGGACAAGATGATTAAACGAATTTATAATTTATGCACAACAGTGAACTTAAGTACTGTGATTACCTCTAGCTAAATGACTGCACCACATACATACAATCAGATCAGTGACAACTATTAAATTCTCTTCCTGACATTTTAGAATTTTGTGTATTGTTTAATTCCTTTTAATTCCTGCTCCTAAACTTAAGAGATTTGCTGCTTTAATTTGATGATTTGTAGGCTGATTTTTATTTTAAATGGACCCCCAAGGTAACGTTCAGAAACACTGCAACCTGAGTGTATCTCGTTTCTAACATCTAAATGGTAGGAGCCTCAGTGCATGGAAATGATCATGAAAACAGAATGGAATATAAAGAGCGTTGAGTCATAATTATATTATTCCTTCCTTTTGGGAACACCAATGTTAATTCTCAACTTTAATACAATTTCTGTGCTGAAAACAGATGCTGTTGCCATTGGCTGTTCATTACTTGGCTTACTATCGTAGCTCATCTGTAGTAGTATAGGTAACAAATGCCCCTCACTTTTCGGTTTTGATAAAGCAAATCTGTCCAATTATAAATATTGTAAGAGCATTACTTTGAAGGTCATTATTTGCCCTAAGGTGCTCCTCAATGGAACAAGGGCATCCAACAAAACACTAATGACCAAATGACACTATTTAATTCAAATACTATCAATCTACACCCTTCAATGGTGCTGTTTCTTTATGGATTACTAGGAGAGCTGTGCTGTATAAAGGGAGGGGAATGCACTTTGAGTGATCAGCAAGTGTAAAATGTAGATATTTACAGCTGATCTGTAAATCTCGTATTATCTGTATTTCCAGATAATTTATTAAGTATAATTTTACAATTTGAATATTGTTGAAATGACAGACGTTGTCAAAGCTTTTCATCTTGCATTCATCAGGACAAATGCAAGAATGCCAAATTTCAAACGATCACAGCAATTTATACTACAATTTTATGACTGAAAAACTTAAGTAAACAATCAAATCCCAACATGCAGGCCACCACCAAAATTAAATACAGCAGAGAGGATGAGGGAAAGTAGTGAGTAAGTAACACCTGTATTATAGTCAGCCAAGATTTCATATGGTCAATTCACAGAATCACAGAATCTTCACAGCGCAGAAGGAGGCCATTCGGCCAATCAAGTCTGCACTGGCTCTCTGAAAGAGCATTCTACCTAGTCCCACTCCCCTGCCTTATCCCGTAACCTTGCATATTTTTTCTTTTCAGATAGCAATCCAATTCCTTTTTGAATACCTCGATCAAACCTGCCTCCACCACCCTCTCATTCGTTCCAGGCTCCAGCCACACTATGGGTGAAAATATTCTTTCTTACATCACTTTTACTCCTATTGCCAATTATTTTGAATCTGTGCCACTAGTTCTTGATGCTTTCTTGAGTGGGAATTGTTTATCACTGTCCATACCCCTCTGGATCTTGAATACCTCTATCAAGTCTCCTCCCAGCCTTCTTTTCTCCAAGAAAAACAGTCCCAATCGCTCCAATCTATCCTCATAGCTACAGTTTTTTATCCCTAGAATCATTTTTGTGAATCTCCTCTGTATTGCTGAAAAAAAAGACATGCCCAAGCTTTATGTCTTGCACTCATCAGGACACTCGCAAAAATACTAATAAACAGAGGAAAATAACAATTTATACTGTATACGAAGACAGGGCTGATTAGTTGGCAAGTGACATTGCCATGGAGAATGCACCACTGATAGTGACTGACAGTTAACTGTCAAGTATTGTTTGAAATTTAAACCAAGCAGCTTGACCTTGATTGGTCAAGGCATTACCCTGAGGAATGAGTCAGTGAATGGCTGTCACTTATTTTGTCAGGAAGAGAATTTAATAGTTGTCAGTTTAGCTAAAAGCCACTTGGGACTTTTACGGTCACAGACATTTCAGTACAGATAGTGGACCCTGCCTGCAGCTCTTGCTGTATCAGATGGCAAAGATCATTGACAGTTACCCTTGGCAAGACAGGGTCTCTTCAAGCATTTATCTCCTGTAAAACTCAGGCAATTCACTCTGTTGTGATACATGTGGTGCTGCTTCTTATTGTTTCTGCCTCCTTTGTTCATTGGTCTCTCAGCTTGCCCTCTCCTGACTTCTCCAAAATGTTTTCCAGTGCAGCTTTGGTTGTTCATCTCATTGCTGTTTGTGGAATGTTGCTGTGTGCAAACTGGTTGCTGTGTTTGCCTACAAAACAACACTGAATTTCAAAAGTAATTCATTAGCAATGAAGTGATCTGAGACAAAAGTAATTAATTCATTATGATTTGGGACAGAGAATGCAATGGCTATGAACTGATTTGGGACACTGTCAAGTCAGGAAAGGTGCTGTATTTTTTTTGTCAGTTTCTCCTATTTCAATAATTAATTAAAATGGTGGCAACTAATATAATTTATTTCATTATGATCTTCTTAAGGGCAAAATACACATAGCAAACCACAATGAATCTGAGAAAAGTATTTTTAAATGTTAAGCTTGGTTCACTATGGCAATCTGAAGTGTATAAACAGATGATTTTAAGAATATCCAAGCTTGGGAAATTTTCAGTGCAGTTAGATGGTATGTAACAAGGCTAACCACTTTACAAATTCCTGAAAGTTTTTTTTTTTCATTTCTATGTGACCTTTAACTATAGTGCAGACTGGCAACCGAACGCATTAAATCACTGTGCATATAGGACAGTTAAGCTCCAGCCAGAAATACAAAATCACAGTGGTAACAGAGAGGTTAACCATTCAAATTTACCATAGCAGGCGATCCAAAACAGAGGTGACTAATGGTATTTAAAGAAGTGGACTGTCACCTGCATGGATGGTGTGGTGGGAAACTGCAATACAGTCAATTGTTTACAGCGCATTTTACATAAAATCAAAGGATGAATCTTTTTTTCACATTATAATTTTATTGGCCTATATAAGTTATTACTTTGAGCCCATGTATGCCCAAGTTGAAGCATTGTGCCTTTTGTTGTGCTGAATTTTAATCTGTGACTCTTGAGTTCAATCCCAGTGCAACCCAAATGGGAGGAAGGTCTTCTCTCTGCTGGCAGTACAGTAAAATGCTTTAACTTTTGAGTTCCACTTTTGGAATAGTGACAATATACCAGTCTCCTTGTGCCACTTTTCCCTGTTTACATTTCCATCTGGTACATTCACTATCAAACACCAGGCTGAATTCAGACAGCTCACAAGATTTGAAAAGGAGTAATAAGCCTCAGCTATCAACACATTAAGAGAAGTCAGTGCTTTGACATTTCCTAATGCTGCCGACAGAAGTGAAAAATTGCCATTTGGTTGCATTTTTTAAAATGTAGAAGCATCTTGTGTCCAATGGGAAATCAACCTGGGATTCTCAGCCAAGCTCCAAATGTTTCACAGAGATGAAGCTACAACATAGATTGCACTGAGCTTACAACCTGAACTATTGAGATAACAAAACTGTCTCATATAGGAATTGTTAAGTCAGACTGGTACAGAGAAAGCTCTTATCTAAGTTTGACATTAACACACCTTGCTCTAAGTGGGTAAAGATTGACTCTCTGTGAACAGGGTATGAACCTATGTGGGGAAACTCCTTGGATTTTAGTAACAGATTTATGGAATTCTTTTTACAACTTACCTTTGTGGGATTGTGAATTCACAACCTCTTGGTTGTTGTCTCATCATCATTGTCAAGTCTCTCAAAATGAGGATGACATCTGCCAGGCTTCATGATTTGTGTGTCATTAGGTGACTCAACAGCCAATGGAGCCACAGATCTTCGGGCAGCGAGGACAAGAGTTGTCCTGCGGAAGTGGGGTTCTTAAGCCAGGGTTCTGCTCTCTCTCTCTCTCTGGGCAGGTTTTTCCAGTCGGCAAGGCTGGGGTGGGGCCTGCTCACCGACGCGGGGATAACCCCGCATCATTTAGATTGTCAGTTTGGTGGGCACGCAGCCAAATCGGCTGCACGCCCGCCAAACTGTCAGAAGCCTATTAAGGCCATTAAAAAAGCAATTAACATGATTAATGGACCTGCCCATCCAACCTTAAGGCTGGCGGGCAGGCCGGGAGCCCAGGTGGGCCTTGGAAAAAGCATGAAACCTCATCCACGGGCGGGATGAGATTTCATGATGGTCTTTAAATTTTTACGAAAGGTTTCAATAAAAGCTATGGACATGTCTCTACTCATGTGACAGTGTCATATGAGGGGACATGGCAGGGAAATTTTTCAAACCTCTTTATTTCAAGTTTTACATCAGAGACAATCTCCCTGAGGTGGCACTTTGCCTCAGGGAGATCTGTGTGCTCTTCCGTGCACATGTGCAAAAGAGCGCACTCCAGGCTGAGGGAATCCCCCCTCCCCCAGCACAGGGAGTGCATAGTGCTTCCTGGCGCATGTCACGCTGGGTGGGTCTTAATTGGCCCGCCCACTTAAAAATGGCTGCACGCCCCCGACTGGGGGCGCTGATCGGAGGCCCACCCACCAGCGCCCGCTCTCACTCTTTCCCCCCCAACGGGGGGAAAATGTTGGCCTCTGTTATGATAGCCACCTGCCTAGTATAACTTTTGAGACCTGTTGCTTTCTTTGCATGCCATTTACACAGTCCCAACAACAGAGCATTCATCATATTCCACAAACACTTCCACCACAGCCGACCATATTTATGACCAACCTTTTTCCTAATGTTTATCCAATTTTTCTCTAAAGATGGTATTTGACACAGAATCAACTGCTTCATCTGGCAGTCTGCATAGACTGTAGAAAGTGTAATGAATGGCACCACTCACTCGCTGCTATGAGAAAAACAGAATTCCTTCTAATCTCAAATTTTGCTCGAGTTTTGTAAATTTTTGTATTTGTGTCGTCTAATTCTGTTATCACAACATCATTACAAGCTCTAGGGACTCCTTTAACAAAATGAGAAAAATGAGTAAACCTAGATAAATGCGTCCCTTTGAGTTCATTATCACCACTAGATTACAGGCATTTGTGTTTAATTAAAGTCAACAGTGTTCTGTTGATATTTATGATCTTTCTAATCTCTTTCTGATGTTGAAAAGCAAATGACTTGGGAGACAAATTGAGACATAAGAGTCAAGAGGAAGATATTGTCAAACCTGTCAAATTAGAATGGGTGACTAGAGAATGAAGCTGATTCTATACTTTTCATAACTGATTGATTATTCTTTCACAATCTCTCCATTGGGTCACAGACCTGAAAGGTTAACTCTGTTTCTTTCTCCACAGATGCTGCCAGACCTGCTGAGTATTTCCAGCATTTTCTATTTTTATTTCTGATTTGCAGCATCCATAGTATTTAGTTTCTTAAAAACAGGAGATTGGTGCATGAAGACTGCTCTCTGAAAATGGGTCACACAAAGTAAAGTATCTTCAGTTGTAAGAGATTTTTAAGAAGCTCAGTGGAGAATTTCCCCAAGAGTTTTCCTGATCAAATGGCACAGCTTTGGCAGAAATCATAGGTAAACTGCAAAATTGGGATTTCTGCAATCTTCTTCCAAATGTATGGCAATCAATGAGGAGAACCCATGAGGAAATGACTGGGGTAGAGTGCTTTGGGTGCAATCAGGAAATTGCATTGGTTAGTTGACATTTCGAGTTACTCCTAAAATTAATTTGCATAATCGCATATGTTAAATCTTCCTTGAGCCATCAAGCAGTGTGTCAGGCCAGAATCGTTGCTTTTTCTGCCTCCCATTAAAAAGTATTCCTTGATGTATTTAAACTGGCACAACCTCATTAATTCACCTGAAAATAGGCTTACTACCAACATTAAGCATAAGGATGTGCAGGCCCCCATGTGAGTAGCCGATTTTAAAATCACTGAAAGTTACACTGAATAAACTATATTGAACCATTTAATAGATGTATTTGTGTACACTGGTCAATTTCTTAGTAACTTAAATATTTTTGGACATGAAAAGGTTTTGCCTACCAGTGCCTGTGTTACTAAGGCACATTGTCAGCGTTTTATAAAATACACACATATTTAATTATTTCCTATATGTCAGGAAATGTGTTTTCTTTCAATTAAAAATCACTGTAGCTTTAATATTCAGTACCGCAGTTTATTTTTGGTCCCCAGCCATATGCCCAGGACAGGTCTCAATATGGTGAAGTTGGATTGAATATTTTCTGCTCCATTTACTAAGAAAAGGATAAACAAAGCCATAACATTTCCAGGAGAAGCAAGAATCTAGGCTACAACTAGAATGCACAACAGCCAGTACAGATGGGTTCATTAGCCTGGGGTGAAAAATAGAATGTCTTTTAGCATTGCTTTACTGGTTCAAATTATAATTATTAAAATTATTTCTGCAGCAATGCCTAACATTATGTGAACAAGCATATGTGAAAAACAGTTGACTGAAATACCTAAATTCATTTAACAGAACACTTGGTTAAGGTAATTAAACTCCATGCATGCCATTAGGAAGTTGAATACTGACAGTAGTCTCTATTGTAAAAGTGAGCTTTTAATCAAGGGTACACAGAGCACGGCAACATCACCATTCTGTTTCATTGTTCTGTTTCTGCTATTGAATGCAAATTACTCAGCCAGTAGCATGAATAATTTATTGGCGCTATGGCTAATTTATATCACAGTCAATGGCAACAATGCAACTTAGCCGAAACATGACCGCACCATCTTTATGGCAGTACCAAGTTTTTGTCCTGTGCCACTACACTGGCAGTGAAGAGCATTAATCATTCCAGCATTGCAGAGTATAAGAATGTAGGGTAAAAGCAAAATACTGCGGATGCTGGAAATCTAGAACAAAAACAAAAATACCTGGAAAAACTCAGCAGGTCTGACGGCATCTGCGGAGAGGAATACAGTTGACGCTTCGAGTCCGTATGACCCTTCATCAGAACTAAAAAATATAGAAATGAGATGAAATATAAACTGGTAGAGGGAGGTGGGAGGGACAGGTAGAGCTCAATAGGGGGCCAGTGATAGGTGGAGGCCAAGAAGAGACTGCCAAAGATGTCATAGACAAAAGGACAAAGGGGTATTGACGGTGGTGATATTATCTAAAGGAGGTGCTAATGGGGACATTAAGGGTAACAAGCAGGACAAGCTAGTGGCAGATGGCCCTAGTGGGGGTGTGGTTGGGGGAAGGGATCGAAATGGGCTAAAAGGTGGAGATGAAACAATAGATCGAAATAAATTTTAAAATAGGTGGGAAAAGAAAAATATATTTGTAAAAAAATTATAAATTATTGGAAAAGGGAGGATCGGAAAGGGGGTGGGGATGGAGGAGAGAGCTCATGATCTTAAATTGTTGAACTCAATATTAAGTCCGGAAGACTGTAAAGTGCCTAGTCGGAAGATGAGGTGCTGTTCCTCCAGCTTGCGTTGAGCTTCACTGGAACATTGCAGCAGGCCAAGGATGGACATGTAGGCATGAGAGCAGGGTGGTGTGTTGAAATAGCAAGCGACAGGGAGGTCTGGGTCATGCTTGCGGACAGACCGAAGGTGTTCCGCAAAGCGGTCACCCAGTCTGCGTTTGGTCTCTCCAATGTAGAGGAGACCGCATTGGGAGCAGCGAATGCAGTAGACTAAATTGAGGGAAGTGCAACTGAAGCGCTGCTTCACTTGAAAGGAGTGTTTGGGCCCTTGGACGGTGAGGAGGGGGTAAGTAAAGGGGCAGGTGTTGCACCTTCTGCGGTTGCATGGGAAGGTGCCATGGGAGGGGGTTGAGGTGTAGGGGGTGATGGAGGAGTGGACCAGGATGTTCCAGAGGGAGTGACCAGAATGTAGGGGTTAATTTTCTGAGGCTCTTTTCCAAGTATGTAGCCTCGCCTGGGCTAGTATGGCAATGGAGATGAGGCTACATTTTTGAACCAACCTGTAATGTTTGAGATTTTATAATATTTGTTCAGGCAGTGGAAAGGGTGTTGGCATCAATGCTATGAGCAAGGGAAGAAGAGGAAAATCTAACTTTGTTTTGAATTCTTATCCTTTTATCTTCTTTACTGAAGGTGTTTGACTCTTGTTGGTACATAGCTCCAAACACGACTGACACCTTCCACTACCTCATCCAAATAATCATTATTCATGTGTGAATTTTCCAGCCCTGTTGGTGTCGGGTGTTACGCCGGACAGGGTAGGACAATATGGAGAGTAGGCCAAAAATCGGTTTTACGCCATTGCGAAGCCAGATTGCGATTGTCCGCTCTGCCCATCAATGGCGGAGCATGTTCCCGCCGCTGCACATTGGGAACGGCATTTTAATAGATTTGCATCTAATTATAAGCCCTGCTCGCCGGAATCATGTCCCCACGTAGGATCATTTGGGCACCCCATGCCGAAGTGTTTCACAACTGTACATAAGCGAAATGCACCTGGCAACCTGAACTTTGAGGGGAACTTGGAGGTGAGTGCGCACAACCTTGCACAGCCCTCGCAAGCATTGCCCGTAGGACATCAAGGTGCCCCACATTCTGGGGGGTGGGAGGGGGGGAGTGGGGGGGAGGAAGGGGGGGAGGGGAGGGGGGAGGATGGGGGGAGGGAGGGGGGAGGGTGGAGGTGGGGAAAGTGGGGGAGGGAGAGGGGGGAGGGGGAGAGGGGAGGGGAGGAGTGGGGGAGAGGGAGTGGGGGGAAGAGGGGGCGCAGGCAAGCTGCTTTTTCCCGGTTGGCTTTCAGTGCGGTGCCGGGACAAAGGATCTAGTGTGGGTCAGGCCGGGGGAGAGGGCAGTAGGGCCAAAGCAGCACAGACTGAAGGAAGTGCACAAGCACATGATTGTGGGGGGAGTGAGGGAAGCGGCTGCACACTTGGAAAAGCTTGTCAAAAAAGTGAGCATTCTTCTGCAGCTGAGACCGTTCAGCTGCAGTTCTATTTGATATGCTTGGATTCAGGCCTCTGAAGCTTTTCTGCCCACTCAAGCAATGCACAAATATGAAAGTGCCACCAAATGCTCCAGAACTTTTCACTCCTCGGGTGCAGACTGCAAATTAATGTGCGTTTATGGGGCAGCAGAACAATTGGCCGACTGGGCAAGTTGTAGAATCCCCTTGTGAGAGGTGGTTGTGGTGCAGTCAATGGTGGAGGTGATCACAGCCCCTTGCAATGTCTTTATTATGTTTTGGACCAGTATCCATTATGGTTCAAGCTAATGGCTCAGCCTTGCAGTGCGGGTTAGGAGAATGCCTGAGCTGAGAGCACAGCATGCAGTCCAATGGTCAAAGCTGCCGCCAGTCGGTCAAGTGGAGTGGGGCAGAGGTGGATGGGGTGTCGGGCAGCCAATGAGCGTACTACACACTGGCCATCCAAGTGGTGGCCAGCTCTCTCCTGCATGCATGAAGGGGCCTTCAGACTTAACCAAGAAAGGTTCTTAGGACACATATGCTAACCCACGCACCTCTGTCTATGATCCTGCAGGAGCAGAACATCAGGGTCATGGAGCCTGGTGATTTAGCGCTATGCCTCATGGCTTACAGGGAGCAGAGAAGAAGAAGAAGAGAGTGGTGGAGGAGCACCTCCCTCAACATGAAGGGGCGATAGGGCCTGCTGAAGATCCACAGAAAGCCGTCGCTCGTAGGCACCTCGATAGTCCGAGGGTCTATAGACGACGTGCGTCATTCCTGCAGATGACTGAAAACCAGTGTCGCCGAAGACTGTGCATGTCTAGGGAACTGGTCAGTCACATATGCCATCTGGTACAGGATTTGGCGTCACAGGGACATGGAGGGCATCCACTGCCAGTGGCTGTGAAAGTGACCATGGCGCTCAATTTTTACGCCAGTTGCTCCTTCCAGGGCTCCACAGGTGACCTGTGTGGGATCTAGCAAGGCTCCACACACAAGTGTATCCAGGAGGTCACGGATGCCAGCTTCATGAAGGCACAGAGCTTTGTGCATTTCACCCGGGATCAGGAAAGCCAGGAAGCAAGAGCACTGCGATTTGCGCAGATCTCTGGTTTTCCATAGGCGCAGGGTGCCATTAATGGCACTCACGTGCATTTAGATCTCCGTGGCAACAAGCAGTCAACTACGTCACCCACAAGGGCTTCCACTCACTGTATGTTCAGCTGGTGTGCAACCACTACAAACGCATCCCACAGTAATTCCCAGGGAGTGTCCACGACTCCAACATCCTTAGCAGGTCTCGGATCCCTAACATCTTCCAGGGTCCAGAGAGACTGCAGGGTTGGCTCCTTGGGGAAAAGAGCCACCCAGAAAGGATGTGGCTGATGACTCCCGTGCAGTGGCCTCAGATTGCGGCAGAGCGATAGTATAACGAGGCTAATGCTGCAACCTGGATGCAAATAATAGGCATCTTGAAAATGAGGTTCCAGTGCCTTGACACCTCCGGTGGAGCAGTCCATTGAAGGTGTTGCGCATCACTGTTGCTTGCTGCACGCTACACAACCTGGCACTGCAACTGGGGGACGACCTGGCTGAGGAGAAGATGGAAGAGCTGCATGTGTTCTCTGATGAGGAGGGCATTGAAGGGTCCTCGAAGGTGTGGATGATGGCAATGGAGCCATTGCACTGGGCAGATGAGGCAGGCAGGTTCAGGAGGCCCTCATAGCCGCAAGATTCGTGGGGGATGATGACGAGATGCAGTGAGGACAGTCTTAACATCCTCCCCTTGCATCCGTGAGTGTTTGACTCCTGTGTGACTAATGGCAGTGCACATATCCTCAGTGCTCAGGCTCATGTCATGGAGACACAGTGGAGGCCCTAATAGGTGCTAGATTCCAGGAGGATGGTGACGACATGCAGTGAGGACACTCCAGAGATCTTCACATTGCCTCTGAGAATGACTGGCTCCTGTCTGGCTGAGGGCAGTTTGCTTGCGCTCTGTGATCAGGGTCGTATTGTGGAGATGCAGCTGTGAAACTTTAAATGCAGCCTTCATCACCTGACCCTTCAGGAACACAGCACCACCGGTCACATGCTGAAGAGATGGGGGGCCTGCCCCACCTCAAAGGCGCTGAGAGCACACAGAGAGAGAATGATGGAACTCTGTGACGCCTGCCCAGGACATTCTAGCAGCAATGACAAGCACTGTCGAGGTGCAGGCATCAGTAATGTGTCGGGCGAGTGTGAGGCTGGACCATCACTTTGGTCTGAAGGCTGCACAAAGCACAGGGAAGAGGCCCTGAACTGAGACACTTGCCTTTATCTTGTGAAAGAACCAAGATTTCACAACTAAGTGACACGAACACTGCTCATCAGAACAAGGAGCCATAGGCAGGGAGACATTCTTGGGAGTTCATTTACAATAATGAACATTATGTACAAGTGATTAACATCCATGCCCAGGCTGTACAGCTACACCTTGTTGACCTTCATAACCCTGCCACAACGTCTTGGTGCTCCCCGGACATCCACAGCAGAGGTGGAGGCAGTCTGCTGACTGTGACGCCCAGTCTGTGATGACCTTGGCACACGTCCTCTGGAGGGTCGAGACCTTGAGGGTCCCGGCCTGCTTTCAGGGTCCTGTTGTGTGGCAGTGGCACCCTCCTCAGCCTGTGGAGCTGGAGCTGCTGGGGTCACAGGAAGAGGGGATTTGGTTGGGCTGGACATTCCCAGAGTCACCTGGATTGGGGCCCCAGGGTGTGCACCTGATCCTCCTTCCTATGGGTGCTTGAGGGCCCCTGGCTGACTCCTTCAGGAGAAGGGGAAGCTGGACAGATTGAGCTACCCCATACCCCTGCATTGACACTGTTGGAGGCCAAAAATAGCGTCAGCGATGGAGTTCACCCCAAGCAGCAGTGCAGGACCGATGTCCTGGATCAAGTTCTCCATGGCAGCCACCATCCTACCAGTGTTGACCTTGGTACGTTGACATGCTGGCATTATCACCTCAGACTAAAGGCGGATGGACTCCTCCATTGTGCCTCGCAATCTGAGGAGAGCAGTGGATATCCCTTCATGATGTTCCTGAGCTTGCCTTCGCAGCTTTGGCAACTGTGACATGACCAAGTCCAGAAGCTCCTAAGCTGACTCAGACTCAGTAGATTTCTGGCCTCCAGCAGTCCTCCGAATGCCGGAAGGCTGGGAGGTCCCTCTTACTGCCTGCTGTGAATCAGACAGTGTGATGTGCTCACCGGGTTGTGAGTAGCCACTCTAGAACTAGGTCCCACCAAGGTTTGTGTCTCTGCACAGATGGAGGGTGTGGGTGAGCACTGTGATGGGTCTTCAATTTGGGTGTCATCAGATTCTTCTTCCGATGAGTCCTTGGGGCTTGAGTCAAGAACCTGGCTCGTGGACTTCCTCGGCTGCTTCCCAAATATGCCTGAGAAAGCAAGTAGAGATAATTAGTGCATGGCAGGGGACTACAGAATAGGGGAACTTACTCAGAGTATGGTTGTCTGATGGATGTTGCATTGCTGGATCCTCACTTGGTAGAGCATGACTGACCTCACCGTAGGCACAGGAACGGTCCAGATCATCGCTGGCCAGCTGGATGACTCTATTTTCAAAGTTGTGAGGACCTTGATGTCAGGCATGCCAATACCAGTCTGCGACCTCTCGATTTTGTTGTAAGCCAGCTTGTCCAGCATGAAGACAGATGGAGAGATTGTAAGCAGGATGCCTGCCAAGTCAAATGAAAAGGATGCCTGGCATGTGTGGCTGGTGGGTGGTGCCATGGACTGGATGAGGACAAAATCCACAGGGCAGATGAGGGTGTGTGTGAGAGAGTGAATGGTGATTGCCCTTGAACTGGCAGTGAATGAGATCCCTGTGGATGTGTGATGTGTTTGTAAATAAGTGGAGGGTGATGAGAAGAGTGATTTAACCTGGCGAAACAGAGAAGATCATTCATTCTTTTTCGGCACCGGGTGGCTGTCCTCTTTTGCAGGGCATTGGTGCTGACCACTGCCTCCCATACTGGATTAGTGACCTTGCTTGCTGGTCTTCTCCAGAGCAGGGGTACAGGACTTCATGGCGGGCCTCCACTGCATCCAGTAGGCGCCCGAGGGAGGTGTCGCTAAATTTGGGGGTTGTATGTTTCCTCTCTTTGGCAGCCATGACTTTGCAACAGCTTCTGATCCCTTAGAGAGAGCTAGCTCTGTGTGGGGGCACCCTTCTAATATGGCTCTCGGATTACCGAAGGCCTGAAGTGACGGCAGGGCAAACAAATCAGAGGTCGTCCTGCCAGCGATCCAGCATTTTTAATAATGTGGGATGTGCCAGGAACGGGATGATATGGCATGAAAAGCCCCCATTGCTGCCGGCGGGTAAAACGTCCTTTTTCCACTTTGTGCAAAACTGAGACGATTCCACCCATAGTGTTGGTAAGCTTGTTAACCCCAAGAGACATCATAGTTAAGTTTCCTTCTGTCCTCTTCTGAAGCTCTGTTAATGATGATAGGACAGCGGAGTGGGAACTCTGGCTGATTTTTCCTTCCCTAGCCGAGGTGCGTGGATCGTAATTGTAGTGCCTCTGATTCAGCTTAGCTTCAATCAACTAACTCAGCAGAAATTGGGGATTGAACTTGGAAAATTTCTAATTTGCATTTCACCGTTACTTATTTGGATAAACCGGAGGGCTACTGGTGTCAGTAGAACAATATCCTAGTAATGGTACCGCATACTTCTGAAAAGAGGGCAGAAACTCAAATAATAAAACACATTTTACTACAATGGCCTCAATACTCCACTGCTGATCCCAACATCCTACTGAAAGTATAGCAGTGAAGTAATGATATAACTTACAATTAAAAATAAATCTTGTACAGTTTATGATTCCAATTGAGATTTCTGTCATCTCATTCTGTGCCTGAGGAGGAAAAATCCCATTATATATATGTCTGGTTCCTTTATGAGCCAGTTTCCTCTTTAGTGCTTGACACAACAGAGAGCACATCAATTGTGCACCTAATTGCTAACTTGTGCTTCTGCATTAAAATCTATTGATTGCCTCATGATGCAGAGAATTGCATTTTGTGTCAATTTTAGCAGAAGCACACATAATGTTTATCCCAAATTACCGTCTACCTCTTGTAATTTAAAATCATTTTGCACTAAAAAATATTGAATTATGCAATCATTTAAATGAAGTAAAAAAATAAGAAATAAGAAAGCAAAGAAGAAAATTAAAATTAAAAATAAAAATTAATTAGCGCATAATTTGAATTGAGCGACTTTGAGTATAGACTAGACTGTATCACACACAAAACAAATCCAGCAAAACAGTGAGGGCCCGATCTTAGACAGGGCACCAGAAAATCCCAACTGTTGAAATTAAACGCTTTCACTTAAAATTCAAGCTTCGCCCAAATCATCTATTTTACTGCGGAAAAACACATGCAAAAATACAGGCAGGATTTTACTTTTGCCATATTAGGTTGCACATTAGATATATCCCATTGTGTACTGCTGAGAAAAGAGACATGCTGTCGAAACGTTTTGTCTTGCACCCATCAGGACAGATTCACAAGAATACTAAATCTCAAAGGAACAACAATTTATACTGCCTGAGAAGAGGTTGCTGATTGGTTGGCAAGTGGACTCAGATTGTTAGAGGCGTTGCCATGGAGAATGCACCAGGGAACAGTTGACTGCCAAGCTTTTGTTTAAGTTCAAACCAGACGGGTCAAGTCTGATTGGTCAAAGCATTGCCATGGGAAATTGACCAAGAAATGGCTGTCGCCCAAGCTTTTGTTAGTTGAAAAAAGGCGCAATATGGACATGTTCCTTCTGTTTGCAAAGGACAGGACCCTTTGTGTGAATATGTTTCTAGCACATGTAAGTGAGCCACACTGCAAGCCTGACTGATGATCTATAATTGGTTGTCAATGCAACTCTTCGCACAATCAGGATTTTTCAGCAAGTGTTGTCCAATCGCAGAATCACATCCAATGTTGGACACTATGTTCTGAGTTTTGCAAGTACGGGCTGGTTGAGTACAGTCAGTATTTTGCCTATTGCGAACAGCTGAAGGGATATGCTGTTTGACATGATCCCAGTCGTTGGAACATATGACCTACATACCTGGCATCACACAGGCATTGAAATTCATTTACCATATTACCCATCAGTGTGGTAGGCAGAACGCCTTCTTGGCTTAACGGCTGCATCATGTTATTGGAGAATACTACTCATGTCGCTACTGCATAGTAACAGTGTAAAATGGCTAGCTTCACCTGTTGCTCAAATTTTTGAGACACCTTAAACTGAGGTAGACTGGACACTTTTCAGGACTGAAAATGGCAGCCTTAGGCCCATTCATGAGTTTGTGCGATATACAGTAAGCAATGATCCGATTAGGGTAGCCATTATCCTGCAGGATAGCTTTGATTCACTCTATTTTGGCATCAAGCTTGCATGGTGAACAAATGGCTCAGGCTCTATTTACGAGGTTGCCGATAAGGGCAATTTTATGGCACGTGGAATTGTAAAAATCCCAACGCATATATTGACCAGTGAAAGTGGGCTTGTGATAAACAGTAGTAGAGAACCCATTGGCAGATTTCTCAACTAGCACGCGAGGAAAGGGAGCTCATTTGACTGCTCCTTTTCAAAGGCGAGTTTGAGGTCAGGATGGCGTTCATTAAGGTGTGTAAGGAAATTCTTACCTGCAACTGTAGAATAAAATATAGCAAATGTATCCTCTACCTATCAGAAATATGCAAGGGGTAGGAGGTTAGGGGTTATTCCATTAAAGATGCGTTTCTCATGGAAACTGTTACGATCCTAACTGATGTTACTACTGAACAAGTCAGATCCCTGGGTGGAAGCTGGCTTGATAGATCCTAACTTTTATTTTTTGTTTAGAAACGTGGAGGGCGACTACTGAACAGAGTCACAGGAGTCTGCTGATGAACTTTTAACAAAAAAATAAAACATTTATTAAATAAGATAAAGATGAACTATATTACAATACTCTTTCACCCACAACCATACCTTTACAGATATATACAAATTTGTAAGGATAACACAGGTTACAAAATCTATCTTATACTCTAATGCTCACACTAAGTATACAGTCCACGTAACCAATAGGCGACCTGTGGTCGGACACACCACACACCAAGATCAAGTGACAGATGCCACCCAAAGCAGATGCTATGTATCTCTCATCAACTCCTCCCAGAGGCTCATCACACATTGAGCCAACTGGTCTCACGGAAACTCTGTCTTTCACATGAGGGTTTCCAATCTCCACTCTCAAAGAACTTGCCTTGGAATCTTCTCCCAAACGACGCTTTCTCTTGGATGCCTTCAAAAAGGATCCATCTCCAGGGTTTCAATCTCTCCTTCCAATGTTCCTCTCCTCTGGATCACCATATATATTCAAGCTTCGCCTTCTATGCACTCTCTCAGATAGTCGGCCATGCCAACAGAACACCACTGCTTCACAGGCCCACAGTAAGGAGTCACCAACCTTTGGCTGTCTCCTCAGATCTTCTGGATTCTCACATGCCCACTCTGCCTTAATTCTGCTCCCGACAGCATTCTCTCTTTAATTCAGAGCCTTTTTCCCTCTGCTCCTTTCTATAACTTCACTGAGCGGGACCTATTTCCAATTCCTGTTCTTGTTCCCTGACTTAACTGTCTCCCTGGGACTTTCTTCTGTCCCAGTCCCTGGTTTCTGGGATTTTCTTCTTTTCTTCTGGGAACTCTTCTCTCTGCAGCTCCCACTCTCATCCAGCTTCTTTTGTGCCTCCCTTATGTAATGGCGTTTTTCTTCTGAGTTGAGTCGTCTGATGTTCCTTTTGCCTGTAGTTCCCAGTCTCCTTGGGCCGAACATTGATTTTAAACAGTAAGTTTTTCTCTTCTTCTTCTGGGGTCCATTAACCTCTCCCTTGAACTCGTTTGCATACTCTACCAACTATATCAGTTTACTTCTTGGCATGTTTTGAATGGTCCCTTGTAAACTGTCCACTTGACTGGATTCCAGCTGCTGTACCTTGTGTATTGACACCGGCAAGCATCTGTAAATCAATGTTTCTGGTCATTGACTCTTCCAGGTCATTTCACGATTTCAGTCCTTTTTGTTAGAGTCATAGAGTCATAGAAATCTACAGCACAGAAAAAGGCCCTTCGGCCCATCGATCTGCGCCAGTCAAACAAGTACCTAACTATTCTAATCCCATTTTCCAGCACTAGGCCCATAGTCTTGTATGTCATGGCATCGCAAGTGCACATCCAAATAATTCTTAAATGTTATGAGGGTATCTGCCTCTACCAACCTTTCAGGCAATGAGCTCCAGGTTCACACCACCCTCTGGGTGAAAAAATTCTTCCTCACATCCCCTTTAAACTTCCTGCCCCTTACCTTAAATCTATGCCCCCTGGTTATTGATCCATGCACCAAGGGGAAGAGTTCCTTCCTGTCTACCCTATCTATGCCCCTCATAATTTTATACACCTCAATCATGTCCCCCCTCAATCTCCTCTACTCCAGGGAAAATAACCCCAATCTGTCCAATCTCTCCTCATAACTCAAACTCTCCAGCCCAGGCAACATCCTGGTAAATCTCCTCTGCACTCTCTCTAGTGCAATCACATCCTTTCTATAAAGCGGATTCCAGAACTGCATGCAATACTCTTGCTGTGGCCTAACTAGCATTTTATACAGTTACAATTGTTGATAATTCTTAATTTCTAATTCTGCAGGTACTTCAGTTGTTTCTGTACTACCCATTACTGAGGGTGATACATCAGTAACATTACTTGGATCAGTTCTTTGCTCAATTGGAACACCATTTGGCAAGGAGTTCTTATTCACAAGAGCAACTTCAGAACTGTGACACTCCAAGCCACACATCTCCTCTATCATTTGCTTCTAAGTTCAAGAATCTCATTGCTCTTTTCACGATGAAGTTCTAACAGTTCATTAGTTTTGGTTTTTAATTCTGCATTCAACCAATTATTCTGATTTACCAACAGGTCTTTTTCCTCTTCAAGGCATTTTCCACGATAATTCATGGTGACTTCTGATGTTTGAAGTTCAACAAGTTTTAACTGAAGACTGACCTTTATAAAATTCGCTTCTAAAAGTTTGTCATTTAGAAATTTCAAGTCCTCAGTCAAATGTTCTACTTTCTGTGACTGTTGCTCAATTGTTCTCACCAATTCTTGTTTTACTCCTCTCTCATACATGAAAGTTGTTTTTTTATGTTAATCAGGTTTTCTTTTAATTGCTTGTTATCAGCAACGAGCATCTCATTTTTGGCCATAGTAATTTTTTGAAGTTGGTTGAGATCAGCTTGATCAACCAGCTGTTGCAATACAGCTGTCACCACATCACTGTCTCTCCTAGCCAAATCATTACCCAGAATAAAACATACTCCTTCAATAGCTGACAGAGGAATAATTCCCACCGTAGCAATTCCGTTTATGAAGTAACTTTGTAAGTTGACATTACACAGAGAAACAGGGTTATAAATTCCATTACTACCACTTATTAATACTTTTCTTTCAAAAAACTATCCGGAACACAAATTGTATCATCAGCCACCGTCAATGATTCATCCGCCCCATTATCTCCCAAAATTTTGATCTATTTCCTTCTTTTGTTGGAGGAGTAAGGGAACATTTTTCCCTTCGAGACCAAAATATCCAGAACTTCTGACTTCCTTCACAAGTAATCAAAGGATAATTCTCTGGGCTATCCTGAGCCATATCTTGTAGGTTCTGAGGGAACATGTTTCACCTGTACCACTGCTACAGTTTTAACAACCATTTCCTTTTCTGGTGCAACCCTTCCTGAGGATTCCTTAGGCGTTCCTACTACTGCAATAGGTCTCCCATTTAGTTTGCAGCAATCTGTTTGAAGATGTCCCACCTTGTTACAATGGAAACACTTAGGCCTTCGAATGTCACTTCCACCCTCAGCACCTTCCTTTCTGGTCTGAGGAGGAGTTTCTGGGGAATTCCGACTGACCCTTCTCTTCCCTGGCTACTTGCCTTCCTTCTATCCCTCTCGGATTGTGGGGGTGATGGAAAAAGGGTTTGGATCTATGGACGTAATCGTCAGCCATCTCCGCTACCCTCCTAGCCGTTGTAACCCTCTGGTCATCAACATGGGTTCTAACTATAGGAGGAAATGAATCTTTAAATTCTTCCAGGAGAATTATTTCCCTAAGAGCCTCATATGTTGTCTCTACCTTTAATGCCTATACCCAACAGTCAAATTACTTTGCTTTACCCTCTCAAATTCAATATAGGTTGGCCCAAGCTGTTTCCCTATGTTTTGAAATTTCTGGGGACCAACTCATACACACTAAGAATAGCCTTTTTTACTGCATCATAATCCTTGTCTGAAAGTGATACATAGGGCAGCATTCTCCCCCCATCGGGGGAGAGGGGGGTTGTGCGGGAGCGGGTGCACGCACGAGCGGGCGGGTTCCTGATCGGCACCCCTGGTTGGGGGCGTGCCGCCATTTTACATGGGCGGGACAATTAAGGCCCGCCCAGCGTGACATGCGCCAGGAAGTGCTACGTGCTCCCTGTGCGGGCGGGGGTGGGGACTTCCTGAGCCGGGAGTGCGCTCGAGCGCACAGATCTCCCTGAGGCAAAGTGCTGCTTCAGGGAGATCAGTGTTACTTTTAAAAAGATAATAAACGATGAGAAAAATTTTATTGACATGTCCCCTCATGTGAAGCTGGGACATGTCAATTACTTTTATTAAAAACATAACTCAAATTTTAGATCCCTCATGAAACCTCATCCCGCCCACGGATGAGGTTTCATATTTTTTCTGAAGGCCGCCGGGGCTCTTCGCTTGCCCGCCAACCTTAAGGTTGGATGGGCAGCTCCTTTAACTGTTTTAATTACCTTTCAATAGGCCTTAATAGGCCTTTGACAGTTTGGCGGGTGCACAGCCGGTTTGGCTGCGCGCCCGCTGAACTGAAAATCTAAATGATGCGCAGTGATGTCGGGACACCCGCCTGACGTCACCGCACGTTATTTTACTCGTCGGTGAACAGGCTCCGCCCCCGCTCGCCGAAGGGAGAATTCTGCCCATAAACTTCATGAGCTCTACCCGCCAACCTACTTTGTAGGAGCAATGTCCAGTTTTCTTTTGACCTGAGCAGGGCCTAGAGGGGATCCCATGGCAACACCATCTACTTGTACATACGTGATGTTATTAAAACCAAATTCAACTGTGTGAGTTGCTGTGTTCATAAGTTCAATGAATACAGATTCAGATAATAGTAGCACATCCAGATCGTCATGATGTTGTCATGTGATGCAAATGTCTATAGCTTCCTTGAGCGCTACATTAGTGAACAGGCTAGCAACATCAAATGAGCATGGATACACAGCATTACATTCGATATGCAAGTCCTGTATGATCTTCTCAAAGGGGAAAGAACCCTTCACCGTGTATGTGGAAAACTTGCTCAGAACCGGTTGTAGCAACTCCTTCAACCATCTGGCTAATTTATGTTGTGCAGAACCAATCATGGGCAACATAGGGCAGAAAGGGACAGCACTTTTGTATTTCTTGAGCTGTCCATACATACGTGGATGCAGTGAGCCCTGAGGACAAATCTTATCATGTAAACCACCAGGCATCTTGTTACTCTTAGACAAGTCCAACAAACATTTTTGTAATTTGCTTTCGAGTAGGGCCATGCGGTTGTGCTTAGGGCAGGTGCCATGGATATGAATTTGGAACCATCATTAAGACATAGTCACATTTGTTAAGGATGACTATTCCAGTCCGTTTGTCATGCAATTTCCATGGCACCGCCTCTACCAATTAGAGTCCATTTGCCAACCAATCAGCACCCCCTTCTCATGCAGTGTAAACTGTAGTTCGCTTTGGAGATTTGGTATTCTTGCAAATCTGTCCTTATGAGGCAAGATGAAAAGCTTCAACAGCTTTTTTTCAGCAATACTTAAGTTCTATACTACAGAGTGACTATTTATATCCCATTGTCTAAATCAGAGACTTACAACCTTTTGGAGCCGGGAATCAGATACCAGTCAGGAAGCCACTTGAGGTTACTCAGATTTTGTGACCTCCATACATGTCTAAGTAATACAAAAAAGAATCTTCATGCACAAAGAAATTCAACGTCCTCTGTCCTTCTTCCACTCTCCTCCAACCTTTGTAACTCCTTTTCTCTATTCTTCTAGCCTAGCTTCCATTCAATTCAAGTTTGAAACCTTCAAATCTCCTGATCCAGAGACTGACAAAAGACCAATTTCTGACTGATGTGAAATCTACTAACAAGGGAGCAGCATTTCTCCTTCCTTCAGGCACAAGAATTTTAAAGACCTGAAGATGAAGAAAACTTAATGCATTAATAAAGAAGGATTCAACAGAAATGTAGTACTGTGAAATAAAAACAGAAAATGCTATAAATACTCAGTAGGGGTGGCAGCATCTGTGGAGAGAGAAACAGAGTTCACGCTCAGGTCGATGATGAGAGGTCATGGACCTGATGGGCTAATTCTACCAAAGCTGCTGTATTTTCTGTTTTTATTAAGCAGCCAACAGAGGCATTTTGTGCCAGATTAAAGGAACTAATAGGCCAGGTTTTGTCCAAGGTTTCCATCCTGGACACCCATGTTTACTTTTTACCAGGAATTAATTTACACGATGTTACGAGATTCAAATGGTTTAATGTTCTCAGGCAGTGAATTGATTAGGATGTTAATGGAAAATTCTGTTGTATGCTATTTTTGGCATCATGGCTAACATGTTCACTATAAACCCTAGGTTTCCAAAGTGGAATCTGCAAGTGGATCTCAGGCATCAGCAGGATAATCAGATTTATGTCATCCTAGGATCTGGCATACCATTCACCGCAGGGACAAGGTATTGGGAATACTGTATTCTATGCCTATTCTTTATTTTATGACTTTCTAGCGTGTTACTTCTGTTGCTGTACATGAATAGAAAAAACATTTTTGCAATGACTGCACTATTTTCCTTTGTACAGTTGGCAGATTCTTTGAGACATTAGGACAAGGGTTCTCCCAGAGTGGGACACTACTTATAAGCAGGGGTGTTTGAAAATCATGAAAATAATATGTTAATAACTGTCTCAATAGTGTAGAATTATACTTAAGCATATTAGCCACAGAAAATTAATTTTTAAAAAATTCTTTCACAGAATTTGGGCATTGCTGGCTATGCCAGCATTTATTACCCATTCCTAATTGTCCTTGAGAAGGTGGTGGTGAGCCACCTTCTTGAACCACTGCAGTTCATGTGGTGTAGGAATACCCACATTGCTGATAGGGAAGGAGTTTCAAAATTTTGACCCAACAACAGTAAAGAAACGGCGATATAGTTCCAAGTCAGGTTGGTGTGGCTTGGAGGGGAATTTGCAGGTGGTGGTGTTCCCATGCATCTGCTGCCCTTGTCCTTATAGTTGATAGAGGTCGTGGGTTTGGAAGGTGCTGTCGAAGGAGCTTTGGTGAGTTGCTGCAGTACATCTTGTGGATGGTACACACTGCTGCCACTGTGCGTTGGTTGCGGAGGGAGTGGATGTTGAAGGTGGTGGATGGGGTGCCAATCAAGTGGCTGCTTTGTCCTGGATAGTGTCGAGCTTCTTGAGTTTTGTTGGAGCTGCAATCATCCAGGCAAGTGGAGAGTGTGCCATCATCCATACTCCTGACTTTGTGCCTTGTAGATAGTAGGCAGGCTTTGGGGAGTCAGGAGGTCAGTTACTGTCTGCAGAATTCCTAGGCTCTGACCTGCTCTTGGTGCCATGGTATTTACATGGCTGGTCCAGCTCAGTGTGTGATCAATGGTAACCCCCAGGATGTTGATAGTAGGAGATTTAACAATGGTAATGCTATTGAATGTCAAGAAGAGATGGTTGGATTCTCTCTTGTTGAAGATGGTCATTGCCTGGCACTTGTGTGGCGCGAATGTTACTTGTCACTTATCAGCCCAAATCTGAATGTTGTCTAGATCTTTCTACATATGGGCAGACTGCTCCAATCCTACTTGGAGGCCATATGTTTCTCATATGGCAAGTATGCACTGAATTGACCCTGTAACTTAAAATTAAAACTTCAATAGTGTACAAATTATAAGCTACATTTTACTGGAAAAATAAATCGACCTATGATGTTAGGGCAGAACAGTCCCCTTGCCTTCATCTCCAGGATGTGTGAAGAATAGAGCGACAGTGGGTGTAATGAGATGGTGCCAGATTCATGTATGCTGCATTTTCCATATAGCTTTACCGTCTTTCTGCAGTGTTTGCAACATCACATGGTGGGTACTTAAATCCACATTTACTGTCACTTACTCTTTCAAGCAAAAAATTATACTTTTCAACCTTGATGACATCCTGTATTTACAGCACAAAAACAGAATTACCTGGAAAAACTCAGCAGGTCTGGCAGCATCGGTGGAGAAGAAATCAGTTGACGTTTCGAGTCCTCACGACCCTTCTGCCGAAGGGTCGTGAGGACTCGAAGCGTCAACTGATTTCTTCTCCACCGATGCTGCCAGACCTGCTGAGTTTTTCCAGGTAATTCTGTTTTTGTTTTGGATTTCCAGCATCCGCAGTAGCTTTTAGCTTTTTGTTTTTATTCCTGTATTTACAGACTTGCTCTTCACCTGGATTTCTCAATTAGCAAAAACACAAGGAAATGGAAAATATGTAGTTTGTCTATAATAAGTGTCAGAAGTGTGAGTAATAAAGGAAATGCAGCTCCTTTCTCTTATATTCTCTCCCTACTTAATTACACCATCACCGTGCTTTTCAACATGTCCATTTTGTTAACCTGATGTAAGGTATCCCTTGTTTGTCTATATGTATGCTTCAGGTATCTTTTTGTCATGCCAGATGTTGGCATTTGTAACTTTCTCCAAACCAAGGCTGTGTGTGTGTAATCAAGACATGTGGAACATTGTTGCAGTAATCCCAGAAAAATAGGCAGACTTGTAATTGCTTTATTTGTCAAATGCTTCATTTTCCAGTAGCCCAAAGGGGAAAACTGTATCATTTTGCAGTGCAACCCTATTATTGAAATTTCAGTCTCAACTTTGTTACTGTCAAGAAAGAATCCGTAATGCCAAAAGTTGCTTCTGTTACACAGCACCTCCCACACTGAAGTGCTTATAAAGTGCTTGTACAGGCTTGTGCAGAACAGTGAGTACCAAAGATAAGAGAAATATAAGGAAACAGAAAACTATGAAAAGAATAGTTACATGGAAGCGTTTGAAGATAGGAATGGACAAGGAAAGGCAAAGGTGTTGGGAGGGGGAGAACAGTGCTAAAGAATAGGAGTGCAGTGGCAGCAGTCTGAATGAGTTGTGATTTGAGCAGAATAGAAAGTATTTAAGGTGAAAAACTGCGTGGGCAGTTATAGGGGAGAGGTAGTGGTAAAGGTGGATGATTTTCCAATTTGCCAAGCAATAGAAATTGATGTCAATCAGCACAAGAAGCTCAACATGCAACAGAATCCTCAATGCCATCTATGTAGTATTGTTGAGAGCTTGAAATCAGCACTGCACCTCAACTAGTTAACTAGAAATGGACCACTGAAAGTAGCTACTTCCAGAAGAGTGAAATGTTAGTGTACTAGTGAGTACTTTTTTCACTGTTAATATACAGCTGTAGTGCTGCAGTTCTGAAAACAAGTAACCCTTATGTTTCACATCCTGTTTTCAATAAATCTCAAAGTGTATTTATATGAAGATAAAGTAAGTAACCTTTGAATTTCCATTATTTGCTGGCAGGTCAGTAATTATTGAGCCAGAGCTTTTTTCCCACCACTGGCGTGTGACTCGAAGATTCTGTTCCTTTTGTTAACTATTATAAACTACCTGCATTCTCGGCTTCAAACATATGTGTGTGAGAACTAAAAACACTGTTTACACTGAAATGTTATAAAACAAGGGAAAGGAATAGTTAGAAGACAAGCTACTAATCTGAATGAGTTTCTTTGCTGGATTTTGGTCAAACATTGTGGCTGTGACACTCAGTCACACACTGGCTCAGAACTACGCGCATTTTTGTGATGCATGGTTGGGCCTCTATTATAGTATAAATAAGCCTGGTCAGAAAGTTATCTCCATTCAAATCATCCATTAAACAACTGATAGGAAGCCAGAAGCGCGCCGAATGTTCACTTATCAAAGCTAGATCCATTTAAGTTGAAAAATACGCAGTGCCTTGCTTACTTCCACTGATATATAGTGATTACAATGAGGGAAGAAAAAGCCTGACTGTACAATTTTGATAGGACCGCTCAGCTGAAACTGTAGAAAATTGTGGTAATTGATGCTAGTTTGAGCAAGAACTGTATCAATTTATTTTTTGAAAGATGGCCCTGGGAAAAAAAATCAAGGCTTGGCAGGTTAAATTTGATCAACATTTTGATTTCAAAACATGGGGGCAATTTTAAGACACCCTGCCAGCATATTTGCAGGCAGGGGGGTACATAAGATAGAACGGGTAGCTAGCCCACCGTCTTCACACCCACTCCCAAGCTGTCCCTCGTAATACAGTGGGTGGTAAGGCATCAGCCAGCCTGCTCGCCCTTAGGCCTATTAAGGCCCTTAATTTGCCAATTAAAGGCCATTTAAGAACCTCATTCTGCCACTGCCACCATAACACATTGGGCAGGGAAGACAGAACGAAGGACACCAGCCTGCTCTTTCACATATTCTGTGCCCATCGGGGGCACTGCCCCCAAGATAATATCCCCTTCACACCTTTGTGCCTCCACCCTGGCTTCCAGGTCCCAAGCTTCCACTAACCCCTCCCTAAGGTCCTCAATCCCTCCCTGACCAAAAGTCCTGGACTTACCTTTCAGTCCGGAATCCATGATCTTCCTTCTCGGGACTCCCTTGTAGTCCTTGCAGCAGCCATTACTGAATTCTGGTGCTGCTGAGACTACTGAGCTGCTGGCCGATTAGTTTGGCAGGCAGCTCTTGAGGGCGGGACTTCCTTTCTCTGAGGGGCAGAAGTCCCATTCTCAGTTTGTTAAGGCTGCCCCCAGCATATTAGCTTTTTTAAAGTCGGTCTGCTCAAGGCTGATTTTCCCACCAGGGGGTGGCAGGCAATACCCCCTTCCAACCCTGTAAAACTCACCCCATGAATTTTTACTAGACTTTTTGATGGTAAGATATCTTGACAGTATAAAGGGTAAATATGCCATAATAAAAACAAAAAGTTCTGGAAAAATTCAGCAGGTTAGGCAGCATCTGTGAAGAGAGAAACAGAGTTAACATTTCAAATCCAATATGACTCTCCTTTGATCCAAAGCAAATAACTGATGTCATGTCATTTGCTGCTTGTGAAGGCAATTGGAGTGTTTTATTTTCCCTAACCATGGAATGGCCATGTTCATCATACTGGTTCAAAATTGTTTCAGTTATGGTCATGCAGCAGGCTACAATCATTTTGTACACTGTCACTGGCTTTATTGGAAAGTCCTTAGCCTTCTACCTGAGTGACCAAGACAATTGAGTCCCATCCTAAGAACATCAATGATGGAATGTGAAACATGCCATGCCATAGAACCATAGAACACTACAGCACAGAAAACAGGCCATTCGGCCCTTCTAGTCTGTGCTGAAATATTATTCCGCTAATTATGCCAGTTCTAGCTTTGTTCTGACACCAACTGTGGGTTCTGAAGGAACATCAGAAGTCACGTTTCTAGGCTGTAATCCAACTTCCAAATAAGCAGGTTTCAAGTCAGCCATCATGTTCAAATATCATAGTCATAGATGACTGGTGAGAAAGAAACTGTGGATTGATTCCAGATATTACACATTCACGTGCAAGACTCTTCACTGAACATCACAGGCCACCTACAGATTGACTGAACTAAAGACTCTGTGGTTTATACAAGCAAAAGAATTGTCTGTGGCCCCCTTTATAATTATGGTAAATGATGCCCAAGATCT
The DNA here is from genome assembly GCF_964194155.1 of Cetorhinus maximus. NCBI lineage: Eukaryota > Metazoa > Chordata > Chondrichthyes > Lamniformes > Cetorhinidae > Cetorhinus > Cetorhinus maximus. The sequence continues at coordinate 111,279,779 of NC_135891.1, forward strand.
TGGTGATGGCAACAATGGCATAAATAAGTTGTTAGATTTTCTGAAATTATTGCTGAAAACATCAATAGAAATGAAAGGATTGAACTGTAACTTTTCTGGAACAGTGTGTTTGTCTTTTTTTTATTTGGTCGTGGGATGTGGGCACCGCTGGCTCGACCAGCATTTATTGCCCATCCCTAATTACCCTTGAGAGGGTACCCCTTATTGCCAATACCTAATTGCCCTTGTCTAGAATGTAGGTGAATATTGTTCCTTGACTCGCTCCGGTGGACATTCATTCTGGCAATTAGAAAGTGTCAGTAGTTAAAAGATTCAGATAAGATATGATTTTCACAGACACAGGCAGAACGATTGAAATACCTAGACCCCCAACTCTTCTGCTACTGATCAACATCCTCCAGTAATTGCCTTACTGCGGAGACACAACCCACTGAAAAACTGCTCCATAGTTAGGCCTAGGTATGGCTCTATGGTACTGCAAATTCTCTCCTTCAGATATGCAGTTTGCATATAGAATCACTGAATTGTTACGGCACAGAAGGAGGCCATTTGGCCCATCATGTCTGCACCGGCTCGCCAGATGAGCATTATGACTTAGTGCCATTCTCTTGCCTTTTCCCTATACCCCTGCACATTGTTTCTATTCAAATAAGCATCCATTGTCCTGTTGAATGCCTCGATTGAAGCTATCTCCACCAGACTTCCAGGCAATGCATTCCAGACCCGAACCACTCGCTGTGTGAAACATTTTTGTCTCACATCACATTTGTTTCTTTTGCAAATCACTTAAAACCTGTGGCCTCTCGTTCTCGATCCCTTTACAAGCAGGAATATTTTCTCCCTATCTAGTCTATCCAGCCCCCTCATGATTTTGAACACCTCTATCAAATCTCCTCTTAGCCTTCTCCTCTCCAAGGAGAACATTCACAACCTCTCCAATCTATCTTCATAAGTGAAGTTTCTTACCCCTGGAACCATTATTGTAAACCTCTTCTCCACTCTCTCCAATGTGTTCACATCCTTCCTATAGTGTGGCGCCCAGAACTGTACACAATACTCCAGCTGAGGTCTAACTAGTGTCTTATATAAGGTCAGCATATTTTCCCTACTCTTGTACTCTATGCCTCTATTAATAAAACCAAGGATACTATATGCTTTATTAACTGCTCTTTCCACCTGTCCTGCCACCTTCAATGATCTATGCACATATACACCCAGGTCCCTTTGCTCCTGCACCCTCTTAATAATTGTACCCCTTATTTTATGTTGTCTCTTATGTTTTTCCTACCAAAATGCAACACCTCACACTTCTCTGCATTGAACTTCATCTGCTACCTATCTGCCCGCTCCACCAACATGTCTATGTCCTTTTGAAGATCTATATTGTCTCCCTCACAGTTTACAATGCTTCCAAGTTTCGTATCATCTGCAAACTTTGAAATTGTCCCCTGCACAAGATCTAAATCACTGATACACATCAGGAAAAGCAAAGGTCCCAATACGACCCCAGGGGGTACAATTTCCACACTTACTTCCTTCAATATCCTTGGATGCACTATAAACCTTCCTCCAGCCCAAAAAATATCGATTGACCGTTACCCTCTGTTTCCTATTACTCAGCCAATTTTGTATCCATGTTGCCACTGTCCCTTTTATTCCATGAGCTATAACTTTTCTCACAAGTCAGTTGTGTGGCATTGTATCGAATGCTTTTTGAAAGTCCACATACACTACATCAACAGCATTTCTGTCATCAACCATCTCTGTTACCTCTTCAAAATACTCCAGCAAGTTAGTTAAACATAATTTTTCCTTCAGAAATCCATGCTGTCTGTTCCTAATCATTCCACATTTTTCCAAGTGACTACTAATTCTAACCCGAATAATTGTTTCCAGAAGCTTCCCCACCACTGAAGTTAAACTGACTGGTCTGTAATTGCTGGGCTTATCCTTACAACCTTTTTTGAACAAGGGCATAACGTTTGTAATTCTACAGTTCTCTGGCATCTCCCCTGAGTCTGGGGAAGACTGAAAGACTATGGCCAGTGCCCCTGCAATTTCCACTCTTACTTCCTTCAGTATCCTTGGATGCATCTCATCTGGTCCCAGTGCCTTATCAACCTTAAGTACTGACAGTTTATCCAACGCTTTCTCCTTATCAATTTTGAACTCTTCTAGTGACATAGTTTCCTCCTCTGTCACCATGGCCTGGGTAGCATCTGCTTCCTTGGTAAAGGCAGATGCAAAGTATTCATTTAACATCTCAGCCGTGCCCCCGCCTCCATGAGTAAATCTACTTTTTGGTCCCTAATCGGCCCTACTCCTCCTTTTACCACCCTCTTACTATCTGTGTGCCGATAGATGACTTTGGGATTCCCCTTTATGTTGGCTGCCAGTCTTTTCTCATAATCCCTCTTTGCTTCTCTTATTTGCTTTTTTGCTTTTCACCTCCCCTTTGAACCTTCTGTATTCCACTTGGTTCTCAATTGTATTTTCTAAATGACACGTGTTATAACATTTTTTCTTTTTTATCTTAATTTCTATCTCCTTTTTCATCCAGGGAGCTCTAATTTTGTTTGCCCTACTTTTCCCTTCTGTGCCCGAACCATTTCTTTTTTTTATTCCTTGACGGGATGTGGACATCGCTGGCTCGGCCAGCATTTATTGTCCGTCCCTAATTGTCCTTGAGAAGGTGGTGGTGAGCTGCCTCCTTGAACTACTGCAGTCCTACACTTGGTGTAGGTACACCCACAGTGCTGTTAGGGAGGGAGTTCCATGATTTTGACCCAGCGACAGTGAAGGGACGGCGATATATTTCCAAGTCAGGACGGTGAGTGACTTGGAGGGGAATTTCCAGGTGGTGGTGTTCTCATGTATCTGCTGCCCTTGTCGTTCTAGATGGTAGCACTCATGGGTTTGGAAGGTGCTGTCTAAGGAGGCTTGGTGAGTTTCTGCAGTGCATCTTGTAGACGTGGGGATGCTACCAGTGTTCGTTCGTGGTGGAGGGAGTGAATGTTTGTAAATGGGGTGCAAATCAAGTGGGCTGCTTTGTCCTGGATGGTGTCAAGCTTCTTGAGTTTTGTTGGAGTTGCACTCATCCTGGCAAGTGGAGAATATTCCATCACACTCCTGGCTTGTGCCTTGTAGATGGTGGACAGGCTTTGGGAGTCAGGAGGTGAGTTACTTGCTGCAGAATTCCCAGCCTCTGGCCTGCTCTTGTGGCCACAGTATTTATATGGCTGGTCCAGTTCAGTTTCTGGTCAATGGTAAGCCCCAGGATGTTGATAGTGGGGGATTCAGTGATGGTAATGCTATTGAATGTCAAGGGGCGATGTTTGGATTCTCTCTTGTTGGAGATGGTCATTGCCTGGCACTAGTGTGGTGCAAATGTTACTTGTCAGCCCAAGCCTGAATATTGTCCAGGTTTTGCCGCATTTGGACATGGACTGCTTCAGTATCTGAGGAGTCGCGAATGGTGCTGAACATTCTGCAATCATCAGTGAACATCCCCACTTCTGACCTTATGATGGAAGGAAGGTCATTGATAAAGCAGCTGAAGATGGTTGGGCCCAAGACACTACCCTGAGGAGCTCCTGCAGTGGTGTCCTGGAACTGAGATGATTGACCTCCAACAACCACAACTACCTTCCTTTGTGCTAGGTATAATTTTTCTTTGTAGGTAGCCCATTGTTCAGCTACAGTTTTTCCTGCTAACCCTTGGTTCCAATCTATCCAGCCCAGTTCTTTTCTTGCTCCATTGAAGTTGGCTCTCCTGCAATTAATTATTCTTACTCTGGATTGCACATTGTCCTTTTCTACCGTCATACTAAACCTAGATTACAATGATCGCTGTCTCCCAAATGTTCCCCCACTAATACTTGATCTACTTGCCTGACCTCATTTCCAAGAACCAGGTCCAACAGTGCATCCTTTCTTGTTGGACTGGACTCATACTGCTGTAGAAAATTCTCCTGAACACAATCTAGGAACTCTTGCCCCTCACCGCCCTTTACACTACCACTGTCCCAGTCTACATTCAGGTAATTAAAGTCCCCCATTATAACTACTCTATAATGTTTGCATCTCTCTGTAATTTCCCTGCAGATTTGTTCCTCTACATCCTTCCCACTAGTTGGCGGTCTAGAGACTACACTGAGCAATGTAATTGCACCCTTTTTGTTTCTTAGCTGTAGCCAAATTGATTTTCCCTTAAAATTCTGTGCTTGTATGACCTCATTTATTTTTCACATATCCTTCATCACAAGGTGGTGGCAGCTACAACAGCAACTAGGGATGGGCAACAAATGCTAGCCTTGCTGGCAACCTCAGCATCCCATGAAAGAACTAAAAATAGTGCATGTTGTTGTCCTCTTACTGTTTGGTGATGACTTTGTCCTGTTAGCATCAGCTCTAAGCTGGACCTACTGAACATACTAGCCCTTTAAGGTGATTAGAAACTGTTACGTTACCTTAAGTGAATCTGATCTCCTACTTAATCGTCTTAGTAGGTGTTTTCATGACAACTTTGCAAATCCATTTCTGACAACTGATCTAGGTCACTAAATAGCAACCTCCGTCCACAAGGGATTAAACTTTTACTTGCATAATTCAGCTGTTTCTGGATGTTGCCAGATCAGAAACATTGCAGACACCTAAGGACTCAATCCCACAGCGGAAGGAAGTCTGCAGACTTTAGCTGTTTGAAGCAGGTATATATTTCAAACATATAAATGTGTGTTCAAAACAGAAACATTTTACAAGTTAGTAGATTTATTATGACATGGAATGGAAAGTGGTTAAGTTCATTTTAATACACTGCGTACGCAGCGATTTGAATACTATGGGCAGGATTTTTAGTTTGGCAGGCATGCGCGTTTGGCTGACTTGGGAGTGGCTGGGGAATGGACCGCCAACCGCGATCTGCCCCTGACCGCGATTTCACGCTGGCTGGTAAATTAACGGCCTGCCAACCGAAAGGCGCACTGAAATGTTCAGCACTGCTGGGATGGGGCTGGGAGGAGGGCAGGCGCTGACATAAGCGCAGCTGCGGGCGAGCGCAGAATGAAAGCTCTTTGAAGGCACAGAGCTGCTTCAGGGAGCTGAAAATTTAAAAGCAATCAACAAAGATCTTAAAATCCAGAAAAGAAATATCCATGCATCAGAATCAGTCACCTGGACATGTAGATGATGAAAATTCTGTCCAAGCATTTTTATTTTTTTTTAATGACAGAAACCTTATCCTGCCCTTGGATGAGGTTTAATCAAAAATGCAAAGTCCGCTATCAGATTTGCCTGCCCGCCAACCGTAAAGTTGGACGGACCACGAAAAATCGGAGTCAATTGGAACTTTAATGGTCTTAATTGCCCTCTTAATTGTCGGTGGATATGTTTCTGACTTTTGTGCGTGCCCACCGACCGAAATATCGCGCGAGATGATGTTGGGACGCTCGCCTGACATCATCACGCGCTATTTTACGCCTGAGCGGGTCAGGCGCGCGCCCGCATGCCGAACTAAAAATTCTGGCCTAAGTCTGAAGACAGAATTGTCAATGAAAGCATATTTCACCACATGGATTAGTACTCAGTAGATTAAGCAACATAATGACCTTCTCAGTGTAATATTAATACATCGTGATGCAATTTTCAGGTAGCAATGAAAACAGCTACTCGAGAAAAACTTACACAAGAAAGCTATCACATTCTCACACTACATCATTCTGAATGAATTAAAACACATTTTAAGAAAAAGCAATCTCGAAGTGTAGCATCGTGCCTCGGCACCCGTCTACTGCACCACACAGTGAAGGTTGACAGTTGTGGTTCCCTGTTACATAATGACTTCCTAATCTCAGTTGTGAGAGGTTTGAATAGAGGCCAGGCACTCAACCCATTGGGAAAAAGTAATGAAAGAAAGTCAAACAGCTGCTGGCCACATACACATTTCCTAGCAGCTGCTCCTACAACACGGTTGGCTGGCTTCTGAGAAACCAAACCAGATCAGTAGGTCACTTTATTCCAATGATATGGTCAAGTTCCTCTTCACAATTCACTGAGAATGCAGTGAGTTGAATCTTAAGTCTGGAGGCAGAACTGTTTGTGAGCATAACATTCTCCACAGGAACAGGCTTGATTTCAGATTGCAATTCTGTTAACATTCCCTTTCAGTGTTGTGATTCTGGACATCAGAGCTGCAATCAAATTCAGACCAATTGCACTTAAACCCTATGTCATGTATCTTAAGTAAGACAACAGGACTGTCACACAGAATAACCATTTAAAGTATAATTCATCTTTAAGTTTCTCAAGGCAGCCAACTGAACTCAGTTTGAATAATCCAGATGAAGAAAAATTAATGTTTTCCAAGTTTGAGCTATTAAATGTTGGTGAGTGTAAATAAATATGAAGTTACACTGAAATCACTTGTGTCTTTTGTTATTTGAACTCAAGCCATAATGAAGAATTCTGGATTAACTTTAAATTTTCTTAGAATGTCAACTATTTTATCGCTTCCTGAATTTTTGACATGCTGCATACTGTAGCACATGAAAGTATTCTATGCTCTAGAATGTGACTATACAGGGCATTTTTGAAAGGTAGGAATTTAGTAATGAACATGTAAATACAGCACTTTATTTCCTATTGAAATCAATAGTGTTCTCAGATGGAAAGTCGCATCCATAACTCCAAGTGGAATTGGGATATTCCTTTCAGAGGTGGTGCACTCCTCCATCACCCCCAACACCTCAACCCCCTCCCATGGCACCTTCCCATGCAATCGCAGAAGGTGCAACACCTGACCCTTTACTTCCCCCCTCCTTACCATCCAAGGGCTCATACACTCCTTTCAAGTAAAGCAGTGCTTCACTTGCACTTCCCTCAATTTTGTCTACTGCATTCGCTGCGGTCTCCTCTACATTGGAGAGACCAAACATAGACTAGGTGACCACTGCGGAACACCTTCGGTCTGTCCGCAAGCATGACCAAGACCTTCCTGTCACTTGCCATTTCAACACTCCACCCTGCTCTCATGCCCACATGTCCGTCCTTGGCCTGCTGCAATGTTCCAGTGAAGCTCAACGCCAACTGGAGGAACAGCGCCTCATCTTCCGATTAGGCACTTTACAGCCTTCCGGGCTTAACATCGAGTTCAACAACTTCAGACCAAGAACTCTCTCCTCCATCCTCACCCCTTTTTGATCCCCTTTTTTCAAATATTTATTTTTAAATTTTTATATATATATATTTTCCCACCTATTATTATTATATTTTTAAAAATTTATTTCTATTTTTATTCATTGCCTTATCCCCACCTTTTAGCCTATTTCGATCTTTTTTCCAAAACCGTCCCCTCCCCTCACCTCACCCCCACTAGGGCCATCTGCCAGTTGCTCATCCTGCTTTCTACTCTTAATGTCACCATTAGCACCTCCTCTAGCCAGTATCACCACCATCAAAACCCCTTTGACCTTTTGTTTATGACATCTTTTGCAATCTCTCCTTTGCCTCCTCCTATCCCTGGCCTTCTATCCAGCTTCACCTGTCCCACCCCCCTTAAACAGTATATATTTCACCATATTTTTACTTCTCTTTAGTTCTGAAGAAGAGTCATACGGACTCGAAACATTAACTCTGTCTTTCTCTCCACAGTTGCTGTCAGACTTGCTGAGTTTTTCCAGCACTTTTTGTTTTTGTTTCTCTCCCGAATATTCAAATATCCCCACTTATTACAGTGATGTTAGGAGGACCAACTTCAGTATCTACCTTATGCTCAACTAGCCTGCCCTCTTGGATCAATCTCAATTGGACCAATTTGTCTTCTCTCTATCCCTCTATCCTTTCTAGTTTCAAAAGCAGATCTCATGAAGCCAATTATATTGTTTGCCTCAATGGTCTTCCTGAAAACTCTTACTCCACAGATCTATTGACCTTAATCTTGTGTCTGTCTTCCCTTCTTACTCTTAACTTATTCATTTTTTGTATCCCCTACTGTGTACCCTTCACCTCAATCTACTTTGACAATTGCTTTCAGAATCTTGAAAAATTCAATTTGGTGTCTCTTTTCAAAAGCTGAGCTGCCTTAATTTCTCAGTTTTAGATACCTAAATCATTATAGTTGCAATTCTGCTATATCCACACTATAGGAAGGGTACTGTTTTTTTAGGAAGTGCACAACATAGACTCACTAGGAGCTGCTTGGTATGGGGAAATACAATGCAAAGAAAGGTTTTAATTTTTTTTGTTGGAGAAATGTAGATTATGGAATGACATAATCGAAGTGTTAAACCTTATTAAAGGGTGACACAATGTGGGTAGAAGTAGCCTGTTTCCAGTACTGAAGTGGTCAAGAATGAAGGACCATAGATACAAGTTTAAATGTAGGAGACTTAGAACAAAGCAAAGGAGGAATGCCTTTATGAAGAGTTGTGAGGCTGTGGGATTCATTTCCAGAGTCAGTGATTGAGGCAGAAATTGGGCTGGATTTTACAGGGCGCCATATTCCCTGTGCCCCTGCCCTCCGACTGAAAAATCAGTTGTCAGTCCATCCGCCCAAAACCCAGCTGCCCTCCAGCCATTAAGCTGGAAGCAGTCTTAATTGTTTCAGAGTGGGACTTTCGTCCCCATCTGGGAGGAGGCCCAGCACCAGAGAGCTGCTGGCCAGTCTGATTGACCAACAGCTCTGTTGTTCCAGCAGTGCCAGGATTGAATGGTGGCCACTCCTGGGACTACAGGCAGTCCCCGAAGAAGAAGACGAATGGAGCCCGCCCTTTGAGATGTGGTGGGGGGGGAAATAGTTTAAAGGGTGGGTATAATGGGGAAGGGGGATACGAAGGGGGTGTCTCCAATGGGCAGAGAGGATCTCCAAAAGGAGGTACTCTCCTTTCCTGCCCCACAGCAGCCCATGCAGGGAAAGCTGCCAAGCTACCTGCCTTGCCACCGCCTTCCCACTCCGCACGCAAATTAGGGAGCCAGAATGAGGCCCTTAAGTGGTCATTAATTGGCTGGGCGGGCAACCTGACGCCTTCCCCGCCTACTGTAATATGGGAGACAGGTCGGGGTGGGCGGGAAACTGGTGGGAAGGACACCCGCTTTATTTTACGAGCCCCATCTGGTCTTCAAATATGACAGCAGGGGCTGTAAAATCCAGCCCCATGTCAGCATTGAAGATTAGATAGGTCAGGGAGGAAAATGGGTCGCAGAAAAATGGAAGCTGGAAGGGTAAATGTTATTAGAGCTAATAGCTCGCATGGAGGGTAAACAGACTGATTCAGATCGTTTGGGCTAAATTGTCCATTTCTGTGTTGTAACTTTGTTTTATTTCCTGACTTTTTTTGGAAAAATACACTTTATTCATAAAATATCTGAAAGAACATTACAAAACATTTCAAAATAGTTATCACAAAAAGTGCAATCATATTCAACTTTACCACGTAGATCATGAGGTGCCTCAATACACTCAATGTTCATTACAGACATTTCAACATGGTCATTACAGACAGTCAGACCATGCAATGGTATTCAAGTTATCGACATAGATCATGTTGCACTCTGAGGTGCTACATTACAATTATGATACATTTAGTATTCACTGCAGACATTCAATGTGAGCCAAACAGCCCGAGGGGTCTATACAATTCCCAGCCCCTCGGTGCACTATGACAGAAAGGTCTTAGACAGCGACCTTTCCCCATTGCGCCTTTGAAGCAGCTGCCCCAAGCTTTAGTGCGTTTCTCAGACCTTGGAATGTGCCAGTCTGCAATGCTCGGTTGGGGACAGTTCTTTGCACTGGAAGACCAACAAGTTTCGGGCAGACCAAAGAGTGTCTTTCACCGAGTTGATGATCCTCCAGCTGCAGTTGATATTTATCTCGGTGTGTGTCCCTGGGAACAGCCCGTAGAGCACAGAGTCCTGTGTCACAGAACTACTCGGGATGAACCTTGACAAAAGCCACTGCATCTCTCTCCAAACCTTCTTTGCAAAGGCACATTCCACAAGGAGGTGAACAATGGTCTCTTCCCCACCACAGCCACCTCGAGGACAACATGCAGAGGGAGTGAGACTCCTGGCATGTAGGAAGGATTTGACAGGGAGGGTCTTTCTCACCACCAGCCAAGCTACATCTTGGTGCTTGTTGGAAAGTTCTGGCAATGAGGCATTCTGCCAAATGACTTTGACAGTCTGCTCGGGGAACCATCTGACAGGATCCTCCATCTCCTTTTCCCGCAGGGCCTCTAGGTGTTACGTGCCAACCACTGCCTGATGGACTTGTGGTCAAAGGTGTTTCTCTGCATACATTTTTCCAAGAGGGACAGGTGGTAAAGCATGGTCCAACTACTTGGAGTGTTCTGCGGCAGTGTGGCCAGACCCATCCTTCGCAACACCAGGGACATGTAGAGCCTCGGCATGTAGTGACACTTGGTGTTTGCGTACTGAGGGTCCACGCACAGCTTGATGCAGCCACACACAAAGGTGGCCATCAGGATGAGGGCAATGTTGGGCACGTTTTTTCTCCTTTTATCTAGAGGCTTGCACATCGTGTACCTGTGAGCACAGTCCATTTTCGACCTCCAGTTAAAGCAAAATATGGCTCGGGTGATCGCCACAGCGCAGGTGTCAGGAATGGGCCAGACCTGCACCACGTACAGCAACACCGAGAGTGCCCCACACCTGATGACCAGGTTCTTACCCGCAATGGAGTGGCAGCATCGCTCCCACATGCCCAGTTTTAATTTCACCAAAGCCACTCGCTCCTTCCAGTTTCTAACCCATGCCCTGGTCCCTCCGAACCATATCCCCAAGACCTTCAAGCCATCTGACCTGACGGTGAGGGGGACAAAGAATCGGTCAGCCCAGCTCCCAAAGAACATGGCCTCGCTCTTGCCACAATTCACCTTAGCTCCTGAGGCCAGTTCAAACTGGTCGCAGATGTTGATCAGTCTGTGCACCTACAGCGGATGCGAGCAAAATTCGGTGACATCGTCCATGTACAGGGAGGCTTTAACCTGAGTGCCTCCACTGCCTGGGATCGTCACTCCTCTTATGCCCAGATCCTTCCTGATGGACTCAGCAAAGGATTCTATGCAACACTGACTTCTCCATAGTAGGAGTGCATTGCTCTGCTGGACTGCATTATATGCCTCAGCTGGCATGATTCTGCTCTCCCACTCAATTGTTTTATTTTTAAGGCAAACTGTTCCAGCCTATAGTGCCTATCTCTTCCCTGCACCGCAACCCCCCCCCACCCCCTGCAAAATACCGCCCCCTACCCCACGCTGCAGCTATTTACCAAGCTTCAGGACTGTACCCCTGGCTCCTCAGCTTTGCTGCTGATTCGCATCCTGGTCAAAATGCACTTTTTCTGAGGCTGAAGCCCATGTCACCAGGGGCTTCTCTGCTTTACTGAGACATCCACCTTGATCGCTGCTTTCTACTGAGACTATTCTTTGCTGAACAACTTCTATTCTAGTATCTGCTTTGCTTTTATGGTCTCAGTTTACTGCACCTCCACTTGGGATTTTTCACTATGTTCAGCTAACTTTGTTCTTGCTGCTTCTTATACTTTCGGAAATCTACACTCTTGCTACTGAATGATCTCTGCTATACTTATTTCTACTTACTTCCCATGGCTGCCGATTTCATGAATTCATCAGAACTGCTTTGTCACCCTTTTCTTGACTGGGTTGAACTGGCACCTCAAGCTTCTACTGCTGCTCCTGTGCTTTTGTCTGTTCCTCAACTCCTCAAACCAGTTCCCTCACCTGTGCTCTGATCCATTGGATCAACCTTTCACCTTCCCCTGGCTCCCCAGACTTTAGGGCTCTCGGTTTCATTCTCAGTGGTCCACGTTCCTCTTCTGGTATCACAGATTTGCTGGTGCAATGCTAACACTAGAGGCAACTACACACATCTGCTGGACCCTTAGATCAATATCTGCTGGCTCATGATTGACTCTCCACTTCTTGTCAGCCTTCTCACTGGGCAATCTCTAGCAATGCACACACTGTTACACTGAGCCTCAAACAGTTCCCGCTTGCACAACTTTCTCTGAACTTGGACATTGGTTTATTGATGCTCCAAGCTGACCATCCTGTCTGCAAGTCAACTTCATGCCATCACTGCATCTCAAAGGTTTTCATGGGCATGTCTTTCCTGTGCTCTGTTTATACTCAGGAGGCAAATCTCCTGACATTTGTCTTGCCTACGCAATCTGAATTCCCTCAATACATTCAGATTTTGGCTGCCACTCTTAAGTTTAGCTTCCTTTTTTCCTTCTTGGCCCATTTTATATCTTCTCTCCTCCCTTCCTATCACCTAGTTAAGCCACCCTTTATTTCTTCCCTCATAGGTACTTTGCCCCACCCAGTCCTATCCAAAACCGTCACTACTCCCCTGTCTTTCTAATCTCATGATGCTATTCCAAGCTTAAATCCCCTCTGGAATACCATGACTACTGCCTTCTTAGGCATTTTCTGAAGGCCTCATTGAGGAACCCATCATTGCTCTCTTATGAGCAGTTACCCCATCCTCCTCCCTTACCAACCTTCTGATCCAGTGCACCTACTGGGGGTGGGGGGGGCTAATCTTGCCAACCTCCTTCCCATCCCACTCATCCCACCAACCACCGCTCACTTGGACTCTGTCAGGAATCAACAATAGCCACCAATTTCTGCATTTTCACCCAGAAAGCCCATCGTAAACCTTATTGTCACTGATTGCCTCAATGTCATGGCTTTGATTGAAACTTGATTCACAGGTGGTGATATTATGCCCTGTACCGAAGGTTGTCCACCTGACTTTATTATGCTGAAGATAATCCTCAGCCTCTACTAGTAATGACAGTACCAGACTGAACAGAATGATGTTTGCAGCCATTTATAGCTGACCCATTTTCCAAGAGCAATATGTGTTACAGTCCAAGAACAAAATTGGTGAGATCATAACTGCGCCTGTCACAATATCTTGACCTCGGCCAAGGCCAGGATTAGCTGGGACTGGGCTGCAGTCATTTCCAAAAGAAGTTTTAAAACAGCGTAATGTCTTCTGAAGGATTGAAGATTTGGAAAAATTGCATTAAAAAAAATTACCCATTATCAGGGGCTCAGTGAGAAATGTTACGACCACGTGAGAAGTGCCAAAAAAATGATTCCCCTAATTTACCACTCCAAGTCTGTCTGTAACAGGGTTTAGTTGTGAATTTAGCAAGGATGTGCTTTGCCAATACTGCAGGCGTACCACTATGTATGCTTTCAGATTATAAAGAATTAATCAGACAGGTTTTCTGAGTTTAAATCAATGAACGAGATAAGTTTATTGACTCTACTTCCCGAATTTATAAAAAACTAAGTAAACCATATACCTCATTCATATGTCACAAACATTCCCTGGGCCCCACACACACACACTAGCACAGGTGGTAGAATACGAGATAGACTTAAAAGATTTTTTACAGTTCACGAAAATAATCTTTATTGCGGCCGTTTTGTTCAGTTGTCACGTTCCCCGGGGTGGTGGTGGAGGGGTGGGGGAAGGGTTTGAGAGTTTGTCCCTTCTCGTTTTACCCGGGTGCAATGCAAGTTGTATATTCTGCTGGCTGGTGGTCTCTCCATTGTCTTAATGGGATTACAGTTTATTAAAAATCCAGCCAGAAAAAAAGGCACTAGAAATTGTTTCTTTTAAAAAAACACATCCTTGTAACGCTTCTGCAACACGTGGAATGAAATGAGGTTCATTCTCATTTCATGACAAGACTGGGAAAAAGCACAAATAATAATAAATTTAAAAAGTAAACAAAACTCGTACATATATACATCCACACCCTCACCTCTTCTTTTTCCCTCTGTTGGGTCTATTCGATTGAGGTTTGAACTGTTCTTCCTACGCGCGTTTTCAGCTCTGGACAAAGCATCTGCAATCACATTATTTTTCCCTGCAATGTGGGTAATTTTTAAGTGATATGGTTGGAAGAATAAATTCCAAAGAAATATTTTGCATTTTTGATTTTGAATTTTTCTACAAAGTTTAAGGATTTGTGGCCTGTATAGACTGTGGTCTCTGTGTAGCCATTTTGGATATATATCACAAAGCGTTTGAGAGCTAGTAATACTCCTCAGGTTTCCTTCTCCAGAAATGGAATAGCCTTTCTGGTGTTTGTTCAATTTATTGGAGAAATACCTGATTTGTCTCTCTATGCCTGATTCATCCTCCTGGAGGAGGACAGCCCCTATCCTGAGATCGCTAGCATCAATGACCACTTTAAATGCTTTGTTGAAGCCTGGAACTGCTAACACCAGTTCATTTGCTAGAACAGTTTTCAGCTTCTCAAAAGCTGTTTGGCACCTCTCTGTCCACACTACCTTTGCTTTTTTTCTGGAATAGGTCTGTTTGTGGAGCGATGATAGTACTGAAGTTAGGGACAAACTTGAGGTGCAAACCACACATCCCTGGGAATTTTATTATTTCCTGTTACGTGGGGATGGAAAAATTCGCTACTGCCTGTACCTTCGCAGCTCTGGGCAGTATTTGTCCTCAACCCACCACATGTTTTAGGTAGGTCACCTGAGCCTTAGCGAACTCACCAAAGTCAGCTGATTGTAAGCTTTGGAAGAGGGTTTCCAGTTGTTCTAGGTGACTTTCCCAGGTGTCACTGTACACTAGCAGGTCGTTTAGGTACACTACACAGTTGGGTAGGCCCGTCACTACCTGGTTCATCAGCTTTGGAAGTGGCTAGGGCATTTCTGAGTCTGAACGGCACGACTCAACACTGGTATAACCTATCTGGAGTTACGAAGGCAGAGATCTCCTTTGCTTGGGTGGTCAAACGCACTTGCCAGTATCCCTTTAATAAGTCTGGGCAGAATTTTGCCCTTGGTGGGCGTGTGGGCCCCACCAGCTCGGCGGCGGGCGGGCAGCCGACCCCCACCGCCGAAATGGGGCCCGCCGCCATTTTGAGTGGGCGGGCCAATTAAGGCCCACCCAACGGCCTACCTGACAGGAAGCGCTATGCACTTCCTGTGCGGGTGGCGGGGGGGAGGGAATCCTCAACTGTCGAAGTGCGCACTGCTCGCTGAGGCAAAGTCCTGTCTCAGGGAGTTTACTGGCAGGTAAGAAAAGTCAAAAAATAGAGAAATATTAAAATTATTAACATATCCCCCTCATGTGACAATGTCACACAAGAGGGAACATGTTAATAAGAAACACATAACGTTGATTACATTTTTAAAAAACGGACATGAAACTTCATCCCGCCAGTGGATGAAGTTTCATGAATAATCTGGAGCCCGCTGGGGCTCCTGGCCTGCCCGCCAGCCTTAAGCTTGGACGGGCAGGGTCTTTAACAAGGTTAATTAGCCTGTCAATGGCCTTAATTGGCCATTGACAGGTCGGCCGGTGGACAGCTGATTTTGCTGTCCGCCTGCCTCCCTGAAGATTTAAATGGACCGGGATGATGTCGGGGGTTCCTCCCAACGTCATCCCGCGTCATTTTCCCCTCGGCGAGTGGGCCCCGCCCCCAAATCGCCAAGGGGAAAATCCTGGCCTCTATCTTAGTGATGTACGCTGCAATACCTACTCTGTCTATACAATCCTCCAGGCGGGGGATTAAGTAGGAGTCGGCTTTAGTTATTGCATTAATCTTTCAGTAATCAATGCAGAGCCTCGTCCGGCTTAGGTATGAGCACATCTGGGGAACTCCAGCTGCTGTTACTGGGCTTGATTTGTTTGTGCTGCAGCAAATATTTGATCTCCTCCTGGACCTGGGTCAGTTTTTCTGGGCTTAAATGGTAGGGATTCTGTTTAATGGGAGGGGTCTCTCCCACATCCACATCATGTTGAGCTAAAGTGGTGCCGCCTGGCTTGTCTCTACAGATGCTGTTAAATGTAGTGAGCTGCCTTGCCAGGTCGCTTCTTTGTTCCGCATTTAAATGGGTGAATATGGTGTCTAATTTCTCTAAAATTTCAGTGTTTGCTAACCGGACACTAGGGGGTTCAATTTGGGCTTCACCTAGGCCTCCCTCTAATTTTTCCTCATTGTCCTCCAATTCTTTTGCTATTTGACAGACCGTTTCCTGTTTGTCGCCTTCCTGCCTGTGGTACCACTTTAATATGTTGACATGACACAGCTGCTGTTTTTTCCTATGGACTGGGGTGTCGATTAAATAGCTTACCCCCCCAATTCTCTTTGCTACTCTGTATGGGCCACTGAACCGGGCTTTCAGGGGTTCACCCTGTATTGGTAGCAGCAGTAGCACATAGCCTCCTCATTGAAGGATTCGAACTTTGGCATGTTTGTCTGCCTGTTTATTCATAGCTGTTTGGGAGGTTTTCAACTGCTCCTGAGCCACATCGCAGGCTCTTGTGAGCTGCTCACAGAACACAGATATATAATCTAACATGGAAACCTCCTTCTTCTGTCCTAAAAATTTCTCCTTGACAAGTTTCAAGGGACCCCTCACTTGGTGTCCGTAAACTAATTCAAAAGGACTAAGCCCAGTGGATTCATTGGGTGTGTCCCTGGTGGCAAACAGAAGAAAACACAGTCCTTCATCCCAGTCATGGGGATACTCGTGGCACTATGCCCTGATCATTGTTTTTAGGGTCTGGTGATATCGTTTTAAAGCTCCTTGTGACTGTGGGTGGTATGCAGAAGACTTTAGCTGGGTTACACTCAGGTTACCCATGACTTCCTGGAATATTCTGGATTTGGAATTCGAGCCTTGACCCGACTGGATCTCGGTGTGTAGCCCATAACGGGTAAAGAATTGTGTTAATCACTCTGCCACGACCTAGGCAGAGATAGTTCTCAGGCGACTGGCCCTTGGGAATCAGGTAGCCACATCCATAAAATTAAGAATATACTGGTAGCCCTAGTCTGAGGAGGGGTCTCTGTGTTTCCAACTATCTGGTGGATTACTGTCCACTCCTCATCTGCGGGCCTGCGAGGGGGTTTCCATTTCCTCATCAGTACTTCATTTTTAAAATAATAGCACTCCAGAACTCCCTCCACTTCAGCTTTGGTTTGGGCAGTCTGTGCTAACTCTTTTAGCATTGGATTGGTTTGTTGAGCCGCAACGAAGGAAGACCTACACATTACATCCTTACGGTTTTCTAAACTTCCGAAAAAGATTTTGGATAACCACATGGCAGGGTCATCTGTCTGTAATGCCTGTCTGGCCTCTTATGACAGGGCTTGTTTGGCCATTGACCGGGTTACCACGTAGTCAGGAAAAATGCCAGGGACTTTCTTCTGCAGCTGCTCTGTCTCCCTGACCTCACTCAGCTTCTCTAAAACCACAGGGAAGCTATCACCTTTGATCGTGCCAGGTCATTTCCGAGGAGCAGGTTGACCCCATCCACAGGTAAACTGCAGACAACTCCCGACGGTCACCGGTGCTAAAATAAGATCACGCTCCAGGTGTACCCTTTATAAAGGTATGGGCATGTATTCTCCCATGATACCTTTTACCAGCAGTTTGGCTTGTACTGCACTCTCTGGGGAAAAGGCCATACCTCTTCCCAGTAGTAGAGACTGACTGGCCCCACTATCCCTCAGTATGACTACAAGCTTTCTTGCCTTGCTCTGGGAACATGGGGACACCTTTCCTTCTGACACAAAATCCTTGTGATTCTCAGGGACTTTGCTAAACTCACCTGCACTCACAGGGGTATGTTTACAGAGGCTTGCTGCTGCAGTCAGAACCACAGCCTGGTCTGCTATGTTCTCTGCCTGATTCTCTATTTCTGCACAGGACCTATGTGCCCCAATAAATCCTATGATCTTTTCCCATAACTTCCGACAATCAGCACAAAAGTGTCTGGCCTTATGGCAATTGGAACACACAGGCTTCCGAGCTTCACTTCTTTTCTCAGCGCCATCCTTTCTTGTCTGAGGAGGGGCCTCTGTGTTTCCGACCAGCTCTTCTCTCCCATAGGTGCATGGCTTCCCAAGACTCTCCCACCTCCTATCCTTTCCAGTTTGCTGGGGGTGATTAGGAAGGGTTTCTTTTGGGATGACAGCCAGAGTTGCTACCTGCCTGGCCCCTGCCATTTTCTGTTCCTCTATGTGAGTTTTGATAGGGACAGGGAGTGAATTTTTGAACTCTTCGAAGAGCATTATTTCTCGAAGATTTTCATATGTGGCCTCAAACTTAAGCTCTTGTATCCACCAATCAAACACGAGCTGCTCAAGCCATTCAACACATCTGGTTCTGCTGTTTTCGGAGGGTACAAAACTTCTGATGGTACGCCTCTGACACCAGTTTGTAGACACTTAAAATAGCCTTCTTTACCACCTCATAGTTTGCCGAACTCTCATCAGGCAACAGGGAGTAAACTTCATGAGCCTTAGATAGCTTACTTTGCAGGAGAAGGGTCCAGCTTTCCACTGGCCACTTCACTTTTAGGGAATAAATGGGCAAACCTGAATAACTCGGTACTCAGACCTGAGCTAGGGGTGCCTTCAGTGGCTACAGAGGACCTGTCCCTACACAGTTCATGTATTCTCATCTTCCTTTCTTGCTGTTCTCTCTGGAAAGCTTGTCCTCTCTGTCTCTTTATTTCTTTCTTCTCTCTCTCTTCCCCAGCTTGGAATTCTAACGCTAACGGTCTCTGTTCTATCTGTAATTTCAATAAAGCTTGGCTGCCAGGTGCAACATCTCTAGGTTTGTAATCTAATTCTCTAGCCACTAGTTTTAAAACTTAAAGTTTCCAAATTTTCGGGCGAAAATCTAACTCCAACTCCTTTGCTACACTTTTCAGCTCTTTGCGGGACAAAACTTATAAGTTATCAAAAGCAATTTCCATCTGTTCTAGAAAGGTACTAACTTTGAATGTAGACATTTTTGCACTTTAGCATTGTAAGCCCAAGAAAATCTGTGGCAATTTTTTTTAAAAAGAAAATTTGCTTCTAGGGAAAAACTTATTTTCCCAACTCCAATTCTCTCGTCGTCCATGGGATCTAATCCTGGACAAGCCCCCTAATTTCTGTTATGATCACATGAGGAGGGATAAAAAATGACTCCCCTAATTTACCACTCCTGGTCTGGCTGTAACAGGGTTTAGTTGTGAATTTAGTGAGGATGTACTTTGCCAGTACTGCAGGTGTACCACTATGTACGCTTTCTGATTATAAAGAATTAATCAGTCATGTTTTCTGAGTTTAAAATCAATGAATGAGATAAGTTTATTGACCCTACCTCACGAATTAAAAGAAACTAGGTAAATCATAACCCTCATTCATATGTCACACACATTCCCTGGGCCCCACACATACACTAGCAAAGATGATAGAATATCAGGATGGACTTAAAGACTTTTTTACAGTTCATGAGGCAAATAAACAAAGAAATATGTGGTTAACTGTCCTTTGTCTGGTCTCAATACGGTGATTCCACATTGCGGTTGTTTTGTTTGGTTATCTTCCTTGGTGTAGCTATACGGAGCAGATGTCTACGTTTTATCCCCAAAAGATCTTGGTTTGCAGTAAAATTCTCTTCTCATGATGGTTACTCTGCAATATCCATGCACTTACTTCCAAGAGAGAGAGGCAGAGAGAGAAAGAGAGTGACACAGCTCCTTGCAGCCTTTCAGTATATCCTCCTGATCTCTGCTCTGACTTGGTAAACAGTTCTTAAAAAGCCTTGCTGGCTGTATATTCCGGAGGAATTTGATTACCACGTCATCTGCAATCTTTGTGTTGGAGAACATTTTTGTTGTCTCATCTTAGAAACTTCTGAAGGGGAATAGTGTAAAGACCAACCAGAGATGGCTTCTTTCATGCTCGCAGGGTGGGTGGGGGGGAGAGTCGGGGGTAGTGGGTGGGTTTGAGAGTCTGTTCCTTTTCATCGTATTTGAGTGAAATGCAAGTTGTGTATTCGGCTGGCTGGCAGTCTTTCCATTGTCTTCATGGGATTACAGTTTATTAAAATTCAACCAGAAAAAAGGCATTAGAAATTGTATCTTTTCTTTAAAAAAGCACATCCTCGGAACAGAAAGATAAACCATTATTACAATTTGATTTTAGTAGTAGAGTTAATTCTAGATTTACTTTAGGAAGCTGGTTGAATCTTCTACTTATTATAAAAAAGGTCCACCCCATCCCACTCCCCTCTCACTACCATCCAATGCAGATTTCCAACAAGCAGCTTTCATGTTAGCAGATTTACTATTCAGTAAAACAAGATGATCTCATCCACCGCCACTACACCCAGGACTGAGGTGCTAACTGCACAGCTAAAGCTGTGTCACATCATTCACAGTATAAATCCAATCAACAGTATTCTCAGGTGCAGATAAATTAATTTAGTCAAGGCAAAGGAATAATTGAGTAAGTAGGTAAAGGATTGTCACTTTGTAGCTTCAGTAATTGTTGGTTAGGTCAGTTTCCAATATAATTGCTTTAATCTGCAAAAAAGCAGATTTTTATTTGTACAACTGTGCCTGTGCAAGAATAATGTAAATTAGCATGTTCGCATTGGAAAGATGTGACTTGATTTCTGCACATAGGACTCTAAAACAACAAAATAATGTAGACCATGATAAGCCAATCCACCTTGCCCAAGATATTAGAACCAGAGGACATATCTTCCGCTTGAAAAGGGGTAAATTCCAAATCCGTGAAAACAATGGGTTTGATATCAATCTATGAAACACTCCATAGGTCGAAAGTGGAAGCACTTAGTATGATTGTTTCAAATGCAAAAGAGAAAATAAGATCATGGGGATACAGTGTGTGAGTAATTTGAGACATGGAACGTTAAGTGCAGTGTGCTTGGGAGGGAAAGAGGTGACTTTGGACCTATGATGCAAAAAGCTTGCCAAAACTGGATCTTTCCTCATGCTATTTCTGGTTCCATTGTAGGCAATAACATGATTGATTGCTTTGCTGAGTCAACAACTCCATTATCCTAGTATAATGCCACTACTGGGGTGAAACAGGCAGAGCAGATAGACCTTGGCCTTTTATTGTCCAGCAATTCCTTTATTCCAAAGAATAAATTCTTTCCAATGGTTAGTTAACAAGGAAAAGTAGATGCTGATTTTTTTCAAAATTTGCCTGCACCAAAACATTTTGTATATGCATGAAATTGTGTTAAAATGGCACAGATCATAACAGTTGCCTTGTTTATGGCTGCAAAATTCAGTTCCTTAACGCCTGTTTCTTTGGTGCTATGAGTGTCGTTTTGCCATCAAAATAGTGTCTGTGATATGCACACACACCTCTGGTGTGAGCTGCACCAGATGCCATTTTGGTGAGGGTGTTAGCGCATGCATATGGAACACCCACCAGAAGTACGCAGAGTAGGCAGATCATAACGCCTGCAGTGTATAATGCTGATTTGACACCAGTGCTGCCATTTTGAAGCTGAACGGTCCAGCTAACACTCTCTCTTAACTTCACACAGCTTACCATGTATTCAGCAGTCAGAAAGACTCTCCACTAGCGCTACTTAAAGGGATCACCAACTACTTTCCAGTTAGTTGCTGATTGTTAGAGCCAATTGGGGAGTGGGAAAAGAGAGGAGTCAGTTCAGCTCTCCTCACCTGGTTGTAACACAATCTATAGATAAACAGAGTGCTGGACCTCCATGACACCCTACAAGCTTCTGCTTGTGCAACAGTAGAGGCTGAGACATGAGCCATCAGATGGGTTGGGTCATGGTTGGGCCATAGCCAGAGTAAGCCAATGGACTTGGCCATCATTTCCACACTGAAGAGGAACGAGTCCAAGTTTTGAGCAAAGCCTTGAGCCAAGTTGGAGCTGGACCTGTCCATGTTCCTTGACAGTGACCACAATGTACCAAGCCTCGTATTGTGCACATCCATCAACCTTCTTCTGTAACTGTTCATCGAAGTGTTCATCTGGGGCCCTCCACAGCAGAACTTGTGTCCAACCTTGCACTCTTGTGACCTGGCTGGCACCTGTATTACCCTTGTTCCTTCCACTGGCTACAGGCTACCTGTGTATGGTCTCAGCACATGCAGATCCTGCCCTTATGTTGTGCCCTAAGGTACATGCAATGTCAACATCTGAGCTGGTGGCTTTCAGTGTGAGAATGTACGTATTCCTGCTCTTTCAACTCTTGGTTTTTCCTCCACTGCCCAATCAGGTTGTAGTTCTTGGGTATCTGAAAGGAGAAAAGCACAAGGATAGGGCTGTGATGAGGTAAGTGGTGGGATGGTGGTGGTGGGGGGGCTGGTGGTGGACGTAGAGGTGCATCCTTACACCATTTACACCTTGTAAATCAGAAAAGATTGTGGGATAATGGTGAACACCATTCCCTCCATCGGGTTAAGGGAATGCAGCTGTGCCTGTCCCCCACCAGTTAGATCCTGCTGCCTCCAATTTTCCTGCAAGAGAGAGGTCTGTGTTCCATGAGGTGTTAGGATGATGTGGATGTCATTGTTGGCAGTGTCTGTAAGGTGTGAGATATGGGTGTGAGGCTTGCATCCATGCTAAGTGTCTGAGGGTGAGGTGAAGCTGATTGCTAGATGAGTCATGACTTATAGAGCTTGTTATTAGGCGAGTGATGGGGTGCTTTGAGCAGTGTGTGAAACTAGTTGTGGGATATCACATTTGAAGATACATTCACTGATTTTGACCATCTGTGTGAGGCCATTACGTTTTTTGTGGTTCTGCATCCTGGTCCATGGGTCTAGACTCCTGGCCACAACTCTCTGGTTGCAGTGCCTTTGCAAATTTGTATGGAAGGCTTCCTAGTCCACTATGGACAGGTCACATCTCACTTTTTCTCCAGTGCGGCATTGAAAACATTTGTTGCCTGCTCTCTGTCACGTTGTGTCATTGTTTAGTGTTCTGCATAAAAATCACTTTTCAAACCACTTCTAGCACCTGTTCTAGCCATGATCACTTTCAGGAGGTACAGGGTGGCTTTAAGTTATGCAGGCTAGCTTTAACTCATGCTAACTTCTCATGATTCTGCACACCCTGCTCAGGCACGCAAACATTTAACAGTATGATTAGCATTGGCTGCATGCTGCAAGCTTCTAAATTAGTAGACAGCATGAAGTTTTCCTGCTTCCAACATCGGAAGCAGTGGGCATGGGAATAATCCTGCATCCCGATCATCATGCTCGATTTTGGGCCCTGTCCACTTTTGCTGCCTATGTTTCTCGAAAATCAAATTCTTTTGTCTGTCAAATTGATATGGACATTTAACTCACTCATTTCAAACAGGCTTATCCCTTCATTGAATTAGCATGCATTAAAGATCCAAGGGCCTAATCTCAAGGCAAAAAAAAATAATTCATATTTCGACTACGTCAGAATCTGGGAAGTAGCAGCTAACTATTTTAACTTTTTTTTTAGTTCACATAATTGGTAATAATAATGTTCAACATTAATGAAAATGTTAGGAGTAGCTGAATTAAAATAATATTAATGCAAATTGACTGAAGACTAAATGTTGTAAACATGGTAAAATAAATAATTTTAAACATTGCCCTTCTACTGGACCGTCTTTTTTGTCCATCCTCTTTTCCATCATTTCTCTTCTACTTTTTGACCTATCTCTTCTTCCTTACATTCTTATTCAAAATCTACCTCTTTGTCAGTGTTTTTAATAATTTTTCTAACGTCTCCTCTACTTCCTGCCTGATGTCCACATTACTCCTGTAAAGTATTATCTTTCTTTTCCTCCAATCCAACCAAACACAAAAATACTGATCATTTATGTTGTTTATGGGACTTTGCTGTGTGCAAATTTACTGCTGCATTTGTCTGTCTTAGGGATGCGCAACAAATATAGGCCTTGTCAGTGATGCTCAAATCCCATCAAAGAATAAACAAAAATCTGTTGGAAGTTCATAGGCGTTGCTGTAAGGCTATGTGGGTTGTACCAAAGATACAAATACCATATAATTAAAAGTTCTTTTTTTATTTCTCAATCTAATGTAATCTATTTATGATGACTCCTTTCACTTTAAAAAGAAAGTCATGTTGTTACCAAACTTCTTCCTTTGACCAAATTTTACCTCTCTCTTAATGGGGTACAGTTCTACAGAGACTTGGCGTACAGTCATACATTGCTAATTCTTCATATGGGGGCATGTGGACATTGAGTGATAATAGTATAATTGACCACAGAAACTATCACAGCGGGCCCACTTCTGTTCTTACCCAATAGTGACACATGCATACTTTCTAGGAGTCACTGGATGGATGACCTGAATGGGAATCATAGTCAGTTTCCTACTCCTGTAACCTATATTTCTAATTGTAGCACCTCTACTGCCCCCTGGCCGAGATCAATCAACTCCACATAGGTTGGGAAGTAAACCTAGGATCATAATATATGAGAATGGCATTGCAAGTAAAACCATAATCCATCAGGTATGGAGAGATAAAGCAACTGAGCTAAGATAAGTAGTTAAACATCTCAATCTAACACTGCATGCATTGATTTGATGGGCATACACTGTCCACTTGGCCCCACAATAGCTTTATGATACTGTTTTTCTCCAGTCTGCCATTTTTCTCAGGTAAGTATCATTTAGCACCCCATACTACCACATTTTTAAACCCTGCCCAATGTCCAGTAAGTCGTCTGCTCTCCAGCTGCGATATCTTGAACTGATGATAACGAATCCAAAATTGCTGTCAGTTTGACATTGCACCAGTGTCATAATAGCAACAGTATTACCCTAACCTATCTATCAAGAAATTGATGAAATTTGGTCCAATGCTGGCTTTAGATTGTGCTAGATCCTACTCTCTATTGAAGTCCTACCTGACATTTTGGGATTCCCACCTGGCCAGGTAGGTTAAATTTACCTTCAATATCTCTCTTCTGATTGGGTGTATCACATAATAAGTACTATTGGAGAAAGGTTATGCAGGCCAGTTTAGCAGAATCATCCAGAGAAACAGACCACAGTGCCCCCCACCCTGCCCCGACCTCCGCTCCACCCCAACACCATCACAACATCTGACCATCACTCAAAGATGTTATTTTCATCACCTTAACAGAAAATACTTTCCAAATGTTCTTCACTCAGTGGAGGAGAAAATACTTATTTTCTCATTTTTTATTAAATAGCCTGGGCCTTGCAAAGCACAACAGCAATAAGGCAACTGGAGCTGCCATTGCACTTAACCTGTACCTGCCAGGCAGCCCCTCTAGAAATTTCACCTTTGTTTATTTTCTTGTACTCAGTCAGTCCTTTTGAAACTTAAAATAATATAGATTTTATTTTAACCACAGATTCCGGCAAAAGGAGATGCTTGGTTTAAAATAGCAACAAATGCATCATCTGAGTTTAGTTGACATGTTACACACTAGAAGTCTCTAAACAGGGGTAGTAAGTGAAAAAATGCAATCTGTAAAAAAATTTAATCATTGAAACTGTAAACAGTGTGTAAACATACACACACTTTGAACACTGGGTTGTATTTTGACAGTGTTACTAATACCTTTGTGCTACAGTGGAATCCTGTTAAGTACATTAGGTCAGATCAGACAGAATTGCCCCCAGTCCCAGAAAAAGACTCCAGCTCCAACATTATTGACTAAGCAACAAAACTGGAATTTGGTGGCAGTTTACACATGTATTTCAATCTGCAGTTAGAATACTGGGGCCTAAATTCATTTGCACTCCCAAGGCTCAGGCCTCAACTTCAAAATTCAGGTGAGCTGCCCTGCACAACTTGTCTGTCAGGGTCTAATTTCTTTCAGCTGGTGCTGAGGACCACAGGTAAGTCTGCAGGGTGGGCACTCAGTGGCCTGCAGTTTTTTGTGGCACTAGGAGGAGCACAGAATGTTGCAGTTTGAACAACCTCAAGTGGTCTCTTTACGAACTAATTGCCAGGAAGCTCTAAATCCAGAAACACTCGTTGGAGCTTGCAATTAATCTACACAAATTTAGGAGCCTGGGTTGTAAATGGATGCAGGAACCTTTCAATATGAAAATGAGAACTGCACTAATTTCAGGGACCACCATAGACTCATAGACGTTTATAGCTCAGAAGAAGGTCATTCGGCCCATTGTGTCCGCGCCGGTCAACAAAGACCTGACTACACTAATCCCATTTTCCAGCCCTTGGCCCATAGCTCTGGAGGCAATGGCAACGCAAGTGAATATCTAAATACTTCTTAAATGTCACGAGAGTTTTTTGGCGGGATTTTCCGCATCCGCCCGCCACCGTGATCTTCCGGTCCTGCCGCAAGTCAATGGACCTCTGGCTGGGGCGCCACCTCACCTGTGGGAGGTCCCACCCGCAACGGGGCCAGAAAATCCTGGCCTCTGGTTCAACCACTCTTTCAGGCAGTGAGTTCCAGCCTCCCACCACCCTCTGGGTGAAAAATATTCTCCTCAACTCCCCTCTTAGCCTTCTACCTCTTACCTTAAATCTATGCCCCCTGGTCATTGATCCCTTTACTAATGGAAGTGAGAAATACTTACATACCAGGGCCACCTAAGAAAGAGTTCTTGACTAATTTCACCTATAAAACTGGATCAACGATGTTTGAATATAGGCACCATTGAATCAGGCTGGCTAACATAAAAACAGGGGTTTCTTAAACTTTTGTCCATGTGGGATCTCCTATAAGTATTGGCATAATTCTGACTGCACCCAGCAAATACTTACAGACGCCGACAACACCCTGCAAGTAAATAACACCCTCCCAGAAACCCCCTGCAAACGCTGTCACAATTCCAGGGCTCCCTCAACTCTCAGGGGCTCCTGTAAACACTGCAATACTCCCTGGAATTCTCTACAAATGTTCCTGGGACCCCTTTCAAAGGCCAACTCTCCTTCGAGAACCTCACTCAAGTATTGACGCAATCCCGAGGATCTCTGGTAAATGTGTGCAAACTTCTAATGGTCCCCCCCCCCCCCCGCAAATACTAACACCCTCAGGGCTCTGGCAAGTACTTAAAACACTTCCAAGGAAACCCCCGCAGATATTGTCCCACCAAGACCAGAGCCCCTCCACCCCCTAGAAATATCAGCACATGCTGGGCTCGCCAGGGATGCTCACATCCCACAACCCAATTTTTAACAATCCTTGGGTCCCGTGTAAACCCTGACACTGCCCACTGCGCTAACCCCTGAAAGAGAGTGAACGATCCAAGGGACAGCAGTGCAATGGTTGTAGAAAACCTTTTGTTAAATACACTGACAATGGAAATAATACATTAGCAAGTCAACAGATAAAGAAAAGAAACATCGAATTGTAGAGATACCATGCGGAGATGGTTGGGAATCTGATGACCCCGTCTCTCCCCGCCCCTAGGACCTACTGGTGTCAAATCCAAAAAAAAATATATGACAGATAGAGGAATATTAAAAATTCTAATCAAAATTAGCTTACAGTTTCCACTGCAGCGTATGAAACTATTTATTTGAATGAGGGGCATGTGGCAAAAGAAATCTGACATTTGAACCATGATTCTGACTAGTAACTCTTGGTGGGTCTAGTTAAGTACAGTGCACAGTATATAGACTCGACTGCATTGTTGATGCACTTCATCTGATTTCATTGAGAAAACATTGTTGCTACACACTTGTTTTCCCCACCGTATTCAGCCTTTGCAATTAATGCCCTTGTAATCTTTCTTATAAATAAAGTTTCTTTTGTATCCGCTGCGGATGGGAGGCTACTGGCGAAAAGACAATTCGTTTATGTTTTTCTTTATCCCCGATAAAACGATGCATCTTTAAAAATCTCACAGTTTGTTTTTAATGACTGTAATTAACACAGAACCGGGGCGACGAATTGTTACGCATTTTGTGACTGCGGGACTGGAGCAGTTCAGACTGCAATCAGTCATCACATGCCACTGCCTTGCAGGTACCCCCACCCCCACAATATTAAAATATAATCTGTAATACAGTACCTTCCCAATTCCTGTGCCACTGTGTAGTAATCTTCAAAGGCTATCTCTCTGTGGGATCCATCTATCCAGTAATCGCAGCTAGTTCCAGACCTGGAGGCTGGCATGATGATCATGGATATCATATATATTTTATACTGGTATTTTTCTTCCAATCTTATTTGATATTCCTCTTTGCTTGCATATAAAAGCTGGTGGTCCAATTCGATTTTATTTGTGCAGCACTGATAATAAGTCAAAGGCACATGCCACACATGAATGTCTTTAATGCAAAGGCCAGCTGGACTGAGCAACTACTGCCCCCTTCAAAAAATTATTCTCTTTTCAAAAAGCTTTAGAAAGATACACCTGCCTTCTTTTTGACACTGTTGAAGCACTCCGCCCACTCGCTGCTGACTGGTGCAATGACGTCCAGTATAAGACTGGGTCTGACCTGAAGCTGGCCAGTGTTTGGTTAGTCTATGTGTCAATCGTCGGGTGCTATGGCAACTGGAGTCGAGAGGTGATTGACGCTTAGCGCCTATCCTGTGTTCTTAAAGCTGAGTAGTTGCAAAACTGCAATTAGTGATTCCTTATATCAGATTTCACTGAAGGGAAATTATCAGCTTATGGTGCTTATTTTTTTTTACACAGGAAAACTAGTTTTCTGGGTCTTGACAAAAATGTAAGTGCAGCTTTTGTTCACTGCTCTTATCCACACAGGAGCAGAAGTGTAGTTTTGCCAAACGTTACATTTTAAGAAATTATGCGTTATGGGGGGTCGTAGTTTGGCTAGAAGGCTATTCAGGAATTACACAGAATATACACCACAGAAACAGGTCATTCAGCCCAATCAGTCCAGTCAGTCAGTGTTTATGCTCCATTCGAGCCTTATCCCACCCTTCAAGTAGCTCTATCAGCATCACCCTCTGTTCCCTTCTCACTCATATGCTTACCTAACTTTCCCTTAAATACATCTACCCGTATAGCATTCGCTGCTTCCTGGATGACAAGTTCCACATTCTCAACACTCTCTGGGTAAAAAAGTTTCTTCTGAATTACCCATTTGATTCCTTGGAGACAATTTTATACTGATGCCCTCTAGTTTTGCTCTTCCCCACAAGCAGAAACACTGGGCTGGAATTTCCCTGTCCTCTGGAGATGGGGTTGGAAATGAGGGGGCCGGAAAAATACGGAGGGGGTCACATTGGAATGGCTCTCCAACGTATTCCCGCCACCAAGGACTTTCCCAAGGTCAGGGTGACTGTCTGGTCCATAGAGGTGGGAAACCAATTGGGTGGTTAAGGTCCCGATGAAGGGCAATTTTGCAGTGTCGCCGGAACCTTCTCACAGGTGGAGCGATCCCCTGCCACATGTGGAGACCGCCAGTTGCAGGCTGGTGGGGTCTTTGCAGATGGGGACTCCATTCCCCAATGACGCGGCTGCATGGATGAAGGACCACAATTGCGACCACGCCTTGCATTGTAGACCTGTGAGTGTGCTTCCATGTTAAGGAACCCTCACAGTCTCTGACCTGCCTCAGCAGAGCACCCTGTACTGGTGGGGCTGCCGAGGCTCCAGACCTGCTGCCTCGTCAAGCGCAGGGGCATCCAATTAGGAAGCTGCCACCAAGTGCGGGCATAGGACTCCTATTTGTTCCTGATCTCGGAGTCCCAAAATCCATGGGAAAATCCAGCCCATTCTCTCTGTGTCTACTCTATCAAAATCTTGCATAATTTTAAAGACCCATCTTAGGCCCTTCGCATTTCAAGAGGAAAACTAATCATCTTTACATACAAATGCTTAATTTATAGCCTGAATTCAAAAGTACAAGAAAACAGAGGTTTCTAAAATGTAATTGCTGTTGCACATATGCTTCAGTACCACAGTGTCTGTACTGCTGTTCAAATAAAGCGTGGTGTAATAAACCTGTGGGCGTACTAGCTAAGTAACAGTGAGAATTGCTGGGAGTCTGGAGGCTGAAATCACTGTGCATTTGGCGTGATAATTACACAGTGTAAGCACTCCTGCAGCGAATATTATTCTTGACTTGAATTTTAGTTAGGATTTTTTTTGAAACCCAATAGTGATAAAAAGAAATTACTTTACTGAGGTTTAAAAAAAGCAATAGTAGCAGCTTTCCCTTTTTCTCCCCAAAAACTGTAGTTCCGTGTTCTGCCTGGAGCAAACTGCTTCAAACCAGTTGTTGAATTGAAATATTGCCAGGTACTGTTAAGGGAACATCTCTAAATTACATACTCAAACTGATGAAAAAGAACAATCAGTCACTATTACATGCTGCAGGATGTTGTATGTTTTAGATATAAAATTCCAAATGATCATCTAAAATTACTTGGGTCTATGTTTCATTTGAATTGCTTCTTTCTTCCTAATGGCAAAATACTGCGGATGCTGGAGATCTAAATAGAAACAGAAAGTGCTGGAAAAACTCAGCAGGTCTGGCAGTATCTGTGGAGAGAGAAACAGAGTTAATGTTTCAAGTCCAATATGACTGTACCCTTGACTTCAAAACTTGCCTTCTTTCACAGACACTTAAAATCAGATCAAAGTGAATTTAAATTTCTGAGGCTATAATCACAAATGCAAGAATGAATAGTAAAATTAATCCCTTGTTTAATCTACCTTGCCTTCTGTGAAAGCAGAGCTCATGTTAGCAACAACATGAGACAAGGTATTAGGATTAACAACCTGAATTGGATTTCCACTGTCCAATTAACTGTGAACATTTTAAGTGGATAAAATTCTTCTGGTCAGTCTTGTTGCAAAATAAGTTGGGTAAATCCACTTTGTACTGTCACAACATGGGATCTGAAGTAGGAAAAGGTGATCTGGTTTATCACTCCTGTTTCATTTGAAACTTACATATGAATATTCTATCAAGGATTTCTCCTTCCCTACTTCCACCACATCCTCCTCACACCTAACCCCACCCCTGGCTACCAGAACCATTGCTGCTTGCTTAAGTAATGCTAACCTCCCTCCACTGCCACTCCTAAAAAGAAACTGTACTACTAAAAACTCTAACCTACAAATCTCCCTTCTCAACGGTAGTCAATCAGCTCTCTTTTGAACATGCTAACTGACCCTGAATCCCTGAATCAGCTACTCTCTCTCTGGCATTCTGTTCCTCATGCTGAATGTCCTCAGGTCAAAACATTTTTTCCCCAGTCACTAAATTGTGGACTGATGAGGAAGTTATCGATTGAAAGAAGTTCATTCCTATTTTTCGCATGCTGTTCACGTTCTAGCCTTTGATACCAGGGAACATGAACATTAAACTCTCTTGCACAGAGGCGATAACTGCCAAATCAGAGAAAGTGAGTGATGAAAAATAACAAATATCTCTGTGTTGTCGAAGAGAGCTCTTCAGGGAGGAGCCTCAATGAGCAAAGGTACAGCAATTAAGCAAAGAAAGAATTAACAGGAGGTGAGATATGGGGCTGACATCTGGTAAGTTTGTTTCATCGTGTTAATTTTATCTTGGCCAGTTCTTTAGTGGAATTTTCTAGCTTTGAGTTGTGTTTTCTGTCTTTAGTCAGTGTAAAACATTGTTGCTCAATTACTTTAAGTGAGTGGATTTTCTCAGTGCTGCATTGCTAGATTCCCAAAATGAACAAACTTCTGTCAACCCCACCTTCCCACTCCATCATTCAATCTTCCCTTGAACTCATTGTGAAATGATTGGGGAAGATGGTTCAGCACACCATCCTCTCAACATCATTTGCATTGCTGCACAAAGCTAATATATCAGCTTGTACACGCTTCTTATATGCTGAACATTTGGAATCAAATTGTTGAATTCTATGCCATTAAATGACACATTCCAGAGCAAGGCTGTGTATTCAAGTGCTAAAATATGGCAAAACATGAAAATGCAGAAAGTCTGTGACAATTTCAGGTAGTTCCATTGAGAATAAGGAAACAGCTTCAAAAAAACGAAACTTGCCAGAAAAGAGTGAGTAGGTTCAACTCTCTAAAATGTCCCCATCCCCCGAGTCAGTTTTTAAGCCAATCTCTGTACTTAAACATCTGAACAGCTCATTCAAATTTCACTCAAAACCCACTCACTCGAGTGTACTGACAGTTTCTGACTCATGCCAACGAGAGGGGGTGTGTAGCAAACTCCCACTACTGGTACAGATTCAATCTACTTTCGCATCTGCAAATCACTGCCAGCCTGGTATATAGTTGACATTATTCCCTTGTAACCTATCAGGAAATGTTTTATCAAAGGCTGACTGCTGCTAATTAGTGCTTTGCAGCATTGTGAAATGAAGCAACTGATCTCCATCCCCTGATAGCAGTGGCACAGGAATTCATGCTGTGACCCCATCCAGAAGGCAGAGCTTGATGAGGAGGAGGGTGTTGGGGAAGGTGGTTGTTGAATGGGTGGTAGATATCCACATTCAGTGTGGTAGGTGCTGCTAATAAGACTTTTCTATGTTCTTCATCGTAATGCTGAGCTCTGAGAATGCGGGGAAATTTTGGGCCACATATTATATACACTTACATTTTTAATTTCTTTAAGTGTATCATATATGCAGCCTGTTCTTGTCAGGGCCAGGGATTAAGATGTCACCTTGTGTTTTCCTTTAAGCTTTCCTCAACCTTCCCTGTTCCTGTAATCTACAAATTTTCAAAACCAAAGAATGAAGAAAGAAAGACTTGCATTTGTATAGCACCTTTCGCGACTTCAGAACTTCTCCAGTTGGCCAGGATACTAGGGGAGAATTCCCCTCCTCTTCTTCAAATGGTGCCATGAGATTTTTTGCATCCAACTGAGACTCAGCACCTCCAACAGTGCAGCATTCCCTCACTGGTGTGTCAACCCAGATTTTGTGTTCAAGTTGAGTGGGACTCGAACCCACAACCTTCTAACTCAAAGGCAAAAATGTTGTCTACTGAGCAATGGCTGACACCTTGTTATCACCTAATCATTACTTCCTGATTTATCTTGTCTTGCCCTGTATCCTTTTCAAGCTTTAGTCCTTCAGTTAGGTTTCTGAACTAATATAAAATATTATATTTGTTTATATTATATTAGACTTTTATAAAATAAAGATGAAGAAGCAGGATTTTAACGCCTGGTATTGCAATTAGCCATTTCTCCCACTATAACGACGAAACCTTGCTGAGTCCATGAAGTTAATATTTAACTTGATATAATGCAATTATTACACTTTGTGCTGCAGAATAAAATCAGTTTTTAGTGTTGTGCCACAAATTTTTCACTGACATTAGCATGACCTAGATATGGAATGAAGTCTTTCATATTTAGTTCCCTGCTTCTTGAATACTTAATTGAAACTGTAGTTTAATTTTTAGTAAATTCCATAAAAGATACAAGTAGAGTGTCTCAAAACCTGCAACTTTGGAACCAAACCTTTGCCGGGTTTTGGAACTTGTCGGTTTTTGGGAAAAAATATCGGAACCTCTTAATTCAGTGAATAGGAGACAGGTGAAAACCAAATGATATGATTGCAAAGCACTTTGGGTTCAAGGGTCACTCCGAGCAGTTGAAGCATGGGAAATGACAGGCGCACGAAGCCGTACCAATGCAGCAACTCCCTGAACCCTTCAGAGCTGGGTTGCGTGGGGTCAAAGGTCACTAAGCCATTCAAAACATCAGACACGCAAAGCAGATAACTGCCCGGTACGTCACCACGCCAGTACAGCAGCTCACCGAACAAGCCAGTAAGTTTCTTTCATTCATTTAAAATTCTTGCATGGCCTGCTGAAAAAATGCCTGGTTTTTGGACACCGCCAGTTTCCGGTTTGCTGGATTTGAGGTACTGTGCCTGCATACGGATTATACAGGGTTAGGAAAGACCATTGCCGTTCATCTGGTTGACCACAAATCTCAAAAGTACTGACTTGTGCTAATTTTATTATAGCCATCAATTGCTTGAAAACCACCTGAACTTATCTGCATTATGTCTTCAGGCAATCTAGTACACAGTCAATGCTCTCTGGGTGAGGTAATTAAACCATTCACCTTCTCCTAAGCTTGAGCCTGTAGCCCCTGATTACAAACTTATGGTTATGTCAAGATTCAGTTTATCCATGCTTCTCGTTGACATGAGATTGGAATTGGTTGCTGTGTAATTTGTAGATTTGAAATGAATTTGAAATTACTTGTCAATTTGGCGACTGAAATGAGTCAACTCAGGTAAGGAGCGATCGACTGAAAGATGCAGCTAGGAAATTGAGTCGGGTTCAAACTTGGATTGGTGGACTGTAGAGGAAAACTTTGGCTGCCCCCTGCTGGCCAGAGGAGAAATAGGTGAGATGAAAGGAAGATTGAACTATGGATGAAAGTATAAACATTGAGAACATTGTAGGAAGTGATGCACAAGAAAGAGCTCATGTATCCCATTCAATCAGTCAAACCAATTTCAAGGGCTGCTGAGAGATTTTTCATATTTGTTCAAACTAGTCGTCAAGTATTTCCAATTTTCTTTGTGAATGGGGTTGGATGAAGAGGGTTTGGGAGGAGGCTCGTATGGAGTATAAATACTGGCAAAGACCTGTCGGGCCAAATTGCCTGTTTCTGTACCATTCATATTTTGTAACTTTGCACTCATCAAGGTGAAAGTTGTTAATCTAGAGAAAGAAATACACTCCACTTCGGATCCCCAGTGGGAGTCTCAAGCCCTCCCACATCAGTTATCGCATGGTGGGATGCTTTCCTTCCTTGTATCTCTGTCCCAAGGTCAGGAGAGATAAATGAACTGAATAGGCTTTCCTTCTTGATGGTTTCTTTCGATATTCTCAATCAATATACTGTCATTTATGTCTTCCTGATTTCTGCTTTATTTAGCAGGAGTTGGACTACATTTTCTTCTAAAGCTCACCATTCAAGCTTGGACCTAGTAAGCATCAACTACCCATATGCATTTCCAAATGTTGGGCTGGATTTTGCTGTCAAAGTAACGGTGAGACTAATGGCACCCGCCAATATTTATACGCAAATGGCACAAATGCGTGGTTTTTTTCTTTATTCTTTCATGGGATGTGGGTATCACTAGCAAGGTCAGCATATGTTGCCCATTCCTAACTGCCCTTGAACTAAGTGGCTTGCGAGGCCATTGCAGAGGGCAATTAAGAGTCAACAGTATTGCTGTGGATTTGGAGTCATATATAGGACAGACTGAGTAAGGATGGAAGATTTTCTTTGCTAAAGGTCATTAGTGAGCCAGATGTTTTTTTTACCACAATCGATGATAGTTGTCATGGTCACCATTACTGAGGCTCGCTTTGTATTCCAGATTTGTTAATTGCATTTAAATTGCATCAGCTGCAACAGTGTGATGATTTGCATGATTAAATGCAAGTATCCAAAAGTTGCTGTCTAAGTTTCATAATTTGGTGTTAGCTTTGTGAAAAAGGCACCCCATTGTCTGCCTCAACATTGAAATGCATTGAATGGTAAAGCTCTGTATTTGTGCAGTAAATACAAGCTAAACTTGAAACAGAAAGCTAAGTCTTGACATTTCAAATCTAAGTACACTTTTAATGATGCATAAGTGTTAATTACTGCCAGTCAATCTCTCTGGCACTGAAAATGAACTATTACAAATGTGGAATCTCATTCTTTTCAGTTTTAACGATTGGAGATTTTAAAAATATAGTGTTAAATTTTAACTTTACCTTTTCTTTCTGTTTCATTTTTTCTCTCTGCTAATTCAGTCTTTCCATCTTTTTATTTATCTTTTGTACTTGATTTGCTATTGAATCCACCCACTCTAATTTGTACTTCCTTCTAAATCATTGCACTATCCATTTCACAATCCTTCAATCTGATTGGTTAAGAAGATGGAGTCATAGAGTAATTATGGGACAGAAGGATGCCATTCACCCCATCGAGTCCATGCTGGTTCTGAGCACAGCAATCCAGTCAGTCTGATTGCCCTGCTGTATCCCTGTAGCCCTGCAAGTTTATTTCCCTGAAGTGCCCATCTAATTTCCTTTTGAAATCATCGATTGTCTCCACTTCCACCACCCTCGTTGACAGTAAGTTCACGGTCATTACCACTTGCTTGCAGAAAAAGTTTTTCCTCACATTCACCACTGCGTCTCTTGCTCAAATCCTAAATCTATATCCCCTAATCCTTGTATGATCAGTTAATGAGAAAAGCTATTGTCTACCATATCTAAACCTTTCATAATCTTATATGCCCCTGTCAAATTTCCCCTCAGTTTCCTTTTATCCAGCTTTTCCAAGTGCCTAACATTGTGACTAAAAGACACAGATACATACAGCTGGTCCAGTTCACTGAAGTTCTGGATGCTCACTTTCCCTTGCTGTGATGTTATCACCTCACACTTTTAGCAACTTGTTACACAAAAAAATTAAAAATCTAACCGTGTAAGGGCAAGTCTAACTAATGGTGGACACCGTTAGATGCGCTGCCACAGCATGACCTGGACCATTAACTAGCCAACTGATACAGTTGGCTGATACAGTTATGCTTACCTACATTGTCAAACATCAAATGGCTACCATTTGAAACCTTTCAACAGAATACTTTACTAAACTATTTATTTGTTTTTGATGATTTAAAGTGCTGTGTTCTTCTATAAATAGAAATTCTACTAAGCTTTAAAGTATCAAAATGATTAAAAAGGGAGAGAAAAAAGCAATCATTTTATGTTGGTTTCTTCTTACCTGGAGTCAGGAATTATCAAGTGATATGATCCCCGAAGAGACCGATAACTTAAAAAGAAAGGAACCTCCATAAAGTCAACAAACCCAAGGACAGGATCTAACTTTTTAAAAACTTTTACTGCAGCAAACCAACTAGAATCAATATAATTCAAATATTAACTAACAGGTGAAAGATATTTCAAACAAAGAAGTAAATTTCACTTTAAATAGTCAATGCAACAAAGATATGCCTCATTTAGTTACAAGCACTCAGATTACTTCCTGCACAAATGTGGCACCCCATGCAATTTCAGTCTTTCCAAATCGGCCTCCACTATGTAGGATTTCTCACATCCCAGTGAATTGTTTCAGCCCTTGAGTTGCAGCCATATTGCAGCCAACATCCCGCAAATGGTTAACACCAACAAGATACACAACTCTCTCACTTGGGTCACAACAGTCCTGATGGCACAGAATCCCCAGAGACTCCCTTCTCCATCCCTTTAAAAGATCTGGTGAGCTTGGCAACACAAACAACAGTAATGAGTCTGGTCACAATTCATTGTCCTCCCTGACTTCAGCTCTCTGCTCTTCCCAACTGTATAACAGACACAGTAACACAGTCTCTGCTCTATTCTCAGAGACCTGCCTCAACATCAGGATCTGTTTGAAGACTGCCAAACAGAAAACTGTTCAATTCAGGGAGAACATTGCTTGTTTTCTCTTTACATGAATTCTCAATGTGTTCTGAACTGCCAAGTAGAAAACACAGGTTGACCCAGCCCTAGTGCAATTAGCTCTCTATTTACCCTTTGTTTTTTAGCTGTTCATCCCCATAACAACCTCAGGTCACATGGGCCTTTCTTGGAACCTAATGATGTCATAATAAGGAAACCAATGAAAACTCTTTCCCCAGCTCATCATGGTCTTAAAGGGACATCCCACAAAAGAAAATACAAGCTTTTCTCAGCACATGGGTCATCACACATGCATCTTCAAACTTCCTATATCAACAGAAATTGACACCTAATTGGCGTTAGTAAGTGTGCTTATAACAGATACATTGTAAAATGACATGGCTCCACATGAACAGCAGAATAATACATTGAGGCTATAAATTCGCTAAGGCTCTCAGTGCAGTGCCGGGGTAAGGGCTCCAGTGTGCGTGAGGCCAGGGGCGGAGGGGGTTGCAAGGCAGCACAGACTGAAGGAAGTACCACCAGGGCCAGGGTGGGGAGGTGGGGGTTGAGGGAAGCGGCGGCCTCAGACTGCAGAAGAGCGACGGTATAACGAGACTCATGGGTGGCCCAGACTCTGGTGGAGCAAACGATAGGAATTTTGAAAATGAGCTTCTGGTGCCTTGACTTGTCCATTGGAGCACTGCAATATAGTCCCCAGGTTGTGTCACGCATCATTGTTGCTTGCTGGGTGCTACACAACCTGGCACTGCAATGAGGGGAGGACCTGGCTGAGGAGGAGAAGGGGGAGCTGCAGGTATCCTCCGATGAGGAGGACATCAAAGGGGATGATGATGATAAGGTCCTTGAACGCGAGGATGCTGGCAATGAGGCCATCGCACTTGGTAGACAAAGCAGGCGTGCTCGGGGGGCCCTCATAGCCGTAAGATTCGAGGAGTATGATGACGAGATGCAGTGAGTACAGTCCTGACATCTTCATCTTGCATCTGTGAAGGTTTGACTCCTGTGTGGCTGATGGCAGCACACATACCCTCAAGCTCATGTCATGGAGACACAGCAGAGGCCCTAACAGCCACTAGATTCCGGGAGGATGATGATGATGACATGCAGTGAAGACACTCCATTGATCTTCACATAGCCTCTGTGAATGTCTGGCTCCTGTCAGGCTCCTGTTAGGTTCCAAGAAAGGCCCATGTGACCTGAGGTTGTTATGGGGATGAACAGCTAAAAAGCAAAGGGTAAATAGAGAGCTAATTGCACTAGGGCTGGGTCAACCTGTGTTTTCTGCATGGCAGTTCGGAACACATTGAGAATTCATGTAAAGAGAAAACAAGCAATATTCTCCCTGAATTGAACAGTTTTCTGTTTGGCAGCCTTCAAACAGATCCTGATGTTGAGGCAGGTCTCTGAGAATAGAGCAGAGACTGTGTCACTGTGTCTGTTATACAGTTGGGAAGAGCAGAGAGCTGAAGTCAGGGAGGACAATGAATTGTGATCAGGGTCATATTGTGGAGATGCAGCCGTGAAACTTTAAATGAACCTGATCCTTTGTCAGCCTTCAGCACCAGACTCCAAGCATGTTGATGGAGCTGCATCCGAACGGTCTCAGCTGCGGAAGAATGATCACTTTTGACAAGCTTTTCCAAGTGCCTGGCTGCTTTCCTCACCCCCCACTCCCCTCAGCATCCCCCCCCAACAACTCTGTCATGTGCTTGAGTATTATCTTCAGTCTGTGCTGCCTTGCCCCCTACCCCTGGCCTGACCCACACTGGAGCCCTTGCCACTGAAAGCCAGCCAGCAAAAATTGATTTGCCTGTGCCCCCTGCGTATGTGCTGCGCCTCTTCCTTGATGTCCTACAGGCAATGCTCACAAGCGCAAGGTTGTGTGCACTCACCTCCGATTTTTCCTCGAAGTTCAGGTGGCCAGGTGCACGCCTTTTAAGGGCAGTCGTGAGGCACGCTGTTCTGAAGTCACAATGATGTGGGCAGTAAATTTGATGTGGGGGGATGTTTCTGGGCGAGCAGAATTTGATGCAAATGTATTAAAATGATGTTCCCGACATGTGGCGGTGGGAAATGCAGCCTGTCATTGATGGGTGGAGTGGATGATTTCAAACTGGTTTCACGATGGCATAAAACTGATTTTTGGCCTTCTTGCCATATTGACCCCCCCCGCCCCCCCCCACCACCGCCCACGATGACGCTCGGTGCCAATGGGGCCGGAAAATTCCAGCCACAGAGTGCCATGCCCTCGGAAGGTTAAGGTTCTGTAGCAAACGGCTCTGCCTCCTCTGCTGCATTATCCATTGGGGCATTCTTCAGGGCACTACTCATGTGAAGCCCTACTAGGCTAACTGGCTTGCCTTGCGATCTCCAGCATTCAGTATGGATTGCCCTATCTTGCAATGAGAACACACTGGCCTCCGGGATTTCCCATTTTAGGCTGTAGGGGGGCTTCTCGAACTCTCTTTTGTGTTTTCTTTTTTGGGTGGGGGCCCTTTCCTATCTAGATCGCCCTGCTTCACTTTCCAATACACGTGGGTATAGTTTGAAAAGGGTACAGGCCAGTGAGTGAGGTTGTAGCTGTCTGCTGCACCCCTGACTGTGAGGATTCTCTGCCCCTCTAGGTGTATTCATAGGTTGGAGGGTAGGCAATTTTTGAATTCCCCCAACAATACTAGCTCATGAACCCCTCGTAGGTGTGCGGGATTTTTAGGGATCTTATCCACTGGACGAACATGATTTCTTTCAGCCATTCAATCTTGATGTAGGTTTGGGTTGGCTTCTTTTGAGTGTTCCAGAATTGCTGGT
The DNA here is from genome assembly GCF_964194155.1 of Cetorhinus maximus. NCBI lineage: Eukaryota > Metazoa > Chordata > Chondrichthyes > Lamniformes > Cetorhinidae > Cetorhinus > Cetorhinus maximus. The sequence continues at coordinate 111,319,784 of NC_135891.1, forward strand.
GGTATGCCTCTGGGACTAATTTGTATGCACTTAGGATGGTAGCCTTAGTCTGCTCATAATTTAAGGGCACTTCAGAAGGCAGCATGGAGTAGACCTCTTGGGCTCCCCCTGATAGCTGCCCTTGAATTAAAAATGTCCAGATCTCTGAAGGTCATTTTTGCTGTCCTGCTATTTTCTTGAAGGTGGAAAAAATGACACAACTGACTCTCTTCAAGTTTGGGAAGGAATCTTGCATACTTAAGGGCCTCAGAGAGTGGTTCTGGGTTAGGGGAATAGAGGATGCTGCCGGTCAGTGAGAGATTTTCCCTTTTCCTCAGTGTCTGCTCTCCCTTTGAGCTGCTAGCTCCATTTCCAATTTTTGGAGCTGGAATTCTCTTTCCTTTTCTTATTCACTTGCTCTCTCTTCCCTCTCTTCCCCTCTCTTGAGCTTCCATCTCTTTCTCTCTTTCCCTCTCCTGATCTTCCCTCTCTTTCCCTCTCTTTCTTTTTTTCCCTCTCCTAAAATCCTAACTCCAATTTAAGCTTTACCAGCTCGAAACTGGCTATGGGAGGGGTTTTGGAGTCGTGATTGAGCTCTTCATTTGACTACCCTACTGGTAGCATGAGGTCCAGATGTTCTACCAATGGCAGGATTAGTTCCTTTCATTTGATTTTGCTGTGCAGTTTGAACTGTATCTCCCTTGCTACAGCTTTCAATTGATCTGTGCTAAGAGCCTCCAAACTTTCCCCACTTAGATTCTCTTGCTGAACAAACAGTTAGGCATTTTTTTAGTGTTCGGACAAGGAGTTTGCTGTGGTAACTTACTTGTCTTCAAATTAGTTCCAGCCACCGAAACTTTCCTCTTTAGCTTCCCGTTGGTTTCTTTCAGTATCCAATTCAGGATCGTTTTAAAATTTTGAACACTGGCCAAATTCAAATTGGGTTTTTCTGGACTTGAGCTCTCAATTTCTGTTACGGACCGGAGGAGGTTTAGTTTAGAACAGCCCAGATTTGTCCTCTCACTATCTGTACATTAACAGAAAGGTGTTTTTGATTTTTGATTTTCCCCCTTAGAAGTGGTGGCATATATTCCCCAACCCTTCAGTTTGGAGTGATCCAATCCTCTACCAATAACCTCACAGCAAACTTGAGATAAGGTAAAATAAGAGGACAGGTTTATTTTGCACACATAAAATGCAGGACATGAGTTTCGCAACATCGTCCCGTTTTTGCACTCATACAATAAAAGATGGATAAGTGAAAGAAATGGGTACAGGGCAAGACCACGATAAAAATAAGAGACGTGGTTTTACGTGAGTCCAAAGTCCAGAATCAAACTTTCAGTGGTGTATTTCTTCACAGGTTAGCAGGCCAAAACTGTTGCAGGGTGATCTGACTTCCAGGAGCAAGGACTTCCACGATGTGAAAAGCCACGTAGAGATGAATTAGTCTTGAAGGCACAAATACAGAAGTTCCAATGTTCCAGTAATTCACAGTGAAGATGAGGGCTGGGTACTTCACCTGGACAGAGCTCTCTCTGCTGCTACCTGTTGGATGGTAAAATGGTAGACGCCTGGGTTCAGTTCCACATGGCAATATTACAGGCTCTAGCAGCTTGGGGGAGGTCATGTGACACACCACTCACTTCTTCTCCTGGGTCTTGGTCAATGGATGTATTTTCCCGGATCTGGAATCTTGAGGTGCCTTTTGTTCTTTGCAAACCTATCGTCTCCATTGGCCAGAGCTCTGCCTTACAAATGCAAAGGGGGTTGGTGCATTACTTTGGAATTTGATTGTCGGCAGTCACAGAGGGCATTAGCACCTCTTTAAATATAACAAGAACCCTGCTGGTTTCTGAAGGTTAAAAATTCATCTGGTATGAGTCATGGCTAGTCAGGCTAAAGCCTTGTCCATTTTTAAAATAAGATTAATAATTTTATAAAGTAGCCAGGTTGACATAGCTGTACATAGAAACATAGGAAATAGAAGCAGGAGTGGGTCACTCGGCCCCTCGAGCCTGCTCTGCCATTCAATATGATCATGGCTGATCCTCTATCTCAACGCCGCACTCCTGCACTCTCCCCATACCCCTTGATGCCTTTAGAGTCCAGAAATCTATCTCTTTTCTTCTTAAATATATTCAGTGACTTGGCCTCCACAGCCCTCTGTGGTAGAGAATTCCATAGGTTCACCACCCTCTGAGTGAAGAAGTTTCTCCTCATCTCAGTCCTAAATGATCTAACCGGTATCCTGAGACTGTGACTCCCTTGCACTAGACCCCCGCAACCAGAGGAAACATCCTTCCTGCATCCAGTCTGTCCAGCCCTGTCAGAATTTTATATGTTTCAATAAGATCCCCTCTCATTCTTCTAAACTCCAGTGAATACAGGCCTAGTCAGCCCAATCTCTCCTCATAAGACAATCCTTCCATCCCAGGAATCAGTCTGGTGAACCTTCGTTGCACTCCCTCTATGGCAAGTATATCCCTTATTAGGTAAGGAGACCAAAACTGCACACAATACTCCAGGTGTGGTCTCAGCAAGGCCCTGTACAACTGCAATAAGACATCCTTGCTCCTGTACTCAAGTACTCTCACAATGAAGGCCAAATATATAATATATATATATTTTCCTTCCAGTCTCCTGGCCAGGACACACCACTTTACGGGCCTGGAGAAATCTGACCTCCAGTTATAGGCATGATTCTGGAACCATTAAGGTATGGCAGTAAACAAATGTTTGAAGTCATGTACATCATCCATAACCAATCTTTTTCTTTTCTGAGCAGAGATGCCTGTGTTGCCCTGAACCCTCTTAAAGCAACCTCTGTCATCAATTGCATGGAACTGAAAGTTCCTGAGAGCCCCAAAAGGAAAGATACTCTTGACTGGGACTTCAGCTCTGAATTGCCTTCAGCCTTTGCGAGCCGGTTCGTCCATTTTCTTTGCAGGTGTCAGAAGCTCCTCGTTGGTCTTCCAACCAACTACTAGGATGGTTACCATGATGCGTCAAGTGAAAACAGCCAAGAGACGATCAAAGATGAACAAGAAGAGCCTGAACTTCAAGCTCTGACTCTGTTGGTAAGATACCTCAAGACACCACGACACAGATGCTACAACCTCCAGTCAGTACAACAGTTAGCCAGACGATGCTGGAACAGCGAAGCAGACATCAACCGACTGCAGTACTCCTCAGTGAAGCGAAGAAGCAAGCCAATGAAAATGTTGTCGCACAGAAGGCGAAACTGCAAGGTGAGCCCATTGGTAAGTCACACCAACACAAGTGGAAGAGACATCTTCCATCCGAACATGCATCACGATGAACCACACATAGTTAAAAAAAACAGAATGAGTACTATTGATGAGATGCGAGTTTGTTCTCCCCGTATGGAACGGGATAAACCAATGACCATCGATAACCCCAGACGGGGAGTTGAGAAGGAGCGGTTCAACTTCAAAGAACAGGAAAAGAGAATTAAGATCAACCTACCAAACACCAGAATGACCACATTCAAAACAACCTTTTTTATCAAGGTTTGCCCAGTACAACAGAGTTTACCACTTATCCATGTGCTATAAAGACAAGATCTGAAAGAATTATAAAGCCTCCAGACCACCTGAACCTGTAAACATAGAGGCTCGAGTGGGGGAGAGGGGATAGTAGAAGTAATGTAAATCTGTTGGGTAAACAGGAATGTATTATAAATACATTGGATAAAGACTTGTGTGGGGGGGTGTGTTCAGTATAAGGGTCTAGCATAGAAAAGATTAATGGGGGACTGGGTACAGTTCTGCCCATAGTGTGATGTAAAGGAAGACATAACCCGAGTCTAGAGGGCAGTCTTGTACTGGACAGAGATTTGTGTAGAGGCAAACATGGAGATAAACTATACAAGACTCAGAACCTCTTCATGTGACCTAACAAACTACAGACAACATCTTACAACAGTGCGGTCTGAAGCCTGACCTTCTAGATCCAGAACTGCTTGAGATCATCCTGCAAGGCTATCTGCAGTCTCCCCCAGTCCAGGCATCACACAGATGAAAAGCCAGTTTAAAAAGAGAATGAGGTAAAATCTCTAAAGCGAAGTTGCACTTTTGTGACTTATGGACCTCACTGAAATATATAAAATATGATGTGATTCTGACCCTGTAAGCCTAGAATATTACTTAAGTTGAATTGGAGGGCATAATTTTAATTTAGTGAGACATAAGTTAAAAAAGCAAGCGTGAGGAAATACTCATTCAGATAATCATTGAGATAATCTGCTGGAAACGAAAAGATTGAAGATGTTGGAGCTGCAGTGGATGCTACATTAGGAGAGTTGGATCATTTCTTTGTAGTTTCCACTGAAGTTATCTAAGGCAAACGTGGGAACCCCCCCTAAAAATCACTGGTGCCTGTGTGGTGCATAATTTCTGTAAATGTCAGGCTTACTTCCAGTCTCACTATAGCAGTCATCCTTCAAACATTCACACTTCAGCAAAAGCTCAAACTCACCATGAATATCGCTACAGGAGATCCGGTGTTCTTGATTTACATTTTTTGGCACCTTTTGCTATTTAGTCAATTAAAAAAAAGTCTTCAGGATACTTAGTCTGCTCACTTAAATGGGAATTGTGATGGATCAATGCCGCTCAGGCCTTCACAGAGAAACATAGTGTGACCACCACATAGTTTGTTATCCTTTAAAGGATTGTGAGATGGATTTTAATTAGTTTCACTGCTTAGGATAATGGCATTTAAGATAATAATAACCACTGGTGGTTGCACTCAAAAGCTTTTAAGTGCTGCACCAGACCACGTTTAACACTAGTTCTAGTTACAGAGGGTGCTGGGAATGCTCAGTGCATTGGGCAGCATATCTAGATAGGTATCAGTAGCTGGAACGATGATGACTGTTTACCAAATAATAAAAATCAAACATAAAAGGATCCTTCAGGAGATGTTAAACTGAGGTCCTGTTTGCCCTCACAGATGAATATAAAATATTCCAAGGCAGTATTCAAAAAGACGCAAGGGAGTTAATCCTTTTATATCATAGAATGGGTCAAATGGCCTCCTTCTGTGCTATAAATCTGTCTCTTTGAAAGAGATTAGCCAATTAGTCCCATTCCATACTCTTTCCCATAGCTCTGCAATTTTTCCCCTTCAAGTATATATCCAATTCCCTTTTGAAAATTACTACAGAATCTGCTTCAGCCACTCATTCAGGTAGTACATTCCATAACAATTCGCTACTTGAAAAAATATTCTCATCTGCCCTCTGGTTCTTTTGCCTCTACTATTTTTTTTTGTTTTCTCCATTTTTTTTGTGTAGGTGTTCATAGCCACGAACAAATGATGGGATGTGATATGCTTTTTGGACCAGAAGTGGATCCGGCTGTAAAACCTGTAGAGTGATGGAGCTGTGGGTCATGTGTGATAATGTGGCCTTAGAGGAAAGAAACACCCTTTGAGAAGGTTCTGGAGGTACAAGCACCCCTTTATTATGCGGTAAGATTTTGCCAATTGAAAGACCTAACCTTATGTTTCAATTCTGTTGCCACGTTGGAAGTGCTGTCAACAGTCAGGCTGTGATAGAAGGGATGGTGCTGTATCCAGCACTCTCCACGGGGAGTGGCACTTGTGGGAAGTGTAATTCAACAGCACATAATAAAAAAAAACGGTTCAGGATAAAAGAGCTGTAAAGTTGAAAAAAAAAGGTACACTTGGATTTCTGCCAGCCCCACTCTCTTCACACACCAGTGAGTGCAGCCATGTATTCCTACCCCACCTGTAGTCTGACACCATTTCCTAGGTGACGTGAAGGACACATGCAAATGATAATCTGTCTACGACTACTGTCTGACCCTACAAAAGGCAATACTCAATACATGGAGGTCAGTAAGATGTACACTAATTGAATTCATTAGCGTAATGCTGATTCCATGATCAAACAAGAGGGTGATAGAGGGAATGCTAGCTCAACTAACTATAATTTAAAAAGGCCCTCAAAGTATTTTTAAAACAAGTATTTAATAATAATTTCCATCATTATAATAGATTTTTCAAATATAATAGATAGACTTTGAGAAACGGCTCCTCCCTGAAGTATTTTAGTGAAAGGAGTTGAAATAGTCTTTTTGGATGAGGAAGTGATGTTAACTATGAATTCTACTTCTTCGCAGTTGGTTTTCAAACAGTCATTAGAATTCTGGCCATCTGGGACCAAATATATTGCCTTTGGCATCATGATGAAAATTCATGAGGCAGAATTTCCTCTGCACGTTCTGCGTAATGCAAATGTAAATCTATAGATTTCTGGCTTTGTTACATGTAGGATACTGAGGAAATAAGCTCCCTCAGCATCCCCCACATCCAAACATATTGTTAAACAAGTATCCGACTGGAGTCCCTATATATGAAGGATAATAGCTCATTTCATTGCGAGCCGAAGGCAACACGACTATACTGATAACTGAAATAACGCATCTTATAGTAAAGTATCTCATTTTACTGGCTTTTTCAAGTGTGATTTCGATACACTGTGGCAATCAATTATATGCAGGTATAATAAAGGAATATTCGTTGATACGTATACAACAGAAATTATTTTGTATGATCACCAGCCAGTTAGTGGAACCATTCCATCAGCTGGGCCATTGCCAGACAAACACAAATCTAGGTTTCACAGTGAAGGAGTGATATTGACAGCATTTTTTTTACAGCCCACACACCCAATTACCCATTGTATAGAAATCACAGTTGAAAAGGCCAGTACAGGCAGTGACGAATGGTGTGCCACAGGGATCAGTTCTGGGGCCTCAACTTTTTACAATTTATATAAATGACTTGGATGAACGGACTGAAGGAATGGTGGCTAAATTTGCAGATGACACAAAGATAGGTAGTAAAGTAAATTGTGAAGAGGATATAAGGAGGCTACAAAATGACATAGATTGGTTAAGTGAGTGGGCAAAGATCTGGCAAATGGACTACGATGTGGGCAAATGTGAAATTGTTCATTTTGGCAGGAAGATTAAAAAGGAAGCTTATTATCTAAATGGTGAGAGATTTCAGAGCTCTGAGATTCAGAGGGATCTGAGTGTCCCAGTGCATGAATCACAAAAGGTTAATATACAGGTACAGCAGGTAATTAGGAAAACTTAGAATGTTATCATTTATTGTGAGGGAAATTGATTACAAAAGTAGGGAGGCTATGCTTCAGGTGTACAGGGCACTGGTGAGACCACATCTGGAGCATTGTGTACAGTACTGGTCTCCTTATTTAAAGAAAGATGTAAATGCTTTAGAAGCAGTTCAGAGAACGTTTACTAGAGTAATACCAGGAATGGGTGGGTTGTCTAATGAGGAAAGGCTGGACAGGTTAGGCTTGTGTCCACTGGTATTTGGAAGAGTAAGAGACAAATTGATTGAAACCTTTAGGGGTTTTGACAGGGTGAATGTGGAGAGGATGTTTCCTGTCATAGGAGGATCTAGAACTAGGAGTCATTGTTTGAAAATAAGGGGTGGCTCATTTAAGACAGAGATGAGGAGAAATTTTTTCTCTCAGAGGGTTGTGAGTCTTTGGAACTTTTTTCCTCAAAAGACAGTGGAAGGAGAGTCTTTGAACATTTTTAAGGCAGAGCTAGATAGATTCTTGATTAACAAGGGGGTGAAAGGTTATCAGGGGTAGGCAGGAATGTGGGGTTGAGGTTACACTTAGATCAGCCATGATCATATTGAATAGCGGAGCAGGCTTGAGGGGCCGAGTGCCCTACTCCTGCTACTAATTTGTATGTTCGTATGTATGTTCATATATAAGATGAGATACTTTACAGTAAGATGGGTTTTATGAGTTATCAGCACATCCCTTTTCCGGCAGGCATGTTTTCATTGAGGGTGGGTGGAGTTGGGGGTTGGGGACAGTGGGGCAAATAAAATAGGTCTGGTGGGTAGCCCCATTGCCTTCTCGCCCACCCCCTACCTGGTCCCCATAATAGGGGGGATGGTAAGGTACCAACTAGGCTGGCTGCCCTTAGGTGTATTCAGGCCTTTAACTGCCTAATTAAGTGGCATTTAATGGCCTCAATCCACCTCTACTACCATAATATGCTGGGCAGTAGAAGGCGGGGAAGAATGGGAAGACTGTGTTTTCACCAAGTTGATGAAAGGGCGGGCAGGAAGGACAGGGATCCCTTTACTTTCTTCTGGCACTGCTGGGGCTGCAAGAGCTGCTGGCCAATTAGTTTGGAAGACCAACCCTCAGCTTGTTAAGGCTGCCGGAAGCGTAGTATCACTGAGGGCAGCCTTTTTTAAAGTCAGTCGATTTGTGACTGACTTTTCTGCCAGAAAGTTGGGTGGGGGGGTGGTGCAGCAAACAGTACACCTCCCTGAAAGATTCAGCCAATGGGCCAACACACTCCACGCTGAAATAAAGTGCTGCCGGGCTCATTAATGAGAGCCCAGTAGGACTTCCACCCCTCATTGGAGTTGAAGTCCTGCTCTCTGGAGCTGCCTGCCAATCGGATTGGCTGGCAGCTCCCTCAGTCCTGACAGCGCCAGGAAGGTGTCAGTGGCAGCTGCTGGGACTGCAGGTGAGGAGTGGAGCCCAAGGCCTCGGATCCTCAGAGCAGTTAAGTCCGGGTCCTGGCTCGGGAGGCTTAGAGGAGGTTAGGGAGGGGGCAGTGGGGATGAGGGGGTGGGTTTAAAGGAGGTAGTGGGTAGAAAGGAAGGGGGCGTTCAGTCTAAGGTAGGGGCACCCCACAATCAGCAAAGAGCAGCCCCCGAAGAGCGTCACCCCTTCTTCCTACCTTTTAACCATTTCAGGTTAAAAATCGGACTTCCCATTCCAAACATATAATAGCGTGGGCAGTATATTATCAGGGTCAACAGGCTTGATAACAAGCCTAATTGACCCTTATTTGATGATTTAATTATGGAGGGCGGGCTACCGATTTTGGCGCCCAACGCCACCTGTATTATGGGGGTGAGCTCGGGGATGGGCGGGAAGGTGGTGGGATGGGCATCTACCCCATTTTACATGCCCGCCCGCAGGGAACATGTCTGCCGAGAGTACTTAAAATTCAGCCCAATGAAGCACAGGGCAGAGATACAAGGCCACAATGATGTAGCATGAATTTTCTGGCTATAGACTGCTTGCTGGGAATATGGATTTGCTGACTATACCATTAAATGCACAGAGCTAAATTCGTTCCCTTTTAGCAGCAGGAATTCTGGGTCCTTGCCATCCGATTTAGGAACATTAGCGAGAGGAAAAAACAAACAGGCCAGTACTTTATTTAAATGTCTTGCATCGTGTGTGCATTTGTTACCACACTTTGTGCCACACTTTGCTAAGGATGCAAAACAAATTTAAACAGGCAGGTTTAATCTCCCTTCCTTACAGCACTGAGGGTGTATGTGTACCAGATGGTATGCAGCGGTTCAAGAAGGCGGTTCACCATCACCTTTTCAAGGGCAATTGGGGATGGGCAACAAATGCTGGCCTTGCCAGCAACGTGCAGATCCCATGAAAGAATAAAAAAGGTAACCTGCTATTTCTGTCCCAGAGCCAGAAAATTACAAGAATTTACAGAGGCTATTTAAAAAACTGCCCCAAAGGGAGTACTTGAGCATTATTTCAAAGGGGCAAGCTAGGTTAACACTGTAGTTACATCTTAGTACTTAAACGTTGCAACTGTGCTCTAAACTACCCATTAGCAAGGCCATGGAAGCTCTGCCCAATAATTTTAATGCATAAGATTCAGTAGGATAGAAGAGACAGAGAGCAGTAATTTCTTATTAATGTTTGAACTGTTTGAAGTCTTGAAGCAGAAACAGCATCAAACGTTATCCAAAGTGAAATGAATGCAGGAAGTTGTGTGAAACCTCCCAAGTAATGTAAATAGTTCAAAGGAGTATCAGAATTGGAAAATAGACATGACCAGAATGGAAGAATGATGATCCTTATCATTTGATCCCGAGGATGACTGGAGGTCAGCCTAATATACTGAAGGACTTAGGGAATTGAATTGGCAATAGTGATTGGGTGGAATGAATGACAGTGGTGCTGCAATTGCTGGCATCACTTGTATGTTACTGTCTGCCAACTCTAATCCTACGTGTGCAACACTAAACTCCACCTGATTAAAACCTACTGTCATATAATAGAAAATGCATTGACCTTTCTCAAATAAATAATGCTTGATAACTGTCAGTTAATAACAGGGGAACAATCTAATTTGATGGAGTTTAACTATCAAACCACTTGAGCTCTGTCTTCACAGTATAGGCTGTCAACTCAGCCTCTCATTTAGAATTCTATCATGTAACGCGCTGAGAGCCAGCCAGGATCCTTCATGTATTAGATGTACGGATTATACTGTACATTGGTTTTCTGTCTGAAATTGGCAGTGCTTTTGTTTATGATGAGAGTAGTCATGCTGTTAGATGCAGTGACATCAATCGTGTGATTTTTGTTCTGGGCAGCAAAGCTGAGCGCTATGGACTTTGTCAATAAGTTTTCTCCATGGGGAAGTACTTATTCATGTGCACGTATTTGTGCTATTCTGCAATGAAGTGTGGACTTTAGCTCTTATTTTGTGAGACCCCAGTGACAACAGTAGACCTGGCCATCTAGGGCATACTCTCTAAAATTAGCCGTACCATTAATTCACTACAGTCCCCATTTTGTGAGGGTATTTTATTGAGGACATGTAGCTGGCACAGACTGACCTCACATTAATGTAAAAATGATCAGAAAAGATCTCATGGCAAATTACATGAATCTGCAGTGCTTGTGGGCATCAGATACGTCAGATAAAACCTACCTTTGACCCCTGTTTTGCTGCAGATGCCCCGGCAGGTTTTTCTCTGTGGTCTTCATAGAGCTCAAATGGGGGTCAAAAACCTGGACTATGTGTGAAATAATCACTCACCTGTGATTTTTTTCCCCCACAATTAGTTAATAAATGGCCAGAGCATGGACTCTTGTCCAATTAAGGGTGACAGTGAGCTCCGGAAGCTGGAGATCCCAGCTCAGAAGCAGCAGCAGTAGGATTCCATGGCAGGTAAGCGAGGGAGAGAGTGCCCCAATGTGGTGGCAACCACTCTCCAAATTTTTTAAATATAAAACAAAAAATAGATCAAGCAACCAGGCCACAAGGCAGCCTATGGCTGCAGCTGAAGGCTGGCAGGTGGGGAGGGCCTCTAAGTCCACTTGGAGTATTGCACCGCCCCCTGCCCCCTCACCCCTGATCTGCTGCCAGATAGCTGCCTCCAGGCAGCTGCTCTGTTCCTTGTTACCTCCGGGTGGCCCTGCCGCTAAACATTCAGTTCCATGACTGAGCTCTGAGCTATGCCAGCTGCTGCAGTCTGACTTACAGCCAATGTCAAAGACTGGAACAGCTCTTCCTGTTACTGTCAAGATCACAAGGCATTAAGCTTGTGTGCCATGTGATTATTCTAAACTGCCACAGGGACACCATCCACTGAGTCAGTCTAGTGTTCATTCCTTCACTAAGCAAATGACTGATGCTATCTTTTCCTTGGAATAACACTATCATCTTCCTAAGCAAAGGGATACTCTAAGAGTATGGTACTCTCATTAGTTACGTGGCTTGTCAAGAGTCTGTGGCGCCTACTTTTACTTACCATATTTCATCCAACCGTGGCATTTGACATCCCATGGGTTTTGAATAAACGAAGACCTTTGTGTGCTTTTCATTTACCTGTTGCCTGCCTTGTTCATATCCTGAGAGGGTGGAGCCAAGCAGTAAAGCTTACTTATTTCTGGTGAACCTTCATGGGGATGTCTGGCAAGCAGGGACCCAGGCAAATTAGATGGCAGACTTTTGACACTGCTTCCTCCCAATTTCTATACAATTTCAATGCACGTGCCTGCTGTAAATACACACACTGTGTCCATCACCCACAACCCCAGAAATATTCAGGCAACACAAAAGCAAAGACTTTTGAAGTTAGTCTCTGTTCCTTTGTCCTCTGTTTTACATCCAGGAAATAAGCATTCCTGGCACAAAGCAGAGGGTAATCAACCTTGATAAGACTTTCTCCAACATTTTTTAAAGCCTATCTAGGCTGAAAGGTCTTACCTTTCTGTATAATCACAAACTGTAAAATAGCTAACTCTTCATTATGGAACAAAAGACTCAAAGATGTGATTAATGAAACAAAGAGCTGAAAAAGTAAAAAAAGAGTTTTATGTTACACTTTTCACAGGGCTGTACATTATCAGTCATCAATAAATTTAAGGCCAATTATTTTCCTGTTGGAAAGCTTTAATGCAGTGAAACTTGCCAGTTGGCAAGTAACACCAATGTTTTCATCCCTCCTGTCCTCCATTGTTTATTATTTATTGTTTGGATTTCGATACAGAATTTTGTACCAGTCGCAGCTCTTTGCCGGTTAATTGTCTCTATTTAAGCTTCCCATAAGAGCCTTTGAAAAGAGAAACGATAATTTTCACAAGTTCAGAGAAATCTGTCTTGATGAGGGAGTGAGGATTCACTTCTAAAACATTTTTCAAATGCTGGTCTGTAATATCATTAAAGGGATTTCTATTATCCTGCACTCTTTGTTAATTGTTGCCAGAATAATTTTAAGTGATACAACAATTCTTTCAGTTTCTTGAGTGAAGAACTTCTGTGGTTTTGTATCCTCAATTTGCAACATTTTTCCTGTAAACAGAGAATTTGAATATGTCATATTTTGTCTGAACACAATTTGAAGACTATCATGAACAGATATTAATGTCTAAAATGCTATTGGAAATTATTTTTAAATTAGAATTGTAGTGGGGTCTGTGACCATGTGTGTCTTAATTGGATTAAAGCCAGCTAGTCTGGGTGCTTTGATGTATAATAGTTTGAGATGTTAATTGGGTAAACAGTGAGGAGGATAGAAGGTAAATTTGCATTTGTTGAATAAAGCATTCAAGAGTGGGAGTAAAATCTTGTACCTAGCTAGCAGACACCAAGCAATATGTTTATATTACTAATAAAATTAGTGGAATGAAAATGTTATTGTCAGAAGATGTGACATTAAAAGCCTAGGATACCATGGAAAATTTACATTCAAAGGAAAAGCTAGGTATAAACAGAAAGGAGTTTGTGTCTGTAAGTCAAAGGCATTTAAGATCTTACCAGCCTGTAAGCCTATAACTGTGTCTGAATAGGAACCAAATTGCAAGGAACCTCATTGTGAATTTGTAAGGTCAAATGTGCTTTGCCTGGTGTCTGTTTAAAGTCTGTGGGTTATTGTCGCCTTAGTGAAGATTTACCTGAGAGGTGATTAATTTGGGAATTTGTTTAAAAGTTATGATGGTGGTAATTTGTAGACATGTGTATGTGTTTAATTTGTTGTTAAATTCATAAATGTTTAATTTAGTTTTATATAAAAATCCTCTTGAGGCTCAGTGGTCTTATTCCTGAATTCAGAGCTGCATCTCAAACATACCAATTAAAAATATAGATTATGACAGTTGTTCAAGTTTACCTCTGGGATTTAAACAGCTCAGCCTTTACCAACTGCTGTGTCATAGCGAAGACATTCTCAAAGGTATTGAATAATATTTTTGCAACTAAATTTGGAATATCTGTGAGTGGACTTCATTGAGTTTAACAGGTCTGTTATAGAACACCACTACCTGGAAATTCCCATCCAAGTCCCTCACCATCCTGACTTGGAAATATATCACAGTTCCTTCACTGTCACTGGGTTAAAATCCTGGAACTCCCTTCCTAACAGCACTGTGGGTGTGCGTACACCACATGGACTACAGCAGTTCAAGAAGGCAGCTCACCACCACCTTCTCAAGGGCAGCTAGGGATGGGCAAATAATGCTGGCCCAGCCAGCGAAGCCCACATCTCATGAAAGAATAAAAAGAGAAGTAGGAAAGAGATGTGGAAAATAAATAAGCCTCGTGACTAGGGTTGTGGAAGAAGTAAACCAAACACAGGAGTGATTGAGAAAACTGGGGTTAATTAATGGATGTCTACTGTAGGTTAGATGTACTGAGCCTTTTGAACCTGAAGAAGAAACCTAAACCCTGTTAAATATGGTTACATGCTGTTTGACTGAATGAGAATTATTGCCAATTAATATAATGTACCACATTAAATTCAACCACAGACGGAGGTATTGAAGAGCTTTTGAAATATGCACTGCTTGGCAAGAGTTGTCACCATATCAAACACAAAATAGAAATCTTGAACTACCTCTCAAGAAATACTATGATAATGAGTTCTAGCAAAAAGGATCTTGAGATTTCAGTTTGGAAATGTTGAAATCCTTGGATAAAACGAATCTAAAAGTCCACAGCATGTGCACATTTTTACAGAGATCATAATTATATTTGGTTTTGAATCCAGCTGCATTCAATTATTCATCATCAATGCTTTGATCATCATTCCTTCAAAAATGTCTAGCGAATATGGAGATCTTGTCATCCATAACAGACCATAAACTTTAGAAACCAGCTTAGTTTAACATGTATTCCCGTCTATGGATTGGTCTAGAGGGGATAGGGGACATCCCATGCTCTTTCACTTCCTGTAGATAACTAAACAATACATTTGCAGCTATTTAGAAAAGGCTTCCCGGTTTATGCAAACTTGTCTCTCAGTTACTGGTAGGAGTTAAATAGTTCCTTACCAAAGAGATCCACAAATCTGTGAATCTGACAACTCATCTTCCAAATAGGAAATACAGTACCAGGGAGCTGGAAGTGTTTACGGTTATCACACCAACACAGACTTCCTAGGGAAAAATTAAGGAAATGCTGAGTGGATGTCAAAAATATGGCAGCAGGGTAGAGCCTTTTGAAACTTTATCCGTGCACAGTTCTTTGAATTAAGCACCTGCTAGTCATTACAGAGAAAGGTAAAGGGTCACGGTGTAAAATAAGAGCAAAGTTGGACACTGCTAATGCTGAACTGTGCAGCCTGTTGTTAGAATATTATCCTGAACTGCTAGCCCTTCTGTTTCCCCAGACAGGCTATGTGTGTTTTATATCTTGAGCCTATGAGTTCACTAGTCGAGTAAACTCGAATTGTACACCTTCATAGACACTCGTTAGTTGATGCTCGCTATCAATAATGGAGAGAGACCGACATAAGAACAAACTGTGATTGTTTATTGCAACAGGGGGCAGAGCACTTAATCCTTGTGCGCTCTCACAACCACCTCCAGCTCTAGACTTACAGTTAACCAGTAGCCTGTGCTGTACAATGATTGGTCAGTACTGTCACATGGTTAGTCCACTTGCATTCTCTTAAAGGTACATGGTACTCCACTTTACTGCATTGTGGATGGTTCATTTTAATTAAATTAAGGATGCAGTTAAGTATTATACATTCAGCATATTGATGTTAGGAACTTAGGAACAGGAATAAACCATTTGGCTCCCTGAGCTGTTCTGTCATCCACTTTGTTAATGGCTGATCTGTCTCTTATCCTTATCTCCCATCTACCCACCTTAGCTCCAGACATCTTGCCACACCCTTGCCTAACAAAATTTTCAATTGAGCTAGCATCAACAGCTTTTTGGCACAGAGTGTTCCAGATTTCCACTACCATTTGTTTGAAGAGGTGCTTCCTGATAAAGGCCTATCCCTAATTTTGAGGTTATTTCCCTTGTTCTGGACTCTTCTACAAAGGAAATAGCTTATCTCTATCTAACCCCTATTAACTCATTTAACCATCTTAAAAACCTCATTTAGGTTACCCTTTAATCTTCTATACTCAAGGGAATACAAGCCTCCTCTTTAAAAGGCTATGGGTGAACTTTATTCACATAGCACTACATGCATGATTTACCAGGGCAGAGGGCACTGCAGGCTGCCACCTGCATGGCCCACTGATGTCAGTGAAGAATGCCACATGAACATGCAGATAATGGTTGGTGACACTGCCTGCCCCAAGGCAATCAATGAAAGCCTGCATAGTACCACTAGATTTTCTCCCCCCAAGTCTCATAATTTAACCCTTTTGGTCCCGGTATCATTCTAGTGAGTATGTGCTGCACTCCAGCCAAGGCCAACATATCCTGCCTGAAGTGCGATCTCCAGAAATAATTGCAGAACTCTCAGTGGGGTCTAACCAGAGCTTTATATAGCCGTAACATAACCTCCCCCTCTTTGCCTTCCAGGCCCCTCGTGTTAAAGGTCAATATTCCATTAGGCTTTTTGGTTATTTGTTGACCCTATCCACTAACTTTTAGTGATTTCTGTATTTGGACCCTTAAACTTATCTGCTTTTTCACATCTCCTAGCTTCTCACCATTTAGAAAACATTATGATCTAATTTTCTTAGGTCCAAAGTGGATGAGTGAACAGTTCCTCTCATAGACGGCCATCTGTCATAGTTCTGCCCTCTCACTCAATCTATTATTGCAACATTTTGCTCCCATCGACACTTGTGCAAGCTAACTTTGTCATCAGCATTTGAATACAACTCTGTATTCCTTCATCTAAGACAATTTTTAAAACATAATTACAAGCTGAGGCCCCAATACAGACTCCTGGGGACAACACTAGTCACATCTTTCCAATTTGAGTACATACTGATTATCTCTATTGTCTCCTACCTCCTACCAATTCCTTACCCACATCATTAAGCTGCCTCCAATTCTAAGCACTTTCATTTCTGCTAACAATCTCTTACGTGGAGCCATAATAACTGCCTTCTAGAAGTCCATATAATGAACACCTGTAAACACAATCTCATCACATTAGCTACATCCTCAAAAAATTCAACAGCATTCATTATAAATGATTTACTCTTTACAAATCCATGCTGGCTCTCTCGGATCAGTTTATATTTGTCCAAATGGTCAGTTAGTCTGTTCCTAAGAGCAAATTCTAGTAACTACCCCACAGCAGACAATAGACTAATCAGTTTATAATTTCCTAATTTATCTCTACCTTTCTTAATCAACAGATTATGAGTAGTAGAATGATTCAGCAAAAAGTAGTTTCCGTTATCAATATATTTGGGCTTTGTAAACAAGGGCAATGAAGTTTCTAAATGCTAAAGAAACCCTGAAATAAGTTTGCTATATTAGAATCACTTCTTTATGTCCATTTTAAATAAGTCATAGCGTAGAGAAGATGGTAGATTTTAGGGCTTATGTTCATAAAGATACAAAAGAAAGATTTCATTTAAATAGCCATTATTTGGTTGAATATAGAAGGATCAGAGGGAAGCGAAAAAATTAATAAGAAAAGCAAGGAAAGAGCATGAAGAGACTAACAGCTAATATAAGAGGGAATAACAAGGTCTTCTATAAGCATATAAATAATAAAAGGATGGCAAAAGAAAGAGTAGGGCTGATTAGGGATAAAAAAGGGGACTTGCATGTGGAGGCAGGAGAAATAGTGGAGGTATTAAATGAGTACTTTGCATTTGTCTTTACAAAGGAAGAAGATGCTACCGAGGCTGAGATGAGGGAGGAGGTAACTGGTACACTGGAAGAATTTACAATTGAGAAGGAGGACGTTTTAGAAAGGCTATCTTCACTTAAAATAGATAAGGTACTAGGACCGATGAGATGCATCCAAGGGTACTGGGGGAGTGAGAGTGGAAATTGCAGAAGCACTAGTGATAATCTTCCAGTTTTCCTTAGACACAGAGGTGGTGCCAGAGGACTGGAGAATTGTGAGTGTTACATCCTTGTTCAAAAAGGGGTGCAAGGATAAAACTGGCAACTACAGACCAGCCAATTGGACTTCAGTGGTCAGGAAACTTCTGGAAACTATAGTTCCGGACAAAATCAATAGTCAATTAGACAAATGCAGGATAATTAAAGAAAAGTAGCATGGATCCATTAAGGAAAAATCATGTTTAACTAACTCACTGGAGTTTTTGAGGAGGTAACAGAGAAGGTTGATAAGGGCAACACTGTTGATGTGGTGTATATGGATTTTCAAAAGGTATTTGATACATTGCCACACAGCAGACTTGTGAGCAGAATTCTAGCTCTAGCAGAATAAAAGGGAGAGTAGGCACTTGGATCAGAAATTGGCTGTGTGACAGAAAACAGAATAGTGGTTAATGAATGTTTTTCAGATTGGAGGAAGGTTTGTAGTAGAGTTCCCCAGGGGTCAGTGTTGGGATAAAAACAAAAAGCTAAAAGCTACTGCGGATGCTGGAAATCCAAAACAAAAACAGAATTACCTGGAAAAACTCAGCAGGTCTGTCCGCCGATGCTGCCAGACCTGCTGAGTTTTTCCAGGTAATTCTGTTTTTGTGTCAGTGTTGGGACCCTTGCTCTTCTTGATATATATTAATGACCTGGACTGTGGTGTTCAGGGCATGATTTCAAATTTTTCAGATGATACGAAGATTGGAAACATTATCCAATGTGATAAGGATAATCTTGAATATTAAAAGGACATGGACATATTGGTGGATTGGGCAGACAAGTGGCAGATGAAATTCAATGCAGAGAAGTGTGAGGTGATTCATTTTGGCTGGAAGAATATGGAGGGACAGTACAAAATAAAGGGAGAAACTCTAAAGGAGGTGCAGGAACAGAGGGACCTTGGTGTATATGTACATAGGTCATTAAAGATGGCAGGGCATATTGAGAGAGGAGTTAATAAAGTATATAGTATCTTAGGCTTTATTAATAGGGGTATTAAGTACAAGAGTAAGGAGGACATGTTGAACTTGTATAAGACACTAGTTAAGCCTCATCTGGAGTACTGCGTCCAGTTCTGGGTGCCATACTTGAGGAAGGATGTGGAGACACAGAGTATAGAGAAGATTCATGAGAATGATTCCAGGGATGAAGAACTGTAGCTGTGGGGATAGATTGGAGAGATTGGGACTGTTTTCCTTGGCGAAAAGAAGGCTAAGAGGACACTTGATAGAGGTATTCAAGATCCTGAGGGGTATGGACAAGGTAAATGGTGAGAAACTGTTTCCACTCAAGGGAGCATCAAGAAATAAAGGGCATAGATTCAAAATAATTGGCAAAAGGGGTAAATGTGATGCGAGGAACATATTTTTCACCCAGGGGGTGGTTTGAGTCTGAAATGAACTTCCTGAGAGGGTGGTAGAGACAGATTCGATCGAGGTATTCTCAAAGGAATTGGATGGCTATCTGGAAAGAAAGAGTGTGCAACGTTACGGGGATAAGGCAGGGGAGTGGGACTAGATAGAATGCACTTTCAGAGAGCCAGTGCAGACTGGATGGGCCGAATGGCCTCCTTCCATACTGTAAAGACTCTGTGATTCACAACCTCAGCATGTCCCAAAGCACTTTACAAACGACAAAGTACTTTTGAAGTGTTATAATGTTGTGAAACATGACAGCTAATTTGCATAGAAAAGCAATGAGATAATGAGCAAAAAGCTAACTTCAGTTCTGCCGAAGGGTCGTGAAGACTCGAAACGTTAACTGATTTCTTCTCCACCGATGCTGCCAGACCTGCTGAGTTTTTCCAGGTAATTCTGTTTTTGTTTGAGATAATGAGCAGACAATCGGTTTTACTGATGTGATTGAGAGATAAACGTTGGCCAGAACAGCAGGGAGAACTGTTGTTCTTAAAATAGTTGAGAGAGCAAATAGGGCCTTGGTCTATGGTCTCTTATGAAAGACAGCACCGCCCACAGTTCAGGATGCCCTTGGTATGGCAGAAGACACCATAGGGCCACTTCCTGCCCTTTTTCAATTTTGAGGCCAACGGGAAGAGGTCAGGGACAGATGGGGAAACCAGGCAGGTTACTCTGCTCAGGCCTCAGCAGGAAAGATGGAGGGCCTCCCCCACGGGTCCCCTTTCCTAATCATGCCCTCCCCCCCAACCTCCAGTGCTCCCACCGTCTGACCTTTCCAACCTGACCCCCTAATCCCTAGACATCCCCTCCCCCTGCACCATGGCTTCCTTTCCAGTCCCCTACCTGAGACCCCTGCACCCCACACTTACCTGGTCCAGGCTCCTGGCACTGAGAAACTGGGGACTGCCTGTAGTTCCAGCAGTGGCCATTGTTTCTAGTGGCGCTGCTGGGACTACAGAGTTGCCGGTCAATAACATTGACCAACAGCTCTCTGAAGCAGGACTTCCTCCTGAGTGTTTGATTTTGAATCAATTAATACTTCCAGTAAAATAACAACTAGCATTTATATAATACTTTTAGTAAGAAAATCATTCTAAGATGCTTCACAGAAGTATAATCAGACATAAATGAATGCTGAAATAAAAAAGGAGACATTAGGTGGGGTGACCAACAGCTTGGCCATAAAGGTGGGTTTTTAAGAAGGATCTTAGTGGAGAGGGAGAGGCTAAGGCAGTGGAATTTGGGAGGAAATTGATGAGCATGTGTCCTGGATGGCTGATGGCAGGATTGACAAAGGTGGGTTAAATTGGAATGGGGTGAGTAGATGCACAAGAGGTCAAGGTCAGAGGAATGTAGAGTTCTGGACAGTTTGCAGGGTTGGAGGAGGTTACAGAAATGGGGAGGAGGAAGTTCACGAAAAGGATTAAACAGAATCACAGAATTGTTACTGCACTAATGGAGGCCATTCGGCCCATCGTGTGTAGGCTGGCTCACCATAGGAGCAATTTACCCAGTGCCACTTCTAAGCCTTCTCCCCATAGCCCTACACATTCTTTCTTTTCAGATAACAATGTAATCCTTTCTTGAATGCCTCAGCTGAACCTGCCTCTGACATTCTGGCATCACAAGCAGCCTGTCTGTACAGGAGGGGAGGAAGAGAGGAAGGGCAATAGTAATAGGGGATTCTATAGTCAGGGGAACAGATAGGCGCTACTGTGGCCATCAACGTGACTCCAGGATGGTGCGTTGCCTCCCTGGTGCCAGGGACTGGGATGTCACTGAACAGCTGCAGGGCATCCTGAAGGGGGAGGGTGATAAGGCAGCGGTCATGGTACATGTTGGTAACAAGGACATAGGTAGAAACAGGGATGAGGTCTTGCATCAAGAATTCAGGGAGTTAGGCAGTAGACTAAAAATCAAGACCTCTCGGGCTGTAATCTCTGGATTACTCCCAGTGCCACGTGCTAGCGAGCTCAGAAATAGGAGAACAGCGCAGATGAATACATGGCTTAAAAGTTGGTGCAGGAGGGAGGGTTTTAGATTCCTGGATCACTGGGACCATTTCTGGGGAAGGTGGGACCTGTACAAACGGGACGGTTTACATCTGAACCAGAGCGGGGCTAACATCCTTGTGGGTGGGTTTGCTAGTGCCGTTGGGAGGAGTTTAAACTAATTCGGCAGGGGGAGGGGACACAGAATGTTAGCAGAATATGGACACATCATAATACAGTAAAACAATCAAGTCAGAGGGAGTACAGCTGCATTAGGTTTCAAGGGAGTAAGACAAGGCTGGATGGCCTCTACTTTACTACCAGGGGTATTACAGGTAAAATGGATGAGTTAAGGGTGAGGATTGACATGTGGAATTGTGATATAGTAGCCATCACTGAAACGTGGTTGAGGGAGGGGCAGGATTGGCAGCTCAACATTCCGGGATATAGAATCTTCAGGCGAGACAGGGGAGAGGGTAAAAGAGGAGGAGGCATTGCATTATTAGTTAAGGAAGTCAGTTACTGCAGTGAGGAGTGATGATATCTTGGAGGGGGCATTGAATGAAGCTTTGTGGGTACAGCTTAGGAATAAAAAAAGGGAAGCCACATTGTTAGGTGTTTATTATAGACCCCCAGATAGTCAGTGGGAAATTGAGGAGCAAATATGTGCACAATTTGCAGAGGGATGTAAAAACTATAACAATAGGGTAATTATATTAGGTGATTTCAACTTTCCCAACATTAATTAGGATAGACATAGCGTTAAGGGCTTGGATGGAGTGGATCTCTTGAAATGTGTGCAGGAGAACCTTTTAGGTCAATATGTAGCGGGTCCAACAAGGGACAGCGCAGTGCTGGACCTAATTCTGGGGAATGAAGCCAGACAGGTGGCTGAGATGGTGGTGGGGGAGCATTTTAGTGATAGCGACCACAACATGGTACAATTTAAGCTTGTTATGGACAAAGAAGTAGACAAGTTGCAAAAAAATGTTTTGGATTGGGGGAGAGCGGATTTCAGTAAAATAAGGCAGGATCTGGCCAAGGTAGACTGGGAACAGCTACTTGTGGGGAAATCTACAGAGGAGCAGTGGGGGGCGTTCAAAAAGGAAATGGGGAGGGTACAGTCTCAACATGTTTCCTCTAGGGTGATCGGAAGGAGTAACAAGCCCAGAGAACCATGGATGACCAGAGATATTCAGGATACGATGAGAAGGAAAAGAGAGGCTATTAGCAGGTACAAGGGAAGCAAATCAGCGGAGGCAATAGTGGAGTACAGAAAGTGCAGGGTGGAGCTTAAGAAAGCAATTAGGAGAGCAAAGAGGGGATATGAGAAAGCTCTGGCTGGTAAAAGTAGGGAAAATCCCAAGATATTCTATAAGTATATCAATGGGAAGAGGATAACCAGGGAAAGAGTAGGGCCCATTAGGGACCAAGGGGGCAATCTAGGGGTGGAGCCAGAGGACATTGGTAGAGTGTTGAATGAATACTTCACCCAAGAGAATGAGGATGAAGGGATGGAAGTCAGGGAGAGACACTGCGAGGTTCTTGAACAAATTGATATAGGGAGTGACAAGGTACTGGAGGTGTTGGCAGGCTTAAAAGTGGACAAATCTCCAGGTCCGGATGATTTGTGTCCCAGACTGCTGAGGGAGGCAAGGGAGGAGATCGCAGGGGCTCTGACCCAAATTTTTAATTCCTCTCTGGCCACGGGGGAGGTGCCAGAGGACTGGAGAACAACTAATGTGGTTCCGCTATTTAAGAAGGGTTGTAGAGAGAAGCCAGGGAACTACAGGCCAGTGAGTCTCACGTCAGTGGTGGGGAAACTATTGGAGAAAATTCTGAAGGAGAGAATCTATCTCCACTTGAAGGGGCAAGGTTTGATCAGGGATAGTCAGCATGGTTTTGTCAGAGGGAGGTCATGCCTAACAAAATTGATTGAATCTTTTGAGGAGGTGACCAGGTGTATAGATGAGGGTAGTGCAATTGATGTAGTTTACATTGATTTCAGCAGAGCCTTTGACAAGGTCCCACATGGGAGACTTATAAAGAAGGCATATGCACATGGGATACAGGGTAATTTTATAAGGTGGTTTCAAAATTGGCTGTAGGAGACAGAGGGTGATGACAGAAGGATGCATTAGTGACTGGAAGCCAGTGTCCAGTGGCGTACCACAGGGATCGGTGCTGGGTCCCCTATTATTCGTCATTTATATAAACAACATAGATGACTATGTGGGGGGTAGGATTAGTAAGTTTGCGGATAACACAAAGATTGGCTGGGTGGTTAACAGTGAGGTTGAGTGTCTTGGGCTACAGGAAGATATAGATGAGATGGTCAAATGGGCAGATAAGTGGCAAATGGAATTTAACCCTGAATAGTGTGAGGTGATACACTTTGGAAGGAGTAATTTGACAAGGAAGTATTCAATGAACGGCATGACACTAGGAAGTTCTGAGGAACAAAAGGACCTTGGTGTGTGTGTCCACAGATCTCTGAAGGCGGAGGGGCATGTTAGTAGGGTGGTGAAAAAAGCATATGGGACACTTGACTTTGTAAATCGAGGCATAGGTTACAAAGGTAGGGAGATCATGTTGGATTTGTATAGAACCTTGGTGAGGCCACAGTTGGAGTATTGTGTGCAGTTCTGGTCGCCACATTATAGGAAGGATGTGATTGCACTGGAGGGGGTGCAGAGGAGATTCACCAGGATGTTGCCTGGGATGAAACATTTAAGTTATGAAGAGAGGTTGGATAGACTTGGGTTGTTTTCGCTGGAGCAGAGAAGACTGAGGGGAGACCTGATCGAGGTGCATAAGATTATGAGGGGCATGGACAGGGTGGATAGGGAGCAGCTGTTCCCTTAGTTGAAGGGTCAGTCACAAGGGGGCATAAGTTCAAGGTGAGGGGCAGGAGGTTTAGGGGGGATGTGAGGAAAAACTTTTTTACCCAGAGGGTGGTGATGGTCTGGAATGCGCTTCCTGGGAGGGTGGTGGAGGCGGGTTGGCTCACATCCTTTAAAAAGTACCTGGCTGAGCACTTGGCACGTCATAACATTCAAGGCAATGGGCCAAGTGCTGGTAAATGGGATTAGGTAGGTAGGTCAGGTGTTTCTCATGTGTTGGTGCAGACGCGATGGGCCTCTTCTGCACTGTGTGATTCTGTGATAGCCCCAGGCAATGGATTCCAGATCCTAACCACTCAATGTGTGAAAAAGTTTTTCCTCATTCACCATTGTTTCTTTTGCCAATTATCTTAAATCTGTGCCCTCTCATTCTTGACCCTTCCACCAATGAGAACATTTTTTCCCTATCTACTCTGTCCCAACCCTCATGATTTTGAATACCTCTAACAAATACCCTCTCAGCCATCTCTTCTCTGAGGATAACAGTCCCAACTTCTCCAATCTATCAACATAACTGAAGTTATGAGGATTAGAATTTTAAATTGGAGGCATTGGGAGATCGGGAGTCAATGAGGGTTGTGAAATTCTTGGGACCGAAACTGCCAGAGACATCAAGAATCTATAGCTGCATGAGCAAACAATGGTTCCCTTTTAAAAAAAATTTTTCTCTTGTTGCAGACTCCCTCTTCTGGTACAAATGTGTATGGTAGCTTCAAGCGAACAAAATGTACATTGCAATTTTCAATACACTACAAGGATGAGCAAGAACTTGGATGATGGATGAGTGATAGATGCAGGCAGCAGAATTTTGGATGATCTCATTTGTCGAGGGTGGAGGATGGGAGGGTGGCCAATAGAGCATTGAAATAGGCAAGTCTGGGGTGACAAAGGATGAGGGTTTGAGCAGCAAATGGGCTGAGATTGGGTGGAACCAGGCAATGCTATAGAGGTAGAATTAAGTGGTCAAGTGGTCTTTATGATGGAAAAGATGTGTGATGGAAGCTCAGCTCAGGGCCAATTAGGATGTCAAGGTTGCAAACAACAGCAATCAAAAAATTTCACATGGATATTCAAATATCGCAAAGCAAGGTAGCACTCCAATATTTTCCATTCATAACACATTTCACACCCTTTACTGTAATTTATGTTACTTCTGTTTCCATACTACTATCCTATTGTATTGATTGAGATGCACCGATCAATGATTAACACTGCAGAAGGATGGCTATATTATTAATTCATGTATCAATCAAATACAAAGTCATGATCAGTAGACATGAAGGAAAATAAATATGCCTATATCATCCTGGCTACTTTATAAACTTACTACTTCTTAAAAAATAGTCAAATGCAAATGGCTAGACTGATAAAATGGCCACTGCTCACCACATGATGGTAGTTCTGGAAGTTCCAGGCAGTTTAAAAATGGACAAAGGCCAACACATCAAAACCCTGGGATGTAACACTCCTTGCGTTGTATGAACATTTCAGCCAAGCCAATACAAAGGATAGCAGATGAGACGTCTGCACCAGCCAGTTATGGACAAAGGCGGAGCTATTTGTGATTCCTCATCTCCAATGCTGTGCTAATGGTTCTACAGTTACCTGTTCAAAACATAATGGGTTTTAACAAGGGGCCTCGTTAGCTGAATAGCTTGACCTAAATCTACCCTGTCACATGACTGGGAGTTGAGCTGTTTGAATTGCTTTAATTAGACAGATTTTGGGTTTTATCTTCAGATGCTGTTTATCCTCCAAAGGAAACCAGGACTCCAGGCCAGCAGCCTACTACTGTCTACCATTTACCACCTAACAGACAGCAACAAAGATCCTTGCCCAGGTTGTGCTTGGCCCTCATCTATACTGTGTTCTACTGGAACATCTGAACTTCTGCACCTGTGCCTATGAGACTGATTCATCTTTACGTGCCTTCTCCCATCGTGGAAGTCATTGCTTCTGGAAAAATGGATCAGTGTGCAACAGTTTCAGCCTGCTAACTTCTAAAGGAATACACCATTGGACTTTTGTTTGATTCTGGACTCTGGACTCATGTGAAAACATAATGCTTTTTTAATCTTGGTCTTGGTCCTGAATCCCGTTTTTCCCTTATTCCTCTTTTATTGTATAAATGCAAAAAGGGGGCAGACATTGCAAACCCTTTCCCACGTTTTGTGTGTGTGTGTAAAATAAACTACTTCTCCTATTTTATCTTACCTTAAGTTTGTTGTGGGGTTATTAATAGAGGATTAGATCACCTCAAAACTGAAAGGTTGGGGGAAATATGCCATAACTTATAAAGAGGGAAATCAAAAATCAAAAATCAAAAACACCTTTTTGTTTATGGACGGATAGTGAGTGGAGAAATCAGGGCTGTTCTAAAATAAATCCCCTCCTCTTCTTAGCAACAGAGCTAGAAACAACTTTGACCAAAGAGATAGGTTTTAATAGTATCTTAAATTAGGAAAGTGAAGTAGAGAGGCAGAGAAGAGTAGGGAGGAATTAGAGAGGTGCAGATATCTTGGAGGGTTGTGAGGGTAGAGGAGATTACAGAGATAGGGAGAGATTGAGGCCACAAGGGATTTGAAAATATCAGGAGCCAATGTAGGTCAGTGGGAAGAGCCACAGAAACCCAATTGTACAATTAGATGAACCCTGTAGAAATTCACTTGTGAAATATTTATTTGGAGCTCAGGAAAAGCTTACAAAAGGGACGGTATGATTCAATGGTTACCTTACTTGTTCCTAAACCACCTTTGTCATAGTCACCCATTGTTATATGGCCTGGTCTTCAATGACATAATTGTACAGAATTCTAAACACACAAACCTAATTTTAACTGTGGCTATTGTTGAATTGAACCAAAAGGCTATATTTCCCTGAGTAATTGAACTGACTTGATTCCTGGGTTGTGCATACATACCAAGGCAGCATTAGTGTTTAAACGTAAGCTTCTTAAACTCTCCTGCAGGTTATTATATGATTCACTGGTAAAATTTAATGCTTTTGTTTTCCGTAAAATTTCACAAACCTAATAAAAATAAAGAAAGGATGTTAGCTGTGAAATGAAGACACATTCACCCTAGATAGCTGCCATCACAGAAACTACATATAAAAGGAGAGATTTCTGCTTTAGCGCTTATCGGGAGCATATATTGGGAAAGTGTGCAAACCAGTCTGTGATTTGCTATCTATTAACATTAATCAACAAAAAGCCACTGGCCTGCAGCTGACAATTTCCCCAAATACACTCCAGGCAAGTTGAAGTGGGAGATTTCACCTATTCTTATTGATTGAATTATTTTCATTATGGGATATATGTTTTGAATTAGTGCTTGCAGCACAGATCACACATCAGGAAATGAGGCTGGGAGCTTAGTATCCCATGGGGTAATCTCAGGACCATACGGTGTTCCTTAGCGCTGGTGTGGAAGGTAAAAAAACACAGCAGAATAATCATAAGTAAACTCTAGATGGCGTTTTCTTGATCCAGACTCTCTTGCAGCCTTTATAGTTCACAAAATGGGCAAAACCAAAATAAAAGTCAGAGAGATAGCGTGCTGTCCCCCCCTCCACCAGTTGTCTCTTTAAAAAGAAACGTATCTTTTTCACAAATGCCTGTTTAATGCAGGCCATCAGATGGGTGATTAATAATTTAGTACTCTCCTAATAACTAAGATCTTCAAATTATGCAGTGCAATACCAGCAATGAATCACATTTGTCTGAAATTCCTCTCTCTGCTATCTTAATGGAGGTGCTAATCTATTTAAAATACATACATAGTGACACAGGACTTAGGAGCAGGGGTAAGTCATTTGGCCCTTCGAGCCTGCTCTGCCATTCGATAAGATCATGGCTGACCTGATTGTGGTCTCAACTCAACTCCACACGGTCAAGGGGGTAGTCCGACCCGACTGTCTGCCCCTCTTCGCAGCTATGTTCACGGCTGGGTGTCCTTAGAGAGGGGGCACATGGTGTCCGCTGGCACACTTGAGGCCTTCGCAGCCAATGGGCACTGTGGGGGCTGGAGTGCTTCCTCAGCCCCCAAATTGTCATTTTAATTTAATTTGTCAAGGTTCCTTTCTATTGTTTTCTTTATTTACAGTGCATCTTAGGGGGCTATCAATGGGTTTGATTTGTTTTATTTCAATTTGTTAATTTGCCAATTAATGGGGGTCTGTCACCCCCTCCCCCCACCTATTAATCTGTTATTTTGTTGCTGATTTGTTTCATTAAAAGAATAAAGAGAGTCATCTCGGCTTGCGCTGATGACGTGTTTCCCATGTTCATGGACCCAGACGACCTGCGGATGATGTGCAAGTATCAACAAATCTATTCCGCGGTGTCCTCTGCCAGGATCAACTGGGGAAAATGTTCCAGACTCCTGGTCGGTCAGTGGCAGATGAACTCTCTGCCAGAGGAACTCATGCCTTTCACCTGGAGCACCACTCATCTCCTCTACTTGGGAGTTTACCTTAGCCCTGTTGAGGAATCCTGGCTGGCAACTGGCAAGAGTTGGAGGCCAAAGTCAGCACTCGCCTTGGGTGCTGGACAGGACTGCTCCGAGTGCTATCCTACAGGGGTCATAAACCAACTGATAGCTGCAACGCTGAGGAACCAGTTGGTCACTTTAATCCTTCCCCTGGTGTTTGTCACTAAGATACAGAAAAAGCTCATCAACTTCTTCTGCGATAAGAGGATGCACTGGGTCACTGCTGAGCTACTGACTCTCCCGCTTAGGGAGGATGGTCAGGTGCTTGTGTGTCTTTGCACCCATCTGGCGATTTCCCACCTTCAGACCCTGCAGTGATACCTTCACATCAAGCCCCCTCCCGATGGTGTGCACTGGTGACATATTTCTTCCACCAGGTCCACGGCCTCAATTCTGGCCCGCAATTCCTGTTTATAGACCTGAGAGGTCTCCGTTCCTCCTTGCAGGAGTTGCCTGTCTTTTACCAGGAACTGATCTGGAACATGGTTGCCTTGCGCCGGAACTCTCTCTCATCAGGAGTAGCAGCTATCATCAAAGAGCCGCTGCTCAGGAATCCACACCTCCACCAATATGGGTTCGTGTGGCCAGTGGAAGAGAGGGCTCAGGCTGCTGGGGTGACCAGAGTTGGGGACACGTTGTATGGCAGAGGAGTGGGCTGGATGACACCACAAGAATTTGCATGTTGTGTGTCTTTTGATGTCCAGCCTGCGGCCAAAGTCAGCCACAGCCTCAAAACTGGTGCTTGGCCCCAAATGCACTCGAGGTGTCGAGGTGACTCAAGCATATGTCTGAACTGACCTCCATTCGAACAGAATTTCACATTGGCCCTAGGACCCAAAATCTCCCTTGGAAACCTTGGCCCCACAACTTGAGCCATCTCATGGAAATTCCATCAGTGCCTTTTCGATCTGCACAGAGAGGTTTCCTTTAGGGGCTGCTATTGCACACCCTTCACTTCCTCACCTTCATCAACTGTCCGGACATGCTGTGGTGTTCCGTCCTACTATCCAGAAGTGATGAGGGCCCCCAGTGGAGGGCTCTCTACCTTTACCATCCCGTCCCCTTTACCATCGGGGATTTGGCTTAGAGGGTGTTGCATGCAACAAAATGCTAAGATGTTCATGGACTCCCAGGCCACCTGAATTTTCTGCGGTCTTGAGGAGTCCATGTTCCATGTGTATAGACTGTGTGAGGTTGTAGCCCCTTCTTGATTATTTGAAGGGGCTGGTCTTCAAATTTTGGTTGCGCTTCAGCCCCAAGCTCCTGATCTTTGGCCATCTGGTATGGAGGAGGTGCAGGTAGGGTGGAGGACCTCCTCATTAGCCTGCTCCTGGGCTTGGCCAAAGTGGCCATTAATGAGTCCAGGCATTGGGCGGTCGAGGGGGGTCACCTGGCCCAATTGTCTGCCCCTCTTCTGTGGCTACACTCGCGCCTGGTGTCCCTGGAAAGGGAGCCCTCAGTGTCCATTAGCGTGCTTGAGGCCTTCCACAACTGGTGGGCACTGCAGGAGCTGGAGTGCTTCATCAGCCCAGGAGACAACATTTTAATTTAATTATATAAGTTTCCTTTGAAGCTTTGTCTTTCATTACGATGGCCCTTTAAGGGGCTCTCAATTTGTTTAATTAGTTCATTTGTTAATTAGTCTACTTTGTTTTATTGATATACTCAAAAGAGTATAAAGAGAGTCAGGTGGAACTGGGCTAATAGTTAGGAGACAGAGACCTGTAAGACTGCATACTGTAACCAAACCTACCATCAAGGAAAAGAATTGTATCTTGTTTTGCACTTCACCATCTGGCTTGGATCAATTTAACATTGCTAACCCGAAAAAGATCTATTTATCCTGACTCTTTGCTCCCTGTTAGGTAATCACTCCTTTATCCATGCTAATATGTTACCCCCATATACCATGAGCTCTTATTCTGTTGTCATGAAGAAATATTAATGTCTATAATGTTATTGGAAATTATTTTTAAATTGGACTTGTAGTAGGGCCTCTGTCTGTGTGTACCTGAATTGGATTAAAGCCAGCTAGCCTGGGTGTTTTGATGTATAGTAGTTTGAGATGTTAATTGGGTAAACAGTAAGTAAGGATAGAAGGTAAAGAGTACATTCGCATTTGTTGAATAAACCATTCAAAAGAATGGGTGAAATCTTGCACCTAGCTAGAAGACGCCAAGCAATATGTTTATTTTTTTTCAGCTTACTAATAAAATTGGTGGAATTAAAGGGATTATTATTAGGAGAGGTAAAATTTAAAAAACCCTAGTAATACAATGGAAAATTTATATTCAAAGGGGAAGCTAGGTATAAACAGAAAGGAGTTTGCTTGTGTCAGTCAGAGGCATGTAAGATCTAACCAGCCTGTAAACCAACAACTGTGCCTGCAAATTGAAAGGAACCTCATTTTGAATTTGTAAGGTCAAACGTGCTTTACCTGGTATCTGTTTAAAGTCTAAGAGTTATTGTTGCCTTCGTGAAGATTTATCTGGGAGTGATTAATTTGGGGATTTGTTTAAAAGTTGCTATGGTAGTAATTTGTAGACATGTGTATGTGTTTAAATTTGTTGTTAAATTAATAAATGTTTAATTTAGTTTTATATAAAAAACCTCTTGAGGCTTGATGTTTTTATTCCTGAATTCAGAGCTGCATCTCAAACATACCAATTGAAAATATAGGTTATGATAGTTGTTAAAGTTTCCCTCTGGGATTTAAACACCTTAGCCTTTACCAAATGCTGCGTCATGACACTGTGTCATAACCTTTGGTGTGGCACCTTATCAAATACCTTTTGGAAATCCAAGTGCATTTAGAGGTTCCTCTTTCTCCACTTTGCTTGTTATTTCCTCAAAGAACTCTAATAAATTAGTTAAACATGATTTCCCTGTCACAAAACCATGTTGACTCTGCCTGATCCCATTATGATTTTCTAAGTCTATGTGGAAGCCTATGTCCAGTGGCATACTGCAGAGTTTGGTGCTGGGTCCCTCGCTGTTTGTACTGTACATTAAAGATCTAGACATAAATGTAAGAGGTATGATACGTAAAGTTTGTAGATGACATGAAAATTGGTGGTGTGGTAAATAGTGAGGAGGAAAGCCTTAGACTGCAGGATGATATAGGCAGGCTGGTCAGATGGGCAGAACAGTGGCAAATGGAATTTAATCCTGAAAAGTGTGAGGTGATGCATTTTGGGAGGAATAACAAGGCAAGGGAGTACACGATGAATGGTAGGACCCAAGGAAGGACAGAGGATCAGAGTATGCATGTCCATCGATCCTTGAAGGCAGCCAGACAGGTAGAAAAGGTGGTTAAGAATGCATATGGAAAACTTGCCTTTATTAGCCAAGGCATTAAATACAACAGCAAGGAGGTTATGATGGAGCTGTATAAAATGTTAGCTAGGCCACATCTGGAGTACTGTGTGCAGTTCTAGTCGCTACACTACAGGAAGGATGTGATTGCACTTGAACGGGTGCAGAGGAGATTCACCAGGATGTTGCCTGGGCTGGAGCATTTCAGCTATGAAGAGAGACTAGATAGGCTGGGGTTGTTTTCCTTAGAGCAGAGAAGGCTGAGAGGGGACCTGATTGAGGTGTACAAGATTATGAGAGGCATAGATAAGGTAGATTGGAAGAAACTTTTCACCTTAATGGAGGGCTCAATAATCATGGGGCATAGATTTAAGGTAAGGGGCAGGAGGTTTAGAGGGAGCTGAAGAAAAATTTTTTCACCCAGAGAGTTGGTGGCATCTAGAACTCACAGCCTGAAAGGGTGATAGAGGCAGGAACCCTCACAACATTTAAGAAGTATTTAGATGAACACGTGAAATGCCATAGCTTACCAGGCTACGGGCCAAGTGCTGGAAAATGGGATTAGAGTAGATAGGGGCTTGATGACCGGTGTGGACATGATGGGCTGAAGGGCCTTCCTCAGTGCTGCATGACTCTATAAGTATCCTGCTCTAACCTCCAGCAATTTCCCTGTGACAGATGTTAGACTAACTGGCCTATAGCTACCTTTTTTCTATCTCCCCACTTTCTTGAATAAAGACATTACATTTGCCATTTTCTAATCTGCTGGGACCCTTCC
This sequence comes from Cetorhinus maximus, assembly GCF_964194155.1. Taxonomy (NCBI): domain Eukaryota; kingdom Metazoa; phylum Chordata; class Chondrichthyes; order Lamniformes; family Cetorhinidae; genus Cetorhinus; species Cetorhinus maximus. The sequence goes on from NC_135891.1 coordinate 111,352,303, forward strand.
AGAATTTAAGGAACTTTGGAAGATTATAACCAATGGCTCTACTATCTCTGTAGCCACTTCTTTTAAGACTCAAGGATACAGGTCATCAGGTCCTGTGGATTTGTTAGCCTTTAGGTCTAATAGTTTTCCCAGTACCTTTTCCTTGGTGATGGTAATTGTCTTAAGTTCCTCCCTCCCTTTCGGCTCTTGATTTTCAAGTATCTTTGGGAAGTTTTCTAAGTCTTCTACAGTGAAGACAAACACAAAATACCTGTTTAACACTTCCGCCATTTCCTTGTTTTCCATTATTAATTCCCCAGGCTCACTCTCCAGAGGAGTAACATTCTTTTCCTAATTAAACACTTGTAGAAACTCTTACTAGCTTATTTTATATTTCCAGCTAACTTTCTATCATACTCTATTTTCTCCATCTTTATTTTTTTTTTATCGTTCTTTGATGGATCTTAAAATCTGTCCAGTCTTCTGCCTTGCCACCAGTTTTAGCCGATTTGTGCAGTGTTTCTTTCAAATTGATGCTGTCCTTAATTTTCTTATTTAGCCATGGATGATGCATCCTTCTCAAAGTGGCTTTCTTCCTAGCTGGGATAAATCTTTGATGAAAGTTATTAAATATCTCCTTTAAAGTCTGCCACTGCATCTCTACTGTCCTACCTTTTAACCTAGTCAGTTCACTTTAGCCAGCTCAGCCTTCATACACTTTACCTATGTTTAGGTTTAAACACTTATCTTAGGCCTACATTTCTCCCCCACAAACCGAATGTGAACTTCTATCATGTTAAGATTGCTGTCGCCTAAAGGCTCCTTTACTATGAGGTTATTGATTAAGCCTGTTTCATTGCACATTACTAGAACAGCCTGTTCCCTAGTTGGTGCTAGAGTATACTGCTCAAAGAAATTGTCCCGAATATAATCTATGTACTCATTTTTCAAACTACATTTGCTAATCTGATTTGCCCAATCTACATGTAGATTAAAGTCACCCATGATTATTGTGGTATACCACAGTATAAGTGCTGGCATAAGGCAGTTGGGCCAAATGGTCCGTTTCTGTGCTGTTGCTTCCATATAATAGGCCAAAATCTATCATGTAACATATTATATAAGACCTTATATATCCTTATATATAAGGATTCTTCAGAGTTTAGTCCATGGTTATATGGGTGACGAAACATTCAACTTCTAAGATGTTAGGGCGAACTAACGGCTGCTTCCTGTCTAAAGCTGACTTCTATTACAGAAGTTTTATAATCTAAATTAAAGCGGAACCAGGTAATCTTTCCACAGGAAATAATAGTTTTGGACTATCACAGACTGGGCATTTAGCTGTACAATATTATCTTGGAAACACTTAATGTGTCAATTTTCACCGATAGAAACACGTTAAATGTTTGAAAGATAATTCGTTTTAAACAACTTAATTAATACCCCTGTCAAAAGAGCAAAGGAATCTAAGTCCTTCTTAATGAGATAACGGGGATAAATTTTAAATGGGCGGGTTTGAGTCAGGTGGAAAGTTAAAATGTTCTCAGTTTCAAATTGGAACTCAAGTCGCCTCAAACCTCCTGGTTCTAAAGGAAGAGGGCAACCAATATACTCTCAAGGGACGGGTTGGTCACTGAAACCTTTTAAGAAGGCAACATGTCTCCGTTTTAACAAGGGCTGAGATTTTATGCTCAGCGGGTGTCCCCACCCTAGACTGTAAATGTTGCGGATTAGCCTGCACCCTCTCTGGCCTCTTTCCCCACAGCTATTTAATGATTGCCGTGCCATTAAGCGGCTTGAAACGAGACTTCTGTTCCCATCTGGGAGGAAGTTCCACCTCTGAGAGCTGCCAGCCAATCAAACGGTTAACAGCTTTCTGGACCCAGCCGCATCAGCAGGAGTGGACTGTATCTATTCCGCAATGGTGATTGTCAATGGTGCTGGACACCGAGTTAAAGTGGTTGTGGGGGGGTGGGGGTGGGGGTGGAGGAGATGGGTATCATTGGGGTTCAAACTGGGAGACCCTGGCAAAGGGGGTGAGGGGGTGGAGGGACCAGGGTAGACAGGACAGGGGGTGGGGGTGGGGAAATGGAGGGAGGAGTGGAACACATTAGTAGGGGGCCTCTGATGGGCCCAGGGGGCTCATAAAGGAGATTCCACCCTTGCCCGCCACCAGCCTGAGCAGTGAAAGCTGCCAGGTTTTGCATTTGATGCAGACCTCTGCATGCCATGGGAAAAATTGTGGCAGGGTCAGGGGATGGGCAGGTAGGCACTGGGAGGCACCCATGGCATTCAGCCCAATTTTACACACCCTCACCACCTGCCAACCACCCCTTGGAAGTGTAAAATTCAGCCCAAAGTTTTGAATTTTAACTCACGTCTGCCGGATTACCCAGCCTTCAGGAAACCGGTCAGGAGATGAAAAGGGCTGAATCCATAAGGTAAGTCCCTTTGTGGCTCTACTTGTGAGCTAGGAGGAGCAGAAGTGCTTCCTCCAGGCCCAACCAGCTAACCCTGTAAACCAACCCCCTGCTCCCACTGTGATGTGTCTGATCCCCTACCTGTACAATCTGCCCTGACTTCCCCACCCCTATAATCATTGCCCCCAGGGTCTTCCCCAACAGCCCACAATGACTGACTTAGACCATAAGATGTAGGAGCAGAAATAGACCATTCGACCCATCGAGTTTGCTCCAAGATCATTCAATGAGATTATGGCTGATCTGATAATCCTCAATTCCACTTCCCTGCCTTTTCCCCATAACCCTTGATTGCCTTACTGATTAAAAATTTGTCTATCTCAGCCTTGAATATATTTAATGACCCAGCCTCTACAGCCCTCTGCGGTAAAGAATTCCACAGATTTACTAACCTCTGAGAGAAGAAATTCCTCCTCATCTCTGTCTTAAATGGGCGACCCCTTACATTGAAATTATGCCCTCTGGTCCTGGACTCTCCCACAAGGGGAAACAACCTCTCAGCATCTACCCTGTCAAGACCCCTAAGAATCTTATATGTTTCAATAAGGTCACCTCTCATTCTTCTAAACTCCAATGAATACAGGCCCAACCTACTCAACCTCTCCTCATAAGAAAATCCCTCCATAACTGGGATCAACCTAGTGAACCTTCTCTGGACCGCCTCCAATGCCAGTATATCTTTCCTTAGATAAGGGGACCAAAACTGTTCACAGTATTGTAGGTGTGGTCTAACTAGTGTCTTGTATAGTTTTAGCAAGACTTCCCTATTTTTATACTCCATTCCCTTTGAAATAAAGGCCAACATTCCATTTGCCTTCCCCATTACAGGCTGAACTTGTATGTTAGCTTTTTTTGATTCATGCACAAGGACCCTCAATTCCCTCTGCGCTGCAGCTTTCTGCAGTCTTTCTCCATTTAAATAATATTCAGCCCCTTGCTCTGCAATGTCTCCACTGCCCTTAAAACCCCCCCTCCCATGATCTCTAGCCCTCCACCAAAGCTCAAACTACCTGCAACCGTTCATAGGGACGTAAGAACATCGGACTAAGGAGCAGGAGTAGATCATTTGGCCCTTCAGGCCTGCTCTGCCATTCAATAAGATCATGGCTAATTTGATTTTTCTCAACTCCTTTTTCTTGCCTGCCCCACCCCCCCATAACTCTTGATTCCCTTGTCTGTCAAAATCTATCCAACTCAACTTTGAATACATTCAATGACCACTGCTTTCTGGAGAAGAGAATTCCACAGACTTCTGTGAAAGTGAGAGAAAAAAGTTCTCCTCATCTCCATCTTATAAGGGGGACCTCTTATTTTTAAACTGTGTCTCCTAGTCCTAGTCTCCCCCACAAGTGGCAACATCCTGCTGGTATCCAACATATCAAGTCCCCTCAGGGTCTTATTTGTTTCAATAAGATCACCCCTTATTCTTCTAAACTACGATGAGTATGGGCCCAACCTATTCAACCTTTCTTCATAAGATAAGTGCTTCATCCCAGGAATAAGTCTAGTGAACCTTCTCTGAACTGCTGCGAATGCAATTATATCATTTTTCAAATAAGGAGAACAAAAATGTACACAGTACTCCTGATGTGGCCTCACCAAGACACTGTACAGTTGCAGTAAAACTTCCCTACTTTTGTTGTACCTGCATACTAACTTTTTGTGACTCATGTACCAGGACTCCCAGATCCCCCTTGTACTACCAAGTTCTGCAATCTCTCTTCATTTAAAAAGTACGCTGCTTTTCTATTCTTCCTGCCAAAGTGAACAAGTTCACATTTTTCCATATATTTATCTGCTAATCTCCCACACAAATTTCAGGGATTTGGGGGTGAAATTGGTCTTTGGCAGTAGCACGAAGTGGACTCACAGTGATAGTGATGAGCAATTTCGTCCCACCAAGGTTTTGGGTCTGAAATTCTGATTCTGCATGTGTTAGCACGCAATATTCCACCCATTAAAAAGAAAGAGCAGAAAACCATGTGCTCTTGAATGCTGAATCAGAGTTTCTAACCCGGCGTTTGTACGTAGTATAATTTCCAGTCTTGTAACCCTACAAATCTTTATTCGAGTAATAATTTAATATTACAACAGAGCATCTGGATAACATCATTAGGATATCAACAGGGCTTGTGGCACACTTATTAAAATCAAAATCATAATAGCTATGGATTGGCACTATAGGATATTAACATAGAAACAGACAGTCTGAAATGCCTTTCTATGCTATTTTTAACCCATTTATTTTAGGCTGATGGTTCTTCTAAAATAGCAATTGAAGAAACTTGGAAGAAATTGGATATCCATTCATAACACATTATATCATGGAGTAACTCGGGGACAATGTTCTGATTTGGGGTAGTCATTTTTGTAAATAATGTGTTAATTTTTGTGACTTGTAAATTAATATTGACATTTCAGAAAAGATGATTTAATAGGTAGGCTATCTTACTTACCAGAGGCTTTGTCCGTGCGCTTGACTTTACTTTACTATGCTAAAACACAGAAAAAAGCGGTTAAATTGAAATGCATAACTTGTCTCATCATCCTAGAATTTCAATGTGCTGTTTCGAAATCTAACGCATTGTACCAAAAGGATGGAGCTCTGTAAAGTATCTTCCCTTGAGAATGCTTCTGAAAATTGTACTAAAAACTCAAAGGAAAGTTATAGTTTTAAAGCCCTTAGAAGAGTTCTTCCCAATAGGAGGCACTGTTTATCCAGTTTCCCAGAGGTTAAGCATCTAGATCTGTGTTGTTCGCACTTAGCCAAATGTCTTTTTTTTTTGCAGGGAGCTACTCAGAAATACTTCCAGCAACGGTAACATTCAAAGATTTATATCTATTTTCAAAATTGAGCTAGATTAATTAATGTTAAATGGGGATTTCCTCAAGTTAAATCAATCTTCCTTGAAGGATGATTTCAGCTCACAGCAACAGGGGTTGAAGCATCATTATATTACTCCTCCTTCATGGGATCTGGTTTCTAAATCTAGTTTTCCACACACTGTGATATATATTTTATATATCTCAGAACAATGCAGAGATGACACTAGTTTCTATGTGTGTGACAGGTTTTATGTGCATTGCTTTAAAATGTCTCCTCCATCTTCCAGCTCTTTCTACAGCTTTGTTTACTTTTTCTTTGAGTCCACACCCAGGCTTAACTAATCATGCACAGTGAGCACCATATCAATTGTAATTAGGCTCACATAATCAAACACAGAACGATTGAACACTACACACTGTGGGATACATTTAGGAGTGCATACTGCAAGGAGCGATCCCTTGGCTGCTGAAAACATGGTTGGAAATGTGACCACTACTGTTCATATACACTGTACTTCCAATTTTTTAACTGCACTGTTGATGGGCGAAGGATCATAAAGCAACCCCTAAAGAGTTTCTTATCTCAGTTGTACTGCCACAATGTGATGATCCTACAGAGGGGGCAGGAGGACCAACCTTTGTGCCCCCATTTGGATTGTAACAGGTATCCATGGGAGATAGGCTATCCACCTGATGGTTTTAACTGGAGATGGTGCACACAGCAAAACCAAAAAAGCAATAAGAATAAAAATCCATTTAAAAGCACAAGTGAAAGGAGAGTTTCCCTCAGAATTTTAAAACGAATCTGTGCTCCAGAGTGTATAAAAATAGATTTCCCGTTGGAGTTGGCAATATTGGAATATCTGGATAGCTATTAACATGACACTCTTAGGCTGCCAGAAATTCACAACTCTGCTGGGAGACTTGCTTCAGAAAAAGGCAATTTTGTTATCGATTTTTTAAAAATATAAGCCGAGAAATTGGCTGAAATAACTGAGTAAATTAATGTTTAATGTGTTCACATGACGTTCCTCTATTTTAATGCTGCTGTTAACTCATTTACTATAAATAGGTTAGCTCCTGACAGAAGCATGCCATGTGAAGCCATCAAGCATTCCCTGCTAATTATCTGACACGGCACTTCGCTGATTTCAATTTTCTTTCTAAGTTATGATGCCATTATTTTCAAAAGAAAAGTCAAGGATAAAGTCTTTATCAGGCATTTATTTTTAAGAAGACAAGAAGTAACTTCTATTTATATAGCACCATCCATGTAGAAAAGTATTACACAGCATTTTAAAAGGGGAAGAGATATATTGTGAGGAACAGACTGAAAGGGTGGTTAATAATTAAAAGTTTTTAGAGATATGTTTAATGAACGGAAGTCAGGTCACTTTATAAAGTAGTCGTGGGGGAGAGTTCCTAAAAGTAGGGATATGAAGATGGCTGAAGATCCACTTGGGACATGAAGTGGGAAGATGGAATGCTAATTGTACATTAATTTGGTGTTTAATCGTATTCAGCTGGTGGGCATTAACTGGGGACTCACCTGTGCTTAAGGATAGACTGGTGAGCACTGAAGGACTGGAGTGGATCATTACCCCAGGGATGTCACTTTAATTTGATTAACTAAGTTTCCTTTAAAGGCTTGGGGTTTTTTGTTACAGTAAATTAGTGGATCCTCCTTCAGAAGAGGCACTTAACTCCTTGTTATTAACAACCTTTTGATTGGATTAAAAGAGGTATATATATAGGAGCAGACTGAAACTGTGGTGTTTGTGCATGATATATACATGTAATATATGTCTGTAAGTTAACTATTGGAAGAGTATAAAGATTTGGCTCTAGTTCTATCCTGCTCTGCCTGAGTTCTAACATTGACAATAATCTGGAGTCAAAAGAATGAAGTATGTGGGTTTGGAAATGAAACTGGAAAAATATAGAATAGATAGACTAAGTGCATATGTGAAGGCATTTTTAAACAAAGACAAAAGCTTTGAACACAGTGACTTGAGAGGCAGGGAGTCAGTTGTGCTTTACAAAGAAAGGGGTGATGGCAATATGTTTAAAGTTGAGTTGAGGCAGCATCAACTGGCTGGAGATGGAACTGATTTCCAAAATGCCATTGTACATTTTTTTATAAGATGCTTGACACATTCTATCTACAGGGCTCTAGAGTCCTGTTGTTGATATAGACAACAAATCCCTTACATCATGTAAGAACTGGATTGGTATGGGAGGTTTAGTTCTTCTGGAGACTAAATAGAAGTGTCATGAAAACATGGAGAAAATGAAAGCAGAATTTTGAAGTTGGTAATAGGAATAGGTAATTGGGGAACATTTTACAGCCCAAAAACATTACCTCCAAAAGACATATGCTTAAAGCCAGGATTCAAACTCAAGAAGAAAGATTTGATCAATGTGTAATAGAATTGCAAATGAATGTCAATTCTTGTGAGTAAGAATTAATTGTAGACAGTGTCATTGAAGATAAAATTGTAGTCACAATATTAAAAGTCTAAATTCTAAGAGAAAATAGTTCCAATCCCTGAATTCCTGAGGCCTATGACATGGGGCCTTGTTGGAAATGGTCATGTTACAAAATTGGGTCATGCACCTTGTGTGTCTGATTTGGGGTACGCCTGATTTACCCAGGGCAATTTGGGGAGAATAGACAGGCATCTCTGCAAGCATATGCAATGCACCAAGATATAATGATGTATATGAGACTGAATAGAGCCATCCAGTGGTCAGATGGGATGACGATTTTATTTATATACACACAGCACCATGTGCTCTGAGGCATAAGGTGATATTTTGGAATAAAGCTTAAGACATGCTTCAGACAGTTCCCTGTGAGTTACTAAAGTGGACAGCAAACCAAAATAATAAGTGAGGAGCTGTTTGCATGAGAAAGGATGGAAGCTGCAGGAAAGAAACAGCAGATTAGAAGACTGAAATATCAATGTTTGAAGAAACGTCATGTAGAAATGTGCACATAATATACTTGTCAACAGAAACATAAAAATAGATTTGCCTACCCCAGTTCTGTTCCGGTGCAATGATGTATTATTTTTTGATTGTATAATAGAGTTTGTTCTTTCAATCTAAAAATGGAAAACAAAAGTTAATGAATACAATTCTTTGTGCTTTTAAACAAGGTGTTCTCTAGAAACCATAACTTGGTGCAACCTTGCTTCTGAGGCACAACTCATCATCACAACACAGAAAGGGGTCTAAATCGGATAGACCCAAAACTGGGCACAGGGATTGGGGTGCGCAATTATTCAATGCATGTTCAACGTAATGCAGGCAGCACACCAAATTTGTGCTTCCTACTTGTTGGAATGATTGCTGCACGCTGTCCATTGGCTATATGCATCAGCAAGGGGCCCAAAATCATAACTTCTTGGCACCACTTAAAGCTGGTCTTATCTGCCAAAAGTTAGCCTGCACCTCTAGAAGAGAAGGTGCATTGTAGTTCCAGCAAGTGCTGCCAGTCGTGCCAGAAGGGTCTCTGACCTGGGAAACAGTGGAGAATGGGAGAGAGTGTTGTACATGCCTGCATGTCATTGTAATGTAAAGATGCTTAGCAGAGCAAGGGTTATGTGGGACTGGTGAATAGCACCGCCCACAGTATGCTGCATAGAGTCACATGGTAATAGACTGAGGAACAGTCTAGAGAGAACACTCTGGAATCAACCTGCATGGAGGTAACAGCACCATGCATGACAATAACCTGGGATCTGTAAATAGTGAAAGGTTAACAATACGAACATACAAATATATGAATTAGGAGCAAGAGTAGGCCATTCATCCCCTTGAGCTTGCGCCGCCATTCAATAAGATCATGGCTGATCTGATTGTAACCTGAACCCCACATTCCTGTCTACCTTGATAACCTTAAACCCCCTTGTAAATCAAGAATCTATCTAGCTCTGCCTTAAAAATATTCAAAGACTCTGCTTCTAACGCCTTTTGAAGAAGAGAGCTCCAAAGACTCACGACCCTCTGAGAGAAATTTTTTCCCTCCATCTTTGTCTTAAATGAGCAACCCCTTATGTTTAAACAGTGACCCCTAGTTCTAGATTCTCTCATAAGAGGAAACATTCTCTCCACATCCGCTCTGTCAAGACCCTTCAGGATCTTAAAAGGTTTCGATCAAGTTGCCTCTTACTCTTCTAAACTCCAGTGGATACAGATCTAACCTGTCCAACCTTTCCTCATAAGACAACGCGTCCATTCCTGGTATTAGTATAGTAAACCTTCTCTGAACTGCTTTTAACACATTTATATCTTTCCTTGAATAAGGAGACCAGTACTGTACACAGTATTCCAGATATGGATGCTACCAGTGCCCTGTACAACTGAAGCATAACCTCCCTACCTTTGTAATCAATTCCCCTCACAACAAACGATAACATTCCATTAGCTCACCTAATTATTTGCTGTACCTGCACACTAGCCTTGTATGTAGCCCAATATAGGGTTCATATTTAAGTATACAAGTCTCAAGATCTCATCTTTGAGACACCACTGCGCACCATATTACAACATGGTTGGCAGCGGTGGGAGCTCCTAAAAGATATCACATCAGTGGCGATCTGAAAGGTGGCAGCATTTTAAATGATGAACCCAGAACAGTATCCCAAGGAATGAAAAACTAAAAGCAGCTGAAGATGAACCAGAGAGATGTGCATCTATGAAGAGAACTTGAAGAAACAGTTGAAGAAGCTTCGCTACAGACTAAGAAGTTGAGGATTCCACCAGAGTGAGTGGATGCCCATTGCAAGACCCCTGAGTGGCACAGAGCAGAAAAGCTGCTTAGATCACGAGACAGGTGAGCAACACGACAAAACTTGCAAGACCCTGAATGATGCTGAGTTAAGACACTTAGTTAGATCGCAAGATGGAGCGCAAAACTACAAAGTTGTAAGACCCCGAGTGACGCAGAATCAAAGAACTTGGAGAGTTACAAGACAGTGAGCAAAGTTATCAAAAAGAAGCTGTACATTGTAGAATAGGTGGCGGTCCCAGGGCTCAGCAGATTGCAGCAATTGTGGCTATGCTGCGCTAAAGTTATAAAGAAAAGAAATTACATAAAAATTGGTTGGCAGAGCCAAAAGTTTAAGAAGAAAAACTGCAGGGTAAAGAAGAAGCTACTGAGAGAAAAAAAGAAAATTATTTGAAAGAAAAGCAAAGGGCAGGCAGTGCAGAGGAGAAAGGTGCTGTCGCTTTCAATTAAAAAGAAAGGGCCCTGATTAGACCTCGAGCCACCAAAAACTCCAAAGACGAGGACCTGCAGGAAAAAAAGAGGAAAGAATCGCAGAGAAAAGCAATACTCCTACCTTGAAAGTTTAGAAGTTCAAAAAGAAAAGCAGCCGCGATTGCTGGAGAGCCTGCCAAAACTCCAAAAAAATGGGGGAAACTCACAGCACAGAAAGCCAACAGCTGCAGACAGCCCGAATGAAAGAAACGGTTACCTCACTGACAGTCTTAAAGTGATAACGACATTTAAAACAGTAACTACAAAAGGGAAATCTGGCCATGGATGGAAAATGTGAAGAGACAGATGCATTTGTGTCATGGAAAGAGTTAAACCAGACCAAAGAGTAGAGAAGACAATTTTTAGCATACAGGAGAAGTACAAGATTAACTAAGGAATCAGAAGAAGCACAAGTTGATAAGTTTCTATTCATTGTTTAGTTCATTTGCTGGTGAAGTACTCCACAGCTAATGTATAGATCAATACACCATTTGGTGAGATATTAAAAGGCTTTGACAGATATTTTAAACTCCAAGTTGTGGAGAGCATAGACCCCACAAGAAGGTCTAACACACCCCAATAAAGCGCTGAGGGCACCAAGGGAGCCCAGAGAGACAACAACTCCCAGTAAAGCACCAAGGACAACAACAAGAGACCCCAAAGAGAGGGCAACTCCCAATAAAGTGCTGAGGGCAACAAAAGACCCCAGAGAGGGCAACTCCCAATAAAGAACCAAGGGCAACAAAGGAGCCCAGAGAGAGAGGGCAACAGACAATCACAGAGAGAGGGATCCAAAAGATCCCAGAACAAGGGAAACAGAGTGAACAGATGGCTGTGAAAGAAGGAAAGCTATCTGAGGTAACTCAAAAGAAGCAAAATGTGCAAAAAGTAAATTAAGCTGTCCTACAGGAAAATGTTTGCATCAGAGCTGAACTGGAAGATTTGAAGCACAAGATTCAAGCTGAGTATATACCTTTGAAAATGCATGATAAACTGAAGCCTTTAATGAACCAAATTGTTTGAAATTGGAACAAACAAATTTCAGAGATGACACAAAGTTATCAGGAAGAAATAGTGATTCTCAATTCTACAGTTGGCAGATCAAAGCAGGAGTTGGGAAAACTCAACCAGATGTGCAGCCAGGCAAAACAGCAAACAGAGAAGCCATGCAAATAAGTTGCAACCCTAAAGGAGTCCTTGAAGAATCAATATGTAGCCATGGAAAAACATGAGGAGCTAAAAAGAATGTTGAATATTACTTCAGAAAAAGCTGCATTGGAATTATCAGTAGCAACAAAACAATGCACTGAAGCCCAGAGTGAGTTGGCAAGAGGTCAACAAGAAAATGAACAGTTGAAAGAACAATTGATTGTCCTTCACGATCAATGCAAAAGGAATGCATAATCAGTCAGCAACATGAAGAAATGAAGACCGTGTTAAACAGCAGAATAGAAGCACAGCAGAAGAAACTCGAGGAGACTACATTGAATTACAGGAAAGCTCAAGATGAAACAAGCGAGCTTTGCAAAGAAAAGGAAAACCCGTTGAAAGACCTTCACATGTTACAAGAATCCCTCAGGACAAAGTTATTCTTCTAGAAAATTACGAAGAGAAAGCAAATGAATTTAACGTCACTCTGAACAAACTGAAGATCCAGTTGGCAGAGAAGACTCAGCAATGTGCAGGGGGAAGCCAAAAGCTACAAGCAACAGACTGAAGAGCTGAAGATACCATTGAATGGCAAAGAGGAGGCATTGAAAGGAAAAGCTGTTGAACTTTCCAAGCTGCGAGCAGATAATGAAGCCATGAGTTGCACAATTACAGAACTGAACTTCACCGGAGACAGGCCTGGCCAACAGTGACTCCAAAACGAAGGACAAGGACAAAGTTCTATTGCAGACAGAGAAAGGAAAGACAAAAATAAGGTCAGAAAATGTAAATCTGACACTGAAGCGCAAGGAACTAGAAGGAGAAAGCGCACCAGGCGTCTCAGATGTACTGAGAACCATTGGAGCTGAACGAAAAGATTTATAGGGGAGAATTTTCTCCCTGTTGGACGGGTTGGGCAGGAGCGGGCGCAGGTGGGCACGCAGCCGATCGCCACCCGTGATTGGCTGTGCGCCGCCATTTTACGTGGGCGGTCCAATTAAGGCCCGCCCAGCGTGACGCGCACTTGGAAGCACTCAGTGCTACCTGTGCGGGCAGGGGGAGGAGGGAGAGTCGGGGCCTGTGCTCTGTGTGAAAGAGCGCAGAAATCCCCCTGAGGCACAGAACTGCCTCAGGGAGATTAAGAAAAGTCATAAAAATGTGAAAAATAAAAACATTGAAATTATTCAGACACGTCCCCTCATGTGACAGTGTCACATGAGCTGGGACATGTTTATGAATTTACATGAAACAATTTATTAAATTAATAAACCCTTCATGAAACCTCATCCTGCCCGTGGATGAGGTTCCATGAAAAATGCGAAGGCCGCTTGGGCTCTTCACTTGCCCCCCGCCAACCTCGTCAGGGCAGCCCTGACAAGTACTTCAATTGGTTGACTAATGGCCTTAATAGGCCTTTGACAGTTTGACACTCATGCAGCCGACTCTGGTGCGCGCCCGCTGAACTGACGATTGGAATGACCCGTGGTGACGTTGGGATGCATGCCCGACGTCACCGGGCGCCATTTTACGCATCGGCGTGCGGGGCCCGCCCCCGCACGCCGATCAGAAGATTCTGCTCATAAGCTTGCAAATGGGTTGAAAGTAAAACAGCAAACTAATGTTTGGCTGAGATTGCGAAATAAAGTGGGAATGAAGGTTCCATTTGCGAAACATATGCATCTGGCAAGAACATGATAGATATCACGGAAAAAGAAAATTTGAGTCCACTCTGGGGACGAACGGAGTGCACATTCACTGTGGAATAAGCAGGACAAACCCACAGTGTGTGATAAAAGCAGACGAGTTGTAATAAACAGAAACGCAACTTAAAGGTGCGCAAAAAGTGAATCAAATGGAGATTGCGAAGTACCAGAAACACAGAGCAGGACTACCATTCGTCCAAACGTGACAGACTGAGCTGTGGAAGATCTAGCAAGCCTCAACATCGTCTGAATTTATAAAGTCAGAGACTTGAGATGGGGGGGAAGGATAGCAAATAAAGATTGTATTACAAATAATTATGCTCTATTGGAAGGGAAAATTTTCTTTTGCGAAGAAAAGGGAATGTTGTATGATGCTTGTTTGCCTGCATGCCATTGCAACGTGAAGGTGCTCAGCAGAGCAAGGGTTAATGTGAGACTGGAGAATAGCATCGTCCACAATATGATGTTTAGAGTCACATGGTAATAGACTGGGGAACAGTCTAGAGAGCACACTCTGGAACAAGCCTGCATGGAGGTAACAGCAACGTAACCTGGGATCTGTAAACAGTTAAAGGTTAACAATAAAGGGTTCATGTTTAAATTACAGGCCTCAAGATCTCATCATTGAAACATCTAAATAACCCATATTACAACAGAAAGCAGGCTCCAAGGCTTTTGGGCACTAGAGGCCTTGGTGGAGCAGGTGGAAAGTTGTGGGGATGTTCTTTAACCGTAGGGGGTCAGGAGACACTTCAGATACATGCTCAAAAGGCAGAGGGAGCAGATAACCATGGAAGTCAATGCCAGAAGTCAAGTCTGAAGGACCTGGAAGCAGTGCAACAAGCAGTTCAGTGACCTTACCTGCATAGCCAAGATCAGTAAATGCATCTTCACATGCCATATTCTGGCAACTGCATCACTAGCCTCAAACATTGTTCAAATCACCATACCCTGATCACTTACTTACCAACAATCTCCATCAATCAAAGCTCATACGTAACATTCATATGCTTCAACTCACCCTCACACACTTAGCAGTGCTGCAAGATTCACATCCACATCTCACAGCTTGGATACACTGCCAGCTATTCTACTATAATAGCCATGTCAGTCAAACAGATTGAACAACACTCACTGACATACTCCCCTCTCTTTTGCAGTACAAGGTGCACACAACCAGAGGTGCAGGAGCTAACTAGAGGGAGACAGACAGGGAGAAGACTGCGCTGGCCCATTATTGGGATGTATATTGCTGAGGCCATAACCAGTGGCAGGGTTGAAACCACTGAAGATTCATCTGTCATGAACATTGCATGGCAACAGGCCGCTTGCAGCTGGGCTAATTGCAGCTGTGTGAAAATCCCGGAACTCCCTCCCTAACAGCATTTTGGATGTACACAGCATGGACTTTGGTGGTTCAAGAAGGCAGCTCACAACCACCTTCTCAAAGGCAATTAGGGATGGGCAATAAATGCTGACCTAGCCAGTAATGCCCAAATCCAATAAATGAATTTTTTAAAAAGCAGCGGCAGGATGAAGCCCTATCTAATCCACCTTTTCAGTAATCAGTAAATCTCTACTGATTTACAAGCTGCAGGTGGTGTAAGCATGCACTTTATGGACCTCTTACTTTCCCACACTCGCTGCACCAAGACCTTACCCTTGTGCTATTTTCCTTTCAGATACCCAAGAGGTGAGGCCTGGCCAGCCTATGAAGGTACAGCACCAACAGAATGATGATGAAGACAGGGGAACTCCATCCGACTTTACAATTGCAACCACCAGTTAAGCTACTACCACAATGGGCGGAATCTTCTGCTCTGACTGGTAGTGAGCTTGGAGGCAGGAAGGGCATTTTCTAGGTGAGATGGTGGCATATCTGAACCCTGTTACTTTTCTGCCTCCACCAAAATTAAGTTCTGGGTGGGAATGCTACTGTTGACTTTCCTGTCCCACCACCAATTGAGACCTTTAAGGGCCAATTAATGACCACTTAAGGGCTTCATCCTGCCGCTGCTTTTTTAAAAATTCATTCATTGGATTTGGGCGTTGCTGGCTAGGTCAGCATTTATTGCCCATCCCTAATTGCCCTTGAGAAGGTGGTTGTGAGTTGCCTTCTTGAACCACCGTAGTCCATGTTGTGTAGGTACACCCACAATGCTGTTAGGGAGGGAGTTCCAGGATTTTCACCCGGCTGCAATTAGCCCAGCTGCGAGCGGGCCAGTTGCCAAGCGATGTTCATGACAGATGAATCTGTGCAGGCCGCTTCTTACCTCAGGGGGAGGGGAGGGGTGCAGTTGCGAGTCCCTTGGTCAAAGGCAATCAGTGCTGTTCAGGCGATTTGACATCAGGAAAAGAGGTTGGGGGGCACTGAGAGCCACACCCCAGCCTTTGCTTCTGACCCTGATTGGCATGTGGTTTGGTGGGCCTTCCCAAAAGAAGCATCTTTCCAGCCGGCAGGAGGGACGCCCAATGCCACAACAAGATTCTGCCCTATAATGTATCTACGTGTATCTTAGAGGATAGATTAGAGGTGGGATTTGCATGTGATGAGACATTGGGCATGAGTGGACTGCAAACAGGGCAGAAGCAAGGATAATACAGATGCCAGCTCACTGGAGGGCAAGGCCACATGGGTTCCCCTACAGTGGACTCAGATGAGCACTTTAATGGGGTGGCCTACAGAAGTATGCTGATGGGTATTCACAACAACATTTTTATTGTATTGGCAAGCGGCCAGTAAGCCAACAGTCAATGTCATGGAGCATGGAGGAGTCAAGTTAGCACAGGACTTTGGAGCCCATCCTTTCTGGCATGGAAGTGTTGACCAACTCAGTCAGCATCCTTGTGGACCCAACTATGATGCAGTGCCTGATAACCAATGTCACAACTTCCATTGCAGCTCAAGCAGCAGCTACCTACTATCTGAGTGCTGCAGTGGATGTTCAGACTGGTGTCATGCAAGGTTAGCTTGTTGCCATCATGGTTGTGGATACCAGTGTGCAAAGGGATTTATTTGCAAGTTGTCACAGCAGTCCAGCAATTTGTCCTCCAATAGATTACCAGGATTTTTGAGGCAGGAGAGTGGTAATGGCTTCATGAAGCACAAACCTGTTGTTCTTTCTCAGGAAAACAGCAATTGTCCTCCCACCCCCTATCTGTTCTTGCTGTTGCCTGTCAGCTGGCCTTCCCAGAATGCTGTTGCCTGTGCAGTGATGGTGCAGCCTGCAGCTGGGCCTCCTAGGCTCCAGAACTGCATGAGATTGTCCTCTAAGGCCAACTGCAGCTTCTTCCACTGAAAGTTAGCAGATTTCCATCAGCATTACTGCAGCCACTGGGGCAGCACTGCTGAGGAGCATTAGACTGCAGTTGTGGTTAATTGCAGGTGGCAGATTTCAATATCCTTACTGAAGTTCAGCTGTCTAATACATTGTTCCTCACTGAGGTTCAGGTTAGAGAATTGGTCTCTGAACACCCTAAGTGAATATTGTCTCCTGCTGAGAGCCCTTCTCCCCATTCTCCTCTTCCTCCTTTTTCCAGTAGCTTGTCCTTCTCTGCGTGACCTGTATTTATTCTCCAAGCTATGCTGTAGTCCAAGAGAAATGGCTACTAGAGCACTCATGCCTGGGGGCAACTGGTTTGCACAGAATTCTTGAAGAATGCAGAGAAGTGTTAAGTGATACGTCCTAGTAGGAAGACCAAGGAGAGGCAATATAAAATAAGGGTTCAATTGTAAAGGGGATTCAGGAATGGAGAGACCTGGGGTATCTGTGCACAATTCATTGAAGTTGGCAGGACAGGCTAAGAAAGTGGTTAAAAAAGGCATACAGAATCTTGGATTTTATAAGTAGAGGCATAGAGTACAAAAGCAAGGAAGTTATGATGAACCTTTATAAAACACTGGTTCGGCCTCAAGTGGAGTATAGTGTCCAATATTGGGCACCGCACTTTAGGAATGATGTGAATACTTTAGACAGCATGCAGAAAAGATTTATGAGAATGATTCCAGGGACTTCAGTTACGTGGATAGATTGGAGAAGCTGGGGTTGTTCTTCTTAGAAAAGAGAAGGTCGAGAAGAGATTTGATAGAGGTGTTCAAAATCTTGAGGGGTCTAGAAAGAGATACCATGGGTGGAATCTTGTTGAGGCCTCGGGGCTGTCACCTGCTGGCTGGAGAACCAGCAAGGAACACGTGCTGCCACCTCTCGGGAAGGCCCCCTGAACCACAATCAGGCAGTGGCAGGGCCAGTGGTGGGCCGTTCCATGGAATCAAGACCCCAGGGGTGGACGTCTCACCGACTGAGATCTGCTGGCCAAACAGAGGCCACTGGGGAGGACGTGGCTGCTGCTGGAAGGACAGGCATTGGAGTCCCAGGATCACTGAGTTGACCCAGTCCACAGGCATGTAATGTGAGACGGTTCTGGCGCGGGTGTGGTTTGCTAGGTGGGGGTTTCAGGGAGAGGGGTTGCAGGGACTGGAGCTCCCTCCATAAGAGCACTGTGGGTGTACCTACACCAGAGGGACTGTAGCGGTTCAAGAAAGCAGCTCACCACCACCTTCCCAAGGGCAATTAGGGATAGGTAATAAATGCTGGCCTAGCCAGCGATGCTCACATCCTGTAAATGAATTAAAAAAAAACAAAGGTCTGGTCACTCGATGAGCACCTTTGATCGAGGCCCCCCCACTCCATGCTCCTCCACCATATCTCTGGAGCTGACAAGTTGGCCGCATGGTTTTAGCTGTCGCATGTTGACAAGCCCACCTGCAGCTGGATTAATACCACTGGCGATGGGGTGAGACCCTTAAGTGGTCATTGATTGGCCACTTCAGGGCCTCAATTGGCAATGGGGTGGAAAGGTTGACCACGGGCCTTCCTGCCCAGAACTTAAGGCTGGCGGAGGTGGGAAGGTGGCGGGGTTCAGGTACGTCACCATCCCATCTAATTAAATGCCCTTCCAGCCTGCAAGCTCGCCACCAGAGAGAGCAGAAGATTCCACCCCATACGATGTTTAAATGCTCTCTCAATATGTCCTGATACCTTCTGTTCCTGTACGCTCCTTAGAATTGTGCCATGAAATCTATATTAGCTCTCCTTCTCCCTTCTGTCAACAGGTATCACTTCACACTTTCTCTGTATTAAATTCCATCTGCCACTTGCCCGTCCATCCCTCCTAAATGGCTGTGTGAAAGAAGCTATTCACAGCTAAACATGTGGAAAATTTGCAATTGCTCTAGAGGACAATTGATTCAATAGCTGTCAATTAGATTGCGATATTTAGTGCAGCTAGTGTTGAGTTCACATCAGGACTAGTGATATCTTGGAATTCCAGTGGATGGTTAATTGCCTGCTTATAGATTTAGAGTCCATCCAAAATGCTCTTGCTTTTGTAGCAATGCAAACTCTGTAATGTGCTTGGGTCAACTAAGTCAAATGTAGCACACACTGGAGATTGAACCTGGATCCTTCCTTATCTATAAAGTTCAGTCACACATTGATTAAACTCTCTGAGCTGTCAAAGGAGGCTAGATCACCATCTCAATGAAAAATTGTTGTACCTGCTGCAGTTTCTGACCATTATAAATCCCCATCTAAATTCCCAAGATTGCATTTCCAATGTATAAGCAGGAAACTCAGTTCCTCAGTGCACTGGCTCTCGTTATATAATATGTTAATGAGAGCAGCCAGGGATCGACAGAGGGGCCAGAAAATGCAAGGGGACGTTTTAATGGTGGAAATTGTGTGAAATTGGCTATCCACGTGATTTTCCTGCCATAAAAATATTTGTTGTGCTGTTTATTCAACATAAATGCTCAGGAAAATGGTGAGAAAATTTCCCCTGCAATTATTATAGCAATCCTAACTGCAAATCCTGACTGCTGCTGTAAACTCCACATAAACAACATGTCCCACACCAGTAAAATGACTGTTCTAAACTAATGGAACAAAATACTTGACTTAAATAGGTTTAACCTGAACAAAAGTCGGCGTCATAGCTACTTAATAAACATAACTCACCGTATCATCCAGTAGAACAGAGATCACATTTTGATAATGAGTTACCAAAGTTGATGTTGCACACTCTTCATCTGTAATGCTGTTCTGCACTAAAATCATAAATGTGATGAAGCCTACAGACCTGCGAAGCACTAAAACATGAGGAAATATCGTTAGGCAATAAAAAATAAAATCGGGTATGGCTGCCAAAGAAGGTAACACATTTTACCTTTCATTTTCAATGATTACACTGTTTTCTGTTAAATACAAGGGAGAACCTGCAATTAACTAGAAGGTTTAAGGGTATCTATCTTATCTTTTGTTGCTCATTTTAACGATGTACATATGGGTGTAAAGTAGTGCTTCCTGTCGTTGATCTTTTCTTTGTGTCTTGCTAAGTTTAGCAACAGTAGGAGAAACAGGATGCCCATTCCCTTTGACCATGTACCGTGCCCTGTTCCTTTTCTTAGAAAGGAGTAGCTGATTCTGGCAAACCCAATAATAACGGGAATCAGAGGAAATCCGCGAAATTTGGCACCTGAGGATGGAACACTACTGTCACTTCCTCCCAAGCAGGATCTAATGGGGTGAGAAGGGACATATTTGACAAAGTCATCCAGTCATATGTAGAGAATGATGATGGATCAGAGTGATTAATGAGAATTTATACAGATCTTGAAATTTAAAGAAGTAGTTTATTGTGGAATTTGACAACTTCCAAAGTGTCTTCTGCAAAGAGATATCATGCATAAGATATAAATAGCTAGAATCCCAACCGAAAGTTAAATGTGGCTTGAAGGATCTTCAATTGGAACAGCTAATGGGATCTAGGAAACCTAAGAAGTTTAGTTTAGTGTAAATGTATGAATATTACAAAGGCACTGTCGAGTTCATTGTTGAAAACAGGTGTCTTTGAAATCCCCGAAGAGTTAGCTTTAGGACTATATTTCGATGAAATGGTTGACTGGTTATAGACTAAATACTGAATGACAGACATAGTTTGCATTCTTAAGTATAGGTAATGAAATAAAAAAAACCGGATTCCTGATTAGCCTGAAAGAAGCACAAAATCTGAGAGTGTTTTGTCACTTTGACTTGCCAAGGTTAAACAGCGCAGACAGTAGAATGATTGAAAGGAAAGATTTGTATGATTTTCCTTTGAAGTCTGATCAGTTGTAATGTTGTCCATGGAATATTTGTGCTCTCCCTTGGCACAGCTAAGTCACAGTTGGAGGATGACAGTTTGCCAATTTTGCAGACAGTAATAAATCATTTAGGAAACTGATGACAAAGAACATGGTAATAGTAATGTCAAAAGGCACAGTTTTATAATGTATCTCACCTATACCAGGTTAAACTGTTTCATGCTTTTGGCCCAAACTGATAATAATGCCATATGATTTGTGAGGATAGATTATGTTGGGAGTAGATTGATGGGATAGTCATCTAATCCACAATAAAGGGAAACACTCGACAATAATTTATTCCTTAAAAACTAAGGGGTAGAAATTTGTCTTAGGTGGTCATGCAAAATGGGCAATATCGGATCAGCTGCCCATTGCATACTGTGCCTGACATTCAGTTACATTGCAGTTAATTCATTCAAACTGTCACTTAAGACCACTAATCATTAAGAGTTCTTCTGCCTTCAAGTCACTTGTCTGGCTTTGTTACCCAGACCCATATCTAGTACTGCATCTTTCCTTATCGGTCATACAAGTTGTAACATCCCCTGATTTCTTTGCCCCACATGCTATGGAATTCTCCTTCTCCATCACCATCTCCTCCTTTAAGACCCTCTTTAAAACTCTTCTTAAATTTATTCTTGGGATGTGAATGTTGTGTATTTATATCTTGGATCTATGCAGAGATGAACATGTTTTTATGTATGTAACAGGTTTTATTTACAGTGCTTTGAAAAATAATCCATATGCTTCAACTCTAGCTTCCAACTCTTTTTACAGCTTTTTTACTTTTCCCTGAGTCCACACCCAGGCTTAACCAATCAAACACAGTGAGCATAGATCAGTTTCCAGACTGACTTAATCAAACACAGAACAAACAAACAATTGAACACTATAATAGGCACCGCTGGATAGGCCTGCATATATTAGCCATCTCTAAATGCATTGAGAATGTGCACCTATTGTAAATTGATGCCATCTAGAGTACATTTTGCTGAAACCTTTTTTTGCGGGAATTTGTGGTGGCGATTGGGTTGAATGTACAGGCTTCACACACATCAATTTGTTTAGTGACTAAATTGCATTATGCGGACTTCAGTGACTTGGGCTGGCACAGCCATTCTGACCAGTCTGAAGAAGTTCTTGCACTTTGTGAATTGACAGTGAAATGTTGGACAGCAATTCTGTTTAAATGAGAACTGCAGTAGGATTGATAACATTTTTTGGGAAGGGGCATCATTTTTTTTTTGCTTCTTGTGGGGCACTGGCAACAATATTGGGGAAAGGGGGATCTGTACCGTTGGAACACTCTACACTGCAACTGTGCTGGGGCTGGTGTCCTCATGAGCCACCTAACTAGGGAAGTAGAGAGGGTTTTAAACTGTATACTGGGGGCAAGGGATCAAGTTTAGGAAGATGTGGTAAACCAAAGAGTAGAGTCAAGGCAAGAGAGGCAGATATTAATATGGGAAATGATAAACAGACTGTGACAGGAAGGGACAGAGAGTACAAATCTAAGGCCAGGATTTCCCAGTTGGCGACTGGGGGTGGGGTGGGGGGCACTCGCCAATTGGTAAAATTACGTGGGATGATGTCAGGTGGAACTCCCGATGTCACCCCGCCTCATTTCAACTTTCAGGCGGGCGGGGGGCTCAGCAGAATCAACTGTGCATCCGCTGGCCTGTCAATGGCCAATCGAGGCCATTGACAAAGTAATTAAAGTACTTAATGGACCTGCCCGTCCAACCTTAAGGTTGGCGGGTAGGCCGGGAGCCCTGGTGGGAATTAGAAAAAGCATGAAACCTCATCCATGGGCGGGATGAAGTTTCATGTAGATTTTTACATTTTTAATAAAAGTGTTAATGAAAGTGATGGACATGTCCCAACTCATGTGACAGTGTCACATGAGGGGACATGTCAGGGGAATTTTTTATTTCTATTGTTAACATTTTTAAATTTGGCACCGATCTCCCTGAGGCAGCACTTAGCCTCAGGGAGATGAATGCGCTCTTTTGCTCGCATGTGCGAAAGAGCGTACTCCCGGTTTAGGGAATCCCCGCCCCTCCCCCCCCACCTGCATAGGGAGCACATAGCGCTCCCTTGCGGCCTTAATTAGCCCGCCCATGTAAAATGGCGGTGCACCCCCAATTGGGAGTGCCGATCAGAGGCGCGCCTCCATGCTCCCGCTCCTAAACGCCCCCACCCCTGGTGGGGGAAAATTCTGCCCTAAGAGTAAATCAGCAGATGAGGCTAGCTGCTACAAAAATAATAAAAGGACAAAACTAAAGGCTCTTTATCTAAATGGACATAGCATTCTAAACAAAATAGATGAACTGATTGTGTAACTAGAAATAAATAAGTACGATCTGATAGCCATTACAGAGGCATGGTTACAGGACAACATAGATTGGGACCTGAATATTGAAGGCAATGTGACATTTAGGAAGGACAGGAGTTAGGAAAAGGTGAAAGAGTGGCTCTGTTAATTAATGAGTGTATTAGCACATTAGAGAGGGATGACCTCAGTTCAGAAACCAGGGCTAGAATCTTTCGTTCGGCATGCAGGGGCGGGCCCCACATGCTGACGCATAAAATGACGCATGGTAATGTCGGGCGTGCATCCCGACTTCACCGTGCATCATTCCGATCTTCAGTTCGGCGGGCACACACCGGAGTTGGCTGCGCGCCCACCCAACTGTCAAAGGCCTGTTAAGGCCATTAAGTACCTAATTAAACCAATTGTCTGGGGCTGCCTGTCCAACCTTAAGGTTGGCGGGCAGGCGAAGAGCCCGGGCGGCCTTTGCATTTCTCATGAAACCTAATCCACGAGGTTTCATGAAGGGTTTATAAATTAAATAAAAATTTTTACTGAAATACACAAACATATCCCAGCTCATGTTACACTGTCACATGAGGGGACATGTCTGAGTATTTTTTTTTCTTTTCTGCAATGTTTTATTCTTAAATTAATCTCCCTGAGGCAGCTCCGTGCATCTGCTCCCGAACTACCCGCCCAATGGGTAG
Organism: Cetorhinus maximus; assembly: GCF_964194155.1. Taxonomy (NCBI): domain Eukaryota; kingdom Metazoa; phylum Chordata; class Chondrichthyes; order Lamniformes; family Cetorhinidae; genus Cetorhinus; species Cetorhinus maximus. The sequence goes on from NC_135891.1 coordinate 111,375,913, forward strand.
AAAATTCCCTCCCCCAGGATGTAGAAGCGGTTTCGGTTGAGATGAGGAATGATAAAGGCAAGAAGTCGCTTGTGGGAGTGGTGTACAGACATCCTAATTGTAACTGGACAGTAGGACAGAGTATAAAAGAAGAGGTAATGAGAGCTTGCTAGAAAGGTACAGTAATAATCATGGGGGATTTTAATCTGCATATAGACTGGAAAAATCAGATGGGCAAAGTTAGCGTAGATGAGAAGTTCACAAAATGTTTTAGAGATAGTTTCTTAGAACAGCACATTCTGGAGCCAACCAGAGAGCAGGTTATATTAGACCTGGTATTGAGCAATGAGATAGGATTAATTGATAACCTCCTAGGTAACAGCGATCATAATATGAATGAATTTTAAATTCATTTTGAAGGAGAAACCAGTGCGACCAAGACTAATACTTTAAACTTAAATAAGGGCAATTATGAAGGGGATGAAAGCAGAGCTAGCTAAAGTGAACTGGCAAATGAGGTTAAGGGATAGGTTAATAGGGGTTCAGTGGCAGACATTTAAATGGATATTTCAGAATACACAGAATAGATACATTCCAATGAGAAAGAAAAATTCCAAAGGGAGGGCCAACATCCGTAGTTAACTAAAACAGTTAAAGAGAGTATCAAACTTTAAAAAAAAAAGTATATAATTGGGCAAAGATGGGTGGCAGGTCAGGAGATTGGAAAGAATATGAAGAACAGCAAAGATTGACAAAAAAGATTAGTAAGGAGTGAAACATTAGCGTACGAGAGAAAGCTAGCTAGTAATACAAAGACAGATAGTAAGAGTTTCTATAGATATTAAATAAGAAAAGAGTTAGCAAAGTGAGCATTGGTCCTATAGACAGTGTGTCTGGGGAATTGATAATGGAAAGTAGGGGGATGGCAGATGAAGTATTTTGCTTTGTTCTTCACTATAGAGGACACAAGTAACATCCTGGATATAGCTGTAAATCAAGAAATGAAAGGGAGGGAGGAACTTGGGAAAATTACAATCACCGGGGAAGTGGTTTTGAGCAAATTGTTGGGGCCATGGGCTGATAAATCCCAGTGTCAGGATGGACTTCACCCTAAGGTCTTGAAAGAAGTGGCTAGTGAGATAGTTGATGCACTGGTTTTAATTTTCCAAAATTCCCTAGATTCAGGGAAGGTTCCATGAGATTGGAAAATAGCAAATATAACTCCTTTATTCAAAAAGGGAGACAGAAAGCAGGACATTATAGGCCAGTTAGCCTAACATCTGTCATCAGGAAAATGTTAGAAAGTACTATTAAAGATGTTATAGCAGGACACTTAGAAAAATTCAAGGCACTTAGAAAAATTCAAAGCAATCGGGCAGAGGCAACATGGTTTTGTAAAAGGGAAATCATGTTTAACCAATTTATTGGAGTTATTTGAAGGAGTCACGTGTGCTGTGGATAAAGGGGGGTGTACTGTACTTAGATTTCCAGAAGGCATTTGATAGAGTGTCACATCAAAGGTTATTGCAGAAAATAAAAGTTCACGGTGTAGGGGGTAACATATTGGCATGGATAAAAGATTAGCTAGCTAACAGGAGGCAGAGAGTTGGCATAAATGGGTCTTTTCCTGGCTGGCAGGATGTGACGAGTGGTGTGCCACAGGGATCAGTGCTGGGATCTCCCAAGAGTTGTTGTCCCATCACATGTTAGAGAACCAGTTTTGACAGAGCTTCACAGTGCGCATCCAGGCATATCAAAGGTGAAAATGCTTCCATTAAGTTATGTCTGGTGGCCAGGCATTGATAGTGACATTGAAAGCATGGTCAAGCACTGTCTCCATTGTCAGCAACAACAGAAGTTGCCTGTTTCAGCTCCACTACATCTGTGGGAGTGGCCTGGTCAACCCTGGGTTAGACTACATATCGATTATGTAGGATCATTCTTAGTTACCATGTTTTTGTTGATTGTAGATACGCATTCTAACTGAATGGATGTATACGTAGTCAAACTGCCAACATTGAGTGCAACTATCAAGAAGCTGCGTCACTGTTTAAGCATACGTGGCCTACCTTAATGACCTTCCCTTATGAGCCAATCCTGTCACCTTTAAGTTAAGGCCCGGCCTCTGAAATAAATTTTACGTCCCTTCCTCTATGTCACATGTGACTCACAGGCCTATTCCCTTTCTAAAACACACATGAAGCACAATGAGACATTGTTATAATGAAGCCACATATTCAAATGAACCTGTGCACGTTTCAAAGAAACATAAATCGCCCATAACAATCCCTTTTCTGGTCATAGTGACTTAAACTTCCATTTGTGAGTGCTATGCCTTGGTACCCTCACCCCCACCCCCCATTTACTGGCAGCTGGATTGGAGGCAGCCTGCTGACTCTGATGTCCTGTCAGTCTTGAGGACCTTGGTGGCCATCCTGTGGCTGGCGGAGCCTGTGCAGGCCCCGTCTGGGCAGGTGAGAACAGCGCCATGGCTGGGCACTCCTCAGTCGTCGTGGTCACATCAGATGCGATGGCCAATGACAGAGGAGGAACTGCTCCCAGAAAGGAGATTGCAGGTGCGAGCTGCAGCTCATCTGCCAACATGAAGCTGGTTTGAACCTCCCTGCTCACCATCGATGGACGGGCAGCTAGCAGAGTTACTAGGTGCCTCATCCATATATCACACTTGCTGAGGTCACTGTCAGTGTGTGGGCTTGCAGATCTGAACGCAACCCCAGAAAAACCTGATTGAGTTCCTGGAGCTGCCTCTCCATGAGAGTTGCCACTCTCACTGTGGAGGATGCAGTACTTTCAGAGCTCTGGCACAATGTAGTGCTCATGCTCTGCATGAACTCCTCCAAGACAGAGACCATGGCACACAGACCCTTAGGGATCTTTGCCAGACCTTCCCATGCGTCCTGCTGGAGATCCAGCAGCTGCTGCCTGATGGACAGCTCCAGAAGCTCATCATTTGCCTTGGACTTAGCATCATCCTGACCCCCAGCAATCCCCTGGCTGCCCACACCCTCTGGACTCTGCCTCCGCCAGCTCCTCAGGTGAATGTGATGTTCCCTCACCACTGTGCAGTACCATCTGATCCGACATGCTAATACCCACCAATGTGCCCATGTCTGCACTGGTGCTTGATGCAGAGGGAGGATGTGACATGGGTGCATCTATGAGCGGCTTCACCTCAGGTGTCAGGGGAGGGTCCTCGCGTCATGAGGATGGTGCATCTGAGGGAGGAAGAGAAAATGTAAGTTGCAAACATCATTACGAAGTCATAGTGCATGCACTCTGGTTGCTTATCACAATGGACAACTACCTCACAGAGGCATTGTAAATGGACAGCAACAGGGGCTGATGGTATAAACATCTCATTCCAAATGCCACTGCCCTCCATCTCTTATAGCCTCCCCCAGTCTCTTTCCTGTCCACTGGACTCTTACCTTTCTCCAAGACACCTGCTTCTCTGTGACCTGTGGACCTGGCTGCACACTGCAGGCCATCTCCAGAGCTTCCGCCTGTGTCAAAATCAGGAGGTTGGGCACATCTCCACCTGTTTGTCCTCGCTCCTGAGCATTATGACTCCCCTTCCCCTGTAAAGATGAAAGTGCTTTCATGAGTACCCCCTCTACATGCCAGACGATACCAGCAACCCCACTACTGCAACCCTCCTCCCCCCTCCACCTCCCAGCCAAGAGGCTGAGGTGCAGGTACCCATCATATTGGCACACCTCACCCATGCATATATCCAGGCCAACCGAGCACATTTTTCAGTCTATCAAGGCACAGGGTTATGTGCCATTTGGCGCTCTGCATTTCACACCCCTGAGCACCAGCAAGTCCTGCCACCCACTAAGACATCTATACACAGTTCCAAATGGACTCAGTACTCAGAAAGAGAAACAGAAAACGCTGGAAAAACTCAGCAGGTCTGACAGCATCAGTGCAGCGCTTTCTGTTTTTCTTTCAGATTTCCAGCATGCGTAGTGTTTTGCTTTGGACTCAGTACTCACCCTGGCAGAACGCAGAAGGTCATTGATCCTTTTCCTGCACAGGAGCCAAGTGCGATGCACATCATCGTGGCCGCTTGCCTGGGCAGCTACCTCCGTCCACGCCTACTTGGTTTGGTGAGGTGGGCTCCTCTTACTGTTTCTTGGGATCAGTATATCCTGCTGGGCACTCACTGCCTCCAGAAGAACATGTTTCATTCATCGATAAAATGGGGAACAGAGTGCCCATGGGCATTGCCTTCCCACCTGGCATAGGAGGCAGGTCCTGAGGCCATAACTACTGCTCCGACAGCAAGTATCCTTCCAGGCACTGACAGACTCACATACAGCTCCCTAAAGCTTCTGACCACCTCTTGGTAGCCTTCAGGGAACTCCCTGTCCACTTTTAAATCCCCTTCCCCACCCAAGGACCCCATTGGACCTGGCACCTGCCCTGCTCCCGCCCCCGCTGGCCATGCTTAGCCAGTCTCAGCGTGTTTCACGCTGGCTGGCTGTTAACTGGCTAGCCAGTGTGAAAACAGGTTCGGGTGCCGATCGCGGGCGGAAGCGGATATCACATCTGCTTCTGGGCCCGCCATTCGCGATCCCTCGCCAAGCGTAAAATTAAGGCCTTTGTATTTACTTTCAGTTTTGAGCACTCCCAGGTCTCATGCCCAGATAGGTAATAGGTTGTGATGGTAGGGGATCATAGGTTATGATGGAGGGCCTTAGATGTGAGAGGAGGGGTGTTCTTTTCAGTAAATTTCCGTGGAGGTGTGAGATGACCCGGTGTTCCTCTTGGGCACCCAGTGTCAATATCAAGCACTACCAATTAAATTATAAATATGATTAGATGCAGAGCTTGCTCAGTTACAGCTCTATCCTTAAAAGAACACCATCTACTGCACCTCTTATGATATTTCTCCATTTCTGACATAAGACATCCTCTAGCTTTTCAGTGTGATGTTGACAATTCATGTTGAATGAATGGCAAGAAACTATCACATTTTTCCTAATGTCATTGTGGGATATTTTAAAGCAGGCTTATGTATGTGTGTGTATGGTTCTGTGTGTGTGGCTAATTTAATTAAACTAGAGACGATTAGACTGTAAGGTTCAAATTATCAAAGAAGTAAAATGTAAAACAGATGTTTGAAATGGAGATGAGTAAAGCTAGGGTGAGATCAACAGATACGGTGTGAATGAAATTTTCATTTTTAGAAAAGTAGGAATGGTATTTAATTTTCAGTTGGACATGATAAGATTTTTACAACTGGCAAGATAAATAAGGCAAGGTTATTATGTTGATTTTTCCCAAAAGTGCTGGCCATAATGATAACATGAAAGATTTTTATATTCTGGGAAAAGAATCTAAAAACAATTGGAAACAATGAGATTTACAGATCAAAAAGGGAGAAATATATTTAAAGAAGGATGGAAGGCTGTGTGAAGTGTGGCCATGTGAGATCTGGAAAGCTGACTGTATGAAACAGACTTGGGGAAAAGCCTTTAGCCACGCTGCAGAAGTTTGCTGTTCCAGTAACCAAGGTTGTGTTAAAAGCCTTTGGAAGTCCAATGTCCAGTGGGGGCTTATGATAAAACTGCTGGATGACTTTATAAATTGAAATCTATTTGGACTGTTGCCTTAAAAGGGGTGTGTAGTTGGGAAACTGGTTAAGTAGTAATTTTGGGAACTGCTATAACTGTGCAACTGTAATCTTGCGAGTTTTTAAAGTTTTTTCTTCTTTTGTTAATAAATGTTCTAATTTAATCTTTAAAATCTCTGAAGGTGGTAGTGAACTTGTTACCTCTGACTTCAGTGCACAAGCCACCTCATAATAAATACAAATTGCAAAATCGCTGTGATAGCGTGGCCAAGTTTCCGTTGTATTTGGTCTGACTGGCAAATACCACCTGCCGTATCATAACTTGAAGAATATGCCCATTCGGAACTGAGTTTGAATTGCCCAAATTTCTTTCATATATTTCTTATACTTAGCAGGCTGGGAAGACTCTGGGGTAAATTTTCTGTTGGTTTCAAGAATTTTCTGATCTGCGCTGGATGCATATGAGAACTCTTTTGCTGCAAGATTTAATATTTACCCCTTTATCCCATTGTTTTTGGATGGATTTTAACTCAGGTTCCAAGGATAAAATGCCAGCTTCCCCTGAGTTGTTAATTACATGTGCCTTCTTCCTGATTCATTTTGCTGTAAGTAGTCCTGTAAGAAATGAAAGGTTTCCTAGAACATATTGAGTGTCTTGAGATGAATCCCATATTTTTACATATCCCAAAAAAACGGCAAATTCTTTAAACCTTATAGGAAGATGTTGAACGAAGAAGTTGGAGTTTTAAATGAAACTATCACCAGCACAGAGGAATTGTTTGTGATTCTCATGTATAGGTTTCTCGATCCAAGACTTTAAGATTCGTAACTTGAGGACATCTACATGTAGGAAGAGGAACGTTGACATTAGCCTTATAAAGACTGATTTGGGGAGAGGTCATGGGCAAGGATTTCTGTGTTCAGCTAGTTTTCCAGAAATATTCTGGTGTGTGGGTTTGATAATTGGCTGGGATCTGTAATGCAGGATTCCATGCATTTTCCTTGCAGCAAGGATCTTTCGTCATCACTCCCACTTTACCTGGGAAAGATCAGGCCAACCATGAGTTGGCATATTGAGATAAGCTGGTACTGACGGTGATGTCTTATGTAGGATTCTGGATTATTGGCTGATGCTCGTTGTTAGGAACAGCTGTTTACAACAGGTGTTCAAGCATTGCTGCACGAGGCAGAAGGTGCTATGAAATGTAACAAGATGCCACTGGCACACCAGCAGGTGGCAGGACCATTCATGGACATTTGCATTGTATTCTTTAAGGTTCTCCAGTAGAGGTTGCAGAAACATTTTCTACTGGGAGCGCAGACTGACCTTTTAACTTGTTGCAGGTGTCCATCTCATGCAGCATTCATAAGGGACCTTCCAAGCCCAGATAGAAATCTTGGTGGAAACCCACATCAGCTTCACTGGGAAAAGCTGCCTTGGCCTCAATTACAATGAGGAGAAAAATTATAGCTCATAATTATGGTGATTAAAAAACCTACAGGTTTGAGTACTTTTTTTTTGGCTCATTTTTTTTTCACCTTACAAGTGTAGACGTCCATGGCTTGAAAACCTCTTTTACATCAATAAGGTCATCTGTAATACTCCTTCAATAGTATTATGTTTTATTTATTCTACTAATTAGTTTGAGACATGTTCTGGGGCACATCACAGTGTCCAAAAGCAAGTAACAACCAACAATAATTAATTTGTTCTTTGCATCTTCTCTGGAATTAATTGCCATGTCACTAGGTGCCAGAATTATGGAAAACCCACTTAGAATGAAATATTGCAAGCCATTACAACAGCTCATCGTTTATGTAGCATGCTCCATGTAGCTTTCTAATGTGGATCCAAATTAAGTTTCATTTTATCAGGTTAAAGGTTGTCAGCAAGCGTCCGCAATAAGCTAAACGTTTAATAAAAGTGCCATGCCAAACCATAATAATATAGGTTGACATAGTGATGGGTGCATTTGATGAAAACAAGCTTTGCCTTGAAATTATGCTGTGTGTTATTTGCATATGAACACTTCATGAACTCCCTACACCAGCATATTTCGCTGGCGTTAACTTCAATATAGAAAGTCTATGGAATTTTATGCAAAAGTATTAGGTGTTTGTACACTCATTTGCATTGCATCATTTAATGACTTTGTGGTTGCAATAGGACAATTAGTTATATTTATTTAAAAGCACAATCTACTCTGATAATTCAATTATTCTTTCACCCCCAATAATTTGAAACATCCAGAAATTCAAATAAAGCTACTGCAATGATTCAAATTTGAACTCTCAGTAGTTCAAATTACTAAGTTTGATTTGATAAGAGTAGACTGTACATTCAATCTTTTCTTCAAAAGTCTAATAAAAGGAAAGCCAATGGGAAGATTCATTAAATGCTTTGTTTTGGCATTTTTAACTTTGACCACTGAATATCACACAATAAATTTTTAGTCATACTTAACTAAGCAAATACCATGCTTATCAGAGATCTTATCAAAATTATCTGACATTACAATTGGTCAATAGTTACAGAACATGATATTTTACTGAATTATTCAGATTTCTCCCTTGATCATTTCACCTCAGTAACATTGCTTAGCTTATTTGCCGCTGAAACCCTCACCCATCCCTATGTTACTTCTTGACTTGACTATTTTAATACGCTCCTGGCTGGGCTCCCGTGTTATAAACTTCATAAGCTTGAAGTCATCCAAAATCCTGCTAACTCACATCAAATCATGATAGGGGAGGCAATGGCGTAGCGGTATTGTCGCTTGACAAGTAATCCAGAGACCCAGGGTAATGCTCTGGGGACCACGGCAGATGGTGGAATTTGAATTCAATAAAAATCTGGAACTAAAAGTCCAATGATGACCATGAAACCATTGTCGATTGTTGTAAAAGCTCATTTGTTTCACTAATGTCCTAAACCTGTCGTTCTTACCTGGTCTGGCCTATATGTGACTCCAGACCCACAGCAATGTGGTTAACTCTTAAGTGCCCTCTGAAATGGCCTAGCAAGACACTCAGTTGTAAAAAAAAACTGCTACAAAGACACAAGAAAGGAATGAAACCGGACAGACCACCTGGCATTGACCTAGGCACCGGAAACCACAACAGCAATCGCAGCCTGTCGACCCTGCAAAGTCCTCCTTATTGACATCTGGGGGCTAGTGCCACAATTGGGAGAGCTGTCTCACAGATTAGTCAAACAACAGCCTGACAGAGTCATCCTCACGGAATCATACCTTACAGATAATGTCCCAAACTCCACTCCCTTGGGTATGTCTTGTCCCACTGGCAGGACAGACCCAGCCGTGGTGGCGGCACAGTGGTATACAGTCATGAGGGAGTTGCCCTGGGAGTCCTCAACATCGACTCCGGGCCCCATGAAGTCTCATGGCATCAGGTCAAACACAGGCAAAGAAACCTCCTGCTGATTACCATGTACTGCCCTCCCTCAGCTGATGAATCTGTACTCCTCCATGTTGAACATCACTTGGAGGAAGCACTGATGGTTGCAAAGGCGCAGAATGTTCTCTGGGTGGGGGACTTCAATGTCCATCACTAAGAGTGGCTTGGTACCACCACTACTGACCGAGCTGGACGAGTCCTAAATGACATAGCTGCTAGACTGGGTCTGCGGCAGGTGGTGAGGGAACCAAAGAGGGAAAAACATGCTTGACCTCATCCTCACCAACCTGCCTGCCGCAGATGCATCTGTCCATGATAGTATCGGTAGGAGTGACCACTGCACAGTCATTGTGGAGACAAAGTCCCGCCTTCACATTGAGGATACCCTCCATTGTATTGTGTGGCACTGCCATCGTGCTAGATGGGATAGATTTCAAACACATCTAGCAACTCAAGACTGGGCATCCGTGAGGCACTGTGGGCCATCAACAGCAGCAGAGTTGTACTTGAACACAACCTGTAACCTCATGGCCCGGCATATCCCCCACTCTACCATTACCATCAAGCCAAGGGATCAACCCTGGTTCAATGAAGAGTGCAGGAGGGCATGCCAGGAGCAGCACCAGGCATACCTAAAAATGAAGTGTCAACCTGGTGAAGCTATAAAACAGGACTACTTGTGTGCCAAACAACTTAAGCAGCAAGTGATAGACAGAGCTAAGCAATCCCACAACCATTGGATCAGATCTAAGCTCTGCAGTCCTGCCACATCCAGTCGTGAATGGTGGTGGATAATTAAACAACTCAATGGAGGAAGAGGCTCCACAAAAATCCCCATCCTCAATGATGCAGGAGCCCAGCACATCAGTGCAAAAGATAAGGTTGAAGCACTTGCAACAATCTTCAGTCGGAAGTGCCGAGTGGATGATCCATCTTGGCCTCCTCCAGAGGTCCCCAGCATCACAAATGCCAGCCTTCAGCCAATTTGATTCACTCCACGTGGGCTGGGTCAAAATCCTGGAATTCCCTTCCTAACAGCACTGTGGGTGTACCTACACCACATGGACTGCAGCGGTTCAAGAAAGCAGCTCACCACCACCTTCTCAAGGGCAACTAGGGATGGGCAATAAATGCTGGCCCAGCCAGCAAAACCCACATCCCGCGAATGAATAAAAAAAAATCTCCCCTGAAGGAGGAGCATTGACGACTGTAATATTGATTGAAGTGGAAAGGAAAACATAAGTTGTTAAGGTAAAAAAAAAAAAAAAATTCTTTCGAGTTATCAACAGTCACAGATTGCAACTCTTTTGAGTACAATCACAGTTCTTGGTTTCCGGGAGTGGGACATGAACCCACAACCCTCTAATTCAAAGGCGAGGGTGCTATGGACTGAGCCACAGCTAACACCTCCTTGTTAAGGTAAAAGAGAACAGTTAGAAGCTAAGGGTAAAATAGATTACCTATTAGACAATAAGCTTTCAGATGGAGCAGTAGTCAAGCTCTGGATGGAGTTGGGGGCTCCACAGAGTTTAAAATAAGATTGGATATTTTCCCTTTTGTTTAAAAAATATCAAAGAAGTGAATGTTAAAATTTGTGTAACTTTAGTCTTCACTTTGTTTATTTTGATTACTGTCCATATAATTAGAAGTCTTGTAGGCTAACCCCATGGTGCGTGGGGATATAATCACCTCCCGTGCATACAAAGTACACACTACGCTGATGCCTGATTGACTCAAATAATCACTACCATTTGAACTAATTTGCTGAAATATGGACAGGCGGTTGGACCCACCAATCACAAACAATTGCAAGACTAGCCAAATATATGACTCATTTGAAAAAAAGCTACTTATCAGGAATCAGCAATTGAAATAAAACGCAAATAGGAGCAGGAACGGACTATATGGCCTGTTGAGCCTTCTCAGTTTGACCATGGCTGATCTTGGGATTCAACTCCACTTTCCTGCCCACTCCCCATATCCCTTGATTCCCTGGGATACCAAAAATCTGTCCACCCCAGCCTTAAATGTATTCAGTGGATTAAATGGAGCATCCACAACCCTCTGGGTAGAGAATTCCAATGATTCACAACCATTTGAGTGAAGTAATTTCCCCTTATCTCAGTCTTAAATGATCAGCCCCTTACCCTGAGACTATGTCACCCCGTGTTTTAGATTCCCTGAGCAGCGGAAACAATCTCTCAGCATCTACCCTGTCAAGCCCCTTCAGAAACTTGTATGTTTCAATAAGATTGCCTCTCATTCTTCTAATCTCCAGAGAATATAGGCCCAATTTCCTCTGCCTCTCATCATGGGACAATCCCCTCATCCCAGGATCAATTTAGTGAAACTTTGCTGCAAAGGAGCCTGGCCTTAACTCTTGCTATTTTCCTATAGCTTGCTTAATGGGGCTTTCATGCACATCAACACAGTCCTCATACCCTCCAAAGATATGTGTACTACCATTTAGCTTTGTTCATTCACTGTGATGTGCCTTTGGCCTGCTCACCATTGAAAAACATCCTCACTGCCCCTTCAATTATGCATTCTGTATGGCCCTCCTCACCGATGCACAATTGCCACTTCTTGCCTATTATTTAAGTATGCTGACTCTGTAATGCTTAAGCACGACATCTCCATTGTATTTCCAAACATTGCCTGCACTCTGCTCTCAGATTTTGGCCTGAACTAGGGGTCAAAGTCTCTGTGCTGGATATGTTTTCTCTGCACACTCAATCTTTTCCCTGATGACCTCTTCCAATGTCCTAACTCCACTTAGTACTCCAAATCCCCTCAGCCCCTGTCTGTTCCCTCAGCTCAACAAGCCTCCCACCACAGCACTTACAGAAATTACATTCTCCAGTGGTCCCAGAGCCAGAAGTCTCCTCAGTGCTCCCACACAACCAAGTTTCTCCAAGTTAACCCACAACCTAGTTTGCTAATCTTTCCAGATCCTTTGTGCTATTTAAAATGCCTTGTGCTCTCAATCTGTTTTCTGGTGTCCACAGATTCCAGTGTCTCCCAACAGTTCTCTAAGACAATCAATTTCTATTAGCCTGCAAGACATTCCTTTGTCTGTTTGCCCTGAGACCCCAAGGTCACATAGCTTGTTTCCACACCCCATCACTTCTGCACTCCATTTTCCATGATTACTGGCAATTACCATTTGCTTCCTGCTGGTTTGACTCCCACACGCTCACAATTGCATCATCCCTACCAGCTATGAATGTTACATTACTTTTCAAGAATGTTGGAGTCTCTCCCCATACCCCCACATTGTAGTCACTTCCAAACTGTTCCATAGCCACTTTATTGTTATTTGTTTTAGCCTGGATAGTTGACTTTCACTATTTAAACAATTAAATCTGGATTCCTTATCCTAATAGCAGACCGATAGAATCATAAAAGCAAAATACTGCGGTTGCTGGAAACCTGAAATAAAAATAGAAACTGACGGAAAAACTCAGCAGGTCTGACAGCATCTGTGGAGAGAGAAACAGAGGTAACGTTTCGAGTCTGTTCGACCCTTCTTCAAAGCTCTGATGAAGGGTCACACAGATTCAAAACATTAACTCTGTTTCTCTCTCCACAGACGCTGTCAGACCTGCTGAGTTTTTCAGGCATTTTCTGATATAATCATAGATGGTTACAGCACAGAAGGTGGCCATTTGGCTACCTCTCTGCAGCTCTCTGCAAGAGCAACTCAGCTGGTCCCACTTCCCTACCTTTTCCCCATAGCCCTGCAAATCTTTTCTCTTCAAATATTTATTCCATTCCAGTTTGAATGTCATAAATCTTCCTCCACTACACTCTCAGGCATTGCATTCCAGATCCTAACCCTTTGCTGTGTAAAAAGATATTTTAAAAAATTCTTTCATGGGGTGTGAGCATCGCTGGCAAGGCCAACATTAGTTGTCTATCCCTCATTGCCCTTGAAAAGGCAATGGTGAGCCACCTTCTTGAATTGCTGTAGTCCATGGTACATGGTATAGCAACAGTAAATAGGAATGACGACATAGTTGCAAGTCAGGATGCTGTGTGCAGGGGAACTTGCAGGTAGTGGTGTTCCCTTGCATCTGCTATCCTTATCCTTCTAGGTAGTAGATGTTGTGAGTTTGGAAACTGCTGTCGAAGGAGCCTTGGCCAAAGCCATCACTGCACAATAGGAATATATGGTGGTCTTTCACATTTAATTTGTGGATAACTGGTCTCTCTTTTGTTAAATTGCAACTTGGAGACAGAGCTGGAGTTTTGCTGAATCAGGAGACTCCATGGTCCTTTAAAAATGGCAGCCAGGAATAAATGATGGGATTCCGGACCCCGTTCTTGGGGTTTCCAATTGTTAACAGTGCCTTTTAAGGGTACAGACTGATTCAGGTCACAAGCCCGCACACACTCCTGACCTGGCCAGCTCCATTGCAGTGATAGGTATGTCTTTCCTCTGCAATTTTCATGGAGTTGGGCCAGCTTTTCAAAGAGTTGTGGTTCACGGCACCTCAGACGTGTCATGAACCATATTCTGCATGAGGGAACCTTTTGAAAGGTAAGTTCAAAAGGTCCTCTTCATGTTCCCCATGCAAAGGTTTGCCCCCCCCACCTAACCATTATGGACCCCCCCTTTCCAAGATATGACACTTCTATGCCCATTCACCCTCTATACATTGCATAGAACCAAAAAAACTTGTAGTGAAAATAGAATGTATATAATAAGTTTTAAAAAACAACAATCATTCATTGATAACTTTCCACTTTCTTTAAAAAAAACTTCTTTTTACTACAGGTCAATAAAAATGTCAATCATCCAGACCCTTTAAAGTATCAATAGCAGAAACTGCAAGCACTTGAAACTTCCTCATAAACATTATATAATTGACAGCAAAGGTTAGAGAGCCAGAGCTGTAAATCAAGCAATGTTTTCCTTGGGGCTCAGATATTTCAACAGGCTAATGGATTTCTGGGCTCTCAGCCAAGCCTCATTATGTACTCTTGGCAGTGTGCCCAGACATCCATTATAGTACTAAAACACCTGAGGGGGCTTGGGGGGGGTGGGGGGGGGGCATGGAAGTAGGTGGAGGGCATGAGGTGGCATGGATGGGGCATGAGGAGTGTGTAGGGGCTGAGGGTCGGAGGGCCTTTATGTTTTTATTATAACTGGGAAGAAGTCCCACAGCACCAAATTGGGCCTTTTAAACAGCCCACCTCAGCACCCAGCAGCCCCTGTGGCTGCCCTCAAACTTTCCCCTGGTTTGCTGGCCTGACAGCAAGCTGCACCCACCCCCACACCACCCCGCCGCCAACTGCTGGAAAGAAAATCCCATCTTTTCTGGCAGTTTTTCCTGTGGCTGGTGGACTGAACTAGGAATTTTCCTGACTTCTGACTCCCACTACCCTCCTCAAGAATGAAATTCCAGCCCATTGAGTCTAAAAGTCCATTGATTCTGTGTTTGGGGTGAACTCCAAACAATGGTCGGTGTGAATTCCACAAAGCGGTGCTGTCTAGGCACGTCCATTCCAGATTAAGGCCTGAATTTTTCCCTTGTCAGGCGCGCACGATCGGTGGGCCCGGGAGTGGTTGGGAAATGGGCCCCCAAACGCGATCAGCCCCCCCCGAACCCGATTTCATGCTGGTTGGCCAATTAACAGCCAGCCAGCGTGAAACGTGGGCTGAAAGGCTTAGCACTGCCGGGGTGGGGGCAGGAAGAGGGCAGGCGACGACACTACCACAGGCGCAGGTGAGCGCTTTCACGGAAGGCCTCAGACCTGCAAATAATAAAATAAAGCACAAAAAAGCTGCAAAAAACGTCCGTGCAGCCCAATCAAGCACCTGAAAGCATACCTCATAAAAATGCTGTTTCCCAGGTATTTCTTTCCGTTTTATTTCCTAACAGAGATTTCATCCTGCCCTTGGATGAGGTTTCATCAAAAATGTCAAGGCCGCCTGGCCAATTGGCCTGTCTGCCAACCGGAAGGTTGGACGGGCCACGAAAAATCACTGACAATTGCGCTGCTAATGGGCTTAATTTCTCGCTTAATTGTCGGCAGGTGCGCTTCTGACTGCCGTGCACGCCTGCCGAGCGAAATATCGCGCGAGTGTGCGATGACATCAGGACACTCGCCCGACGTCATCTCATGCGATTTTACGCCTGCTCAGGTTGGGCATGCGCCCGCCCGCGGGATGTAAAATTCTGCCCTATGTCCCCCACCCAAGATGACTCTAATTAGGAACTTTCTGGAAGCTTGAGACAGTCAGTGGTTGAAGTTGCAAAGGTCACCAGTCCCCTTTAGCAGCAATGCAAGACACCTTGAGAGTGTGCATTTTAAAATATAAAAGACAGTTCCAGAAGCTTCCACAGGAACACAGTCCTCGTTTGAAGTTGTGGCAAGAAATTTCCTGTCGGCGAGTGGGAGCGTGGCCCACTCGCTGACGCATAAAATGACGCGGAATGACGTCGGGCAGAACTCCCGATGTCATCTTGCGTCATTTGCATTTTCAGGTAGGCGGGAGCACAGTCGAGTCAGCTGTGCGGCCGCCAACCTGTTAATGGCCCATTGAGGCCGTTCAAAAAACAATTAAGCTCATTAGTGGACTTGCCCGTCCAACCTTAAGGTTGGCGGACAGGTCGGGCGCGCTGGGGGCCACCTGAAAAAGCAGGAAACCTCATCCACGGGCGGGATGAGCTGTCATTGCTGAATCAAAAAATTAAGAGACACTTTTAATTAACATTATGTCCATGTCCCAACTCATGTGGCATTGTCACATGAGGGGACATGGATGGTGAATGAAATTTTCACTGCAGTAACCTTTTTACTTTGGGGACCCGATCTCCCTGAGGCAGCACTTAGCCTCAGGGAGATCGGAGCGCTCCTTCACACGCATGTGCGAAGGGGGGCACTTCCAATTTTAGGAATCCCCCCCACCTGCACAGGAAGCACATAGGGTTTCCCTGCGGACATCAAGCTGGGCGGGCCAATTAAGGCCCGCCCACTAACAATGGCGGCGCCACCCCCCCCCCCCCACCCGATTGGGGGCGCCGGTCAGAGGGCCGCTTGCCCATGCCCGCCCCCGCACTTCCCCTCAATG
Organism: Cetorhinus maximus; assembly: GCF_964194155.1. Lineage (NCBI taxonomy): Eukaryota > Metazoa > Chordata > Chondrichthyes > Lamniformes > Cetorhinidae > Cetorhinus > Cetorhinus maximus. The sequence continues at coordinate 111,391,992 of NC_135891.1, forward strand.
AGGGGACAATTTTGCCCTATGAATAGGACATGCCTTCATTGGACATAACAGTACACTCTACTGTTCAAACTCTTAAACCTGCTGCAGAGTGTAGAAAATTTTAGAGTAATGGCCATATTTAAATGTGAGAAGAGCCTGCTTCACTGGATGTATCTTATTGAATTGTCACAGGGGTGTCATGATTATGGCGTTGAACTCACAAGCCAGAGTTCAAATTCCACCACAGCCAGTTGCGAAATTGAATTCAGTAAAAGAGGCAGCAGAAAAATAACAACCACAAAAACTGTTGGACTGTTAAAAACTCCCATTCGTTCACTAATTGAATCTGCCTCCTGCTAATGTGTGACTTTGGTTCCATTATATGGTTGATTTTAGAATGCCCTTTGAACTGGCCTCCGTCATTACAAAATAAACAATCACTAGCATCAAGGAAGCAACTTCACCCTAAGAACTGCAACAGGTAAAGGAGAAAGCCACTAACCAACATCTTCCAAGGCAGCCACCTATGGGTACTAAATGTGACTTTTCCAGCATTGCCATATCCTGAGAACAAATACATTTGTCAGAATTGTGGCTGCCGCGGTTTATGAAAAAATAGAAAACATTCAATTTACAATCAAGCAGAGAAATTCATGAAGTTTATTCCTCTGTACCCTCATTTTAAAAATATATCAGGCAGATTTAGATGTAGTATAAGGGCCTGGCATATATAGGGTCAACATGGGACTGAGTACAGTACTGCCCACACACAGACGTGAGAGAACATATGACCTGCACTTAGGAGTCAGTCTAGTGTTGGACAGAGCCGTGTGCACAAGCAAGCACGGAGACAGTTCCTAGCTTGACCCCTTTTATGTGTATATGTGTATAGTTCTTGTAGTTAATAAATACATACAGCTAACCTACTTAAGACTGAGTGCGAGCACCGACAAGCATGGGTAAACCCTTTGTCTTCAAATGAATGGTGGCACCATCTTGATTTGCAGCAACTTCTTAAAGCTGAACCTGCACTTTAAAATTTTTTAACCATGAATCAAAAATTCAATTTTCCAATTCAGTTTGGACTTATTCAAGGGCCAAAGTTAATGAAAATTGGACATCCCAGGGAAGAGAATTTTTAAACTACCAGAGTACAACAGGTCTAAGTAGAATGCCAGAAAAAGCACAGGTTGGCACCTTTTTGTACTGGTTTGATGAACTTGCTAATGAAGTAATCCTAATTGAAGAGTCCTCAACCAGCTTTGATGAAATATTTAAAGCCTTTATCGAATATATTGATCTTCAAATTGTGGAGCACATAGAGCTTAAAAAGAGGCACAGGAAGCTCCTAGTAAAGCACCGAAAGAGACAAAGACAATACTTGAGTAACCACGCAAGGGGGCCAGAGGGGCAAAGAACTTTCCGGAAGTCTCAAAAATATATATTTTTGGAAACCCTGACATATGACCTGAACTGCAACAGCAGGTGACAGTGCAGAGGGAGGAGCTGGATGTGAATTAAGGAAGGCTAACGGATGAAACACAAAATAAACAAACCCTGCAAAAGGGAAATGAAATAGGGTTGGAGAAAGTTCATATCAGAACTGAATTGGAAGATTCAGTACCAAACAGTATCCAACACCCTACAGCATACGCCACATTATTTTATCGATTTCTTATGTAATCAAGTCTGAGGAGCTGCTGTTCTTTTTCAAATAAATAACTAAGATTTAAGTGTTTACATAAATTGGGATTTATTTTTTTGAAAGAACTCCACTGCAGTTCACTGGACTTTACAACCCAACCATGGGGTTGTGGGGAGCTACTGGTGGAGGCTTTCCTTCCAGGAAAGGAAAGATCAGTCACCCCAAGACTAAACTCACACTATATTTTACTCATTTTGGTTAAAAGTTAGTAATGCTCAATGGAGATTTTAATGGATGCGGATCATAATGGCAACTGAGAGCAATTTTGTTGTGTTCACCTGATAAAATGGGCCTACTCACAATGGACTTGCAATCATGTTCCTGATCCTTATTTAAGCAGTTTACAAACCAGCTATTATGATGAATATTAACTTAAATCCAGTGGCGCAGTGCTGCTGGCAGTGGTTTATAGTGTGACAGTGCAGCCTGCATATGTAGAAAATTGCTTCGTGACAAAGTGCTTCTCAAATATATCATTTTTAAAAATTCATTCACGGGATATGAGATTCGCTGGCTGGGCCGGCATTTATTGCCCATTCCTAGCTGCCCTTGAGAAGGTGATAGTGAGCTGCCTTCTTGAACCGCTGCAGTCCATGTGGTGTAGGTACACCCACAGTGCTGTTAGGAAGGGAGTTCCAGGATTTTGACCCAGCGACAGTGAAGGAACGGCGATATATTTCCAAGTCAGGATGGTGAGTGACTTGGAGGGGAACTTCCAGGTGGTGGTGTTCCCGTCTATCTGCTGCCCTTGTCCTCCTAGATGGTAGTGGTCGTGGGTTTGGAAGATGCTGTCTAAGGAGCCTTGGTGAATCCCTGCAGTGCATCTTGTAGATGGTACACACTGCTGCTACCATGTGTTGGTGGTGGAGGGAGTGAATGTTTGTGGATGTGGTGCCAATCAAGCGGACTGCTTTGTCCTGGATGGTGTCCAGCTTCTTCAGTGTTGTAGGAGCTGCACTCATCCAGGCAAGTGGGGAGTGTTCCATCACATTCCTGACTTGTGCCTTGTAGATGGTGGACAGGCTTTGGGGAGTCAGGAGGTGAGTTACTCGTCACACGATGTTAGCATTCCAAACTCAGACTCAACCTTGAGCCACTGGAACAAACTCTTCAAGAGCTTTCATGGCTATTAAAATATAATTCTTTGTTCAGGCAAAAGTACTAGCATAGGGATGAAAAGCTTAAATGCAGAGAAAGGTATTGACATAACGTGGTGCACAAGCAAATGAATGAGCTTGCTGTGCCCAATCTTAAAGGAGCAACAACCATATAAGGAGATGAAATTCAGCTTGTGTTGTTACAAATATCAATGGGAAAAACCCATTACATTCTCACATACAAATTAAGAATTTTCAGGTTTCATACAATCTGGCTCACTATAGAGATGAGAAAAAATGTCAGGGAAAACCAGATTAATGCTAGCCCAGGAGCAAGCTCCAGACTGTCCCATTTGTCAGGAAGGCAGAAGCATATAACACAGCGAGTTATAAAAATGAAAGAGGCAGAAAAAAGTGAAAATACTTACTTCTAAATGAGCAAAAATAATCATTGTTTAAGCTGTCTTGTTTAAACCTTGGGTTCCAATTGTCCGGTCATCTTTGGTGATTGATATAAATTGTTTGGGATTGCTCCCAACATTTCCTCAAGATAACGCTGGTGGAGAGTGGGGAAGAACATGGAATTTTGGCACATTAATGGTATATAGACACTCTCGGAATAAAGGGCATGACTTTGAACTAAATGAGCAATGGAAAGTTTCAGAAGAAGTGATGTGACTCATGGATATTTGATTTTCAGATCTGTGCTTGGTACAGTTACAAGGAATAAAAGGCAATCTGCTTTACTTGAATGATGACAAGACTGCATATGTTTTGTGGAGAGAGGCGATGACTTATTTTTTAAGATAGACTTTGGTTTTTAGTCATAAATGATCAACATTTCAGTGTAATTTGGTTTTTGCTCTTAAGTTGGAGCCATTACCCTTTCTAGGGCTTCCTTTGCTGGGGAAGGGTAAAACCATGAGCTACTTCATGATCACCTAATATTCATTTCTGTTGACTTTAAACAAAAATAAAAACAGGTGGGGTGTAAAATGGGAATCTGATCTGTTACTGCCTGTTTTCTGCCTGGAAGTCTGTGGCAGCCTTCTGTCTTGTAAGACGATGGTTTGCACTGTGGGGGTCAGCCCTGTGTTAAGCATGGCCTGGTGACTCTCAGGAGCCCCAGTCTGGCATGGCTGCATTTGCTACAAAGGAAGACAGTGCATGATTCGCTGGGGTCTGTTCTGTGGTTCTGAATCTCTGTAATCAGGCCTCCAATTGGGGGCTTGCCAATTTATCCCTGGTTTGAGCCAAAATCGATATAAGTTGACTTTTTGAAAAGAAAAAAATAAATAAAAGCTTGTTTCAGCTCTAAAGAAACAAGCACTAAACTTTTCCCTGAATCCCCTTGTGTCCACGTGCATCTGCCCTTGCACATTCACTAGCATCAACTTATCTAAAATTCCCTCTGTTTTCCCTTTTTTCTTCTCAGCCTGCAGAGCTCCTCATTTCTGATCACCTCTCCCAATGCCCTTCCAAACAGTCGGCTTCCAGAGGTCACAGCCGTCAGCAACTGTCTCCCCGCAGTAAGTGTCAATGGGTGGAGTTTTCCAAGATTTGCAGACTACAACGTTTTACCCGCCGACGGTGATGGCGGGTTTTCACACCGTATCGCCCCGAGCCCGCCTCATTACTTATGCACTCCTGGGAAACACGCCATTTCCGTGGCGGACAGGCCCCTCATTCGCCCGCCTGCCAAAACCCCAGCGTTGCATCACACCAGGCGCCATGTTTAAAGGCCAGCCACAAGCACAGTGCTCATCGCTTCCAGCTCACCAATGCTGCCCGGGAGACATGGCCCTCAAAAGGCGAGAAGACTGCAGCCTCCCGGTTTAATGGTGGGTCCCTCGAGCGACTGCTGGATGCTGTGGAGGCCCACTGTGATGTCCTGTACCCCAGCTCTGGCCACAAGATGGGCAGCAACATGACCAGTCCGGCTTGGGAGGTGGTGGCAGCGGTGGTCAGTGCCAATGCTCTTCAAAAGAAGAGAGCCACTTGCAAGAGGATGAATGATCACTTCCGTTCCACCAGAGTAAGTCACTCTTTTCATCACTCTCAACTCACACACTCACAAACCCATCACACACCCACAGGGCCCTCATTCACTGCCAGTTCAAGGGACATCACTCTCTCACACTCACCATCATTGTCCTCATTCTGTCCATGGGACCAGTCATCACCCACACAGGCCAGGCACATTTATCATCTGGCCGGACAGGCATCCTGATACACTCTCCCCATCTCTATCCATGCAGGACAAGCTGGCACACAACAAGAGAGTGAGGTCACAGGCCGGTTGGGGAATGTCCGAAGTCAAGGTCCTCACAGACTTTGAAAACAGAGCCATCCAGCTTGCCGGCGGGGATCTGAACCGGTCCTGTGCTGACGGTGAGGTCGGCGCTGCTCTACCAAGTGAGGATCCAGCAGTGCAATAGCCATAAGATAACCATGTCGTGAGTGATGTGTCCTCTTTCACAGGCCACTGCCATCCACTAATTATCTCCCCTTGCTTTCGCAGGCACATTTGCCAAACAGCCAACAGGGTCTATGACTCAGGGCCTCCAATCAAGCCCTGAAGAAACCTCTGAAGAGGAATCTGGAGGCACCCTCCCTGGAGTCCTGTCACAGCTCACCCACACCCTCCACCAGCGCAGAGACACACACCTTGGTGGGACCTGGCTTTAGAGTAACCCTGGGATCACAATCTGATGAGCACAACACATTGCCTGATCCACAGCAGGCGGAGGCAGGGACTTCCCAGGAATCCAGCACTTGAAGGATTGCTGGAGGCCAGAACTTTGTTGAGTTTGAGTCAGATAACGAGCCTCTGGAATCAGTCATGTCACAGTTGCTAGGGCTGTAAAGGCAAGCTCGGGAACATCAGGAAGGGATGTCCGCTGCACTCCTCAGATTGCAAGGCACAGTGGAGGAGTCCATCTGCCTTCAGTCTGAGGTGATAGCGCTGACATGCCAACGCACTGAAGTCAATACTGGTAGGATGGCGGCCACCATGGAGACCTTGGTCCAGGACTTTGCTCTTGCACTGCTGTGTGGGCTCAACTCCATCGCTGATGCCATAGTTGGCCTCCAGCAGTGTATACGCAAGAGGGCTGCTAGGCAGCTTAGTCTCCAGCTAACCCTGCTCCTCAAGGAGTCAGCCTGGGGCCCTCAGGCACCCATAGGGAGGAGGATCCACAGGTGCACACTCCGAGCACATCCACCCAGGTGACTCCGAGAGTGTCCGGCCCACCCAACTCCCCTCTTCCTTTGACCTCAGCAGATCCAGCTCCGCAGGCTGAGGAGGGTGCCACTGCTACACAGCAGGACCCTGAAAGCAGGCTGGGCCCTCCAAATCTCGGCCCTCCAGAGGACACCTGCCAAAGTCACCACAGACAGGGCATCACAGTCAGCAGGCTGCCTCCACCTCTGCTGTGGATGTCCGGGGAGCACCAAGACGTAGCGGCAGGGTTAGGACGGTTAAGGAGAATTAGTTGGACAGCCTGGGTACGGGTGCTGATCTCTTGTACATAATGTTCACTATTGTCAATAAATTCCCAAGAATGCCCCCCTGCCTGTGGCTCCTTGTCCTGATGAGCAGTGTTCTTGTCACTCAGATGTGAAACCTTTCTACACAAGATAAAGGCAGGTGTCTCAGTCCAGGGTCTCTTCTCTGTGCTCTGTGCAACCTTCAGACCAAAGTGATGGTCCGGCCTCACACTCCCAGGAAACGTTACTGATGCCTGCACCTCGATGGCGCTTGTCATTGCTGCCAGAATGTGGTGGGCAGGCGCCACAGAGTTCCGTCAATCTCTCTGTGTGCTCTCAGCACCTTTAAGGGAGGAGCTGGCCCCCATCTCTGCAGTATCTGTGACCAGTGATGCTGTGCACCAGCTCCTGAAGGGCTCAGATGCTGAAGGCGGACAAAGCATCAGATGCTTCTAAGGTTTCATGGCTGCGTCTCTATGATATGACCCTGATCAAGGAGCGCAAGTGAGCTGCCCTCAGCCAGACAGGAGCCAGACATTAGCAGAGGCTGTGTGAAGATTTATGCAGTGTCCTCAATGTATGTCGTCATCACCCTCCTGCAATTGAATGACTATTAGGGCCTCCACCACCTCTCCATGACAGGAGCATTCTCACAGAGGGTACTCGTGCTGCCATAAGCCAGACTGGAGTCAAACATTCACAAATGTGATGTGAGGATCTATGGGGACACCTCACCGCATGTCGTCATCATCCTCCACAAATCTAGCAGCTATGAGGGCCTCCCGAGCGCGCCAGCCTTGGCTAGCCAGTGCGACAGCCTCATCGTCGCCTCCGAGGACACCCTTAGCCTCATCCCTGTTGGTGTCCTCCTCATTGGAGGAGATGTGCAGCTCCTTCATCTCCTCCTCAGTCAGCTCCTTTCCCTGTTGGAGCGCCAGGTTGTAAAGGGTGCAGCAGATGATGACGATGCGTGACACCCTCTGCGGACTGTATTTCAGGGCTCCACCAGACCGGTCCAGGCACTGGAACCGCATTTTCAGCATCCCGATGGTCTGCTCCACCAAGTTGCGAGCTGCAGCATGAGCCTTGTTATACCATCGCTCTGCTGCTGTCGTATGGGTGTCATCAGCCATGTCCTCTGTGGGTGGCCCTTGTCCCTGAGGAGCCATCCCTGCGGTTTCTATGGACCCTGGAAGACTGCAGGGATCTGTGACCGACTGAGGATGTAGGCGTCATGCACACTCCCTGGAAACTGTGCACACACCTGCAGGATGTGTTTCTGGTGATCACACACCAATTGCACATTCAGGGAATGGAAGCCCTTGTTGTTGATTTAGTCCACCGTGTTTTGCGACAGAGATCTGAGTGCCATATGAGTGCAGTCAATCTCACAGAGGCTACCGGCACCAGTGGAAAACCCGAGATCTGGGTGAATCCAATCACTCTTGCATCCTGGCTGTCCTGGTCCCAGGCGAAATGCAAAAGTTGAGTGCCCTCACAAAGATGGCATCCGTGACCTCATGGATGCATTTGTGGGTGGAGGCTTGAGAGATCCCACAGAGGTCACCTGTGGAGCCCCGAAAGGGGCCACTGCCATAGAAATTGAGCACCGCAGTCACTTTCACAGCCACTGGCAGTGGATGCCCTCCATGTCCCGTGGTGCCAAATCCTGCAGTAACTGGCAGATGTGAGTGGCCAGTTCCCTAGACATTCGCAGTCTTCGGCGACACTGGTTCTCAGTCATCTGCGGGAATGAAAGGTGGCGTCTATAGACCTTGGGTGTCGCTAGGCACCAGCCTGCGATGGCTCACTGTGGCTCTTGTGCGGCGTATGCGGGAGCCCCAGCTGCCCCTTCTTCCTGAGGCTGCTGCCTTGGAGAACTTGGTGACACTTTGATGCCTCTGCGTTGCTTGAGGTGGCAGATAAGCTAGGAACCTGAGCCCAATCATATCAATATGGCTGCACCTGAACTGCCTCAATTGCAGAGTAATGGACACTTTCTACAAGTTTCCTGAATGTGTGGCCACTTCCCTCACCCACCCTACACCCCCCCACCTCGAATGCTTGTGCGCTATATTCAACGGCAGCGTTGCCCGTGGCCTCCCCGCAACACCACCCTCCCCGCCACCAGTCACTTCAGTGGCAAGGCTGCACTTGCCCCCACTCCCCCTCACCCTCAAAAGTCACCTGCAAGGCAGGGTGACACTTAACCTTCCCCCCCGGTGCCCCTGAAGCCTGCAAAGCAACGGGCGACCCTGGCGAGCTCTGCAGAACGTTGCTGCACACTCACCTCCCGTTCACCCAAAGTACAGGCCGCCAAGTGCACGTTGCCTCTGTGCTGATGTGAAACACGCTGATGTGGACGGACAATCCAGCGGGGGTGCAAGAGACTGGCGGGATGGCCTGATAATGATATGCTGACGTATTACAATTAGGTTCCTGATGACTGATGGTGGGAAATGCGGCCCACCATCGGCGGGCTGAGCAGGCAATCGCGACCTGCCTTGCCGCTGTTGTAAAACTGATCGTGCCATATTGTCCGCTTCAACACCAATCACGCCGGCCGCCAGCGGGCACGGAAAATTCCGTCCAATGTCCGCCATTTTCATATCTCCCTCTAACAGAGGTATGGATGCCTAGGACCTAGTGAGCAGTGCACCATACATAAGGTCTTTGGGTATACAGCCTTATCCATCCGATGAATGTGGCTAAGCCAGCATAGATGTCAATGGCTTAGCAATCAATGAGTTTATGCTGATGAAATTAGCATGCTCCTCGACCTCTGAGTTGGTGACCTTGCTCTGCCAAGAGATGCCAAGGATCCATCTGATACAGCGAAGGTGGAAACTGTTCAGACTTTTCCTCAGCCTAGCCTATGTTGTCCAGGTCTCACCACTGTAGAGCAGTGAACTGAGGATGCAAGCTTAACTTGCAACTTGTTGTCTCAGTCAGTTTACTGTTATTCCACACTCTCTTACTCTACTTGGACATAACAGCTGCAGTTTTGGGATGCATGCAGCCTAACAAGTAAAATCTCCTCCCATTGATTTTGCACTATTGCAGTAACATGCATGATAAATGGGGATAGAATGAAGAGATGGAATAATTTTTGTTTCTGTCCTTTCTATCTGTTACATATACTATACTAAAAAAGTAGAAAATTAATAAATCACTTAAAAAACCGTCAATTTTTGCAACACTGGGAGTTAAACTGGATATCCCCTGAAAACTGGCAGGGGTTCCTGGTGTAACAGTGCAGCTCTGTTTCTCTCCACAGATGCTGCCCGACCTACTGAGATTTTCCAGCATTTTTTTGTTTTTATTATAGGGTTCCTGGCATGTGTCCCTCATAATGACCGGGTACCAACACAAATCTTGACATCTGCTCAGCTGACTACTGCAGGACTCCTTTAGTGTGGTCCAGGTAGAAAACATTGCGTCGCTGCTGACAGTGTGCTCTACAATGTTCCTTGTGCCAGAATGGCTCTTGGTGTAGACTTACTGTGCTTTTCTGCTTGTGTTCCTGACCGGAGTCATGAGTCATGTCACAAGGGGATAACCCCTTATCATCCAGTAGCCAGCCTTCGATTTTCCATGGTGGCTCAAGTACAGGTGGAACAGAGGACCTCTGCAAAAGTGAAAGAGTTGTGATGGCTGCTAGGATACCTGCACGATGTGCTGCCTATGACCACACACCAGCTGCGCATTGAGGGAGAGGAAGTCTTGTTGCTTGATTAAAATGGTTGAGTTCAGACGAGGAGCACACAAGGCAATATGCATTCAGTCGATGGCACCTTGTACACTGGGGATGCCTGAAATCCATACAAAACCTCATGCTCACTCCTTTTGCAAGAGGGAATGAGATGCATGTGTTGCAATGATCTCCATTGTACAGCAGTGAAATGCAAACTGCGAGATGTTGCTTGTAACTCCAGTAGCAGTCTTAAAAGAGCCAGATACATAAAAATTAAAAGCCACAGGAAATGCTGCCCTTTGAGGCTACAGTTGTGGCTGCAGTGGTGAACAGATTTCAATCATGACCTCCTTTGCAAAGAAAAGATGTCTCACGCACTCTCTGGAGTTGAGGTAAGAGAATTGCTTCTTGAAGACCCTCTGTGGATATGGTCTGCTGTTGATTGTCCTTCTACTGCACCCCCCACCCCCCGCCTCCCTGTCCAGCTCTGTGCGGCCTCTTTAAATTCTCCTGGGCATGTTTAAAATTGCAAAAAACATGGCAAGACCAGCCAAACCACTCTCCATAGAGTACTCAAACTTTAGCAAAGTAGAAGAAACTTCCAAAAATGTATACAGTTGCAACTGTTGCCAGAAGAAATAATCCAGCAACTAACCTGCAAATACTTCAAATAACACCAGTTTGGGGCTGGGGTCCTTCATTCAGTTTAACATTGTGTGCATGCATACAAATCCCTTTACTAAGGTAGTGTCCTTCTCACCTCCTGTTGGTAGTGTGCGTTCGCATCTTGGGCACCATTTTTGATTCTTGGTTGGCATCCTAGAGCCTAAAAATTCTCCCAATTTACCCCTCACTGACATCAGTCTGCAAACTAGGGTAATTTTGACTTTGTACTGGAGTGTAAAACAGCTGATAGCAATAGACCATTTGAAGTTAATTTTATTTTATTTGTTCATGGGATATGGCCATCGCTGACTAGGCCAGCATTTATTGCCCACCCCTAATTGCCCTTGAGAAGGTGGTGGTGAGCTGCCTTCTTGAACCGCTGCAGTCCATGTGGTGTCGGCACACCCGCAGTGCTGTTAGGGAGGGAGTTCCAGGATTTTGACCCAACGACAGTGAAGGGGTGGTGATATATTTCCAAGTTAGGATGGTGAGTGGCTTAGAGGGGAGCTTCCAGTGATGGTGTTCCCATCTGTCTGTTGTCCTAGTCCTTCTAGATGGTAGTGGTCGTGTGTTTGGAAGGTGCTGTCTAAGGAGGCTTGGTGAGTTCCTGCAGTGCATCTTGTAGATGGTACACACTGCTGCTAGTGTGCTTCAGTGGTGTAGGGAGTGAATGTTTATGGATGTGGTGCCATCAAACAGGTTGCTTTGTCCTGGATGTTGTCAAGCTTCTTGAGTGTTGTTGGAGCTGCACTCATCCAGGCAAGTGGAGATTATTCCATCACACTCTTGACTTGTGCCTTGTATATGGTGGACAGGCTTTAGGGAGTAAGGAGGTGAGTTACTCGCTGCAGGATTCCTGGTCCCTAGCCTGCTCTTGCAGTCACACTATTTGTATGGCTGATCCAGTTCAGTTTCTGGTCAACGGTAACCCCCAGGACGTTGATAATGGGGGATTCAGTGATGGTAATGCCATTGAATGTCAAGGGGTGATGGTTAGATTCTCTCCTGTTGGAGATGGTCATTGCCTGGCACTTGTACAGAGAAATATTACTTGCCACTTGTCAGCCAAAGCCAGGGTATTGTCCAGGTCTTGCTGCATTTGGACATTGACTGCTTCGGTGTCTGAGGAGTCGTCAATGGTGCTGAACATTGTGCAATCATCAGCGAACATCCCCACTTCTGACCTTATGATGGGAGGAAGGTCATTGATGCAGCAACTGAAGATAGTTGGGCTGAGGACACTAACCCAAGGAACTTCTGCAGTGATGTCCTGGAACTAAGATGATTGACCTCCAACAACCACAACCACCTTCCTTTGTGTTAGGTATGACTCCAATGAGCAGAGAGTTTTCCCCCTGATTCTCATTGACTCCAGTTTTGCTAGTGCTCCTCGATGCCACACTTGGTCAAATGCAGTCTTGATGTCAAGGGCAGTCACTCCCACCTCATCTCTGGAGTTCAGCTCTTTTGTCCATGTTTCAACCAAGGCTGTAATGAGGTCAGGTGCTGAGTGGCCCTGATGGAACCCAAACTGGGCGTCAGTGAGCAGGTTATTGCTAAGCAAGTTCCGTTTGATAGCATTGATGATGACCCCTTCCATTATTTTACTGATGATCGAAGGGAGACTGATGGGGCAGTAATTGGCCAGGTTGGATTTGTCCTGGTTTTTGTGCACAGGACATATCTGGGCAATTTTCCACTTTGCCGGGTAGATGCCAGTGTTGTAGCTGTACTGGAACAGCTTGGTTAGGGGCGCGGCAAGTTCTGGGGCACAAGTCTTCAGTACGATTGCCGGAATATTGTCAGGGCCCATAGACTTTGCAGTATCCAGTGCTTTCAGCTGTTTCTTAATATCATGTGCAGTGAATCGAATTGGTTGAAGACTGGCATCTGTGACACTGGGGACCTCCGGATTAGGCTGAGATGGATCATCCACTCGGCACTTCTGGCTGAAGATTGTTTCAAATACTTCAGCCTTATTTTTGCACTGATATGCTGGGCTCCCCCATCATTGAGCATGGGGATAAAAGCAAAAAACTGCGGATGCTGGAAATCCAAAACAAAAATAAAAATACCTGGAAAAACTCAGCAGGTCTGGCAGCATCTGCGGAGAGGAACACAGTTAACGTTTCGAGTCCGTATGACTCTTCAACAGAACTAAGTAAAAATAGAAGAGAGGTGAAATATAAACTGGTTTAAGGGGGGATGGTGGGACAAGTAGAGCTGGATAGAGGGCCAGTGATAGCCAAAAGATGTCATAGACAAAAGGACAAAGAGGTGTTGAAAGTGGTGATATTATCCAAAGGAATGTGCTAATTAAGGGTAGAAAGCAGGACAAGCAAGGGACAGATAGCCCTAGTGGGGGTGGGGTGGGGTGAAGGAATCGAAAAAGGCTAAAAGGTAGACATAAAACAATGGATGGAAATACATTTAAAAATAATGGAAATAGGTGGGAAAAGAAAAATCTACATAAATTATTGGAAAAAGGGGGGATCAGAAAAGGGGTGGGGATGGAGGAGAGAGTTCATGATCTAAAATTGTTGAACTCAATATTCAGTCTGGAAGGCTGTAAAGTGCCTTGTTGGAAGATGAGGTGCTGTTCCTCCAGTTTGCGTTGAGCTTCACTGGAACAATGCAGCAGGCCAAGGACAGACATGTGGGCATGAGAGCAGGGTGGAGTGTTGAAATGGTAAGTGACAGGGAGGTCTGGGTAATGCTTGCGGACAGACCGAAGGTGTTCTACAAATCGGTCACCCAGTCTGCTTTTGGTCTCTCCAATGTAGAGGAAACCGCATTGGGAGCAACGAATGCAGTAGACTAAATTGAGGGAAGTGCAAGTGAAATGCTGCTTCACTTGAAAGGAGTGTTTGGGCCCTTGGACGGTGAGGAGAGGGGAAGTAAAGGGGCAGGTGTTGCACCTTCTGTGGTTGCATGGGAAGGTGCCGTGGGAGGGGGTTGAGGTGTAGGGGGAGATGGAGGAGTTGACCAGGGTGTCCCGGAGGAAACGATCCCTGCGGAATGCCACCAGGGGGGGTGAGAGGAAGATGTGTTTGGTGGTGGCATCATGCTGGAGTTGGCGGAAATGGTGGAGGATGATCCTTTAAATGCGGAGGCTGGTGGGGTGATAAGTGAGGACAAGGGGGACCCTATCATGTTTCTGGGAGGGAGAGGAAGGTGTGAGGGCGGATGCGCGGGAGATGGGCCGGACACGGTTGAAGGCCCTGTAAACCACTGTGGGTGGAAAACTTCAGTTAAGGAAGAAGGAAGACATGTCAGAGGAACTGTTTTTGAAAGTGGCATCATCAGAACAGATGCGACGGAGGTGACGGAACTGAGAGAATGGGATGGAGTCCTTACAGGAAGCGGGGTGTGAGGAGCTGTAGTCGAGGTAGCTGTGGGAGTTGGTAGGCTTGTAGTGGATATTGGTGGACAGTCTATCAGCAGAAATTGAGACAGAGAGGTCAAGGAAGGGAAGGGAAGTGTCAGAGATGGACCATGTGAAAATGATGGAGGGGTGGAAATTGGAAGCAAAATTAATAAATTTTTCCAGATCCAGACGAGAGCATGAAGCAGCACCGAAGTTAATCATCGATGTACCAGAGAAAGAGTTGTGGGAGGGGGCCGGAGTAGGACTGGAACAAGGAATGTTCCACATACCCCATAAAGGGACAGGCATAGCTGGGGCCCATGCGGGTACCCATAGCCACACCTTTTATTTGGAGGAAGTGAAAGGAGTTTAAGGAGAAATTGTTCAGTGTGAGAACAAGTTCAGCCAGACGGAGGAGAGTAGTGGTGGATGGGGATTGTTCAGGTCTCTGTTCGAGGAAAAAGCGGAGAGCCATCTGACCATCCCAGTGGGGGATGGAGGTGTAGAGGGATTGGACGTCCATGGTGAAGAGGAGGCGGTTGGGGCCAGGGAACTGGAAATTGTTGATATGATGTTGGGTGTCAGTGGAATCACGGGTGTAGGTGGGAAGGGACTGGACAAGGGGAGAGAGAATGGAGTCAAGATAGCAAGAAATGAGTTCCATGGGGCAGGAACAGGCTGACACAATCGGTCTGCCGGGACAGTCCTGTTTGTGGATTTTAGGTAGGAGGTAGAAGCGGGCTGTCCGAGATTGGGAGACTATCAGGTTGGAAGCTGTGGAAGGAAGATCTCCAGAGGAGATGAGGTCAGTGACAGTCCTGGAAACAATGGCTTGATGTTCAGTGGTGGGATCATGGTCCAGGGAGAGGTAGGAGGAAGTGTGTGCGAGTTGACGCTCAGTCTCTGTAAGGTAGAGGTCAGTGCGCCAGACAACAACAGCACCACCCTTGTCAGCAGGTTTGATGACAATGTCAGGGTTGGACCTGAGAGAACGGAGTGTAGCAAGTTCAGAGAGAGACAGGTTAGGGTGGGTGAGAGGAACAGAGAAATTGAGACGACTAATGTCACGCCGACAGTTCTCAATGGAAAGATCAAGAGAAGGTAAGAATCCAGAGGGAGGGGTCCAGGTGGAGGGAGAATATTGGAAGTGGGTAAAAGGATCCGTTGAGTGGGTAGAGGACTCCTGCCCAAAGAAGTGAGCATGGAGACGAAGGCGGCGGAAGAAGAGTTCAGCATTGTGCCGAGCCCGAAATTCATTGAGATGAGGATGTAAGGGTATGAAACTAAGTGATTAGTTTGAGCACGGGGATATTTGTGGAGCCTCCTCCTCCAGTGAGTTGTTTAATTGTCCACCATCATTCATGGCTGGATGTGGCAGGACTGCAGAGCTTGGATCTGATCTGTTGGTTGTGGAATCACTCAGCTCTGTCAATCACTTGCTGCTTATGCTGTTTGGCACGTAAGTAGTCCTGTGTTATATTTTCACCAGGTTGACACCTCATTTTGAGTTATGCCTGGTGCTGATCCTGCCATGTCCTGCTGCACTCTTCATTGAACCCTGGTTGATCCCTTGGTTGTAATGGTAGAGTGGGGGATATGCTGGGCCATGAGCTAAAAGATTGTGGTTGAGTACAATTCTGCTGCTGCTGATGGCTCACTATGCCTCATGGATGTCCAGTTTTGAGTTGCTCGATCTGTTTGAAATCTATCCCATTTAGTATGGTGGTAGTGCCACACAACACAATGGAGGGTATCCTCAATGTGAAGATGGGACTTCGTCTCCACAAGGACTGTGCGGTGATCTCTCCTTCCATGGTAATTAACAGGAGGTTTCCTTGACCATGTTTGACCTGATGCCATGAGACTTCATGGGGTGTGGAGTTGATGTTGAGGACTCCCAGGGCAACTCCCTCCTGACCGTATACCACTGTGCTGCCACCTCTGCTGGGCCTGTCCTGCTGGTGGGACAGGACATACCCAGGGATGGTGATGATGGTAATAAAAACAAAAAATGCTGGAAAAACTCAGCAAGTCTGACAGCATCTGTGAAGAGAGAAACAGAGTTAACGTTTCGAGTCCGTATGACTCTTCTTTAGAGCTAAAAATACGACACCCTACCAGCATTTTCTGTTTTTATTTCAGATTTCCAGCATCCGCAGTATTTTGCTTTTATCATGGTGATGATGGTATCTGGGACATTGGCAGGTCTGATTATGTGAGTATGACTATGTCAAGCTATTGCTTGACTAGTCTGTGAGATAGCTCTCCCAATTTTGGCACTAATTCTCAGATGTTAGTAAGGAGGGCTTTGCAGGGTTGATAGCACTGAGTTTGCTGTTGTCATTTCCAGTGCCTAGGTCAATGCCAGGTAGTCCACCTGGTTTCATTCCTTTTAGTGGTTTGTTACAACTGAGTGGTTTGCTAGGCCATCTCAGAGGGCATTTAAGAGTCAATCACATTGCTGTGGGTCTGGAGTCACATGTAGGCCAGACCAGGAAAGGATGGCAGATTTATTTCTCCTAAAGGGCATTAGTGACCAGATGGGTTTTTAACAACAAACGATTTCATGGTCATCATTAGACTTTTAATTCCAGATTTTTATTGAATTCAAATTTCACCATCTGCTTTGGTGGGATTTGAACCCAGGTCCCCAGAGCATTACCCTGGATCTCTGGATTACTAGTCCACTGACAATACCACTCCACTAACTCCTTCTGTGGGAATAAAAATTGGAGGGAGGTTAAACAGGCACTATCACTCATTTTACACTATCACACAATGTCAAAATTAACCCTATTTTGATCAACTACCCTGCTTTTTTTTTTGCTCTCCTCTCCCCCAGTGGTCACCTGCGACCATAAAAAATTTCCTGGGTTTCCTCCTAATGACAGCTTGGTAGTGCATCTCACTGAAGTAGCACCAGCTGCATCCATCCTCTTTGGAAGATGTAGGTCAAGTCGATATGGAAAATTGTCCGGTCAAAAAAAAAGTGTGTTCACTGTGGCTGGATCAGGAGAAGTTTTTGCTTCCCATTTTGACCTGTTGCCTGCAGCCAGCTGGCACATGTACAGCAGATCTCAGGCACCATAACAGTGGGCCAAGTGGCAACTTGCCTTCCTGGAGAAATTGATAATGTTGCAGCGATGGAGCCAAAAAGATCTGGTTGGCATTGACATCACCGGCTGTAAATGACAGCTGTAGCAATCCAAACAATGTGAGTCAACTGCACCAGTCTCTTGGTCTGCCTGCATCCACATTTATGATAAAAACAAAAAACTGCGGATGCTGGAAATCCAAAACAAAAACAGAATTACCTGGAAAAACTCAGCAGGTCTGGCAGCATCGGCGGAGAAGAAAAGAGTTGACATTTCGAGTCCTCATGACCCTTCAACAGAACAGTTCTGTTGAAGGGTCATGAGAACTTGAAACGTCAACTCTTTTCTTCTCTGCCGATGCTGCCAGACCTGCTGAGTTTTTCCAGGTAATTCTGTTTTTGTTCCACATTTATGATGTTGTGTCATAGGTGGAAGGGGTTGCAATCAAGAAACAAAAAAAGTCATGCTGCTCAATAATTGTATGGAGTCTACATGAGGTAGATTCCTGAATTTAGAAGGCTGAGTTATGAAGAAAGATTATTTAGCCTGGGATTTCAGTTGTTGTCTTGTTCTTAAGAAGAAGAAGAGGAGGATTAGGAAAGAATTGTTGGGAGATGTTTATGGCTTTAATGGGTAGTGATAATTTAGACCCAGGAAAGTTCTTCTGCTGGGCACAGCATTGAAAAACGGGTCATTGTTTAAAAATTAAGGTTATAGTAAGAAAATTGGTTTTTTAGTAAGATGGTGATAGAATTATAGAGTAGATTGCCAGAGCAGGAACAGGATGCCAAGGCTCAATTTAAAAAAAGGAATGAGTGAACTTCAATTCAGAAAGAGGACTGTTAGTTTCAAAATCAAGCTAGGAAATTGATGGGAGGTTTACAAGTGTAAACTAAAGAGAGTCATAGTATTTTCCTGTCCAAAATTTTACTACGTTACATTCAGTCATATTCTATTTTGCCAGCATTAATTAATTAGCACTGACAATTGTTCTTTTGTGATTCTTTTGAAAGATCACTGACCTGAAATATTGGACGGGTTTATTCCACCTCTGAGTACGGAAGTAGACAGGCATGAAAATTCCAGCCATAGGCTGGCATGTTGGTTTGCTGGCACCATTTTCCAACTCCACCCCCCCCACCTACCGCTCACCAATCCCAGGCTATTTTCTAGTAGGCAGGATTGGGATTGGAAGGGCTTACCTACTCACAAATGGTGGGTACCCATTTAAGGAGACTTATTGGCCTATTAAGACCCATTTTCCAGTTGACCTCCAGGCCCCCTGAGGTGTTGGGAACTCGGCCATCTGCCTGAAGGGTTGCCTCTCAGCATCAGACTGGAGGCAGGGGACAGTGCTCGAGGCAGACTTTGAGGCCCTCTCCACCTGCCTGGCCACAGCTGCATAATTGTGGCCTGACTGCAGAGCCCATTTTTAAACTTAAATCTTTTAAAGTTGCAGGGAGGGAGGCGCCCTCTCTTTCTCCCTCTCTCTCTTACTTGAACTCAAATCTGCTGCTCCTTCCATCCTGGAGGACTTCCTACTAGCCCCACAGCTTCGAGAGCCCAATGGCCATCCATACATGAACGACGAGCCTGCCCTCTGGCCACTAATTAACCAATTTGCGGAAAATCACTGCGGGTGACTGTTTCCCACACAGTGTGCTATCATGACCCCCTTTTGACCTCCACATCGGGGTCTGACCCAAAACCCCAAAATCCTGCTCATTAACTCTGCTCCGCTCCCCATGCTGCCTGACCTGATGAGTATTTCTAGCTTTTTCTGTTTTTATTTCAGATTTTCAGCAGCCGTAGTATTTTGCTTTGCATTAGTGTTTAATTCCCTGACACTTCTCATCTGGTCACCTTGAAGAGGTTCTGCTCTTCTTTCGAGGATTTCCATTCTTTAACTTCGTTCCTTTTCATCGCTTTCTGTTTCCCTTCCTTGATCATGTATCTACTACAACCGGCTTTCAAAGTCACATCTCTTTCCTTAGCAACTGTATTTCGATCTGACTAATTCCATGTAGATTCCAACTTAAATTCCCCCTTAGTGTTTTGGATATGCCCACGATTATGGATTATCTCCAAAATATTCAGCGATCTATGAACCATTTCTTTTGCCGCATCTGAGATCTGTTTTCAATGCCATATGCTGTTAGATCCATGCTCACAACCTTTCTCTACAGCAACACCAACTCAGTCTATCTTAAAGCTGTCCAGGTCCCCAGTTCCATTTCATCCTTCCCCTCATCTGACGCTTGAACAACATACTTTATTCTTCTTTTCAGGTTCAAGGATTGCGAGCTTCACCAACTCTTGGATACCAATATCCCTTTGGTTCCTTCTTCCCCTTCACTTTTGTCTGACCCATGCCACCTTCCAATCTCACACTTTGCCATATTGTTTTCACTATTCCTTTTGCCCTTTCCCTCTCCAACCTCAAAAGATCTGTCCTTAGCAAAGGACTCTGCTTCATCCCCTTATACCCTGCCTCAAATGAATTTTGATCTTGGCACGATGCTGAGCTCTTCTTCCATTGCCTTCGCCTCTGTTTTCTCTTTTTTGGCCAGAACTTTACCTCTTGCACAGTGGATCCTTTTGCCCGTCTTCAGAATTCTTATTCCACCTGGATCCCTCCCTCTTCTCTCTTACCTTTTCTAGATCTTTTCATTGATAACTATTAGTGTGACATTGGTTATCTCGGATTCTCTTCTCCCCTTGATCACTTTGACCTACTTCCCTCTGAACTTGCAGCAGTCTGTTCTCCCAGGTCCAACCCTGACATTGTCATTAAACCTGCTGACAAAGGTGGCACTGTTTTTGTTTATTGAGCTGACATTCACCAAGTTGAGGTTGATCACCAATTCTCTGACACTCCCCTTGTACCTCTCTCTGTACCTGATACAGCACTGAACAGCAGGCCATAGTTCTCAAGACTTCCACTGACCTCATCTCCTCTGTAGCTTTCCTCTCCATGGCCTCCAACCTTAAAGTCACCCAACTCTGTACAGCTTGCTTCTACCTTTTTCACAAGATCCACAAAAGATTTAGCTTGTTCTTGTCTCACAGAACTAATTTCTTCCTATCTTGCCTCCATTTTTCTCCCCTTGCCCAGTTTCTTCCTACCTATATTCTCCAACTCTTCCAATGCCCTCCACCATACTAAAAGTTTCCAGTTTTGTGTTCCTAACCATCTCCTTTTCACCCAATGTCCAATTCCTCTACACCTCCACCCTGTACCAGAATGGTCTGAGCGCTCTCCACTTCTTCATTGAATGGAGGTCTAAATAGTTCTCATCCACCACTGTCCCATTCCATCTAGCTGAACTTGTTCTCGCATTAAATAACTTGTACTTTGATTCCAGTCACTACCTCCCAATGAAAAGTGTTGCAATGGGAACCTGTATGGATTGTGGCCATGCCTTACTGTTTGCATGATAGGTGGAGCATTCTTTGTTCCAGCCCCAGTCAGGTCCCCATCCTGACCTATTTTTTTGATGCATTGATCACTGTATCTGTGCCATTTCCTCCTCGTGGCCCAAATTGAAAAAAATTATCAACTTTACTTCCTATTTCCACCCTTCCCTCACTTTCATATGGTTCATCTCTGACTCTTCCCTTCGCTTCCTTGATTTTTCGCTCTCCCAGAAACGGATAGAGAGAAATCAAAGTGAAGGGAGGAGTTAGGGTTAATGTTCTCGTTGTGGGAGTCAGTGGGCTTATATAGGTTATTGATCAATATTCGCTCTAAGCCCACCGACTCCCACAATTAGCCTGACTACACTTTCTCCTATCCCGCTTCCATTAAAGACTCCATTTTATTCACCCACCTTCACTGCCTCCTCCGTAACTGTCCTGACAATGCCATCTTCCATACCAGCGCTTCCAATGTGCCTTCGCATTTCCTTGACTGTGAATACCCCTCCATCATCATGAAAGGGATCTCAAACTTGTCTGTTCTATTCCCTGGATATTCTGACAAGAAATTATTGACCTGAAGCATGAATTCTGTTCCTATTCTATGCTTGACTCTGAGTATTTCCAGCATTTTCTATTTTTATTTCGACTGAGATTATTGCCTTTGCATAAGTAGGCGTTCTCCCAATTTCCTGCCATTACTCAAGACATGAGATTGGGACAATCCTCTGGAAATTCAAGGCTTTTTATTTTTATTCTAAGTTTTAAGTCCAGCATTTATCTTGATCAATTTTGCGAGACTTGTATTACATATACTTCTGTACAATTGAAGAGGCCGCAATAAGCCAGGCTTTTTCTCATAACTGGTACTTGGAAACAGCACAAACTTATCTATTAATGCATTATTTTCTTGGTTTTTATCCAGCAACGTCACAGGAGATCCACTGGTAATTTAGAAAGATATACGGACTGTAGCATTCTTGTTAGATTAAACTTTGGTTGCTCTGCCCAAAGTTGGCCACTTGAATGCAAGATGAACCAAGCCCTGGAGGCAGTACAGAGAAGAGCCAGGAGACTGGTGCCTGGGTTTAGAGCACTGAACTATGACATAGGACTGAGGGAAATTTGTAGGGATTGCAGGGAACTGATGGAGAGCTGATATTTCAGGTTACATCAAGTCGTTAAGTAATATAGAAAAGTTAAATCTAGAGCACTACTTCAAATTATAAACTAAAATGTAACAGTAGGATAAGAGGCGCAAATTTAAACCAGCGAAAAACAAACTTAAGACTAGTGCCGGGAAATTCTTCACACAAAAATTGATTGGCATGTGGAATGGATATCAAGATAAAGGGCAGAATTTTGCCCTTGGCGGGGGTGTTCGGCGGGGTTGGTGGGGGCGGTCAGGAAGCCGACCGCCGCCCACGATCAGCACCGCACCGCGATTTTACGCTGGAGGGCCAATTAAAGCCCTCCCAGCGTGGAAAGTGAGCGGCAGCGCTCAGCTCTGCCTGTGCAGGTGGGGGGGGGGGGGGGGGGGGCGCGGGGTGGGTAGGAGGGAGAGCAGTCCTCGCATGAAAGAGCGCTTCAATCTCCCTGAGGCACGGAGCTGCCTCAGGGGGATGAAGCGCTGTTTGAAAGAAACTAACGCACAAAATAAAAATGTCGTAAAACGTCTGTCATGTGAGCATGGACATGTTTTTGATTTGCGTTAAATTTTTAGTTTATTTTTATTTGCTTTGGGAAACCTCATCCCGCCCGTGGATGAGGTTTCCTAAAAACACAAAGGCTTCTTGGCCTTTTCGCCTGCCCGCCAACCGTAAGGTTGGACAGGCAGTGAAAAATTCAGGACAGTTGTTAACTTAATGGCCTTGGTAGGCCTTTTAATTGTCGGCTGGCTCTGGTGCACGCCCTCTGACCTAACTATTGCAAGAGTGCGTGTTGACGTCGGCACGCTTGGCCAATGACAATGCGCTTTATTTCACACTCGGGCATGTTGGGCGTGCACCTGCACGCCCAGAGAAAAATCCTGCACAAAGCGACGGAGCCAAAATCCTGAAATCATTTAAGAAACAGTTGATGTTGTGATGGGAGTCAGGTTGCTTCTGGATGCATGACCCTGAAACCTTAGTCTTTAACTATCTTACAATTTTATGATTACCGGGACAGAGCTAAATTTGGAGCAATAAATGCGAGGGACACCCCTATTCCCATGGTGAACATTAAAAGATATAGATGTGTATTATTGAACTCTGTGTTTTTGCTTTTGTGTAATTAATCTTACTGGGAGAAGCAGAGAGAAATTTGAGGATCTCTCATTTCTACAAAGTGACAAAGTAATTCTGTTGGTGAAGTTTCTAGTGGAATTAATAACATTCTGTTTGATATTGGTGCAATGATTAAAGCTGATGTGTGCTGTAAGCTGTAAAAAAAAAAGCTGCTGGAATACAATCGACAAGTAGTGAGTTAAACCTCCTTTTATGTCCTGGATTCATGCTTTGTAACCAACCCAGACTGATATGATGGAACACCTCTTGTTTCTGCTGGCTAAGCGAAGAGAGTTTGGCAGCTTCATCTGTTATTGCTTGCCCATGGGTTAAAATTGCTGATAACTGGACACAAATTGATATTGAATTGATCTTTTAAGAGTTAGTAAGCTTGATCATGTCGGAATGAAAACTTGTCACTGGTGCATTAAGGGGCAATCATCGAAGGTTGCGGTTAAGATAGATCAGGGATGAAATTTCTTCCGTCGATAACTTAAACCAATAAAACTGTCCTGAGTACAAAATGGATTTTCCTGTTTTGTATTCATGCTGACTTTGTATAATTGCACGTAAGAAAATTTCCACTTTAATTGTTGAGAGCCCTGAAAGAGGAAACTTAAAACCAGTTTCATGTTGTACACATGTTTTCAGTTGAAACATTCAGGTCTTCCCACACACTAGCTTTAATGAATCTGGCTTAATTAATTACCATTGGCTGCATGTGCCCTACACATGGAAAACCAGCATACCTTAGCGCAATGTATTATGGTTTTACACTGTGTGGTAAAGTGGAGTACCATGCATTTTTAAGAGAATGCAAATGGACTAATCATGTGACAGTACTGACCAATGTACAGCGCGGGCTATTGGTTAACTAAATCTAGAGCTGGAGGTGGTTGTGGGAGCACGCAAGGATTGAGTGCTCTGCCCTCTGTTGCAATAAACAATCACAGTTTGTTCTTATTTTGGTCTCTCTCCATTATTGATAGCGAGCATCAACTAATGAGTGTATATGAATGCTTGCAATTTGAGTTTACTCAACCAGTGAACTTATAGGCACAAGACATAAAACTGGCAACGAGGATAGGATAGCAGTAAACAGCACCTAGTGAGAATCCACAAGACAGGTGAGCAAAACATTAGAAAGAGAATCTGTACCTATGCTGTAAAATAGATGGCAATCCGAGAAGGAAGCAATGCTGCAGTTTTAAATTTTTTTAAAAAGAGAAAAAAGCCCTGCCGAATCACGATCGATTCGCCAAAACTTGAAAAGAGCGCGAAACACAGCACAGGAAAGCCGACAGCTGCAGAGATGGAGTTTAAAAAAAATGGTTTCTGCTCTTAAAGTGGCAGTACACTTAAAGAGGTACATGCAAGAAAAATGGCTATGGACAGAAAATTATAAGAGACGCAGAAAGAGGGCAACTCTGTGGAAGGCAAAACACGAATTGATTGTCAGTAGTCAAGAAAGCCTGGGTAAGCCAAACACACAAATTCGTCATTAACTGGGAAGCCATTGGAAGCGCAATCCCCTTGCAGTCTAGCGTTCTTTTTTACTGTTAACTACATCGCGAGGGAGGAAAAGGAGAGGGCAAATCTTTTGTCCACATGCGGGAGCAAAACGTATGGGCTGATCCGCAGCCTTATGTCACCTAGCGCCACCGACTTGAAGACTTTCAATGAGTTAATAAAAATTGTACAAAACTACCTGAGACCAAAGTCCCCAGTTACTATGCAGCGCTTCAAGTTCAATTCAAGGAATAGGCTTCCAGGGGAGACAATAGCTGGCTATGTTGCCATTTTAAAGGCATTAACTGAACATTGCGAATTTGGAACATCCATTATTGATATGCTGAGAGACCGACTGTTATGTGGGATTGGAGATGATACTATTCAAAGGCGGTTGCTAGCCGAAGCTAATCTAGACTTTAATAAGGCATTAGAATTAGCCACAGCCATGGAGAGCTGTTGGAAATTAGGAAGCTATAAGAGATGCACAAAATGGCGCCGTCCATCTGGTCGGGTGGGACAGACTGGCAACAAAATGTGCAAAAACATCGGGCCCCAGAGAAAGGCGGGAAACGCCCCCTATGTACAGATCAGTAAGAAACAGCAGTACCACAGTGAAAACCCACAAAACGAATGACAGAAATGCATCTAGGCATCCAGTGGGTGATTGACAATTCAAACAAGTCCAATGCTTTTTCCGCCACTGCTATGGTCACATAATGCGGCACTGCAGAGATAGGCTGAGGCAGCATTTTAAAGACAAAGGGAGAAATCATGGCATATGTCTCATGGAAGAACCAGAAGAAATAGAATCAGACATCCATTCATTATATAAACTTAAAGTGGGTAGAACTGAGCTAATCCAAGTAGTCATTATAGTCAATGGACAACTCGTCAAGATGGAAGTTGATACTGGAGCGTCAATGTCTGTCATTGGAGAACATACATTCAGATAATTGAATAAAGGAACGCCTCCTTTAAGATCAGAAGCTTCGGACACTAAACTGAGAACATACACAGGTGGAGAAATAAGACCGAAAGGGATATGTCAAGTCAAGATACAGTATGAGGAACAGTCTGCAAAATTACCCCTATTTGTAATGTCAGGCAGGGGACCGAGTCTCCTCGGAAGGAACTGGCTGGAGAGATAAGCCTTGAGGGCCCGTTAAGTTCCCAATTGGAAAACAGAAGCATTACTGCAGAAAAAAATGAGTGTGTGAACATCCACGGGAGAAGCCCATGGAAGTGTTACCCCGGAACAGAGTTCAAGCTGAAGTCAGCATCCTTCAAAAAGAAAAGGAAAACCTATTAAAGGACTTTAATGCGCTATAAAATTCAATCATCTCCCAATTTGTGCCATTGAAAAGATGTGTCATGAAGAAGAAAAGGAAGAGTTAAACCTGTCTCTGGCCGAGTTAAGGAACGAATTGGCTGAGAAGGGGCAATGAAATGAGATTCTCCAGGAAGCTATTAATGAGAATTGGAAAGAGTTGAAAGAGCTGAAGCAGCAGCTACGTAAAAGCCCCGAAGCTTTGAAACTAGGAGGCCCTGAGTTCCCAGAAGAGCTGTCAGAAAACCCAGCTATTGAGCTCACTTACGTTCAGCTTGCGCCTGAGTCTAGTCCAGCCAATAGCGAAATTAAAGAGAAAACTGAGATACGGATCAGTGCTACCAAGAAAAGGACACACGGAAAGAAAAAGAAGAATTATTGACAATCCTCAAAAAGAAAAACAAAACATTTTTTTCCCCTTAGTGTTGCTTTGTGCTTGTGGCCCTTTATCTGTTTCAGCTTGGAGGGGAGGGGCAGCAGGAATGAATGTGACCACACTCGAAAGATGGTGAAATCATTCCACTGAGGAATTTAGTGGACAACTGTCCCTGGAAATATCTCAGAAAAACCAGCCGAGGTTATTGAACTGCGACGCTCAAAAGTCCTAGAAAACCTCCTGAGACACTTGATTTGCAAATAGTTATTAGTGTAAATAGTTCACGTTATTAAGTTTGTCAACTGCATTTTTTAAGTAAAGAAGGAGGGATGTGGTAAAGTGGAGTACCATGGATCTTTAAGAGAATGCAAGTGGACTAACCATGTGACAGTACTGACCTATCAGTGTACAACGTGGGCTACCGGTTAGTCTAGAGCTGGAGGCGGTTGTGAGAGCGCACAAGGATTAAGTGCTCTGCCCTCTGTTGCAATAAACAATCACAGTTTGTTCTTATGTCGGTCTCTCTCCATTATTGATAGCTACCATCAACTAACGAGTGTCTATGAAGGCGCGCAATTTGAGTTTTCTCGCCTAGTGAACTCATAGACTCAAGACATAAAACACTGCTTCCTCAATTAAGAGTACTTATTTCTGATGCTGGGTAGACATGTTTGCCATAATTGACATTCTTTTTCTGAATAAAATTGGTTATTAAAAAATAAAAACTTTAAAAATGCAAAGTAACATCAAAAGCATAATGAAAGATCAAACCTGGTTCACTATTCATCATAAAATCATACAATGGCACCTAGTCAAGACCATGGCATTGCGTATACTTGTCATTAACTATGGAATCATTTCCTGCTTTGAAGAGCATGCACACGAGAGCCAAGATTGCAGCTTGTGTCATTTTGCCTGTTTTTAGTAGAATGTGAAAAATGAAATAGGCTACTCCATTTCTGAAACTTTAAATAAAGAGTATTCTGTTTTTAACTATGTTTGCACATATATTGGCACCAGGAAGATTTCCCAGTTACCTTCCTAGTTAATGTTTAATGCTTTGTAGAGGCACATTGAGGACTACTGTGGAGCAAAAAGGCAGGTATGTGGGACTCAATCTGCAATATGTATCTTAATAGGCTTCTTACCACACATTTTGGATGTCTTGCAAGTAGTTGAAAACTCCATAATCTGAGATCCATAATCCGTGATCTGCACTGCTTGGTAGAAACCCTATTTTCCTCCTGGTTGTGCATGCCACAAATAGGGTCAATTAAACTGGTTGAAGAAACCAGACTTTCTCTCCATCTCTGACTAGAGGAACTTGAATCTGATTATTTACAGTAAGGTATCTACAATTCTTTGAGAAAGTCACATTTTCCTTCATCCAATTAGGTCCCAGCCAGCAGGACTAATCGAACTGGAGAGTGTAAGGCAGTGATTAATCTCAGTAGAGATCCAGTCATTGACCGTGGGCACTTTAGCAATTGAACCATTTCAGTTATGTAATCAGTTGTCATACAGTGTTTGACAGAGTAAACCCTCCCCGTCAGTTCCCCCAATGAGATCATTAGCTGTCACTGTTTAAACAAATAGGGTCAGAAAAATAACAGAAACAGAAAGAAAAAACAGAAACACAACAGGATATCAAAATCGTTGTGACTGTTTTCATGGGGTGCTGTTGAGGAGAATTCTGCTGCAGTGTTGGACTATTTTTGTGCAATATGCATACAAACATACAAATTAGGAGCAGGAGTTAGCCATTCGACCCGCTCCGCCATGCAATAAGATTATATACAAGTATATATATATAACATATAAAAGGGTTGCTATTTTTGAATCCAAATGTGCAGAAGCACAAACTAGGGAAAAAGACCTCAGTATTTTCAAGAAGTGTTTTGTTTATTTCTACCAATATTTTCTCCTCTTTTCCTGAATAACTCATGCTCATGAAGCATGATTCTACAGGTGCTGGTCAGCTTCTGTCTGTTGGCTCACATCTGAGCTAAGACAATATAACCTAAATTTCCTCAGGGAGTTCATCTGATGTCCCACCATAGCTTTGGAAATACTGTTTGCCCGTACCATGCCAAACGATGTTCTGGGCTGAAGCCTCAAGACTAACTTTAGCCTGAGGGTACCTGGCTTATCAGTGGATGCCCATATGCTGAATCAGTGGAGTTGTGCAGCTTTCACAAAGAAACATTTGCCTTTCACCAATGGGGTCCAGGTCAGGCAAGTGGTCTGTGTTGGGATGGTGTTGGTTGCAAAACGTGCCGGTTAAAGAAGTTTTCATAGTCTTCTGTATATTAACAGCAAGTCTTTATTAACTACTTGTAGCTATGTACAACTATACAGTAAAGGGTACAGGATGGAGCTATTTCCATCCTAGGTCTTATCATGTCTCTGGCCAACATCACACTGACCCTAGATCTCAGTCCCGCATTAACCCTGCATGTACCAGACCCTTCTACTATATCTCCCCCCAAGTCTTTATCCTGTGGATATAGTTACTTAAGTTTACTTCAAGTCTTACATTGTTATAAGTGTTATGCATTTACTTTATTGTTACAACCTTAATGCTATTCCAACATTATTGCTACTACAGTATTAACATTAACACCATTCAGAGTACCCCATCTCCCCCTTTCAAATCCTTCAAGTTAGAGGAGGCCTTATAACCCTTCTACATCTTGTTCGCCATTCTGTCAACAGAGTGGCGGGCTCTGTTGGTTCTCGTTCTTGTTGTTGGCTTGGAGGTTGGACTGGCATTTGGGTAAGCTTTCATTCTTTTCTTCCATTGTTTTATGTTGAACACCACACCTGGCCGGTTGATGCACGGTTGCTGTTATTCTCAATCGTTTCTTGCAGGGTGGGCAATGATAGTATTCATCTCCTTGGCGCTGCTTTTTCTTCTTTTTCCGTGTGGGCCATCTGGAAGCCTTCTGAGGCTGAGGAAGAGAGTACCTCTGGCTAGTGGAAGGTTGAGTGGTGAGCTCACCTCTGCTTTTTGTTGTTGATGGCGATAGACTGCTACCTGGTTGCAGCATCCATGTGGTTGTGCCATGCTGGCTGGAGGTTGCAGTGTGTGCACAGTGATTGATGTGTCGACCAACTGTACCATCATTGCAGTTGGACATAGAGGTTCTCAGACTGCTGGTCATTCTCCGGTAGGTTGGTCTAATCATTGGAGACTTTCCCGGGCCTGGAATGATAATGCTCAAACCTGCTCCACAAAGACATTAAAGGTGAAATCTGAATCTGAATACCCTTTAGTGTTTGAGCACTCAGGACCATGCTGTTCTGGCTGGCTAATGACAGTGGTAATCTTTACATCTTCTGCTGCCTGAAGGAGATCCAGGGCCACACAAGCATCCCTGCTCAGAAGAGAGAAAGGCTGGTTTTGGATGGCATACATCCACTCAAAAGTTTGTTTGCTGCCATACCTCAGTGGTTCCAGGAGCATGCCAATGATCGGGAGTTGGACTCTCCCGCTCCGTAAAGTGGAGTGTCCGTTGTTTGAAGCCAGGGGTCTTTGAGACATGGTTCCTTGTCTGATAGGATTGTGATGTTGGCACCTGATTCTAATTTAAAATTTGTTAGGTGACCATATACCAGGATGTCAGCTTCCAAAATGAAGAACCACACTCTTTGATCTCACCCAAGAAGCATGGCTGTGTGACTCTGGGTTTTCGGTTTTGTTTGTTGAAAAGGTTTCTACCCCATGTTGCGGTCTGTAAGTTAATAGACTTCTGTATGTTAATAACAAGTCTTTATTAACTACTTGTAACTTATATACAACTATACAGTTAATTATGTTTGGGTTATTTGTGCGATGCTGGGGTTTTGACTTGAACAGTTTGCCAAAGTGCCCATGTCTGTTGCAGTAGAAGCATCGGGCTGTCCTTGCAGGACACTGATCTCTCTGTGAGGGTGCTTCACAATGCAGCACTGGCAAGGTCGCTCTGCTGGGCGGTTCAGGAATTGTTTTCCCCGACTTGGACTGTCCCTGCATCTTTGTGACCTGATAAGCTGGTCTGGGTGTTGGTTTCTACCCCATGTTGCGTTTTTTCCCCATAGGATTCTCCTGTGTTGCTCAGGCAATCTAACTAGCTGGATTGGCTTGTCTAGGGTAAGATAACCTCTAGTTTGCCGGTCCGCAGACGTTTTGCTGAAGTCTGGAGCAATGCTGTCCCATAAAAATATTGCCCTCCGAAGACTCAAATTCTCTGACTGGTCTGGGCCTTCGGTGAGTCCCAGTGGAGTGGGAAGTGTGGAATGGCGATCCATGTCGAAGATTTTAAAAGTATGGGTACAGCTTTAAGGGCTTACAGGCTTCCAAGATGGTGTCGCTGTTCACTGCCGAACAATGGATTTCCCACACTTGCCGGTTTTGGCGGGCTGCGCAAAATGACGGCAGGTGCTTTAGGAAGAATTCTCAACAATAGCTGCACGGGCCGGCAGCCTGCTTTGTTTAATCAGCGACATAGTGTTGCGAATAACGAGGCACTTAAATCAACTGCAGGCTTGCTGTTTAAGGATTTGGACGGACACGGAACGCCCAAGAGTTGAGTAAATTAATTATTAATTTTTAAAACATTTTCCGAGCTCGGAACTGTGTTGCGACTCGGAGTTGGTGATTGGGATTAGTGACGAGTTTCGTTCAAACGGCACTTCTGACTGAATTCGTAAAAGGGGCTTCTCATGGCCAGGCTGCAGCCTGGAAATCAAAAGAATATAGCTTTCCCTTGCGGGCTATGAACTCTGCTTGCTGAAGCTGGACTTCCAAGAGGGATTCAATGGAGCCTCCTGCTGCAGCAAAACTTCTGCCTATAGCTTCCAGGTTCTTCTCTCTGGAGCTTTTCCTGGCAAATTTTCTCAGTGTCTGTAGCTTCATTTGGGAACTTCTTTCAGTTCAGAATCCATTGAAGATGTCCTTTTTCTTACCGTTCCAGCATTTCTCTGAGG
This sequence comes from Cetorhinus maximus, assembly GCF_964194155.1. NCBI lineage: Eukaryota > Metazoa > Chordata > Chondrichthyes > Lamniformes > Cetorhinidae > Cetorhinus > Cetorhinus maximus. Next base: position 111,422,951 of record NC_135891.1, read on the forward strand.
ATAAGGGTTTTGGATCCTGGAGCTGCCACCATGTTGGGATGGCATTGGTTGCATGACATGTTTGTTAAAGAAGTCTTTGTAGTGTTCTGTAAGTTAATAGACTTCTGTATGTTAATAACAAGTCTTTATTAACTACTTGTAACTTATATACAACTATACAGTTAAGGGTACAGGTATGGAACTATCTTCATGCTAGTCACATCTCTGGCCAACACCACACTGACCCCAGTTCTAGGTCATGTCCCTTCTTACATCACTGTGTGGGTGGTACTGTCCTCAGTCCCACATTAACCCTGTATGTACCAGTGTCATGAAAGCATAATAATTTTCATAATATTATTGTGATTTATTATAAAATGGGTTAATAGTGGGGTTTGGATTAATGTATGTGTGTTGAAATGCTAAATACGTAAACATGGCTGAAGTTTTAGAATGTGAACTGTGAGGAAAATTTGCATTTTTAGATAAATTAGGTTAGTTTGAATTTCAAAGAGATGGTGAGATGTTACACCTAGCCAGAAGAAGCTAAGCCAAACAGTGTGTTTATTTTTCCCAAAGGTTACTGATAAAATTAGCACAATGAAAAGATTTACACTATGAGAAAGGTAAAGTTCCAAAGACATATTGGAACAATGGAATTTGTATTAAAAAGGGAGAAACATGTACAAAGGAGGTGAGGCTATGTGTAAGGGGAGAAGGCATTCTAAGATCTAATACAGGTGTGAAAAGCCTCCAGCCTCTGTGCATCAAGTTGCTGTCTACAGGAACCGAAGCAGAGAAAACTCACTTTGAAACTCATTGTCCAGGGTATCGTATTGTTTTCCTGGGTCTGTTTAAATCTATTTGTTTTTACTGTTGCCTTAGCAGAGGTGTAACTGGGAGCCAGATTAATTGGGGGTTTTAGGAGTTATTATAATAGTAATTTGTAGACTTATGTACGCGCTTGAAATCTTTTCTTTTGTTAATAAATGTTTAATTTAGGGGAGAATTTTCCCCCCGTTGGGGGGGTTGTGCAGGGGTGGGCGCGAACCCGATTGGCACCCCCAATCGGGTCTGCGCTGCCATTTTACGTGGGTGGGCCAATTAAAGCCCACCCAGCGTGATGCGCGCCCGGAAGCGCTGAGCGCTCCCTGTGCGGGAAGGGAGGGATTCCTTGAATCGGGGCCTGTGCTCTTTCGTGCATGTGCGCAGAAGAGCACAGAAATCTCCCTGAGGCACAGAAGTGCCTCAGGAATATTAGTTTAAGTTTTAATAAGGTAAATAAAGAAATGAAAAAATTTAAAGACATGTTCCCTCCTGTGACATTGTCACATGAGCTGGGACATGTCAATGAATTCTTATAAAAAATTTTATTCAATTTATAAATATTTCATGAAGCCTCATCCCGCCCGTGGATGAGGTTCCATGAAAAATGCGAAGGCCACCTGGGCTCTTCACCTGCCCGCCAACTTTAAGGTTGGACGGGCAGCTCAGTTTATTGCTTTAATTAGTTTTTAAATGGCCTTATTAGGCCTTTGACAGTTCAGTGGGCGCATAGCCGAGTCAACTGCGCACCCTCTGAACTGAAAATCTAAATGAATTGCGGTCACGTCATTTTACGACTTGGAGAGCGGGCCCTGCGCCCGCTCGGCGAGCCCAAAATTCTGGCCTTAGTTTTCTAAAAACCTCTGAAGTCGCGGTAGTCTAATTACTTCTGAATTGAAGGCATGTCTCTCAAAATAGAAAACAAATTGCAAAACAGTTGTGACCGCATGATCAAGTTTCCCTCATGGATTTAATCCCCTTGGCGCACATCTGCCACATACTATATTCTACTATAGTCTGGAATACTCAAGTGCAAAATGTTATTTTTAATGTTTTCCAGATTGACTCTTTGCTTAGGAGGTTGAGAGGAGGACTATGACAAGGTATTCCATCTTGTCCAGAACAGTAGAACCAGATGACTTGAAGGGGTATAACTAACTTTTGGAAAACAATATTTTAAGAAACGAATGGTCAATCTATGGAACAGGATCCCTTCAGAGTTGGTGAAAGCAAATTCAAATACAAGTTTGATAGATTTCTTTCAGAATATAACATTTTGGGACACAGTTTATGAGTAATTTGGGACATGACATATCTAAAAAAAAGACTTGCATTTATATAGTGACTCTAATATAGTAAAATAAAGGAGGAAAATCAGACAAAAATTGACGCCTAGCCAAATACAGCATTATTCAGACAGGTGACCAAAAGCTTAATCAAAGAGATAGTTTTAAGGCATATTATAATGTGAGGAGAGAGAGCTGGAGCGATTTATAGATGGAATTCTAATGCTTATAACCTAGATGGCTGAAGGCACTGCTGCCAATGGGGAGGGGCATGGGAATGCATAAGAGGCTGGAGTTGGAGGAACACAGAGTTCTCGGGGGGTTGCAGGCCTGGAAGCGGTTTCAGAGCTAGAGAGGACCGAGGACACAGAGGGATTTGAACAAAGGGTGCAGATTTTAAACTCAAGGCGTCGGTGGACCGGAAGCAATGTAAGTCAGTGAGCAAAGAGGTGATGGGTGAATAGGATAGCCCGAGTTAGGATTATGAGTTGGAAAGTTGTGGCTTCACGTCACATTCCAGAGACTTGAGTGCGTAATCTAGATTGACATGTCAGTGCAATACTGAGGAGTGGCGCTCTGTTAGAGATGCCGCCTTTTGGATGAATCCACATTTTCCCACTCAAATGAGCATAAAACATCACAAGGTGCTCTCGGAAGACCAAGGGAATTCTCCTCAGTGGCCTGGCCAACATTTACTCTCGACGAGCATCACTAAAACAGATCATCTGGTCGTCATCACATTGCTGCTTGTAGGACCTTGCTGTTCACACTTTCGACTGCAGTGTCTCCTGCATTACAACAATAGTGACTACACTTCAAAAGTACTTCACTGATTGAAAAGTGCTTTGGGATGTCCAGAGGTCACGGAAGGTATTTTATAAATGCGAGTGCTTTTTTTCTTTTTGATAATTTTTAGGTGCAGTGAGGCTCCATGTCCACAGAGGAACCTCACAAAATTATCATTTGGCTGTTGTGCCAAGTGTGAGGGAAAAACAGAACTGTGCAAAATCAGGCATGTGAGTGAGTAATGAAAATTATGAAAAGATATTTGAACTGTTTGCATGGATGAATTAATTTACTGTGTAAGTACATTTTAATTTATAGTAAATTAATTATGCCTGACACCACAATGTAATTAGAATGAACTGGATGGAGGGAAGTGTTGCATGAATTTCAGATTCACTAAAAGATTATTTGTGTTAGGGTATTTTTAAACTTAATTTATATCAAGTATTATATAGATATTAAAATGGTCAATTTAATTAATTGAAGTCTATTAGCATGGAAAGGAATTGATTAAATGCTAATGATAAATTGATTTATATCAGTTCAAAATTGGAAACCTATTTATTTTCAACTGTTAAAATTTAAATGGTATGTTTGAATTTTCTGTTACTTATTAAGAAATTAATGTGCTCGCAATCAATTAGACTTATAACCAATGACTATGAAATGTTGCACATTGAATTTAATAAAGTAAATTCATTGACATTTTGGTGTGAAAAACCTCAAAGGAAATATTTAATTTCAATATACGGCCTCCCCATGGCATGATTTTATAGTCGGGTGGCAATTTGAAAATGTTAATTCAGGGTTTTTATGTGAAACGATAATTCCTTAAATGGGATTTTAAATGTGAATTTGTGTTAGATTTCTCATTCTTGTTTTAAAATAATAAATTGCCCAAAATCAACATGGATTCAATAGTGTTAATTGAAACATATTAAAATGCTCTTTCTCAATTTGCTCTCCATCTATTTAAACCCTTTCTGCATACACTGCATGGTGAGCTTAGCTCTGTATAATACAAATTCCTTAGGCTTCACATAGAACCATAGAAAAGTTATGGCACAGAAAGAGGCCATTCAGCCCATGTGTGAGCCGGCTGAAAAATACAAAATAAAAAAAACTAGCTGCCTATTCTAATCCCACCTTCTAACACCCAGTCCATAGCCTTGCAGGTTACAGCCCATTAGGTGCAGATCTAGGCACCTTTTAAATGAGTTGAGGGTTTCTGCTCCTCCACCAAACCAGGCAGTGAATTCCAAACACCCACCGCCCTCTGGGTGAAGAAGTTTTTCCTCATGTCTCCTCTAATCCTTCTACCAATTACCTTAAATCTGTGCCCTGGTAATTGACCTCTCCACTTGGGGAAACAGGGCATCCCTGTCTACTCTATCCAGGCCCCTCGATCTTGTACACCTCAATCAGGTCATCCCTCAGCCTCCTCAGCTCCAAGGAAAACAACCCCAGCCTATTTAATCTTTCCTCGTAGCTGCAATTTTCAAGTCCTGGCAACATTCTTGTAAATTACTCTGTACTCTCTCCAGAGCAATTATGTCCTTCCCATAATGTGACCAGAACTGTACACAAAACTCTAGCTGTGGCCTAACCAGCATTTTATATAGTCCATCATTGCTGAGTTTTTCCAGGTATTTTTGTTTTTGTTTTGGATTTCCAGCATCGCAGTTTTTTGCTTTTATCCATCATTACATCCTTGCTTTTGTATTCTATACCTTATCCAATAACGGAAAACATTCCATATGCTTTCTATACCATTTAGAAAATTGGATTTTCTAAAAACATTTGTTAAATATTTCAAAGGCTTTTAAGGAGTTTAAGGACCGTAAAATTATTGGAAAATTAGCAAACTGGATTGGAAACAAACTGGTCAGAAACAGAAGATAAGATCATGGAAAAAAAATATATAAATCTAAGTAACATATCAAACTTAGTGATTCATAGATACCAGTTTCTTTTTAATTCATTTGTGGGATATAACCAGCATTTACTGTTCATCCTAGTTGCTCTGAGAAGATCATAGTAAATGAATGGTTTGTTTCACCACTGAAGGGGACATTTAAGAGTCAATCACATTGTTGTGGGACTGACTTAGTTAAAGACAGCAGGTTCCTTTCCTAAAGGACATTAGGGAACTTGTTGGGTTTTTATGATAATGTAACAGCTTCATGGTCACTTTTGCTGATACCAACTTTTCATTTCAAATCTCAAATTACCATGCTGAGATTTGAAACTGAATTCTCCTGGATTATTAATCCAGGCCAGTGGTTTACCTGTCCACTGCCTCTACAATACCTTACCTCGTATTCAATTACTAACATGCTTTAAATTTGTTCTCAAGGCTTCAAGACTGTAAAACATACGCACCATTCTTCCTTGCGCTTTGAACAGCAGAATTGTGACATTGACCACCGTTATTTTTGCTATTTAATGTTGGCTGAGGGCCAGAAGATATTTTACTTACTTTTCCTTTCATATGCAAAGGCTTTCAATAAAGTAAATTTGGAAAATGATTTCCTCCGGCTAGATGGTCAGCAACTAAAGAGCATCAATTTGACCTCATCATAGAGAAGAGAGTTAGGTGCAAATTTTAAATTTTTTTTAATGGCTTCTCATCCTGCTTCTTCATTGTTATCTCTGATGCCCCCAAGGACCACTGATGGAAGCAGAATTCATAATAGCATTTAAAAGTAGATCAATATTTGAAAAGAAAAAAATGTAAAATGAGATGGAGAAAGGGCAGTGGAATGGGATTATGTGGATAGCTCCTTCTAACTATTTTTGGACAATCCTTGGTCTTTGTCTGTGAGCCTGCATTCACATTTGTTAAAGTACCATTTGTCTCATACCTGAGATGTTTTGTAGGATTAAAAAAACACTGCATGGCTAGTTAAAACAGCCAAACCATTTTGAAAAAAATATATTTGCATTGCTGAATAATCTGCCAAATGGTTCCCCTTATTGTTATTGTTCTACATAATTATGTATCATATACAAATAATGTTTACCGTTTTTCTCTCTAACTATAAGGGCACTGAAATGAAGCTAAAGAACAAGCATTTAATGCTCATATTAAATCAGGGAACTCCTTCATGAAGGTAGAGAAAGGAGGAATTTCATTCAAACACATTCACTAGGATCACACTATAAATTCAGGGCCAAGAGTTTATAATTTAGGAAAAAGGAAAAAGTAATATCATGGTCCTGGTTATTGAGATCTTCTTTTTGGCTCTACTTTGTTACATATACATCCTATTCCTCTTGCAGTGAAAATTCAAAACTGCAACACACCCAATCTTTACAGACATACTTTGTACATTAGGTCAGTTGTTAAGCTTTAGTTTGGTCTGACAATGCTAATAAAAACATTACATGCCCACTTGAATTTTCCATGAAGGAACAATTCTATATCTTATAACAAATGATTGCACTGTAAAAAAATCTTTATTAATGTTCATAAGAGCCTGTTATCGCCTGACTCATTGGGCTCACTGCGCAATCACATTCTTCATGACATAGTCAAGAGCAATAGCCTAAAGCAGCTGTGAGATGTCCCCCTCTCCTCCTCACTTATCTCCCAACATGTCCCTCAGGTCTATGATGTTTCACCAATCCGAGCTCAGCAAGTCGCCTTTATGTCCACCGAAGCAACATGAACAAAGCCAGTTGCTCAATTAACGTGGTGGTTGCACAATTCATATGTAAGACTTACGTCAGAGGATCATATAATGTGGCCTCTTGAGGATAGACTTTGGAGTTTTGTTTATTATCCTGATGCTGCTGCACTGAAGTCTGTTCTCTGTGGATATTATGGGCAGAATTTTCCGCTTGCCAGTCGGGCAGGCCCGACCGACTGGCGGCAGGTGGGCAGCCGATTGCCGCTGCCGAAATGGGCAGCGCCGCCATTTTCTGCAATTAAGGCCCACCCAGTGGGTTAGCGACTCCCGTGGAGAACGGGAAAATAGTCATGGGGGCGGGCGGCCTCAGGCGTGCGCGTGCAGAGTACATGAGCGATCAGCCCCAATAAATCCTCTTCTCTGTTTTGCAGGCAAAAAGTCAGCACAATTCACGGGAGTGCCAGAGGACTGGAGGTGGGCACGCCCGCCTCCAGCGCTTGACAACTTTTGAAGAGCAGGCCATGGAGCTGGGGAGGAGGCAGGAGGCCAGGGCGACTGGGGGCGGCGAGGCTGGGGTCCAGCGGCCAGGTATTTGAGGTCCACAGTCCCATCCACTCTGTCTGCCCACTATCCAAACCACTGATGGTTGCTGCAATCGTTAATGCTGAAACAATGCTCATTCACAGACTGAGACACTCTGACGTGTGGGTCATACACGAAGGTCCCTTGTCCACTTGAGGATTCGTGTCTCCACCACCTTCCAAAATCACCTTATCCCATTTGTGACCACTATCACCATGGCCTAACATGCCATGGCATCGCTGCTGCACAGCCAAAGACTTTTTGCATCTTAGGGGGTTTGGGACCTCCAGCACCCTTTCAGCCAGTGCATTCCACATTACTTACTTTGCAACGGGCAGGGTTGCATTAGGGTATGATTCAGTTGGCCTCTGCGATGGAGGAGTCCAGGCAGAGTACACGTGAAGACATGAACCTCAGGGCAGAGCTTCAGGCTTCCTCCGCTGAGAGATTGGTGACTCTCATAGAAAGGGGGTTCAATCGGATGGAAATTCTTATGATTGGGATATGCTCTGACCTGCAAGCCCTCACAGTGGTACTGGCCACGGGTGGTCATTCCCAATGTGGGAGATGTTGTGGGCACCAAGCGTCGGCGCTCGGTGCCCATGCATCTGTGGTGTGCAGGGAGGTCAAAAGGGACCTCATGTTGGCGCAGCAGCTGCCTGCTGTCGCTGTGAGCTCCTCTCAGGGCGCTCCGGATGAGGGCAGCAGCTCCTCCGCCCCTCTGCCAGTGACCGTTGCTTCCGTTGAGGCTGCGACAACTGGGGAGGTGCCAGTTCTGGAACTGTCCACTCCCTCCCAGGCAGGGCCAGCACAGACTCCATGGGCCAGAGGATGCCCGCCAAGGTCATCGAGACCAACAGGACAGCAGAGTCAGCAGGCTGTCTCACAAGCCACTCCGAGCGATGGGACGGCACCTAGATGTAGCACCCGCAAACATAAGCATAAGGCACCTTAGGCACTCAACGGGTATGTCACTGGTGATTTTGTGTTGGCCTTAGAATAGGGAACAAAATTCTTCTTATTGGAATGGAGAAGTATGTGTACTCTTTTTAGACACAATAAAGTCCACTTTTCTGACCATGGCTGAGGGTGTTTCCTTTGTGCTGCATTTTTCTTTTTCACAGACATATCATGAGTGTTTGAGTGGACATTGATGTTTCTGTACCAAGCCCTTAGTTGTAGCTGATAAGGTGGAAGATGTAGCACCTAAGTGCCACGTGTGGAAGTGCCAGGCAATGCTGGTCCTGCTGATCCATGTGTGTGGAGCTAGCTGAAGGGTCTTTGGATTAAATTGTCCCGGGTGTCCCTGCCTCCTTGGTGTGGTAGCGGGTCGACGTGCTGCCCCTCATCATCGCCCTGTGCTTCCTCATCCTCTGAGCCACTGCTGGATTCATCATGTGCAGCCTCATCCACTGCATCAAGGTCTTCAGCGTCAACTGCATCCCCCCTTTCCAGTGCAAGATTGTGCAGAGCGCAGCAGACTACAACTATCACAGAGACATGATCTGGGGGGTACTGGAGTGCGCCCCCTGAGCGGTCCAGGCAACGGAAGCGCAACTTGAAAAGACTGATGGCTCTCTCCACCACAGCCCTTGTGGTGTCGTGGCTCCTATTGTACCGCTGCTCAGCCTCTGAAATTGGATGGCAGAGTGGCATCATGAGGCACCTTCGCAGGGGATAGACCTTGTCACCCAGCAGCCAACCATCCAGCTGAGCCGGAGCACTAAAGAGCTGTGGCACCTGGGAGTGTCTGAGGATGTAGACATCGTAGGAGCTGCCTGGGTACCTTGCACAGACTTGTAGAATCAACATCCTGTGATCACACACTATCTGCACGTTCATGGAGTGGAAGCCCTTCCTGTTGACGAAGGCACCGGGCTCACCTGCTGGCGCCTTGATGGCCACATGTGTACAGTCTATTGCACCCTGGACACGGGGGAAGCCAGCAATGGCCGCAAAGCCTCTGGTTCACTGTGCCTGACTTGCCTGGTCACAGCGGAGGTGGATGAAGGTCAATGCCCATCTGAACAGAGCGTCTGTAACCTGCTTGACACAAGTGTGGACAGCTGATTTGGAGACACCGCAAAGATCATCCACCGAGCCCTGGGAGGAGCCAGAGGCATAGAAGTTGAGGGCAACTGTGACCTTCAGAACCGCTGGCATGGGGTGTCCACCCACACAGTTAGGGGAGATCTCAGGGCCAATCATCTGACAGATATAGCTGACTGTCTCCCTTGAGGGTCGGAGCCTCCTTTGGCATTGCACCTCAGTCATATTGAGGTAGCTGCTTCGCCGCCTGTACACACTGGCAGCTGGATAGTGGCACCTTCTGCTGCCCCTTCCACCTTGGACAACCTCTTGGCCCTGCACCCTTTGTGCCTGCGCCTGTCCTCCCAAAGGTGGCTCCCCTGCAGGCTGATTGTTCAGTCCTGGCCTCCTCCTTATTCTATCCCTTCCTTCCGCCTCAGAGGAGCTGCCTCCAGTGGAGATGTCAGAACCCATACCCAGGCTAAAGGGAGACCTCCGGAAAGCTGCGGGCCCAAGAAAGATTACTGTCTGCAGACTGGTTTCAAAGTGCACAAGAAGCTCTTGGAAATTGATGAGAACTGCTAACAATCACACAGGCAACTTTAAAACACTTTCTGCAATTAAAACTTCGTGTAAAACATGAACAATCCCTCTGAGTTCACATATCCCGACATTGCATGTGTTTTATTAAAAAATCTCCTACCCGCCTGCCCGTTGGGCCCGTGCGCCGACCCGAAGTTGTGGTTTGCTTGACCAGGAGTGTACAACCCCAAGTTACCCATCGTCTAACAAACAGTATAATGACTTCATGAGTCCATGGAAGCCACTGTGTGTGAAGCCTAATTGGTAGTGTGATGTCTTGTAAAACTTTCCCCAATATATTTTCATAGTAACAGTAATTATGCTAGTAAGCTAGAGTTTGTCTACCAGCTCTCATTGCACTTGGGAGTCAGACCTTGTGCCAAATTCTGAGCCACATACCTACTCTTATGATACTGTGCTTCAGAAACTACAGAGTAGTGGCATAACATCAGACTAAATGTTGCAATGATATTAATACACCTAAATTGAACTTACTCAAACTTCATAATGGGCATTGTGTTGTAAATCAATGTGTAGTAAATCAATGTGTACAACAGAGAAAGAAGTAGGAAATCAATTTTATTTGTGTGTATGAAATAGTCCTAATGATTTGTGAGTAATATAATCAATGAGTTATGCCCTGGCTCATAAGTAGAACCTTTCAGAATCAACTGGCTTGCCCGGCTTGTAAAATTTAGACTTTTGGGGCTGAGGGTTATCATTCTTCGTGGATATTTAGAATTCTTTTCTGTTTTAGTAAATCTTATTTAGCGCAGCCAGATTGAAAAAAAAACAGATTGAAACACAGAGTGAAAAAAAATTGCTCATACTTTTCCCATTTTGCGGACAAAAGATCTCCACCATGATCTCTCAATTCCGTTGAACCATTTGGCATTTCTGGGCTGATTTCCTAAGTTCATGCTGCTGCCTTGGGCCTTGTTTGCTTTTTGGTTCCACATACTTGAGAATAGAAATCGAAAGGGGAAAGGTTTAGAGGGAATATTAGGGGGAACTTCTTCACTCAGAGAGTGGTGAGAGTGTGGAACGAGCTACCATCTGACGTGGTAAATGTAAATTAGATAGATACATGGATGGGAGAGGTCTGGAGGGTTATGGACTAGGTGCAGGTCAATGGGACTAGCGGAATAATATTTCGGCACAGACTAGAAGGGCCGAATGGCCTGTTTTCTGTGCTGTAGTGTTCTATGGTTCTATAGTGAGGTTTCCTGATCTACAAAATAGGTGGCAGACAGGTAGGTGAGGCTGACCAGATAAACTTAAAATTTCCTTATATTCCATTTAAGCAGATGTAACCAGGTTGAATTGTGTATAGGTACCAATGGTCTTTCCCAATACAATTGCTTGATTTGTTAAATGGTGGAAAATGTTCAAATCAAAGCATCTGATCTCCTGCCAAAAGTAAACTGTGTACAGTACTTAATATGCAGATGACAGAGCTTTAAAAACACAATTTCATTGTAATGGCTCAAGTGTTTAATACTTAATTTTTTATACTGTTTGTCATCTGCAGCAATGGTGTTTCGATAAAGTAATTATTTTGTACAATAAATTTTTGGCAGTTGGCTTTGGCACACACTCAACCTAAATTAATTTACTTTCTTCAATGACATTCAGATCAAATGCTCCTAACAAGCAGCCTAATAAATTACCTAAAAACTTCTGCTCCTCTAATCCCATTTCCATCCTTCCTCTGCTCATCATGTTGGGGTCCGGGTCCAGTTCCACAGGTTTGCAACAGCTCTGGTATCTCATCCATACAGCCACACATGTGATCCTAAGCATTGTGTATAGCAGACTATTCAACTGCAGCAGGAATCATAGTAGAGCTTTGCTTTTATTAATCTGGTGACAAATTTCGAGGGGTCACTGGATATAATTGAGAACAGAACTTTTAACCCAAGAGTGCCAGGGCCAACTTGCACTCCCCAGCTGCTCCTCTAAACGAGGTCAGCTAAATCAACATAGAGATCAAACCGAGGACCTTCTGGTCTGGTATGCTGAATAACATATCTGGTCGTTAACTGCGAGGCTGTTAGGGAAGCTAGGTCTCTTACTGTCTATTCTGAGTGAATTAATTTCTTTGTGAAGGAATACCTCAGGATATCAATCCTAACTTTGGCATTCACCAGTTTGAGTACATGTACCCCAATATGATTTGGCAACTTCAGACAAGAGGAAAGGTGAAAATTGGAATGGAGCAGCAGAAATTAAATTGGGCAATTTATTAGGCTACTTGTTAGCAAACAAGATGAAATAAGTAGAAACATTGGCTGGAATTTTATGGCCCCATGGTGGCGGGGAGTGGGCTGTAAAATGCAGTGAGCCAGTCTAAACTCTTTTGACTTCGGCGGGACCGTAAAATCCCACCAGCGTATAATTTCGCCCATTAAAGGACAGAGAAAACATCTGAACAGCACCAAAAGCAGGGTAGTGTTTGATCTGAATGACATTGAAGAAAGTAAATAAATTTAAGCTTGAGTAAGTACCAAAGCCAACTGCCAGAAATTACTCTCACAAAACAATTATTTTAGCAAAACATCACTGCTGCAGATGACAAACAGTATAAAAACGTGCCCAGTTTTCATGCTTTACTTTTAAATAATATTCCGAATTTATCTTTTCTAGACCACTTAATATCATATACTTCCTCTGTTGTCAAATGCGAGGCTAATGAGCCTAGGTTATTTAATCTACCCACTTAACAGATTCTTCTCATAGCTGGAGATCAGCCTCATGACACTTTTCTTAACTCTCTTCAGGGTTTGAATCTTTCCCTTGTTTGGTCTCATGACCAAAACTAAACACACCATTCAAAGTGCGGACCGAGGACTTTGCTGTTTTACTATGGCAAATTGGAGTTGTACTCTATGGGTTGACTATATAGTTCAGCATTGCTTTTGCTTTTAATTATCTTATGATTCTAATACACATTTAGCATTTCTACTAAAGTCATTCCTCAATATTTTCCTGTGCTCATTGGTCAAAGATTGGTGATTCATGCTGAACTGCTCCAAGTGATATGCAATATATTTATAAAAATAGCACTCTTAATTGAATACATGGTTCTCCTTAAAAATGACACTCGGTAGGAGAAGGTAATACTTCCCTAAATTTACTTATGGTTTTTATTGTGTGATTTTTAAGCATGCCCTTGTTTTCAGTCAGTCATTAACTTACTGGTGGGTCTCTTGAGTCAAATTCAAACACCGAGCCTTTTAGGTATATTTTCCAGCCTTAGTTTAGGGAAATACTAATTATGCTGGCTTGGAATTTGTAGCTATTCAGGGAATTCTACAGTCGTTGTCATTTCTGACTTAGTTCAGATGTTCTTAGCTAAGCACGTTATTGATAGGGATTTACGAGTAGTCTGGTTTATCCCCACTCATGTTTATTCATTGTGTTCTGTGTCTTCAAAGTGAAAAACTTGACCTTGCCTTAGAGTGTCTCCTTTCAGGTCTGTCTTCAGTTTTTAGTCTACGCCTACAGGTCTGTTTACATCTGCACCCCAAGTGATTCTGATGCACTTGACCCAGCAGGCTTAACAGTTGCTTGGCAACAAAGACACTTGAAGAGTTGTGTCAACAGCATGTGACATTCCCCCTGTTGGATTGGTTAGCATCCACTGCATCTCTAAATTGTACAGAGAGATACAAACCTTTCTCTGTACCATTGCCAACTTGTAAATTTGTATTCACAGGACATTTTCTATCTCAGGGTGATCTTCTTTGTAGGGGAGGGCCAAAAGGCAGCATGTAGAATGTTTGCCAGTAACATTTTACATTCAAGGAGTGAGAGATTAATACTTCTGTGATCCTAGAGGCATTTTATACGAGAGTATTGTTTGAGTTTTTACAGAGATATGCAAAGTCTAACCAAGGTGGAATAAAGGGCAAATTTAGCAAAAACCTATTTTTGCTAAATACAAGGGACAGCAGGCACCTGTAGTTTAGAACTGGACAGCGATGAAGAGAAATATATAAAAAAAACTGTTTTAGGATTATACGGAATTCCCATGAAATCTGTGTTAAAGGCTAGAAATTACTGGTGGTCATAACAAAAGAATGCTGAATGCCTTTGAATGATGGTCCCCTGTCCGCGATTGTAGCAGGAGCATTGACCCATTCAACAAAAATCATTTCTAACATCAGACGAATACTTCCTCCACCCAGCAGCAGCATTTGTCAAGTGCTAATTAATTCCTTCAAGAGAGAAGATAAGCTTCTGGTTAGGTCTTGGATTGTGGTTTATGGCGCTATATCTGAACTGAGATGATCAGATATTCCACATCCTGCCTCATGTGCTTTTGGTACCATGGGGATGTCTTCGAAACGGAAACTAACTAGTTGGGGTTATAGTTAAAAATTTTACAATTTCACTTCATTACTTTGAGGATGGGGAGTTTCAGGGAGAAATTATTTGGGTATTTCCATTGTGTGTTAGCTTTGCTTAGTTGGTAGCACTCAACTCTGAAGCAGAAGGTTTTAAATTCAAGCCACAAGCTAAACTTTAAGCACATATTCCAGACTACACTTAAGTGTAGAGAGAGTTTTCCACAGATAGAGGTGTCATCCTTTGGGTGGGACTAAGGCCTTCCTGGTGAACAATTAAAGATACTATGCCACCATTCAGAAAAGAACAGTCAATTTTCCTGCTATCCTGGACAATTTTTCTTCACTTAACCAGTACTACCAACAGCCCATTATAACGGGTTAATCAGCTCATTACTGCTTGTGGGATCTCCCTATGTAGAAATGGCTGCTGCACTGACTTAAGTAACACAGTCACTTCACTTTAAAATGACTCATCACATGTGCAGTGCTTTGAGTGTTATAAAGAGCTGATGATTAGAAGCTTTTCTTTCTCAGAAAACTCTATTAGTGGGTTAGACCTTTTAGTAGGGTACATCAGTGTTTCTCCGTAGACCCTTCCCAGTGAGTCTGCAAAATAATTTTAAAAGTGTTGTGGTAAGAAGTAAGTGAAGAGGTGGCAGCTGGTGGCGTATTCTGCTCACCCACCAGTAGCAATGTGGATAAAAAACTGTCTGAAAACTAGGAAGCAGAGAGTAATGGTCGATGGATATTTTTTGGGCTGGAGGAAGGTTTGTAATGGAGTTCCCCAGGGGTCGGTGTTGGGACCCTTGCTTTTCTGATATATATTAATGATCTATATTTTGGTGTGCAGGGGACAATTTCATGGTTTACGGATGATACGAAGCTTGGGAGCGTTTTGAACTGCAAGGAGGATGGTGTGGAACTTCAAAAGGACATAGACAAGTTGGTGGAGTGGGCAGATAGGTTGCAGATGAAGTTCAATGCAGAGAAGTGAGGTGGTGCATTTTGGTAGGAAGAACATGGACAGACAATATAAAATAAGCGGTGAAATTTTGAAGGGGGTGCAGGAGCAGAAAGACCGGGCTTGGCAGAGGTGGGCAGGGGTGGTCGCGGAGCTGATCGCCGCCCGCGATTGGCTCTGCGCCGCCATTTTACGTGGGCGGGCTGATTAAGGAGCTGCCTCAGGGAGATTGAATCGATATTGAAATAATTAGAGAAATGGTTTAAAAATTTATTTAAACATGTCCCCTCATGTGACTGTGCCACATGAGATGGGACATGCTTTTATATCTAGGAATTTTAAAATTTATTTATTTAATTAAATCCCACTTGTGGATGAGGTTTCCCAAAAAACACGAAGGCTGCTTGACCTTTTTGCCTGCCCGCCAACCTTAAGGTTGGACAGGCAGCGTTAACAATTACATCCATTACTTTCTCAATGGCCTTAATAGGCTGTTTACATATCGGCGGCCACGCAGCCAACTCCGGCGCACGCCCGCTGAACCAAATATCGCAGGTCTGCGTGATGCCTTCAGGACGCACTCCCGACATCATCGCGCATCATTTTACGTGTTGGCATGTTGGGCCTGCCCCTGCATGCCGAATGTCAAGTCCTGCCGCTGGGTGTATATGTGCATAGATCATTGAAGGTGGCAGGACAGGTGGAGAGAGCAGTTAATAAAGCATATAGTATCCTGGGCTTTATTGATAGGGGCATAGAGTACAAGGTCAAGGAGGTTATGCTGAATTTATATATGACATTCGTTAGACCTCAGCTGGAGTATTGTGTACAGTTCAAGTGCCACATTATGGGAAGGATGTGAACACATTGGAGAGAGTGCAGAAGAGGTTTACAAGAATGGTTCCAGTGGTGAGAAACTTCAGCTATGAGGATAGATTGGAGAGGGTGGGACTCTTCTCCTTGGAGAGAAGGCAGCTAAGAGGAGATTTGATAGAAATGTTCAAAATCATGAGGGGGCTGGACAGAGTAGATAGGGAGAATCTGTTCCCGCTTGGAAAAGGATCAAGAACGAGAGGGCACAGATTTAAAGTGATTTGTAAAAGAAGCAAATATGACGTAAGAGAAAACTTTTTCACATGAGTGGTTCGGGTCTGGAATGCACTGCCTGGAAGTGTGGTGGAGGCAGGTTCAATCAAAAGGGCATTAGATGATTATTTAAATAGAAACAATGTGCAGGGGTACAGGGAAAAGGCAGGGCAATGGCACTAGGTCATAATGCTCATTTGGAGAGCTGGTGCAGAAAGGATGGGCCAAATGGCCACCTTTTGTGCCATTAAAATTCTGTGATTCTGTGAATCCCCTGTGCTCCACTAATGCTTTCGCCATGTTCAGGGACTGATGTGAATGCTTGTGGTTGTATCAGATGTATCTTTGTTGTATTGACTATTTAAAGTGAAGTTTAACTATTTATTTGAAGTATAATTTTGCCTGTTAATTCCGGGAGCCGCAATGGAATGGGACCCAACTGAGCTCTAACTGCCAGGGGGTTTTCCATGAAAGGAGGGAGGCAGCCAATTTCTATGCTTAAGGTGCCAGTTAGGTGTCTTTGGCTGGCTTGGGCTTGTCAGCATTTTTCTGACTGTGGAGTGAACTCCCACTCGTACTGAGGCCATGAGCTTAATAGAGGGGGCCTCACTGCAGTGGTGCAGGGGAGCCATTGGAGCTGGAGGCTGTGGGCCCAGTGAGCCACCTGGAGGGGTTTGCCCTCCGATCTGAGGGGCCTCCCTGGCTGGCCCCTCTGAAATTTTATTTGAAACTTACCACCCCAAAGGTGCCTCCATATTGAGACACTTTCTCAATCCTTCAACCTCAGAGGCATCCAACTTTGCCAGTGGAGCAGCCAAGGTTCAGAGCTGCCGGCTGTTTGATTAGGTCAGCAGCACAGAATGTCATACTCATTTGGACTGTGAGTTTGAAGGTGGCCAATCAGAGGGGCCACCTCTGGGAAAATAGTTCCACTGGCCTCACTACAGGAAGTGTGAGCTCCGAATCTCCATTTAGCCCCAACGCAGGATCCCAAAGCCTGCCAGAAAATCCTGTCCATTGTCTTTCTGTGGACTCGGAGACACATGGCCTGAATCTTTGAATTGATATTTCTGTTTTACTGATGTATTGAAATATAAACCAGGGCCTCTAAACAATCAGATCTGTGGTAAGTCAAAATTACAATAGGGTAGAAGCCATTTTCTTTGCCATTGTATGTCACTGTGTGCCTCCAGTGGCATAAGACTGCAGCAATTCAATAGGGTTGTTGGGGGTGCGGAAGTGGTGGGGCGGGGGGTGTGGCAGGTGGGAAAGTACAATTTTGTCAGACAAATTTTGCAATACTTAGTTGTTCTGTTAGTCCTTTGGGTGTTCTCATGGCCATGCATGGTTTGCCATGTTCTCAAGGTGCTCTGTAATGCATTTGGAGAATCTCATCTATTACACTGTTTCCCCATTGAATTCCACAGTTGACAAAATCAAAAGCCTTTGATTATGAGGCACATGTACAGTCCATGGTTGCATTACCAAGTTTCTTCAAGGTCAGAATCTATGGTCAGAAGTCGCCAGCCCTACTCTATACCTGGCTTATCTTCTGGAAATAGCTTTCTCCACTTTGCAGGCAGCTCTGTTTCTGATACTCTATAAACACTTTTTCTTTTTCCATGCTCAGAGGATTTTGTTGGTTGCAATTGGCCCATTTGCCTAGAGGTGTTACTTTGTCCACAAAATGTTCTGTGATCTCTTCCAAAAGTTTTCATTTTCCCCATACAATTGGGACTGGTTCTTCTTTGGTAGTTCTGATAACAACTGTGTACTCGATAATTTCTCTCAAAGAGGATGCTTAGAATGTCAGTTGTATGATTCACCATGCCCTTGTTCTGTCTGCATAAATACTCCTCCTGCTGTTATCATGAATAGTTATTGTTAGTTTGACATTTTTTTTAGTCTTCTTTATATAATTTCATAATACGGTTAGTGTGCATCTAAGGCACAGTTCCCATAATGAAACTATTACAGTGCTTCGATTCCTGTTTCCTGCTGCTTCACCTGCCTGATGATAGATTAGGCTTAAGGTGAATGACAAATGTATTTGGATAAGAAAACTAGTGCACACCAGGCAATTTAAGAAGTGGGTTATGAGGGATTACATACAATGGAATGAACTCCACATTTATTTAAACACTGCAGACT
Organism: Cetorhinus maximus; assembly: GCF_964194155.1. Lineage (NCBI taxonomy): Eukaryota > Metazoa > Chordata > Chondrichthyes > Lamniformes > Cetorhinidae > Cetorhinus > Cetorhinus maximus. Next base: position 111,441,201 of record NC_135891.1, read on the forward strand.
GGTTGGACTGAATGTTCTGCTTCCCTGTTTTAACTTTAATGTTTTAGTATACCATACGCCAAATTATAGAAAGGATGTAGAGGCACTGGAGAGGGCGCAGAGGATTTACAAGGATTATACGTGGGTATACATATCAGGAAGGGATTGACAGGCTAGGTTTCTTTTCTCTTGATAAAAGAAGGTTGAGGAGTGACCTAATGGCAATCTTTAAAATTATGAAAGGTTCTTTTAGCGTGGATACAGAGAGAATGTTTACTTTTGTGGGGAAGAGCATAACTAGAGTCCATCAATACAAGATAAAAGCAAAATACTGTAGATGCTGGAAATCTGAAACAAAAACCAAAAATGCCGGAAAAACCCAGCAGGTCTAGCAGCATCTGTGGAGAGAGAAACAGAGTTAATGTTTCGAGTAACGTTCAGAGCTCTGAAGAAGGGTCATACGGACACGAAATGTTAACTCTGTTTCTCTCTCCACAGATGCTGCTAGACCTGCTGAGCTTTTCTGGAATTTTCTGATTTGGTCCATCAATACAAGATAGTTATCTAGCAATGCAACAGGAATTCAGAAGAAACTTCTTTACCCAAAGCTTGGTGAGAATGTAGAACTTGGTACCACAGGAGTGGTTGAAGTGAATAAGTATAGATACATTTAAAGGGAATCTAGACAAGCATTTATTTAGCAAGAAGGGAATAGATGGCTTCAAAGGTAGATTTTGATGAGAAAAGTTGGGAGAAAGTTTGAGTGGAACAGGAATGCTGGCATGGACTGGTTAGATCGAATGACTTGTTTCTTAGCCGTATGTCCTTTGTAAGCCTCTGTAATATTTCTAGTCCGCTTCTTCAGAAAACGAGGAAAGACATTTCGGAGAGTGAGATATATATGTTGAGGTGCTGTGAACAAGAGAGCTCATTCTGTGAGGTTCTTCAAGGTGCAAAAACCTCAATAAAGTAAGTCAACCGTGGCTGACAAAGGAAGTTAAGGATTGTATAAGATTAAAAGAAAAGGCTTATAAAGTTGCCAGAAGTAGTAGTAGTTGTAAACCTGAGGATTGGGAGGTTTTTAGAATACAGCAAAGGAAGACCAAGAAACTGGTAAAGAAAGGGAGAATAGAATATGAATGCAATCTACCAAAAAGCATTAAAAACGGACTTTAAAAGATTTAGAGACCCAAGGAACTAGGGAGAATGAGAAGTTGAAGGAAATTAATATAAGTAAGAAAATAAGTATTGGAGAAATTAATGGGACCTGATATTCAGCATCCAAGACTGTTGAAAGAGGTTGCTATAGAGATAGTGGATGCATTGGTGATCATTTTCCAAAATTCTATAGATTCTGGAATGGTTCCTGAAGATTGGAAGTTAGCAAATGCCACCCCACTATTTAAGGGAGGGAGAGGGAAAACTGGGAACTACAGGCCTGTGTTAGCCTTACATCGGTAGTAGGGGAAATGCTAGAATCTATTATAAAGGATGTGATAAATGGATAACTTGGATAATCATGATCTGATTGGGCAGAGCCATCATGGATTTGCAAATGGGAAATCATGTTTGATTAACTTGTTGGAGTTTTTTGAGGATGTTAATAACAAAATTGATAAAGGAGAGTCAATGGACGTAGTATACTGGGATTTTCAGGAGGCTTTTGATAAAGTCCCCCACAGGAGGTTGATTAGTGAAATAAAAGCGCATGAGATAGGAGGCAATATATTGGCATGGATTATTAGCAAGGATTGGCTAACAGGCAGAAAACAGAGAGTAGGAATAAACGGGACATTCTCGCGTTGGCAGGCTGTGACTAGTGGGGTACCGCAAGGATCAGTACTTGGGCTCCAGCTGTTCACACTATATGTCAATGATTTGGATAAAAATATCAAAGGATATTATTGCCATTGAGGGAGTGCAACGAAGGTTCACCAGACTTGTTCCGGGGATGGCGTAACTGTCTTATGAAGAGAGATTGAGCAAACTGGGCTTGTATTCTCTAGAGTTTTGAAGAAAGAGAGGTTATCTCATTGAAACCTACAAAATACTTAAAGGGATAGATATGGTAGGTGCAGGTAAATGTTTCCCCTGGTTGGGGAGTCTAGAACCAGGGGACACCATTTCAAAATAAGAGGAAGCCACTGTCATGAAGAGATATTAATGTCTATAATGTTTGAAATTATTTTTTAAAATAGAGTTCTAGTGGGGTCTGTGTCTGTGTGTGTCTTAATTAGATCAAAGCCAGCTGGTCTGGGTGCTTTGATATATAGTAGTTTTGAGATGGTAATTAATAAATGTAAGGATGGTAGAAGATAAAGTGTAAATTTACATTTGTTAAAAGAAACCATTCAAGACTGCGGGCGAAACCTTATACCTAGCTAGAAGACGCCAAGCAATGTGTTTATTTTTTTCCAGATTACTAATAAAATTGGTGCAATGAAAGGATGTTTTTGTTAGAAGAGGTAAAGTTAAAAGCCCAGTGATACAATGGAAAGTTTACATTCAAAACGAAAAGTCTGTGTGTGTGTGTGTGTGTGTGTGTGATTTTAAGATCCAACAAGTGTGAGAAGCCGCCAGCCTGTAAGCCTCAAGTCTGTTTGTAAGGACCCAGAGCTGAAAGAAACTTATTTTGAATGCGACTGTCCAGGATCTGCTTTGCCAGGTGTCCCTGTAAATCTATAAGATTTACTGTTGCCTTAATGGGCGTGTAACTGAGAGTCAGAGTAATTAGGGAATTTTTATAGTTACTATAGTAGTAATTTTGTAGACATATGTGTTTACAATCTTACTTGTATTAATAAATGTTTAATTTAGTTTTATAAAAAACCTATTGAGACTTGGTGGTCTCATTACTACTGAATTCAAAGGCTGCATTTTGAAACATACAAATTGCAAAAATGTGTTATGACAGTTGTTTCAAGTTTCCCTCTGGGATTCGAAAAACTCGGCCTTTACCGTCGGCTGTGTCATAATAGCCACTTAGGACCGAGATGAGGAGAAATTTCTTTACCCAGAGGGTTTTGAATCTTTGGAATTCTGTACCCCAGAGGGCTGTGGAAGCTCAGTCATTGAGTATGTTTTAAGGTAGAGATTGCTAGATTTCTGATTAACAATAACATAAAGGGTTATGGGGATAGTGTGAGTAAAAGGCATTGAAGTGTTCGATCAGCCTTGATTGCATAGAATGGCAGAGCAGGCTTGAACAGCTGAATCGCCTTCTCCTGTTCCTATGTGATAGCATTCATCTGTTTGATACTTTTAAACACTGTAACTTCTGCCACCGACAAAAAGGCATCAAGAAGAGTTGCACACTTGACCCATGTTGATGGCACATGCGCAACTGCATTTGGTGGCAGAATCTTTCAAAAAGAGACACTAATGTGGTCTCACCTGCATTTGAACCTGCAATGTAAGCATTTCCCATGGGAATTCTATTTTTAAAATTCAAAACTTGCATGTGTGTATGTTGCTGGTAATACCACCAAGTGGCATTATGCATTATGATAGGGATTCCATTGTAGCATTTCTGTGTAGCTCTGTAGTTCATAGAAAAACATAATTTGCTGGCAACAATTTATCACAGTTCCCAATGTGTGATGGGATTGCAATCTCGATGGGATTTTGTGAGTGCTGCGTCCTTAAACTAAATCCAGTGTGTTAAGGCTTTGTGATGGGAGTTTCTACACCACCCAGAAAGCTTGTTTGGTAGATAATGTGACTTAAGAACCCAGGGTCATGATTTTGAGTCCCACACTTAAAAGTTTTATTCAAAATACTTTTTTTAATTGATTTTTTTTTACCAAAAAGTGGCCTTAAACAAAATATTACAATTAATTATCCACATTGGAAATTCAGAATCTCATTTATTGAAATTTCCTAATTTTGCATTTTCATCATTTACTGAATCATCAGAAACATGTTTTACTGAGGAAACAATAGGTCGACTAGAAATAGCTCACAATTGGTTAAAGACAGACCTAAAAATGAGTAACTGGACTATTGTTAGTCTATGTCAAGCCAAATTGTTTGTTGTAATGCACGTAGCTGGCACTCACAACAAATGCAACTGAACTTGTGCAGGAAGTGCTCCCCCTATGTTGCGGCACAGATAAACACAGACTACTTTAAAACACATCTGAAGTTGACCTGATCATCTTCCTGACATGAATGTGCAAATTTTCTGACTTCTGCCAAACAATTAACTGAAAAAATAACCTTTGACGTCAATTTTAGCTTAATCAGGTGCAAGTTTGTCAGTCCAGATCTCACCTTCAAAATGGACAATGGGAACTGTTTGAAACTGGGAGAAATGATTGAATATCATTGCTATAATGGAGACCTGGCTAAAGGAGGGACAAAACTGGCAGCTTAATATCCCTGGTTATAGAGCCTTCAGACACGATAGAGTAGGAGATAAAAAAGGAGTTGGGTAGCACTAACGGTTAAAGAATCAATTCCAATTGTGAGAAGGGATGACATACTAAATGGGTCAACAAATGAGGCTTTATGGATTGAGCTTAGAAATAAAAAAGGGGCAGTCACACTACTGGGAATATACTACAGACCCTCAAATAGTGAAAGGGAGATAGAAGAACAAATATGTAGGCAAATTTCTGCTTGTAAGAACAAGAGGGCAATAATAGTAGGAGACTTCAACTATCCTAATATCAACTGGGATTCAAACAATATAAGGGGCACTGAGGGAGAAAATTCATACAGTGTGTCCAGGAAAATGTTTTTCAACCAATTAGTGACAAACCCAATGAGAGGAGAGGCAATTTTAGACCTAGTCTTGGGGAACGAAGAAGGGCAAGTGGGTGAAGCGACAGTTCGTGACCATATCAGGGACAGTGATCACAATTCAGTTAGATTTAGCATTAACATGGAAAAGGAGATAAGGCAGGAGTAAAAGTCTTGAACTGGGGGAAGGCAAATTTTGTAGAAATGAGAAGGGACTTGGCTGAGGTGGACTGGACAGCACTGCTGGAGGATAAAACAGTGGAAAACCAGTGGGAAGCACTAAAAAGCGAGATCCTAATTGTACAAAGTAGACATGTCCCCTACAAAAATAAGAGTGGTACTGCCAAATCTAGACCCCCCTGGTTGTCTAAAGGCAAACAGGGGAAGATCAAACAGAAAAAGAAAGCGTACGATAGGCACAAAGAACTAAGCACTACAGATAGCCTAGACGAATATAGGAAGTGCAGGGACGAAGTAAAAAAGAAAATCAAAGAGAGGGCATGAAAAAAGATTAGCAAGTAAAGTTAAAGATAACCCAGAGATGTTTTACCAATACATTAACGCTAAAAGGTTAGTTAAGGAAAAAGTGGGACCTATCAGAGATGAAGATGGAAACTTGTGTGCAGATGCAGAGGCTGTGGGAAGGATTTTGAATGAATATTTTGTCTCTGTGTTTACAAAGGAAAGGGAGCATATAGATATAGTAGTCTAGGAGGAACACTGCGAGATATTGGACGGGATAGTCATAAAGAGAGAGGAAGTACTCGAAGGGCTGAAATCCTTGAAAGTTGATAAGTCACCAGGGCCAGATGGATTGTTTCCAAGGCTGCTGAAGGAAGTCAGGGAGGAGGTAGCAGATGCTCTGAGGATGATTTTCCAATCTTCACTAGATACAAGGGAGGCACTGGAGGACTGGAGAAATGCAAACGTAGTTCCATTATTTAAAAAGGGATCAAAAGAGGTGCCAAACAATTATAGGCCAGTTATTTTTACATCGGTGATGAGCAAATTAGTAGAATCAATCCTGAGAGATAGGATTAACTGTCATGTGGAAAGGCATGGACTAGTCAGGGATGGTCAGCATGGATTTGTTAAAGGAAGGTCTTGCCTCACAAATTTGATTGAATTCTTTGAGGAAGTGACAAGAAGGGTGGATGAAGGTAGTGCAGTGGATGTTGTGTACATGGATTTTAGCAAGGCATTTGACAAGGTCCCACGTGGCAGATTGGTCAGGAAAGTAAAAGCCCACGGGATTCAAGGTAATGTGACAAACTGGATAAAAGGTTGGCTTTGTAACAGGAAACATAGGGTAATGGTCGATGGATGCCCTTGTGAATGGAAATTTGTCTCAAGTGGTGTTCCACAGGGCTTGGTTTTGGGACCCTTGCTGTTTGTGTTATATATTAACAATTTGGATGTGAATGTGGGGGGCACGATTGGGAAATTTGCAGATGACACAAAGATTGGCCGAGTAGTGGATAATGTAGAGGATAGCCATAATCTCCAAAACGATATAGATGGGTTGGTGGAGTGGGCGGTAAAGTGGCAGATGGATTTTAACATAGAGAAGTGTGAGGTCATACATTCAGAGAGGTCAAATAGTTACAGGGATTACACAATAAATGGGAAAATACTAAGAGGGGTAGATGAAGTGAGAGATCTTGGTGTACAAGTACACAGGTCCCTGAAGGCAGCAGTTCAAGTAGACAAGGTTGTAAAGAAAGCGTATGGATTGCTCTCCTTCATTGGCAGAGGTATAGAATATAAAAGTAAGGATATAATATTGGAATTGTATAAAACACTGGTGAGGCCACAACTGGAGTATTGTGTGCAGTTCTGGTCACCACATTACAGGAAGGACATAATAGCTCTGGAGAGAGAGCAGAGAAGGTTTACAAGAATGTTGCCAGTGTGAGAAAAGTGTATCTATGAGGAGAGATTGGATAGGTTGTTTTCCTTAGAATAAAGAAGGCTGAGAGGTGACTTGATTGAGGTGTACAAAATTATGAGGGGAATAGATAGAGTGGACAGGATAAAATTGTTTCCCTTGGTGGAGAATTCTAGAACCAGGGGACATAGATTCAAGATAAGTGGCAGAAGGTGTAGGGGGGACATGAGGAAGGACTTTTTTATGCAGAGGGTAGTGGGTGTCTGGAATTCGCTGCCCAAGTTGGTGGTAGAGGCAGAAACTCTAAACTCTTTTAAAAAGTACCTGGATCTGCACCTTAAGTGCTGTAAGCTGCAGGGCTATGGGCTGGGTGCAGGAAGGTGGGATTAGAAAGGGCACCTGGGTGTCCTCGGGCTGGCATGGACAAGATGGACCAAATGGCCTCCTTCTGTGCTGTAACTTTTCTATGGTTCTAATATTTTATCAAATAATACAATAGGAGGGATGGGAAAAGGGAATTTGTGTTTGTCAGAAGTAAAATAACTTCAAATATTTTATTTACAATTGTTCATGTTTTGTAGTAACATCAACTTGCATTTATAGAGGGCCTTTAACACCCCCTATGCACCTTTTACAGAAGCATTATTAGGGAAAATTTGATACCAAGCCGCTTAGTGCAATATTGGGGTATGACCAAAAGCTTGGGCAGAGGTAGGGTTTTAACAACTGTCTTAAAATAGAAGAGAGAGGTTTAGGAAGGGAATTCCAAAGCTTATAGTCTAGACAGTGAAAGGCAGGGCTGCTAAAAGTAAGGTGAAGAAAACTGGGGACGGACAATTGTACAGAATTGGAGGAACACAAATTTTCCAAATGTTGCGGGGTTCTAGGGAGGTTACAATAATGGGGGAGGGCGGGGCAGAGAGGCCAAGGAGGGACCTGAAAAACAAGGGTGAGAATTTTAAAGTCAACCGGTAACCGATGTAGGTCAGAAAGCACAGGGGCGATGGGTGAAGGGAACTCGGTGTGAGTTAGGATTTGGGCAGCAGAGTTTTGGATCATTCAGGTCTACTGAGGTGGAAGACGGGAAGCCGGCCAGGAGAGAGCATTGAAATAGTTGAGTATGGAAAAAAAACAGCTTTAAGACAGTCTTAAAGCTATTCCTGAGTCCTGATATTAAAGCTATTGTCACTGAACAGGGAACCTGCTTAAATACCTGATCTGTGATGCTGAGCCCCCAGTGTACTGCGGTTACCATAACACCCAAGTCAATTCTTTACTTAAAGAAAAAGATGCAACGCTAAAATCCAGATATTGCAGCCACTTTCTTTTGCTAGTCACTGTAATTTGTTCTATTAATTGTGAAAAACGTTTGTTCATTGCTTGGAGAGTGACATAAAATCATAAGCAGTCAAGAATGAGAATAGATAAAAGCAAAATACTGCGCACGCTGGAAAAAACTCAGCGGGTCTGACAGCATCTTTGCGGAGAGAAACAAAGTTAACGTTTTAAAGAATGAGAATAGGCCAGATTGCCCTGGACACTGAGGGGTCTACCTGGGTTATTTTCCTCTCATTAATGCTCCTGCAGCAATTGCCCATCCCTCTACACCCCTGCTGAATCAGGAAACCATCCTTTTGATTTTTGAGTGCTTCAACACAAATCAGCACAGGCTAAACTGAGGAACGGAAAACCCTTGCTGATGGTGAAGTTCTGAGGCTGGGATTTAGGTACCATATTAAGAATTATTGTACTCCGCACTTCAAAACGCGGGGATTCTTAAAGACCCTATTAATTGCAAAGTGTTGGAAATGCCCCATTCCCCTGAAAATGATTGATTGCAGTTCTATGCACAAGAACATTCCTTCCCTTGTGTGATTTCAGCACATGGCTATGTTCAGCCGTAATTACAGCCGTAAAATATGTGTACGCAGTAAAATTACTTGGCCACTGGATGGCAGCACCACCTAAGGTCTTTTCACTCTTGTGAAAATGGTGTATTATTTTTAAAAATCCTCGAGGCCCAAACTTCAAAACTCTTTTAACCTCAGACAAGGATCATTATCTTTTACAATTCATTTTATTGTCCATATGGAAATTCATTTTGGGCATGTTGCTTGTTCGTTCAAAAATTACATATGAATGAATGATAACAATAAAAGAAAATTACCCTATCACAGAGATCTAACTTTAATTAAAATATGTATTAAACCTATTCCAATACATTAAAATAATCAGCCAGTGAGTCCGACCCTGAGTGTATATCCTGACCCATACATCAAAATCCTGTGAAAAGTTCTTACAGAGAGGGACACAAATAAATCCAGGGACAGATTTGCACCTGAGCGATTGTAGCCTTTTCCCTGAATGCAACAAACAGTAGTGCTGTAACAAGGGGTGATTCTCTTCATTCATGGCACTTTACTTTTGTCAAAATTCTTCAAGAGCATGCTCAGCATCACAGAATCACACAGTGCAGAAGAGGCCCTTTGGCCCATCGAGTCTGCACCGACACGTGAGAAACTCCTGACCTACCTAACTAATCCCATTTACCAGCACTCGGCCCATAGCCTTGAATGTTATGACGATGCCAAGTGCTCATCCAGGTACTTTTTAAAGGATGTGAGGCAATCCGCCTCCACCACCCTCCCAGGTAGCGCATTCCAGACCGTCACCACCCTCTGGGTAAAAAAGTTTTTCCTCACATCCCCCCTAAACCTCCTGCCCCTCACCTTGAACTTATGCCCCCTTGTGACTGACCCTTCAACTAAGGGGAACAGCTGCTCCCTATCCACCCTGTCCATGCCCCTCATAATCTTCGTCAAGGAAGATCTGATCACGAAGTATCCTTTCTGCCTGGTTCAATAATCTCTGTCCCTTAAAGAGTCTGCTTTCCTAAGACACCAGTAACAGGCCTGACATCCAAAAAAGATAACACTCTCAACTACAGCTGTATAGAAAAGTTTCATGATTGTAGGATATACTCAAAAGAATTTTAATAACCTGAGGTAGTATATATTATGTGGCCACCACATCTGTGCATTGTTCCCTCCAATTCAACTCATCATCTACTTTGATATCTAGATACTTGTAGTTAGTAACTATTTCAATGCCCACATGAATCTTCACCAGAACAATATCATTAACTGGCTTTTTCCTAAAGACTATAACTAGTTCTTTCCTCTTGTTTTTGTTCAGTTTAAGAGAATAGTTACCGCAACATTTTATGAACTTCTCCACCGAGTTCCTAAAGTATCCTTTGTTGTTCCTTCATGAGACCCACAAATACCAAATCATCAGTTTACTTCAGGATTGTTATGTCGTTGTTTTCTGATCAACAATCATTTGTATAGAGGATGAAAAATAAAGGTGACAGTACACAACCCTGAAGAAATCCAGTATTCCTTAACATGGGCTCCAAGTAAATCCTGGCACTTAACACCTGTTGGGTCCTATTGTGGAGGAAATCACTGATCCGAAGTCGGAGAGTAGAATTGGCATCAAGGTTTTTCAATTTTCAATAAGCTTGAATGGTTGCATTGTATTAAAAACTGAAGAGAAATCAACAAAGGTAGCATGAGCATAGTTGCCTAATCTATCTGTGTGCTTTGCATCAGATGGACCAATGTCAGAACAGCATCATCCACTGACTTATGAGGCTGATAGGCAAACTTAACTGATCAATATGTGGAACAAGAGGATCTAAAAGACCCTTTGACACAATGTGCTCAAAACACTTCATGACTATTGATGAAAGAGGAACAGGTTGGTAATCATTCAGCTCAGCAGGCCGCAACTTCTTAGCAACCAGAACGATGGTGGCTGATTTCCAACAGCAAGGAACAATAACTTGTAACCTTTTTTTATGTTTCACTTTCACAGAGCGCTGACCTTTGTTCTGCTATTAACACCTTCTGCTATCTGACCTTTATGCCACTATTAACACCTGCCTTAGTCTTTAACGCTAGCATTACCACTCCCTTTGTCTTGAGTCCATGGCATTTTTGTCACATCTCACCTGAGCTCCCACCTACCCCGACCTTCTATTTTGCTTCACCCCTCTCTCTTCAACAGTATAAAACCCATCACATTTCAACCTTTCTTCAGCTCTGAAGAAGAGTCATATGGGCTCAAAATGTTTCTCTCTCCACAGATGTTGCCAGACCTGAGTTTTTCCAGCATTTTCTGTTTTTATTTCGGATTTCCATCGTCTGCAGTATTTTGCTTTTATTCTAGCATAGAAGGAGGCCATTCAGGCCCTTGTCTGTGCTGGCTCTCTGAATGAGCAATTGCCATTCCCCTGCCTTCTCCCTATAACCCTGCACTTTCTTCCTTTTCAGGTAATGATTCAATTCCCCCTTGAATGACTTGATTGAACCTCCCTCCACCACACTATCAGGCAGCACATCCCAGATCTTAACCACCCACTGTGAAAAAGTTTCTCCACATGTCTCTATTGCTGCTTTTACCAATTATCTTAAACCTGTGCCCCCTTGTTCTTGATCTTTCCACCAAAGGGAACAGTTTTTTCCTTTCTACTCTGCCAAACCCCTCATGATTTTGAATACTTCTATCAAATCTCCCCTCAACCTCCTCTTCTCTAAGGTTAAACAGTTCCAACCTCTCGTTCCTCATGCCTGGAACCATTCTTGTGAATCTTCTCTGCATTCTCTCTAATTCCTTCACATCTTTCCTAAAATGTGGTGTCCGGAACTGGATGCAATACTCTGAGTCCCATAACGTTTTGTGTACAAGTTCCTTTCTTACATTTTTTGTTTAGATTTGTGCTATACTGAAGCTAATTAACTAATCGGTGGGAAAGCCTTTGCACATTGGGAAATTATCCACTGTGTGCTTACTTGGAATCCTTTTGCTGAGGATGCAGGCGATGCCAGTGAGGCCACGATTGTTGCTCATTCTCAGTTGCCCTGGAGAAGGTGTGATGTTTTTATAATTGAACTGCTTGTTAGGCCATTTCAGTGCTCCAGAGAGCATTAACAGTCAGCTATGTAGTGTGGGACTGAAGTTACATGTTGCGTGGCATATTCCATTCCCTGGAGGACACGGGTGAAGCAGTTGAGTTTTTCAGTGAAAGACAATTTTCATTTAGGACTTTTTCCGATTGGCTGCTCACAAATGGGCAAAGTCATAGAATTCCATTTCTCAACAAACATTAGTGCGGTTCAAACGCACCAACCTTGTCCCGTCCAGCTTTAGAATCACTGCACCCCCCCACCATCCATCCTTTGGTTTACCACTGAACATCAGATTGGCTCAGCTGATAGCACTCTCACCAGTAGGATTGATGTTTGTGCTAAATGTCTAGGCTGATGCTTCAGTGTGGTTTTGAGAGGGCTGCTGCATTTTTGGAAGGGCTCCATTACGTGTTTCGGAGAGATCCTGTTGGACTGTTAGGTGGCCATTAAGTACTTACTGAAAGTTCAACATTCCTTGAATACCAAAAACAAATCAACTGGTCATCTATTCTACTTTTGTTGCAGGTAATTTTCAACATGGTTGCCTGGATGGTAGCCTGAAATCTCTTGCATTCAGCTTGGGGTGTGGGGAGGAGGGTTGGTTGAGGTGGCAAGGTACATCTGAGAGTGCAGCACTCTCTCAGTACTGTACTGAAGTGCCAGTTTGATTGTAACGGTCAATGGTTTAATTGTTCTGTCTTTGGTTATGATCTATGCTCACTGTGCTTGATTGGTTAAGCCTGGCTGTGGATCAGAGCTGAAGTAAACACACCACAAAAAAAACCTAGAAGCAAATCTTTAGCATGAGTGGCAGAAATAACATTTTGTGACTGCAGGGTTATTTTAAAATTCTTGTAAATAAACCTGTTGTGCACGTAGAAGCTAGTGTCATTTCTGCATAGCTCTGATATATACAAAATATACAACAAACCAGCAAATATACAACAAACCAGCAAATACACAACATTGATGATGTGCGGAATCACAATCTTCAGATTCCAAGTGCTACAACCTGAGTCAAACTGACAGCGGTTTTAAAACCTAGAGTAGCCATTGGGCTAGATAGGGGTCAGTCCTTTAACCACATCTGATTATCTCCACAGGCAATGAAGACAATCGGAGAAAGGGCATCTGAAATTCATGGAGGATGGCAATCACATCTTGAGCTGGAAGCGAAGGTCAGAGGTCAGTACCAGATTTGGTTCCCAAATTTGGGCATAGTAATGGAATGCCTTAAAACCTCATTAAAGTTGGAATATGGTTCATAATGAGCAATGATGTATGGTCATCTTCCCCAAGGATTAAAAGATATATCAGACTCTGTGTTAATAACTGAGGAATATGATAATGGAACAATGCTAATGTTTCTACAGGGGTTATATAAACGCAGGTTGTTGTTATTTTCGAGCTAGGAGACTGGTGGGTGGGAGGATGGGGCTCCAGGTCAGGACAACAGGAGTCAGGAGACCAGCAAACCTGAAGGCTGCTAAAAGCTGTACTCAAAAATAAAAGCAGTCCATTTACAATAAAACAGGAAAGATAATGACATTCATTTAAAACAGCTGTTGTAAGGAGATTTACAGGCTGTAGATTCTCCACTGGGCTGGACTCTCCTTTGTGACAAATTATTGAGGTTCTGCTAATGCTGGCATTCTTTTCTTGGTGTAGTTCTGCAGTTCATTCACGTAATGCACAATTAACCGCAATGTTTTTGACCCAATTTCTCATTTTTCACATATGGGAGCCTGTTAATAGTTAACTACAATGGGTCTGTGTAATGCTGCTTTATTCACTCATTGTGTAAATCTTATACAGCTTTGTTTTTTTTTTATTCAGTTGTATTGAAACTGCAGTTTTTCAGTTTGTGGTTCAGTTAGACTGGCCATCCATCCGATTTTATATCGGACAGTCCGTTTTTCAGCTGGTCTGCCCCTTTATGTTTGGTCATTTTATTTTTAAATGCCCAGCCTTTTTGCAATCATATTTTGATTTTGTTCGATGGAACTAAATAAATTTAGGAACTTCTTGCTTCCAATTCCCATCTGCTTCTACTTAGGGGTGGGGTAGGAATGGGGGAAGGGTAACTTAAAAATCTTGCCTATGACTTCACTTTGCTCTGAGTAGCTCAGCAGAATCTCTAGCAACACAACAGAGGAAAAAGGTGTGTACAGTGTCATAAATGAAGTCCTTTTTTAAATATATAGGAATCACCAACCTGAGAATTGGTTCTTACCCCCCTGGGAACTAAGGGGTTTATATTACAAAGAATGAAGGTGTGGAATCACAGCTAATGAAGGTTCATATCCCAAAAATCTAGGTTTTGTTAAATGTCAGTATCCCAGCAAACCTCACATGGAGGGGCTACTAGATTATCAAGGTGTCTTGTCCACTGGTGCATCCACACATGTCCACTATGTGAACTGCATGTTTTGCAGCAATGTGCTAGAACAGTGCACAATTACAATGCTTGTTTTAAATTATATTGGCTTGGCTTTAATGTATGTGTGTGGTGGGGTCGGCAGGGGAGTACCCATATTCCTGAGCTCCATGTGGCTACCCTAGGTTCAGTACAAAGTTTCTCTCAAAGGTATCCTTCTTCCTTCCCTTTCGGAGTGAATTTCCAAAGGGTTCTCCTGGTTCTGCACCATAACTTTAGCTTTGGAATTCCTGGGGAATAAACAGCATATTCCCCTCTGTTTCACAAAGGCCATCTCTGTAAGATTTCCCGCCTCCACTCCAACCTCATCCTCTCTTAATGAAGTCTTCGTCCATGCCACTATTACCTTCACACGATTTATTGTTCTGCTCTCTGGGCTGGCCTTCCATCCTCCACCCTCCATAAACTTCACCTGAATCATATCACATCCCGAACTAAGTCCTGGTCAACCATCACCTCTGCTCTGATATACATTGGCTCCTGGTCCCTGAACATCTCCAATTTAAAATTCTAATCACTGTGATTAAATCCCTCCATGGTCTCACCTCCCACTATACCTCTGACCTTGCCCAGTGCCACTCCTCTCCCTGCCTGTTTGTGTTTTGAAAAGCAACAGTACTACATGTCCTATCTGGCTTGCCATAGTCATGTGACTCTGCCATGCAGCAAGCTCACCGTAGGCTGCCGTTTTAGTTTAGTTCACTAAAGACCCACAATGAGAGAGCGCTGAGAAGCTCTGCTGTCTTTAAACACAAAGCGCTGCCTGCTGAACCTCCCAGGCACTGAGTACAACCTTAATTCCTCTTCCTTATGTCCATCCTCCCTCCTTTTCACCTATCATTGATGGCTGTTCCTCCAGCTGCCTAGGCCCCTCTCTGTGTATCTCCAATTCCCTATCCTATGTTAAGACCCACTTCTGTCAAGATTTTAGTTATCCCTCCGAATGTCTCCTGGCATATATATATTTTTTTCCCCTTGTGTATCTCTGAGGTTCTTTGGGCCATTTTCTATGTTAAAAGTGCCAAAGCACGTTGCCGGTAGTTACGCTATGGGCCTGACAAAGTTCAGTACCCTTGGGAGACACTTGTTGCTGTTGGAGCTGAGGTGATTCCTGGCAGGGCCTTTGGGAATTGAGTCAGGATTGACATGATGCCTGGTCACGGTAGATGTTTATCAGGTCACTAGGGAGTTAGGAGCCTCCCTTAAATTGCACTTGGCTCAGTTGTGAAGCCTTGGGAGCGAAAGGTGTGGTAGGTTAAGCAGTCTTAAACATGTAACTTGCTTTTTGTAAAACATAATTATTCCAACTAAAACTACCGCAGCAAATTGCATGTACCTTCACTCTTTATGGACCACAAGAAGCATGTCAAAAATATTGAAGATTAATTGTACACCTTAAAGAATCTATTGCTATGGAGATTCTATAACATTCTCTGAAAAAGCTTAAGACCATAAAAAAAATAGATTTATATTTATATTTCAACAGAGGCTGGTACAATTGTCAACCCAATGAAAACGTGTCTAATCATGACACGGATTTCTCTTTCAACTGAAAACTGGCTAATAATTGGATCTTTTTCCTCCTTGCTTAACAATCAGCTAGCAAAACCACAAGAAGACGAAACTTTGAAATGGACAGTTTTATTGTGAATGTGTTTCCCTCGGCGGTCCTCTACTTGCAGGGAAGAGATGGCAGCTCCTTGTTTTTATTAAGTGCAGAATCTCACTCAGCCTCCCAGCTCTATTACTGATGCTGGTTTAGTGGGACTCGGGTGCTCCCTCTTAGCTGGCTGAAAGTTGCGTTCAGAAAAGCAAAGAAAAACACAATTTTGATAGATTGCATAATTCCATCTATTCAAATGTTTGCATTTTATTAGTCTTACTTTCTGTAAACGATCACACTCGCATAAACTTTCTGTGGGTTTATCCTGATATCCTGCTTGGGCTGTTTCTCTGTGGTTTTGACTGACCTTCCACAAAGTTACAGCAGAAGATTGAGAAACCTTCCTGGAGAAATACCAAATTGCTTAGTATTTAAAA
Source organism: Cetorhinus maximus (assembly GCF_964194155.1). NCBI lineage: Eukaryota > Metazoa > Chordata > Chondrichthyes > Lamniformes > Cetorhinidae > Cetorhinus > Cetorhinus maximus. The sequence goes on from NC_135891.1 coordinate 111,457,261, forward strand.
CTCAGAGAAAAGAACTTCGATCATTACTTGGGCAGGGGGATCAAATGATATGGAGCAAAGACAAGAAAATGGAGTTGAGGCACACATCAGCCATTATCTAAATGATTAGAGGAGCAGGACTGAGGGGCAGAATGGACTGCTCCTGTTCCTAATGTTACTATGCTACTTACTATGAGGCTGTCTGATCATTATTTGTAGTGTCATCGTAAGCACTATTTCTAGTGAAATCTAAGAAACGTTTTCTCTTTCGAGGCCACAGAGGTAGGTGGATTTTAATTTAGATACAATTGTAAACTAATACTTATTGGATGGTGAACAATGAAACGTGCACACGTTTCTCCATTAGCTTGAATGGAAAAAGAACAGCATTTGGGTGTGAGCATTGGTGATTCATTGAAGATTTCTAGTCAGTGTGAAGCTGTTATCAATAATGTTAATCAAATGCTCAGATCTAGCTCAAGGGCATTTGAATGTGAATCAAATCCATTTTTACTAACCTTGTGTAGCTTATTACCTCCGTTCTGCAGCCAACCAGAGAGCAGTCTATACCAGACCTGGTATTGAGCAAAGAGATAGAATTAATTGATAACCTCATAGTGAAGGCATCCCTAGGTAGCAGTGATCATAATATGATTGAATTTTACGTTCATTTTGAGGGAGAGACAAGTGCGTCCAAGACTGGTATTTTAAACTTAAATAAGGACAATTATGAAGGCATGAAAGCAGAGCTATCTAAAGTGAACTAGCAAATGAGGTTAAGGGGTAGGTCGATAGAGTTTCAATGGCAGACGTTTAAAGGGATATTTCAGCATACACAGAATGGATGCATTCCAAAGAGAGAAATTCCAAAGGGAGGGCCCACATCCGTGGTTAACTAAAAAAGTTAAAGACAGAGAATCAAACTTAAGAAAAAGCATATAATTGCACAAAGATGGGTGGCAGGTCAGAGGATTGGAAAGAATATAAAGAACAGCAAAGAATAACAAAAAGATCAATAAGGAGGGAAAATTAGAGTACGAGAGAAAGCTATCTAGTAACATGAAGATGGATAGTAAGAGTTTCTATAGATATTTAAATAAGAAAAAAGTTAACAAAGTGAGTGTTGGTCCCTTAGTGCATCTGAGGAATTGATAATGGAAAGTAGGGAGATGGCGGATGAACTAAACGGGTATTTTGCATCAGTCTTCGCGATAAGGACACAAGTAACATCTCAGAAATAGCTGTAAATCAGGAAATGGAAGGGAGGGAGGATCTCAGGAAAATTACAATCACCAGGGAAGTGGTATTGAGCAAATTGTTTGGGCTATGAGCTAACAAATCCTCGGGTTTAGATGGACTTCACCCTAAGGCTTTGAAAGAAGTGGCTAGTGAGATAGTTGATGCATCGGTTTTAATTTTCCAAAATTCCCTAGCTTTGGGGAAGGTTCCATTAGATTGGAAAAAGCAAATGCAACTCCTTTATTCAACAAGGGGGAGGGACAGAAAGCTGGAAACTATAGGCCAGTTAGCCTAAAATCTGTCATTGGAAAAATTTTAGAAGCTATTATTAAAGAAGTTATAGCAGGTCACTTAGAAAAATTCAAGGAAATCAGGCAGAGTCAACATGGTTTTGTTAAAGGGAAATCATGTTTAACCAACTTTTGGGTTCTTTGAAGGAGTTACATGTGCTTCGGACAAAGGGGAACTGATGGATGTACTGTACTTGGGTTTCCAGAAGGCATTTGATAAGATGCCACATCAAAGGTTATTGCAGAGAGTAAAAGCTCATGGATTAGAAGTTTGGCTAACTAACAGAAAACAGAGAATTGGCATAAATAGGTATTTTTCTGGTTGGCAGGATGTGATGAGTGGTGTGCCACAGGGGTGTGCTGGGGCCTCAACTGTTTACAATTTATATAAATGACGTGGATGGAGGGAGCAAAAGTACGGTTGCTAAATTTGCCGATGACACAAGGATAGGTAGGAAAATATTGTGAAGAGGCCATAAGGAGGCTACAAAGGGACATAGGTTAAGTGAGTGGGCAAAGATCTGGCAAATGGAGTATAATGTGGGCAAATGTGAAATTGTCAATTTTGGCAGGAAAAATAAAAAAGAAGCTTATACCTAAATGGTGAAAGATTGCAGAGCTCTGATATTCAGAGGGATCTGGGTGTCCCAGTACATGAATAACAAAAGGCTAGTATGTAGGTACAACAAATAATTAGGGAAGCTAATAGAATGTTATCATTTGCTGTGAGGGGATTTGAATATAAAGATAGGGAGGTTATGCTTCAGGTGTACAGGGTACTGGTGAGACCACCTCTGGAGTATTGTATACAGTACTGGTCTCCTTATTTAGGGAAAGATGTGAATGCGTCAGAAGCAGTTCAGAGAATGTTTACTAGACTAATACCAGGAATGGGCGGGTTGTCTTATGAGCAAAGATAGTACAGGTTAGGCTTGTATCCACTGGAATTTATAAGAGTAAGTGGTGACTTGATTGAAATCTTTAAGATCCTGAGGGGTCTTGACAGGGTGGATGTGAAGAGGATGTTTCCTCTCATTGGAGAATCTAGAACTAGGGTTCACTGTTTAAAAATAAGGGGTCGCTCATTTAAGACTGATGAGGAAAAATTTTTTGAGGTTCGTGAGTCTTTGGAACTCATTCTCAAAAGGCGGTGGAAGCAGAGTCTTTGAATATTTTTACGGCAGAGCTAGATAGATTCTCGATTAACAATGGGGGTGAAAGGTTATCGGGGAGTAGACAGGAATGTGGGGTTGAAGTTACATTCAGATCAGCCATGATCTTATTGAATGGCGGAGCAGGCTCGAGGGGTGGAGTGGCCTACTCCTGCTCCTAATTCGTATATTTGTATGTTCGCTGAAGGTGAGTGGAGGTAATGTTTTCCACCATGTGTTAGTCTGTTTGTAAACAATATGGGTGGAATTTTACCACCCTGTCATGGCAAGGCAGGGACTGGGAAATGCGGCAAGCCATTCAAAACTCCATTGACAATGGCGGGACCAGAAGATCCCGCCAGTGAGAGGGGCTGTAATATTCCGCCCTATTCCTCAAAAACTAGCGGATGGATTTCAATGAAACTCAGTACGCACATTGGGTATGACCCAAGGAAGAACGGATTTTATTTTTGCAAAGATGTGGATCCGGAACCAGGTCCTGGAATTTTTTAAAGGATCCATTAACGATGGGAGATGAACTGTCTTTTTTTAGCAGAATGTTGTGGGTTGTTTTATTTAGAATGTTGTTGATTGCCTCAGCTGCTGTGGTGCAATTTGTCACAGCTGGGAAAATGTGAGCCGAGTTTTCAGAGCAGGTTGTTGGATGTGGATTGGCCTGAAGCCTCCTCGGAGAGATGGAAGCTCTTATCAAAAATATTTCTTTCTTCAGCTGTGTGGTTACAGAGCATCTACCAGGCAGGGTAAGCTTCAAGGAAGAATTTCCTAATTGTAATAACTTTTGAGTTAACACAGCAGAAATACACACTCTACTGAGTGACCTCTCCATTTGTTGGATGGTGCATTTTGGAATATTATGTTCAGTTTGGATCTTGAACAGGAGCTTGATGTTTTGGATAAGGTTCAGAGAAGAATGAAAGGAGTGATTCCAGAGCAAACTGGGCATTGGATTTTGGGGAGAAGAACTATGCGTTTTCATTGGAGAAAAGCAGATTAAGGGGAATATGTTTCAGGACCTTGAAATGTCAATCACCACAGCAAAGTATAGGCAGATTGTTTATCTTAACTTTGCAGCACAGACCTAGTCAACAATCTTTTCGTTCATTCATCAAAAGTTTATTTATTTAAAAATCAACTCCCGTCACATCCAAGGGCTGAATTGATGTAGGTTTTACAAGCAATCATTGCAAGTAAAATATAAAATACAAAAAATGATATAACAGAGTAAAATAACATATTGACCATCAATTAGAGTCTTTACTCTATCGGAGTTCAAAGTCTAGCAGTCATTAGATTTTGTTCATTGTACAGATGAGATGTGGCATTGGACTTCTCTTAAATCTTGTCGTTTTACATCTTAATTCAATTAATTGCCTACAGTTCTGTCACGAGTAGCCACTGTGAGATCTGTCTGCAAGTAACAAGTAGCGAAGGTTGGAGTTCGGCAGCGCTGTCATGAGAAAACAACAGAGTTGTTCTTGTCTGTTCTCGAATATCTCCAGATTGCAATCGTGTAAGGCATCTGAATAACTATGGTAATTAGGACAGAGAATGACTTTGCAAGCCCTTTTTTGAACATTTTCAATGGCTTTACATTGCAGTTTTGTGATTCCACTCAGCCACATAGGTGCCTTGTGTTCCATGATGGCGCAAATAAAAGCTGTAAAAATGGTTACAAGATCATTGCACAGGTTCAAAGTGAACAGACTTCACCAGGAAACCATCTAGCCTGTGCTGAGTTAACTGATCCCAGCTGGGGAAGAGGGAATGCACTAGAACTAGAATTGACCTTGGAGATCTCTGGTTTAGGGACGGATTACCTGTACCAGCTGAGGGTTTCACTCATTGCTTTCCAGCAATCCCTTGCAAACTTATGCACGTGTGGAAGTTGCAGGATCGATTCTATGGCTATGATGCCCACTCCCCTCACAGGTCAAACAGTCTGCCACTAAGTGTCAAGCTTCAATAATCAATAATGTCCACTTTTCAGGAGATCATCTGGAATTCCTGGAAATATTCCTTTCAAGGAGCCAACTTCACAAGGTGTGGAGAGGGGAGGAACAAACGACTTTGGGGATAAAAAAGCAAAATTGATGAGCCCCAAGTAAACTAGAGATTAAAAGTTTATGGAGGGTAAATTGGTCCCTCTAACACCTGGACTTTGGGTGAAAAATTAGCATGGGAGTGGACAATTCCTGGGCTCACTCACTCATGTCTGATCTTTTCTGGAAGTATGCCAGCTGCCACATTGGAAGTTAGCACTTCCCAAGTATCCAGGACACCTGAAACAGGGCAGCTTGAGTATACTAATCAATGTCCTATGCCCAATTTAGGACCCAGTTCCCAAATTCATCATAACCTGTCTGTTTTGGTCTATAGCAGTCTATAAAGGGACCACTGGAGGCTGCAGTCGAAAAGGTAAGTTAACCTTTTATTTAATATATTAATGTGGAGCCAAGAGGAACAGAAATTCTCCACCTGGCTCCACAATAATACTATGGGACACTGCCTGTTATGTTCTTCTTCATTTTGACATAAACATACCAATCATACGCAAGAATTGGTGAAACAGTAACGTGGGTTCTTTATTTGAAGATGAAACATTTACAGATAACGTTCACTGGGAGAGTGTGGGATACATGTCTGACCTCGATCACAAATACCTGCAGACAGCCCACAAGTCATGGGACTAATGCATCATATGCTGTCAGGGTGGGTAATGATTGACAGTAGATTAAAATAAGCTCCCTTAAAGGTGTTATATCACAACCACCACCCCCCCCCCACCACTTTTCTTCTAACTAGAGATTTACATTTTAAAGAATTGAACTAGTTACATGACAACAAAATAACATTGGGAAGAATTTTGCCTTTGGTGGGTGGGGGTGGTCGGGAAGCCGACTGCTGCCCGCAACTGGTGGACCATTTAAATAACCGTTATGTTGGAGGGGCAGCAAAAAATTTACGTCAATTGATTATATAACGGCCTTACAGGTCTTTTAATTGTCGGCGGGTGTGCCGCCGGCTCTGGCGCACGCCCACTGACTGAACTATTGTGCGACTGCGCGCTGACGTCGGCATGCTTGGCTGATGTCAACATGCGTCATTTCACGCTCAAGTGGGTCGGGCGCGGGCCCACCTGCCGAGCAAAAATTTCTGCCCGTTGTGTCTGAATGGATTTTAACACACAGCAATAAATTTACAAGTCTCTGAAACATAGCGGTGGTTTGATTATCTGTCCAACTTTAGTTATGGTGATCTTGGCTGGAGGCTGCTATACGCTTTCAGAATGCTGGTTGGGGTGCTTTGTTTGTATTGTGTCTTTGATCTTGTTCTAGTCTCAATAGGATTGCTCAGTGATTCTGGTTGTAGTATTGTTATTTGGCATCTGTCTTGTTGCATTGTCATTTGGCAGTGATACAGTCTTGATACAGTCTTGGTTCTGGGCATGTGCTGATGATTTCTGCTGGATTCCAGGTGTCACCATTCATGTGTTGGACTTGAACTTACTGTTCAGTGTTCAGGTTGGGTAGTTCATTACTCGTATGCTGGTCATGGGCATCTTTCATCTTCCACTGCTTTTTGAATAATGCATCACGTACTCCTGGGAGTATCAACGAGTGATGACTGGGGAGTGTTGTCCCCACTTGTCTGCCGCATAGTAACTCTACGTTGGTTCTGCAGTCTGAAGTTTGCAAGTTTGGAATGGATATGCATCTTCAATTCAAACAGCGTTGTGTAGCCTGTTGGCTGATGATCTGCATTGCAGAGTTAGGTGGTCTTCCCCCAGTGTAAACACAGAGTTTCCAATGGCACTCCTTATGGTCTGTGTTCCTTGTCATTGTCTTGATATCATGGATGGTGACCAAGAACAAGTCCTTCATGCCTGTGATCACTAGACCTGTGGTGTTCACAATATAAAATATTTTGGGCAACCAGGGTGAGCTTTTGTAGCAACGCTTGAGTGCAATGGATCCCAGACTTGGGATTTCTGAGTTATTGTACATGGTGAGTTTTGCTTGAATCATCACTTGCCACTTCTGTGAGTACATACATTTCAGTGTAGGAAGTGGAAGGATGTTAGCACCTGCACTGGTATCCAGTTTTGCATATAGACTATACTGACCCTTCATCTGTGGGCATATAATCTGGACAGTGGCAAAAGTTTCTGTTGATACCACTTTGCCAATGCATTCTTTGATGTTCACCTCACGTTGTCTGTTGATGGTTTGGTCATCCTCATCATCTGACAATGTAGCTTGCCTAGACATTTCATGGATCTTGCCTTGATGCTGTTTTATATGTGCTCTTGGTTGGTTATAACGCTGCACCTACCTGGTCTCTGGTTGTGGCTTCTCATGATGTTGAACCACTTGTTTTGGCCTTTTCTTTCTGCATTGATACTGCCAGTGTCCTCTGCCACATGCCTGGCATACAGCATTAAAATCTGAGCAATTACTGGGTGCAAGTATGAGGCCACACTGCCTGCATTGCTTCCTAGCCTTGCCTGCGTTGGCTGTCATCTCAACAGTGGACAAATCGCACATAGCCTGTAGACTCTGTCTATTTATTAGTATGGCTTGATATTTGAATCTGCTTTGTAGTAGTGCTTTCCCAGTGTAACCTTTGGGTTGGTCCAAGATGTCTTTTTGGAATGCTATCATTGGGATGGACGCTATCATGAGCTCAATTATCCTGTCAGCTAGCTCCGCTGCCATGAAGTCGCAATCATCTTATCACCTTATCTCTGCATCTACTTATGAATTGGTCAGTGGTCCCTCTTGGTTGTGGCCTAAAGGACATGAATTCTGAAGCTGAGCTTTGCTCGTAATTGATCTTTGAGTGTTGACCATATTTTTTATAGATTTTTTAAGATGGTCGTCGGACAGACCTGATGAGTTCTGTCTATGGAGGCCTTCATTGCCTGTAGCAATTTTAAAGATAAGACTATTTGGAGTTAATGTTCACTGGAAGACTGTGAGGCACATGTCTGATTGCAATCACAACTGCTTGCAGTCTGCATCACATGTTATTGAGGTGGGTAATGATTGACAGTAGTTTAAGATATGCTCCCTTAATGCTACAAGCACCTCATATTGCAACATTGCCAGCCTGGTCTCAGTCCTTATGATTCTCCAGTGCAGACATTGTGAAAGAAGCAGATGAGGTGGGAAGAGGGAAGTACAAAGAAACACAGCATGAGAAAGACCATTTGTCCCATTAAACCACTGCTGCCAATGTCTTGGATTCCACCAAAAATAGGTAAATAATCTTGGATAAGAAGAGCCATGCCTATAAATTTTCTCCAAAGTAATCTTACTGGGTGGGTTCTTGATAAGCAAGGGGAGAAAGGTTATTGTGGAGTAAGAGGTTACAATTAGATCAGCCATGATCTTATTGAATGGTGGAGCAGGCTTGAGAGGCCAAGTGGCCTACTCCTGTTCCTAATTTGTATGTCCGTATGTTTAGTATCAAGGTGAGAAGAGCAGGACTCTGGATAAAATCTGTGCACATTCGGAGCATGGACAAAATGTACATTCGAATGAGGGTAGACTGAATGGGTCCTTTTTTGTCCTTTTGTCTGTGACATCTTTTGGTTATCTCCACCTATCACTGGCCCTCTATCCAGCTCTTCATGTCCCCCCCCCCACCCCACCTAAACCAATTTATATTTCACCTCTCTTCTATTTTTACTTAGTTCTGTTGAAGGGTCATTCAGACTCGAAACGTTAACTGTGCTCCTCTCCGCCGATGCTGCCAGATCTGCTGAGTTTTTCCAGGTATTTTTGTTTTTGTTTTGGATTTCCAGCATCCGCAGTTTTTTTCTTTTATATTAGACTGAATGGGTGTTTTTTATTCTTACATTACATAACTATAATTTAAAATTCTCCCTTTTTGGGAATTGTTCCTTTAGATTGGAAAATTATGTGTCACTCCACTATTTAAGAAAATTGAAAAAACAATTGGAGCCAAATTTGAGCAATACTCCACAGCTAGATGAAAAGCACTTTAGGAAGAAACCAATTATTTGTTGTCAGGGTTGTAGCTTTCTTAGTTAGGGAAAGTGTAAGATAGAGGTAAGGTGGAGGGGCAAGGAAAGAATTTGGAAAGAAATAGATTTCAAAATTCGTCTTTCAAAAACAGAATTGCTTCCTAGTAAAAAAAAACAGTGAAGTTTGTACTCCAGAGTTCTGTAAATGTGACCTAGTATCAAACAATTTTAAATGTGGTTGGTTCAACACAGGGGGTCAGACGAGAGCTTTTGCAGTCATAAAGGCAAAGCAATAGTAATGACAGTAAGTTTCTTGTTAAACAAAAAGGGGTTCATGTGACAGTGCATGTCATCCGGAAACACACGGGCAGTTTCTAGGAGGTGACTTTGTATGCCATGTCGGCAGTTGTGCTTGACATCAATTACCTGGTTGTCTCCCCACTCTCCTGCTTCATTATGAAGTGCATCAGGCAGTCTATGCTGTACGAGTCAGAAACATGAGTTATCACTCCTGTCAATATTTCCACATTGGTGAACTTGCAACCAAGCATTGAAAGATCTGTTTACATTGCCTAAAGATAATTAAAATTCGCTATCTATTTCAGGGTGGAGCTGCTAATCGGTGAAGTTTGCATATGAATGTTTAACATATTCCTACGACTCTTGTGCGTGCTGTTTTTATACTGATGTTAACCCATAAAAATAGTACACTCAAGGAGATTTTTATCTCGCAGGCAGCACAGGTGGGAGATTAGGATTACAACATTGTAGTTCAATCCTTGACTCGCATTCCCCTTGAGTATGATTGTCTGCTGAAAGTGTGGGATCATAGACACAGTAACATTTCTTTGTTAGTTGCCTTGTGAAAAGCCAACTCTAAAAACATTGGTGAAATTGTTTAGTAAAATGTTAAGAAAGGCAAACCAAGATGCTTTTATTATTTTGTTTCAGTCATGCAAATGGCATAAATTTAAATAATAGCCTTCTCTCTGAAACTTGAGTTTTATGGGTTTCCAACCTTAGCCCCCGGAGGGGCCTCATCCCCAGTACAAAGGTCAGCAGAAAGGGAATTTTGACCCCTTTTTAATTATGGACGAAATATGGTCTTAATATTAATCTAGTCTCTTGTTTCCAAATTTTGGTAATATTCTTGGAACTATTTTTTTTAAATTGCTTTTGATATCCATATTTTCAATCCAGTTTATCCAAGCCCTATTTCTACCTCCCCAAATTTTTGTTTCAAAGCTTGTCATAATTATTACATTTCTTTGGCCTCATAGGTTGTAATGGAAGTAATGATAAGAAATAATTAACTCGGGCCTGAATGACGAGACGGAATATATTCAGCCTTTTTAATTTCTGACATGCATTCCAGACATTGTTGGTCACAGGCCAATGATAATCAGTGCAGCTTGATTTGTGACTCTTTATCTGATATTTCAGTTGTTATTCAGGTTTTAGTAATTCCTAATTTAATTTTGTTGACCAAATGAAATTATTTTAGATGTTGCCTATTGCTGGCACCCACCACACATTTCCACCCCCTCCCCCCAACCACCCCTCTCACCCTGCGCCCCCTAATCTTGATCAACAAAAGCAGCGGGAGGAATTCAAAAGTTTGAGATTTTTCCCAAAATACATAGGAGATGAATTGTGTCATCATTGTCCACTGCTTTAAAAATGTAAAGCTGAAGTAGATCAGATAAAGTATATACTAGAGGGAATCGAGCATTATTTAGAGGAATTTTGCCATACAAGGGAAACAAAATGCAGTCAGTACAGCACAACCCGGACCACTGCGCCTCGTGCCCCTGTCCCCCACTAAGCAAACCTTGGCTGAGACCGGTTTAGATCAGCTACTGAAGGGCTGCTGACAGCCCCGAGACTGTCACTTTTTTAAAAAAATTGCAACGTTTTGGGGCACAATGATTCCTTTCATGCTTCAAAGAATGGTGACTCTATCAGAAGTAGTGGGCTATGCGGAGGGAAGCATACTTTTTTTTGTGGGCTTTGAACGAACTGCCGATTTCAAATGAACTCAGTGTTTGGAGCACCACTCAGAGGAGAACCCCTAATTAGCATAAAAATCAAGGCCTTCATGAGGCTTGCACACAGGGTTCCAGTGTGATGCGTTGTGCCTGAATGCATAGGAATGTCCAGTGCAATCAGATACAGAGTAGGCATGACATCAGCACCTTGGACATATTACATTGCATTAGCAGTCCTATAGCTGCCTCTGGAAAACACAATTTGCACACTTCACATTAACCATCAAGAGAGACTAGAAACCACATGTGGAACTTCCTTGTAACGGTGATAAACACATGATCTCCGCTTAAATCGTAAGCACCTGAGAAAGAATTTGTGAAAGTTCCAATTTTGCATGCATGGTGCTAAAATGTGAGCACAAGGGAAGAGCTTTAAGGATACTTCCATTTTGTACTGCCTATTTTCTTTGAAATCACTTTAAATAATGCGCTTCAGATTGCAGACGCTTGTGCCATGCAGCTCTCTCCAGGGATGGTCACACTATTAACCTGATCACATGATCCCCTAGTCACATGATCACGTAATTGTACTGTGGTGTTTGTAAATGTGCGGTTATAAACTGGTGGTTCTTGCACCTGTTTTTGGGTGGAAAATGGGGGCAAAAAGGATCAGTTTTGGGGTGCAATGTTCCATGCTTGTGCTGAGATGCTGCAATAATGGGAAAGGCCTGGCCATCTTCCCTCTATCATAAGTTCAGGAGTGGGGTGTTCGCTGATGATTTGTTCAGCACCTTTTGCGACTCCTTGGGTACTGAAGCAGTCCGTGTCCATATGCAGCAAGACCTGGACAACAGTCAAGCTTGGGCTGATAAGTGGCAAGTAACAATCGGACGACACACATGCCAGCCTATGATCATTTCCAACAAGAGAAAATCTAATCATCTCCCCCTGACATTCAGTGGTATTACCATCACTGAATTCCCCACTGTCAACTTACTGGGGTTTACCATTGACCAGAAACTGACCTGGACTAGTGATATAAATACTGTAGCTACAAGAGCAGGTCAGAAGTTGGGAATTCTTCAGTGAGTAACTCACCTCCTGACTCCCCAAAGCCTATCTGTAACCTACAAGGCACAAGTCAGGAATGTGATGGAATACTCTCCACTTTCCTGGATGAGTGCAGCTCCAACAACACTCAAGAAGCTCGACACCATCAGGACAAAGCAGCCCGCTTGATTTGCACCCATCTACCACCTTAAACATTCACATCCCCCACCACCGATGCACAGTGACAGCAGTGTGTACCATCTATAAGTTGCACTGCAGCAACTCACCCAGGCTCCTTTTTGCAGCACCTTCCAAACCTGTGACCTGTAACAAGGACAAGGGCAGCAGATGCATGGGAACACCACCACCTGCAAGTTTCCCTTCCAGCCGCACACCATCCTGACTTGGAGCTATTTCACTGTTCCTTCATTGTCACTGGGTCAAAATCCTGGGACTCCCTTCCTAAAGCACTGTGGGTGTACCTACACCACAGGGACTGCAGTGGCTCAAGAAGGCAGCAAAGCACCACCTTCTCAAAGGGAGTTAGGTATGGGCAATAAATTCTGGTCTAGCCAATGATGCTCACATCCCGTGAAAGAATAAATAAAATAATGTGATTTATCAGGCATCCCTGGGAAACATAATAGAGTGGACAGCCAGAGTATGAGACACACTGTAAGTTTCTCCTAGGCTGTCTTTTTTGACCCAAGAGGAACTTCAGAACAGGAGTCAGTTGTTCAGCTTTTTGAGCCTGCTCTGCAATTCAGTTAGATTGTTGGACGATTAGATCTTGGATAGAACAGGGTTGGGCTCAACTGAAGTTTCATCCATCTTTGTACACCCACTGATATTTATTATTCATACTCAGTGATGAACAACCAGTCTGGTAAGGCAGAGGAGGACTATTGATGCACCTGGAACTGTACTCAGCATAAGTCAACATCTTCAGAAGTAAGGGAGAAACAGGAAAACGCACACCTCAAAAAAAACTGTCATCCCATGAGTTACTTCCAAGGTTGGCATAGGAGTTGCGGGGAGGATGTGCTAGAGATTCACAGCTTTATTGGAAGAGCCTGATACAAAATAGGCTCTTTTTTTAATTATTCTGCGGATGTGAGCATTGCTAGCAAGTCCAGCATTTGTTGTCTATCCCTAATTGCCCTTGAGTAGGTGTTAGTCAGCAGCATTCTTGAACCACTGCAGTCCCTGTGGTATAGGCACACCCATTGTACTATTAGGGAGGAAGTCCCAGGATTTTGATCCAGTGATGGTGAAGGAATGGTGATATAGTTCCAAGTCAGGATGGTGTGTGACTTGGAGGAGAACTTGCAGGTCTCAAAGATGATGCGTCACTGTCATTAACACTACAAGGTATTTCTGCATGACTGATTTTCTGAGAAACATTTTCTATCATTTATTTTCTCTTGGTAAAATAGGAGCTTTAATGAATTCTCAAAGAGTGTGTAATATTTCCAATGTCATCCACATCTGTAGTGAATTGTTTTCAGAGCCTCCTGTGCATGTGAGCGATCGGATCCAATTGGAATTACAGTGGGCCAAACGAGACCTGACCAGAGAACAAAGCATCAGATTACAGTCCCAGTATGCGCGCAATTAGCTGAGGCGGTCACGCAAGTAGCTGTCACTTTGAGCACACACCATGTGGCAAGAAGCAAGTAGGGATTTGCATTGAACTGTTCGCATTAACTGAATCAAAACTCTCCTGCTCATTTGAGTAATGTTCTGTCCAGGACCATGAGATATTCATTGTGTACAGAGTGTGTGTAGAAGCAGCATTTAGGAGCATAGAAACAGAACAATAGTAAGGGGTTCAGCCTCTTGAACCTGTTCCACCATTCAATTCGATCTTAGCCAATCAGTATTTTAACTTGATTTCCCTGCCTTTCCTCTATATCTGTTGACAACCTTACCTAACAAACACCTGTTGATATCAGTCCTGAGAATTTTAATTGATCCAGCAGCCTTTTGAAGGAGAGAATTCAAGATTTTATCCACCTAAATGCTTAGCTCTAATGTTCAGATTCTATCCCCTGTTCTGGATTCTGACACTGGAGAACATTGTTTCTCTGTATTGACCTCATTGGATCCTTTTTATTGTTCCAACACTTTGGCCCAGATCAGCATTGGAACCGCTTTGTCTGAGACAGATCAGACCGAAAACTACCCACTTGTCCGAATACGATTTTTCTGACCAAGCCTCCAATCCATGATGCATAAGAACCTTCTCAGCACAGGAACCCATGGAGCGAGCAGCCAAGAGAATTGGCGCAGAAGCAATGCTCCCTTTTTAACAGCAGCAGCTTGACATTTTTGTAAGTGTTTAATGGTCCCAAAGCTTTTTGACGTGTTAGTGAGTTAGTGAATGAGTGTGAGTAAATGGCTGAGTAAGTGGATAGGTAGGTGAGGTAAGTGGGTAAGGTGATAGGTGGGTGAGGTAGGTAGGATGGCAGGTGGGTGAAGCGATAGGGTGAATGGTGGGTGAGGTGATAGGCTTGCAGGTGGGTAGGGTGGATAGGATGGTAGGGTGGCAGCTGGGTGAGTGGATAGGTGGGTTGGGGGGGTAGTCATGTCAGGCCGGTAGAGTGGTAGGGTAGTGGGGGCTCGTCAGATTGGGTTGGAGGTGGGTGGTTGGGGCTAGTCATGTCAGGATGTGTAGTTGTGTTGAGCTGGGGGGTTAGTCAAGGCCAGTGGTTAGTTGGGGGGTCAGGGTGGTTAGTTGGGGGATTGAGGAGGGACTCGGGGTGGGGGGATGGTCAGGGTGAGTGATGGAATGGTCAGTTGTATAGTTACCCAGGAGTTGGACTAGGATTTTTTTGTCTTAACATTTCCTGGGTATCTCTTCAGGTAAGTAAACCGGAACTGTCCAAAGCCTTCGACTCTGAGCCAGTGTTGGAGACTTTTATCGGATTGCAGGGAGCAGGGGAATTGCCTAGCAAGTTTGAACTTCCGACAGGCAATTCCCCTGCTCCCTGCAATCCGATAAAAGTCTCCAACACTGGCTCAGAGTCGAAGGCTTTGGACAGTTCCGGTTTACTTACCTGAAGAGATACCCAGGAAATGTTAAGACAAAAAAATCAATGTTCTGGGACTTCCACGGGGCCCCAACCCGCATCTCGGGATAGGTCTGGTCTCTGACAATCCGGAGATCGGAAGATTAATTAGAACGCCCCTTAAATCTTCTAAACTCAAAGGAATACAAATTATTCTTTAAATCCTTCTTTGGATGTGAGCATTGCTGGCATTTATTGCCCATCCCTTATTGTCCTTGAGAAGCTGCCTTCTTGAGCTGCTGCAACCTGTCATAATTTAATCCCCTAAACCCTGGTGCCATTCAGATGAATCTGTCTTGTACCCCTCCAAGGCCAGTATATCTTTCCTGGGCCGCGGTGCCCAGAACTAAACAAGTACTCCAGATAGGTTTGACCTGAAAATTGATTTCCTCACTTTCATATTTCAACCCCCTTGAGATAAAGGCCAACATTGCATTCACCTTTTTGATTGCTTCTTGTACCTGAGCACTAGCTTTTAGTGATTTGTTTACATAGACACCTAAATCTCTTTGCTCCGCTATGGCTGTTGGTCTCTCACCATTCAGAAAATATCCTGATTTGTCGTTTGATCCAAAATGGAACACTGAGCTCCACCTGCCATAGTTTTGCCCACGCGCTTAACCTGTATATTTGCTTTATAATTTCCTGCTCCGATCTGCACATCTATCGTGCCTTCTAACCTTGTGTCATTCACAAACTTGTACGTACAACTCTTTATTCCTTCATTCGAGCCATTAATATATAAGGTGAAAAGCTGAGGCTGAAGTACAGATCCTTGGGGAACACTACTTGTCACAACCCACCAATCAGATCATCCCTTTAGCCCTATTCTCTGTTTTCCACCTCCCAGCTAATGTCCACGCTAATTATTTTTCAGGAACGTGCTGTGATTTATTTAAGTGTCTGGCCTCTTTAAATTTTATTGTGTGACTGTGCGCTCGAAGTAACTTAAAGGGACTGACTCGTGCGCACTTTGCGCAGGGACTTTTGGATCGCTGTGCGCCGCACAGCTTGGCGGGACATTGTTCCCAATCAATTATCATTTCACGTCACATGAATATCCTCAATTCCATAAGCTTTCATTATTTTTATGATCTCTTTAGCTTCGATTCAAAAATCAGTCAAAATGCATTTATTTTGAAGCTCCAATGTTTTACCTTTTTAAAATGAACCTACAATAAGTTCCTACAATTTAATAGCAAGCACTTTGACAGAATCCACTGCAATACCTCGCTAATCCAAATGCTCTTTTTTCTGGTACTTTCTCAGTAAACAAGAATCTGATCAGCTTGAAAATGCATATAATTAAACTAATGAGGTCATAAGGGACACATCTAACAAGTTCAAGTGCTTTGTCAGTTCCCTCAAATTTTTTATTCCCAACGCTTTGAGGATGACCAAAACGGATTGCACATAAATAGTCTTAAATTATCGAGCCTCCTACTGCTCCTCCATTACAGTAACCAAGATGACAAATCGACAAAATAACAAACTTGGAATTTATCAGTAAACTTGGGCTCTTTTACATTTTGCCCCTTCCTTACAGCAGAATGTAAAGTTTGGGCTTAAACAGCTAAGCCTATGGAATTGCATGTAGGATGTCCGAGACCACAGATGTAACCGTATGACGAGCTTAACCCATCATGTGCAGGTGAACGCTGCAGTTTGCAAAAGGGTATTTGCTTTCTATCGTACATCATCATCTTCAAAACAAAAATTGATATTTGTGTTCAGTGGGTAATATTCACGCCTCTGACTCAGATGTTTGAGGGTTCAGGCTCCACCACCACCGCCCCTCCCCCGCCCAAGAACCTCTGTGCAGCACTGAGGGAGCACTGCCAAGTTGGAGGTACCTCCTAAGGTACTATATAAATAAAAGACATTTATTTCAAAATGTTTTTCTCTGCTCTTTCTCCACTCCCAATCATTAGTTTCATGGCGAATAGCTGTCTTCTGGTAGCTTATCAATGTAAACGGTGAGGTTGGCTATTTAGTCATGTGACCATGGGTAGGTGGGTAAATTCCATCTGGTCTCAATCTGGTCCTCATCTAACACCCAGGCTGACATACTTTTGATTACTTTTGTTTTCGTCTTTCAAGCTCCGGAACTCTTGAGTGAAGTAGTGGAAGGTGGTTCAGGTCTGTGAAACTGAGCATAAGCAAGGGCCAGCGCTCTCAGGTAAGAAGAGAAAATTGAAGAAAATATACTTTCTGTTAGCGGGAGAGAGCCCCCTGCCTACAATAACTGCTGTGAAACACAGGAAGCTGTTGTGAGCAGACATTTGGTCTGAAGAATGCGTCCCTACTTCATGCTAGGAATTCTCTACACAGATACCCAAAGAGCTTTATTGTGTAAAACCTGGCAACAAAGGAGTCCTATCAAAGACAGACATAAACCACCCTTTCATTTCCCCCCTCTGTACTTGCTGGAGGACTACTCCATGTGTATCAGTCACTCTGTGATATGCCACTCAAACAACCATTCTTCATCTCTCAGCCCATACAGCAAGGGCCTGAAGACCTGTTAGTTGTTCACCCAGGGGGTAAATGCTATTATGTATCCACTGGTGCACTCTGGCATTGACCTTGCCAAAGAATGCAGGGTCATGAGAATGTCATCCTGTTTGTATATTTGAGTAGGTGCCAGGGCCAATAGGGGAATATATATGCTTATCAATAGGGGAAGGCTGCAAAGTGTGATGCAAGATGCCAGTTCTGGGGAAAAGAAACTGAGTTCCCTCCCCTCCTAAAGAATCCCTTTATTAAGGGGCTGAAAGAAACAAGTAAAATTAGTTAGATCTTTGAAGTCCAGGCCATGATCCAGGCCTGGTCTCTCAGTTGGGTCCTACTTCTGTTAGCCTGTAGGCTGGTCCATCTGCAATCACTTGGTATACAATCCATGCCAGACTGGGGTTCAGGAAACTCCTGGCCTGAGACTCCAGTGTATATATTGCAAGATCTAAGTGTTTTGTTCTCTTGCCCTCTCAGCTGCAGGAATGACTAGAGTTAGCTTAATAATGGCTGCTCACAGTGAATCCACATGGTGAGTTTTCAGTGCAAAACACAACATATCCTTTAACATAGAGCCCATGTTTGGGATAGAGAGAGACTCCAAACAAGTCTCAGCAGAATCTGCTCGGAAAGGCCAAGACTCCATTTGTGTGGATCCCAACCTAATTCACGGTTCTTCGGCTAGATTAAAATGGGAATTATCATTCCCAGAGAATGTGTAGGCCATTCAACTGTGCAGAACATCTTGGCACATCTTGCTTTCATCTGATGTCCGCATTGCACACTCTGCAGCAAGAGAGTCCGAATACCAATGTGGGAAGAAAACCTTGGCAATTTTTGTTCCTTCTCACTCGCTTATGGTGGTACTGAAACCAATGGAATTGTAGTTGTTGCCTCCTTGGCTGACATCAGCCATTTCAGGCATTTAATTTTTCACAATTGGCAGTGTAATAGTCATATTCATAAAAAACTGGGCTCACCCAGTATCCATGAAGGTATATCTGCCAGCATGATCATTGAGGATTGATTGATCAGGACTCAAATAAGAAACTTGTAACAATACTTCTTTATACTTCCTCAATTCCTACAATGCTGGGTAGACTAAGTAACATTTTCTGTTGGCAAACAGTAAAAATTATTTTGTGCCTACTTGTAAATTCTTTGTGCCCATGGGTGGAATCTTGTGCCCTCTCCCATGGCGAATTTGGTGGCAGGGGCATCTAATCGGGCAGGAGGGTGGCAGGTGCCACCGATTAAGTCTGTGGATGGCCTGATGGCCCCATCGCCAATTAAGGCCCACTTAAGGGCCTCATCCTGCTGCAGCTGTTAGTAACCCAGCAGGAGGGGTTGGGGTTCACCGTGCCGGGAGCACAACAAACAAACCTGTCCAGGGGGAGGTCCCTTGTGCAAAGGCATTTGGTGCCTGATTAAAGGACATGGCATTGGGAAGGAGGGGGCCCAATGAGAGCCCTTGCTGCCAACTCCCCTCCCCCACAATCCCACCTCCTGCAATCATTCACCTATGGCTGGGATCCAGTGACGATACTAGGCCTTGGGTCAGTGTAGTACCAGCAGCAGCCAGTAACTCCCAGGTGGCGCTGCCTCTGGCTGGCAATTCTCGCCAGGTCTGTGATCCCGTGGAAGGCCCGCTGCTGGCCTGTCAAGTGCCCGAGTGTAACGAGATGCGGCAGGTCTTCCCTAAAAGAGGTGACACAGGGCTCTCAAAAGCTCTCCAGCTGGTGACCAAAACACCTGTCTCTCCAGAAGATCCCACCCCATGTTTTTGTTCCCTAAGACCTTGGATCAAATGCAGCCTTAAATGCCCAAGTATTTTTGCCTCTAACACACAATGAAGAGCGGTGTGCTTTTCAGGAGAGGGATGGTTCACCAGTGTGCTTTGGAATCTTCAATGTCCCCCTTCACTAAAAATGACAGGAGTTTTAGATCAAACATTAGCGCAAATAACATGATCAAGCATAGTAGCTGGTATTAATACAACAACATAGCTAGAAAATCATAACAAAATACATCCTATACCCAGAATGACAGGAACCCAGAAACCCCAGTTTTTGTAATACTAAGGATTTTCAGACCATACTTTATGCACTGCCAGGGCAGACCTGGAACAAGACAGCTAGCACAGGGCGGGAGCCCAGTTGTCCCACAGACTAGTGGCAACAAAAATTCAGGCCATTCAGCCTCTCAAACCTACTTCATTCAATTAAATCATGTTGCTCTGCACCTCAACACTATTTACCCACCTTTGATCCATATCCCTTGATACACTCAAAACAAAAACAGAATTACCTGGAAAAACTCAGCAGGTCTGGCAGATACGGTGGAGAAGAAAGGAGTTGACGTTTCGAGTCCTCATGCCCCTTCAACAGAACAGTTTTTCCAGGTAATTCTGTTTTTGTTCTGGATTTCCGACATCCGCAGTAGTTTTTTGTTTTTATCCCTTGATACACTTACCTATCAATCTTGAAAACTTAGTTGGGGAGGCAATGGCATAGTGGTAATGTCACAGGACTAGTAATCCAGAGGCTCAGGCTAATGGTCTGGGGACATGGGTTCAAATCCTATCATGGCAGCTGGTGCGATTTAAATTTAATTAAGAAATCTGGCATTAAATAGTGACCATGAAACTGTTGCCGATTGTCATTACAAACCCACCAGGTTCACTAATGCCCTTTAGAGAAGGAAATCTGCCATCCTTACCTGGTCTGGCCTATATGTGACTCCAGAGCCATGGCAATGCTCTCCGAAATGGCTTAGCAAGCCACTGAGTTGTTTCAAGACACACAGAAAGGACAAGGGCTGTCGACCCTGCAAAGTTCTCCTTAATAACAGCTGGGGGCTAGAGCCAAAATTGGGAAATCTGTCCCACAGACTAGTTGAGCAACAGCCTTACATTGTCTGTAAGGTATGATTCCGTGAGTATGACCGTCTCAGACACCACCATCACCATCAGACCTCCAGAGTTGGCAGTACAGTGATATACAGTCAAGAGGGAGTTGTCCTTGGAGTTCTCAACATTGACTCCAGATCTCCTCAAATCTCATGGCATCAGGTCAAACATGGACAAGGATCCCTCCTGCTAATCATCACTTGCCACCCCTCCCTCAGCTGATGAATCAGTGCTCCTCCATGTTGATCACCACTTGGATGAAGCACTGAGGGTGGCTAGGGCACAGAATGTACTCTGGCTGGGGGACTTCAATGTCCATCACCAAAAGTGCCTTGGAAGCACCACTACTGACTGAGCTAGCTGAGTCCTAAAAAACATAGCTGCTAGACTGGGTCTGTGGCACATGGTGAGGGAACCAACAAGAGGGAAAAACCTACATGACCTCGTCCTCACCAATCTGCCTGTCGCAGATGCATCAGTCCATGGCTGTATTGGTAGGAGTGAGCGCGGCACAGTCCTTGTGGAGACGAAGTTCCGTCTTCACATTGAGAGGCTACCCTTCATCATGTTGTGTGTCACTACCACCGTGCTAAATGGAATAGATTTTGAACAAGTCTAGCAACTGAAAATGAGACACTGAGGGCCACTATCAGCAGCAGAATTGTTTTAAACCACAATCTGCATCCTCATGGCCTGGCATATCCCGCACTCTACCATCACCACCAAACCAGAGGATGAATCCTGGCTCAATAAAGAGTGCAGAAGGGCATGCCAGGAGCAGCATAGGCATACCTAAAAATGAGGTGTCACCACTACTTGGTGTGCCAAACAGCATAAGCAGCAAGTGATAGACAGAGCTAAGCAATCCCACAACAGATCCCAGAATCGCAAAATTGTTACAGCGCAGAAGGAGGCCATTTGGCCCATTGTGTCTGCACCGGCTCTCCAAATGAGCAATTAATTTAATGCCAATCTGCCGCCTTCTCCCCATAACCCTGCGCACTCTTCCTCTTCAATGCCTCAATTGAACCTGCTTCCACCACATTCCCAGGCAGTGTATTCCAGACCGTAACCACTCTGTGCTTAAAAAAGTTTTGCCTCATGTTGCTTTTGCTACATTTACCAATTACTTTAAATCTGTGCTCTCTCATTCTCAATCCTTTCACATGGAACAGTTTCTCCTTGATCTAAGCTCTGCAGACCTGTCACATCATTCATGAATGGTGGTGGACAATTAAACAACTCACTGGAGGAGGAGTCTCCACAAATAACCTCATCCTCAATGATGGGGGAGCCCAGCACATCAGTGCCAAAAGTAAGGCTGAAGCATTTGCTACGATCTTCAGCCAGAAGTGCCGAGTGGATGATCCATCTCGACCTCTTCCAGAGGTCCCCAGCATCACAGATGCCAGTCTCCAGCTAATTCAATTCACTCCACATGATATCAAGAAACGGCTGAAGGCACTGGATACTGCAAAGGCTATGGGGCCTGACAATATTCCTGCAATAGTACTGAAGACTTGTGCTCCAGAACTAGCCATTTCCCCAGCCAAGCTGTTCAAGTACAGCTACAACAATAGCATCTACCCGGCAATGTGGAAAATTGCTCAGGTATGTCCTGTCCATAAAAAGTAGGACAAATCCTATTCTGCTATTCAATCTACTCTCGATCATCAGCAAAGTGATGGAAGGGGTCGTCGACAATGCTATCAAGCGGCACTTATTTAGCAATAACCTACTCACTGACACTCAGTTTGGATTCCATCAGGGACACTTGGCTCCTGACCTCACTACAGCTTTGATCCAAACATGGACAAAAGGGCTGAACTCAAGAGGTGACATGAGTGTCTGCCCTTGCATCACAGCATTGTTACAGCGCAGAAGGAGGCCATTTGGCCCATTGTGTCTGCATCAGCTCCCCGCATGAGCAACTCACTTTGTTCCATTCTCATGCCTTCCAGTTCCATTCTCCTGTCCACTCAAGGCAGCATTTGACCGAGTGTGACATCAAGGAGTGCTTGCAAAGCTGGAGTCAATGGGAATCGGGAGGGAAACTCTCCATTGGTTGGATTCATACTTAACACGAAGAAAGATGGTTATGGTTGTTCAAAGTCAATCATCTTAGTCCCAGGACATCACTGGAAGAGTTGCTCAGGGCTTAGGCCCAACTATCTTCAGCTGCTTCATCAATGACTTTCCTCCTATCATAAAATAAGAAGTGGGGGTGTTCGCTGATGATTGCACAATGTGCAGCACCATTCACGGCAACTCCAATATTGAAGCAGTCTGTGTCCAAATGCAGCAAAACCTGGACAGTATTTGGACTTGGGATGATAAGTGGCAAGTAACATTCCACGCCACACAAGTGTCAGGCAATGGCCATCTCTAACAAGACAGAATCCAATCATCACTCCTTGATGTTCAATGGCATTACCATCACTAAATCCCCTACTATTAACATCCTGGAGTCACCATTGATCAGAAACTGAACTGGAACAGCCAAATAAATACTATGGCTGCAAGAGCAGATCAGAAGCTGGGAATTCTGTGGTGAGTAATTCACCTCCTGACTCCCCAGAACCTGTCTGCCATCTACAAGGCACAAGTCAGGAGTGTGATGGAATACTCTCTATTTGCCTGGATGAGTGCAGCTTCAACAACACTCCAGAAGCTTGACACAACCCAGGACAAAGCAGCCCGCTTGATTGGCAAGCATTCTACCATTTTAAACATTCACTCCCTCCACTACCAACGCACAGTGGAAGCAGTGTGTGCCATCTACGAGATGCACTGCAGCAACTCACCAAGGCTCCTTTGACAGCACCGTCCAAGCCCATGGCCTATGCCATATAGAAGGACAAGGGCAGCAGATGCATGGGAACATCACCACCAGCAAGTCCCCCTCCATGCCACTCACCATCCTGGCTTGGAAATATATCGCTGTTTCTTCACTGTCGCTGGGTCAAAATCCTGGAACTCTCTCCCTAACAGCACTGTGGGTGTACCTACGCTACAGGGACTGCAGCAGTTCAAGAAGACGGCTCACCACCACCTTCTCAAGCGCAATTAGGGATGGGCAACAAAAATGCTGGCCTAGCCAGCGACGCCCGCGTCCCACAAAAAATAAATTTTAAAAATACGTTAAGAATATAATATTGGTCCTGCTGAAAAATATATGAGTCAACTTCCTAGGGCTGGGCTCCGCCACCCACACGTCAGCCAGAAAATTCTGCCCAGTAATCCTGGACAAAATTAATAGCCACATGGACAAAAGTGGGTTAATTAAGGAAAGCCAGCATGGAATTAATAAGGGAAAATCATGTTTGACTAACTTACAGGAGCTTTTGGAGGAGGTAACAGACAGGATTGAGGGCAATGCCTTTGACGTAGTGTGCATGAACTTCCAAAAGGCATTTGATACAGTGCCACACAACAGACTTGTGAGCAAAGTTATAGCTCATGGAATAAAATGGATAGTAGTAACATGGATACAGAATTAGCTGAGTGGCAGGAAAGAGGGAATAGTGATAATGGATGTTTTTTGGGCTGGAGGAAGGTTTGTAGTGGAGTTCCCCAGGGGTCAATATTTGGACCCTTGCTTTTCCTGATTTCAATAACCTGGACCTTTAGTGTGTAGAGCACAATTTTAAAGTTTGTGGATGATACAAAACTTGGAAGCATTGTGAACTATGAGGAGGATAGTATAGAAATTCAAAGGGACATAGACAAATTGGTGGAATGTGTGGACAGGTTGCAGATGAAGTTCAATGCAGAGGAGTGTGAGGTGATTCATTTTGGCTGGAAGAACATAGAGAAACAATATAAAATAAAGGGTACAACTCTAAAGGGGTTGCAAGAGCAGAGAGACCTGGGCGTATATGCACATAAATCATTGAAGGTGGCAGGACAGGTTGAGAGAGCAGTTTATAAAGCATATAGTATCCTAGACATAGAGTGCAAGAGCAAGGAGGCATGTTGAATTTGTCTAAGTCACTGGTTTGGCCTCGGGTAAAGTATTGTGCCCAGTTCTGGGCACTGCACTTTAGAAAGGATATGAAGGCATTAGAGAAAGTACAGAAAAGATTCACGAGAATGGTTCCAGGGATGAGGAACTTCGGCTACGAAGATAGGCTGGAGAAGTTGGGACTGTTTTCCTTAGAGAAAAGAAGGCCGAGAGGAGATTTGATAGAGGTATTCAAAATGATGAGGGGTCTGGACTGATAGGGAGAGAATGTTCCCACTTGTGAAAGAATTGAGAACAAGAGGGCACAGATTTAAAGTAATTAATAAAAGTGATATGAGGAGAAACTTCATTACGTAGCGAGTGGTTAGTTTTGAATGCTCTGCCTGTGAGTGTGATGGAGGCAGGTTCAACTGAAGCATTCAAAAGTGAATTCGACTGTTATTTGAAAAGGAAGAATGTGCACGGTTACTGTGAGAGGGCAGGGGAATGGTGCTAGGTGAGTTGCTCACTTGGAGAGCTGGTGCAAACACGATGGGCCAAATGGCTCCCTTCTGCACCATAACTATTCTGTGAAATTTATTTGCTGAATTTAAATTCTATCAGTCGGCGGGGTGGGATTCAAGCCCATGACCCCAGTGCAAAGCCCAGGTCTCTGAATTACTAGTCCGGTGATATTACTAATACACCACTGCCTCCTCTCTTCACTGCAGGGTAACAGCAATAATGTGCCTTCCTTTGGTGTCTCCTCACCAATAAACAGGTTCCAATCTTTAATTAAACACCTTTTCATTTTCTCTATTCTCTTTCGTAGCTATAATTAGGTTTCATTCCTTTATTGAACAGCTTGTCCAGGATTTTTTACATTAAAAGCTGTATACTGTGGATAATACTTAATGTGAAGGAAGATACAGAGCTGTTGTGCCAAACTTTGAGGTGTTGAAGCTCTAAGAAAATGTGTTGGCCCTATCATTTCTAAATCTACCATTACACTTTTTCCTACGTATTAATCATTTGAGTCCCCAGAAATGAGTAAAACTGTGCTTTTTAAGTGAAAAATATTCAGGCTGGTTGGCATTTTATTTCGAACTATGTGTTTTGAATCTCAAGTCTTTAGCATGGCTAGAATTTCATTATGCAACAGCTTAATTATTTAATTCAAACCTATTAAAAATGCGAATTACAGAAAACTTTACACTGGCCTGGGGGATGATTATATAGAGATTTATATTAATAACCTAGACTTGGATGTACAGGGCACAATTTCAAAATTTGAAGATGATACAAGACTTGGAAATATTGTGGACTGTGAGGATGATAGTGATAGACTTCCGAGAGGAGTATAGACAGGCTGGTGAAATGGGCAGACATGTGGCAGATGAAATTTAATGTAGGGAAGTGTGCAGTGATACATTTTTGGTCAGAAGAACGAGAGGTGACATAAAATAAAGGATACAATTCTAAAGGAAATGTAGGAGAAGAGGGACCTGGGTGTATATATGAATAAATCATTATACTGAATCCTGTGTTTTATAAATAGGAGCAGAGTACAAAAGCAAGTGAGCTATGAAACTTCATCAAACACTAGTTCAGCCTCAATGGGAAGGATGTGAAGGTTTTAGAAAGGATGCAGAAAAGATTTACAAGAATGGTTCCAGGGATGACTTCAGTTACATGGATAGATTGGCGAAGCTGGGGCTGTTCTCCTTGGAGAAGAGAAGATTTGTTAGACATGTTCAAAATCATGAAGCGTCTAGATAGAACAAATAGGGAGAAACTGTTCCGATTGGCAGGAGGTTGAGAACCCTAAGGTGATTAACAAAAGAACCAGAGGCGACATGAGTAAAAACTTATTTATGAAACAAGTGGTTTGGATCTGGAATGCACTGCCTGTGAGTGTGGTGGGGATAAATTCGATTGCGGTTTTCAAAAGGGTACTGGATAATTATCTGAAGAGAGGATTTTACTGGGCTACATGGAAAAGGTTGAGCAGTGGGACTGGCTGAGTTGCTGTTGCAGAGAACCAACACAGAGATAATGTGCTGAATGGCCTCCTCCTGTGCTGTAACCATTCTATAATTCTCATATAGGTACATCCAAGGAAATTGATACACACACGAGGAAGAAAGAAGCTGAAGGTTACCCTGATAGTGTGATCAAGAAGGGTGGGAGAGGCTTGTGTGGAACATAAATACCAACATTGATGGGGTGGTCCAAATGGCCTATTTCTGTGCTGTAAGTTCCATGCAAAGCTGCTAGCAGTGAATACAAACATTATACAGTGTTTCATACCTTCAAGCCTTCACAGCCAAGGAATCACTCTCACCCACTCTCTCTCTCTCTCTTTCTCTCTCTGTCCCTCCACCCCCCTCACGTGCTCTTTCTCTTTCCCCCTCCGCCCCTCACACTCTCTCTCTCTCTCTACCTGCCCTTCATGCTCGTTCTCTCTTTCTCTCTCTCCTCCCTTTCCTCTTGCACAGCCTCTAGTCACTCACTCACTCAGACACTGGTGGGCCCTGCTCCAGCTGCGTTGCGCTCTGCTCTAGGCCCCACTTGGGCTCGCCTCGGCTCTGCCACTCTGGCTGCCTCACACTCCAGGCCCTGAAACTTACTTTTAAAACCTCCCTTCCCACTCTTTACTGCTCATCCAATCATAGGCTGGTTCCTCCCTGCATTTGCTGCAGATACAATACTTGTCTTAAAGCTATATTAAAGTAAGGTCACATGATCTTAATATCCAATAGCAGAGTAGTGCAGACTACCTCTATGTGAGAGAATCTTGAGTTAGTCACTGATGAGCAAAGACAAAGCCTAATGTTGTGAGCGCACAAATGTAGCTGCAGAATTTATGTGTTTATTCTAACAACGATCTCCTGATGTTTTCTGTCTCGGTACCAACTCGGTCACCCCGAAACAAGTGTGCAACCCAGGTCCTTTAGCCCCAACAAACCAAGGGCACTGGGTCCAACAAACTGGTGACAAGAGTAAAAGCACGAAAACCACGGAAAAAAACAAAGTAAAAAGTGAGGAAAAATGAAGGAAATCAGAACTGAAATCCAGCCATACCTTGCACGGTAATTGTAAGTAAAAGAAAATTTCCTTCTTGAGCGTTGAAGTAATCCCCTCGAAGCATGCATTAATTTGGATGAGTGGAGCCATTTGATCCAACCTCGGTGACAGGTCTCACTACGTTGAATGCCTCGCGTTCTTCTTCCAGGCGAGCGACATTGCCCGGGAGGACGAGAGGCGCTCAATCCTTCTGTCCATGTGTGGGAGTAAGACATACGGACTAATTCGAAGTCTGGGGCACTGGACACCAACAGATTCAAAGTTTTGATGATTTAGTGAGCCTCTTAAAGAATCATTACCAGCCCGAGCTGGCGCTGATGATGCAACGGTTTAAATTTAACTCGAGGAATGGAGCTGCGGGGGAGACAGTTGCTTGTTATGTGGCAAGTCTGAAGCAATTAACTGTATATTGCGAGTTTTGTACATCTGTTAATAAGCTTAGAGATCGTTTGGTGTGCGGTATAAACAAAAACGCAATTCAGAAGAGATTGTTGGCTGAATCAAATCTAGATTTTCAGAAGGCATTGGAAATCGCTCTTGCACTGGAAGGTGCAGTGTGAGACTCGGAAGCCATTCGAGGACCGCAAAATGGTGCTGTCCTCCATATTGGGCGGGGAGTCTCAACCAAAAAGAGCACGAAAGTGCAGAGCTTTGTTCCGAAGCGGGAAGCAGCCACCGCTAGCAGACACATTAAAGGGGAAAACTTAGCAGCAAAAACATGGCATAATAGTAACAGAGGTAGAAGCAGACAAGCTTGTAATGAACCACAGTTTAAAAGATTGAATGTTTCTTTTGCCATCGATATGGACACCTCATGACTCATTGTAAAGACAGAATCAGGCAGAGTTGCAGACAAAACCAAAACTCAATGAGATAAACAGTGTTGAAAAGCCTGAAGTAATAGATGCTGATATCTATTTGCTATATAAATTGGGAAGAATGGAACCTATTTATGTAACCATGAGTGTGAATGAGAAGCCAATCAGAATGGAGGTGGATATCAGAGCAGCCACTACGGTGATTAGTGAGCATACATTTAAATGCCTAAACCATGGAGAATGTAAGCTGAATTTAGAAGAAACTGATAAGAAAACTAAAAACTTACACAGGAGAAGACACACAAGTCAAAGGCATATGTAAAGTCACAATAGACTATGAAGATCAAACAGTGAGATTACCCTTGATGGTAGTAGCAGGCAAGGGACCTAGTCTCCTCAGATGAAACTGCCTGAAAGAAATTAAATTGGAATGGACTGAAATCTTCCAACTGAGAACTAATGGGCTTTCACAACTACTACAGAAATATGCCTCAGTTTTCGAGGAAGAACTTGGAAAAATTGAAGGGTTACAAGCAAAAATTCATGTAGATCCAGAGGCAACACCAAGATTCATGAAGGCCAGACCAGTACCTTACGCAATGCGGGATAAGGTGGATGCCGAACTGGACAGATTAGAAAACTGGGAGTGATACGACCAGTGCAATTTTCAGAGTGGGCAGCTCCAATTGTACCTGTTCTCAAACCTGACTGAAGCATTTGAATATGTGGGGACTATAAGTTAACAGTTAACAAAGTGGCAAAGTTGGATTGACACCCCATACCTAAAATCAAAGACTTACACACTAAATTGGCAGGTGGAAAGGCAAAAACAAAGTTGGATTTGAGTTATGCCTACCAGTAATTGGAAGTAGAGCAGGCATCCTGAAATTTGTCACCATAAATACACTAAGGGATTGAACCAATACACCCGTTTACCATTTGGCGTATCTTCTGCTTGCACCATATTCCAAAGAACCATGGAAAGTTTACCACAAGGATTGCCCCACGTTGTAGTTTATTTGGATGACGTTCTCGTGACTGGACTCACTGAAAAAGAACATTTTATGAACTTGGAAGAAGTTCTGAAACGTTTTTTGCAGGTTGGTTTGAGACTGAAAAAGGAAAAGTGCACATTCCAGGCAAAGGAGGTAATTTACTTAGGTCACAAGGTAAATTCACAAGGCCTATATCCAATTGAAGAAAAAAGTGAGAGCCATTAAGGAAGCCCCAGCGGCAAGGAATACATCCGAACTGAAATCATTCTTGGGGATGATCAATTACTATGGACGCTTCTAGCCTAATTTGTCAACAGAACTGGCACCACTGTTTTACTTGCTTAAGAAAACCAGAGGTGGTCATGGCAAACACCACAAGAAGAAGCTTTCACAAAAGCGAAGAAGTTGCTACAGTCATCTACACAGCTGGTACATTTTGATCCAAAGATAGAGTCGATATTAACGTGTGACTCATCGCCCTATGGAGCGGGAGCAATGCTTTCCTCTTGAATGGATGATGGATCAGGACGACATGTAGGATAAGTGTCGAGAACACTTAGTACTGCAGAGAAAAAGTGCTCACAAATTGAAAAAGAAGGCCCAGAATTCATTTTTGGTATTAAAAAGCTTCGTCAATATGTACATAGTCATCATTTTACTAACATAATGGACCATAAGCTATTATTAGGACTATTCGGTGAAGACAAGGTTATATCCTCTATAGCCACAGCAAGAGTACAAAGATGGGCATTAATATTAGCAGCATATGAGTATACTTTTATTCATAGATCCAGAAGTCAAATTGCCAATGCAGATGCGCTCAGTCGTTTACCCTCGCAAGTAAAAGACGGGGATGTTCCAATTCCTCAGGAACACATCCTGTTATTGAACTTCCTAGGCTCATCACCGATATGTGCAAAACAAATTAAAGGTTGGACAAACCGAGACCCGGTCTTATCCAAAATGAGAAATCAAGAAATCAAACACAAAAATCTGATGAAATGAAACTATTTCCAGAGAAGATATAAGATAACCAGCCAAGGAGGTATTTTATTGTGGGGAGCTCGAGTGATTGTTCCTCCGAAAGGATGAAAGCCATTGTTATCTGATCTTCACAGTGCACATCCTGAAATTTCCAAAATGAAGTCAAAAGCACGTAGCTACATGTGGTGGCCAGGAATGGATGAAGAAATAGAAAGCTTAGTGAGAAGTTGTATGCAGTGTCAACAAGTACAAAAATTAGCTGCATTACACACCTGGGAGTGGCGAGGAAGGCCATGGGTACGAGTACACATCAACTATGTGGACCCTTTTTATATGAATCAAAAACAGAATTACCTGGAAAAACTCAGCAGGTCTGGCAGCATCGGTGGAGAAGAAATCAGTTAACGTTTCGAGCCTTCACGGCCCTTCGGCAGAACTGAAGCATAGTTAGGAGAGGAGAGAAATATAAGCTGGTTTAAGGTGGGGGGGCGGGACGATAAGGCGTGAAAACCCGCCATTGCGGCTGATGTTTTACCCGCCCGACATCGCACTTAATACAACTCTCGGATGATTCCGCCCCAAGACTTATCACATCCATGTCCGAGTTTAATTAATTCTTTCCCAGAACTTTGAAACAGTGGAGTCCTTAACTCTTTCCCCCTCTACAGTCTAAATGCTTTTAAATACAAAGTTTGGCATTACTTCAAGAATGGCCTTATCTTCTGTCGTATTCTGTTCAGCCTTGGTACAATCCTATGCCTTGCGCCTTCACCCTTCATCTGGGTTTCTTAATATGAATAATTTGAAGCAGCAGATGCATCTAATAACATGATTATTCATCACAACACGCACTGTATCATTGTAAGTGCCCTGTTTCAGACCTGTGTCAGTCCTTTCCTTTTCACTGAAACTTGCTCTTGTCAGTGCTGCTGTTCTGTATACCTCTTCTACTAACGACAATCAGTAAACGCCCCTCTGTCGAGAATGAACTGATTATCAGGGCTTCCTGAGGTTCCTCCTTGATGAGCTGAATGATAGGAATCACAGGTCTTCTCACGCTGGACATAATTTAGGACGTTTGGGTTGGGGATCAGCAATGCTTATTGTATACCAATTGGGTGTTTAATTGTATAAAAGCAAAAAAACTGCGGATGCTGGAACTCCAAAACTAAAATTAAAATACCTGGAAAAACTCAGCAGGTCTGGCAGCACCTGCGGAGAGGAGCACAGTTAACGTTTCGAGTCCGTATGACTCTTCAACAGAACTAAGGAAAAATAGAAAAGAGGTGAAATATAAGCTGGTTTAAGATTGTGGGGGTGGGGGGGGGTAGAATTGGATAGAGGGCCAATGATAGGTGGAGATAACCAAAAGATGTCACAGACAAAAGGACAAAGAGGTGTTGAAGGTGGTTATATTATCTAAGGAATGTGCTAATTAAGGGTAGAAAGCAGGATGAGCAAGGTACAGATAGCCCTAGTGGGGGTGGGGTGGGGGGAAGGGATCGAAAAAGGCTAAAAGGTAGAGATAAAACAATGGATGGAAATACATTTAAAAATAATGGAAATAGGTGGGAAAAGAAAATTCTATATAAACTATTGGGGAAAAGGGGGATCGGAAAGGGGGTGGAGATGGAGGAGAGAGCTCATGATCTAAAATTGTTGAACTCAATATTCAGTCCGGAAGGCTGTAAAGTGCCTAGTCGGAAGATGAGGTGCTGTTCCTCCAGTTTGCGTTGGGCAGCACCTCATCTTCCGACTAGGCACTTTACAGCCTTCCGGGCTGAATATTGAATTCAACAACTTTAGATCTTAAACTCCCCCTCCCCCCATCCCCACCCCGTTCCTCCCCCTTTTTTTTTCAATAATTTATATAGATTCTTCTTTCCCCACCTATTTCCATTATTTTTAAATCTAAAACTAAAACCTTGTTAGTCTTTCCACCCCACCCCCACTAGAACTGTACTTTGAGTGTCCTGTCTTCCATTCTTAATTAGCACTTTTCTTAGACAAATATCACCACCTTCAACACCTCTTTGATCCTTTTGTCTGTGACATCTTTTGATTATCTGCTCCTATCACTGCTTGCTTATCTCCACAATCACCACACCCTCAACTTCTCTCTCCCCCCGCCCCCCCACCTTAAACCAGCTTATATTTCTCCCCTCTCCTAACTATGCTTCAGTTCTGCCGAAGGGCCGTGAAGGCTCGAAACGTTAACTGATTTCTTCTCCGCCGATGCTGCCAGACCTGCTGAGTTTTTCCAGGTAATTCTGTTTTTGTTTTGGATTTCCAGCATCCGCATTAGCTTTTAGCTTTTTGTTTTTATCTCTTTTTATATGAATGATGTTTCCCCTTATCATAGATGTTCATTCAAAATAGATGGATACATACAAAGTGAGGTCACCCACATCTTCAGCGACAATAGACAAGCTACGACAAAGCATCACTATAAATGGATTACCTGAAGTGCTAGTATCAGATAATGGAACAGTGTTCACAAGTGCTGAATTTAACCGATTTTACAAGCCTCAATGTACATGTGAAAACATCCCCATACCACCCTTCTTCAAATGGACTCACTGAGAGAGCAGTTCAGATGTTCAAATCTGGTACGAAGAAATTATCTGGAGATTCGTTAGTGACTAAATTAGCACGATTTTGTTTCCATTATAGGACCACCCCTTATTCGACAAAAGGTGTCATGCCTGCTGAATTGGTGATGAAACACCATCTCCGGTTAAGACTAAGCCTAATCATGCCAAACTTGAAGGGGGGGTGGGGGGCGGGTGGGGGGAAGGTAGAAAGAAGACAGGAAAGTCAGAAAATGGGGCATGATTGTCACAGTCAATCAATGACAATCAGTCACAGTCATTTAATCTAGGAGAGAAGGTATTCATGAAAAATTTTAGAGAAGGATCAACATGGTTGTTTGGTGAAATAAGTGCCGTAACGGAACCTCTTTCTTACCACGTGAAAGTCGGAGATCGAATAGTAAGGAGACATTTGGTTCACGTAAGAAGTGGAGGAACCAAATATTCAGAAGTGATTCCACCAGTGTTTGAGACTGAACCAACATTTCCTGTTAAAAGAACTCAAGTATAAATGTATTTAAAGGGCCAACAATACATGAAAGAGTTGAAGAGACAAATTTGCAGGTACCTGCTGAAGAACCAGATGCTCAGACGACTTCAGTAAGTGAAGTGTTTTGTCACTTCTTAACAATTAAGAATACACACACAGCGATCAGCTTCTGAACTCCAACTTCCTGTATAAAAAAACAGTAGGTTCCTTTATTCCTTATTCTCCACCAGAGGGTAATACATCCGGGACTTAGCACACTCTATTGGCAGGTTTTACATAATTCTTTTTAACTAAAATGTCGTTTTACAAAAAGAATAAACATTAAACACAAACATCACAGTAAGGGAGATTCCAAAGCAAATTTCAGAAGCTGTAGAGCTGAGACGTTCTACACGCATAAGGAAACCCCCAGAGAGAGACTGACTTTGTAAATAATTGATCTGTGTGAATAACTTGATATCTTGAAAAAATTGTAAAAAGTATTTTTCAGTAAAGGGGGAGGGATGTAGTAATCTGATATGTAATATACCTTTAAGACAAGGATTGTAATGTAATATTATAATGACCTTAATATCCAATAGCAGAGTAGCGCGGGCTACCTCTGCGAGAGAGTCTTGAGTTAGTCACTGATGAGTAAAGACAGTTCAATGTTGTGAGCACACAAATGTAGCTGCAGAGTTTAGTTTGTTAATAAACAGCATGTGTTTATTCCAACAACGATCTCCTGATATTCTCTGTCTCTGTACCAGCTCGGTCACCCCGAAACAAGTGTGCAATCTGGATCCTTTAGCCCCAACAAACCAAGGGCACTGGATCCAACACTTTTTCAATTAAATGTCAGTTGAATGTCCAAGTTTGGCGGGCCAAATTGAGTTGGACAAGCCTACTTTAAATAGAAGGTGCTGAAGTGGTGCTTTGGTGCTCTTCGGTAACACTGCACTGCACTAATATAGTGCCTCATCATACTCTATTTAAAAAAAAATAGGATCCCTGGCTTTATAAATAGAGGCATAGAGTAAAAATGTAAGGAAGCTATAATGAACCTTTTAAAAATCACTGGTTTGGATACGGCTGAAGTGTTGTATCCAGTTCTGGGCACTAGAGGTTAGGAAAAATGAGGCCAGAGCGAGGGTGTAGAAGAGATTTCCTAGAATGGTACCAGTGATAAGGAACTTCAGTTATGTGGGGAGACTTGAGAAGCTGAGGTTGTCCTCCTTGGAGAAGAGAAGGTTGAGAGGAGATTTGATAGAGGTGTTTCAAAATTATGAGGGGTCTGGACAGAGTAGATGGGGATAAATTGTTTCCATCGGTGGAAGGGTCGAAAACCAGCACAAATTTAAGGTGAATGTCAAAGGAACCAATGGCGAAATGAGGACATCTATATTATGCTGTGAGTAATTGTGATCTGGAATACAGTGTCTGAATGTAGATTCAAATATAACCTTCAGAAGATAATTACTTAGACACATGAAGGGAAAAAAAAATTACAGGGATATGCAGGGACAGCAGACCCAGTCAGAGGGCTGGTAGCTCAGCAGCCTTAGCAGCGCCACTGCTAGTGGTGACTACTGTTGAGGTGGAAGTTTAAAGGAGAGAGACAAGGTTCCCTTGAAGAGCAGGTATGTTTATTTCAGCAAACTGGGACCAGGCAGGCCCTGACGTTCGGTGTGTAGGTGGGTGTGGGAGCTCAAATTCCAGCAGAGGTTCCTTAGCTGCATGAGCTGCCATTGTCACTGGTGGGCCCCTCCTTGTGCTGTGAAGCAGCCACTAACGAGGTCCCTCCCAGTTCCTTGTCATGGGGCTTGTAAATTAAAGCCCTGGGTGTCTCACTCCCAAAAAAAAATGCAAGGTTGATGTGATTGACATTATTATTCTGATGAATGTGGGATTTGGGAGGAATGTAAGAGATTGACCAGAATATCCTGAGTTTGGAGGCTTCCTGTGTTCAGCCTTCACTTCTGTCCCCACTGCACCCAGAATTGTGGCCCCTTGATGTCTCCTGTCACATGTGAAAAGTGGTACTTGCACAAAGGACGATCAACGGCAATGGAACACAGCACAGCAAGGAGTTTGCACCAATCGGGGGAAAAAAAGGTTCCTCACCACCAAGAACCTTTCTTTATAAACTTGCAGTTTTTAGACAGGATTGCCGCTCAATTGCTTGTGTGTCACTTACTACTGATCTCCCATGAGAAAATTCAAACTATGGGGCCAGTTATAGCTCCAATGGAAATTTTCATTAGCTTCACAATGCACACTAATCAGGAGACCCAAAGTTCAATGTACAATGGATGGGCCAGAAGTCCCATTAACAAGCCATTTACTCAGCTTCTGCCACAGCAAATTTAACTTTGGAGACAAACTAAGTGCTGATATTTACTTTTAAAGATCCTAATGGGCAAGTTGCTTGGAGATGCCCTTCAAAAGTAGAACCCATCTTTTAGTAATGACCTAGTGGCAATATTTAGCTATTCAAATTACTAATGGGACTGGACTGTAAAGCCAATATTCTGACTGTCCAATAGTTGGAGCCACGCAGTGTGAATCAGCCGAGCAGTGCGGAGCACTTTATTGATAGCACAAGTAGTCAGATGTAGGCAGCTTTGAAACAGCAGCGTGTTTCCTGTCCCAACTCCAACAATGAAAGTAAGTTGGCAGACAAAAACACTTTAGATTAAGCAACTAATTTTACTCCCTTTTCTACTAATTTTATTTTCATTTAAAAAAAAAATTGTTGGGTTTTCCTACCATTTCTTTATCCTTCATTCCCTGATGGGGATGGGTGAAATTGGTTTTTGGGGGTAATGCCATACAGTGGCCTGCTGGCCCTCTTCAACATCCTCAATCTCTCAGCTGGCTATTTATTTTTGGTTAGTATTGTAAGAAAAGCATTAGCACCTTGATGCAATATTACTCTACTCAATAATGTGCAATATCTGCATTTACCCTAATAATTCATAGTGTGTCAATTGACTCACAATCGGGGGAGGTGGTGGCATAGTGGTGTTATCACTGGACTAATATTCCAGGGACCCAGGGCAATGCTCTGGGGACCTGGGTTTAAATCCCGCCACAGCAAATGCTGAAATTTGAATTTAATAAAAATCTGGAATTAAAAATCTGATGATGACCATGAAGCCATTGCTGATTGTTGTAAAAACCCATCTAGTTCACTAATGTCCTTTCCTGATCTGGCCTACATGTGACTCCAGACCCACAGCAATGTGGCTGACTCTTAGATGCCCTCTGAACAAGGGCAATAAATGCTGGCCTAGCCAGTGATGCCCACATCCCAGGAATAAATAAGAAAAAAATCTTGCAAGTAACTTTTAGCTTGGCCTTAACTGGTGTTCAGTAATTTCAACCCCTAAGCGCTCAGTTTAATAATTGAGTATTGCTGAAAAGAGAGACATGCTGTTGAAGCCTTTCATCAGGACAGATACAAGAATACCAAATCTCAAAGGGAACAACAATTTATACTGCATGAGAAAAGTGTGTTAATTTATTGGCAAGTGGACTCTGATTAGTGGAGGTGGAACTTATCACTAGAGAAAAAGTACTAGGGAAACTAATGGGGCTAAAGGCCGATAAGTCCCCTGGACCTGATGGGTTGCATCCTAGGATATTAAAGGAAGTAGCTGCAGAGAGAGATTCTGGAAAAGTCCCAGAGAATTGGAAAACTGCTGATGTAACACCCTTATTCAAAAAGAGAGATTCAAAAAACAGGTAACTATAGGCCAGTTAGCTTAACATCCCTCATTGGGAAAATGTTGGGAGTTTATTATAAAGGATGTAATAGCAGAGCGTTTAGAAATGCATAATATAATCAAACAGAGTCAGCATGGCTTCATGAAGGAAAATCATATCTGACAAATCTATTAGAGTTCTTTGAAGAGGTAACAAGAAGGATAGATAAAGGGGGAATAGTAGATGCAATATATTTGGATTTCCAAAAGGCATTCAATAAGGTACCGCACATAAGGCTACTTAATAAGGTAAGAGCCCATGGTGTTGCGGGTAGTATATTAGCATGGTTGGAGGATTGGCTAACTAAAAGATGACAGACAAAAGCAAAATACTGTGGATGCTGGAAATCTGAAACAAAAATAAAAATAGCTGGAAAAACTCAGCAGGTCTGACAGCATTTGCGGAGAGGAATACAGTTAACGTTTCAAGTCTGTATGACTCTTCATCAGAACAGATCTGATGAAAAGTCAACGGACTCGAAACATTAACTGTATTCCTCTCCGCAGATGCTTCAGACCTGCTGAGTTTTTCCAGCTATTTTTATTTTTGTTAATAGAAGACAGAGTTGGAATAAGCGGGGCATTTTCAGGATGGCAACCTGTAACCTGTAGTGGAGTGCCATAGGGATCAGTGCTGGGGCCACAATTATTTACAATATATATTAATGACTTGGATGAGAGAAGTGAATGCACTATCGCCAAGTTTGCAGATGACACAAAAATAGGTGGGAAGGCAAGTGGTGGGGATGATGCTGACTCTACAGAGGAATATAGACAGGTTAAGTGAGTGGGGAAAAAACTTGGTAGATGGAATATAATGTTGGAAAATGTGAGGTTATGCACTTTGGCAGGAAGAATAGAAGAGCCAAATATTATTTAAATGGAGAAAGCTACAGCACAGAAGGATTTGGGGGTCCTCATTCATGAATCCCAAAAAGCTAGCAAAAAAGTTCAACAGGTAATAGGGAAGCAAATGGAATGTTGACCTTTATTTCAAAGGGCGTGGAGTATAAACCTAGGGAAGTCTTGCTGAAGCTATACAAGGCACTAGTTAGACCACACCTAGAATACTGTGAACAGTTTTGGTCCCCTTATCTAAGGAAAGATGTACTGGCATTGGAGGCAGTCCAGAGAAGGCTCACTACGTTGATCCTGGGTATGGAGGGAGGTTGAGTAAGTTGGGTCTGTACTTATTGGAGTACAGAAGGATGAGAGCCGACCTTATTGAAACCTATAAGATTCTTAGGGGGCTTGACAAGGTAGATGCTGAGAGGTTATTATCCCTTGTGGGAGAGTCTAGGACCAGAGGGCATAGTCTCAGAGTAAGGTGTCGCCCATTTAGGACAGAGATGGGGAGGAATTTCTTCTCTCAGAGGGTAGTTAATCTGTGGAATTCTTTACCACAAAGGGCTGTAGAAGCTGGGTTGGTAAGTATATTCAAGGCTGAGATAGACAGTTTTTTAAACAGTACGGGAATCAAAGGTTATGGGAAGAGGCAGGAAAGTAGAGTTGAGTATTATAAGATCAGCCATGATCTCATTGAATGGTGGAGTGGATGCAATGGGCTGAATGGCCTACTTCTCCTACATCTTATGGTCTTTCCTTGACGGTGTGAGTGTCCTTTGGACTTCCAGGAGACAAAGTCACAGGACACTGGATTGATCCTGGAGACATTTTCCCTGTGTAAACACTTGCTGAGTTGATACTCTGATGAAGCCTTAAGCAGGAAATTCAGAACATAGAAATATTGTGTCCAAAATTTAAAGTGGCATCACATATCTAAGTCCCTATGGGGAGGACACTTAGGAGGCTGACTGCAATAAAAGGGAAAGGTAGTGGCAGTATGGGAATCATTCACCCTGTCCTTTGTGAAGTTCTTGGGAAGAAACAGTAAGATTCAGCACGATGCATTCAGAATTAAAACTGCATACGTTGTTAGAACATGGATTCCTTTATTTCTCCTTCTAGACATCTTCTGCTGGTATATGTGTTAAGTGGACAAAATGCACAATGCAGTTTTCAATACACTACATCCTTCATCCTCAAACACTGGAAGAGGGGTGCTGGCTGGACTGCAACATTTCAGACCTCAGTTGAACTTTTGATGCCGCCAATTGATCCCGTGCGACAGTGAAGGAATCTTCTCCCTGGACTTTCGAATGTCTGTTAGTATTGGAGCAACAGAAATTCAGGTGCTGGGGTTATAAACTGCAGTGCTTTTTTAAAAAGCCTGCAAGATAATTTCCAACTCTAACACAAGGCTGGCTTCCCTTCAAATATGGTGCCACACCCTGCACAACCATGAGGTGATGCGGGCTACCTGACGTTAGAGCTGCCCCTACCACCTGAACCAACGGCAAGGCCCCGTCACCTGCATTCATGAGCTTGTCGCCATGTAATCGACCACCACGGACTTGCGCCAGATCCCTGATGACTGACTTCTGGGTCTGCCAGAAGGTGCCGAAATGGTAGGATTAAATCCACCTCTGTGATTGAGTGTTGTCTTCCTGATTTCACAAGTGGTCATATTAATCCCTTCAAAACGAATCCCAAATGGAACAAGATTATCAGGCTGCACCATTTTCTGAGTTGTCCTTCTTGTTAATCAATAATTGTTGCTGTTTTGATTGCTTGTGGGTAAAATTCTACAACCTTGATCTCCATCCATGGCCTGAGCTGCACTGGTGGTCCTTTAGCTCTGGCAGCAGTAGGAGCATTGCTTGCAGAGAAAACTGCCGGGGTTCCAATTCTGGACAACTGAGCCTCCCCACCCCACCATTGAAATGGTTTAACGTGTGAATTGTAGGTGAGGTTAGGTCCAGGTACAGCAAGTAGCCGGTTGATGTTCAGTGTTGAATCACGCACATGAGCTTGGGTGAAGTATTCTGGGTCACCATTTGGGCATAGAACCAAGTTAGGGAAGTAAGTTCCTTCGGGAGATGAGAGAAAATTAGAAGTGGAAAAGAATGGAGAAAAAGACAATAATATTTACAAATAAAGCACATGCTGCTTCATTTATTTACTTTAATGGACTTCTGAGATAATCAAAATCATTCTTGTTTTTTATAAAGTAAAAACTGCCATTTAATCTAGATTGCCCTGTGGTTATTGCTTCCATCTGTAACTCAGCTCCAAGATGAGAATTAACCATATCTGAACACATGTTCATTAAATTGCTTTAAAATGGATGGAAAATTAATACTTAACATTTATTACCGAAAAAGAGAGCCTGTTAAATATTTATTTTGTTGTTTAGCTTGGCTCCTGGTTGCAATTCAAATAAACAATTTGGTTTTTTTTTGTTCTCCTGTAGCAGACTTCCAAAATCACATCTTAACAATGTAACCGCTCAACTTAATTATTTCCACAAGAAATAAATAAATGTTTCATGCTGTTAATGTGCTGGTTTGGATAGATGCAACGAAGCAAACATTCAGAGTATGTAAAAGGAACAGTGTAATTATGAAATGATGTAAAGGATCGAATATCACATTTCTGAGTGCACCCATTCCATGTACCCAATAAGTACCAAGCAAATTACAGCCTTAAGCATGTGCACACTGGACTTCCATAAACAAACAGCACATTGCTTCCTGAGCCAATTCAAAATCCTTATTAATTTAGCTATAAATAAGTTTATTGTTCTCTTGTTTGAAAAATGAAAGGGTTGCAAGTTTACAATAGCAGGGCCAGATAGTTTATACAGCATGAATAAGTAGAATTTGGAGCCAGAAACCTAAGCCAATCCAAATTTGGTTTGATTGTTTTGGACCCTTGCTCTGCGGAGCTCAGATTTCTTGAAAAAAGCAGCTCTTTATGTTTGAGGGGGTCGTGTGGGAAGGTAGTGGGGCAATCAAACCGAATTACGTAATATCAATAATAATTATTTAGAATGCTCCCCTCCCACGATCAACCATTTCTGGGCTCTTGGTTTCAAATGGCTTGGATCTGGGCTGTTGAGAGATGTGTCAGATGGTTTACTTTTTCTTGGTAAAGGTAATCACCGCATGACAGTCCTTTGGGATCTCACCTTTGCTTCTCTCAACCCAATAATCGCCTTCACTGTGTGGGTGGAATTTAATGCCCTCCCCTGAGGCTGGTTTGGAGACGAGGAAGGGCATTTAATTGTTCAGGAGAGTGACGGGTGGGGGCCCTGCCACCTTCCTGCCTCTGCCCCAATTAAAGTCTGGAGCAGAAAGACCCGTGGATGACCTTCCCACCCTGCTGCCAATAAAGGCCCGTAAGAGGGAAACTAGTGCCAACTTGAGGGCCTCATCCCGCCACCGCTGGTATTCGATCAACAGCAGTCGGGGCAGTCACCGTGCAGGGAGCCCGAGAAGCAAGTGCTGTCGGGGTTGCTCGTGGGCTGCCAGGGAAGTCCCTTGCTCAAAGGTACTCGGTGCCTCAGCGAGGGACCCGGCATTAAGAAGGGGGGACTGCGGCTGAGAGCTGTGCCCTTCCCTTACTGTTAAACTCCTCCCCCTTCCTGCGACCCCATCCTGCCCTCACTCCCCTGTGGTCTGGATCCCTCATTAATCCTGGGCCTCTGGTGGGTGAATTACCAGCAGCTGCCACCCTGGTGGATATGCCTGCTATTTTCAGCTGCTGGCTTCTGATTGGTTGGCAGCTCTTGGGGGTGGGGGGGTGGGGTGGATTTCTGTTCCCGAGGTCCTTGAGCCTGATGAAGGCTCGCCACTGGCCACTTAAGTGCCTGACAGATACTTAACTCAGTTGGCCTTCCCAAAAGATGGTGATACGGCTTCCGTCAGCTCTCCAGTTGGTGAGCAAGATCCCCATTGTCTTGATTGAAATACTGCCCTGTGTGTCTGACAGACCATCGGGGAGGAGCCACAGCTTTCTCCAACTGAACACTAAGAAGATCAAAGTCAATGTTTTCAGCCTCACCACTAACTCCCCTCAGTTCTCAGTGACCCCAACAACAACTTCTTCATTTGTGCATACAAATGTGAACCCTTGGCAGCCTTTTGAATATGAATTGAACTTAAAACTTCTTATCCTATCCATTAACAAGATTGCTAATTTTTCGCCTCAGTCCTTATCTTAAACCCTTACCCATTATTTTATTATTTCCAGATTTGATTTCAATCAATCAATTTACTTTTTCTTGGTAAAGGTAATCACTGTATGATAGTCCTTTGGGATCTCATCTCAAAGATGAGAAATTCGCTTTATTATCCACATGGAAATTAATACAGAAATTAATTTCGGGTAACGTTGCTCATTTGTTAAAACGAAATTACATACAAATGAATAACAACAATAAAAAGAATATTTCAATGTCAACCTCCTCACTGGCCATACATCCTCCAAAACGTAGCTGCTCTTATCCTTCTTGCATTAAACCCTTAGCTCATCACCCCCAACCTCACTTCCCTGCATTAGCTCCCAGTCACTCCAACTCCGCAATCTCCCCAGCCTTACATTCACTCCCATATTCTTCGGTTTCCCAATTTTGGCCATTTGTGCATAGCCCTCTCCATTTGCTGTGCTACCCTTCTGGCAACAGAGGGTGGGATTTTCCGCTCCGGAGACTAAGGGCAGGATTTTACTGTTGGCGAGGAGGGGGCGGGGTCCGCTCGCCGACGCATAAAATGACGAGGGATGATGTCAGGTGGAATCCCCAATGTCACCGCGCCCCATTTAAATTTTCAGGAAGGCGGGGGAGCAGCAAAATCAGCTGCTGGCCCGCCGACCTGTCAATGGCCAATTAAGGCCATTGACAGGATCAATTAAGCAATTAAAGGACCTGCCCGTCCAACCTTAAGGTTGACGGGTCGGCCAGGAGCCCTGGCAGCAACTAGAAAAAACATGAAACCTCATCCCGCCGCTGGATGAGGTTTCATGTAGGGTTTTAAAAATTGTAATAAAATTGTAATGGAAATTATGAACATGTCCCAACATGAGGGGACATGTAAGGGATTTTTTTGTCTCTATTTTTAATATTTTTAAAAGTCGAGGTGATCTCCCCTGAGGCTGCACTTAGCCTCAGGGAGGTGAGTGCATTCTTTCGTGCACATGCGCGAAAGAGCGCACTCTCGATGTTAGGGCTTCCCCCCTGCCCGCACAGGGGGCGCATAGCGCTTCCCTGTGGACGTCACGCCGGGTGGGCCTTAATTGGCCCTGCCCACATAAAATGGTGGTGCGGCCCACAATTGGGTCAGCTCCGCCCGCCCGACGAATGGAAAATTCAGCCCTAAATGTGGTGGCGGGTGGCAAAGGCGGCGTGTTTCCCGTCGGCCGCAATGGTGGGCTTCCATGCCAGATCATCTGCTTTTCAGCTCATTGTAAATGCATGAACATCATCACTAGAATGGAAACTTGGCTTAAGGAGGGGCAAAAATGGCAGCTCAACATCCCTGGATGTAGAGTTTTTGAGGCAGAATAGGGAGGGGGATAAAAATAGTGGGTGTGTAGCATTATTGGATAAAGAATCAATTACAGCTGTGAAGAGGGATGATATAATAAATGAAGCATCAAACGGGACCACATGGGTTGAGCTCAGAAATAAAAAAGGGGCAGCCACACTGCTAGGAGTGTACTATAGATCCCCAAATAGTGGAAGCAAATATGTTGACAGATTTCTGAGTGCAAAAACAATAGGGTAGTAATCATGAGGGACTTCAACCACCCTAATATCAATTTGGATACGAACAGTGTGAAGGGCACAGAGGGCACAAACTACATTCAAGGGAACTTTTTTAGCTAGCACGTAACAAGCCCAACGAGAGGGGGCGCAATTCTAGATTTAGTCTTAGGAAATGAAGCTGGGCAAGTGGATGACTTAACAGTGGAGGACCTTTTTTGAGATAGTGACCATAATATAGTTCGATTTAGCTTAATTATGGAAAAGGACAAAGACAGAGCAGGAGTAAAAGTTCTAAATTGGGGAAAGACAAATTTTACAAAGCTGAGAGGTGAGCTAGTGAGAGTGGACGGGATACAGCTATTAGAAGGAAAAACCGTGGCCGGGGTTTTCTGTGTCTGCCGGTGTCAGGCGTGTTTGGGTGGCGCGAGCGGACAATATGGCGCGATCGGTTTCACAACGGCATGAAACCAGTTTGCGATCGTCTGCTCAGCCCACCAATGGTGGGCTGTGTTTCCCACTGCCGGACGTCGGGAGCCTCATTGTAATCCATCTGCATGTCATTATAAGGCCAGCACGCTGGAATTGTCCATCCACATCGGCGGGAAAGCACGCTGGTGTGTTCCACAACAGCACATAAAAGGCGTGCACTTGGCGGACTGTATTTTGAGGATAACACA
Organism: Cetorhinus maximus; assembly: GCF_964194155.1. Taxonomy (NCBI): domain Eukaryota; kingdom Metazoa; phylum Chordata; class Chondrichthyes; order Lamniformes; family Cetorhinidae; genus Cetorhinus; species Cetorhinus maximus. The sequence goes on from NC_135891.1 coordinate 111,501,396, forward strand.
GCAACCATGTGCAGCGCTCACCAGGGTTGCCTGTTGAACCTCAAGCTTGAGGCACGTTGGGGGTAGGCGGACAAGGGCTGCCTTGCGGTTGAGGCGCCTTGTGGGAAGTGGGGGCAAGGGCAGCCCTGCCGTTGAGGTGACTTTTGTCGGAGGGGGGGCAAGGGCTGCCTTGCGGTTGAATATAGTCCGCAAGCATTTGGGGTGGAAGGGTAGGATGGGCGCGGGAAGCAGCCATGCATTAGGGACACCTTATAGAAAGTGACCATTCCTCTGCAACTGAGACAGTTCAAGCGCAGCCATTGATATGATTGGAATCGGGCTTTTAGCTGATCTGCCCACTCAGCAATGCAGAGGTATCAACGTGCCACCAAGTGCTCCAGAGCTTTTCATCCCTCGGGCACAGACTGCAAAGTTATGAGTGTTCTAGTGTACTGCAGAACAGTTGTACGACTGCACACGTTGTACAATCTCCTTGCTAAAGCTGGCCATGGAGCAGTCACTGGTGGAGGTGCTCACAGCCCCTTGCAATGTCAGCATTCAGGTTTGGACCAGTCTCCCTCATGGTTCAAGCTAACAGTGCAGCCTTGCAGTGTGGGTTAAGAGGATGCTTGCGCCTGAGCTGAGAGCACAGCATGCAGTCCAATGGGCAAAGCTGCTGCCAATTGGTCAGGTGGAGTGGGGCGGAGGTGGATGGGGTCTCAGGTAGCCATGCAGCGCACTAACCTCTGGCCATCCAAGTGGTGGCCAGCACTCTCCGGGAAGCGTTAAGGGCCTTCGGATTTAACCAGGACAGGTTCTTAATATGCCCATACTAACTGCTTGTCTCTCTCTTTCATCCTGCAGGAGGAGTACATCAGGAACATTGAGCATGGTGGATTAGATGTATGTCCGATGGCCTACAGGGAATGGAAACGACACAGGAGAGAGTGACTGAGGCTCCTGGCTGTGCAGAGGGAGGAGCAACACCCTCTGGAAGAAGTGGCGGCTAGGGCTCCAGCACACGCCACCGAAGAGCCACAGCGAGCTGTTGCTGGTTGGAGCCTAGCAACACCCAGGGTGTATAGATGCCGCCTTTGGTCCTGCAGATGACCGAGAATCAGTATCGCTGAAAACTGTGCAAGTCCAGGGAACTGGTTGGTCACATCTGCCACCTGCTGCAGGATTTGGTGACATGGGGGCATGGAGGGCATCCACTGCCAGTGGCTGTGAAAGTGGCCGCGGTGCTCAATTTCTAGGCCAGTGGCTCCTTTCAGGGGTCCACAGGTGACCTCTGTGGGATCTCACAAGCCTCCCCCCACAAATGCATCCATGAGGTCATGGATGCCATCTTTGCGAGGGCACACAACTTTGTGCATTTTGCCGGGGACCAGGACAGCCAGGATGCAAGAGCGATTGGAATTGCCCAGATTTTGGGTTTCCCACAGGTGCAGGGTGCGAACCACTACACTCACGTGGCACTCAGGTCTCCGTCACAACACGCGGTCAACTACATGAATTGCATGGGATTCCATTCACTGAATGTGTAGCTGGTGTGCGACCACCAGAAATGCATCCAACAGGTGTGCGCATGGTTTCCAGGGAGTGTGCATAACTCCTACATCCTCAGTTGGTCACAGATCCCTGAAGTTTTCCAGGGCCAAGAGGAGCTGCAGGGATGGCTCCTCAGGGACAAGGGCTATCTGCAGGGGCCGTGGCTGATGACACCCATGCGGCGGCCTCAGGCAGCAGCAGAGCTAAGTTTTCAAAGTCCGTGAGGATCTTGATTTCAGGCATTTCGCCACCTGTCTGTGACCTCTCCCTGTTGTTGTGTGCCAGCTTGTCCTGCATGAATAGAAATGGAGAAAGTATAAGTAGGATTCCTGCCAGGCCAGATGATAAGTATATCTGGCATATGTGGGTGGTGAGTGGTCCCATGGATGGGATGAGGACAATGACGGTGTGTGTGAGAGAGTGAATGGTGATGTCCCTTGAACTGGCAGTGAGTGAGATCCCTGTGGATGTGTGATGGGTTTGTGAGTGTGCGAGTTGAGAGCGATGAGAAGAGTGACTTATCTTGGCGGAATGGAGGAGATCATCCATCCTCTTTCGGCACTGGGTGGCTGTCCACTTTTGAACAGCATTGACGCTGACCACTGCTGCCACCGCCTCCCAAGCCTGGTTGGTCATGCCGCTGCCAATCTTGCGGCCAGAGTTGGAGTAGAGGACATCTTGGCGGGCCTCCACGGCATTCAAAAGGCGTTCCAGTGATGCGTCGCTGAACCTGGGGGCTGCAGTCTTTTTGCCTTTTCATGGACATCTTCCCTGCAGCAGTCATGGGCTGGAAGCACTGAGATGTTGTGTGCATGACTGGACTTTAAATATGGCGTCCAACATGATGAAGAGGCGAGGTGATAGCATGTGGGTGAATGAGAGCCCACCTGCCATCTAAACGACGTGTTTCCCGGGAATGCATAAATAATGTGGCGGGTTTGGGATGATACAGCGTGAAAAGCCGCCACCACAGCTGGCGGGTAAAACTTAGTGCAAATCTGGGACAATTCCACCCTCTGTCAAACCGGTGGGAGGCATTCAAAGGCGAGATTCTATGGGCACAGTGCAGACATGTCCCCACAAACAAGAAGGGCGGTAATGCCAAATCTAGAACGTCCTGGTTATCCAGAAGGATACAGACTAAGGTGAAGCAGAAAAAAAAAGCTTATGACAGTCACAAAAGACTTCATACTGTAGAAAGCCTAGAGGAGTATAGAAAGTACAGGGGTGAGCTAAAAATAGAAATACGGAAAGCAAAGAGAGGATACGAAAAAACATGGGCAGGTAAAATCAAAGAAAATCCTAAGATGTTTTACCAGTGCATTAAGAGCTAGAGAATAACTAAGGAAAAAGAAAAGCCAACAGAGATGTACATGGTAACTTGTGGATTGATGCAGAAGATGTGGGCAGGGTTCTCAATGAGTACTTTGTCTTCATTAAGGAGAGGGATGATGCAGGCATTCTAGTTAAAGAGGTGTGTGAAATATTAGATACAATAAGCATAGTGAGAGAGGAAGTGCTGGAGGGACTGGCATTCTTGAAGGTGGATAGATCACCAGAGCCAGATGGATTGTATCCAGGCTGTGGAAGGAACCCAGGGAGGAAATAACGGATGCTCTGAGGATCATTTTCCAATCCTCACTAGATACAGGTAAGGTCCCAGAGGATTGGAGATCTGCGAACGTTGTACCATTATTTAAAAAGTGTGGGAGGGATAGGCCAGAAAATTATAGGCTGGTCAGTCTGACTTTGATGGTAGGAAAATTATTGGAAACAATCCTGAGAGACAGGATAAACTGTCACTTAGGCACAGATTGATCAGGAATAGTCAGCATGGTTTTGTTAGGGGAAGACCGTGTCTTTCTGAGGAAGTAACAAGGAGGATTGATGAGAGTAGTGTAGTGGATGTTGTCTACATGGATTTTAGGAAGGCATTTGACAAGGTCCCACATGGCAGACTGGTCAGGAAAGTGAGATCTCGAGATACAGGGGAAGGTGGCAGGTTGGATCCAAAATTGGCTCAGTGACAGGAAATAAAGGGTAATGGTCGATTGATGTTTTTGTGAATGGAAAACCATTTCCAGTGGTGTTCCACAGGGCTCAGTGTTAGGGCCCTTGCTGTTTGTTGTATATATGCATTATTTAGACTTAAATGTTGGAGGCATGATTGGGAAATGTGCAAACGACACAAAAATTGGCTGTGTAGTTTATAGTGAAGAGGATAGCTGTCAACTCCAGAATGATATCAATGGTTTGGTTGAATGAGCAGTGAAGTAGCAAATGGAATTCAATCCGGAAAAGTGTGACGTAATTCATTTAAGGAGGGCAAACAAAGCAAGGGAATACTCAATAAACGGGACATTATAAAGAGGGGTAGCGGAAGTGAGAGGCCTTGCAGTGCATATCCACAGGTCCTTGAATGTGGCAGGACAGGTGGACAAGGTGGTCAAGAAAGCATATGGAATGCTTTCCTTTGTTGGGCAATATATTGAATACAAAAGCAGGGATGTAATGATGGAACTGTAAAAACACTGGTTAGGCCACAGCTGGAATTTTGTGTACAGTTCTGGTCACCACATTACAGGAAGGACACAATTGCTCTGGATAGAGTGCAGAGGAGATTTTCAAGAATGTTGCCAGGACTTGAAAGTTGCAGCTATGAGGAGAGATTGGATAGGTTAAGGTTGATTTCCTTAGAACAGAGGAGGTTAAGGGGTGACCTAATTGAGTTGTACAGAATTATGAGGGGCCTAGATAGGGTAGACAGGAAAGACTTGTTTCCTGTTTGGGAGCCCACAGATGCTCAACATAAATGATTATGTGGAAATAACAATAGCATCATTGTGGCTGGTTTCCGTGTGCATATGTCAGGCTTCAGGGAAGAAAATGTGCAACCATGAAATGGGCTAAGAGCGAGGATGAATAGCAGCTGATGTGTGCTCTTTACTATGTACTGTTTGGGACCTTGAAGGCCGCTTGGTGTGTCTGCATTTTCGGGAGCACAAAAGCCAGGGCTCGGCAATAGGGAAAAATTGGAGAATCAAGGAGGAGGCATGTTCCAGAGTGGCTCACAGGTATCACGATATGGTGCTTGAGAAGTGTTCAAGGTCGATTGAAAGGTGAGGTGAACTGCAGCCCCACGTCCTTCACTGGGAGCGATGGATGACTGTGTCCTGAGGATGTATGTGACGATGAGGACCGAGCATGATGAGGAGGCTTCCGCACTTGTCTGGCCTGATCGGCTGTCTGAGCTCAGAATCTGCATTGCGCTATCACAATCGAACTCCCACATGAAGGCAATTTGCACTAAGTGGAGATGGATCACCTTGAGGTGCCACGTCATAATGCTGGCACACTGCTCCAAGCACACTGAGGATTGCAGTGCTGCTCCTGTCTTTTGTTGGCTGCTGTAGCCACTGGAATGTTGGTGAAATGCGATAAGAAGCTGCACCACCTGAGATGTGCTCACAAAACGCCCTGTTGTGGATATGATCACATTGAAGAAATGCCACATTCTCCCGAGGCTGCCCGACCTTCCTAGGATGAGGGCCTAGTGACGCAAGAGTGTAAGTACTCATTCAGAGATTGAAGTGGATCATTGAGATGAGGAGGAGAGCAACAAAGGTGTTAAGGTGGACCCAACATGGAGGACACTGGTCAAAGAAGATCATCGTCGCTAATTGTCATTATGCTCCTGGAAATTGGTGGCTATTAACATTACATGTGCATGCCTGTCTCGTTTGGCCAGTGTAATGGCCTCTCCCACTGCTCCTTCAGCTTCCTCGCCTTCATCACCCTCAAACCTCTTGGTGTCCACATCACCTGAGGATTCATGCAGCTCCTCCATCTCGGCATCTAGCAGGACATCACCCCTTTGCACTGACAGGTTGTATAGGGTGCAGCAAGCCACAAGTGATGCATAAGACCCCCTGAGGAGTGTACTGGAAAGTGCCACCTGACCTACCCAGACATCAGAATCGCATCTTCATGATGCCAATGGTCTGTTCTATCAATGAGCGTGTTGAAGGATGAGCAGCGTTGTACCTTTCCTCAGAGGCACTTTCAGGCCACTGGACGGGTGTCATCAGCCACATATTTAGCAGGTAGCCCATGTCTCCGAGCAGCCAACCCTGGGTGTGCTGAGGTCTCTCGAAGATCTGCGGGACCTGCGATTGACTCAAGATGTACAAGACGTGGCAACTTCCTGGGTATCTGGTATATACTTGCATAATGTGTTTCTGGTGATTGCAGGCCAACTGCACAATGAGAGAGTGGAAACCTTTCCTGTTGATGAATTGGAGTGGTTGCTGCCAGGGAGCTCTTAAAGCCACATGAGTGCAGTCGATGGCACCCTGCGCCTGTGGGAATGTGGAAATAGTGACAAAGCCCAGTGCTTTCACAGCCTGGCTGGCTTCATCTCGAGATAATTTCATGTAATTGTGTGCCTTGGTAAATAGGGCATCCATCACCTCCTCTATGCACTTGTGTCTATAATCTTGAGAGATACCGCAGAGGTCCCCAGTGGAGCCCCGGAAGGGGCCGCTTGCAAACAAGTTCAGAGTGGCGGTGACTTTGAGAGTCACCGGCAATGAATGGCCTCCCAGTCCCTGCGGCTTCAACTCCTCCAGGAGAATGTGGCAGATGTGAGCCGCCAGATCCCTGGACATGTGGAGGCGCCGACGGCACTGTCTCTCTCTCTCATCTCGAGGTATGAGAAGCGTCTTCTGTACACCCTTAGTCTGGCCAGACGCCTATGCTCAATGGCTCTGTGCGCTTCAACTCCTGCAACTTCTGGGATCTGAAGGGGCCCCAGTGCCCCTTGCTCATCAGGGTGAGCCTCTTCCCTTTGCCCAGCATGGCACTGACATGCCCTTCTTCACTGCTTTTGCTTTTGCCTGTATGCCAAGTTGAACACCACATTAGTGGTACATCTATATGCCCCTCATAAACATCTCTCTGCAGGAACATTGGACAGAGACATGAGTGACCAATAGCCTCCAAAGGTTATCCACCTATCATTGACTAGGGATTAAACGTGGCGTCAATGGGTTACTTCAATTCCAGCCACTACATCCCCACTTAGTCCCTTGGCAGCGCTATTATGGCCAGATCACCCAAAGCGCTACCATCACAACACCACCACCCCACACCCCCCATCACCGCCTTTGCCCTCAAGCCCCTTTGTAGACCTTTTCCCTCAGGCACTCTCCCCACACCGGAGTTCATGACACCGGATTCACACGTGTATGTCTTGAACTGACTGACAGCGAGACAAGTTTCTTCTGATAATTCACAATTGCTTTATTGAATCACCCACAACCCCACAGTATAAAACCCCAAAATTTAAAACAATCTGTTCCCAGTACCCAACATGAAGTCACCACGACTCAGGCTTAAACTTATAAAAATGCTAAGTCCACACAAAGTCCGCATGACTCGGTTTAAACTTACAAAAACACAGGCAAAACACCACGTCTCGTCCTGAAACCTTAAGAGAAAACCCTCAAATCAATATCACTAAGATATGGCTGAAACAAGCTCCAAGTTACCAAGAAAAAACACCATGTTTTTGCCCCAAACCTTCACAACCTTAAGGACAGTATCACAACGATCTGGCTGAAGACACTTGCAATCCCCAACATGGATGGTCTTTCCGGTTGAATGTAGGCCAGGGTCAAGGTAACCAGCCCTGACCCTCCCCCTAACTGCAGCCCAGATACTCAGATCTGCTCTTCTTTTATAATAATTTAACTCAGACATGTCCAAAACATATTTCCTGTTGTTCCAATGTCCATTTAGTTGATTCCACACAAAGTCCAGAAAAATGTCATCAACTCCTGCTGGTTGATAAAATACAGGGTTTTCCATGGAAGATGTATCCAGAAGAATATTATCAGTTCCCATTGTATGAGCAATTCTCCTGCTGTTTGAGGTGACACAATAACATCACCCTGGCTCCAAAGTTAATGAGGGTTTGAATGACCCTATTTCCAGTACTATTGTCTGTGATGCAGACCTTAGTTGCATAATTCCTTAAGTGTAGTGTATTGATGATATGTCCTTTGTGCCATTGTGTTGGGTAATCAGACTCCTTGATTGCATTAGTCAATGTCCAAATCCTTTTGATGAGTCACTGTGGTTTTACTACATGTCTGAATTAATCCCTTGCTGCCCAGCCCTGTACTGTTGAGTGCAGCTTGGCTTTTGTAATTTATAGTTCCAATCATGAGGTCAAAACAGGTCCATGGGTTTGAAATTATATTCCATAAATTTCCCAGTTGGAGGGGATTCTGATCCTACACCTTTCACCCTCTCCCCACCTTACCGCTGGTCTGGAATGGAGAACCTTGCCCCTGAACCCCATTCTCTCAATTGAACTTATACTCATGTCTCCTAATCTCTTCCTCTATGGCTCACTGCCCATAACTTTATCTATTCCTATTTATTCTCTCGCATAAAGTATATTGGAATATTTTCTACATTGCGGATAGTTCTAAATGGACACTTTGTGTTTTTGCTTCTTATTGACTAGAGTAATCTAAATAGTGTGAAAATAGGATGCACTATTTCTTTTTAACATCCAGTTTTAACTCCTTCATGACTGAAGGTGAGGCTTCATATTGGGTTACAGTTCAGTGGTTCTGACTGCACTCCCGAGTATCTTGCTGAAGTACCTACTGTTTATGTATGGTCCTAGACCATGGAGGGCATCATAGTTGACCTTGACCCTGCCCTCTCCTGATGTCTATGATCACATACTTATACTGTCCTGTTGGATGCTCTGGATAGTTCTCAGGGACAGCAACTCAGGCTTACCACCCACCCAAGGAAAGGGGGGGGTTGAAGGATGTGGGAACAGAGTGGGAAAATGTGATGGAAATGTTTGCTTCCATGGACAATAAACACAGAGGAGGGCTGGTTGGATGAATTGCCTGTTTGTGTTGTAATGTCTATGTATTACCAAGTCTGGGGCTAAGCATGTCTGCCATCTGGGATCAGCTCAGTACAAACCAGGGGTCAAACCTAGAAACTCTGATTTTGCTGGCCTGCGCTGCTTGGTTTCACAGTGGGCTGTGCATCTACTAACTGAGCCACCCGGGGGAACGCCTTGTTAGATAATCAGCTCATTGCTGATGTATAGATATGTTTATACTTATGTGAAAACCTTAAGTGAAACCTTATTTTCGATAATAAGCCCCCGGGCTTTTCTGACACGCCATCTCTCACAGTTACAGCATGACTATTTGTCAGTCAAGTAAAAAACTAAATGCGCAAAAAAGCAATTTACAATCCTGCGGTCACTGCAGGGAACTCAGCCAGTCAATCTTACCGAGCTTGCCCCAGGGGAGAAGAAGTGACCTCTGAGTTGTATTTTTTTTGCACGCGGACGCTTTTCACACCTTCTCGGTGCCACTTGACACTGCGTTGTCTCTCAGACTGGCAGCCCTGAGCTGCTTAGTGTTCCACCTTTCACGAGAGGAGGACAAACTGCCGGTCCTGTCGACAGGTGTACGTGGAAGCTTTGAAATATAGGGGAAAAATAATTGTTGTTGCAAGGGTTATGAGTTACACTGTGAATAACAATAAAGGGTTTTTTTTCACATTGAATGTTTTGACCTGTTTGCGATTGTCATTTGGTGCTGTGTCCCTAACACTGATTTAGGAAGAAAGGGTGGAATTTTACGACGGCGGGATTTTTACGGACCCGCCGAAGTCAACGGAGTTCAGAATGGCTTGCCGCATTTTATGGCCCCATCCCCGCCGAAACGGGGCCATAAGATTCTGGCCAAAATGTGGGGTTTGAGCTAAAAAACAGACAATGCACAGCAAATGGCAAACGTTAAAGTGTGCAATAAACTGTGATGCTAATATAGCTGCGAAAGTTCTGGCAATATAGGAATAAGCTAAATCAAGTTATAAGAAGATATAGATGAAGAAGGCTATTTTTCCCCAACCTAGCTCATCCAGCCAGAGAAACTGGCTCCAAGATTTTGCTGTTCTACACGAGCATCCTGTGCGTTTTAATAATCTAGGCTGATACTTCAATATAGTCCTGAGGGAGTGCTCCTTCATCGGAGGTGCTGTCCTTCAGATGAGAAATTAAGCTGAGGTGCAGCCTACCTGTTCCATGTAAAAAAATCCCATGCCATTGTTTGAAGAAGAGTAGGGCAATTCTCCTGATGTCCTGATCAATATGCGTTATTCAACCAATGTCATCAAAACAGACTAGTTGGTCATTTATCTCACTTGCTGTTTATGGGATCTTGCTGTGTGCAAAATTGCCTGACACATTTTCTGACACACAGTGACTGTAGCTCAAAAAATATATTGGTTGTGAAATGCTTTGGGACACCCTGAATATGTGAAGGGCTCTATACGAATGCAAGTTCATTATCAGTTCTAAATAATATTTTGTTCACTGTGGAAGTGCTCCCTTGTCCTATTGTGAGTTTAACTTGAAGAAGTGTTCTGTATTAACCTTTTCTTATGTTGATACTTTTATTGGGCCCCTTCTCCGTCACTCGCTCCCAAGCAACTCCAGTCTCTCTTGATTCATTTCTCTCAGGTCATTTCCATGACTGTTCAGATCGTTTTAAATTACGGCTTAAGGCAATAATTTCTCTACTTTAAATTACTTTCTGTGCCAGATATCTACTACAGAGCTATCACCTCTGTCTTCTTTACCAGTATGTTCCATTTTTTCCCACCCTTTATGTAAAGTAGTTAAATCTAAACTGCAACGTGGTTATGAAATATAAAACACATTTTTCTGAGGCCTGCACTTGCATTTAATGTCACTGGTATTTCTCAATGGGCAATCACACTATGAACTATGGTCCAACAATCACTAGTAGAAATGCAAACAATGATACAAGGAAGGTTTGTGCTTAGAATCTGAATTACTGTTAAAGGTCAGGCTGATATATGGTTGGAAGCAACCTTGAGCCATTTGACCAGAAAGTTAAGACATGTTTCATGACTTGGTAACGTTAAACTAAAATCTCCACCTGTCCTGATGGTGCTGACTCATGTTGGTTCCAAGGTTGGCATGTGTGACCCTTGGTGGTAAGCGTTGGGCTGTTCAACTGTAGGAGGCAAGATGGACCAGCCTTCGTCTCTGTAAAAGCATAATTCCCAGGACAGCTTATTGGCTATTGGTCAGATGGCAAAATCCTGGGGCTGAATTTTCCACTCGGTGTGCGGGCGCGCACCTGACACACTCGAGCCTGAAATAGCGCGCAATGACGTCAGGCAAGCTTCCCGACATCATCGCGCACTCACGCGATATTTCAGTCAGCGGGCGCAGGCAAAAGTTGGCAGCGCACCCGCCGACAATTAGGAGGCCTATTAAGGTCGTCAAAGTATCAATTAACAGGGACTTTTCGCTGCCCATCCAACTTTACAGTTGGCGGGAGGGTGAATCGGCCAGGCGGCCTTTGCATTTTTCAGGAAACCTTTTCCACGGGCGGGATGAGGTTTCCCTAAAATAAATAACTAAAAATCTATGCGCAGAATTTTTATAACATCCACGCACAGGTAACTCATTCTGATGCGTGGACATTTTTTTCCAGACTTTAAATTCTGTCTTTATTGATTTTAAATTCGTCAGCTCCCTAAGGCAGCTCTCTGCCTTCAGGGAGCTTTACTTCTGTGCTCCCCCCGCGCCCGCGCTGACTTCAGCGCACATCCTCTTCCCGCTCACACCCCGGCAGTGCTGAACCTTTCAGTGTGCCTTTCACACTGGCTGGCTGATCGCGGGTGGCGGTACGTTCCCTGGCTGCTCCCAGGCCCGCCGATCGCGGCTACCCATCAACCTGAAAATTCTACCGCTGGTTGATTCTCCCCCGCCCACTCTCTAACCTAGGGATGTAGTAGCAAATTTTAGTGACCTTTTATTGCCAGAACTGAAAAAAACCTAATACAACGTAAGTATGGAGATCAAATCTGAGGCTTTCCTGGTCTGTATACCTTGGTAGCGCATTATTTGCAACAGTAACTATGCTTCAAAAGTACTTCACTGAGATGTCAGTTGGCCGTGAAAGGTGCTATACAAATGTAATTTCTTTTTATAAGAGATGGGACAAATGTGGTACCACTTTTAAATGAATTGAAGAAATGTTCAGCTCTTAAATCTATTGTAACTTCGTCCATTGTATAAGTGGCACATTGCACATGTGGGAATGACAATAGCCCTACACAATTGATTACATAATTTAGACTGACCCTTCTGTACTAAGGGGGTGCTGCATTTTCCGAGGTGCTGTCTTTTGGGTCAGAGTTTAAACTGAGGTTTTCCTGTTCAGGTTGGTGTAAAAAAAATCCCATCACATATGTAAAGACAAACAGAGAATTATCCCAGTGTCCTAATCAATATTCATCCATCAACTGACAGCACCAGTCAATTGCTTGGCAATGTATTTGCCTAAATTTGTGAAGCACTTTGGGATGCCTGGGGTACATGATGCAATGCTATCAAAAATGCCCATTCCTCCTTTCTTTCTCATTAGATTTCAATTAAGTGCAAGGTTCTTTGCATTATGAGACTATCCAAGCTCTAAAGGGCTCATGCGCTTCTCATCAACAAGACAAAAAATTCCTATTTCAGTAGAATATCTCTTGCTGGTCTGTCTTTTTGGCCAGTAATTAGTTTCAACTTTTTCATTCAGATCTATGTAATCCTGCAGGAGGATTTCCTCAAGGTTCACTCTGCGTTGGCAACAACGTAAATATGGCAGGAAGATTTCCTCTTGTGAAGACGCACAATATGTGCTAAATGCATCTCCCAGTGTCTTCCAGACAATGCTTCAATCATGGTTATAGAAATAGAACAGGATGCAATTAATTACGACTGGTAACAGTGACGGGAGTTAACAACTGCAAGAGCATTTCAACCATTCAACTCTCTTCCTCCACAGGACTTTCTGGATGTTGCCTCGTTTACCCAACTTTACCCTGCCTTTCCCCAGAGCTGGCAAAAATCACAATTCCACCTTCCCACAGCCTTAGGAGTTTTAGATTTGGCTATCATTTCTAGTGAAACTTTAGAAGTGCATATTTATGGTTTTGCAAAATAAAAGATCAAAGGTTTTTTTTTATGTTTAAGATGCCATTAGCAGATGGGGACCACAGGAAATCTCCTATCCCCTGTCCATTAGTCCATATGCCTATCCATCATCACACTTGAGCAGGGTGAACTAAGACCTGTGTTTTTCAGCTGGTTGAATTTATGCTTCGCTTGTACAAGGCTGTATCTGCTTTCCTATCCTTTTGTTGTAACTAGCTCTCTCTCTCTGCAGCATATCAAGTACGCTGTTTTGACATGGAGCACTGCAGGGTTCCCAACCTTCCAGGATTGTCCTGGAGTCTCCAGGAATTAAAGGTTAATATCCAGGACACTACCACAAGGAACCTGGTGAATAGCCATAAGGAAGTTTTAAAAATTGTGTGTTTTTGATTTTCTTTGAGTGCTTTTGTTTCTTGTGGTTACAAAAAGCACATTGGAAGTGTGGGGGGTGTTGGGGGGGGAAAGGCTGTTTGCCTGAGAGTCAATAATCATCCCATCTGGTAAGGAAGAGTCATTTGGCTCTACAGTTGGCTGTGGGAAAATGAGGTGTTGTGAGGATGTTGGGAGACGAATGGCAGGAGTGTGGGGGCGTGGTGATTGGAGTCAGGAGGGAGCGTGAGAGCGGTTGTGAAGAGGCATAAGGTTGTGTGAAAAAACTGCCAGGTAAACATCCTGATCACAGTTGACAACCCTATCAGTGGCATAACCTTTTGACAAATATTATAATTCTGGATGAAATGGTAGGCTAACACGACCATTAGCAATCTCTCTGTTCAAATAGTTAGCTGTTTGGCCTCTACCATTCATCTCCTCTTTGTTTCTCTGGACACTTCCTGAGCCCTGATATATCCTGTGAAGTGACTTTCCCAGCCTAAGTTTCCATTCTGACAGAGGTTTGTGCCCGGTATATCACGTTCTCTCTCAGCTGCTGATTGCCTTGAAGTGTATTTCCAGCATTACTGTTTTATTTCAGGTCAGCATCATTCTCGATTCTTATTTTGCATCACTGCATCCACAAAGTTGCAGCTTGGATGACAACTAGAATAAAATGAAAGCGAATTGAGTCTAAATGGCAGAAGAGACTGAGATACGGCCTACTGATAAAATAGAATCCAGCACAGGATCACTGCAGCAACTTTCAACATAGTTGAACATTTCACACCATCCCTTTCACAATTGTCATTCACTCTTTGACACAAATAGAATTTTGAACAGCCCAACATTTCAGCTGTTCCCTCTCAACCGTATTTTTAATAATAACGCAGCTGTGTTTGTCATGCCCAGAATGTTAGTAATGCTGCATTAGGAATGTTCTGGAATCATTACCTCCTATCTAGTTGTTACACAGGTAATCAACATAATATGCTTCAGTGCACAACCAGACCGAACAGACCCTAGAAAGCAGAGGCTAAAGAATTCAGCTCCAGCTTTAGGTATTTAAAATGTTCCTTAAATAGAATTCAAATGAAAGGATATTTCAGGAACTAAATTCTACTAGGATGATCTTTTATATTGATCTTTGTTGATAGCGTAGATCAGAAATACCTCAAAATATGTCCTTTTTGTTATCCCTTTGTCTATTCCACTGATTCTCATAGTTGTGGACTTCTGCTTTGCTTTGTTTCTGCAGGATCTGTCAGTCTTACGATATCTCAGCCAAGTGGTCATTCTTCACATATGAGCCCAAATAATGAATGGCAGCAGGCCATTTAATTTTGGTGGTAGTTTGGTGGGGAGAGGAGAATATTACGACATGACTCCACACGTACAAGGCAGAATTTTACATCCCGCGGCGGGCGCGCACCCGACCCGATATGGGTGTAAAATAGAGCGCTATGACATTGGGCGAGCACGAGAGTTGGCAGTGCGCCCGCCGACAATTAAGAGGCCTAGTAAGGCCATTAAAGTATTAATTAAGACAGATTTTTTTTGCTGCCCATCCAACTTTACGGTTGGCAGGCGGGCGAATCGGCCAGGCAGCCTTTGCATCTTTGAGGAAACCTCGTCCTAGGAATATTGCGTGCAATTCTGGTCACCACATTACCAGAAGGATATGGAGGCGTTGGAGAGGGTGCAGAGGAGGCTTACCAGGATGCTGCCTGGTCTGGAGGTTATTAGCTATGAGGAGAGGTTGGAGAAACTCGGATTGTTCTCACTAGAGCGACGGAGATTGAGGGGCGACTTGATAGAAGTTTACAAAATTATGAGTGGCATGGACAGAGTAGATAGTCAGAAGCTTTTTCCCAGGGTGGAAGAGTCAATTACCAGGGGACATAGATTTAAAGTGAGAGGAGAAAACTTGAGAGGAGATGTGTGGGGCAAATTTTTTACGCAGAGGGTAGTGAGTGTCTGGAATTCGCTGCCAGAGGAGGTGGTGGAAGCAGGTACGATAGTGGTGTTTAAGAGGCAGCTTGACAAATGCATGAATAGGATGGAAATAGAGGGATATGGACCCCGGAAGTGCAAAATGTTTTAATTTGACAGGCAATATGATTGGCGTAGGCTTGGAGGGCCGAAGGGCCTGTTCCTGTGCTGTACTTTTCTTTGTTCTTTCTTTCTTTCTTTGTTGTTCATCCACGGGTGGGATGAGGTTTCTGACATTTATTTAAAAAAATGTTTTGACATAACTTTTATTGCCCATGTGAGTGAGTCCTATGTGGGGACATTTTTTTTCAGATTTTCAAAATCTTTATTTTTGATTTAAAAATTCTTCAGCTCCCTGAGGCAGCTCTCTGCCTTCAGGGAGCTTCCATTGCGCGCTCACCCCGCACCCGCGCTGACTTCAGCGCTCACCCTCCTCCTGCCCCCGCCCCGGCAGCGCTGAGCCTTTCAGCACGCGTTTCACGCTGGCTGGCTGTTAATTGGCCAGCCCAGCGTGAAATTGCGTTCGGGGGGGGGGCAATCGTGGGCAGCGGACTGTTTCCTGTCTGCTCCCGGGTCTGCCCGTCACGCCCTCCCAAAGACTCGAAAATCCTGCCCACAGTTTTCCCAAAAGGGTCACTTAATAAGCCATGATGCGCTTGAATGGTGGCTTTTTTTAGTCTGATATCCTTAATTGCAGCGCTCCCAAATACTACCCTGGTTGAGGTCAGCAAACTGAGCACAGACCAGAAATTAAACCTGGAACTTGGGTCCGTAAAGGTCAGAATACAGTATACGTTGACCCTGGGGAGGTTCAATATATGTCTTCTAAAACAATTGAAGTGTTTGATGCTTCTCTTTGGCTCTATGTGCAATTTATTTCCTTTTTACTTTTTGAATGTTGGTTAATTCTGTAGGCATGAAGTGTGAGAAAACAAATTGAAAGAACGTTGATGCAATGTTACTTCTGAAAATTGTGAAAAACTCAAGACAAAATCGCTGTGCAGTAAGCAGTGAATTTGAAAAAGTAAATGCCATTCCATGTAGCCACTAACTTGTGCCTGTTTTTACTACAGTGATATAATTATTGTCCTATCTAATCTACATAATGCAGAGCAGACTACATTCGAAAGAGTATGAAAGCAGGAAAGGTTAGCAGTTCAGTAGCTAAGTTACATCACTACATTGGCACCCTGTATAAATATTGCCTGACTGGGAATTTGGTTCTCACAGGGCACTCCCAAATAATAATGTTGTTGGTCAGACAGCCATTTTAGCAGCCTGAACTTAAGACCTTACGTGGAACTCTACTGGCGTTCAAAATGATGATGATTTAAATGCAAGAAGTTGCCCATTACAGGTAGGTAGTTTTCAGCCAATTGTGAAGAGACCACCTGCACTTTGGAAAGTAGAGAACCAGATAAAACTCTTCAGTGCATCGAATCAGCCACAGAAATGATTACTTTTCAATTGCCAACTCCCTCAAACATCTATCTAGTTTTCATTTAAATGCTTCTGTGATATCTGCCTCCCTGAGGATTTCGTTCCACATATTTACTACCCTATTTGTAAAGTAGGTAAATTTAAATAAACTCTGTGCATCGCTTGTAAATTGTGGCAGAATTTTTCTCAACCTGACAATTTTGACTGGTTAACCTAATCTGGACATATGAGCAGGCTAAGACAATTATACATGCTATTTTTATTTATTTATGCATCTACTATTATGCTTTACAGCATTTTTTGATTCCCCCACTGCCCTCCCTCTGATAGACTGCTCATCATTACATACGCTCCACCAGCTGGACCCAGACAGTGGGCTGATCTATGGGCTTTTCTATTCACTGGTTGGGAGGTGCAATCTAAGTGGGAGATCTGGACAATGTCAGTTCTCCTTCTGGCTCCCGCAGCAGATCTGCCAAAGCTGACAAAACAAACAGCTAAACAGGGGGATTTGAGCACTTGGGACCATTGTGATTCAGTGCAAGTAGAGAGGCCTTTATTTTAAACACAACAAGCAGTGTTCTTATTCTTGTTTTTCTGAATGAGACAGCCTCATACCTGTTCTGTCTCTCAATATAAGCTGCAGACATCAGGGTGCCAGGATACATCTCAATGAATGTGTTTAGGATTTCACACAGAATTTCAAAGAGTGGAAATATTCATAAATATATTTACAATGTCATTGCGTACAAGGGGCAGAGGAATTCCAGCACCATAATTATAAACTTAAAAAATGATGGGAACAAATTACAGAAAGAAGGGAATATATGGAACAAAAATCACACAAAAGTAATACGAATTTACTTACATATGATTAAAAAACTTCTCAAAAGGACTTTTCTCCTCATAAACCATGCAATCATTTCTATTTGAATCCATTCATGATCAATGAATTTAACTGCAACATGTTCAGAATGGAAGGTGTTTCCGTGGGCAAGGTTTACACAAGTCATAAACACATTCATAAAGAACAGCCAGACAAATTCTCTACCATCTATTGCACAGAGGAAACCTCCATCAATTTTTTGCTACGTTCTGTAATCTCCTATGTTATTTCCATTTTCTGGTTTTCCTGAGGGCCCAGTTACTGGGGGAGTGGGGTAATCATCCTTCAGGGCCTGTCAGTGTTTCTCTTGAGTTGGTCACTCAAGAGGTGATCTGATAATGCAGCCTTTGCTTGGTATCTTCCCATAGTGGTGCTGCTGGAATCAACAACTCAGTCCTATGTGGAATTGTTAGCAAAAGTATTGGCATTTTAGTGCAACATGCCTTCTCACTTTGTTCCTCCAAACTTTCATGTTTTTTTGTTTCTACATGCATGGCACACGGCTGTGAGAGAACTGTGAGATTTATGGATCAACGGTTAAGTCTTTTTGTGTCTTTTTGTATGTGTGCTTCAGAGTTTTGATTCCAAAATAGTAAGGCTTCAGTTAGAGCAAAAAGCAGTTTCAGTTCTTTACACGAATTGGTTCTTAGTCTTTATTTCATTAAAAAATAACACAGGCTTCCATAAGATATGCAGCCAACAAACATTCAGATCATTTATGTCCCAGCCAAACTGCAGATGGCTGTCCTAGTGTTTATAATTTATTTGCTTGTTGTTTGGGGATTGCATTCTTAGTACAGTATCTAGATTTTTAATAACACAATAAATATACTGAAACAACTGCCAAATTTTACTTAAAACAGCAGAATACCTCAAAACGTTAACACCAAGTATTGCCTTTTTGTCTGGTGCTCTGATTTTGGCTCCTTGTGCAGGCTGTACTGTTGACTGAACAGTCAAGTGTGGTGTGATACAAAAGTCTGAAAATCGACTACTTTATCTGCAAGTTTCAGTAATCATGGCCAACAATTTCCTTGTAATAATCAGTGCAGGTACAAGCCATGTTGCAATGTGTTTTCTCTAAGGGAATTCACACATAACTGACTTGCATTGGCTTTTATGACACAACTTGCTGTGCGTGAATTTCCTCAGTCATTTGCACCATTCCTGATATGCATATGTGCTGAAGCTCCACTTAGCTCATTAACAAACCCTTGAGCCCCAGTGCAAAAGATGAGAGAACATGAGGTTCTTGCATTTACTCAACAGGCGAAAAGTTGCGTCCAGAAATTTAAGTGGAGCACAGTCTGAATTGGTATAACTGAGACATGCGTGGGGACCGTGGTACATGATTAACCCAATCACTGTGTTGCAGGCAGTATGCTAAATTGATGCCGCCTGCTGTTTTACATGATTACTGTGTGCAGTCAGTACGCCCATGCTGTTCATTGCTTAAAATGCACTAACTGGGCCCATTATTACAGGTGGCTAGTGCTACTTAAGGTGAGCCTGCATCTCTTAATGGGGAGGTGTCTTATAGCTGGCAGTATTGGTGGGTTTTCGTTGCGAACTGAGTCTGTGCTGTGAAAGATTGAAGAATGGCTGAATGTGTGAAAGTGTGAGCACCAAGATTTTTCAATAATGCACTTGATGCAAGACATGGAAAGAAGGAGAGACATCATGTGTCTGCAGGGCGACAGGAGTCCCTGGAGATGTATGCTTAGGAGGCAATGGGAGGAAATGGTGGTGGAAGTCATTGCCAGGTATGTAGCTCCTACAAACATGGCTGCAGTGCAGGAAGAAATTTAATGATCTGATATGAACTGTCAAGGTGAGTGAACTCAATCTTCCAATCCCATTTCTAACCAACAGCACCACCAGCCTCATTGCTGCTTAGGTTACTACACCACCACCATTACCAATAATTTCTATCAATCTGTACTCAACCCAACAATTTATGTGGAATATTTCATACTCGCACATTTAGCATTGTGGCAAGCCTCATGCCCACAACTTTACTCATAGTGCCAGCTATTCAACTATGACAGCCACATCACTCAAACGTATTGCATGAGACTCACTGGACAGAATTTTGCCGTCGGCGAGCAGGGGGCGGGGCCCACTCGCTGATGTTTAAAATGACGCGGGATGACGTCGGGCGGAACTCCTGAAGTCATCCCGCCCCATTTAAATTTTCAGGAAGGCGGGGGCGCAGCAAAATCAGCTGCGGGCCCGCTGACCTGTCAATGGCCAACTGAAGCCATTGACAGGATCATTTAAACAATTAAAGGACCTGCCCGTCCAACCTTAAGGTTGACGGGTCGGCCAGGAGCCCCGGCGGCAAATAGAGAAAACATGAAACCTCATCCAGCGGCGGGATGGGGTTTCATGCAGGGTTTTAAAAATTTTAATTAAGTTTTTCTATAAATTATGAAAATGTCCCATCTCACGTTGTCACATGAGGGGGACATGTTAGGGAATTTTTTTTTTCTATTTTTAATCTTTTTAAAAGTGTAAGCGATCTCCCTGAGGCAGCACTTAGCCTCAGGGAGATGTGCGCATGCGCGAAAGAGCGCACTCTCGCTTTTAGGGAATCCCCCCTGCCCGCACAGGGAGCGCATAGCACCTCCCGCCGGACGTCACGCTGGGCGGGCCTTAATTGGCCTGCCCACATAAAATGGCGGTGTGGCCCGTTTCGCTGGCGGGGATCAGCTCCCTGCCCGCCGGAGAATGGGTTAGGCCCGCCCACCTGACAGGCAAAAAATTCTGCCCACTGATACGCTTCCCCCTTTCTTTAAGCAGAAGTTGGCACATAACAGGAAAAAAATACGGTGTGTTATTTTATTATTGCGTTGTCTTATTATTCTGTGTTATTTCCCTCTCTCCATGATCATATAATCTGCAGATAGCACTGGGCTCACACAAGAACAATGTGAACCTTGGGCACATACCATCGAGCAATTACTGTGCTCGAGGAACCTCGTCCCAGCAGACAGTCAATGTCTTCAGTAGGGCGAGGAGGGGTTGTGATAAAAGCACAAAGTCATTCAAATTATGAGTTTACCAGGACAGGAGAAAATGTGGACATTTATGGCTGTTATCCTTCGCTTCTGAGTGAATTTCCATTCACTCTAGGCACTTCATGCTATTTCCATTACACTTTTATTTAGAAATCTTTCTTGGCCATTTTCTGGCTTAGTGACACATTACCAATATATCTACTATGGTTTAGCCCAGTCAGTTGATGTAGCCTATGTGGCTCATCTATCTGTCACTCTCGGTTAGTTTAATGGATTTTTGTACAGAGCAACTGACAAATTTGAGACATGTATTTCACTTTGTGCCATTGATTTTTCTCAAACTGTCGATCCTATTGTGTCTCCAATCCTCATTAAATCGCCTCAATTTCCCCTCTAAAAAATATCCAGCTATGATATTTTTCTCAGTTCAGCTCGCTATAGAAATTTTAATGGCTACCAGTGACACTCAGTGTTGCTCATAGTGTGTTGCAGGGAACAGTGTTTTATAATGGCTGCAACACCTTTTTATTGCTATAGCTTGTACAGAATAGGGTAGATTTTATGGCTTTGCAATCCTTCCAATCCTATTTGCCACCCTACACTCTGAGTTCCTGAAATGCACTCCCAATGTACAGAGCCTAAGAGGGAATATTGTAAAGAACACCCCAAGATCAGGCAAAATTTTAACTTTTTTCTGCCTTTATCGGCCCTCCCCTTCTGAAGATACAGGTTCTGCTGTCAGCCTCCCTCCATCTCAAAGAACAGCACAGCTTTTTTCTGGTTTCCTTGTAATGTTTATTCCTTGTAATGTTTATTTCTCGATCAACATCACTTAAAAAATAGATTATCTGATCCTTATCACATTGGCGTATGCCGTGCACAAATTGCCTATTGTGTTTCCGACATTACAGCTGCTACCATCTAGAAGGACAAGGGCAGCAGACACATGGGAACACCACCACCTGGAAGTTCCCCTCCAAGCCACTCACCACCCTGACTTGGAAATATATTGGCCATTCCTTCACTATCACTGGGTCAAAATCCTGGAACTCCCTCCCTAACAGCACTGTGGGTGTATCTACACCACGTGGGCTGCCGCAGTTCAAGAAGGCAGCTCACCACCACCTTCTCAAGGGCAATTAGGGATGGGTTATAAATGCTGACTTAGCCAGAGATGCCCACATCCCATAAATGAATAAAAAAAAGTGACTACATTTCAGTTAAGTACTTTTTTTGAAATGTGCTTTGGGTTGGTGTGTGGTTGCGAAAGGCACTATATAATTGTAAGTATTTCTTTGCTCTCTTTCTTGGTGTTTGATTCTGCTGAATGAGTGTTGGTGTGGTATACATTGGGTACTTTGGCTAATTCCCTCCTGTCATCACTCAGTTTTCACACATGTGCACTCTTCAGCAGGAGATGGAGGGAGAAATTCACCCAGGATTCTGGCTCTTGATCGCGATATGTGGGGTCCTCTGCTCTTTTCCCTGAATTCCTGTGCATGGGAAATTCATCCATGGATGAGCCTCCTCCAGAAATAGAAGTGCCCTCTTTTGAGATTTTGAAATAAAAGCAGAAATTGCTGGAAATGCACATTATGTAATTCCATGTAAAGGAAGATCTGAAAAGAAACAGAAGGCTAATGTTTCAACTTCTCTTTCACATTCAGATGCTGTTGGACCCGCTGTTTAATTTAAAAGATTTTCTATTTCTGTTTCAGATCCAGCATTTGGAGTTATTCTTATCTCTTGCGAGGACTTGCCCCACTGAAATTTTAAAATTTACAGTTACACTGCAGTTGCAATGGTCCATGTGAAACTCTGTATACTTTACAGTCTGCGCGCAAAGTTTTGAATAAAACGTTTGTAGGAAACTGTACCTGGGCTCTGTCCATTATCTTGAGAATAAGCTTCTAGGACTGACAAGTGACAGAAAAAGACTGTGAAAGCCATTATTGGAGACCATGGTGAATAATATGGTTTGGAGTTCCAGTATTTACATTTGGAACCTACATTTCCTACATAGTGATGTGTTGCTCTGCTCAATCTCAATTTTAATAAGTTCAGACATCAAGCTCTCCCCAAACAGCCACCCCCAACTGGAAGTTCCCATTGATATTTCCTTCATTAATGAGTCATATCTATTTCATTCTTGAACTGTCAGCGAGTGTAATTCCCCCAATTCCCCTATAGTCCACCTTGCAGAATCATGTACAATTTGTATTTCATTGTATATTGTATTGATTCTCAACATCACATGATAGATAGGAATGAGACAGATCATTCAGTCCAATCTAGCTCATCTATCCTGAAAGATCTACAGTTTAGGGGAAGTTCAGATTCTAGGGTTTACAGATCTTTATTATACTCCTGATATTTAAAGTTATTAGATTTAATTGAAAGGTTTAGTTATCTTGATATTGTTATGTGCAGTGTACAAACAACTACTGTGAGAAAAATGGAGTTCATTTTGTGCTTGGAGGCATCATTGTGTTCTTGGACCTCAGTTGGAGTAGTGATAGGGAGATGCCTACTGTGTACGTGAGGACACCAGGTGAGGTCAGAGTTGAGCTCAGCATGGGTGGATAGCTTGTTGGTATTCACTGTCAAACTTGGCCACATGAATAGCTTGAGCAAGAGACTATAGAGGGTGTCCACTGTACCAGGACCCAGTGTCCTGGTGAGGGAGTCAATGCCTGAACTAGAAGAACAGAGCTGGGCTGGATGGGGAAGGAAGAAAACTAGAGCAGGAAAATTGAATTTGTCTATGTACAGTTTCAGCTTTTCCCTACAGCTATTTACACCTGGTGTACCTAGTCTGTCTGGGCCTCTGGCCAGCCCTGTGAAACTGCATCTGCTTTTGTAGCCAGTGTTCTCAAAAACAATATGTTTGCAACTTAATGCACCTGAAGAAGCAAACAGACAAAAATACATCTATAGGCAACTGGTAGATGCGAGAAATTAGCAAGACAAGTAAATGAATGTAAAATCTTATATTCTCTCTCAATACACTTTATCCAAACTTGATACTTAAATTCATTTTAAAACATTTCCTCCAGAAACTCCTATTGCAAAATGATTGGATACTGCAAAATACTTGAAGTTCCACAAAGGGGTGCAAGTTTCCCCAAGTGTGGCAGCTTGGCTCAGGTGGTAGCACTCTCACTTCCAGCCGATTAGGTGCTGGTTACAAGCCCTATGTCAGCGCATCTAAGCTGACAATTTAGCAAGTGCTGCAATGTTGCAGCTCCTGTCCTGAGACATTAAAACTAAATGCTGTCCGCTGATGCAGATAAATGTTACTGATCCCATGACATGAATCAAAGAGGAACTAGAAATTCTCCTCAGCATCCTGGTCACAGTTAGTCTCTCAATGGATTGCACCAAAAACAGATTAAATGATTATCCATTTTGTTGCTGTTTGTGGGATCTTACTGTGTGCGGAATTGCTGCCAGGTTTGCCTACATAAGAATGGTCACTAATTTTCAGGGCATTTTCTTGAATCTGAACCGTGTTGAAGTGCCCCTGAGAGATGTGAAAAGGCGCTAAATGCAAATGTTTTCTACTTCCATTGACTCTGTTAGTAAACGTTCCATGCAATACTAAATCACAGGTCAGAAGGCTCTAGATCCAATCCCTAGCTTATGCTGACCTGACTCAGGCCTCTTGTGTAAACCACCCCCTCTCCCCATCCCCTCCTACCTTTCCCACCCTCCGCCCACTCACCCCCCACCGCCACATCACACCACCCGCCCCCCGTCTGGCAATTGGTAAATCTGCCTTTAGCCATTCTATCTTCCAAAACAAAAACAGAAACAAAAATACCTGGAAAAGCTCAGCAGGTCTGGCAGCATCAGCGGAGAAGAGCACAGTTGACGTTTTGAGTCCTCATGACCCTTCAACAGAACTAAGTAAAAATAGGAAGGGGGTGAAATATAAGCTGGTTTAAGGGGTGGGGTGTTTGTTGGGACAAGCAGCCAGTAATAGATGGAGATAACCAAAAGCTGTCACAGACAAAAGAACAAAGAGGTGTTGAAGATGGCGATATTATCTAAAGGAATGTGCTAATTAAGAGTAGAAGACAGGACAGATAAGGTACAGATAGCTCTAGTGGGGGGTGGGAGAATACTAAAAGGTAGAAATTAACAATGGGTGGAAATACATTTAAAAATAATGGAAATAGGTGGGAAAAGAAAAATCTATATAAATTATTGGAAAAAACAAAAAGGAGGGGGGAAGAAACGGGAGGGGGGTGGGGATGGAGGACAGAGTTCATGATCTAAAGTTGTTGAATTCAATATTCAGTCCGGAAGGCTGTAAAGTGCCTAGTCGGAAGATGAAGTGCTGTTCCTCCAGTTTGCATTGAGCTTCACTGGAACAATGCAGCAAGCCAAGGACGGACATGTGGGCATGAGAGCAGGGTGGAGTGTTGAAATGGCAAGCGACAGGGAGGTCTGGGTAATGCTTGTGGACAGACCGAAGGTGTTCTGCAAAGCAGTCACCCAGTCTGCGTTAGGTCTCTCCAATGTAGAGGAAACCGCATTGGGAGCAATGAATGCAGTAGACTAAGTTGAGGGAAGTGCAAGTGAAAAGCTGCTTCACTTGAAAGGAGTGTTTGGGCCCTTGGACAGTGAGGAGAGAGGAAGTGAAGGGGCAAGTGTTGCATCTTCTGTGGTCACATGGGTAGGTGCCGTGGGAGGGGGTTGAGGAGTAGGGGGTGATGGAGGAATGGACCAGGGTGTCCCGGAGGGAACGATCCCTACGAAATGCCACCGGGGGGGTGAAGGGAAGATGTGTTTGGTGGTGGCATCATGCTGGAGTTGGCGGAAATGGCGGAGGATGATCCTTTGAATGTGGAGGCTGGTGGGGTGATAAGTGAGGACAAGGGGGACCCTATCATGTTTCTGGGAGGGAGGAGAAGGCGTGAGGGTGGATGCGCGGGAGATGGGCCGGACACGGTTGAGGGCCCTGTCAACCACCGTGGGTGGAAAACCTCGGTTAAGGAAGAAGGAGGACATGTCAGAGGAACTGTTTTTGAAGTGGCATCATCAGAACAGATGCGACGGAGGCGAAGGAACTGAGAGAATGGGATGGAGTCCTTACAGGAAGCGGGGTGTGAGGAGCTGTAGTTGAGGTAGCTGTGGGAGTTGGTAGGCTTGTACTATTTTCCAATCCTGGAATTCTCTCCCTAACGCTGACCCTTCCACCTCTCCATCACATGCTCTTCCCTCCTTAAAACACACCCCTTTGGCCAAGCTTTTGATCACCCCTCCTAACCTCTCCTATTTCTCCCTATTCATTTTACTCTGCAAAATGCCTCAGGGATGATTTTTCTGTGTTAAAGGTGATTTAGTTGTTGTTGCTATTGATCTCAGCAGGGGCAGCAGTTGGCCTCAGTACCACTAGACCAGGGAGGGTCATCATGTGAGGGTGAGATTGGACTGGGCTTTGATGTTAATAACCTGCCAACACTGACTAGAATTACACATGACAAATGACCAGTTGTATGAGGTTCCAGAGAGTATGTGGTGCTTACGGAATACCCAATGCCTTCAGGAGAGACCTTCAGCCTATGTTATTAATTTACAATTGTGTTTTGAAGTTACAAGAAACATTAATGATTTAAAACAGAAGATTTACTGTTGTATGCATTGTAGACTCTGAGAGGAATGAAAGATGCTGCCAAGGTTTCACCACAATACCTCCGTCAAGCAATAGGAGTTTAAGTAACTGCTCAGCATTGCGGATATGTGCAAGATGAGTTGGCACTTCTGTGCATTGTGTCCTGCATTCCCAGGAGGAGGATTCCCTGGGCAACATGCACAAAACACCGAACATAAGGAGCTGACCTCAAGTTTTCTTTACGATAATTGAAACACAGGAGCAGGGGGGAAGAGGAAAGTATCAGCAGCACAAAAGAAGACTGCCATATAACGTAACACTGCATCATCCAGCGTCCCTCGGTGACCTTATCTCACGCGAGGCATAAAGCCACTTGGGACCATAGAATTAAGAGGAAAGGAATTATCTGTAATGTCAGGCTTCCTATTATCCTGTCCCCTGCCTCATGCTCTGCATTGAGTTTTTAATATACAGGAGTGAATACCAGGAGTTCAACACTGAAGTCTAGCTTATTGCTCATTTGCTGAAAGTGGTATCTGACAGTTTTAATACATAGACATCTGTTTACATAATGAGCTTATTGGCAATTTAATTTACAAGAAGAAAATCATTTGATTTGTAGTTGTGATATTTAAATTTATTAAAATTTGCAAGATTTATGCTTGAATATCTTTGGGGAACAGGGATTATTTATTCAGAGCTTTCTATCAGGATATTAAATGAGTAGACTCGAGTGAACAATAGAAATAACTTACATTTATGTAGCGCCATTTCATGTCCTCATGCATCATTAAGTGCTTTACAATGATTAGATTATTTTGGAAGTGTGAACTATTTGTTATTATGTCTGTGAATTTACAGTATTGTGCGCAGTAAATTAAATGAATGAACTAGTCTGTTCCCGGTGGTATTGAGTGGAATCTTCCGTCCCTGGAGTATAAGTTTGGTGGCGGGAGCAGAAGTGAGAGTGATTTCCGCTGGGGTGGGGTGGTGCGGGATGGATGGCCATACGCGATCTTGTGCTGTTCAGCTCATTACGTGCGCGTGGGTGAGGAGCGCGGTGAATCTCACTGCAGGGCGGGCAGGAAGTTGCCAACCCCACCATTACATCATGATGTCGAAGGTCCCGCCGTCCTATTTAAAAGGCACCCGGTCAGCCATTCACTCACCTCAAGCCAGGGGCATCAGCCTGGCTCCCTTCCCCGGACACCCTTCTAACATGCCCGAGACAGTCTGCCTTCCTTCCCAGGAGGGTCTCCCACCCTTCCCTGCTGGTCCTCCCTCCCCTGTCCAGCCATCACGCATCTTGGCTGACCGACCGGCACTCCATTTCAATCCCGAGACTGACATTTCTGTGCGATCCTCAAGAAATCAAAGCAATGGCTACTCAATTCAGAATTCTGGGAGAAGTATACCTTGTCAGGTGCATGCGGCTTATATGCTGTTGTAAATGTGAACATTCTAATTTCTGACTGGTGGGTAACTGAATTTGGAGGGATAACTTGGTTCTGGCAGGCTGGCCTTTTAATGAGCATGCATGATATGCTAATACATGCAAAAGAGCTTCCTGCCATTGTTCGTCAGGAAGCTTGACCCACCTTTAAAATCCTGAGAACTTAATTGCAAAAGTTCATCCCGGCGTTGGGAAACTTAATTTTGGCCTCCCGCCACATTAAAGGGCGGAATCGTTCCAGATTGGCACTAAGTGAGGTAGCGGGCGGGTAAAACAACGTTTTACACGTCAGCCGCAATGGTGTCATTTCACGCCCTATCATCCCAAACCTGCTGCATTAATTATGCATTCCCGGGAAACACGCCGTTTCCATGGCAGGTGGGCCCTCCTTTGCCCGCCACGCCACCAACTCGCCGTTTCATCACATTGGGCGCCAGATTTAAAGTCCAGCCGCGTGCGCACATCTATGCGCCCAGCCCACAACTGCTACGTGGGAGACATGGCCCCGAAAGGCAAGACGTCTGCAGCCCCCATGTTTAGTGACGCGTCCCTCTCGTGCCTTTAGAATGTGGTGGAGGCGCACTGTGATGTCCTCTACCCTGCTCTGGCCGCTGGATGGGCAGCTGCATCACCAATCCAGCATAGGAGGTGATGGCAGCGGTGGTCAGTGCCAATGCCCTGCAAAAGAGGACAGCCACCCAGTGCCACTCCAGGACGGATGGTCTCATCCGTTCCAGCAAGGTAGCTCACTCTTCTCATCACTCTCACCTCACACACTCACAAACCCATCACACATCCACAGGGATCTCACACCTCAAGGGACAACACCATAACTCTCACACACACCCTCACATCTCCATCAGGCTCATATCCTTCCGAGTTCGCATCCTCATCCCGTCCATGGCTCTGTTCACAGCACAAACATTCCACGCAGTGCCATGTGTCCTGCTCACACTCCATCTGTTTCCTTGCAAGAGAAGCCTGCTCAGATCAGCAGGAAGAGGCCCCAGACCGGGGGCTGGAGTGACCCACATTAGGTCCCTCATTCACTTTGAGGGAGTGTGCCATCACGCTGACTGGTGAGGAAGTGGACTCTGCCTGTGGCAACGGTGAAGTTGGTGGTGAACACCCACCTGAGGATCCTGCACCACATCATACCACCCACAACGCAACTGTGAGTGCTCTCTCTCCTGCTTTTGACCCTGCTGCCATGCACTAATCATCTTTACTTTGCTTCACAGGGAGCTCTGCCAAGCGTCTGACACCCTCAGCCAACCAGTTCCTCAGCTCCACCCATACCCTCAACTCCAGCCAAGAGGACACCTCCTCTGTTGAAGAGCTGGAAATAAGCAGCCTGGAAGTCCACAGAAGAAGGAGGCAAGTTCAGCCTAGCTCCCCAGCACTTGAAGGACTGCTGGGGAAGAGGCATCTGTAAGGTCCGAGTCAGATGACAAACCTCTGGATTTGGCCTTCCAACTCATGGTGAAGAGTCAGCAGAAGGCATGAGAACATCACACAGAGCTTATGCAAGCCCTCAACAGAGTGGCTTGTTACTCGGAGGACTACGTCCACCTGCTCTCTGATGAAGAGGTGCCCGCATATGTGCATATGGAGGTCTCCATGGGGAGGATGGTGGGTGCCATGGAGACTCTGGTCCCACAGAATGCGAAGTTGCGTGCAGACCTGCACTCCATCATGGGAGTCATGGCTGAGTTCCTGCAGTGGCAATGTGAGAGGGAAACAGGGCACCTCGATGTCCCTCAAGGTGCTCCTTCCCCTCAATGAATCAGGCCAGGGCCCTTGGGCACCCGAAGGGAGGAGGAGTGGCAGCTGGACACCCCTGGGTCATCCACTCAGGAATCTCAGAGGCTGTCCTCTCCCTCCGAGTTCCCTTTGTCTGTGAGCCCCTCAACCTCATCCTCTGTCACCGTAGAGGGAGCAGCCGGTCCATGAGTGATTCTGGAGAGAGAAGTACATGTGTAGCAGGGCCTTTCGGAGCCTTGTGCAAGCTCTCTCCCATGCACGTGGATCCTTCTGGTATCACCCTCATCTCAATGTTCTGAGCGTTTTGAATGCTGCCTGCTGGGGCTCGCTTTCAGTTGTCCATCTGAGCTGACCTGCATCTCCGCCCACCCACTGTTCACACTCCCATGCAGCACCTGATCTTGCCCACCACAATTCTCATTTCACTTTCGATTTGAACAGCATGGTGCTAATTCGGTTTTACTTTCGCACCCCCATCCTTTACCCTCCCCTAGTCATCCATTTCCTTTCCCCCATCACAGTTGACCCCCGGGGCATCACCTTCCACCTCCCCTCTGTGACCAACCAGCCACAACCCTTTTCCTTCAGGGATGTCCTGGTGAATGTGCACGTTCCCTTCCTTCCCAAAAATCCCACCCCCATCCACGTTAACCTCCCTGACCTCCTCCTTCTCACTCCCAGGGTCCGTGCATGCCTCCAAATTCCCACCAACACCCTTGTCGTCCCTTCTACCACTACTGTCGAACACTCACCTGCTCACCCTCCCGCCTCACTCTGCCCTTGGTCATTCTCACCATTCCCTCCTACCACACCCACCCTCAGTTTTCTCCCCAGGAGGCAGTCATGGACCAATCGGACCACTCCCTTGCACCTTCATCTGGACATCCCCCCTCCCAACCCCTTTCACCCCCACTAGACACCCCCCCCCTCCCAGAACTCCCTCCCCCGTATGGACACCATCCCCCCCTCCTTAGTCATCCTATCGCCCCTCTGGACTTCCCCCCCACTACCCCGGCTTAGTGCCTCCCCCTTCCTGACTCCCTCAGGCACCCTTACTTCTTCCGCCACCCTTAGTCCTTCCACCACTGACTCCTTTCTCTAGCCTCACTTCTTCCTACAGCCTTACTTCTTCCCCGCTTCCTGACTTCTTCCTCCACCCTTACTCCCTCCCCTCTCCACACTCCTTCTGCCCTCTGAACTCCTTTCCTTACACCTTCCACTCCCCTTACACCTACCTCCCCAGTTCCCATCTTGTCCCCTGTTACCCCCTCCCCGTACGCCCTTCCCCCCCACCCCCAACCTCCGCCCCCGACATCTTCATTCCCCCCTCTCAACCTCACCCCCTGAAACCTCTTCCTCTCCCAGCTGATCCTCGACCTTCCTCTCCCAACCCCTCAACCACCATCCGGTTGTGAGCTTCAACAGTGACTTTCCAACTCCCGTGAGCTGCTTCGCTGCAGGGTCATTTCCACGAGAATCCACCCAGCATGTCACGGACGTTCCTCCAGTGTGCCTTTGCTGTCGGGTTGCAGCGTCTCCTGCTCCTCGGATGTTCGCAATGTGAGCAAGGCCCTGACGGTAAGTCCCGACTTCTGCACGTCACACTTGTCAAAACGTGTTCTGCACCAGCGTGTTTTCCTGCCGATTGTGGGGGTTGAGTCCGGCGGTCTGGCCTTATAATGATACGCTGATGTATTACAATGAGGTTCCCGACGTCCGATGGTTGGGGACCGCAGCCCACCATTGACGGGCTGAGCGGACAATCAACAAACTGGTTTCACGACGCCGTGAAGCTGATTTTTGGCCTTCTCGCCATATGGTCCGCTCACGCCGCCGAGCGTACCCGATGCCAGCGGGCACGGAAAATTCCGCCCTAACTTTTCTGACCCACAGTTTCCCCCTGCCGGCAGGACTGGAAGATTCCAACCACCGATTCAGGAAAGAATGTTTGACGGAGCATCGGGAGAACTCCCTGCTCTTCTCTGAACAATGCCGCGAGATCTTTTAAGCCCATCAAAATCGTCAAACTTTGAATTACTGTCTCATCAAAAAGATGCTGGGCTGAATCTTTGCTTTGGTGGGGGCGGGAGATGGAGGCCAGGATTGTTTTCAGGCGTGGAACCCGCCCCTTGAGGTGGGGGGGAAATAGCCATTCACTGGGATTGGGGCGACCCCTTCATTGGCACGGAGACAGGTTCCCTGTTCAATAAAGGGTGGCAGGCAGGCTCTTAAAATTTGACGGTCAATGAGAGGCCTTCAAGGTTCAGAGGTGCAGTGAGTGGTAAGTAACTGAGAGGGCACTTCAATATGAAGGTGCTCTCTCTCGGCAATTATTTTTAAAAATTAATTGAAAAATAGAGAAAGCAACCAGGCCAGCACTGTGGGATGGAGAGTACGGACTGCACGGGGACTCCCTCTACAGGACGGCCTTTGGCTGCACCTCCACGCAGGCAGGCAGGAAGAGCCTGTAGGCCTGCCTGGGGCGTAGGCCTCTCAGCCTGCTGTTGGGTGCCCATCTCCAGGCAGTTAAACTGCCCCCATCGCATACAGGAGGCAGACTGGAGAATCCCAGATGGACTCCATTACCTAGCTTTATCAGAACCCTTAACAAGCTGAATTGGCCGCCGCCTCCTGGTGGCAGGCTGCCCTGTCGACACAGAAGCCACTTCGGCCAAAATGGCTGGTGCCAGGAACGGGTGGTCAGGAAACCAGCATGCTGGCTGGTGCTGGTATTTTCAGGTCCCATTCCTGCCCTCGGTGCTGCCTGAAAACCCTGTCCGGTCTCTCTGACAACGCGGGATTCCAGCACTAGGTTGAAGAGTCGGTTCAGATTAGGTGCCCAGATCCTGGAGTGTGGAAGGACATCCTTCTGCCTCCAAAACGATAGGGTAGATTGTACCCAGTTAGTAAATGGGGTTGCTGCGCCAAAATTGTCTTGTTTTATGGTTTGTTTTAGTAGAGCATATTTGGAGAGAGAAAGAATCTCCCCTGCACCGAAGTGTGAACAGATTAAGAAAACACTTGGCACTTTTGAAATAATTTCTCCACACTGCTTGATGTGTTTTCACTCCGAAGTATATGTAGCGTTTGGTCTAAATTATGGGTAGAATTTTCCCTGAATTGCACCCAGGTGCGATAGCGGGCGTGAAAAAAGATGTTTTTCCTGCCGACTGCAACCATATCGTCCACTTCCTGGCACGTCCCACCTCACTAATAATGCATGCGCAGGAAACATGCTGGTTCGCTGGCGGGCGAGCTCGGATTTTCCCGCTACACCGTGACCTCAGCGCTTCCTCACTCTGGGCGCCATATTACAGCTCACCAGAGTGTAGCCTATTTCGTGCCTTCAGACCAGGTCTATTCCAGGCAACAGTTGGCCCCCAAAAGCAAAGAAGATGGCAGCCCCCAAATTTGGCGGAAGCCTGTCATGGACTCCCCTACCCCAACTTTGACCAAAGACCAGCCACCAAGCTCACCAATCCAGCATGGGAGGCGATGGAGGCGGTGGTGAGCGCCAACACCTTCCAAAAGAGGACAGCCACCCAGTGCAGCTAGAGGGTGAATGATGGCCTCCGTCCACCAGGATAAGTCATTCTTCTCATCACTTTCAACTCACACACTCACAAACCCATCACACATCCACAGGGTTCGCACTCACTGCCAGCTCAAGGGACATCACCACTCACTCTCTCACACACATCCTCATCTCCCCTGCCCATCGTGTCCTCATGCCGTCCATGGTTTCACTCACTCTCTACACATGCCAGGCATCTTCCTCATCTGGCCTGGCAGGCATCTTGCTTACATTCTCTCTATCTGTCTCCATGCAGGATAAGCTAGCCCACAACAACAGGGAAAAGTCCCAGGCTGGTGAAGGAATGCCCGACATGAAGGTTCTCACGGCCTTTGAAAACAGAGCCATCCAGCTAGCCGGAGACGATCTAGACCGTTCCTGTGCTGACGGTGAGGTTGGTGGTGCTCAACCAAGTGAGGATCCTGCACTGCAACATCCATCAGACGACCGTAATGTGAGTGATGTCTCCTGTTTCACAGTCCCCTGTCATTCACTACTCATCTCTCTTTTCTATCGCAGGCACATCCGGGAAGCAGCTGAGGGCGGCCATAAACCAGGTCATCGACTCCAGCTCCAAGGACACCTCGGAAGAGGAATCGGCAGACACACCAGTGGAAGACCCATCACAGCGCTCACCCACACCCTCCACCAGCGCAGAGACACACACCTCAGTGGGATCTAGTTCTAGATTAGCCTCAGGGTCACAATCTGGTGTGCACACTGCACTGTCTGAGACAGGGAAAACCAAGGGTGCCAGCACTCAGAGAACAGGCCGGGAATCTGCTGAGTCTGAGTCAGGTAGAGAGCCTCTGGACTCGGTTCTACCTCAGTTGCTGGAGCTGCAAAGACAAGCTAGGGAATATCAATAAGGGCTGTCTGCTGCCCTCCTCCTATTTCAAGGCACGATGGAGTAGTCTGTGTACCTTCAGTTTAAGGCGATAACGCCGGCATGCCAACGCACTGAGGTCAACACTGGTAGGATGGCGGCCGCCATGGAGACCTTGGTCCAGGACATTGTTCCTGTACTGCTGCAGGAGCTGCACTCTATTGCTGAGGCACTTGATGGTATCCATCAGTGTCAATGTGAGTGAGGACAGGGCATTCTCAAATTCATTCCAGCTGCCCATTTCTCTCAAGGAGTCACCCATAGAGAGGAGGATCAGCAGGTGAACACCCCAGCGCCATCCACCCAGGTGACTCGGAGTGTCCAGCCCATCCAATTCCCCTATTGTTGTGAGCCCTGTAGCTCCAGCTCCACAGGCCGAGGAGGGTGCCACTGCCACACAGCAGGACCCTGAAAGCAGGCCAGGGCCTTCCAGGTCTCAGCCCTCCAGAGGATGTCTGCTAAACTCATCACAGACAGGGCTTAGCAGCCAGCTGGCTGCCTCCACCTCTGCTGTGGATGTGGGGAGAGCACCAAGACGTAGTAGCAGGGTTAGGAAGGTTAAGAAGATGTAATTGCACAACACGGGCATGGATGATAATCACTTGCACATAATATTCATGATTGTAAATGAACTTCTAAGAGTGTCTCCTTGTCTATGGCTTCTTGTTATGATGAGTAGTGTTTGTGTCACTCAGATGTGAAACCTTGGTTCCTGCACAAGATGAAGGCAAATGTCTCAGTTTGGGTCTTCCTCTCTGTGCAGTGTGTAACCTCCAGAGCAAAGTGATTGTCCAGCTTCATAGTCACTCGACACATCAGTGATACATGCACCTTGATGTGGTTTGTCATTGCTGCCAGAATGTAGTAGGCAGGCATCACAGAGTTCTGTCATTCTCTCTGTGTGCTCTCAGTGCCTTTGAGGTGGGGCTGGCCCTCCAGATCTTCAGCATCTGTGTCCGGTGATAGTGTGGCCCTGAAGGGGGCAGTTGATGGAGGCTGCCAAAGATCAGGTGCTATTAAAGTGTCACCACTGCATTTCCCTTATATTACCTTGTTCCCAGAGCGCAAGTGAGCTGTCCTCAGCTAGGCAGGAGTCAGACGAACACTGTGAAGATCTATGGAATCTTGCAACCATTAGGGCCTGTGCTGCATCTCCAAGACATAAGCGTGAGCACTGTGGGTGTGTGCGCTGCCATCAGCCAGGCAGGAGTCAGACATTCACAGATGCAATGTGAAGATGTCAGGAGTGTCCTCACTGCATCTCGTCATCATACTCCTCCACGAATCTAGCGGCTATTAGGGCCTCACGAGCATGCCTGCCTTGTCTGGCCACTGCGATGGCCCCATTGCCGGCATCCTCACCTTCCAGGACTTCATCACCCTCAACCCCTTTGACATCCTCCTCATCGGAAGAGACGTGCAGCTCTTCCATTTCCTCCTCAGCAAGGTCCTTCCCCCTGTTGTGTAGTATGCAGGAAGCTACGGTGATTCGCGACACCCTCTGTACTGCTGTGCTGCACCAGACCTGTAGAGGCACCAGAACCTCATTTTTAAGATACCAACCATGTGATCCACCAAAGTCTGGGTTGTGGCATGAACCTCAATGTATTGTCTCCCTGCCGCAGTCTGAGGCAGCTGCATAGGCATCATCAGCCACATCCTCTAGATGGGTAGACCTTGTCCCCGAGGGAACCAACCCTGCAGCCTCTGTGGACCCTGGAAGATCACATAATGAGAATCACAGAGTGTTATGGTGCAGAAGGAAGCCATTCAGTCCATCGTGTCTGCACTGGCTCTCCGAATGAGCACTGTGACTCAGTGCCATTCTCCTGCCTTTTCCCCCACCTA
Organism: Cetorhinus maximus; assembly: GCF_964194155.1. NCBI lineage: Eukaryota > Metazoa > Chordata > Chondrichthyes > Lamniformes > Cetorhinidae > Cetorhinus > Cetorhinus maximus. Next base: position 111,536,846 of record NC_135891.1, read on the forward strand.
GAAGAATGTCCAGCAGCCGCTCAGTAACACCCTTGACCTTGGCGCCAGGGAGGCAACATACCATTCTGGAGTCACGTCTACGGCCACAGAAACCTCTGTCTGTTCCCCTAACCAACAAATCCCCCATCACTATTGCCCTTCCACTCTTCTTCCTCCCCTCCTGTGCAACTAAGCCGATGTCAGGTATCTGAGACCTGCTGAGGATGTAGGAGTTGTGGACGCTCCCGGGTTATCATGCGCAGACCTGCATCATGCATTTGTTGTGGTCGTAGGCCAGCTGAACATTCAGTGAGTGGAAGCCCTTGCAGTTCACATACTGGGCTGCTTGTTGCCATGGAGATCTAAGCACCACATGAGTGCCGTCGATGGCACCCTGCACCTGTGGAAAACTAGAGATTGTCGCAAATCCCAGCGCTCTTTGCTTTCAGACTTTCCTGATCCCGGTTGAAATGCTCAAAGTTCTGTGCCTTCATGAAGATGGCGTCCGTGACCTCCTGGATGCACTTGTGCGTGGAGGCTTGTGAGATCCTGCACAGGTCACCTGTGGAGCCCTGGAAGGGGCCACTGGCGTAAAAACTGAGCGCCGCTGTCACTTTCATGGGCACTGGCAGTGGATGCCCTCCATGCTCCGTGGTGCCAAATCCTGCAGAAGGTGACGTATGTGAGTGACCGGTTCCCTAGACATGCGTAGTCTTTGGCGGCCCTAGTTCTTGCTCATCTGCAGGAATGACAAGCGCCATCTATAGACTCTGGGTCTAGCGAGGCGCCTACGAGTGAGGGCTCACTGTGGATCCTCAGCTGTGTCCAGAGGAGGCCCTGCTGCCCCTTCATCTTGAGGGTGGTGCTCCTCCCTTTGGTGAGCCAGGCGCCTCTGTTGCAATCGTCTTCTTCTCTGCTCCCAGTAAGTCATGAGGCATACCGCTAGATCACCAGGCTCCATGATCCTGATGTTCGCCTCCTGCAGTATCAAAGAGGGAGATGCGAGGGTAAGCGTATGTCTCCTAAGGACCTCTCTTGGTTAAGTCTCCGGCTGCGTCTCAAGGCCCCTTCACACATGCTGGAGAGAGTTGGCCACCACTTGGATGGCCAGAGTTTAGTGCACTTCATGACTGTCCAAAACTACACCCACCTCCACCCCACTCCACTTGACCGATTGGCGGCAGCTTTGACCATTGGACTGCTGCTGTGCTCTCAGCTCAGGCACAGGTATTCTCCTAACCCGCACTGCAAGGTCGCACTGTTAGTTTGAACCATGTGGATTATTGGTCCAAAGCTTAATAAATACATTGCAAGGGGCTCTGAGCGCCTCCACAATGCCCACCTTTCACAAGAGGACTCTACAACTTGCCTAGTTGTCCAATTCAAAAATAGAATTACCTGGAAAAACTCAGCAGGTCTGGCAGCATCGGCGGAGAAGAAAAGAGTTGACGCTTCGAGTCCAATTGTTCTGCAGTCCCTTAGACTCACATTAATTTGGAGTCTGCCCCCAAGGGATGAAAAGTTCTGGAGCATTTGGTGGCACCTTCATGCTTTTGTGTTGCTTGAGAGGACAGGAGTGCTTCAGAGGCCTGATCCCAAGTATGTCAATGGAGCGGCTGGTGAACGGTCTCAGCTGCAGAAGAATGGTGACTTTTGACTTAGCTTTTCTAAGTGCATAGCTGCTTCCCTCACCCTCACCACCCCACCCACCAAAACCCCACCTACTCCCGGCATGTGCTGACGTACTTCCATCAGCCTGTGCTGCCTTGCCCCGCCCCCAACTACCCCCAGTCCCTACTTGCACTGGAGCCCTTGCCCCAGAACCGCACTGCAAGCCAGCCGGGGAAAAAAATGACATGCCTGTGCCCCCAAAAACCGCCCCCACCCCCCCCACCAAATTCACAGCACCTCTTCCTTGGTATCTTACCGTCTCCCGCGAGCACTGCACAAGGTCGTGTGCGCTCACCTCTGAGCTCCCCTTGAAGTTCAGCTCACCAGGTGCAGGCCTTTTAAATCAGGCCATTCTGAAGTCACGCCGATGTGAGAATTAAATTTGACGTGGGGAGATGATTCCGGAGTGCGGGCTCAGTTAATGAGATGCAAATGCAGTGAAATTAAAGTTCCCGACGTTCGGCGGCGGGGAACATGGCCCGCCATTGAAGGGGGAGGGGACAATTGCGTCTGGATTGACGTCACCGGGAAACACGCCGAGGGCCAGCCCGTGGTATTTTCCACTCAGGCCGCCAAACACGCCGGCTGCAAATGGGAGCGCGGTGGAAAATTCCAGCATTGTGTATTTGCATATATATTGAACAGAGGGAGTTAGTCCTTTGTCCTGGTTGAAATGAAATGGTTGCCAGAAACAATGGGAATAACTTTATGATTTTGTAAAAGCATGATTTACCTTCAATTTTATCTGGAACCTAGGGCTGAATTTTTGGGCCTAACCGAGGTTGGGAGCGGACGTGGTGGGGAAGGACAATGACGAGGTCAGCTGGTGTACCAATTTCCTGACTCTATTCCCAATATCGACCATTTTGCGATTTTCCAGTTGGCCTCTCATTTCCTCGGGGTGGTGGGTGGAGGGGGCAGGGGTGAAGGGGCAGAGGGGATGGTGGGGGGTTGGGTGGGGGTTGGTTGGTGGTCGCAGTTTAACTGCCTGGATGCGGGCACTCGGAGTCAGGCTGGGGGCCCAATGCTCCAGGCAAGCCTTCATGCCCTTCTTGCCTGCCTGAGGGGGATAGTGGTGGAGGTGGGGGAATAGTGGTGATGCAGGGCTGCCCTTAGGGGTTCCACCCACAGTGTTGACCATGGGAGAGCATGGGTCCAGGATGGAAATAGGGTGATTATTATTAAATTAAATAATTCAAAGGAATTCTGTGTGAGTGCTTATTTCCACAGAGGCACCATGCTATTTTATAATGTTGAAGTATGACTGTAGATTCCTACTCTGGCTATAAAATGGTACCCCTGTCCAAATAGCCTCTGGTCCTATCCTATTCAATGATTGGTGTTCAGCTATTCCCAAAGTTGTTTTCATGGTGTAAGCCATTTTGAGCAACAAAAGGGAAATAAAATAAGCTATCTAATGATCCTCTTCTGAAGTATATATATACCTGACAGGATGAGCTCCTTGTTAAAATTAACCCCTTTAGATAACTTAATCAAATATCTTTCTTACAACCTCAGACACCATCAGGCCAAATGTCTTTTTACGATTATTATTTTCTTTGGCTAAAATGGAAGTCAAGGGCTCCGGGGTGCCATCTGTTTCAGTAGGCCCATGGAGACATTTGGAGCTGACAGGGCTCAAACTCAGCCTTTCCGTCTCCCCTGCTGTTGCTCCAGTTCACCACCCTGATCATACAAATTCAACTCATTAAAGAAGACGTCTAAACAGCTGCCTCTGTTTGCAGCAGTGCTTGCCCTTGCCGTTTGAGGTTTAAGTTCCAAAAACACTGCTCAGGGCAGCGACATAATCCACCTAGCAGTCGTCATAGGAACCTGTATTCTTGTTCCCTGGTGACCAACTCTCAAAGGGCCTAGAACCTTAGGCTTCACTGTAATGAGAGTATGGTTTGGCAAAACTGAAATGTCCTGACAATTCTCTTGGCATCATTTTATGCAGGGAAGTAAATAGCATTTGACGATTTCTTTTCTTATTTTCCTTTTTTTAACGAAAAATAGGAATTTAAACATATTTTACTTTCTATGCACATTCACACTGTGTTTCAAAGTTAACCTATATACTCACTATCTAAGATGTTATTAGCCTTCATTCAGATAATTAATAGGGCAGCAGTGTCAAAGGCTCAAAGTGAAATCAACAGGGCTGTCAGGGAACAGCTAGCTTTTGTAAGAAAGTAGGAGCCCCAGGATCCATTGAACACCACCTGTTGAATAATACAGAATGCGGGAATACTGGGCAATGTTCCATAGCAATGGTTTAACTCTAAACACAACTGCAAGGCATTTAAAGCAACTTAAATACAGTGGGGGTCTTGCTTTCAAAATCACGAAGGATTATAATTTCAACATTAACATCCTTTAGTTTGTCAGTCTCTACATTTTTTTTTGATTAAGGACTAAATGCTGATGCCATAACTTGAGCCGCTGGCTTTTGTTGAACCTGGCTGTGTGAGCTAGATCGACATTATGTATGGAGAGAAACCTAAACATTGCCGATGGCAATATTAGCTCATGAACATTTAATGTTTGGCTTTCCTCTGTCTGTCGTTTTATGGCAGATGTTAGCATTTAGTTAAAATGGAGTAAGCTCCTTCCAAAATGGCGGGTAGGTGAATGACACCAAAGCATGTTAAATGTTTGTGAGTTGATATGCGCCAAACTAAATTCTACAGTAGATTCGTAAAGCGCAGATCAACTCATGCCCAAGTTGGTATCAGATTAGCATCCTCACCAGGCAACCAGATTCAAAACTGGCCATTTCAAAAAGGCCCCTGATGAGGCTCTCTTTAATTGACACCATTGTGGAGAAGCAGTGTCAATAATATATTGTTGTTTTATCACCAACTAAATGGCAATTAAGAGAAACATACCTATTTTAAATAATGTATTTTATTTTCATCAACTCTGCACTTTCCTTTCCTCTCCTGAAGATGATCAAATCTGGCTGCATAAGAATAACGCCGCCCGACTTCCAATCCTCAATAGGTTTGCTTTTCACTTCTACTCATGGGGCAGAATCTTGCCCTCGATGGGCGGGCGGGCCCCCCACCGGCTCAGCGGCGGGCGGGCGGGCAGCCGATCGCCACCACCGAAACTGGCCACGCCGGCATTTTATGTGGGTGGGCCAATTAAGGCCCACCCAGCGGGCCGCCCGACGGGAAGCGCTATGCACTTACTGTGCGGGGGGTGGGGTGGGGGGGTGGAGGCCTTCCTCAACTGCGAGAGTCTGCTCTTTCACGCATGCGCACGAAAGAGCGCACATCTCCCTGAGGCTGAGTGCTGCCTCAGGGAGATCGCTGAAAGGCTGGCAAATATAAAAAAACAGAAAAATAAAAAATTCATTAACATGTCCCCCTCGTGTGAAAATGTCACACGAGATGGGACATGTTAATGGAATAAACAAAAATTTTATTAAACTTTTTAAAATCCGCTATCAAACCTCTGGATGAGGTTTGTAAAAAAAATCACCTACCCGCCTGCCCGTTGGGCCCATGCGCCGAGCCGAAGTTCACATGGGTCCCTCAAAATCCTCGACGATTGGCAAGTTAAGGGCCTTAACGAGGCCTTTAATTAATGGCGGGCGCACGTCCCGCTGCATAGCGCGCCCGCCGACCGAAATATCACGATGCCGCGCGCTGACGCCGGGATGTTCGCACCACATGCTAAGCGCTGGGGTGCGGACTCCACCACCCGCACGCCAGCCGGAAGATTCCGCCCACGGACTATGGCCTGGGATTTTCTGCCCCCTCCTGCTGGCGGGATCTTCCGGTCTCACTGAAGGCAACGGACTTTTGAATGGCCCACTGCGTTTTCCAGCCCCACCCCCACCGTGACAGGGCTGGGAAATTCCTCCCTGCGAGTAGCTAATGTCGAGGTACCTCACACAGTCAGGTTCAAGTTACGCCAGTGGCTCAAGTTACGACATCAGCATTTAGTCCTTAACGAAACCAAACCTGATTTTGTCATAATTTGTAATCATTGAACACGCAGACTTCTAAAAAATGCCTTTCACAACCACCTGATGTTCCAAAGTGCCTTACAGCCAGCGAAATACTTCTGAAGTGTAGGAATAATGTATGGAACGCGGCAGCCAATTTGTACAGAGCAAGCTCCCACAAACGGCCATGTGATAATGACCAGACGATCTGGGCAGGATTGTCCGGTCAGTGAGTGGTGGGCAGGGCCTGCTTGCCGATGCATCAAATGACCTGGGGATACATCGGACGTGCGTCCTGACGCCACCCCGCGTCATTTAGACTTTCAGTTCGGCGGGCGCACAGCCGAATCAGCTGCACGCCCGCCGAACTGTCAACGGCCCATTAAGGCCATTAAAAAACTAATTGACTTGATTAATGGACCTGCCCGTCCAGCCTTAGGGTTTGCGGGCAGGCCAGGAGCCCTGGCGGGCCTCGGGAAAAGCCCGAAACCTCATTCACGGACGGGATGAGGTTTCATGAGGGTTTTCAAGTTTATCAAATGCTTAAATAAAAGTTAAGGACGTGTCCCAACTCATGTGACAGTGTCACATGAGGGGACATGTCAGGGAAATTTTTTTATTACCTTTATGTCAGCTTTTGAATCGGAGCCGATCTCCCTGAGGCAGCACTTTGCCTCAGGGAGATCTGTGCACTCTTTCGTACGCATGCGTGAAAGAGCGCATTCCTGGCTGAGGGAACACCCCCCACCCCAACCCGCACAGGGGGCGCATAGCACTTCCTGGCGGACATCACGCTGGGCGGGCCTTAATTGGCCCGCCCACATAAAATGGCAGTGCCCCCCTGTCCAGGGGTGCCGATCGGAAGGCCGGCCACTGGTACCCGCTCCCGTACTTCCCCCCCAATGGTGGGAAAATGTTCCCCTCTGTTTTGGTGATGTTGATTGAGGGATAAATATTGGCCAGGACACTGGGTATAACTCCCTTGCTCCTCTTCAAAATAGAGCTTTTTGTGTGATGTTTTATGTTCACCTGAGAGGACAGACAGGGCCTTGGTTTAATGTCTCACCTGAAAGATGGCACCTCTGACAGTGCATTGTCTTGAGAAACCATTTGGTTCACATTCCACAAATAAAATTTTTCAGGGCCAGAAAGGTTATTCAGCCTTACAACTTAAATATACCATTAAAAACCAAGTTATACTACATTCAACAAGGTGCATAGTGATATTATCACTGGGCTAGTATTCCAGAGACTGAGGGTAAAGCTCTGGGGACCTGGGTTCAAATCCCACTGTGGCAGAAGGGGAAAATTTCAATTCATAAAATATCTGGAATTAAAAGTTCTGATGGTGGCCATGAAACTATTGTCGATTGTTGCAAAAACCCATCTGGTTCACTGGTGTCCTTTGGGGAAGGGAATCTGCCGTCCTTACCTTGTCTGGCCTACCTGTGACTCCTGACCCACAGCAATGTGGTTGACTCTTAACTGCTCTCTGAAACGGCCTAGCGAGCTAATCAGTTCAAGGGCAAGAAGGGATGGGCAACAAATGCTGGCCTTGTCAGTAAAGCTCACATCCCATTAAAGAATAAAGAAAAAAAAAATTAAGCCATCAAGGGAACTCAAATCCCAATCCTTTAAACAAAATCACCCAAAAGTTGAAGATATTGAAAGTGATCACCAATGTTGACATCCGCTGCCATTTTTGTGACATAAACAACTTACTCAATGGAAACATTTGAACGTTAAAAATATTCAAACCGTGACCCAGCTGTCACAACCCATTTGGATCTTCATTACTCATGTAGCCCAATTGTTTGTTGAATGATTTTGCCATTCAATAGGTTTCTTTCTCTCACACATTTCAGCTGGAAGGCTCTTTGAACTACTTATGTAAGTAACACAGAGTGGGCATATTTACCTCCGACTCTCAGGCATCACAAAGAACGGACATGAAAAGAAACAGGTGGGCAAGTCTGGTAATAAAGTAAAATAGACCAAAATGTCTGTTTTCTGCTGTAAAATGGCTGAAAAATAATGAATAAAATAAACATTAAGAGCCACTGGTTAAGCACTTTTTAAAGATTATGATAATTTGCTTTGATCAATTTTTGTAAAATCGTGTACAGATGAAATAGAAACAGGCTGGGCTGAATTTTCGGTTTGTCGGGCGGGCCCGACCCAATCGGCGGTGGGCGCGGAGCCAATTGCCGCTGGCGAAACGGGCCGCGCCGCCATTTGGCGTGGGCGGGCAATTAAGGCCCGCCCAGCGCGTTTCAGGCTCCCGTGTTCAGTGGGAAATTCAATTCTGCGGCAGGCGTGTACAGACCACTGGTTCCAGTGGGGAGCCGGCAGTCTGTATAAAGAACGGCCAGGCAGCCTCCTTTAGGCTGTTCACCATGGCCAGCAACTGGGCCCCAGAGGAGGTCAGGGCAGAGGAGGAGGAGGAGGGGGGGAAGGCTGCAGGGTAGGCCAGCGGGGAGGGCCAATGTGCCTCTCGGTTCTCCGATGCCTGCCTTGCTGCCCTCCTGGAAGAGGCGTCAAATTATCGGGAGGTGTTGTTTCCGGAGGATGGGAGGAGGAGGGCCCCCCATGTGACCAGGCAGGCGTGACAGGGGGTGGCGGGGGCAGTAAGCTCTCAAGATGCTGTGCGGCGCACAGGAACGCAGTGCCGCAAGCGCTTCAATGATTTGTTGCGCTCTGGAAGGGTGAGTACCACGTCGGCCTTGGCCATTTTACCCAGCAGGTAGCCTTAGCCTTTGAGGCCCCCCACCCACCTCCCCACATCTTAGTGTCATTACTGCATTGGGCATTTGGCTCACGCTGGGTGGGCAAACAGGTAGTGACCATGCTTACATCAGCCTTAGTGGTTGAGGAGAAGATGGGTTCTCTCTGCAGCATTTGTTGGTGTTTGTCGCATTTGAGTAGTCTGGGGGCAACCCGCAGGGGAGGCAGCTAGACACATACTCAGAACTCCAACACCTGTCTTATTGATGGTGATGAGATGGTGGAAGGGGAGCCTCAAGGTGTCGTGGCCAAGAGCCATCTGCTGGCCTCGGCGCCTCACCTAGCTGCACCTCCTTGCCATGGGCGCTAAGACCCGTGTGTTATTCAAAGTGATGGATGCCGAATGTGTCCAAGGTGTCCGTTGGGGGAGGGGGTTGGGAGCAGCTGTACTATCTTCTGGTGACTGATCACCAGTAGTGTGGACAGGAGCCGCTGGAGGCCTCAGATGGGCCACTGTGGTTGGGGTGCGACGTGCGCGTGCAGAGTACATGAGCGATCAGCCCCAATAAATCTTCTTCCCTGTTCTGCAGGCAAAAACTGAGAACAATAGACGGGAGCGTTTGCGGACTGGTGGTGGGCACGCTGTGCTGCAGCAGGCCATGGAGCTGGGGAGGAGGCAGGCGGCCAGGTCAGCAGGTGTCGGTGAGGCTGGGGTGCAGCGGCCAGGTATTTGAGGCCCACAGTCCCATCCACTCTGTCTCCCCACCATCCAAAGCACTGATGATTGCTGCAATCGTTAATGCAGCAACACTGCTCATTCACAGACTGATACAGTCAGACGTGTGGGTCATACACAAAGGTCCCTCAGCCCCTTGAGGATGTGCGTCTCTAGCACCTTCCAAAGTTGCTTTATCCCATTTGTGACCACTATCCCCATGGCCTAACATGCCATGGCATCGCTGCTGCACATCCAAAGTCTTATTGCATCTTAGGAGGGTTTGTACCTCCACCACCCTTTCAGCCAGTGCGTCCCACATTACTCTGTCCAAAAGGTCCTCAGCACCTCACCTGTCAACCTCATGGCACTCAACTTAAATAAATGCCACCACGTTAGTCATCCCTGCGCCAAGGGGAAATGTTGCCTTCTGTCCACCCATTCTATGCCCCTCATAGCGGTATGAAGGTCAATAATGTGACCTGTCAATCTCCTGTGATCCACGGCAAATGTCACAAGTCTTTGCAATGTTTCCTCATAACTCCAACTCTCCAGGCCAGCATGCATCCAGGTCAGGAACCTCTGCACTCTCCCCACTCTAATGCCATCCCTCCCATGACGTGCAGGTCACAACAGAACGCAGAGGTGTAGCTGTGGCCTTGACAGCGTTTTCTGCACTTGCAACATGACCTCCCTTTTCCTACATTCTATTCCTTGGCTAATAAAGGCAAGTTTGGCTTTGACCTTGTTAAACACCTTATGTTCCTGTTCTGCTACCTTAACGGGTCTGCCCAGCAAGGTCCCTGTAATCGTCCTTACTTTCCACGGTCCAACCATTACTCATGTATTCTCGTACCTTGTTTGTCTTGCCCAAGTGCTTAACCGCACACTTATCCATATAACACTCCATGTGGCATTCCTTAGGCCATCTGACCAGCCTGTCTGTATGCACGTGAAATGTTTGGGTCTCCTCTTGACTATTTACCACCCCACCAATGTTCGTCTCCTTAGGTTCTTGAAGGTTAAGCGCATTATGAGCCTGGGTGGGAAAGGGATGAATGGTGTTACTGACTGAACACTAACTGATGCACTGTCCTTGTTGTTAATTTCAGCATCACCACTGCATGGCCACCAGGGACAAGTCCAGAGCACCCCCCTCCACACCTGAGGGGCATCACTTGCAACTTGTGTCACATCATTTCAGCGAGCCAGGCACCAGTGCAGTGACTACCACATCGGTGGGGAATATAACATCGGCTAGTGTCCCGGGGCACAGTGGAGAGGGCACTTCATAATCGCTGGAGGAGATGGCATGGACAGAGAGTGCCAATGGCGCCAGCAGCTGGAGGACTGCAGGGGACCAGGCACATGCTGTGTCGGGCAGTGATGATGTGCCTCTGGAGATGTCCGCCATGCAGCAGATGCAGGACAAGTGGCAGGATGCGCGGGAGCATCTGGCAGGGTTGTATGAGGGTGTGCTTCATTTGGTCTCTGTGGTGGAGGAATCCAGGCAGAGTGTCAGTGATGGCATGAACCTCAGGGCAGAGCTTCAGGCTTCCTCCACTGAGAGATTGGTGACTCTCATGGAGAGGGGCTTCCAGCAGATTGAGACTCTTCTGATTGGGTTACGCTCTGACCTGCAAGCCCTCACAGCGCTAATGGCCACAGGTGGTCATTCCCAATGTGGGAGATGTTCTGGGCACCAAGTGTCGGCGCTCGGTGCCCATCCATCTGCGGTGAGCAGGGAGGTCCAATGTGACCTCACGTCGGTGCAGCAGCTGCCTGTCGTCGCTGCGAGCTCCTCTCAGGGCGCTCCGGATGAGGGCAGCAGCTCCTCCGCCCCTCTGCCAGTGACCATTGCATGCGTTGAGGCTGCGACAACTGGGAAGGTGCTAGTTCTGGAACTGGCCACTCCCTCCCAGGCGGGGCCAGCACAGGCTCCACAGGCCAGAGGACGTCCGCCAAGGTCATCGAGGCCAACAGGACAGCAGAGTCAGCAGCTGGCTCACAAGCCACTCCGACCGATGGGGCGACACCAAGACGTAGCACCCGCAAACATAAGCATAAGGCACTTTTGTCACTGGTGATTTTGTGTTGGCCCTAGATTAGGGAATGTTTCATTATGTGCGTCAGAGCAACGTTTGTTGTTTATTTTGGTGGCAATAAAGTCCACTTTTCTGACCATGGCTGAGGGTGTTTCCTTTGTGCTGCATTTTTCTTTTTCACAGACATATCATGAGTGTTTGAGTGGACATTGATGTTTCTGTACCAAGCCCTTAGTTGCAGCTGATGAGGTGGAAGATGTAGCACCTAAGTGCCACGTGTGGAAGTGCCAGGCAATGCTGGTCCTGCAGATCCATGTGTGTGGAGCTAGCTGAAGGTTTGTTGGATTAAATTGTCCCGGGTGTCCCTGCCTCCTTGGTGTAGTAGCGGGTCGGCGTGCTGCCCCTCATCATCGCCCTGTGCTTCCTCATCCTCTGAGGCACTGCTGGATTCATCATGTGCGGCCTCATCCACTGCGTCAAGGTCTTCATCGTCAACTGCATCCCCCCTTTCCAGCGCAAGATTGTGCAGAGTGCAGCAGACTACAACTATCACAGAGACGTGATCTGGGGGGTACTGAAGTGCGCCCCCTGAGCGGTCCAGGCAACGGAAGCACATAATGAGAAGACCAATGGTTCTCTCCACCACGGCCCTTGTGGTGTCGTGGCTCCAATTGTACCGCTGCACAGCTTCTATTCTTGGATGGCGGAGAGGCGTCATGAGCCACCTTCGCAGGGGATAGCCCTTGTCACCCACCAGCCATCCATCCAGCCGGGCTGGAGCACTGAAGAGCCCCGGCACCTGGGAGTGTCTGAGGATGTAGGCATCGTGGGAGCTGCCTGGGTACCTTGCACAGACTTGTAGAATCTGCATCCTGTGATCACACACTATCTGCACGTTCATGGAGTGGAAGCCCTTCCTGTTGACGAAGGCACCGGGCTCACCTGCTGGCGCCTTGATGGCCACATGTGTACAGTCTATAGCACCCTGGATGCGGGGGAAGCCAGCAATGGCCGCGAATCCCCTGGCTTGCTGTATCTGACTTGCCTGGTCGCAGCGGAGGTGGATGAAGATGGATACCCGTCTGAACAGAGCGTCTGTATCCTGCTTGACACAAGTGTGGACAGCTGATTGGGAGACACCGAGCCCTGGAAGGAGCCAGATGCATAAAATTGGAGGGCAACTGTGACCTTCAGAGCTGCTGGTGTGGGGTGTCCACCCACACAGTTAGGGGAGATCTCAGGGCCAATCATCTGACAGATATAGTTGACTGTCCCCCTTGACAGTCAGAGCCTCCTTCGGCACTGCACCTCAGTCATATTGAGGTAGCTGCTTTGCCGCCTGTATACCCTGGTAGCAGGATAGTGACGTCTTCTGTGGCCCCTTCCACCTTGGACAACCTCTTGGCCCTGCGCCCCTTGTGCCTGCGCCTGTCCTCCCAAAGGTGGCTCCCCTGGAGGCTGATTGTCAAGTCCTGGCCTCCTCCTTATTCTATCCCTCCCTTCCTCCTCAGAGGAGCTGCCTCCAGTGGAGATGTCAGAACCCATACCCAGGCTAAATGGAGACCTCCGGAAAGCTGCAGGCCCGATAAAGATTACTGTCTGCAGACTGGTGAGCTGAAGGTTCAAAGTAGAGATAAAGCTGTTGGAAATCGATCTGAACTGCTAACAATCACACAGGCAAGTTTAAAACACTTCAGATAAAACATTAACAACCCCTCTGAGCCCACATATCCCGCCCGTGGATGAGGTTTGTTAAAAAATCAGTTACCCGCCTGCCTGTTGGGCCTGTGCGCCGAGGCGAAGATCGCATGGGCTCCTCAAAATCGGTGTCGATTTCCGAGTTAAGGGCCTTAACAAGGCCTTTAATTAATGGCGGGCGTGCATCGTGCTTCAGAGCGCGCCCATCCAGCTAAACATCGTGATGCCGCGCGCTGACGTCGGGACGCTTGCCCGATGTCAGTGCGCGACATTTTAAGCGCTGATGTGCGGGGTCCGTCACCCGCACGTCATACATAAAATTCTGCCCGTTGAGTGCAGCAATATAAGTTAGCTCAAGGATTTGTTGCCTGTAAAATTTTGACGTATCAGCACTGCTGGTGCTTTTTTGCTAAAACCTATTCAGTGGCAAACGTAGTAGGTGCAGATGCCCCATTTACCAAACCCCAACTGGCAAATCTGCCTCGATCCAACTCCTGCTGTACACAGAATTGCAACATAGAAACAGGTTGTTTGGTCAATGTTGGTGTTTGTCTTTCACATTGGCAGGAGTTTTACTCGCATTCCTGCATGCAGTTTCCCCATCTCTCTGTTCCCCTTTTGATTAATCATCTATCTGACCTAACTTTAGAGTTGATGTAATAGTCTTAATAATGGGATACAATTTCTCCTGGAACACCAACCCAGCTTCAATCCCTGGCAACCGGACCAAGCTAATTCCTCCTCGCAGCCCAATCTTTCGTTGCAGCCCTGACCTCGTCTTTCAAGCCGCCTTGACCCAACTCAACCAATTTCTGTTGGCAGCTCACAGACTCAAATGAATGAATTTGTAGGTGACAAATCCATTCACTTCAATATGGAGAGGTTGCACATAGGCTGAATGGCCTCCTTCGGTGACATGATTCTGTCTGGTTTGTGCCGGCTCTTTGCAAGAACAACTAAGCCTGTCCCACTACCCACCTTATTCCTGCAGCCCTGCAAATGTTTTTCTATTGAGGCGCTTATCCAATTCCCTTTTGAAAGCCATGATTGAATCTGCCTCCACTACACTCTCAGGAACCACATTCCACACCCTAACAACTTGCTCCATTTTTTTAAAAAAAAGGTTTTCCTCATGTCGCTTTTTGTGTTTTGGGTATTCCCCTTGAATCTGTGCTCTCTGGTTCTCTACCTTTCTGCTAATGGAAACAGTTTTTCCCTATCTACTCTGTCCAGACCCCTCATGATTTTGAACACCACAATCAAATCTCCTCTCAACCTTCTCTCAAAGAAGAACAGCCCCAACTTCTCCAACCTATCTACATACGCAAAGTCCCTCATCCGTGGATGGTGAATGAAATAAGTGAAATCCTTGCATATTGAAGTGAACAAATAACTGTCAATGAGCCACAATTCAAATAGCTTAAGCTTTTTAACAATTTGAAGTAAGTTAGAATCACATAGACTATGTTAGAATCAAAAAGGTTATGTTATGGTGCATTTACACTGTAACCCTCGTGCTGATGTAAAGCAGTTATTGTATTATTGCAGCCTGAGCCTGGAGTAATATCCTGACCTGATACCACAGTGTAGAGGAGAAATGCCCTGGATCAAATAGTCCCTCTCCACTTTGGAGTAAGTTTGGCCCTCGGTGCTCCATAACCACCTTACACTGACGCTAAATCTGTAGCGTGAATACACCATAACTAAAAGAGTAAAATGCCACCAAGGATAAGGAAGAAAGGGGAATAGGAATATTTATTAGTTGCAAAAACAAAAATTGCTGGAAAAACTCAGCAGGTCTGACAGCATCTGTGGAGAGAAAGACAGAGTTAACGTTTTGAGTCCGTGTGACACTTCAGAACTAAAGGGAAGTAAAAATGTGGTGAATTATATACTGTTTAAGGCGGGGGGGGCGGTGGGACAGATGAAGCTGGATAGAGGGGCAGTGATAGGTGGAGCCAAAGGAGAGATTTCAAAATATGTCATAAACAAAAGGTCGAAGGGGTGTTGAAGGTGGTGATTCTGGCTAAAGGAGGTGCTAATGGTGACATTAAGAGTAGAAAGCAGAATGAGCAAGTGGCAGATGGCCCTAGTGGGGTTGGGGTGGGGGGATGGGATGGTGTGGGGAATAAAAGATCAAAATAGGCTAAAAGGTGGGTATAAAACAGTGAACGGAAATAAATTTTAAAAATAATAATAATAAAAATAGGTGGGAAAAAATATATATATAAAAATTTTAAAATGAATATTTGAAAAAAGGGGATCAAAAAGGGGTGAGGATCTATTTCCATTCATTGTTTTATCCCCACCTTTTAGCCTATTTTGATCTTTTTTCCCCCCACACCGTCCTCTCCCCCCACCTCAACCCCACTAGGGCCATCTGCCACTTGCTCATTCTGCTTTCTACTCTTAACATCACCATTATCACCTCCTTTAGCCAGTATCACCACCATCAACACCCCTTCGACCTTTTGTTTATGAAATCTTTTGCAATCTCTCCTTTGCCTCCACTTATCACTGGCCTTTTATCCAGCTTCACCTGTCCCATCCCCCTTAAACAGTTTATAATTCACCACGTTTTTACTTCTCTTTAGTTCTGATGAAGAGTCATACGGACTCGAAACGTTAACTCTGTCTTTCTCTCCACAGATGCTGTCAGACCTGCTGAGTTTTTCCAGCAATTTTTGTTTTTGTTTCAGATTTCCAGCATCCACAGTATTTTGCTTTTATATTCATTAGTTGTTTATATTTAAATTGTGTTAGCGTTTAACTTAGTTTTGGATTACTATTACCACAATAGCGCTGCTCTTGACATTTGAGTACTTATATCCCTGTAATAATAACGTTCATCTTAGTAACAGCGAGTGAACAAGCTGAAAATATAAACACCCAGTCAGCCCAGGGAAAATGGATTCCCTGAAACTTGACAGAATTGAAGAATAAATATACTGACAGTGAGTTTGAGCTAACAGCAGCTTAATATAATCTAATGGGAGATTGGGAGCATTCACAGTTCAGCCATTGAACCTTGCCTAACAGTATTGAGTGGCAGAAACTACAAAATTCCAGCTTTACACAATACTTATTATTTCTGCTTTTATTAAGAGGAACAGATAACAAGGAATTAGTTCAAGACTGAAGCTTAATCTGAGGGTTAAACTGGAGAGCAATAGATCCCTGGCAGTGAATGCACAGCAGGCAACCTAATTGCCGCATTCCGACATCTTATATACAGAATTATCGGAAACTGGGAGTGATTATGAGATTGTCATTTATTTGAGTGGTTTGGCTGTTTTCTACAATATAATGGATAACCAGAAATGACTATAAGGCAGCAATCTAATCGAAGAATTCAGAGAATGTCAGAAACCACAGCAGTTAAACTTGGGCATTTTTAGCTATCATTTGAACTCTGAGATTAGGTTATTGCAATGAAGTCACTGCAGGGTATCTGTTTTTTAATAATATAAACTTTATGGAATGCTTTTATATGTTTTAGCCTGTTTTGTTGCCAGGAGGAGGTCTGTATTATTGTTATGTTTACACAGCTTGGTTAACCATTCTGAGCTAATTTTTTGCAATGGAAAAATTTAGCTCATCATTTTGTTTCCACTGCAAAGTTCTTAGTTAAAAAAACACATACTATTTGACCAACTAAAATTGCTAACTTCTGACTAAATTCGTTTTCATTGTTAATGCTCACATCTCTGAGTCCGAAAGTTGTGCATTCAAGTCCCATTCCAAGGTCTTATTTTGGAGGTGCTGCCTTTCGGATGAGAGGTTAAACCGAGGCCCCTTTTGCCCTGTTAAGTGGATGTAGAATCCCCATGACACTGTTTCAAAGAAGAAAAAGTGAATTCTCCCCAGTGTCCTGGGCAATATTAATTCCTCAACCAACACCCTAAAAACAGATTAGTTGGTCATTATCTCATTGCTCTTTATGGGGTCCTGCTAAGCACAAATTGGCTGCCGCACTTCTTATATCACAACCGTCTCTGCATTTCAAATGTGGTTCGTTGGTTGTAAAGTGCTTGGAACATTCTGAGGTCATGAAAGACACCATTTGACTGCAAGTCTTTTTTGTGTTCTTTGCATCTCAAGGTTCCTGGGCTGGTACAGGAAGGAAGGGGGAGGAGGAAATCAGTGTCCTCACTCTCGATTGCTTTGCAGTGACCTCTTAGAGAGTGGACTCGGGTGGATGTAGTTAGTAAACTCAGGCATGAAGCATTCCTCATACAGTACCTTGCTAGCACTGGTGAGGAGTCCTCCCTGTCCTGGAGGGGGGTGGGGGGTGGAATTGAAGGTGGGCCTGGGGTGAAAGTCAGAAATATGAGTGTCAGTGTGAGTGGGCCACCCGTTTCCCCTCAGCGGGAGCGGCCTGGCGGCAGTGGCCAGGGTTTACGTTTCAAAACTTCTAATCTCAACATGCAGGGTCTTTGTGGTCCCCATCCTGCTGTGGTAGCTCCCACCTCTGCCAGCGGGCTCCCTGACTGTCCTGCAGCCTCCATGAGGAATGCACCCGCCATCGTTAGTTGTGCCGTGGACCTGGAGGCGGCCTTTTAATTGTCCTCCTCTGGGAAGATCTGCTGGCCGGCTGCCCTGACAGTCAGTGTGAGGTCAGGGCCCAGAAATGGTCCCGCCCTTTGATTATTTTTAAAGGGCACGAGATTCTGCCCACTGTCAAAGTTCACACATGAAGAAAGGACCTTAGTGTGAGGTACCAGAAGGCTGCCAGTAGCTAAAAACTTAGCTCCGCAGCCAAAAAAACTGAGCCCCCAGCCAAAAGGAAGTAATCATGCAATTTACTTATTGTGCACGCTGTTGGAATCAAAACGTTGGGTGTTCTTTTTTTAACAGCAAGAATAAACGTTACAGTGGGTCATTTTAGCTTTTGACTTTGGGCGGTATTTAATGGAGGTGGGGGTGGTCTTGCCCAATGGCTGGAGAGTCAGTGAAAGCCCCTCGTCTCCTCTTTTAGGGAAGGTCTGCCATCTCAGAAGGAAATGCTAGTTCAGACTGAACTGGCTTGAACTGGTAGGGAACAGGGTTTGAACTGGTCTCAGCTGGATTCTACTGGAGGCAACTGATTAACTTGTAATTCTACTGGACTAGTCAGAAATCCAGTGGGTGACCCCCATTTGCTGTGTTGGCAACAATATTTTTCAGCCGACTTCAGCTGAAACCAGTTCACCTGTTGTCAATTTTATTAAAACCAGTACACCAACGAAAACATCTCTCTCATTCCTCCCCCCAAGCTGTCTCTCTCTTCCACTCCCCCAACCTGCCACTGCCGATATGTCTCTCTCCCTCAGTCTCCTTTCTCCCAAATCTCCACCTACCCTGCTCCTGCACTCCCTAACCTCTATTTATACTGTCCCTTCTCATGATTGAAAGTGTAAGCGCCACTCAGGCATTTGACTGGACAGCAGCGGGCCTTCCCCGGAAGGACCCCGGGTGACAGAAGTCCCGCCTGCCGAGAGCTATCGAATGGCAGCACCGCCGGGGGATTGGTGGCAGCTGCAGCGACAACAATCACTTGAGGTCAAGGATCATCACTGGTTCCCGTGCCACAGGTGAGTGGTGGCGGGGTGGGGATGGCAAGGTGGGGGTCGTGGGGAGAAGGGGGAAGGGGAGGATGGGGAGAGGGACAAGGATCGGCAGCAAGGGTAGGGAGTGGCTCTGAGCGGGCAACCCCCTGCCCAATGCAAAGTCCTACGATCAGGGACTGTGCCTTTGGATGAGAGACCAACCACCACCCCCACCACCACCCGGGGAGCTGCAAGCCCACAAGGGTAATTAGGGATGGGCAATAAATGCTGGCCTAGCCAGCAAAGGCCACACGTCATGAATGAGTAAAAAAAACCCGGTACGGTTTGCTTGTCATGTTCCCTGCAGGGCGAGCACCCTGCCCACTGCTGAGTTAATACCAGCAGCGGCAAGGTGATGCCCTTAAATGGGCATTAATTGCCCACTTGAGGGACTCAATTGTTGGTGGGGCGGGAAAGACATCCATGGGCCTTCCCGCCAAGGATTTAATCAGGGTGGAGGAAGGGTTTTGGCAGGGTCCCCGCCTGCCACCCTCCCACCTGATTAAATGGCCCCGCCACCAAACTCGCCACATTGGTGGGCATTAAATTCAGCCCCTATTTTTTGTCTTGTAATGTTTATTTTACCAACACTATGTAGGATAGTTTCACCATTGGCAAGGATAATGAGCCAGTATATCTTTCATTTTAATTTCCACACCGAGCTCTGTTTGTTTAAGTAGAACTCCTGTATAAATTCCCAATCTCCTGGGGCGGAATCTTCCACTCTGAAATCCAAGTTCGGTGGTGGGCACAAAAGTGGGAGTGATTCCTGCTGGGGGTGGGGAGGGGGTGGTGGTGGAGGGGGCGGTGCAGGATGGCTTGAATATGCACAATCTCGTGGTGGGGGCGGGCAGGAAGTCGCCCTCCCTTCCCATTGTTCGTCGGGAAGGCCGACCCGCCTTTAAAGTCCTGAGAATGGAATTCCAAAAGCTCATCCCAACGTCAGGGAACAGATTTTTGGCCTCCCGCCAAATTAAGTTTCCCCCCACGCCATGCTTCCCGTGGCTGGCAGGACTGGAAGATTCTGCCCCATATCTCCTCCCCTCCCTTGGGTATTGTTCCAGGACACAGCGTTATCCATACCTGAATGGACATTGCTCCTCTAGACTTCCTTCATTCGTTCCTTAAATTAGCGTGTTTCTATGCTTTACCTCATCCCTGCATTCTCACCGTGTAGAAATCAAGGCCGGGATTTTCCGTGCCCGCTGGCGTCGGGCGTGTTTGGTGGCATGAGCGAGCAATATGGCGCGATCGGTTTCACGACGGCGTGAAAGCAATTCGCGATCGTCCGCTCAGCCCGCCAATGGCAGGCTGCATTCTCCACCATCGCACATCAGAAACCTCATTGTAATACATCAGCATATCATTATTAGGCCTGCCCGCCAGAATTGTCCCCCCCCCCACCCCCACCCCCCTACCCCGCCGCCCCCTCTCCAGCGGGGGGCTGGATCGTCCGCCCACGTCGGAAGGAAAACACACCGGTGTAGAACATGCCGTGATAAGTGTGACATGCAGAAGTCAGGACTTACCACCAGGGCTTTGCTCTCATCGCGGACATCCGAGGAGCAGAACACCAACGGCACACTGGAGGAACGTCCATGGCATGCTGGGTGGATTCACATGGACATGGCATTGCTGCGGAGCAGCTCACGGAAGTTGGATAGTCACTGTTGATGCTCACAATGGATGATGGTTGAGGAGGTGGGAGAGGAAGGGCTAGGATTGGTTCGGAGAGGACGAGATGTCAGGGGAGGGGTGAGGTTGGGAGGGGCGAATGAAGGTGTCAGAATGGGGTGAAGTTGGGAGGGGCGAATGAAGGTGAAAGTGTTGGGGGGAGGTTGGAATGGGGGGAGGAGGGGGTAACGAGGGAGAAGATGGCAACTGGGGAGGTAGGTGTAAGAGGGGTGGAAAGTGCAAGGGATGGAAAGAGGGGAGGGTGTCCATGGGGTTCCGGGGTGGGGGGGAGGAAGGGGTGTGGAGCTGGGGAGGTGCAGGTGAACGTGCGAGGGAGGGGCTGGATAAGTCCATGTCTGCCTCCTGGGGAGTGAACTGAGGGTGGGCGTGGTAACGAGGAAGGGTGAGAATGACCGAAGGCAGAGTGAGGCCGTCGGGTGGGAAGGTCAACGTTCGACAGTAATGGTAGAAGGGATGGTGAGGGTGACTGGTGGGGACCCTGGGGGGTGGGAAGGGGGAGGTCGGGGAGGTGAATGTGGATGGGGGTGGGATTTTCAGGAAGGAAGGGAAAGTGCACGTTCACCTGGACATCCCAAAGGAAAGAGTGGGGGCTGGTAGGTAACGGGTTGGGGGGGTGGAATGTGATGCTGGGGGTTCAACAGTGAGGGGGAAAGGAATTGGGTGACTGGGGGAAGGGAAAGGATTGGGGAGCGAAAGTCAAACCGAATTAGCACCATGCTGTCCAAATCAAAGGAAACGGGAGTTGTGGTGAGCGGGATCATGTGCTGCATGGGAGTGTGATCAGTGGGCGGGTGGAGATGCAGGTCAGCTCACATGGACAACTGAAAGACAAACCCAGCACGCAGCATTGAAAATGCCCAGGACAGGAGTGTGAAACATGAAGGATCTGCGTGTGTGGGAGAGTGCTTGTACGAGGCTCCGAAAGGCCCTGCCACACACACTCTTTTCCCCCCAGAATCACTCATGGGCCGTCTGCTCCCTCTGTGGTGACAGGTCTTCTGGGCTTCTTATTTTCAACCCTTCACTGGGGGAGGAGTCCTCTTGGCTGCAGATGAGGACGTTGATGGAGCTGAGGGATTGTCTAGCTGAGGGTTTTGGTCCCTTGGCAGAGCTCCCTGTGACCCAAAGTCGAGATGAGTAGTGTATGGCAGCAGAATCAAAAGCAGGAGAGGGAGCACTCACAGTTGCGTTGAGAGAGGGGTGATGTGGTACAGGATCCTCAGGTGGGTGATTGCCGCCGACCTCACCGTCACCGCAGGCAAGGTCTACATCCTCACCGGTCAGCGCGATGACACACTCCTCAAAGTGAGCAAGGGGCCTAATGTGGGCCACTCCACCTCTGGTCTGGGACTTCTCCCTGCTGATGTAAGCAGGCTCCTCCTGCGTGAAAACAGATGGAGAGAGTGTGAGCAGGACACATGGCACTGGGTGGAATGTTTGTGCGGTGAGCGGAGCCATGGACAGGAATGAGGATGTGAGTTCCAGAGGATATGAGCCTGATGGAGAGGTGAGGGTGTGTGTGAGAGTTAGTGGTATTGTCCTTTGAGGTGTGACATCCCTGTGGATGTGTGATGGGTTTGTGAGTGTGTGAGTTGAGAGTGATGAGAAGAGTGAGTTATCCTGGTGGAATGGATGAGGCCATTCATCCTGTAGCAGCACTGGGTGGCTGTCCTCTTCTGCAGGGCATTGGCGCTGACCACCGCTGCCACCATCTCCCAAGCCTGGTTGGTAACGCTGCTGTCCATCCTGTGGCCAGAGCAGGTGTAGAGGACATCGTGGTGAGCCTCCGCGGCATCCAAAAGGCGTTCCAGTGATGTGTCGCTAAAGCTGGGGGCTGCAGTCTTCTTGCCTTTCGTGGTCATGTTCCCTGCAGTAGTTGTGGCCTGGAAGCACTGAGATGTGTGCGCGTGGCTGCACTTTAAATATGGCACCTGTCGTGGTGAAGCAGCGTGGTGATGGCGGGCGGGCGAATAAGAAATGCCCATGGAAACGGTGTGTTTCCCAGGAATGCAAAAATAACGTGGCAGGTTTGGGACGATAAGGCGTGAAAACCCGCCATTGCGGCTGATGTTTTACCCGCCCGACATCGCACTTAATACAACTCTCGGATGATTCCGCCCCAAGACTTATCACATCCATGTCCGAGTTTAATTAATTCTTTCCCAGAACTTTGAAACAGTGGAGTCCTTAACTCTTTCCCCCTCTACAGTCTAAATGCTTTTAAATGCAAAGTTTGGCATTACTTCAAGAATGGCCTTATCTTCTGTCGTATTCTGTTCATCCTTGGTACAATCCTATGCCTTGCGCCTTCACCCTTCATCTGGGTTTCTTAATATGAATAATTTGAAGCAGCAGATGCATCTAATAACATGATTATTCATCACAACACGCACTGTATCATTGTAAGTGCCCTGTTTCAGACCTGTGTCAGTCCTTTCCTTTTCACTGAAACTTGCTCTTGTCAGTGCTGCTGTTCTGTATACCTCTTCTACTAACGACAATCAGTAAACGCCCCTCTGTCGAGAATGAACTGATTATCAGGGCTTCCTGAGGTTCCTCCTTGATGAGCTGAATGATAGGAATCACAGGTCTTCTCACGCTGGACATAATTTAGGACGTTTGGGTTGGGGATCAGCAATGCTTATTGTATACCAATTGGGTGTTTAATTGTATAAAAGCAAAAAAACTGCGGATGCTGGAACTCCAAAACTAAAATTAAAATACCTGGAAAAACTCAGCAGGTCTGGCAGCACCTGCGGAGAGGAACACAGTTAACGTTTCGAGTCCGTATGACTCTTCAACAGAACTAAGGAAAAATAGAAAAGAGGTGAAATATAAGCTGGTTTAAGATTGTGGGGGTGGGGGGGGGGTAGAGCTGGATAGAGGGCCAGTGATAGGTGGAGATAACCAAAAGATGTCATAGACAAAAAGACAAAGAGGTGTTGAAGGTGGTGATATTATCTAAGGAATGTGCTAATTAAGGGTAGAAAGCAGGATGAGCAAGGTACAGATAGCCCTAGTGGGGGTGGTGTGGGGGGAAGGGATCGAAAAAGGCTAAAAGGTAGAGATAAAACAATGGATGGAAATACATTTAAAAATAATGGAAATAGGTGGGAAAAGAAAATTCTATATAAACTATTGGGGAAAAGGGGGATCGGAAAGGGGGTGGAGATGGAGGAGAGAGCTCATGATCTAAAATTGTTGAACTCAATATTCAGTCCGGAAGGCTGTAAAGTGCCTAGTCGGAAGATGAGGTGCTGTTCCTCCAGTTTGCGTTGAGCTTCACTGGAACAATGCAGCAGGCCAAGGACGGACATGTGGGCATGAGAGCAGGGTGGAGTGTTGAAATGGCAAGTGACAGGGAGGTCTGGGTCATGCTTGCGGACAGACCGAAGGTGTACCGCAAGGCGGTCACCCAGTCTGCGTTTGGTCTCTCCAATGTAGAGGAAACCGCATTGGGAAGCAGGTTATCCCTGGTTGTTGTGTAAACACACATTCAGTGTCCAGCTCATTAACATATAAACTCCTCTGCCTCAGTGGATACAGCAAATGACTGCAAGGAGAGTATCTGACCTGTCTGAACCCAAATTCTCCAGGCCCCGCACCGTGCTGAATTGGACCATTCCTGAATTAGCACTGGGTGAAAATCCTGGAATTCCCTAACAGTGTTGTGGGAGCAGTATCAGAATAAGGATCACAGCAGCACACAGTGAAGGCCCACCATCAAGGGGAATAGATAACAGATTTCGCAGTGCTCCCAGAACAAATGAAGGACACCCTGGTCCACTCCTCCATCACCCCCTACACCTCAACCCCCTCCCACGGCACCTTCCCATGCAACTGCAGAAGATGCAACACCTGCCCCTTTACTTCCCCTCTCCTCACCGTCCAAGGACCCAAATTCTCCTTTCGAGTGAAACAGCATTTCACTTGCACTTCCCTCAATTTAGTCTACTGCATTCGCTGCTCCCAATGCGGTTTCCTCTACATTGGAGAGACCAAACGCAGACTGGGTGACCGCTTTGTGGAACACCTTCGGTCTGTTCGCATGACCCAGACCTCCCTGTCGCTTGCCATTTCAACACTCCACCCTGCTCTCATGCCCACATGTCCGTCCTTGGCCTCCTGCATAGTTCCAGTGAAGCTCAATGCAAACTGGAGGAACAGCACCTCATCTTCCGACTAGGCACTTTACAACCTTCCAGACTGAATATTGAGTTCAACAATTTTAGATCATGAACTCTCTCCTCCATCCCCACCCCCTTTCCGATCCCCCCCTTTTTTCCCAATAATTTATATAGATTTTTCTTTTCCCACCTATTTCCATTATTTTTAAATGTATTCCCATCCATTGTTTTATCTCTACCTTTTAGCCTATTTCGATCCCTCCCCCACACCCCACCCCCTCTAGGGCTATCTGTACCTTACTCATCCTGCTTTCTACCCTTAATGTCACCTATTAGCACATTCCTTAGATAATATCACCACCTTCAACACCTCTTTGTCCTTTTGTCTATGACATCTTTTGGTTATCTCCACCTATCACTGGCCCTCTATCCAGCTCTACCTGTCCCCCCCACCCCCCCCCCCCCCACCTTAAACCAGCTTATATTTCACCTCTTTTCTATTTTTCCTTAGTTCTTTTGAAGAGTCATACGGACTCGAAACGTTAACTGTGTTCCTCTCCGCAGATGCTGTCAGACCTGCTGAGTTTTTCCAGGTATTTTTATGGGTGTTTAATTGTATTCAGTTGGTGGACGTTAATTGGGGATTCACCTGTGCTCATACGTATTATACATATATATGTATATGTAGGAGTGCACTGAAACTAAGGTGCATGATATGCAGCGTGCGTAAATAAAAACTTGTAAGACTAGGTTCTAGTTCTATCCTTCACCACCTAGCAATCTGAATTCTAACAAGCAAGTGATCTCTATGTGGTTTAGGAAGTGTTCCTTTTCAAATGAAAGACAACAGGGTGACCTGCCACAATGGTTGGTTCACCACGACCTCCCATTTAGCAGGGTACAGGATTTGTTCATTTTTTTTTTTGTCCCATGCTCAGTAGAGCTTAATAGCTTCCACCCATTGTCCTTATTATAGAATTGTACCAAACCTTTGTAAGTCAGATTGCATTCATTTTATAAAGACAACAATTGTGGACCTGGTCATTGCCCAGGAGAGTCAAGTTTCAAATTGGTTTCTATCCTCAGAAGTATTGCAGAGAGATTGAGTTGCATCACTTCTACAAGCACAAGGCTCTTCCATCACATACCTGCAAATAGTCAAGATTGGGGAATGACAAATGCAGGATATTAACGTTAGACAGAAGTGCCTGTATTATATTCCAGCAATGAGAGACTAATATCATTCTAAAGCACTGCAGGTAAAAGTGAATTATCTAACATTTATTAGTGTGTGACTGTACAGAGGGAACAGTGAAGTAACATCTTGTAAGTTCTTTTTAAGTGGATCCTGAAAAGACTTAATAAGCTATTGGCTCAGACCATCTGTCTTTGTGTTACTATCACTGTTGCAACAGGAATCAAATGAGCCATAATACAGTGCCTACACTAATGAAATTCAGTGAACTGTTAGATTAATAGAAAGAAACTGACAAGGTTCAATTTCAGATTAATTTCAAGAACAATCTTTGCCATAAAAAGACATGTGAGTTTTATTTTCCACTTTCTCTTTCCTCCCTCCCTTGCTAGTTTTCTCCCTTCCTTTTCTGCCTTGAAGGTGCTGACTGAACAATTCTGGAAGATCGAAAGCTGAAGGAATAAGTTTATTAAAATTTGAAACAAAAATCATACACAGCAGCATTCCACAATTTAGTCTCTACTCACAAAACCCCTACCATTTCCCAGCAAGCGGAGTCTGCATCAAACTTAACTGATGCATCACCAAATTCTGGTTGTTATGGGAGTGTCTCTAACTTACATACTCAAACTGAGATAAAATATTGACATTTGTTAAAGGAAGGGAACATTTGTAAATGCTCGTTCTATAGCATAGTAGCCCCAAACTGCCTTTTCCTCTACAGCGGTATGTTGCCTGCTCCTGAATCATGTGAGAAGACAATGCCAATATACACAAATATGCTGGATGATTTATGTTATCGATGTCTGCTCCTGGAAGTTCAGTGTAAGTAAAATATACAACTGTACCTATACGCTGACAAAAAATAGACATCCAGTTTGTCAAGGGCCATAATCCCAACCATGTTTTGTTCAAGGATAATTCTCAGGAACGCCCTAAGAAACTTCTTCAAGGAACAATGACCCCCTGAATCAGTACCTGCAGCTCTCCCTTTGGCGAACTTCTGATTATAAATAGTATCACTTTGAGGAGTTACCAAGTGAAGGCAAAGCAAACTCCTCCAGGAAGAGGGAGCAGAAGGAAAAATAATTCAGGACCAATAGATTTAATTAATACAATCAAACTTAAAGCGATTTCAATTTGCAGGTTTGAAAATGTAAATGCCTACCAACCAGATGGAAATTCTGTACTTTGCACAGCTCACTCACTTTAAGTAGCCAAAAAAGAACATGTGAATTGTCAAAGGCTGTTCTCAAAGTTCAAAACCAAAAAATGAGGTATGGGGTTTTTGAAGTATTTTGTACATTGACCGTGCAGGCTAAAGACGTTTTGTAAGCCTTGCATTCAAATGTTAGTAGTATTCACATTTAAGAATATAGGAAATAGGAGCAGGAGTTGGCCATTCGGCCCCTTGAGCCTGTCAACCAGATCATGGGCTGATCATCCACCTCAACATCATCCCCAATGATATCTTTAATATCTGTAAATCTAGCAACCTGTCTTGAATATACTCAATGACTCCACAGCTCTCTGAGATAGCGGATTCCAAAGATTCATCTGCCTCTAGTGAAGAAATTCCCCCTCATCTCAGCCCTAAATGGCATAGCCCTTATTCTGAAAATGTCCCCTGATTCTGAAGACCCATGCCATGAGAAACATCCTTCCTGCATCTACCCTGTCGAGCCCTGTAAGAATTTTGTATGTTTTGATGCGGTTACTTCTCATTCTTTTAAACTCTAGAGAATACAGACCTAATGTCCTCAATCTCTCCTCCTAGGACAACCCTGCCATCCCAGGGATCAGTCTGGTGAACCTTCGCTGCACTAACTCTATGGCAAGTATATTCTTCCTTAGGTAAGGAGACCAAAACTGTACACAATACTCCAGGTGTGGTCTCACCAAAGTTCTATAGTATTCTCTCCAATTGCAGCAAGACATCTTTACTCCTGTACTTAAATCCTCTTGCAGTGAAGGCCAAAACACCATTTATCTTCCTAATTGTGTACTGCACCTGTATGCTAGCTTTCAGTGACTCATGAACACAGATACTCAGGTCCCATTGGACATCAACACTTCCCAATCTCTTACTATTTAAAAAATACTCTGCATTACTGTTTTTCCTACCAAAGTGGATAACTTCATATTTTTTCACCTTATATTCCATCTGCCA
The DNA here is from genome assembly GCF_964194155.1 of Cetorhinus maximus. Classification (NCBI taxonomy): domain Eukaryota; kingdom Metazoa; phylum Chordata; class Chondrichthyes; order Lamniformes; family Cetorhinidae; genus Cetorhinus; species Cetorhinus maximus. The sequence goes on from NC_135891.1 coordinate 111,564,408, forward strand.
TGTTCTTGCCCACTCACTTAGCCTGACTAAATCCCCTTGCAAGCCTCTTTGCATCCTCCTCTCAACTCACAATTCCCACCTAGTTTGTGTCATCAGCAAACTTGGAAATATTACATTTGGTCCCCAAATACAAATCATTGATATAGATTGTGGATAGCTGGGACTCAAGCACAGATCTTTGGGGTATCCCACTAGTCACAGCCTGCCAACCTGAGAATAACCCATTTATTTCTACTCTGTTTTCTATCTGTTAACCAATTCTCAATCCATGCCAGTGTATTACACCCAATCCCATGTGCTCTAACTTTGATTACTAACCTCCCATGCGGGACCTTATTGAAAGCCTTCTAAAATTCCAAATACATTTGAAAATATGAACATACATATTAGGAGCAGGAGTAGACCCCTCGGAACCTTTGAGCCTGCTCCGCCACTCAATAAGATCTGACTGTATCCTCCCAACTATCCTTGCTAACCCTTCACCCCCCTGTTCATCAAGAATTTATCTACTCCTGCCTTGAAAACGTTCAAAGACTCTGCTTCCACTGCCTTTTGAGGAAGACGGTGCCAAAGAATCCCTACTCTCTGAGAGAAAAAAATATCTTCTCATTTCTAACTTAAATGGGCGATCCCTTATTTTGTAACACTGATCCCTCATTCTAGATTCTCCCACAAGAGGAAACATCCTTTCCACATCCACCCTGTCAAGACCCCTCAGGATCTTTTGCCAGAATATTGCCGTCAGCGTGCAGGGGCGGGCCCGACACGCCGATGCGCAAAATCACGCGCGATGACGTTATTTAGATATTTCGTTCGGCGGGCGCGCGCTGGAGGCAACTGTCCACCCGCCGAACTGTCAAAGGTCTATTAAGGCCATTAGGAAAGTAATTTAGATAATTAACACGGGCGGGATGAGGTTTCCTGAAGATTTGATAAAATCAATAAATAAATTTTGCTAAATTGACAAACGTGCCCCAGCTCATGTGACTGACACTGTCACATGAGGGGACATGTCTAAATAATTTTTCTCTTTCTTTATTAAAAAATTTCAATATGTACTTAATCTCCCTAAGGTAGCTCCGTGCCTCAGAGAGATTGCTGCGCTCTTTCGCACGCATTGGCCCGCCCGCATAAAATGGCAGCGCGCAGGCAGCTATCGGCTCCGTGCCCGCCTGCTCCCGCCCGGCCCACCCGATGTGGGTAAGTTTCTGGCCTATATGTTTCAATCAACTCTTTTAAACTCCAGCGGATACAAGCCTAGCCTGTCCAATATTTCCTCATAAGACAACCCGTCAATTCCTGGTATTAGTTTAGTAAACCTTCTCTGAACTGCTTCCAATGCATTTACATCTTTCCTTAAACAAGGAGATCAATACTATACACAGTACTCCAGATGTGGTCTCACCAGTGTCCTGTACAACTGAAGTACAACCTCCCTACTTTTATATTCAATTCCCCTCGCAATAAATGATAACATTCTATTAGCTTTCCTAATTATATAGTGCACCTGCATACTATGCTTTTGTGATTCATGCATTAGGACTCCCAGATCCCTCTGCATCTCAGAGCTCTGCAATCTCTCACCATTTAGATAATATGCTTCTTTTCTATTCTTCCTGCCAAAATGGACAATTTCACATTTTCCTACATTATACTCCATTTGTTAGATCTTTGCCCACTCACTTAACCTATCTATACTCCCTTGTGCTTCCCCCTGTTCTGCTAGCTACATCCTCAAAAACTCTAGCAGCTTTGTCAAACATGATTTCCCTCTCATAGATCCATGTTGACTCTGCCCAATCCTACCATTATTTTCTAAGTGTCCAGATATCACATCCTTCACAATAGCTTCTAGAATTTTCCCCACAACTGATGTCATTTCTCCTGCTTCTTCCGATTATGATGTGCCATGGGGTACGATATGTGAGGCAGAGGCTTTCAGCTCACACTTTGAACAAACTTAACAATCAGAGGGGAAAGAGTCAAAATATATTATAAATCACCCAGCTGCAGGAAGGTTAAAAGAGCACAGGCGTTTCTTTAAAATGTAAAATTGCCCTGTGATGTCAGGTCAGATTCTGTTGGGAGCAGCTCAAGATAGGATAGTGATTCTTCCAGTCTTAGACATTATTATTCATTGACTGTCCCAGCAATTTATTAGCACTCCCATCACAAGGGAACATATATTTATTTGACTGCTCTCAGGATTATTGAGATTGGAAAGGGAGCACTTTGACCGATTAAACACTTGTGATGATTTATCAATGTTATTATTGAAGTTAACATTTTTATTTTATTATTTTAATTTTTCCCTTCCATTTTGAAAATTATTTTCTTACTTCTTTTAGCCTTTTCACCATTCCGCTCCAAAGACGGCTTTGGGTGAAGTTCTCTCAAGCTCTTGACCAATTCTATTTAGAGGTCTGTAATAGCAGATTGGGATGTCCTATGTTCTTTTTGTATATTCAGTCATGGAACGTGGGTGTTGCTGGCTAGGCCAGCATTTATTGTTTGTCCCTAATTGTCCTGGTGGCCTTCTTGAACCGCTGTGGCCCCTGGGGTGAGGTACATCTACATTGCAGTTAGGGAGGGAGTTCCAGGATTTTGACCCAATGACAGTGAAGGAACAGCGATATATTTCCAATGGTGAGTGGCTTGGAGGAGAACTTCCAGGCGATGCTACCCTTGTCCTTCTAGATGGTAGCGGTCATGGGCTTGGTAGATGCTGTTTAAGGAGACATGGTGAGTTCCTGCAGTGCATCTTGTAGATGGTACTCACTGCTACTACTGTGCGTTGGTAGTGGAGGGAGTGAATGTTTGTGGATGGGGTGTCAATCAAGTGGGCAGCTTTGTCCTGGATGGTGTCAAGCCTCTTGAGGGTTGTTGGAGCTGCACTAATCCAGACAAGTGGAAAATATTCCATAACGCTCCTGACTTGTTGCTTGTAGATGGTGGACAGGCTTTGGAGAGTCAGGAGGTGAGTTACTCGCTACAGGATTCCTAGCCTCTGACCTGCTCTTGTAGCTACAGTATTTGTATGGCTAGTCCTGTTCAGTTTCTGGTCAATGGTAACCCCCTGGATGTTGATAACCCTGTTCTTAAGTGGGTGGTGGTGGAGGGATTAGTTAAGTGCCTTTATTGATGAATCATGGAGCTGAATTTCCACCACAGGGGTGGGAACAGGAGCCAGGTTTGTCTTTGGGCTGGAAACCCGCCTCCTGTGGGGAAACTGATTAAAGTTAAGATTTTCAAGTGGGTGAGCCCTTAATTTGCATGGAAGTGGGTTTCCTGTTTCCTGTTCAATTCAGGGTGGGAGCAGGCCCTCAAAGCAAGAAGACCAATCAGAGGCTTTCCAGCTTCAGAGGAGCACCCATTTACAGTAGAAGGTGAGTAACTGGGAGGATGCCTCAGCAAGAAGCTGCCCTCCCAGCTAGCTTTTTAATAAAAAAACTCAGAAAATTCAGCCAGGTGGTGATGCTAGGGTAGGGGGTGGGGAAGGGCACCTCTCAACAGTGTGATATTTGACTGTAGCCCAACCCAGGCAGGAAGCGTGGTCCTCTAGACCTGCCTGGAGCTCTAAAACCCTGGCCTGCTGTTGATCTGACCCCCCCCCACCCCTCACCCCACCCCACCTGCTGCACCATCCCCCCCCAACATGTTGAGAAACTGGAAGCCAACTGAAAAATCTCAGTTGACTCCCTAAGCTTGCCTTTAACAAGACTCCAAGCCTAATTTTCCTGAATTTTCCTGAAATTGGCCACAGCCTTTTTTGTTACTTCCCCAGGACTTAGTGTTACTAGTAATTGGGGAGAGTGGTGAATGAGGTTGCACTGAGCATTGATTGGCCTCCTCCCATTTCTTTCACGTGTTCTTTATCCTCTGACCTTCCCCCCTAGCAAAGTAGTACAACCTTCCTCATCCTGACAGGTTGGCTTTGATCAGAAAGTTGCTTTCTGGTGGATTGAAGTAAATGATGCCTCACCAAATCATCAGGCCACACCACCATTTGGAGTTGCTATTTTAACCAAGGTGTGGTGTCAGCTGGGCACTGCAGCAGTCACCACCATGAAAAAAGACCAGAGTTATGTTGCCTTTATAAATCAGTAACTGAGAACATTTGGGGATCGTGGTTGCGCTGGTGATAAAGCAATCTGTTGGCCCCTGGGTCCTGAAATTATACAATGGTATAAAGTATACCAGCACACAAGTGCTTAACACATTTATCTGAAATTCCTCACTCCACTCTTTAGTGCAATTGTTACCTAGTTATTTATAGTCTGCTGAAGGCTCGACTGACACAGCGGAGAGAGGAATTTCTGACTGCGTGTTAAGTGCTTATATGCTGGCATTTTGTTGCACAATCATAGAAACGAAACAGTCAACATGTCAATGTAAAACCGCTTTTGCGCACTGTTTGAACGCAATTGTTAGAAACTGAACTGGACTAGCCATATAAATACTGTGGCTACAAGAGCAGGTCAGAGACTAAGAATCCTGCGATGAGTAACTCACCTCCTGACTCCCCAAAGCCTGTCCACCATCTACAAGGCACATGTCAGGAGTGTGATGGAATACTCCCCACTTGTCTGGATGAGTGCAGCTCCCACAACACTCAAGAAGCCTGACACCTTCCAGGACAAAGCAGCCCCGCTTGATTGGCACCACATGCACAAATATTCACTCCCTCCACCGCCGACACACAGTGGCAACAGTGTGTACCATCTGCAAGATGCACTGCAGGAATTCACCAAGATTCCTTCGACAGCACCTTCCAAACCCATGACCGCTACCATCTAAAAGGACAAGGGCAGCAGATACATGGAACGCCACCACCTACCTGGAAGTTCCCCTCCAAGTTACTCATCATCCTGACTTGGAAATATATCGCTGTTCCTTCACTGTCGCTGGGTCAAAATCCTGGAACTCCCTTCCTAACAGCACTGTGGATGTACTGACTGCAGCGGTTCAAGAAGGCAGCTCACCACCACCTTCTCAAGGACAACTAGGGATGGGCAATAAATGCTGGCCCAGCCAGCGAAACCCTCATCCCGTGAATGAATTAAAAAAACTAAATATCTTGATATTCAACAAATTAAGGAAGAAGGGCATGTGAAACAATGTACTTGAAGAAAGCTCAGAGGAGGAATAGCCATAATTACATAGAAACAGAGGAAAGTACAGGGCTGAAATAGGCGGTTTACCAATAAAATAGAGAGGCATTAAAGATTTGAATGCAGTCAGAGAAAGGGAGACTTTGTGAGTGCATGAAACAAATGTGAGGGGCAGTGGTTCACACAATGGCTCTCAGAAGTGCCTGGCCCAACAAAACAACATTGCATCAAATATCTGTAACAGATGTGTGGCTAGATGAATAAAGGGCCAGCATTCAAAATACCTAATTGTGATCTGAACAACCCATTATGTGTGGTTTTGAAGTCATTGCTTGTTTAATAAATAAGTTTGGCATTTGATTTAATGCTTCCATATGCTTTTTATTACTGACAGCATATGGTATGTCAGATTTATGGATGAGAAAATACATTTAGTTGCGGGAACGTTGTCCCTCATATGTCACTAAATATTTGGACAGGTTTCACTGAACCTCCTAGCAGTGTGATACAGTAAATATGGTCAGAGGCGGATGCATAATGAGAGTTGTCGGATTTCTATGCTCGAGTTGAAATATTTATCTTCTTGAACACGCATGCAGAACTATATAGTGACACTGGAAGCATTTTAGCTGATTTTTCTGCATCATAACTGATCAATTAAGTTAATTATTTTCAAAATTTGAAACAAGCTACAGATAATACATAAAAGCAGAAAATGCTGGAAATACTCTGCAGGTCAGGCAGCATCTGTGGGGATAGAAACTAAGGGCAGAATTTTAGGTCTTGCAAGCGCGTGCCCGACCCGATCAAGTGTAAAATAGCGCGCGATGGCATCAGGCGAGCATCCTGACGTCATCGCGCACTCATGCGATATTTCGGTTGGTGGGCAAGCGCAAGAGTCAGCAGTGCGCCCGCCGACAATTAGGAAACCTATTAAGGCCAATAAAATATTATTTAACAGTGATTTTTTGCTGCCCGAGCAACCTTACGGCTGGCGGGCAGGTGAAATGGCCAGGCGTCCTTTGCATTTTTCAAGAAACCTCATCCATGGGCGGGATGAGGTTTCCGTAATTAAATTTTTAAAAATTAAAAATGTTTGGGCAAAATTTTTATAATGCATATGTTTAGGTGAGTGAGTCCAAAGTGGGGACATTTTTTCTGTATTTATAAATCTTTGTTTGATGGTTTTATATTCTTCAGCTCCCTGAGGCAGCTCTCTGCCTTCAGGGAGCTTTCATTGCGTGCTCCCCTGTACATGTGCTGACTTCAGCGCTCACCCTCCTCCCCGCCCCACCCCACCCCAGCAGCGCTGAGATTAGCACGTGTTTCACGCTGGCTGGCTGTTAATTGGCCAGCCAGGGAAATCGCGGTCGGGGGCCAATCGCGGAGGGTGGGCCATTTCCTGGCCGCTCCCGGGCCCGCCCACCGTGCCTGCCCAACAACCCGAAAGTCCTGCCCTAACTTAACATTTCAGATCAATGACCTTCATCAAAACTGGAAAAGGTTAGAAATGTAACAGATTTTAAGCAAGTACAGAAGTGGGAGAAAGTGGAAGGGAGGTGTGGTGGCTGGAAGAACAAAAGAGAATGCCTGTGATAGTTTGGAAGGCAAAATAGACTAAATGACAAAAGGAATACTGGTGAAAGGCAAAAGGAGACGGTAATGGAGCAAGTAAAGGTGCAAAAGGTGAGTCCAGAGGAGGTGTAAATTGGGAAAAGAGAATCATCACCAAGAGCTGTCACCTGAAAAAATGGAGCCCAGAGATCAGGATTTGAAATTCAGTGTTGAGTCCAGAAGGCAGTGAAGTGCTTAATCGAAAGATGAGATGCTGTTCCTTGAGCTGGCATTGAGATTCATTTGAACAAGGAGTTCAAGGGCAGAGAGGTTGGAGTTGGAGTGGAGCGGAGAATTTAAAAGACGGATGACTAGAAGCTTGGGATTACGCTTGCAGACTGAACAGGGGTGTTCTGCAAAGTAGTCACCTAGTCTGCATTTGGTTTTCTCAATGTAGAGGAGACTGCATTGTGAGTAGTGAATACAGTATAGTAAATTAAAAGAAGCACAGGTAAATCTTTATTTCACTTGGGAGTAGTGTTTGAGGGCCTGGAGAGTGGGAAAGGTAAAGGGTAAAAGGACAGGTGTTGCATCTCCTGCACTGGCATGGAAAGTGCCAGGTTGAGGTAATTGAGGGGTGGACCAGGGTGTCGTAGAGGGAATGGCCCCTTTGGAATGGCGAAAGGGGAGAGGGGAGGAAGATGTGTTTTGAGGGGCATCGTGCTGGAGCGGCAGAAATGAAGGAGGATGATTTATTGAATGTGGCTTCTGGTGAGGTGGAAGGTGAAGGAAAGCGGAATCCTATTTTGATTCTGGGTGGGAGGGAAAGGGGGTGAGAGCAGAAAGCAGGAATTAGAATGGTTACTACATTATGGTAGCAATGTACTGAATCTAAGAAACCTCTTGATGGGTCCAATGATAAATGTATTATCCAGTGTGGACTAACACAGGTCAGAGAATGTCAGATGTGATCACTGGGTGTGCTGAATTTGCTGAACTGGTGAGATTTATAACTGGTCCACACAATGCCTGATTAGGAAGGGGAAAGGAAATTCACCCCGAGTTCCTACTTTCACTAGCCAGTGACTTGTGCAGGGAAATGTGCATGGATATCCAGTAAAGACATGATTGGGTTCAGTTACGAAATTATTTATGGGAAAATGGCTTGCCAACACTTACTGTTCAGGCTCACAATAAAAGGACTTTTGGGTGAGATACTGGAAGGTGGTCAATGCCTACAGAACAGGCCCAGCATTGCAAAATAAATTTTGTTTATTCAAAAAAAGTTATATTTAAAAGTAAAGGTCATGAAAATCCAATTTAGGTTGCTTAAGTGAACAGTAGATTGATGTGTGAGGCCATTTTCTATGTGTGCATTACCATGCGACTGCCTTGACATTTGTTGATGCCATCTCTCTCCCTAAGCCTACAAGGAAAATCTTGACGGTGTCAATGCAATGCAACACCTCAGAGCAAAAAATCTATAGGCTAAAATTGAATCATAACACTGTAAGCATCACCAATCAACCCAGGTCTGATGTGAAGTTGTTTCATTGCACCTGGGCTTTGTCAAAAGGAAGAAGCAAAGAAGACCTTTTATTTCCCATTAAGTACATGAATAGTATGATCAGAAACGGGGAGGAATTGGTCAAGTCTAACATTAGACCAAAGCTTGTTGTAACAATTAGGTGTTTTGAGATAATTAGCAACAGATTAATTCACGCGTCCAGAAGAAATTCTTTCATTCACTACACTAACGAAGATTCCCAGACCCATTTTTGGTTAAAGTCTATTAAAATAATGGATAAAGGAATTTCTGTCGAAACACTTGAATGTGGGGAAGGGATGAAGGAACCAGGAAGTCTTGACATTCTCTGGGTCCTCCTGCAAATATTAATACACCCTTAGAGACTGTTCTAACTTCCACAGGGCTGGCAGTTCCCAAAATAGTTAAGGTAGGGAAATCCATAAGAGCCATCTTAGCTTATTGTTATGATCCATGTAGGAACTGACAAATTTTAAAAAGAATTGCAAACTTTGAATTAATAGCTGAAAGAATGACACAACGGGATTTCAGGTTTTAAGACTTTTACTGTAACAAAAGACTGAAAGCACTATTAACTAAGCACTTTCTTTGTAGGCAACTTTTATTTTAAACCATAGGATAGAATACCCACCTTTTTATCTTCAGCACAATTGGAAAAGCACACTTCATAGCTATACATTACATTTTCCTTTAAGTGGGCATTTAATTCTCCTAAAATGATTCTTAACTCTCATGGGTTTACTTCTGTTCTTATCCTTTCCTGGCCTGGAAACCTTTAACTCCAGAACTGTCTTTCACGGTATGAGTTTTCCTGGAGACTTCTCCCTTCAGCTAAAACTAAACAAATCTTCCAGCCTCATTTTAACCCCCGCCCTACAAATTTGGTCTTTTTAATCTGAGCATGAGCTTCCACCTGCAGTCCGGCACATGAGCCATAGAGACTTTTGGCCTCCAGCTGCTCTTTCTCTCCAGGACCCTGGCTGACTAGCTGTGTCTGTGAGATTTCAGGGATATTTTAGAAATCCTCCCCCTCTCAAAGTGCATTTTCAAGATAACATCAATCACATGAACCTTGTATCTAAGCAGAGATGCTGATTAGCTATCCTTGAGAGCCAGCTCTCTTTTATCTTGTGTCACAGACAGAATATATTTGTTTTCTTACTGCCCATAATCACTTTGTTTTGTATGGTAAGAGGCGTGTCTTTTCTTACCCTTGGAGTAGGTATTCCAATTTTTAAAAAAATCAGCAGCAAGCTTTCATGAGTTTACAAAGAGGTTATTTATTCTCACGCATTTACCCTGAATTAAATGGAAGATCACATACACTCGGCCTCACTCATGCACCCACATACACAAAGATTGGGCACTTATAAAAGTCATGCATTTTTACAAATTACAATTATCTCAGTCTCTGATTTACGATCTTTGATCTCCCGTGTTGCAGGCCCGTGGTCTTTTGAATGGATTTGGTGATTTAAATTTGGAGTGAGGGTCTTGTAAAGTGAAGGGTACACAGCAGGTTGTGAGGCTTCTTGTAGTCGAATAGCTGGGAAGTTGGTTCTCGAGTGAACTTTAAGCTGGAACAGGTTATGCGTTCTACCCGTATTCTGCCTGATGTCTCACAGCCTGTTTCCTAGTCCAGCTCACAGACTGTTTGAACTGACGCTTCTGATGGCTCTGGTGAAACTGCCTGCACACAGATCCTAGCTAATCTTTTAAACAGGCGAAGGAAACATGGCTGCCTCCATGTGGCCTCTCGCAGGTTCAAGGCCTTTGTTCATTTCAACAGGTATTCCCTGTTGATTCCAGATCCTGTGTTGTGGATTAACACCTCTGAAGGTTTGAGACAGTCAGTGTCTTTGTTTTAGAGTGACCCATTCAAATCAGATAATACCCCTTGGATTGCTTTCAGGGAAGGGCTGGAATGTTTGTTGGTTCCCTCTTGAGACAGGGAAAATGGTTCTAATCCACAAAAGAAGTCACGGGGGCCTTGGGTGGTGTTCTTTCCCAGGCTTTTTGTCCAGTGCTTTAAAAAATAAAATTAGTTTGAAGTTCAGAATGTGGCATGCTGGCACTGAGCATGACACTTGGAACTAAATGAACAGTTTAAAGCACAACTGTTTACAACCCAACATTCTCACCACTTTTCTGGGACTTTGGAGCTCACAGTCTAACCACTGTTAGCACACAGACTGCTGCCAGCATAAACACCTTGCACCTTCTTCCTAGTAAAACAGCCTGAGCCCCCTTTAATCCCTAACAATCAAACCACCCAGGTTTGCTGTCAGGCAGACTTCAGGGCAGGTCATAATCCCCTTCATTTTACCCTAATTTAAAGACACAGTACCAAAAAAAAAACTTATAAACCTCATAAATGTAACATTATCCACCTGGAATGATTCTAAAGTATTTCTATTTAAGCATCCATTTTTTTTCTCTAAATCTCTGGATTTTTTCCTACATTACACATCCTGGAAGTCTGTTCCATCTGTTTGTCACTGTTTGTATAAAGAAGAGTTTTTGGATGTCAACCTTCAATTTATGTTTTGAATCCAGGTTCCCTTGTACTACATTTGTTAGTTAACAAAGTAATATTCTGGTTTTACCTTCTACTTTCCGACCATCTCTCAGATGCCTCTTATTCTGGATGTAAAGCGGAAATTTCTCCAGCCTTTTCTCATAACACAGGCCTTGGAGATCAGCTACGTGGCTCTTCTCTTCACGACCTCCAGTATTTGAATGTCTGACTGATCAGATACTCAAGTCGCAGCACAGAGCAGGCAGCCCTGGAATGTTGAGTGCACTGCTCACCAATGATTATAACATTATGACCTCTCACTATTTTGTGGGATTCGACAAACTCTGGGATTGATTTCCCCCCCTATATTGTAGGCCCAAAGAGTCTCTGAGGTGGCCAAGATGGGGTCTTGAGCCTCATGGTCAGGTTAGCCGCCTTCAGTGCAAGCTGCCATCTTAGTAATGGAGTTTGAAGCCTGTGCTAGGATTGGCTACCCTGAGGATCGCCTATGCTCTGGTTGACAATTAAATTGCCTGCTCGCATTCAGTAAAGAAGCTGCATGCCATTTTGGTGGCTGGAGCTTCAATTAACGAACTCCTAAGAGCAACCAGCTGAACAAGAGCAAAGAAATCATTGTGGAGAATTTCTAGTGCTACTTAAAGGCATCCTCAGCTTTCACTGTTCACTTGCTGCTGAATATAGTGTTTGAAGAGAATTTTTGAAGCACACTGGTAGACTTCCTGGTGCATTTTATCAAGACCTCACCTGGAAATTTCTATCAACAATTTTCCGGGAAATTCTCTGCGAATTTCAGAAAGGGACTGAATACTGTGCTACTGTACCTTATTGGAGACCTTATGGGTGTCACAGGGAGAAAGGGAGTGCTTGGTCAAACAAATCTTGCTATGGCTTTGCCTTGATCTGGAGGATGAATGGGAGGAGGATATGACGTCAAGCAGAACATCAGCTGCTGCAACATTGAAGGAGAGGCTTGTGATGTGGGCTAATTCCCCCACTGTGGGTACAGGACATCCCTCCTTCTTAAGACCTCCTCCACCAGAAGCTCCAGTACTATGCCTGAGAACCTGTGCGCCTTCTCCCTCGGTCCCTGCACCGCCCCGAAATGTTCCATGTGCGACAATGCAAGTGCGTGTTTGGAGGCTACATATACCACTTAACAAATTTTGTTTCTAAATCGCGCTTAGTGCTAAACCTGAAGGTGTCTGTTTTAATGCCTATAGGCAAGTTTAAATCATGGTGATCAGTAATTAGAACCAAAATTGTATGCTAAAACTGGATTTTCAAACAGGCATGTTAAAGCACGGCATTCGCTGTTTTCACCTTTCACCGAAATAACACCTCAAAGTCTACCTTGCAATCGCAACCAGGTGCTTGCTGAAGGGGTGAGGAGAAATTATGGAAAAAGATGTGGCCAATTAAAGATAAGTGGCTACATATGGGGGTAATATTAACTCAGCCTCTATAAAGGCCATAAATAGATATTAACTCTGCAACAGTTTCTTTACAAAGGCTGTATGAGGAGGGAAATAAAGTAACAGTCAGGAAGCATGGGAAGACAAACACAATGCAGAGGCTCAGTGGAAAAGTGACATAGAGTTAACCTAAGCTTCTGTTCTCCCTTCCCTATCTCTGTGACTTCCTCCAGCCTACACTATCCCTTTGCTTGTCCAGTTCTGGTTTCATGCGTGTCCCTGATTTTCTTCCTCCCTACAATAGCTGCCAAGCCTTTAGCTGCCTAAGCTCTAAGTTCTGGAATTTCCCCCTAAAGCTCTCCACCTGCCTTCCTTTAAGGTGCTCCTTAAAACCTACATCTTTGATCAAGCTTTTGGCCCTCTCCCAATGTTCCCTTTTTCGTTTGCTAACACTGGGATATTTTACTATGTTAAAGGTGCGACACAAATGCAAGATTGTTTCTATTGATGACCAGTGAAGTGAAAGTGCCGCTCCACTAAATACGTGCAAGGAACATTGGTGTGCTTGGCACCATCGTGGTGCACTGTTCCTGGCAGCTGTGGCAGCCAGTTTCAGTCTCCTTCACACTATACACTAGATGTGGAAGAAGTAGGCACACTTCAAGAAATCTGGCAGGGTAAGATTGCCCAGCAGTACTGTGTACTACGTTGAATCCCCCAGACTGCATGCAACAAAGTTCTGCCTGTCAACCTGTTCCTTATTAACTGCTTAGCCATGCTAAGGCCTCACACAACTTTCAATGCATTTCATGCATGCCCATACTTTAAAAGACACATTTGAGCTGCAACTTTCAATTGAAAGCTTTAGCTTACTGATATGTTCCCAAGGGCTTCACATATCAGACAATTTTAACACAACAGCTGCACGATACATGGTTACTGACTGAGACAGAGGATGGCCTGCAGGTTGGACACATCTGTCACTGTGTATTTGCTCCTTCATCCAACATCTTAAGATTACTGCTGTAATTCCGTGACAAGATGACACTTAACAGAAGGCCTGAACTTGAAGAAGGCTTGAACTTGAGGGCTCAGACTTTACGACCTCTTGATTCCCATTGATGAAGCTACCCCGGTCATCCCGGCATACGGGCATTTGTAGGAAATATGTGGGATGAAATCATAGGTGTTCCCAAGCACAGGACCATCTGCTGTTTTGTCTTATCCCCCCTTCTGATTTCCACCAGGCATTCCTATAACAACACAAACAATGCACAGAGTACCTTGCAATGCATGCTCGGTTTAACGCAGTGTCACTGCACTGGAATTCTAATATTTGCTACTTTGCTATCTTTGTAGGCCTGGCCATCAGTCATCCAGTCCCTATGGTCTGGAATTCCATTTTCCCCCTCCTCTTTAAAACCCACTGCTGAAGAGGCTTTTAGTCAGCTCCTCCTTTGGCCCGGCATCGACGTTTACGTTCCTCTGATGCATTTTGGGATGTTTTCTTATGTTCAATACGCTATATAAATGCAGTTTGCTGTTGCTGCTGTTGGAGGAAAAGTCTTCCAACTCTACAGTTAGCTGGGACAAGGCAGCACAACATAACATCCTGCAGCCCTGTCTCTAAGCTTTGCAGCACCAGCATTGTTAAACATATTCCAGAGGATGCACCTAAATTGCACTCTGTAATACACTGCATAGAGGTGAGGAAGAGCAAATGGTGACACAGAAGGAACCAGTGGAGAAGGAGATTAAAATGCTGGCCTTGCTGATGGAAGCACATTTGGTTAATCATGCAGTTGAGTGATCTATTGTATTAAAGCTGGCAGTGATGATCTTGACTGGGAGTACTGGCTTTATGGCAAAGTGAGATCAGCCACAAATGTCCCTGAAATGGATTGGAAAGCTCAGTAACTGGTTCCCATTTGGGCCAGAGTCAGCAGCAGTTGTCCTCAGTCTTCAGCATATGGGTGGTTTAAGGCCTGCTGATATCATATGTATGAGCAAAGCAAAGCTTACTGATTGCCACATGAAATCATACATTTTGAGTGCATCTACACTGTCACCACCCCAGGAGATCACTGTGAATTCCCCAGGGTAGTGTCCTAGGCCCAACCATCTTCAGCTGCTTCATCAATGGCCTTCCCTCTGTCATGATAATAACGGATTGTGGTTGTGGACTCCAGGATTAGATGCTATACAGTACTCTGTACTGTATACGGGGTCACCTGACATGGGGGTTAAAGGTCATATAGTATACGTTGGAGCCTGTCTTGATAGAGTTCAGATACTGCAGATATGTGTTCTTGTTAGGAAAATGTGTTATCAATAAAGTTAGCTCGATGTTGACGGCCTGTGTGCATCATTAAAAAAAGAAACAAGAAACAAGACACGGTGTCAGAAGTAAACTAAACGCAACATGGGAATTTCTGAAACCACCAACAGAGCTCAGTTTGGAGGGCAATCTTGCCAAAAACTGGAGGAGGTTCCGGCAGTGATTCAAGTTGTACCTCACAGCAACAGGCAAATGAAAAAGACCTTGAGGTACAGTCTTCCATCTTTCTTCATGTAGCAGGGGAAGAAGCCTCAGAAGTCTATAACACATTCACATTTGAAAGTGATGAGAAACGAAATGACTTGAAAGAAATAAGGGAAAATAAGAAAATAATGGAAAGCTTACTGCACTCATAAGAAAAACATCATGTATGAAAAATACTGATTTTTTTACATGCTTGCAAGGCAATGACAACATTAGTCAGTACATAACTGAGCTGAGAAAATGAGCTAAATCATGTGAATTTGGGGAACTTTCACTCATCCGAGATAGAATAATTTGCGGGATTGTAAATGACTCTCTGAGAGAATAGCTTTTGAGAGAAGTTGCTCTCAAGCTGGAGAAAACGATAATTACCTGCAGAGTGGCAGAGACAATGAAATGCCAGATTAAACAGATGACAGAAGATGGTAAGTCGCACACGGTCAGGCAGTTAGATGCAATTAAACAGAAACAGCCCCGGGAAAGAACAAATAGACAGCCTGAAGATAGAAAGAACAAAACTGCTATTAAAACATTTAAATGCAGCCAGTGCGGAACAGAGCATTTACCATGTTATTGTCCAGCCTACGGAAAGCAGTGCAAGAACTGTACTAAACTAAGTCACTTTGCTAAGATGCGTAAATTGAAGAAAATGCACATGATTGCAGACGATGGCACAGAAACTGAAACTGAACTTTGCGTTAGTGCAGTAACAATCAATTCCAAAGAAGACGAATGGAAGGTTGATTAAAAATTGCCAACATGATGGAGAATTTCAAGCCTGATACAGGTGCACAAGCAAATGTCATTTCCATAAGCCTGTTTTGTAAGACAAGCAAAGAAAAACAGCTAACTAAAACAAAAGTGAAGCTGTCTACTTAAACAAGTGAAAAAATTGCTGTAGAGAAAGAAATGCTAGCAATTGTGTTTGGCCTAGAACACTTCCACCAGTTTGTCAATGCAAAGACATGGAGGTAGATTCTGATCATAAGCCTTTGGAAACTATACTTAAAAATCCCCTGAACTGTGCACATCAAGAATCCAAAGATTATTAATGCACCTCCAGAAGTACCAGGTCAGAGGTAAATTCAAACTGGGCAAGGAAATGTGCATCACAAACACTCTGTCACATGCATACAGGAAGATGATAAAGAAACGGAAGCACAGGTTCACATGCTGACAAAGAACTTACCCGCGGCTGTAACCAAACTGGATGAGATCAGAGAAGTGACCAAGAACGATACCACCCTGAGAAAACTGCAGCAGATTGTGCAAACTGACTGGCCCACACATCAGAGCAGAGCCTCTTCTGCTGTACAAGAGTACCGGAACTTTTGTGAGGAACTTCATGTAACAGAAGGAATACTTTTCAAGGGAGAAAAGATCATAATTCCTGCAACACTGAGGAAAGAAATGCTGCAGCGCATACATGAAAGTCACCTCGGCATAGAAGCATGCAGGAGAAGAGCTCGAGATGGAATGTATTGGCCTGGAATGGGAGCACAAATCAGGGAAATGGTGAAAGCGTGTGCCATGTGCCAAATGTACAGTAAATTGCAATACAAAGAACCACTTAAACCACACAGTGTTCCAGAGAGGCCCTGGCAGAAAATTAGAGTGGACTTGTTCAAATTTGACAATAGTGAGTACCTAGGAGCAATAGATTATTACTCAAAGTTTTTTGAGTCTGTGCTGCTGAGAAATGATAGTAAGAGCATCACTGTAATAAATCATTTAAAATCAACTTTTGCTCACCACAGCACACCTGAAGTTTTCATCTCAGATAACGGTTCACAATTCTCAGGCACTGAGTTTCTCAAATTTGCACAGGACTGAGAGTTTAGCCACACTATGTCAAGTCCCAAATATCCACAATCCAACAGAATGGTGGAATGTACCATGCAGACCTTAAAACACCTGTTGAAGAAGGCAAAGGCAGACGAAAAAGACCTCTACCTGGCTCTGCTAGATTTCAGGAATACTCCATTACGGGGCATTGGATCATCTCCAGCACAGCTCCTGATGGGGAGAAGACTAAGAACTAAGCTTCCAACTGCACCCCAACTGTTATTTCCACAGCCAGTGAGCTACAGCGTGCAGGACTTGCTCAAACGGAGACAGCAGAAACAGAAACAGTACTTTGATCGGGGTACCCGCCCTCTGCCTGACCTGAGCATGGGAGAGACAGTGAGGATTCAGCTTGAAGGGGTCTGGAATCCTGCTGTTGTCACAGGAATCACGGGAGAACCAAGGTCTTACATAGTGTAGACTCCAAACGGACAATAGTACAGGAGAAACCGGACATTCTTACGGAAAACAAATGAAACACAACCCTGCTCTGAACCAGAAAGTGTAGCTGAAGATCAAAAACCAGAATGCACCAGTAAAGCAACAGATAACCAGACAAAGCCTGAGAATCCTGAAAACTATCCAAGGGGTGATGGTGACATAGAGCTGGAGAAGGCCCCTTGTCCTTCAAAATCACCAATGTCGCCATTCGGAACATCCAGTGGAAGAATTGTGAAAAGACCACAGAGATACAGAGATAAGTAAAAGACAAAACAGACTGATAAAAACGGAGTGAGAAAGAATAGATAAGAGATTTTGTGTACTTGAGTTGTATACATTTTTTTAAAAAGGGAAATGTCATGATAATAGCTGATTGTGGTTGTGGACTCTAGTATTGGATAGTGTACGGTACTCTGCATTATATGTGGGATCACCTGCCCTGGGGGTTGAAGGTCAGCACATGTTGGAGCCTGTCTTGATAGAGTTCAAATGCTGCAGATATGTGTTCATGTTAGGAAAATATGTTAACAATAAAGCTCGCTCAGTTACAATGTGTGCATCATTAAAAAAAAACAAGAAACAAGACACCCTCCATCATAAGGTCAGAAGTGGGGATGTTCACTGGTGATTGCATAGTGGTCAGTATCATTTGAAACTCCTCAGATACTGAAGCAGTCCATGCCCACTGCCACTAGATCTGGACAACATTCAGGCTTGGGTTGATAAATGGCAAGTAACATTCATGCCACACAAATGTCAGGCAATGGCCAGAAGAAAGAATCTATCATTTCCCCTTGATGTTTAATAGCATTAACATTGTAGAATCTCCTACCATCAATGTCCTGGGGTTACCATTGACCAGAAATTTAGCCGGACCAGTCTTAAAAACACTGGCTACAAGAGCACATCTGAGGCTGGGAATTCTGTGGTGAGTAAGTCATTTCCTGACTCTCCAAAGCCTGTACACCATCTACAAGGCACAAGTCAGGAGTGTGATGGAATACTCCCCACTTGCGTGGATGATTGCAGCTCCAAAAATATTCAAGAAACCTAACACCATCCAAGACAACACAGCCAGCTTTATCAGCACTCATTCACCACCTTAAACATTCACTCCCTTCACCACTGATGCACAATGGCAGCAGTACGTATCATCTACAAGATTCTCTGCATCAACTCGCCAATAAGTCTCCTTCAACAGCACCTTCCAAACCCGTGACCAACCACCTAGAAGAAGAAGGGCAGCAGACGCATGGGAATACCACCACCTGCAAGTGCCTTCCAGGCTCACACCATCCTAACTTGGAAATATATCGCCATTGCTTCACTGTCACTGGGTCAAAATCCTGGAACTCCCTTCCTAACAACACTGTGGGTGTACCTACACCACATGAAGTGCAGTGTTTCAAGAAGGCAGCTCACCGCCACCTTCTCAAGGGCAAATAGGGATAGACAACAAAGGCTAAAGAATTCCAATCGCACTCTCCTCAAGTGCAGTCTTGCCACGATCAGCTTTCATCAGGAAGTCGCTCACACAGTATGGAATTTTCCATCCACTAATTTTTTTGGGCGCATAATTGGGGGCCGTCTGCACACTGTTTCCCAGTATGTGCCATCACTGATTGAAGCTGTGTTCCTGGGAATGCACAATCAGAAACTTTAACCCCCATCAAAGTACTGTTTCTGTTTCTGCTGTCTCCGTTTGAGCAAGTCCTGCACACTGTAGCTCACTGGCTGTGGAAATAACAGTTGGGGCGCAGTTGGAAGCTTAGTTCTTAGTCTTCTCCCCATCAGGAGCTGTGCTGGAGATGATCCAATGCCCCGTAATGGAGTATTCTTGAAATCTAGCAGAGCCAGGTAGGGGTCTTTTTCGTCTGCCTTTGCCTTCTTCAACAGGTGTTTTAAGGTCTGCATGGTACATTCCACCATTCTGTTGGATTGTGGATATTTGGGACTTGACATAGTGTGGCTAAACTCTCAGTCCTGTGCAAATTTGAGAAACTCAGTGCCTGAGAATTGTGAACCGTTATCTGAGATGAAAACTTCAGGTGTGCTGTGGTGAGCAAAAGTTGATTTTAAATGATTTATTACAGTGATGCTCTTACTATCATTTCTCAGCAGCACAGACTCAAAAAAACCCGTTTGTGGGGAGAAAGCTGAGAATTCTCGCATGATGCCCTAAAGAAGATAATGGATTGACAACATTCAGTGCCCTGAGTAGTATAAACATGCATAATTGGTGGAAAATATGATGCTCGAATCAGGATTATGCATGTCAGTTTTATGCCAGGATCAGGAATTTTGTATAATAAAGGGAAATGGTTTGCTCGAAAGTTGATGCATGAACCATTAATTCTGCTCAAATCTTGCAGACATTAAATTTGCTACACTCATTATTTAGAATTTATAATGATGTTGCTGTTGTTAGAATAAGTGATAAAAAACAGGGCTAGGTTCTGTAAAATATCACAAAAATTCATCACTGGAGGATGTTAGCCTGTGAGTATGGCGCTGAATTAGAATGCCAAATACCAGATTTACAAAGCCGAGAGAGGAACTGTTACACTGTAAGGAGCCATTCTTTGCCGAAGGCATTTTTTGAATGAACTACTCTACAAAGTTTGACTTTATTTCCAAATTAAGTGATGACCTTTTGTTGTGCAGTGCTGTTGAGACAACACACAGCTTGCCTGCTGGTTGAATACTGAGGCTGCAGGCTAAAGTGTTTAAAGTAAATGTTTGAGACGTTAATGCAGAGTGCGTTTGTCATTTTAATGTGAAAATAGGATATTTGATGTACATTGGGGACCCTTTTTTTTTGTCACTATAAGTACTGCAAATGAGCTATTATTCAAATACTATCAGTGACATCTATTGGAATGAAGTTAATACATAAGTGTATTGACTTAAAAAGTTAACATTTTCAGGACTAGGGAATGAGCAAGGGAGTGAGGCTAATTAGATAGCTTTTTCAAAGAGCTGGCACAGGCATGATTGGCTGAACGGCCTCCTCCTGTGTTGCATGATTCTATAAATGAATAATGGCTTTTCTCAGCTAATTGGCTTATTTTACAGTGTGTTGGGTAGTGGCCTTTTGGCTCTGGCACCTGGATTCAAATCCACCCCAGACTGATGGGATGGAATTCTGTTATGTCTACCGGTCTTAGTGAGGGTTACTTTGAAATTAGTTGAACAGTCTCAGCTACACTCCAGTTCCCAACACCTTATGGTCGTCGATGCTAATGCAATATATATCCTAATTTTCCACAAGGAAAGGTTGATTGGTGTTGGAATGCAATAACGGCACTCTATGGTTTATAATGTAGGAACAGAGAGAAGAATGCTTTGTGCTCCACCTGACTATGCTACACCCGACTAGGAAGAGCTTGATGCTAATACTTAATGTGCACTATTTTAAAATGAGCAGGTTAACGCTCATTTATTAAACTATCACTTGGAGGGAATGTTGTGATTAAGCACAAATTACCATTTTGAATAGAGGATTAAAGGAATAGGGGCAGGAAAAAATCTGTAAACATTTCTTATGTCAATTGTCTAATTTTTTTTCCTGCTCTTAACCAGTTGTATTAGGATAATCTAACCTTCAGGATTTTCGCTTCCTCTCCCTGCGTTATGGTGAATCCCTGATAGCCTGGCTGAGATTACCAGCTTGCTGCATGAAGATAATGCTGTGTGAAATGTTGGCACAGTGTTCTGGGTCACCGTTATACAATGTCACTGATGCCTCACTTCAGGTTTGTCAGTGTCCCTGTGTATCATGAAATAACTTGCATGCTATGACTATGGGGAGAGTTTTCCGGTTGGCGAGTGGGGGCGGGGCCTGCTCGCTGACACGTAAAATGATGCACGGTGACATCGGGCGAGCGTCCCGACGTTACCGCGCGTCATTTAGATTTTCAGTTCGGCAGGCGTGCAGCTGAGCCGGCGCGTGTTCACCGAACTGTCAAAGGCCTATTAAGGCCTGTTCAAAACTAATTAAATCAATTAAATGAGCTGCCCGTCCAACCTTAAGGTTGGCGGGGGGCAGGCGAAGAGCCCAGGCGGCCTTCGCATTTTTCATGGAACCTCATCCACGGGCGGGATGAGGTTTCATGAAGTGTTTAAAAATTAAATACATTTTTTAATTAATGTTCCTTGGCATGTCCCAGCTCATGTGACACTGTCACATGAGGGGACATGTCTTAAAATATTTTCAATTCTTTACTTAAATGTTTGAACCTTAAACAAATCTCTCCGAGGCAACTCTGTGCCTCAGGGAGATTTCTGTGCTCTTCTGTGCGCATCTGTGGAAGAGCACAGGGCCCAAACTTAGGGAATCCTCCCCCCACCGCCCCCACAGGGAGTGTTCACCACTTCCAAGCGAGCATCACGCAGGGCGGGCCTTACTTGACCCGCCCACGTAAAATGGCAGCGCGCAACCGATTGGGGGCGCCAATCGGGTTCACGCTCGCTCCCGCCCGCCCCAGTACAACCCCCGCCCCCGACGGGGGGAAAATTCAGTCCTATGTAATCAACTCAGGTAGATTTTAGGAACTGGTGATCTGGGTGCAGAGTCTCATGCACCAGGCATGGCATACCATAATAAATCATGAGAATTTCTACACTTATCGGGCTAACATTTCTCCTTTAACCAACATCCACTAAACAATTAGTTGGTCATCACTATTGCAGACATCTTGCCGCAAAATGACTGCTGCATTTGTCTATGCAGCAACAGTTATTGCATTTCAAAGTAATTCATTGCATGCAAGATGCTTAGGGAAGTTTCTGGGAAATATGATAAGGTGCAAGTCTTTCTTCAATTTTCTGTTTAACCTCATGCAAATGTGACATGCTGCTTTAGTGCCACAAGTTGGCATAAAAGTTGCTGTAAGGCTGTGTCTTGTATTCCATTGAGCTTAAAGGTTGAGGGATGATCTAATCAGGGTGGTTACTATAATAAAGGGATTCGCTAGGGCAGATTCAGAGAAACAATTTCCTCATGGTGGGGGAATCCAGGACAATGGGACAAAATCTTAAAATTAGAACTAGGCCATTCAGGCATGAAATCAGGAGGTGAGTTTATAAAGATGGTGGAAGTCTGGAATTCTCTTCCTCAGAGGGCTATGTTGGGTTAGCTGAAATTTTCAAGGCTGACTGCAATAGATTTTTGCTCTGTAAGAGACATGACAAAAAGGAAGGTAAATAGAGCTTAACTACAGATCAGCTGTGATCTAATAGAATGGTAGAACAGGTTTGAGGAGCTAAGTGATCAACTCCTATTCTGTTTTCCCGAAATGCTATCTGTGGACTGGATCTGAGCAATGATATTTCATTTACTGCAAGAAATTGTCCTAAACATAATTACTTGACAAACCCTTTGACCCCTCCATTCAGCTTACTTTTCCCTAACTGACAGGGAGAGCGGGTGGCCTCCGAGGCCTACAGGGGGATTGGCCATGTTAACTCTCCCCTCATTGATTGTCAGGGCAGCTCCCACAGCTCTTTCTGACACGTCCCAAAGACAGCCCCTCTGAAATAGAGAATACAATATGTGAGGACGTGGAGGGATTAGCAAGTCTCATAATGTTTTGTGCTGGAGTGAATTGGACTATTTAGAGTTGTCTCCATTTTACCCAGTCCAAAAATGGTCAGGATCATTTGGCCAATGTGGGCACATGTGAGGCAGTTCTATTGTTTCACACACAGTGGGAGATGGTGGAGTAGTGGTAATGTCACTAGACTAGTGATGCGGAAGCCCAAACACGTGTTCAAATCCCACCATGATAACTGATAGAACTTAAATTAAAATTGAAAAGTAAATCTGGAATTGAAACGGTTCTCAGTAATAGTAAAAATGAACCTTTAATTGATTGTTCTAAAAACCCATCTGCTTCACTAATACCCTTTGGAGAAGGAAATCTGCTGCCCTTACCTGGTCTGGCTTACTCCTGACTTGCAGTATGTGGTTGACTCTTAAGGGGAATCAGACAGGAAACAAATGCTGTCCTTGCCACTGATGCCCATATCCCATGAATGAATTAAAAAAAGACAGAAAGGTACATACAGGGAAAAATTAGTCTATCCATGCATGCTCATTTGTGTAGTATCGCTTTGTTAAAATTACCAGGAAGGCCATCACTGAAATCCAACCGTCTGGTTCCAGTAAATGAATGGGTGGTTATCTTGATGTCCATGTGGCACATCACCAGGACACAACAAATCTTAAGGAAAACAGTCCTGGCAGATCTCCCGTGGCGTTCGTTTTGGTGAGTTAGAGAGCATGTGATGACTGAAGTGTGGCAAGAAGTCACTGCGTAACTCATTGGAAGTCTTGGCTATGCTCTGGCCTTTTAATATTTTATAGATATAATGCATTGATACAGCAAGTTACGGCATTTCAATTTTGCAAAGTGTTCATGGTAAGATGCTTCGTGAAACAATGATGGAAGCATTGACATTGCTCACTTTACAATTCTGTCACACAGGCAGGATAATTTACTGGGCCTGTCGAAGTGACTGAGCCTAATAAACCTGTCTGTGATGGACTTGACACGGCATCAAAGCTAATTCTTCATCAGTTTTCCAACAGACTGGCATAGTATAAGCCTTTTGTTTCCTAATGTCAGTAACCTGGGCTTTGCTAAAGATATTAGAATGTTTTTTTTTAAGCAGGAGTCACAACTGATTTCAATGTTATTCAGAAACACAGTTGAAGGCTTATGGAACAGAAATCAATATCAGGAAGACAGCTAGTTACTCAAGCTCTGTGTCAGACCATCCAATTGTAAATAAAAAATTAGTTTCCTCTACAGGGGGTATTTACATAAGCTTTATTTACATGGAACAATTTCCTCTAGGGTAAACAGATTGCAAACATGGAATTTTTAAATACATCAGCACAGGTGAAAAGCAGCATCAAGATACCACAAGTAATTGGGGTTCATTTTCACTTAGGGGGATATTGGATCAGCCACTCATTATACATCTCTTCCAATTTTCAATTCAGTTGACTTCAATCAAGAGATATACACAATGGGCGGCTGAATTGAAATCGGCCACTTCACAATTACAGGCAAAAGTCAAAATGACTCCCTTGGTCAGAATTTCACACTCCCCTGCCAGCGGGTTTTTGGGCAGTGCGGGTGGGGGGTGGGTAGGGTGAAATTGAAGGAACGGGATTTCCTCTGGGTTCCCGCCCGTCCCATCCGCATAGCAATTTTACACTGGGGCGGGCAAGGCCTCAGACAGGAAGCCCACCCTTACCACAATTGAAGCCCTTAAGTGGCCAATTATTGGCCACGTAAGAGCTGTTTCCTGCCCAGCCTTAATTTTTAGGCTGGCGGGAGGATTTACCTGGCATGGGTGAAGCCTGAAAAAGAACGGGCCTAGATCTCGAGTGGGGTGCCTCCATCAGAAGCCACCTTCTGACAGCGGGCATCCCCCCCTTAATGTCCAGTGGCCGCTGGGCCTCAGCCCCACCCTGGCCTTGCCCCCTTTGTGTCGCTCCTGGGCCTTCTCTACCCCACCTGCCCTGGGACCCCCTAAACTTACCTTGTTCTATGGTCCTGGCTCAGGCATGTTGCTGCACTTCCTCTTCAGTCCACTGCAGCTCATGTCGCTGCAGGAATCGGAGAGCTGCTGTCCAATCAGATTGGCTGGCAGCTCTCTAAGGCGGTGCTTTCTCCCGAAAGGAAGGGCGGAGGTCACACCTGTAGCTCACTTAACGCTTATTCGAGAGTGAAATGGCTGTGGGGCCGACTCAGAGTCGGCGAGGAACTCTTCAGATGGTGGGAAGGGAGACCCCGCCATCTGAAAAATTCAGGACCTTGTGTTTTAGTTGTATTGGCTGCATTATCTATATAAGAGTAATGTGTGAGCATTTCTAAGTGCTCCAGTCAGAAGCTGAAGATAAAGCTTTGTAAGCAATGGCTTTAACCTTAATAAAGTTATTCCATTCCATTGAATCTAGTATTACAAGGAATACTGAAACAGGTACAAATCAAAGCTTTGATGATTATTCCTGGCTTCCATTTTAAAAGCTCCAGCCATTTTGGATCTGAATATCTTAGTTTTATAGTTATCCACTATATGGCAAAATAATTGCATAGAACTAACCACCAGAAAATCCACCAATCTTGGCTTATCGATACTTTGATGATTTAGTTAAGGCATGGGTAGCCGAACCAAACAGATCAGAAAGTTCTGAGATTTGATCCTTGGTTTGTGCTGAATTTATCAGCTCAGTCAGAGTGATGCAAATGGCCATTACTATTGCTCTCAGCATCCTGTAATTAGGAAAGGAAAGTTGTCCGAGCTTCACGTTCCTTATTGCTTTCCAAGTTTAGCAGGGTGTCTGCTCTTAATCTGTGATGCCTCTTGGGGTTGGATGACCAACCAACACTGACCAACTAACCCTACACATGAAGAAGGGCTAACAGGTACTGGAGGCAAGTTGCACTCGTGGACACCATAACCCAAGAACCCAGGCAGGAGGAGAGAAAGAATAGCAATTGTTATGGGCAGATGAGAAGGAGTGACTGGTTCCCCTCTATTCAGCCTCCTCAGGTGGTCACAACAAAATTGTAAGTTGCTTTCTCACGAGGCTATCCCTTTTTTGAATCTGAACGTAGTTAACTATTTAAGCTGTGAGCAATGAGGAGCTAATCAAACAAGGTTTTCTTGATTTAAGGAAAGGGCAACTTTACTGACCACTAAACCCAAGAAAAAGAATCATAAAAATGGATGTCGCACGTAGTGGTATCAGAAATAAGGGAAGTTAGAGTCCAATAAAAAAAAGTTAAAAGAATATACGTTTAAGTGTCCTTTGATTGCCCTTGAGGCATAGATTGTTAAGTGGTAGATTTGGATTAGGGGTCAAATGTAGAAGATGTTGCAATTATTACGAGATCTCAGTTCACTGGTAGATTTCTAGTAAAGTTGACTTCCACACCGGGTAATATGCTTGTTCCAAAAGAGTGAGAGAGAGAGCGAGAAAGTTTTCAGCCTGTCTCTTCTGCTGAAGTCTTTCTTGCAATCTCCTGCAGTTGCTGCAGCCCGGCCTTCATCTATTGTGTATATCCAAGCGGTTTTGGGTGTTCCTGTCTGTGGCAGCCATTAGTTCAATATCCAGCACTTTGCATTTTAATGTCTCTTCCTTAGACTGTGACAAGTTTCAATGGGTCTCAGAATTGTAGGAAATGCCTCTCTCTTCACACTCTGCTGAGGGTGGTTTGTTTGTTTCTTGCCTTCACCTTGGAAGGTGGTCTTGCATTTCTAAGTGCTTTGTTCTGTCTCATTTCAAATTGTAAAATTTCCAGTCAGTTGAAGGTTGAAAAATCATATTTTCAAAAATAAAGGGGCATAGACTTGTGACACAATAAAGAGCTATCTTTAATTTATGTGAAATTAGTGTTGGTCATGTATTAATTTTAAGTTAAATACACACACAGGCTAGCTGAAGAAAGACTAGCCCAAGTTAAGAACTACACAAGAACTATCTACTAGAACCATCTTAGATAACAGAAATTGTGAGGTGGTCACCTAAGAAAAAGAGAGTTTGGAGAGTTTTTTGGGAGGAGTTTTAAGTCCCAAAAGTAGATGGGTTAAGGTTGGGTGGGATGTGAAAATATAAAGAATCCCAAAACTGGCCTCAACCTGCCTCCAACCTGCCCATTTTTATATATTATAATGAGGCTCTGTGCGTCAGATTTTATCTCCCTTCCGGGTTTAATCTTGGTTGACTAGCTTTCCCGGGCCTTGGGAATGCTGGCAACTAAAGGGAGGCGAGGACCTATGCGTGGAAGAGGTAAATGCCTTTCCAGCACTGTCGATAGGCCTGGAGGAGCAGGAGTACCTCAATCCCACAAGCCTACTTTCCCAGGATTGCCACTCCTGCCGCACACTATCACAACCCCAGCTGCAGGGTTCCTTCCTGCTCCTGATCTCTGGGTAGTGTTTTTTCCCAAGACAGGGAGTCAAGTCTGACAATCACACTTCTGGCTTTTTTGATCACAACTCCTCTGCCCCCGCCCCAGTCATAACTGGGGCCACAGTTTCATACAGAAGTTTGAGAAATAATCAAAAGTAGCTGAACTTTTAATTTAGGATGATATTTTAATGCTGATACTCCAATGGAAAATGGACATTGTTGGATGTAGTGTTTTCCATGAGCTAGTAAATCAGCGTTAGGTCTGCCTGCTCAAAGGATTCACGTGGATATTAGCAATCCCAAAGTACAGTTCAATGGAGAACTGACAATTCTCTTGGTGTCCCAGTTAACATTATTCTTCAACCAGACATCACCAAGAATAGATTAATTGGTCATTGTTGTTCATGGGGCCTTGCTCTGTGCAAAATGGCTGCCATGTTTATTGACATAACATGATGGCACACTTCAAAATAATGACATGTGAAGCATTTCGGATGGTTTCTTGGAGATATGATACTGTGCTCTATAAATACAATTTCGTTTCCCTTTAAGGTCGATCCAATGTCCTGCCAATCTATGAAAGAGATCACTGGACCACCATCCTCAACTTGAAATAAGATAATTCTGCCTAAAGCGTCAAATGGCTCAGCTAAGCTGACAGAGGTAAACACAAGTGACTTGACTAGTTCTAGTTATGTAATTGCACGTGCCCTTTTCTATGGTCTTGCAATGCAGCCAAAGTTGCTCCTCTTTATAACAGACCTGTCACTGAAGAACAGATGTGCACAATAATGTGTAATGAGAGTGATAGAGACCTGTTATTTAAAGCTGAGCCTAACTACTGTCGACAAGCTGTCAGGTGCAGAGATGATAAATTATCTCGCTTTAACTTGGCCTCCATAAAACCATCACAGTTACCATGAGAGACCTGGCAGTGAGCCACTAAACTGGAACACACAGAATATCACACAATAATATTTAATGGAAAATGACAGCAAATCCAACCAATTTTACACAATCCTAAATTTCATTTCTAAATATATGTTGTGTTCCTGATGATCTTGGTGTAAAACTGGCTGATTGTCAATAGGAGGAAAGATTCAGTCATTAACTGTGAGAAGAGTAGTTACCGAGGGAGAAATCTATTCATGTTGCGTCTCTTCTTTGATATCAATGTACAGCGTTGTGCGGTCACGCAGTTACACTCTGCAGTGATGCCTACCCCTGGGGAGTTGAGGTGAATCTGAGTAGCTTCGCTGTAGTGAACAAATCTCTCCCCTACACTGTTAGTTTGCCTTTCTTGTTTTTGTGACCCTACGTTTCTTTCTGATACATATACCTCATTAACACATGGCATTTTGCTAGCTGTCTACCTTTGCAGATAACCCCTATCAAGTTATTAAAACTTTAACAGGATATACTGGTTCAGACATTAAAGCATCCACTTGAATGGAAGACTCGGGGTAAATATGCAGAATTAATATGCCTTTACTTTGCACCTAGGTTAATTTTCCTCTATAATACAAGTTAAACTGTTCCAAAAATATTGATATGTTGGTTGGTGTGAAATGTTGTTCTTCTCCATCAAAGCATTAGAATTGGGAATTGTTTTAATTTTAATATAAAATGGGAACTCTTTTAAACACAGGACTTGTTAACCTGAGGCTTCTGCTCCATCACTGGAATTGTAATGGTATAGGACTTCCAGCTGTTAACTAATTTAACCAAAAGGGGAGGTGGTGGTGTGGTGGTATTGTCACTGGCCTGGTAATCCAGAGACCCAGGGTAATGTTCTGGGTTCGAATGTCCTGGTTCGCTAATGTCCTTTAGGGAAGGGAATCTGCTGTTCTCACCTGGTCCAGCCTACATGTGACTCCAGACACACAGAAATGTGGTTGACTCTTAAAAATGCCCTCTGAACAAGGGCATTTAGGGATGGGCGATAAAAACTGGCCTAGCCAGTGACGCCCACATCCCACGAACAATTAAAAAACAGACCGGGGTCATTTTAATGTTCGGGGTCGGCAGAAGACACCTGCAGTCAATGCCCAGCAGCACTGTTAAATTTCAGTTCTGTTTGAGGAGACTCCAAGGCAGACAGTGGAGACATTTTAGGGATGTTCTCAAAGCTTCCCTGAACAGGTCAAACATTGTGCCGACTCATGGGAGACCTTGGGCTTGTGACCGAACAAAATGGAGAAGGTTCATTTGGGGAGGCACCGAACATATTGAGAAACTTCATCAGGAATGTGCAGAGGTGAAGTCAAGGCATTGGAGAGAGCTTACAAACCTCCAAACCCTTCAAGCACCATCTGCCCTGCATGTGGCAGAGTCTCCACGTCGTGCATTGGACTTACCAACCATCTCAGAACCCATTGAATTGGAGTGGAAGCAAGTCATCCTCAATGCTGAGGGACTGCCTAAGAGAGAGAGAAGTTAGCAGGACCCTCTGGTAATCCAAACTGGACACTGTGTCTTTAGATTTTCTTTTCCAGTCTTGTAGACTGAAAGGAGACAAGGTCAGACACAAGTGTTAAGCTGCTTTATTTTATTGATGACAAGTGAACATGCAAGTGACAGTTATAATCAAAAATCACTTACTTTACTTAGCTTCAAAATCTTCCTTGTATACAGGAAAAATAACAAATCATGCAGCTGTGTCCCACTACATGGGCTTAACACATTTGCTTTTAGTCTGTCATGGCATTAAAATAGATTATGGTTTACACAAACCTGGCTGGAACTAGATTTTAATAACTATCTAGGCGTTTCTTGCCTTTCTCTGAGCAGATCATAACGACTAAATGATTGTGAACATATATTTCTCCCCCTTTCTTGTTAAATATGACTAATGGGAATGTGGATTGTGTTTCTTGTCTGTTCACCAATCGATAAAATCACTGCTTACCCCTCCCCCATTACACACAAGACACACACACACACACACACACACACACACACACAAATACAAACCAATTGCACTGTCAATAACAGGTCATCCCAATGATAATAGGTATGGATCTTCATTGGAAGTCTGGGTAACAGATTATCCCTGAACAAAAACAAAAATACCTGGAAAAACTCAGCAGGTCCGACAGCATCTGCGGAGAGGAACACAGTTAACGTTTCGAGTCCGTATGACTTCAACAGAACTAAGGAAAAATAGAAAAGAGGTGAAATATAAGCTGGTTTAAGGCAGGGGGGCGGGGTGGTGACAAGTAGAGCTGGATAGAGGGCCAGCGATAGGTGGAGATAACCAAAAGATGTCACAGACAAAAGGACGAAGAGGTGTTGAAGCTGGTGATATTGTCTAAGGAATGTGATAATAAGGGTACAGATAGCCCTAGTGGGGATGGGATGGGGGGAAGGGATCGAAATAGGCTAAAAGGCAAAGATAAAACAATGGATGGAAATACATTTAAAAATAATGGAAATAGATGGGAAAAGAAAACTCTATATAAATTATTGGAAAAAGAGGGGATCGGAAAGGGGGTGGGGATGGAGGAGAGAGTTCATGATCTAAAATTGTTGAACTCAATATTCAGTCTGGAAGGCTGTTAAGTGCCTAGTCGGAAGATGAGGTGCTGTTCCTCCAGTTTGCGTTGAGCTTCACTGGAACAATGCAGCAGGCCAAGGACGGACATGTGGGCATGAGAGCAGGGTGGAGTGTTGAAATGGCAAGCGACAGGGAGGTCTGGGTCATGCTTGCGGACAGACCGAAGGTGTTCCTCAAGGCAGTTACCCAGTCTGCGTTTGGTCTCTCCAATGTAGAGGAGACTGCATTGGGAAGCAGGTTATCCCTGGTTGTTGTGTAAACACACATTCAGTGTTCAGCTCATTAACATATAAACTCCTCTGCCTCAGTGGATATAGCAAATGACTGCAAGGAGAGTATCTGACCTGTCTGAACCCAAATTCTCCTGGCCCTGCACCGTGCTGAGTTGGACTATTACTGAATTAGCACTGGGTGAAAATCTTGGAATTCTCTAACAGTGTTGTGGGAGCAGTATCAGAATAAGGATCACAGCAGCACACAGTGAAGGCTCACCATCGAGGGAAATAGATAACAGATTTCGCAGTGCTCCCAGAACAAATGAAGAAAAACTACCACTATGAAAAGCACATTAACTGGACACTGATATTGTTGCTATTTTGTGGGATCCTAACCCTCCTTGTCCTTCTCAGCCTGTCTGAAACCTTTGACAAGGTTGACCGCACCATCCTCCTCCAATGCACCTCTAACGTCGTCCAGCTGGGTGGGATTGCACTTGCAATCTGTCTGATCATAGCCAGAGAGCCACCTGCAAAGCTTCTGGCCAGAATATTCCCGTCGGTGAGCTGGGGGCGGGGCCCGCTCGCCAACGGGAAAATGATGCAGGATGAAGTCAGGAGGAGCCCTCAATGTCATCCCGGTCCATTTACATTTTTAGGAAGGCAGGCGGACAGTGAAATCAGATGTGGGCCCGCCGACCTGTCAATGGCCAATTGAGGCCATTGACAAAGTAATTAAGATAATTAAAGGCCCTGCCCGTCCAACCTTAAGGCTGGTGGGTAGGCCAGGAGCCCCAGCAGGCTTCTGATAATACTTGAAACTTCATCCACCGGCGGGGTGAGGTTTCATGTCTGTTTTTAAAAACTTTAATAAATTTTAGGTGGTATTTATTAACATGTCCCATCTCATGTGATATTGTCACGTGAGGGGGACATGCTAATAATATTTTTATTTTTCTATTTTTTAACTTTGAAGCACTGTCACTAATCTCCCTGAGACAGCACTTAGTCTCAGGGAGCAGTGCACTCTTTCGTGAGCATGCATGATAGAGCGCACTTTGACAGATGGGGAAGCCCTCCACCCCCCGCATAGCGCTTCCTGTCGGGCAGGCTGCTGGGCGGGCCTTAATTGGCCCGCCCATTCAAAATGGCGGCGGGGCCTGTTTCGGCGGCGGAGTTTGGCTGCCCGCCCGCCAACTGAGGGCAAAATTCTGCCCTCTGTTTTCACTCCTGCACCGTTACCTCTGGTGTCCCCCAAGGCTCCTGCTCATTTCTCATCTACATGCTGCCCCTTGGTGGCATCATCTAAAAACACAGGCCCGGATTTTTGCCAGGATGGAGAGCCTCTCCAACACCGTGAAAATCCCAGAAATGGCCAGAAATCCAAAGTCCTGCCCCCGAACATGGCATATTCCAATTTCACGGGGTGGGAGTGGAGTCGGACCGGAGTTTGCGCGTGCACAGTTCGCAGAGGCAGCTGGCCATTTAAATCACAGCTGCCGCCACTGAAGTGGGATTTTGGTAAGCCAGGAGCATGAAACCCGGGGTGTGCAGATTTGACCAGGTAAGAATTTGGTGGGTTTATTTGGATAGCCAGAGTACTCCTTTGGAGTGGTAAGGTACCCCTTTGGAAATGGTCCCAGGACACCTTTGGGGGAGGTAAAGCACCCTTTGTGATTGTTAAAGGTAAACATGATTGTGTGTAAAAAGTGCATAGACTCATTGGAACTGTCAAGTTGTCAGGAACTGTTAAAGGATACCAGGTGAGCTGGCATGAAACTCCTCTGTGCTCCTCTAATTTTGGCCTCTTAAGCACCCTGATTTTAATCACTCCACAATTGGTGGCAGATCCTTCAGCTGCCAACGCCCTAAACTCTTGAATTTCCTCCCAAAAAGTCTCTCCCTCTCTCCCTCTCTTTCCTCCTTCAAGACGCTCCTTAAAATCTATGGCTTTGACTGAACTTTTGGTCATCTGCCCTAATATCTTCTTGTGTGCTTTTATAATGCTCCTATGAAGTGCCTTGGGGCATTTTATGATGTTGAAGGTGTTATATTAACACAAGTTGCTGCAGTTGCAAACTGGCTGCTGTAGACATCCATAAAACAACATGGAACTTCACAATTCATTGGCTGCAAAATGCTTTGTGGTGTTCAGAGGATGTAAAAATTGCCATATAGATGCAAGTTTTTTCTTTATCCGATGGATTTAGCATTTGAATGATGCTGATGATTTTTGGAATTTTGTTGAAGTGATTGTATATTCCATTTTACAGCAAGGTTGTGTATGCCGATGTGAAAGTCTCCCAGGGAACAAAATTTAAGAGTTTAAAATAGCACCAATAGTTACTGAGTTTTATCATTTCATGTTTCTATTTTTGTCTTGAGTCAGCTTGCTGATGTTTCTATGGGAATGGCATTCAGTGAATCTTAAAAGAATCATCAGTAGAATTGTAAAAACTGTTTTGATTTCTGAACTAGAAATGTCATGTTTGCCCAACTAGTGCCTATTTCGATGGTAGACTGACAAATGTCCTCACTGTGTGTAGGGATGGGAAATGTAATAACTCCGCAGAAGCAGAGATATCCAAACATTGTTATGTTTGGTGTCATAAATATATAAATAATGGGGGAACAGGAGGGGAACAAAGTAGCATGTTGTGCTTTGTGGAATAACTTTTGCAGATGCACCCTATTGTTTTCAATCAGAGAAAGAGCATTGACTTCAGGTTCTGCTGACATCATTTCACCTTGCAGATATTTTTACCTTAATTTCACACAGGATCTTCTTGCTTCCAGTGACAAAAAGGATATTTTCATTTCTTTTATTGCAATAGAATTAGGGGTTTCAGGAAAAAAAAATGGCTATCAGGGCTGCCAAATTGTTGCTAATGTCACGACTCACTGGGGATAGTGCGCTGTGATATCGAGCCCCACTGTTCCCCGAGCTGTGAGAAATGTGAAAAGTTTGACTAAACCACCAGATTGCCCCAATTCTACCTAACTGTTTAATTTAGGTTAATAGAATACGAGCACCAGGTTTGTAGACTTAATAAATAAATAACTGTTTATTGAACAAATTGTCTCTAACTAGTGGCAAAAGAAAGAAATGTGAACTGCTAACTTCTAACTCTATAACCTAAACTCTACCCCTTCTTAAACCCCTATACACAAACACACACACACACGCACAAAACATGGATTTTAAGGTTGAGATAAAACAGTTCAATAGCACCAATCTAGAGTACAGGATTAGATGGATTGATTTTGATTACTGTCTTCCAAATTCCATGCAGTTTGTTGTTGATGACATGAGGTGGTCTCCCAGTACTTTCAGTCTGTGGTTCACTGGTTGAAAAACTTACTTTTCAATGTCTCTACTGGTGATTTTTCCCCTTTTCCTCTTGACAGTGGTTCTCAGAGAAAGCGGGTTTCAGAAGTATGAGGAGTAGTCAGCCAGCTAATCTAACAGAATTACTGGAATCTTACAAACACAGGAGAGAGAGGTTTTAGGTCTTCCCTCTTTGCAGGCCAAGAGCTGTACTATCTGCACTGTTACCATACAAAACCCCGGTCACCTCGTCAGGAGCCAATTAAAATGCTGTTGTCAGGCAGTTCCCCTTAGTCCAGGACTCCCTTCCGGCACCATTCTGTTCTTTTATGGCACATTCCATTCCAGGATAGCAACATTGTAGACATTCATCATCCTATTCCAGTGAACATGTCTTTCAAACTGCAGCCATGGTAGTTTTAAAAGCCACTGACAAATTTTAAAGTCACAGTTCAAGAAAAATAAAAGTAGGTTCTTTATACTAAAAACCCAACCAATTCACTGATATCTTTCAGGGGTAGTGGAGCTGTCACCCAATAATAGGTCTGGCCTATTTGACTCCAGCCAAATGCTTCATGATTGACTCACAGGGCTTTTGCAGTGGTCTAGTAAACCACTTGGCTGTTCAAGAAGAAGGCACACAAGCACCTTCACGAGGACAACTAATGATGTGACCTTACCAGTATTACCATCATCAGATTGCGATAGGTCTGTGCTTATCTGCCCTCAGAACCAGAATATTGACACTGAGCCAAGAAGGAGACATTAGAACAGTTGATGAAAGGTTTGGTCCATGAGGTAGGTTTTAAATAGTGTCTTTACAGAATCACAGAACTGTGACAGTGCAGAAGGAGGCCATTTGGCCCATTGTGTCTGCACCAGCTTTCTGAATAAGCACTATGAGTCGGTGCCATTCTCCTGCCTTTTCCCCATAACCCTGCACATCGTTTCTATTTAAATAATCATCTAACACCCTCTTCAATGCTTCGATTGAACCTGCCTCCACCACACTTCCAGGCAGTGCATTCCAGACCCAAACCACTCACTGTGTGAAAAAGTTTTTTCTCACATCACATTGGCTTCCTTTGCAAATCACTTTAAATCTGTTCCCTCTCGTTCTCGACCATTTTACGAGCGGGAATAGTTAAAAGAGGGGAGAGTGGTAAACACCCAGAGATGTTTACTGAGGGAATTCCAGAGCTTAGGATCTAAATGGCTGAAGTCACAGCCACCAACAATGAGGCAAAGAAAGTGGAGGGTGGACAAGTGGCCAGACGTGGAGTAGTGCATAGTGCATCAGTTAAAACTGTATGTCGTGTTTTCCCAGTAGCTCAACAGGTACATTCACCACCCACAGTGGAACTGAGCTCTACTGCCTGGGTATCACTACACACTGAGTCAGCTGATTTTAGCTAAGCAGAAATACCATCCCCAAGATATGGTCAGAGCCTCCAGTAGAACATAAGTCATATTCGATCATCCATTATAATGTATTCTATTCATGCCATATGTTACAGAAAACAATATGAAGAAAAATGCATTCAATGATTATTTGCACTCCAAGAAATGTAAACATATGCTCCTGTCCACTGGATGTCTTCAGAATACCACTGAACCAGTTTTAAAGTTAGAGACTGAGAATATAAACTTTTGATGTCCTATAACCATCTTAATTTGAAATTACATTATTAAAGGATAAATTGGCTTGAGTGATATAATTGTGATATGATAAAATGGAAATTCTCGCAGCCTTCTCAAGCCCTACGACCTTCCAAGAACACTGTGCTGCACCACCTCTGGCCACTTGTACACCCTCCCACTTTCTTTGCTTCATTGCTGGTAGCCGTGACTTCAGACATCTAAGCCCTAAGCTCTGGAATTTCTTTAGTAAGCATCTGTGGCTCTACACCACTCTCTCTTCTTTTAACCGTTCTTGCTCGTAAAAGGATCAAGAACGAGAGGGCATAGATTTAAAGTGATTTGGAAAAGAAGCAAATGCGATGTGAGAAAAAACTTTTCCACACAGCAAGTGGTTCAGGTCTGGAATGCACTGCCTGGAACTGTGGTGGAGGCAGGTTCAATCGAAGCATTGAAGAGGGCATTGGATGATTATTTAAATAGAAACAATGTGCAGGGGCACGGGGAAAATGGCACTGAGTCAAAATGCTCACTCGGAAAACTGGTGCAGATACGATGGACTGAGCGGCCTCCTTCTGCACCATAACAATTCAATGATTCTGTGAAGACACTACTATTTAAAACCCACCTCATGGACCAAATCTTTCATCACCTGTTCTAATGTCTCCTTCTTGGCTCAGTGTCTATATTTGTCTGATTAGCTGAAGGACATTGGTCACTTCCATCATAGAAGAGCATTCTGCAATGCGTTGGGACATGTTAGCACCTCATATCATGCTATATGTCTCTTATTGCCCTTTGCAAACACTAGCATGGGTATGTATCCAGGAAATGCAGTTAGTAATGGTGAAGAGGGAGCACTGGGTGGGTGGCAAAGAAGAGGTGAAGAAAAGCAAGTGGTGGTAATGTGGGAAGACTAATAGAGTAGTTATTATCATCAAGGGCACTCTACTTTGGGAAATGCACCAGTGCAATGACATTGGCAGCTGTGCCATATGCTAGTAGGAAAGGCTATGAAATACGTAATATGCTGGCTGATACACCAACCTGATGTTCCAAATATCTATGGGCAGCACATTAGCTGATAGTGCAGATGATGCCAATGCTAGATTGGAAGGAGATGAGGCCAAAAAAACAGATGTGCTGGAAACTTTGTTTACAAATGACAGTGTCAACCCTACGATGCAGGTTGCTGCAGGTGTGCTTGCAGTATGCGTACCAGCTCTGCAACTGACTGCGTGTAGAGGCAGCTCTCCGTGATCAGTTCTCGTGACCTGCCGAGGCCTGTAGATATGGGGAGTGAAGTCATGGCAGGTGTGGTCAATGAAGCTGAAGTTCCTGCTGAGCTCCCTGTCATGCCTACTTTCATTTTCTGACAGCTGGAGCATGAAATACTGTAATTGGGAATCTTGTGCTCCTGATGAAAGGTTACAATAGCTTGCCAAAGGGCATGGCTCTTGGTGTCGCTTCCAGTTTCGCTGCCATGGTGCGACCTGTGGTGGTAAGAATGTTATTGCCAGAGATCCTTTAAAATTCCCATCTTCCTTAAACATTGACCTATTTTATTAGAACCACTGGAAAAGAATTTCTGTGCAGTCATTTCCTCTGTGACATGACTGCAGCTCTCACCACCACCTCCTCGAGGAGAATGAGGGATGGGCAATAAATGTTGGCTTTGTCAGCGATGCTCAACTCCCAAGAATGAATAAATAAAACTGGCAGCAAAGCTTCTCATTATAGAAAGATTCCCATTATGATATGACTTAGGAAAACGCTTGGAAAATTCAGGGATTGTTATCTGAAAAGAAAATGTAAAGTTATACACATAACAGCAGCTAAATAAATGAAAATTAAATGTTTATTTTAAATGTTATTTGCAAAATATTAAAAACAATAGTCATCATCAATGATGAAATAAAGGCAACGGGGATAAATACACCAAACATCAGTTGGAAGATTAAAAAAGGCCTGAAAATACTGCTGAAAAAGAGACATACTATGAAAGTTTTTCATTTTGCACTTATTAGGACAGCTACGCAAGATAAACCAACAGTAAAGGGAGCAACAATTTATATTGCATGATAAGAGAGTGCTGATTGGTTGGCAAGTGGACTCTGATTGGAAGAGGCATTGCCATGGAGAATGGTTAAAAGAAAGGTCTGATAAGAGTACTTAAAAAAAAAATTCCTTCCTTTCCCTTTAAATTGGGAGTTACAGCTTGAGGGTAACTTTTCAAATTACTGGTGGAGCATAAAGCCAGCGTTATGGGTTTGATGTTCATTATGCAAACTGCCAAATATCTTTTCCATTGATTTCACGCGGGGTAGATGACAGGTGGGTGATCTGGTAATGCCTGTTCTATGCCACCAACAAAAGTGAGAATTAACACCCTTGCCTTTCACAGCCTGCTTTTCATGGGCAGAAGTACTACAGGGACAAACTTCCACCTAATCTATCAGCAGAGAAATGAGGAAGGACCCTTTCCTCATTTCGCACACTTACACATGACAGATGATACACGGAAACAGGCCAATCCATACAGGCATTCACGCTCTACTTGAGCCCACTCCCACCTTTGCTCATATAACTCAATCAGCATAACCGTCTATTCCCTTCCCCCTCATAGACTTGTCTAGCCTCACCTTAAATGCATCTATACTATTTGCCTCATCCACTCCCCTGTGGTAGCGGGTTCCACATTCTCATCACTATCTGGGTAAAGAAGTTTCATTTTAATTCATTTAATTTAATGGTGGTATTTAATGGAGGCAATGGGTGTATCGCGTACCAGCTGGACAGCCAGCGGGAGCCCCACATTGCCTCCTTTCAGGATGACCCGTTGGATTAAGTGCCAATCAGGCAGTTAATAGGGCAAATGGTGGGCCATCCCTGGGAAAGGGGATCCCGGGGGAGGTGGGGGGGGGGGGACATCCGGCTCTCCGAGAGCTGCTGGCCAATCAGAGGCCGGCAGCTGTGTATTGCTCAGTCGCGCTAGTGGGACTGGTGGCTGCTGCTGACAACACACCCACCTTAGGCTTAGGGTCACCAAGGGATGCAGGCCGCAGGTGTGTGATGGGGTGGGGGTCGTGGGGAGTGGGGTGGGGGTCAGCAGCAAGGGCAGGGGACTGGCTCGCAGGGGCTGCCTCCTTCCCAATGCTGGGTCCTTTATTCAGGCACTGAGTGTCTTTGAATGAGTGATGCTGTCTCCCCGGAAGCCCGCAAACAAACCCAACAGGGATTGCTTTCCGGGCTTCCACATTACAAGTCCCCCACCCGCCACTAGGTGAATAACAGCGACAGTGGGATGAGGCCTTAAGTGGCCATTAATTGCCCACTTAAGGGCCTCAATTGGCAATGGGTCAGGAAGGCAGTCCATGAACCTTCTTCCCCCGGACTTAATTTGGACAGAGACAGAAGGCAGTGCGGTTCCCCCCCCACCGTCCCACAAAGTTAAATGCGGCCCATCACCAAACTCGACTCAGGGGAGGGCGTTAAATTGTAAATTGTGCCCTTGGTAACTAATCCTAGATTGACGGCCTCTAGCTTGCTTTTTCCCACAAGTGGAAATACCCCCTCTGTGTCTACTCTATCAAACATTTCATAATTTTAAAAACCTCTATTGGGTTATTCCTCTGCCTTCCCTTTTCAAGTGAAAAGGGAGAGCCAGCCTGTTTACGCTCTCCTGATAGATAAACCCCCCATATTCCTGGTATCATCCCTGTTAATATTTTTTGCACCGTCTCCAGTGCCTCTGTATCCTTCTTATAATAGGGTGAGCAGAATTGTACGCAGTACTCCTGGTGTGGTCTGACTAAGGTTCGATGCGGGTTTAGCACAACTTTTTTACTCTTCAATTTTGTCCTGATTAGGCTGCTGTTCACTGAATGGGAATGAAATACAGCGGCATGCTGTACAACCTTAACACACGTTGCAGTCAATGTTCTCAATGGCGGAAGTGCTACCTGATCATTTTGCCAGCCCCTTCCCCACACAGTTTCTGCAATTGGTAGAGGAATGTTGGGCATACCTGTTAGCATCATCACCGCTATCATCTCTGTGAGATACGTAGAAAGCACAAGGCAAGGCGTTGTGAAATATCAAGGTCATGATTTTCTTTATCTCTGTCAAAACCAGATGCCAATATGACTGAATCTGTGAAAAAGGCCATTATCAAACTGCATCAGTGCCTTTTTATTGTGGCACAGAAAATGCATAAGTACAACCGAAATTCATTAATAGTAACACCCCCATGGTGAGCAAACATTTCCTTTTCACATTTATTCCTGTTAAGTTAACACTGAAATGTATGGGGAATTAATTGGCGCTTAAGCAAATGTTCTCCTCAAATGAACATTCTCATTAGCAGGATGCCTATTAACTTGCAGGTATTATACTTTGGATTCCAAACAATTCCTAGCACGATTATTAATGCTAGACAAAGCTAAATTATACTGGGCTTTAAGATTTTTATGTGTCAAGAACTCCAGACACAATCTTAGAGAAAAATCTTTCCCTTGTGTGATTAATTTTCAGCAACTTAATGTCACCAAGATCAAAGATTAAATTAGCTCGAGATCAGAAAATGCCAACTGCTGGTTTCAGTTGCCAATCAAGAAACAAGATAACTTAGCAAATAGTGGCAAAAGTGAGTGTTCCTGCATATCTGGAGTTGCACCTGTCACTTTATTGAGAGATCCAAGTTGAAGGGCCAAGGCCAAAAAACACAAGAGAAGTGGAAGTAAATCAAGTAGTTGTGGATAAATTGTGTCAAGCTCTGCTTTTAAAAATTTGTAACATGTAGGACAAGAGCAATTTGGCTGTTGTCCATAACACTCTGTAGTTGGTCAGGGCACTGAGGTTATTGGGAAGCCAGCATCAAAGACCAAACCAAATGATGAGGGAGAGTAAAATCAAGCTTCTGTTCAGAATCCTCTTTGGAATCTTCGCTGTCCCCACTGCCTGAATTGTCACTTTAACCGTGAGGTCCAAGCTTACACACAGGGTCTTTATTTATATGGTGGTTTGTAGGTTTATGCATGGGGAGGTTGGATTTTTGTGAAATGGGGCTTGGGGGGTGGGTTTCAATTTTTTTCCATATGGGAATCTGATATTTTTCCATGAGCCTGAATAGGGATCATTCACAATCCAGGCAGCACTCTCAAAACAGACGGGTATTTTGAGTCGAATGGGAAATAAAACAGTTTTTGTTTTCTTTTTGTTTGAATATATTGAATTGTGAATGTTCAGAAAATAGTCCAGATCCCACGTAAATTGCAAGAATTGGCATCACAAAGTCATGAATGTCTGCATGTAATAATTGTATTTTAGAAAATGGAGAGTATAATTGCTGGGTAATGTGCTGTTCATTACTAAGTCATGGGCAGATTGTGGTACATGGATCTGCTCCAAAACATCGGACAATCTTGTCCCTAGAGTGCAGGAAGATAGAAGGCAACATATATTGCGTTGGAAGTGGGGTGCAGAGAGGCAGCTGAAGAGATACTACAACTTGGATAGCTGAGAGAAAGTGGAGTTGTGGCTATGGCTTAAAGGTACTCGGAGGGGGTTTGCAGCTGTAAGGTTAGGTAGGAGTTGGACTGTGAGGCTCAGGCTTCACATATTAGAATAGACCTCTGAGGAAAAACACAATAATATTACATAGCAACTTTAATCTTCATTTATTTTCTTGTAGATCTTGTAGTTATTTATTATGTTACAAATCTTATTTCCAGCAATAGCTTTCTCAGCGCATGAGAATACAATGGTGGCTGAAGGGATTTATTAAAACTATTTGGAGAGATTGTCCTCCTGCGTTTTTTATTGGCAACTATAGCTGATCCCATTTTGTTATTTTCAGTCTTTTGACTCTTATAAATTCCATTTAATATGGATTGACTAGTAGGCCCTGAATTGGATGAAGCGGTTCTGGAAAAGTGGGTAAGTGAGTATATTTCACATTGAGGTAAATGATAAAGCTATAATGTAGCTTCAGAGAATACAGGCACCACTTTTTAAACCCTGTTCTCCTTTCCATATTTCACTCCGAGTTTTAAAATGACTTCCTCCACTCCCAATCCTATTTGCTTTCTCTATGATCCTGAATTTTGTCCCTCTCCTCAGTAGGTCATTGTTGTGCTAATTTTTCAGATGGGAAATAAGAACAAAAGTGACCATATTCATGGGGCAGTACCCCACACTCCACGTATTGACCTTGGTTGATTTTTAGGCATTGGGGCAGGGCCTAAAACAGATATTAGGTCCTTTACATATGCCTGATTGGGCGTGGAAACAGATTCAATGGTTAAAAAAGGGAATTGGATGACTGCTTGTTTAAGAAGAAATTCTTAGGGATATAGGGAAAGAGCAGGGGAGTGGAACTTAACTGGATTGCTCTTTGAAAGAGCCAATAGACTCGCTAGGCTTCTGTGTTGTACTATTCAATGATTCTAATTTGGACTGTCCTGAGAAGAGCCTACTCTTCTCATATTTCCTGGGCATCAATGTCGTCCAGCAAGCGATCAATCTCAAAAAGACTAAGTAGCATATTTTTACAGTTGATGTGGAACCTGGAGGAGTAGGGGTAGCTTTCACAGAGCTCCTTAGGGCCAATGAGGACCTACAATCATCCCCCACTCCCATTCTCTTTCCTTCACCCCTTCCCTCCCACCCAGGACATAACAGAGGGTCTTTGCTGGTGAGGCAGGCAATAACAACAATACTAACAATAATTTGTATTTCTACAGCACCTTTAATGTAGTAAAATATTACAGGAGTGTTATCAAAAAAAATTTTATTCTGAATCTGTGTGAGGAGATATTAGGACAGATGATCAAAAACTTGGTCAGAGTGGTTAGTTTTAAGGAGTGTTTGGAAGGAGATTAGAGAAGTTTAGGGAGGGAATTCCAAAGCATAGAGCCTTGGCAGCTGGAGGCATGGAGGCCAATGATTAAAATTGGCTGTGCAAGAGGCAAAATTAGAGGAGTGCAGATACCTTGGAGGAAGGTAAGGCTGGAAGAGGTTACAGAGACAGAGAGGTGCGAGGTCATGGAAGGAAAACGAAGATGAGAATTTGTAAGTGAAGGCATTGCTTAACCAGGAGCCAATGTCAGTTAGCGGGCAAAAGGATGAGAGGTGAACAGGACAGTGCAAGTTAGTACTGTGCACAGGCAGGAGAGTTTTGCATGACATCAAGTTTATGGAAGACGGGAGGCCAGCGAGGAATGTGTTGCAATAGTCCAGCCTAGAGGTAACAAAGGCATGGATGAGGGTTTCAGCAGCAGATGAACTGAGGTAGAGTTGGAGTTGTGTGATGTTATGGAGGTGGAAATAGGCGGTCTTAGAGATGACTTGAATGTGTGGTTG
Organism: Cetorhinus maximus; assembly: GCF_964194155.1. NCBI lineage: Eukaryota > Metazoa > Chordata > Chondrichthyes > Lamniformes > Cetorhinidae > Cetorhinus > Cetorhinus maximus. The sequence continues at coordinate 111,607,428 of NC_135891.1, forward strand.
GAAATTCACCTCCAGGTCAAATGTGACCCTGAAGTTATGAACAGTCTGGTTCAGCAGGAAGTTGCCAGGGAAAGGGATGGAGTCAGTAGCTCGACAGCTCAAAGTTTCATGCAGCAGTTGGGAGAGTTGCCTTGAGGCTCACCCAAATTAAGCAATCGAAGACCACAGCCCAACTCAGGAGAGCTTCAAGCCTCCTGGCTGGGGGTTACCCTTGGTTCATGCATCAAATATGGACCTGAAAACAAGCCATAACCATTTTCAACCCCTCAGCCTTGATCCTGCTCGACTTGCTTCAAATCCAAACCACAAAGTGTTTAAAAATATTGCAGCTTCACTTTATGAATGCTCTGAACTTCAGAAGTAAAATGTAAGAAAACACATGTTTCATGTCAAATAGGCCTGTTTTGTACGAAATAGAGAAGAAATTTGAGATTTATTATTCAGAGATTGGAATTTCAGTTTAATAGTTAAGATTCTTTTTCAGACTTTAATGATTTCCATCTTACAGATCTCTCAATCTAGAATTTTAATTGGTAAAAGTTCAAATTTGTGGAAGCCAAAAAGTTTAAAAATACTTGTATAGGTCTGAAATGGTCTCTTTTAACTCAGAAAATGATTTCATAGCTCAGTTTTATCTTCATAATAATTAAACCATTATTGAAATTTCTATTTAACTTGCCACACCAAATATTTTTTCAGCCTGTAACATGCTCCAAGACACAATTCTTTAAAATCCATCTTATTCATATGAACTCCCTGTTTATTCAACAATGTTATGATTCAGAAGAACAGTAGTCTCATGTGTCCCCTCAGAGTTGCATCTCCTTGTACCTCTGTTGGTTATGTGTGGGACTCAATTGGCTCTAGGTTCCAATGGGTGGTATTTAATGGAGGCAACCAGGGTCTCGTCTTCTAGCTGGAGAGCCGGAGAGAGCTCCACGTCGCCACTTTTAGGGAAGGCCTGCTGTATTAAGTGCAACTCAGGCACCTAACTGGACAGCAGCGGGCCTGGGAACAAGGACCCTAGGGACAGAAGTCTTGCCTGCCAAGAGCTGCTGGCCAATCAGAGGCCGGCAGATCTATTAAATGGTAATGCTGCAGGGGATGACTGCTGCTAGTACTACACTCACCCAAGGCCTGGCATCATTACTGGATTCCCAGGCCACAGGTGAGTGATGGCAGGAGGGTGGTCGTGGGGGAAAGGGAGCTGGGTCGCCAGCAAGAGCATGGCGATGGCTCTCAGTGGGCCCGTCCTTTCTGATGCTCTGAGCCTTGATCAGGCACTGAATGCCTTTGAATGAGGGAACCCCCCCCACCACCCCACAACCACCATCGGGAGCCCACACAAATTTGCTCATCATGCTCCTTGCTGGGTGTTATGTCGCTGGGTAATACCAACAGCAGCGGAATGAAGCCCGTTAATTGACCACTTAGGGGCCTTAATTGGTGAGTGGGTGGGAAGGTAGTCCACAGGCCTTCCCACCACAGGCTTTAACTGGGGTAGAGGCTGGAAGACTGTGAGGTCCACACCCACCACCCTCTTGCCTGTTTAAATTCTCCCCCACAACCGAACTTGCCATGGGAAAGGGCATTAAATTCCACCCAATAGAGTACAATTCTGCTGGCTTCCAGCTGCCACAATTTAAACTCTGCTGCTGGTTGCTCTGAGTGTCACTCAATTGGCTGTAGTTTATTGTGAGGGGAATTATGCTGGCTGAAGCTTGCCATGATTTGAACTGACTTGGCTGCAGGTTACTATGAGTTGAACTCTCTTGGCCTTTGGTTGCTATAATTGAATTCTGTTGGCGAGTACTGGCCAGCTGATTGGAGCTGAGGATTCTTCGGCTTTCTGCTTCTTTTCGGCTAAACAATTTTGTGGCATTGTTAAAGAAGATAAGTATAAGAGCCACAATTCTAGATACAAGTACTTCTTGATCCCAGATAACAACAGAAAAATGTTTTTTTTAATCAAATATAGGAAATGAATTTTAAGACCACAGTATACTTATTATTCATTAATAAACTCAATCTGAGTGAACATAATGTCAGTGGAAGCAGGATCTTGGTGAGGCTTTTGCTAAATTAACGAGGTTATAAAAGCCTATTGCAATTTTTAATAATAATGTTTGAAAGGATGTTCTTTCCATTTATTTTATTGTTAAAGCTGCATTGAATAAGCTGGTTTCAAGTGTAAACTTTCAACTTTTCCTTAGCTCTTTGAAATTCAATCTTAAGTTTAGAACCCGTGTTCAGTTATTAATGTGATGACTTGTAGCTGAGCAGAAGAGGCAACTGACTGGACTCGATCATCGAAATATCAGTGCAGGAGAGGCCATTTCGTTCATCGTATCCGTGCTGCTTCTCACTCTTTTATTGCAGCTATTTAATTCATTTCAAATTCTACGTGTTCTTTAATATCTTCTTTCTTCAAGGATTTATCTGTTTTCCCATTAACTTCCCTGCTGTCAATTACTCATGTAAACACTCAGAAACATACTCATGATATGAAGACCATTGACTGATTTTGGTCCTCCAAGTATGGGCACTTGGCAACCCAGTTGATTCATGTTGAATGGAGTTTGTGCCAATTGAAACCAGTTGGTGCCAATAGGATTTTCCACAAGGAAACAGTTATTTAGTAATTAGCAGGGAAAAAAAACCCACAGCTGAAGATTTAAGAGTTGATAATTTTATGGGTGGGAATTTATTTATAGGTAGTGCTCTTTATAGGTTTATAGGTTTTAGTTCAAATGCTTTAAACATTTTAATGGAAAGGAATGCTACAGGCTGTGCTGGGGGGATTTTGTGGTTGCATAAATTGAGTATGTGTGGCTTTTTCCTGTATTTTAATTCTGTACACATCTGGTTCCTGTCAGAAACACTCACCCAAGGCAGTGTGAAATCATTGCTTCAGGCCAGTAGGAGAAACACAATGCACTGCAGAGCAAAAAAGAAAACAAGTCCATGATGAATATTTATAACCTAGCTGAGGCTGAAAGAAAATTGAAGACTTTGTAAAGACTCTTCACCACCATAAACTTACTATACATATCTGTAAGTCAAAATGAAATGCCTTCTGGCTGATATAAACCTGTACAAGAATCCCAATAGGAGTTTAAATTGTTATGTCCTAGGACTTAAAAGAAGTGCAAAAAGTTAAGTACTCTTTTAGAGGGTACTGGTCTAATAAACAACACTGAATGTCTTATTCTACATAAGGTATTTTTAAAATTTGTGTGTGGGCAACTGAAACACTCAGTTTCACTCTCTATAATTTGCATCACTAAAATGTAACAACCCCATCTGTACTTGTAAACAGGAGCTCGAGTTATTTAATAGCTAACAATGAGCCTTGCATATATGCTCAGTTGACACTCTTATTCTTATAATTGCACAATGAATGTAGCCTCTAGTCCAAATGGTGTTCTTTGCATGACAAATGCTGATAATTCTTTAACGATAAGTCATCAAATAGTTAAAAATAATTAGTTAATAGTGGGCATCATTGGCAAGAACAGCATTTATTGCCCATATCTAAATACCCTTAAGGTGTTGGTGAACCACCTTCAACTGCTGCATTCAATGTGGTGAAGGTTCACCCACAGTGCTGCTAGGAAGAGAGATAATAAAGGAACAGCGGTATATTCCCAAATCAGGATGGTGTGTGACTTAGAGAGGACTTTGCAGGTGGTGCAATCCCCTTGTGCCTGCTGTGCTTGTTCTTCTAGGTGGTAGAGGTTTGCAAGTTTGGGAGGTGCTGTCAAAGAAGGCTTGATGAGTTGTTGCAGTGCATCTTGTCGATAGTACACATTGCTGTCACTGGTAGAGGGGAGAATAAATGTTTAATGTGGTCCCAAATTTATCTTCAAACTAGGGCCTCCTTGTTCTGCTGACATGATTTAGTTTGAAGTTTTGTCTTTATTCTGTAATTTGCTACCTTATGTACCTCTACATGTTTTTTGTTGCCTTCTTTCAAGGTGGAAAACCCAGTTTTCTGCAGTCCACCTTTGTCAGGTCCTTCAACAGTAGGTCTTTTGGTTTTTTGAACTACGTATGGGCCTTGAATGCTTCCAAAGTTTCTCAGTGTCCAGTGCTAGATAGAACATTCAAGGTGTGATCTGGCAGTGATGCTTTCTCTGATTTGCCCTCTGCTGTTTTAGATCTAGAGTTCAGCATTCTATTTGCTTTGTTGCAGAACGCTGGCTGGACATGTTGGGTATTGAACCTAATGACATTGTTTCAGCTTCTTCCAATTCCATCTTATTTGGTTTAATACCATTCATTTAGTATCTCTGAAGCTCATATGAGCAGTACTTTATGTGTATCTGTATTAAATTCCATATGCGATCCTTCTACCCTCTTAAATACTTTACACTTCCAGTCCTGCCTCCTCCGTTTCAACTTCCCCATCTAGTTTGATATAATCTGCAAATTTTTGACTGATTTCCATTCAGCTTCTGAACCCAACCTGTTAATGCAATTCATGTTCAGAGTTTATCAAAACTCACAGATTTGTGATTGTTTAATATTTTCATTGAACTGTAATTTAAAAAAAAATACATTTTAACATATTAAATGTAGGCAATGAAACATATCTGCATTTATGAATATTCCATTTACCTGAAGTTAATGAGCAGATTAACTGTGTTCCAAATATATTCCTCATTATCCAAGTAACAATTTATCTCCTTGCCTGTCCAATTTACTATATTGTGCAATTCAGCACTGGAGAGTTAAATCTAAAATCTTTTAGAAATATGGATAATTGTAAAATAAATGCTACCCTTCCTCTTTGCAGTTTTCATAGAAAACAAGCCAGAGTTAAAAACTAGCAAAAAATTAGAGAAGTGGTTTAAGTAGGTCAGTTGTAAACATCACCTGTTAGATTGGGCATCACTCCTCAAGAGAATTGAGTTCAAACACCTCATCCTCTTTTTAAAGAAATCTCCCCTGTCTGAGTAAACTTTTCTAGCTGTTTGTCCAGCCCACACCCTCCATTTGTCCAACCCCAAGCTGTTGCTCATTACTTTCTCCTTCATTCAACTATCAGAGGCCAATCCTTCAACCATTATGTCCCTCTCTCCACAACTCTCTCCAATTTATAATTTTTTTACAAATATATTTTTCTTTTCCCTCCTATTTTTAAATTTATTTTGATCTATTGTTTCAGCTCCACCTTTTAGCCCATTTCGATCCCTGCCACCCACCCCCACTAGGGCCATCTGCCACTTGCTCGTCCTGCTTTCTACCCTTAATGTCCCCATTAGCACATCCTTTAGATAATATCACCAACGTCAACACCCCTTTGTCCTTTTGTCTATGACATCTTTGGCAGTCTCTTCTTGGCCTCCACCTATCGCTCGCCCCCTATCAAGCTCTACCTGTCCCACCCACCCTCCTCTACCAACTTATATTTCATCTCATTTCTATATGTCTTAGTTCTGATGAAGGGTCATACGGACTCGAAACGTCAACTGTATCCCTCTCCGCAGATGCTGTCAGACCTGCTGAGTTTTTCCAGGTATTTTTGTTTTTGTTCTCTCCAAAAATAACTTGGCCTTGTTACCTCCCTTCCCTAAAGAATCTTAGAAAGCAATCCGTTCAAAACTGATTTCAACTTTCTGAAGTCCCCCTTTCCACGTAAAGTGCTCTCAAGTGGAAGGTTGTTGGCGTCATTTAATGCAACATTGCTTAATTTTGTTTCCGACATTATAACAGTGACTACACTTCAAAAATATATCATTGGCGGTATAGCACTGTGGGACATCCTGGGGTCACAAAAGGGGCTATATAAATAAATGTTATTCAAGTTCTTTCTTTGTTGGGTAAATAGTGAAAAGTATGTACCTGATTGTAACCTAATCTGCCTGAATATTATTCCAGTTCCACATCAACTTGATTGTCTTTTAGCTTACCTCTGAAGTGACCTAGAAAGCCAGTTGTGTCAAATTACTGCAAAGTGTAAAAACATTATGAGAGCATGATGAAAGTATAATCATTTCCATAATATTTTTCTGGTTTACTGTGGGGGTAAGTATAGTTGGGTCTGTGTGTGATTTAATTACATTTGGAGCCCTGTGGACTGCAAGTTTAAATCATCAAAAGAAGCTAGGTACTTGACATGCTAATGAGTAAACATGGACGCTGGCTTAGCATGTAAAGTGTGAAGGGAATTTGCATTTTTAGGCAAATGAAGGGAGATTTCGATTTCAAAGGGATCTTAGTCTGTTTACAACTAGCCGGACAAGCAAGGCTAAGGGATGTGTTTATTTTTCCCAAAGGTTACTGACAATATGTATTGGCAGCATTAACATTTTTATATTATGAGAAAGATACAGTTTCAAAGACATATGGAATAATAGAATTTACATATTAAAGAGAGAAAAACATATATAAAGGAGAATGAAAGGTTATGTGTCAGAAGGCCATGTCAGTACTAACAGGAGTGTGTGAAATAACCTTAATGAAGCCTCCAGCATTTGTGCATAAGTCTGCTATGCAACGAAACTGAAGCTGGGGAAAAGCCATTTGGAATTCCACCGTCCAGGGAATTGTGTTAACTTGCTGAGTTTGTTTTAAATCTAAAATCTATTTTGGACCGTTGCCTTAAAGGGGGTGTAACTGGGGGTCAGGTTAATTAGGAATTTTAGGAGTTATTATAGTAGTAAGTTATAGTCTTATGCATGTGCTTGAAATCTTTTATATTTTGTTAATAAATATTTTAATTTAATTTTTAAAATCTCTAAAGGTCTTGGTGGACTTATTACTCTGAATTCAGTGCACACATCTTGTAATAAATACAAATTGCAAAACCGTTGTGATAGCGTGACTAAGTTTCCCTTGTGGATTTGGTCTACCTGGCACATATCATCTGCCATGTCATAACAGAGAGCACCTTCACCACCTTCTCAGGGCAACTAAGGATGGGTAATAAATGCCAACCTTGGCAAGAAGCCCACATCCTGAGATGGGGAATGGGGTGTGTTCAAGCTGAATGCCTACGATTTTACTCTCTATTGACTTTAATAGAGGGTTAAGTTAAAATTTGGTCTTATGTAATGTCCACAACCATTAGTAGGATCAGTTAGACGAAACATTGCTCCTCATTTCTTCAACAGCACCTTCCAAACCTACGACCTCAACCACCTAGAAGAACAAGAGCAGAAGGCATATGGGAACACCACAATTTGCAAGTTCCTCTACAAGTCACTCACCATCCTGACTCGAAAATACATTGCCATTTGTTCAACGTCACTGGGTCAAAATCATGGAACTCCTTTCCCAGCAGTACTGTGGGTGTACTGACAGCACATGGGCTGCAGCGGTTCAAGCAAAAAGCTCACCATCAGGGCAATGAGAGATGAGAAATAAATGCTGGTCTTGACAGTGACATCTGCATCCCACGGACAAACAAAAACAAAAATAAAAATAAAATTACAGTTGCCTCTAACTGTTCTGCATTGCTTTTATTTTGTTCTCTCTTGGGATGTGGGCTTCAGTACCAAGGTTGGCATTTATTAACCATCCTTAGTTGCCCTGAGAAGGTGGTGAAGGTTCTCTCACAAAGTTTTCTTACACTTTGTAGTAATTTGACACAACTGGCTTTCTAAGTCACTTCAGAGGTTAGTTAAGAGACAACCAAGTTGATGTGGGACTGGAATAAATGTAGACCAGACCATGGCAGGACAACAGCTTTTCTTCCCTAAAAGACATCAGTGGACTAGTTGGGTTTTTGTGACAATCAAACAACATTGTGGTCAGCTTTACTTGGTGGGGTTTGAGCTCACGTCTCTGGAATATAAGTTCAGTAACATAACCACTAAACTCTCATCAAGTCTACCAAAATAACATTTCCATGAATGGCTTACAGTGCAAGATACTATATAATTGAAAGAAAAAAATTGAGGTGAATCATGGCACAATAATTAGTTCATACCAAATTAAAATCGTGAAGATTGTAGAAGGAAAACTGAGGGAGTTGAGAAGTTCCATAGTTTTAAAGTTTTGGCAAAAATGAGTTAAAATAGGAAATATGCAATGATTTGATTTCAATACAATGGGGATTCAGTGAATAAAATGAATGCACAGGATAGCATGTTTGGAGCTTATACTTGAAAGTGGGAAAAAGGCTATTCAAGGTACTCCTTATCCAAATATTCAGGGCCTGCTTTTGAATATCAGTGAGAGCAAGTGAAATTTCTGAAACTTCAAAGTTACAAACAATGCAAGTTTAGAAATATTAACCAATGGAGAGAAGGTGAGTAGAAATAAAGGTCTACATGGAATTAGACGTACCATCAGTCAACTACAGACGGTCACAGTTTGCCTCTGACTCAGTTTTGGGTGGCACATCAAATGTTAACCTCGCTGTTATCATTGTTGCTGATCAGTCCTGCAGTGTCCTTGGGGTTTCGGAGCTTGAATCTTCCTTTCCTTTGATTGTCTGATCATTCAGAATCCTGGGACTGTGTCTGACCCAGTGAATCTAGTGCTGACAGATAAGATCAGGGACACTGCTTCTGATGATTATAGATGTTCTTGCTAGTGATGTGAGTCAAGCTTCTGATCTCAAGTATAATCTGATAATAGCTAGTGAGGCAGCTGTTTAACCAGACTTTGAGCCTATGTGTGAGAGCATAGCTGTTACTACTATGCATAAAATTGACAGGCAGAAGGCTTTATAGCTATTAACTTTCAGATCAGGTTGGATAGAGCTTGAACCCCAGATCTTCTTGATGCTCCAAGATGCAACCCAAGGCAGAGACTTCTGTCTCCTTATGATATTTTCAGATAATGCCAACACTACGTTGGGAAACATCAAGTCATCGACTTTCATAGCTAACTCACCATCCAGTGTTAAGCTTCGCTTGCAAGGTTCATCATGATTGTTTCTGTTACCTTTCTTTTCAATCTACTTTTGACAAGTTGAAGAACTTGGTCTTGGGCCCTGTATAATTTCTCAGAACAGCAATGTTTGGTACAAGGTCATAGGGCTTGCTTCTGAAAACCTGAGAGAACAAAGGAACTTCAAGCAACAAGGGTTTAGACCAAGAGATCCAAAAGTTAAAAATCAATGTTCAATTCTGACAACTTATGACAATAGCGAAGATGCTGAAAGCTAAAGCAAGCCAGTGAAGAATTCTGACTGTGATTTCAGACTCTATGCAGGACATGCTTTTTTCTGTAAGTCGAGGGCGAGGGAGGTGGTGTGATGGGAGAGTTACGTGGCAGTGTGAAAATGAGATTGAAAAGATGGGGAAGTGGTGGCTAAACAACCCCTGCTTCATTTTCCTCAAGTAAAACCAAATGGCGGTCAATTGTGATAGCTGCCTCAATAAAGAAATGTCTGGCTGCACCTGCAAAAAGGCATGAGGTTAAAAGAGGAACCAGAAATAGTCTCACTCTTGAAGTGAGTAGGAGACAAAATGTACTTCCTTCAAAACCAATGTTGCCTTGCTGAAGTTGCTCTTTGTTCGCTGGTAACAAGGGATTACCCAGGTTGCTTTGGATTGCATTGGTAGGTGGTGGGGTTTGGGGGGGAGGTGGTGGTCTTTATCATTTGCTATCATTCCCCTTACTCAATGGATCATATTGTATCTAGTATACTTGGAGGAAGAAGGAGAAAAGGAAGTGCAGGATGCCAGAGAAGCTGGGAATCATGTAAAGGAGACGGCTCCTACTTAAACTATATCACAGCTGCAGGAATTATCCAAACCTCGCTGAGAAGCAATACCTTTCGTGGGTTCATATTCACCTGGAAGGCCGTCTCTGAATTGTGCCACTTGCTACAAAGAAGACTTGCAGCAAAGAAGGCATTGCACTGTCTGTGGCAGTAAAATTGACAGCTGCATTCAAGTTTTTTTGCCTCGCTCTTTTTTCAGCGTAGACATCATTAAGCCTGCAGTGCATCACTGCATGAAACAGGTGAATGAAGCATTGTTTGCATGAACAAACAATTCTATTATTTTTTCCCTCGACAGTGAGAGCACTCTTTTTTTTTAAATGACAGGCTCTTCCGATGTCTTTGATGGCATGAGTATGGTTCATGGGCTCTAATCCACAACAGTGACCCATATATGAATGACACACCATTCTACTTAACATACAACTGGCATGTGACCAACAGCGCAGACTAATTCATGTGAACGCCCACCCCCTTGGCAGCAGTAATGATGCGTTTCTGTTACCTTTCTTTTCAATCTATTTTTGACAAGTTGAAGAACTTGGTCTTGGGCCCTGTGTAATTTCTGAGAACACCAATGTTTGGGTACAAGGTCATAGAGCTTGCTTCTGAAAACCTGAGAGAGCAAACAAACTTCCTGAAACATTAACAGTACGGGCAACAAAGGTTTAGACCAAGAGGTCCAAAAGTTAAAAATCACTGTTGATTGCTCACAACTTATTCATGATAATAGTGAAGATGATGAAAGCTAAAGCAAACCACTGAAGAATTCTGACTGTGATTTCAGACTCTATGCAGGACATACTTTTTTCTGTATGTCGAGGGCGAGGGAGGCGGCGTGATGGGAGAGTTACGTGGCAGTGTGAAAATGAGATTGAAAAGATGGGGAAGTGGTGGCTAAACAACTCCTGCTTCATTTTCCTCAAGTAAAACCAAATGGCGGTCAATTGTGATAGCTGCCTCAATAAAGAAATGTCTGGCTGCACCTGCAAAAAGGCATGAGGTTAAAAGAGGAACCAGAAATAGTCTCACTCTTGGAGCGAGTAAGAAAGCAAACTTACTTGACTTGTTAAGGTAACATGTCTTGAAAATTCTGGGGCGTCTTTCAGTACAGCCGACCCAGAGCTTCAAAGACTATTACAGTCTGCTGCATTCTTATTTAAGACAGGCCCTGGAGCAAAAGCCATGGTGAAGAACAGGTGAAGGATGTGATGGTGAAACCTGAAGAAAAGGAGGATGCAGTGCTGCACACTCCTTTGCCTTCTGCAAAAGTCATTCGCCAAAGCTTGACAGAAGGGTACTCCTAGCACTCCAAAAAGCAGCCTGACCCTGCCCACTTTCTAACACATGGAAAACCATTTGGTGTAGAAGTACTGGGTTAGAGAAGACTGTCATCCTCAGACACTTCACTCCTGCCCCCTGTATAGTTTTCCAGTCATTGTGCCGACTGGCCTGTTGAGGAAGTGACAAAGTGGTGACAATGGGAAATCCCTTATCAGTGATTCTTTCAATTCAGCTAGTTTGATTTGATAATCTGCCTGTGGAGAGGTACTGAGGGTGAAATCTAAGACCTGAATGGCAACAGTCTGAGTGTTCATGAGAGAAAGACTGGTATTATGGCCTCTGTAATGAGGTCTCAGATGAAGCTATCTCTGGAGGCTCCCCATGTTTCAAGATTGACGTGCAAGCACCCTGTATACATGGGTAGTGGAGTCTCCAATAGGTTACCCTGTGGTAGTTCTTAGGTAAATCCCTAATGATGCAAGCATTTGTCATACTTGATAGTGTTATTCTGTTAAAAGCTGGACGCTCTCGGTCAGGAGATATGCCTTCTTCAGTGACACCTACTGAAATATTATCTCTGGAGCCTCCTCTCTGTTGTTAGCTGTTGGGCTTTCCCTGCTGTTGTCGGCCATGTTAGAGACGTAGAGCACTTAGTTCTTGCAGCAACAAAGGGGGATGAAGAATGTTTTCCCTTTAAGCTGTTCCTGGTGCAGCAGCGCAACAAAGCTCCATGCCCCCATCGCTGAATGGCCAACCCCTTGGCAGGAACGCAGATGGGTTCAGATCTTTTTTTTTCAAGTGAGAATGCAACTCACAATGTGCTCAGGCAATTGAGATGAAGAAACATTGCTGCCAAAGTCTTTATCAAACCAATTTACCGCCTTCTTGAAAGTAAAAGCAACAAATGGGGCAGCTGTTTGGAAAAAACCTCTATAATGCAGCGTACAATTTCTGTCTGTTGTGCATGTTTTTTTGTTGGGGAAGAAATGGATTTTAAATGTAATTTGAAATATCAAGTTTCAAACAGTAATATGAAAAAATAATTGACTTGAAAGAAGTCAGTGTGAACTTATGCCACTCTTGTTAAGTTCAACACTATTTTTTCTAAAGCTCGTTGAGTTTTATTTACTTTTTAAAAACTCCAGGCCCCATGGGCAGAAACAATTTATGACAACTCCACGCTTTAACAGAGAAACACATACTCCCTCAGTGAATCTACATAGAATATCTGATCAAGGCAGCTCCTTGCTCTGTGACAAGCTGCCTGTTTCTTATTTTGCAGGAGGGTCAACAAGAGGTCTAATTCTGTTGCGAAGAATTCCACTGCAGATATTTTGTGACAATTGACATGAAACTGGTTCCTCTGCCATTTGTCACTAAACGGAAGATCGCCTTCTCTAGCACTCAGTACGTGATATTTGCCCTCCGCTCCTTGGGCTCTGCTTTTTTTCAATCACATGCTGGATTTGGATAGTTCAATAAAATCTCTATAACATTTCAGGATCACATCTTGCTGGTTTGCCACACCTTAGCTGTTTAATGGATTCCTTTGTCTCAGGTGGTATGACTGAACTGAGGCTGACGGGCATATTATCAGGCACTAATTCAGGATGGGAAAACCCATTCATGACCTCCTCAAAGAAATACGCTACCATTTGCTAAGCAGTTAAAGTATAATAAACCTTTTGTAAAGCCAGTTGATCTTCCACATAGCATTTTGAGCATTTTGCATTTACATGTTGTTAATCTGGTGTAAAGATGAAATTTACATTGCTGATAGAATTGGGATATCTAAGGCCTCTGTATAAAGAAGAGTTCCATGGTTCAGGCAGAAGCGTGCATCCTGAACAGAGTCCTCTCTGGAGCCCCTTATTCAATATTGTTTCAGTTTTATTGATTTTAAAATCAAAGTTGATTTTACCATTTCTGTTTTGTTAATTTATCTCCCATGGAAATCACCGGAATGAAAACCAGGCAGCTTTGATAATCAGCAGGCATCCCACTCTGCCGGACTAGCACTCAAGCAGAGAAAACATGTTTTTACCTCCGCCCACCTGGGTTTGGAGAATCACTTGTGTGATTTTAGGCAGAATTGGTGAATTAGACTTTATTTTTTCTACAGGAAAAAAATTGTTGTCTGACAAGGCATCCCTTTTTACCATTTCTAAGAGTTGATATTGTGAGCCCATGGTCAGTGCTTCCAGTGCAACATCATGTTGAATGTTGTTGTGGTTGTCTAAGTAATAGGTTCAGAAGCATAGAGATCTGAACAGTACTTATTGTAGAACAAAACTATGTACAGATTTACAAGATGGTAGGTTTCTTCAGTCCAAGCCATGAGTTATCTCCATTCAGACTACTACCAGACTGCCACTAGTCATGTGACTCCCTTTACATCATCATGTGCGCGGTGCTGTTTCCCCAGTCCCACATTAACCCTTTCAGTCTCCACCCTAATACTACATATCGTTCTTGCCACTTCATGAGATCAGGGATGGGTAACTTGTCTTGCTGGTGTTGATTTAAAAAAGAAAATTCTTCAAAGTTCCTAAACCATGCTTTCTCATATGTCACTATAGCCTAATAAGTTTCTATGTTACCAAAAATTATGTCTCATTTGCCTGGTTGGAACGATTCCTGGTATTGCCACAGTGTGCTGTTCTGGCATATTGTGACATAGCAGTATTGTGGAGCCGTGCATTGCAGGCTTGGCTGAATTCCAACACCAACCATTCAGTTGAGTGGGATGGTTTAATTTAATATTCAAAATGAGATGGACTGCAATAAACTACCAAACACTTGTGGCCATCAATGAAACTTTGAGGAGCTACAGACTCTGGCCGAGAGATATTTGACAGGAGCTTCTGCCTCCTGCTAATCAGAAACAAATGGAATTTAATCAGCCAGTGTTAAGGTCAGGAGTCAAACTTGAACAGAGGGGGATCTTCACAATTTGAAACAAAATTCATCCCAACTATGGTGCTGAGGTCACAGGTCAAGGTTGAACTATGGTGTTGGCACATTTTGAAATTCTGCTACAGGTAAAGCCAGCCATAAAGCAGTCATACTGATTTCTATTTTAATCTCACGGGGTAAAGGCTGGCACTAGGGCAACAATTCTGTAGTCCTAATTCCCCAGCTCCCCAGCCAGAGACACAGGAATATTTACCCAAAAGATGCTCAGGTCAATCAGCAATACCTGAGGCTTGACGTTTTCTTTACTACGCCATTGTTCAAATGCTTATTTATTGCTCTTCACAGCCCTTTAAGGGTTCATCTCTTATCTGATGCAACTCTGTTCAGATTTGTAATTCTAATTTGAACTGAATTGTGGTCAATTTTTCCCTCAAGATTTTATGTTCAATGTCAAATATTTTGTTTTTAAGTTTAAAGGCTTCTTTTTTGTTTTTGTTCAGACGGGTGTCTGACATCTGAAGAGTCAAGGACACCTTTAGGACCATATAAATATATCAGCTTGTTGAACAATCAAAAATATAAAAACTTGTTCACAACTGCAAATACCAGTCCAGTGTCCAGGGAATGGGTTCAACTAAATCAGACTAAACAAAGAACCAACTTTGTGGGTTTATGGGGTGTGTAGCTGCTTTTTCTGGTCTCCTTCTTATCCCCTTATGATTTTAAGTTTTCTGTTCAAGTGAACTTCCTTCCACTTGCTGTGTCACTCTCTTCCTACTGCAGGGCTTCCCAAATTGTGGGTTGTAACCTGCGGAGGGGTCGCAAAATAAGATTTTGGGGTCACGTGCTCTGAGGCAGCAATGGCTGCTATGGAGCTTGGACTGAGTTCTGACAGCTGTGGGGCCCCTTTAAATGATTACGTCCTTTTCTCTTGGTGGGCGTGGCCTAATAGACTGCTCTCTGAGGCCTGATTGCTGCTGCAAAAAAAAAGTCTGTGAAAAGGTTTTCTTTTGGAGAAACCCTGCCTTTTCATCAGCTCCCCACCCGATCAACAATTGAAGCCCCCCCACCCCCACTCATCCACTCTCAGACCCCCCCAGACTTTCACTCTGGGTCACACAAAGTCTGAGGTAATAAAATAGAGTAACACCAGGAAAATGTTTGGAAAGCACTGTCCTTGTGGGTCTCGGTCATCCAAATTTGCTCTAGATGTTGGAGCAGCTGCATCAGCAACGTGTTAACAATTCTCATTGCAGTTTCATTATAATAACAGCAGATTGCAACTTGCTCCTAGTTACACCACATTGAGATCCTTTGTGCCTGTTTTGCATCACACTACTAAAGCAATTGAGTTTAAATGGCAACTCTGGCAACTCTGAACAATTCATATCTCACTTGATTCCCTTAATATCCAAAAATCTATCACTCCCTGTCTTGAATCTGTGGCTCCACAACTCTCTCGGTTAGAGAATTCAAAAGATTCACAACCTTTCAAGAGCAGAAATTCTCTTCACCTCAGTCCAAACTGGCTAGCCCCTTTAGTTGAGACTGGAAGCCCTAGATCTAAACTCTCTTAGCCAGTGGACTCATCCTATCCTGTCAAGCCCCTTAAAACTTTTATGCTTCAATGAGATAAATGTTGACCAGTATACGAGTAGAACTCACCTGTTCTTCAGATACAACCATGGGATCTTTCACATCTACCTGAGAGGAAAGACAAGGTCCCTGTTTTACAACTCGCTGGAAAGATAGCACTTCTGACAGTGCAGCACTCCCTCAGTGCTGCACTGTGCTTATCAATGTGGATTCTAAGCTCTAGTCTCGAGACCAGGACTGGAACCCATAGCTGACTCAGAAGCAGGAGTGGTACCAGAGGAGCCAAGCTAGTCATATTCACTTAGCCATGCATACTGATTTTCAGAACTGGATAACATTACTCTTTTGAAGGGGTGGTGAACATTTGGCTCAACAAGGTGAGAGGTTTCAGTTGTGAAGACCCACATACAGCACCAGAACCCAAGGTCTTCAGCTTCTTCTGAAGAAATCCTAGGTATAATTAATTATATATGGAACAGAATATATTTCATAACAAACAACATGTCTGATTCCCTGATCGGGCGCTGCTTATGAGAACAACAATGAGATGGATGTCTTGCAATCTGTTTTATGGAACGTTGGTCAGGACATCAGGAGATGTCTCTTACAATTCTTTGGCTAATGCCCTGGGATCTTCATGGTCCACCTGAATTATAAGCTGGGGCTTTCGTTTACCATCTCATCTGAACAATGGTACCTCCAACTTGCCGTTATAGTGCCTTTCAATGCCTCAGGATATCTGAAAGCGCTTTACAGTCAATGAAATACGTTTAAGTGTAGTCTCTGTTGAAATGTAGACATTTGCCAAACACAGCAAGCTCCCACAAACAGCAATGTGATCATGACCAGAAAATCTGTTTTAGTCACCTTGGTTGAGGGATGAACATTGCCAAGTTCACCAGGGAGAACTCCCCTGCTCGTCTTTGAAATAGCGTCCTAGGGTTTTTTCACCAGACAGGGCCTTAGTTTAATACTTGACCCCTCAGTAGAGCACTCTCTCAGTGTTGCACTGAAGTGTCAGCCTAGATTTTATGTACAAGTCTCTAGAGTGGGATTCGCACCTGCAACCTTCTGACTTCGCAGTGAGAATGTTACAAACTGAGTCACAGCTAACATAGCTGAAAAAAAGTGGAAGGGGCGAAAGTGTTCTCTTCCACTGCCTGCACCTACGTGAACTGAGTTTGTGCTTCTTCAACCCAATTTCTGATGGACATGGGCCAACAGCACAAAACTGCTAATGATTTGGCACCATTGTAACTGCAGATAAAGATTTAGGGTAGCTAAACAATTAAGAATGTTGAAGGCAAAGATTGTTGGGGCAGTGTACAGGGAGCTTTACCCCACATTGGGTCGCACCTTAGCTGGGAGTGCTCGACCACATCGGTTGTTTAAAATTTCTTAGCACTGATATCCATCATCTTAAAGAGCACAGTAGTGAATTAAGTATAAGTAGATATTGTAGAAGCCATAGAAACATTATAATAAATAACAATTCTTGCTTTCCTAAGGCACAATGTTCCATCAGGGTACTTGGTGAATTAGTGAACTTGGACCACTGATAACTGATTCTGGGTATTATTCTTAATAGACCAGATAAATACAATGACAGGGTTCACATTTAATTCTTTCCGGTTTTAAAAAAGACACATTTCATTGCAGCACTTTTTGAATACTCTATTATTCATGCCGTTTCCCCAAATGGCTTAACCTTGCATTTCATCTGTCATCTCCAAGAAGGAAATTCAGAAGAAAAATGAGCGAAAGCAGGTGATGATGTGCACATAAGGAGTGAGCTACTCTGTACAAATGTGTGGAGGCTGTACTTTGTCCTCACTCAATGCACAGGTTGCTGAAATGAAGACTGAATATCAATGCGCTGAAAGACCCTTTTGTGAGCTTTGCCAGGAAACAGCCAGAGTGAGTTAAAAAAGTTGGCTTTCATAACTGATAAATATTACCAGCTTCTCAGTCGGTGTCAAAGTTAGGGGAATGACTTTTCACTTTTACCGCCAGGAATAAAATAGTTGGTGACAGGTTGGCAGCCATTGGAAATGTGAATCAGGCAAGATTATAAAACGGAAGGTTGATCTGCTGTCGCTTGTTTTTGCCCTCTGGTAAAAGATTCATCTCAGAGTCTTTAGCCCCCAATTTTAACTCTTGATTCTGAGAGCATGAAGCCTGGGTATTGTTAAACTCCTGTGCCTCATCTGCATCGCCTCACTTAACATCCTGCTCAAAGCTGGCTGGGAGTAGCAGCTGGCTGATGTATGGGAGTATGATGTCAGGTGGCACTCAATGGAGAGAGGATTCAGGAGAGCCTTGTGATGAGGGGGTTGGCAGCCCAGGGCACGGAGGTCTAAACTCTCCTCGTGGGGCCTGGAGGTGACTGAAAAGATGGTGGTCAAAGAGATCTGTTTTAAGGATGCTTTTATGGATTTGCCGAGAGATAGCAAGGCAGTGGATTGAGAAAGAGAATTTCAAATAGCAAGCCATGATGTAAAAACAATTAGACATTCTGCTACTGTCCATTAAAGGAAATTTCAATTCCACACAATTTATTTATTTGAGCATCAAATGTCATTCTGTTCAGCTATATTTGAGTATGGAAAACTTATAGAAATATTGGATCAGGTCTTCCAGTCTCTGGATCGTCAGAGACTGGACGCATGACCCAAGAAGCATGTCCGGACTCCACGGAAGTCCTGATGTGTTGGCTTCTGTGGGAATTGCCTGGGAAGTTTGAATTTCTGACATGCAATTCCCCTGCTCCTCAGGATCCTCCACAAAAGTCTCTGAGTTAGAGTTCAGGCAATCAGTTTCAGTGGGACCTACCTGGCTAGTTACCCAAGAAATGTTGGACAGAAAAATCCTAGTCTAACACCTGGGTAGCTACAGAGCTGACGCTCCAGTCACTCACACTGACCCTGAACCCCCCACCCAACCCCCACCCTCCCGACTAACCCCTGATCCAACCAGACTACTGCCCTGACCCCCAACCCAATGGACCATGGTAACTCCCACCACCCAACCATCCCCCTGACCCGACCTGTCTAGCCCCCAAACTGACCACCCCTCATGACCTGACGACCCACCTCACCCGCCTGCCATCTCACCCACCTCCGCCTCACCCACCAGCTGCCTCACCCACCCTACAGCCCTGCCCACTCACTTATTCATCCACTCATCCATTCACTAACGTTCACATTGGAAATTTGACATTACCTTGTGGCAGCTGGTGCCTTAAAAATTGGTTATGTCTTGTCTTCCCCTGATGCTAGAGCCCTGCAATGGAGATTTTCAGATGAGTGTACGTTCTGCATTTCTGTAGAAGCCGGGCTCGGAAGACCCAACCAGAAAATAGGAGCACCCTCGGGGTGTTGAAAAGTACGAGCAGAGCGACAAGTGGACGATGATTGCCGTTTCATGGAAGATCTGGGCTAATCTTTACAAAATAGAGCGGCGTAAAGCTGCACTGTGTGACACTGCAACCCAAATTATTCCCATAATCAAGACACATTCTTTTCATTTTTCTTCAATTTGAGCTTCTTCAAAGTGTTAACACCCCTATTTCAACAGAATTATCCAATAAACCGAGACTTTATAAAAGTTCGGCTAGAAAATTCTATTAGTAGATGAACATTGATTGCACTGCATTTCTTTGATGTAGGTTAATGCCTACATTAGACTAGCAGACTAAAGAATATTATTTAAACAGAGGGACAGAAATCAGCACATTGCGATCTGAAGCAGTAGAGGACCATTTGAAACTCGATGTATTTGAATCTAAACAGGAATGGATTGAAGGAAATGGCTAATAAAGCTGGATTGGTCCAATTCTCATTGGTTTGGGTTCCAAATTCTGATCCACCATTCTACCCTCTTTTCTAAAACAAATTTCAAAATATGGCATTGTTATGGATCTGGACTTGACAAGACAGTTACGTTTTAAAATGTCCTCATTAACTTAAGGTAAAATTGAGAATTTGGGAAGCGCTGCAGCTCAGAGACATGCCTGTGTGGTCTGGTTGCCATGGGGGAGAAACTCGCACAGAAACCTATTGAAATATCAAGTGACAGTGTTCACACCTTTACACAGCGGCTCACAGGAAAGGGACAGCTGCTTTTTGAGACACACAGAAAGAGACAAAGAAAATGCTGCTGTGTGGAAAAGAAAGCAGCTACTGCTGGGAAGAAGCAGAAGGATTGTTTTGTGTTAACAACCAAACAGGATGCTAGCGAGAGATTGTTTCAGTTCAAAAGGAAGGGGACAGAACAGATGAGACAGTTAGAGATTGAAGGAACAAGGAGTCGCCAAGGGTGGGCCTTCCTGGTGAAAAATCGAACCTGGATGACTCGGGCAGAGTGAAAAAATTTTTGAAGGACACCGGAAGTTTTGACCTGGTGCGGCAGGGAGAAATGAGCTGGCGAATTGGGAATTGTGTTGGACTTGTTTCTATAATGCGACACATCTGCCAGAAGGGCGGTGTACAGCTAAGGGGATTGTCAGATATATCTTGATTGTGATAGGAATGTAGAAAATAGGAGCAGGAGTAGGCCATTTGGCCCCTTCATCCTGCTTCACCATTCAGCTAGATCATGGCAGATATTCTACATCAATACCATTTTCCCACACTATCTCCATATGCCTTGATATCTTTACTATCTAGAAATTTATCAATCTCTGTATTGGACAGACTTAATGACTAAACCTCCATGGTCCTCTGGGACAGAGAATTTCAAAGGCCTACCATCCTCTGAGTGATGAAATTCCTCCTCATCTCAATCCTAAATGGCCCACCCCCTATTCTGAGAATGCGTCCCCTGATTCTAGAACCCCCGGCCAGGTGAAACATCCTTCCTGCATCCACCCTGTCGAGCCCTATAAGAATTTTGTATGTTTCAATGAGATTGCCTTTCATTCTTTTGAACACTAGAGAGTAAAGGCTCAATCTCTTCAACCTCTCATCCAGTTCTGGGCGCTGCACTTCAGGAAGGATGTGAAGGCATTTGAGACGGTGCAGAAAGGATTCACAAGGAAGGATTGAGAACAAGAGGGCACAGGTTTAAAGTAATTAGTAAAAGGAGCAAAAGTAGTATGAGGAGCTACTTTTTTTACGCAGCAAGTGGTTAGGGATTGGAATGCTAAGAGTTGCAGTGGACAGGTGAGGAGATGCAGGAGAAACCAAGTCCAGGCACCAGAGGCCCAGGTAATTTTAAGGATTTCAGGGCAGGGAGGGTAGGGAAGGCAGTGATCGGGGACTCAGAGGAGGGGCCTGGTGGTGGTGGTTGGGGGAGGGGGGGCAGGGGTCCGGAGGCCGCCGGACTTCAGAAGGGGGCTTCTCATGGCGGCAACCCCCTCCCCCCGCACTTCTTGCCCAGGATTTAACTCCATTGATTTTCAGGTTTCCCCCTGCGTGGCTTCAATCCTCCCGCCAGCCTAATAATTGAGGCCGGGTGGGAAATGGCCCTTTAAGTGGCCTCAACTGGGGCAAGAGCAGGCTTTCCGTCCAAGCCCTTGCCCACCCCAGCATAAAATCGCTGTGAGGTGGGGGCGGGTGGGAACCCGGAAGAATTCCTGTCCATTCAATTTCATGGTCGCCAGCCCCCCTCCCTAAAAACCCACTGGTGGGGGAGCGTAAAATTCTGACTCATGTGTAAATCCCCTGTTTGGTCCCTAATCTCCCCTACTCCTCTTTTTATCACCGCCACTACCCTTTTACTATTTATAGGCCTAAAGAATACTTTGGGATTCCCTCTTACGCTAGCTGCCAGTCTCTTCTCATATTCCATCTTTGCCTCTCTTACTTGCTTCTTCACCTCTCCTCTGAACTTTCTGTATTAAGCTTGGTTTTCATTTGTATTTTCTACTTGACACCAGTCATAAGCACATTTATTCTTCTTTATCTGAATTTCTAACTCATTTGTCATCCAGGGACCTCAGGATTTATTTGCCCTACTTTTCCCTTTCGAGGGAATGTACCTTGACTGAGCCTGAATCATCTCTTCTTTGAAGGAAGCCCATTGATCAGCAACACTTTTCCTGTGAACCTTTGACTCCAATTTATCCAGCCCAGGTCCATTCTTACCCCATTGAAGTTGGTTTTGCCCCAATTAATTTTTCTCACTATAGACTCTTCTTTGTCCTTTCATATAGTCAGTCTGAACTTATGATCCAAATGATCGTTGTTCTGCTAAATGTTCTGTTGCTGACCCTTGGTCTACTTGGCTCACCTCATTTCCAAGAACCAGGTCGAGCAGTGCCTCCTCCCTCATTGGAATGGAAACATACTGTTGAAGAAAATTTTCCTGAACACACTCCAGGCCACACCCTTGACCCTTTCTGCCCTTTGTACTATTACTATCCCATTCTATATTTGGATAATTAAAGTCCCCCATTATAAGTACTCTATAATTTTTGCACAGGACTTCAAAGGTAGTAATCACGCAGTTGTGAGTATAGGAACAGGAGGATAGAGCAGATGAATGCATGGCTGGAGAGAGGGTGCAGGAGGGAGGGCTTTAGATTCCTGGGGCATTGGGACCATTTCCAGGGGAGTTGGGGCCTGTATAAGTTGGACGGGTTACATCTGAACAGGAATGGGATCAACATCCTCGCGGAGAGGTTTGCCAATGCTGTTGGGGTGGATTTAAACTAAATTGGCAGGGGAATGGGATCCTGAAAAGTAGTTCAGAGGGGAGAGAAGCTGAGATGGAATTAGAAGTTAAAACGCTAGTAAGTGAGCCTGGAAGGCAGAGGAAACATAGGCTGGATAAGAAAGAAGTGAGTTTACCAAGGCTAAATGGAACATATTTTAATGCAAGGAGTCTGAGGAATAAGACAGATGAGCTGAGGGCACAGATAGGCACATGGGAGTATGATATCATAGCCATGACCAAATCTTGGCTAAAAGGGCAGGATTGGCAGGTCAACATTCCTGGTTATAGGGTATTCAGATGAGATAGAGAGGGGGATAGAAGAGGATGGGGGGGTTGCAATATTGATCAAGGAATCAATTATAGCAGTGAGGAGGGATGATATCTTGGAAGGATCATCAAATGAAGCCATATGGGTAGAAGTAAAAACACAAAAGGGGCAAACACACTGTTGGGTGTGTACTATAGGCCCCCAAATAGTCAGGGAGAGATAGAGGATCAAATATATATTCAAATTTCAGATAAGTGTAAGAATAATAAGGCAGTAATAGTAGGGGATTTTAACTATTCAAATATTAACTGGGATAGTTTTAGTGTGCAAGGTAGGGAGGGAGCAAAATTCTTAAGTTGCATCGAGGAGAACTTTTTTAGCCAGTACGCAGAAAGCCCAACAAGGGAGGGGGAAGTTCTAGACCTAATATTCAGAAATGAGTCCGGGCAGGTGGAAGGCGTATTAGCAGGGGAGCACTCTGGATACAGTGACCATAACTCAGTTAGATTTAGGATAGTTATGAAAAAGGATAAGGTTGGGCTGGGAATAAAAGTTCTAAACTGGGGAAAGGCTAATTTTACTAAGATGAGATGCTATTTGGCACAAGCGGACTGGGAGCAGCTACTTGCAGATAAAACTGTGTCAGAGCAATGGGAGGCCTTCAAAGAGGAAATAGCAAGAGTACAGGGCAAATGTGTTTCCATAAAGACAAAGGGGGGGACCAAGTCCGGAGCACCCTGGATGTCAAGGGACATAAAGGTTAGGATTAGGAAAAAAAAGAGAAGTTTATGGCAGATACCGAGGGCTCAATATGGCAGAGTCCTTAGAGGAATATAGAAAGTGCAGGGGGGAACTTAAAAAGGAAATTAGGAAAGCTAAGAGAGTGCATGAGAAAGCATTGGTGGGTAGAATAAAGGAAAACCCAAAGGGGTTTTTAAAATATATAAATAGCAAGAGAATAACTAGGGAAAGAGTGGGGTCATTTAGGGACCATTGAGGTAATGGGTGTGTGAACCCGGAAGAAGTGGGTACAGTCCTCAATAAATGTTTTGTGTTGGTCTTCACAATGGAAAAGGACGACATGGGTATAGACAGTAGGGTAAGGACTATGAAATATTAGAGGAAATGAACATAGAGAGAGAGAGGAGGTATTAATGGGTTTAGCAGCCTTAAAAGTGGATAAATCCACAGGCCTGAATGAGATGTATCCCAGGCTGTTGAGGGAGGCAAGGGAACAGATATCAGGGGCCCTGGCAGTAATTTTCAAATCCTCTCTGGCCACAGGTGAGGTACCAGAGGACTGGAAGACTGCTAACATTGTCCCATTATTAAAGAAGGGAGAAAGGGATAGACCAGGAAATTATAGGCCAGTCAGTCTAACCTCGGTGGTGGGGAAGTTACTAGAAAGAATTCTGAAGGACAGAATATATCTGCACTTGGAGATATACGGATTAATCAGGGATAGTCAGCATGGATTTGTTAAGGGAAGGTCGTGTTTGACAAATTTGATCGAATTTTTGAGGAGGTAACCAGGAGTGTTGATGAGGGTAACACATTTGATGTGTTCTACATGGACTTTAGCGAGGCTTTTGATAAGGTCCCTCATGGCAGACTGGTCAAGAAAGTAAGAGCCCATGGGATCCAAGGCAAAGTGGCACGTTGGATCCAAAATTGGCTGAGAGGCAGGAAGCAGAGGGTGCATGCAGGGAAGGAGGTGGATGCTACCAAGAAGCTTGGCTGGTGAATGGCAGCCATACTCTTTGATGAATGGTCATGGCTGACAAGGGCTCATGTGGTTAGCCTTTCTATGCTGCCAAGGCAATGGTCTCTCTGTAGAGTTCTGAGGGTAGTGGAGGCAAGCAGAATAGAGTCAGAGTGAGGCATCTTGCACATGGCTGTCATCATCCTGGTCAAACAGCATTGTCTCCATGCACAGTCATGTATGAATGGGAGGAACAATTATATCTGGTCCTCTAGGATGTTCTTCGCCTAGAAGAGATGGGGTGGTTATGCCATGTCTAGACGGAGGCTAGGTGAAGGGCTTAGCACTGGCCTGGTGGCTTTGAGAGGGAGGGAAACCTGTAACGGTCATGCTTACTAAATTTATCACTTTGATTCATTCATAGATCCACTGAGGTGTCAATGATGCAGGCTTAAGGCAACCCTGCCTTGGTAATGGCACTCATCAAGATAAGGAGAAAGAGGGCCCAGTGCTGGTTGGCACAGAGCCAGGAGGAGCAATGGCCTAAGCAACAAGAGGTAGAAGGGCTTCAAAAAGGTCAAGATGCTGGCGAACAGGGTCCACTGCAATAGTGAGCATTGGCCTGACTATGGGTGTATCGCAGATGGTGTTCTTATCTAGAAATGAGCGAAAGGCAATGCTGGAGGTGCCTTCGTATGTCTCAGCTCATATCTGCCAGATTGTCCAGTGCAAGCTGCAGCTGCAACGACTCTGGAGGAGTGATGTGAAGCTCCTGGCCTGCACTGACTGAATGGCTGTTCAGGTGCCATTTAAATATGGTGCCAGGACTTTTGACCCCATGAGGTAAAGACAAGGTGGGCGAATTCCTGCCTGCACTACCATGAGATATGTCGTGCTTCTCGTGGATGCATAATTAATGATCTGAAAATTGCAAGATTGTGCGTATTCATCTGTCCCGCTGCCCAGCAGGAATCACACCATCTTTCCCGTCTGCCACCAGACTTAGATTCCAGGATAGAAGATTCCACCCAAAGTATATGTTTAGCTCTCTGCCATTTCCTTATTCCCCATTATAAATTTTCCTGTCTCTGCCTCTGATGGTCCTGCATTTGTCTTTGCTAATCTTTTCCTTTGTCCATAACAATAGAAGCTTTCATAATCCATTTTTATATTTCTCGCTAGCTTACTCGTATATATTTTTTTCTCCTTCTTTGTAGGTTTCCTGGTCCTCTTTTACTGAATTCTATAAAGCTCCCAATCCTCACTACTTTTTTGGCAGCTTTTATAAGTCTCATTCTTTGACCTAATGCAATCCTTTAAGTCTTGTTAGCTACAGTTGGATCATTTTTCCTGTTGGGGTTTTGTGCCTCAAAGTAATATATATTTGTTGTAAACCATGTATTAATTCTTTAAATGCCAGCTATTGCCTGTCTGCCGTCATACCTTTTAATGTAGTTTCTCAATTTACCACAGCCAACTTGCCCCTCATACCTTTGTAATTGCCTAGTTTTGGAATGAACTATAACACTTTCAAACTTAATGTAAAATTCTATCATATTATGGTCACTTTTCCCAAAGGCTCCTTTACAACAAGATTACTAATTAGCCCTTTTTCTTTGCACAATACTAAATCTAAAATAACTCATTCCCTAGTCGGTTCCTCAACAAACTGTTCTAAAAAGAAAAAAACCTGTTCTAGAAAACCATCTTGTATACATTCCAGGAATTTGTCCTCCACAACATTAATGCTAATTTGGTTTACCCAGCCTATATGTAGATTGAAATCTTCCATGATTACTCTATTATCCTTATTACACGCACCTCTAATTTATACCATTCCCTCCCACCAATGTTTGCTGCCCCTTGCTTTTTCTTAGCTCCGCCCAAACTGATTCTACACCTTGAACATCCTCTCTCACTAACATACTGATCTCATCATTTATTAACAGCACTATCCCACTTCCTTTTCCTTTTTATCTATCCTTCTGAAATGTTGAATACCCTTGAACATTCAGTTCCTAGTCTTGGTCACCCTGTAGCCATGTCTCCATAATGGAAATTAGATCATACCCATTTTCTTCTATGAGTGCCATCACTTCACCTACCTTGTTGCAAATGCAGCATGCATTCAGATAGCATGCCTTTAATTTTGTCTTTATAACATTCTTCTGACTTTTGACTCGATTTCGCACTGGCCTTTGTTTCCGCTGCCCTCCAATTTAGCTTATTACTTTTCTTCCTATCATTACCAGCTTTGTTTCTCTCCTATCTGAATTCCCTCTCTGGTTCCCATTCCCCTGCCAAGCCAGTTTAAACCCTTCCCAACAGCAATAGCAAATCTCCTATTGAGGATATTGGTCCCAGCGCTGCCAAGTGTAACTCATCTGTCTTGTACAAGTACCATCTGCCCCAGAACTGGTCCCAGTGCCTCAGAATTCTAAAGCCCTTGCTCCGGCATCATCTCTCCAGCCACACATTCATATGCTCTATCTTCCTATTTCTGTACTCAGTTGTACATGGCACTGGAGGTAATCTTGAGATTACTGCCTTTGAAGTCCTGTTTTTTAAATCTCTTTCCTGGCCCTCTAAAATTTGCTTTCAGCACTTCATCCCTCTTTCTAAACATGTAGTTGGTACCAATGTGGACCACATCTTCTGGCTGTTTACCCTCCACCATAAGAATGTACTGTAGCTGCTCAGTGACATCCTTGACCCTGGCACCAAGGAGGTAATGTACCATCCTGGAGTCATGTCTATGGCCACAGAAACACCTGTCTGATCCCCTAACTATTGAATCCCTACCATTACTGACCTTCCACTGTTCTTCCTCCCCTCCTTTGCAGCTGAGCCACCCATAGTGCCACGAATTTGGTTCTGGTTTCACCCCTCTGAGGAACAATTGCCCTCACCGTTATCCAAAACAGGAAACTGATTGATGAGCAAGATGGACGCAGGAGACTCCTGAACTACCTGCCAGGTCATCCTAGACTGTCTGGCAGTGACCCATTCCCTCTCTGCCTGTACTGTCATAATGTATGGTGTCACCGCCTCCCTAAATGTGTTATCCGTGTAGTTATTGTGGATGCGCCACAGTGATCCCAGTCATCGCTCGAGTTCTGAAACCTGGAGTTCAAGTTTCTGCAGCTGGTGACACTGCGCTTGTAGTCGTCTGGGCCACAGGAAGCACCCACAACTTTCCACACATTCCAGGATGGGCATTCCACGTGGTCAAGCTGCCCTGCCAAGACTTAGCTTTACAGACTATTTATTATAAACAACCTAGACCCTGATGCTCCTAATAAGCTTTACTACTGCTAGTAAACTTTACTGCTAACGAACAAAACCTTACAATGACAACTAAAGTACCTGAGTTTTGAAAGATAAATGAACAAAATACCCACCAAGCAATCACTTACCTGTTTCCCTGTGACATCACACTTTGAATTTTTCCCAGAGCCCAGCCAGTCCACAGACTGAGCCCCCAGCTCTTTAAACCAGATCTGCCTCTCTCCGTACTCTTAAACTCAAAGCTAAGGTAGCTGCTTAAGTGAACAGCATCTCCTTCTTCACTGCACGAAATTCCCTCACTCACCAAATTCCCAAGCTCACACTCTGTAACTAGCTGCACTCAGTAACTAGCTGATATCTTCATGCCTGTTTACTTCATTCGCTTAGCAAGACCACCTCTATTTATTTACTAATGAAGCTCTAAAGAGAAGAGTCAGCACTGTTGACTAGAGAGTCTAGTTCAAATTGGCTACCTAATTAAATAAATAACTGCAGCTGCCTCTCCTGCAGGGAAAACAAAAACAGAATTACCTGGAAAAACTCAGCAGGTCTGGCAGCATCGGCGGAGAAGAAAAGAGTTGACGTTTCGAGTCCTCATGACCCTTCAACAGAACTGAGTAATATTAGGAGAGCGGTGAAATATAAGCTGGTTTAAGGTGGAGGGGGGTGGGGTGGGGGGGTGGGGGGAGAGAAGTTGGGGGTGGGGGGTGGGGGGGGGTTGTAGGGACAAGCAAGCAGTGATAGGAGTAGATAATTAAAAGATGTCACAGACAAAGGAACAAAGAGGTGTTGAAGGTGGTGATATTATCTAAACGAATGTGCTAATTAAGAATGGATGGCAGGACACTCAAGGTACAGCTCTAGTGGGGGTGGGGTAGAAAGACTGACAGGGCATTAAAGGTATAGATTTAAAAATAATGGAAATAGGTGGGAAAAGAAAAATCTATATAAATTATTGGAAAAAACAAAAAGGAGGGGGAAGAAACGGAAAGGGGGTGGGGATGGAGGAGGGAGTACAAGATCTAAAGTTGTCGAATTCAATATTCAGTCCGGAAGGCTGTAAAGTGCCTAGTTGGAACTAGTCATCGAGTCCGAAACGTTAACTGAAGAAACTTAACTTTAACTGTAGATTGTAGATAAATTATAGTTACATTCTAAGTGCAAATTGACTAGATTTTAGAAAGATTAACCCTTAAAATTAAACCTTAAAATTCCCTCATTCACCAAATTCCCAAGCTCACACTCTGTGACTAGTTGCACTCAGTGACCAGCTGCTGTCTTTTTGCTTGCCTATTAGTTAGTTAATATGGAAATATATTTTCTTTAGTTTGGTGTATTAATTGCCTGTTAACTAATATTTGATCTATGTTGATTTTAGTTTGTTTGTTACTGTAAAAGTCTTAAAACATGAAATCTTTTCCTTTATTTAATTCTGTTAGCTGCCGGGGAATTCATCTATTTAAAAAAGTTACAAGTCTCTACAGGGATCATAACAGTATGTTAATTATCTTTGTATGTAGTTCGATATTCTGTACAATCACCTTGTGCCTTGTTCAGGATTTTCATATATTTCATAATGCAAGCGTTAAAAGAAACTAGATCAATTTCTTAAACAAAAACAAAACTGCTAATTGTGTTGGCATATCACATGTCCAAAATGATTTTTAAACAATGGAACTAAACAGAATGACATGCAACTGAAGATATTTTCCCTGCCGGGTTTCCCCACCTGTTTTGAAGACGTTGAATTATACAGGAATATTATTTCATAGGTGTTAATCACCCTCTGGTACTTTGTCAAAATGGGTGTGTTCAGACTGGTAGGAGTGATAGTTCATTTTGAAGGCATCACAGCCTCCTTGCCTGACATCTGTATAGGCTCACTTTGCAGCAGGTATCACTGGATAGTGATCTGGAATAGAAACTCTGTCTGATCTTTTATCCTATCCACCACCACCCATCCCGCGCCCCCCCCCTCCACCCACCCCCCTCCACCACCCCCCTTCCCCGCCAACAGTCCCTGCTCCCCCCCAGGGCACAAACACAGCATAGATTGAATATGTATAACTCTGTTACATATGATACCTTCGATCCTTCAGGGAGAAAGGCCTCCGTTTTCATTTTCTGTTTTGCCTTCTAAACCAGAAGTAGCCACATTTTGTGTGCATTGCACATTGCATGTTGGTTTAGTGCTTGCATCAAGGAGGGAATGCAAATATTAGTTTGATAAGTATTCCTTGGCATATTTGTGTAACCTAAAAGACAGAAGGCTATAACTCCACTGGTTGGCATTTATTTATAGCAACCTTCCCTTTGTGAGTTTAATGTTTTATACATAATTGATTTTGATCTTAACAGTAAATAATGAGCTGTCCTATGTTCATAAACTGTGAAAGACATGCATTTTCAATTAAAGTAATTGGTTCCATTCCTCAAAACATATGCGTTTGAGAGATTTAACATATGTGCGGTCTACATTTAACGTTAACCATTCTGAAAGTGAAATTCTTTGTCTGCTGGTAACGCAGAGATGTAATTTGCATCTCCGGTTTATGGAAGTGAAAAAAGTAAAATCAAATTGTGAAGGATGTGTTGAAAAATAGGACAGAAGGTCGTAAAAATATTTAGTATCAGGAATACAGCACCATCAAAAACAAAAGGAGGGTTTCAGATGTGTATTTCACATTCCCCTAATGCAAATCTGTGTTAGTTTTGTATAAAGCACCTATCGCCTTAACATGGTTCTGGGCCATTTGCGGCTCACCTCAAACTTCCTACTTCATGACCTCTGGACTTCCATTCACAGCCTCCCTTCTCCTCTTGCTGTCCAGGAAGGTAAAGGAATCCTGTTATAAGGCAGAGTTACCATTACTTCCGCAAAGCAATTAAATGAGTCCCAAGAGCAGAAATATTTATTAGAGCCATTGTCTAACAGTTTGTTTTCTCCCTTCCTATTTTTTATTGCTACCATTTGGAATAGTTGAGGCTAACAGCTTAGATGCATTTAAGGGGAATCTACATAAATGCATGGATATTGCTGAAAAAAGAGGTGTGTCTAAGCTTTTTGTCTTGCACTCTTCATGACAATTGCACAAATACCAATATAGGGGAAAAACAACAATTTATACTGTATGTGAAGAGAGTGCTGATTGGTTGGCAAGTGGCGTTGCCATGGAGAATGCACCACTAATGATGACTGACAGTTAACTGCCAAGTATTGTTTATAATTTAAATCAGGCAGCTGGACCCTGATTGGTCAAGGCATTGCCCTGAGGAATGAGTCAATGAATGGCTGTCACTTATTTTGTTTAGCTGAAACAGGTGCAATGTATGTACATGTTCTTTCTGTCTGCAAAGAACAGAGCCCTGTGTACTAATATATGTAGCTTCCAATACACGCCGCACTCTGAGCCCGACGTACAATCTTAAATGGGTTGTCAGCGTAATTCTTAGCACATTGAGGATTATTTAGCAAATGTTGTCCAATTGCGGAATCACATCTCATGTTGGACACTGTGTTTTGAGTTTTGCAAACATGGGCTGGTTGGGTATGGTCTGTACCCTGCCCATTGCGAACAGTGGCTGGGACATGCTGTATGATATGATCAGCCAGACCTTGGGGCGTACAGCCTGTGTACCTAGCGTCACACTGGCTGCAGGCAACAATTTCCTTACATGTCTAAATGAGATCCATCCTGTGCTCAAATTCATCTATGAAATGGAACCGTCAAATGAACTCCCCTTCCTTGACATACTAGTTGAGAAATCTACAAGGGCATTCTCTACCACGGTCCACCGCAAGCCTACCTTCACTGGTCAATATATGCACTGGGATTCTTACAGTTCTACACGCTGTAAGATTGGTCTTATCTGCAACCTTGTAAATAGGGCCCAAGCCATTTGCTCACCATGCAAGCTGGATGCTGAAATAGGGCGCATCAAAGGCACCCTGTAGGATAATGGCTACGCTGACCAGATCTTTTGTGCTGTATATCAGGCAAGCTGATAAATGGGCCTAAGGCTCTTACCTTCAGCGCTGGAAAGTGCCCAGTCTGCCTCAGATTACCTTGGAAGGGCAGGGCATCTCAAAAATTTGAGCAACAGGGGAAGCTATCTGATTCACGCTGCTACTATGCAGTAGCAACATGTGGTATTTGCCACTAACAGGATGCTGCCATCAAGCCAAAAAAGACGTTCTGTCTATCACACAAATGAGCAATGTGGTTTATATATTTAGTGCCAGTGTGATGCTAGGTAGATAGACCATACGTCCCAAATACTGGCGGATCATATCAAACAGCAAGTCCCAGCCACTATCTGCAATGGGCAGGGTACAGACTGTACCCAACCAGGCTGTGTTTACAAAACTCAAAACACAGTGTCCAACATTCGATCTGATTCCGCGATTGAACAACATTTGCTAAAGAATCCTCAATGTGCTAAGAATTACACTGACAATCAATTTAAGATTGTCAGTCGGGTTCACAATGTGACACATTTGTGTGTACAGGAAGCTACATATATTAACATACAGGGCCCTGTTTTTTGCAGACAGAGCATGTACATACATTGCGCATGCTTCAGCTAAACAAAAGCAGACAGCCTTTCGCTGATTCATTCCTCAGGGCAATGCCTTGATCAATCAGGGTCAAGCTGCCTGGTTTAAATTTCAAACAACGCTCGGCAGTTAACTGTCAGTCATCATCAGTGGTGCATTCTCCACAGCAACGCTACTTGCCAACCAATCAGCACCCTCTTCACATACAGTATAAATTGTTGTTTTCCCCCTTATGTTGGTATTCTTGCAAGTGTCCTGAAGAGTGCAAGACGAAAAGTTTAGACGTGTCTCTTTTTTCAGCAATATTCAAGTTCTGTACTACCAAATTACCATAAATACATGGGGGAGAAAGGAATAGGAGGATATGTTGATAGGGTGAGATGAAGTGAGAGGAGGCTTATGTGGAACATAAACAGCGGCATAAACCTATTGGACTGAATTACCTGTTTCTGTGCTGCAAAATTCTCTTTAGTAGGTAATTTGTGTAGGGAGGTGCCTGGCATTTACTTAGCAAGTTGCGCCAATGGGTTGACTGAAATCAGGAGCACAGGCCCTCGTCCAACTGCTGCATGGTGCAACATGAGAGTCAGACACTGAATGTGGCCCTCAACAAAAAGTTTGCAGGAATGGCTAAAGGAATTTGGTTCTAGTTGACCTGTTTTTATTGTTATGGACAGGGGAGGGAGGCAAAACTGAACTATTTTTTTGCCATCTGTCCGTAAGCAGAAGTGTTTTAATTTTTGAAATAGGCTGTGGTGTGTTTCCCCAAACCCTCTGTGAGGTCAATTTTTAAAGTGCCCCACAGCATTGTTTATTCACGTATTCAAAGCTGGGTAATGGGTCGCAACACCACACACACACACACACACACACAAACACATATTAAGAAGGTAGGAAATAGCAGTTTTTATAACTATGAATAACTTTTTTTAAAAAGCATCACAGATGTAGATATCAGTTCACGTGACTGCCAGAGTCAAGAAAGTCAGAGTCCAGTGAGAGTTCCTTCAAAGAGAAGCTACAGTTCAGCTAGCCGAAGCAGAATTTTGCAGAATAACTTTAAGGTTGATGGTGATGCAATGAAATGAGGTTGGTATACAGAGACTTGGTCTGCTCGGCAGACAATGACAGAAATCTTCCAGAGAAACAGGGTTCGAAGAGGCTTAGGCTTGATGCAGACTGTTGGTCAGCCTGGTGTTTGCAGGCTGAAGTTTAGACAACAGACTGAGTTGCAAGTCACAAAGTGCAACATTAAAACTGTCCAAAGACCAGAAGCTTAGGTCATGTATGTGGCCTATTAGTAAGTCAATTGCAAGCTAACAAGCAGTTTCTAATCCTCTGGTCAAAATCCATTGTTTACCTTATTTATTTTATTTCAGATTTCCAGCATCCGCAGTATTTTGCTATTATCTTAGTGTTTATGATACAAATTAGGAGCAGGATTAGTCCACTTGAGCCATTCAATAAGATCATGGTTGTTCTGAATGTAACCTCAATCCCACATTCCTGCTTACCGCTGATAACCTTTCACCCCCTTGTTAATCAAGAATCTATCTAGCTTTGCCTTAAAAATATTCAAAGACTCAGCTTCCACTGCCTTTTGAGAAAGAGAGTTCCGAAGACTCACAAATCACAACAACTCACAACTCTAGGAGATAGGTGGTGGCATTTAGCACCTCTGCAAGTATAACGAGTTTTGATGGCTGTCCCATTGTTATAGTCCAGGCTGGGGAGATAATTTGTCTGCTGGTCCTGGTTTCATTGAGTGTAATGTGTTCTCACAATGAGAGGTATGAGGTTCCACAAGAGTGAGGGTTGAGCTCTTTGTCCTGTAATTGCTACTGGAAATCATTAGAAACTGCAGCCAACTTGTGAATCATGTGACCTGTAGCAGCCACCTTTTTGCTTCAGCAAAGTTTACTTTTTAAAAAGCAAAAGGGTAAGATTTGATTTAACAGTTTATGGTCTCTTTCATGTCTTAGGGACATGACATTATTGTCGTAAGGACACAGGGATTTATTTTGGTGGTGTTATGGCCAGGTGAGAGAGAGTGAACTGGCTTCCCTCTATTCAACCTCCCCAGTTGATCCCAACAAAGGTTTAAGTTTCATTTTTACAGGGATATGCCTTTTCCAAATCAGAACATATTTAACTATGTAAGCTGTAAGCAATAAGGGGCCAAATGTCAAGCAATCATTAGGATACACACACACACACACACACATACACACGGGTATCAGAAATAAGGGGAGCTAGAGTCCAATAATAAAAGGTAAAAGAATATACAGTAAAGTATGCTTTGATTGTCCATGAGGTATAGATTTTAAACATTGCGATTGATTTGGGTTAGCTGGTTTCTTGGATGTGGTCAGATGAAGAAGAAGTTGCAATTATCATGAGATCTCAGTTCACTAAGTAGGTTTCTGGTAGAACTGACTTCTTGAAACAGGCAACATGCTTATTCCAAGAGAGAACAAGAGACAGAGAGAGAGAGAGCAGCCCTCAACTTGTTTCCTTTACTGAAGGCTTTCTGGACACCACCTTGCAATTTCTCTCTAGTGGCTGGCAGCCTTCACCCATTGTGTATTTCCAACAGCTTTTGAATGAGTCTGTCTGTGGCAGCCATTGTTTCAGTATCCAGTGCTTTGCATTTTTAATGTCTCTTCCTTAGACAGTTATAAGTTTCGATGGGTATCTGGATTATAGGAGATGTCTCTCTCTTCACACTCCTGTTTGTTTCTCACCTCTACCTTGGAATCTGGCCTTGCATTTTTAAGCAGTTTGCTCTGTCTCAGTTAAAATTGCAAAATCTCTTGTCAGTTGAAAGTTTAAAAATCATATTTTCCAAAGTAAAGGGGTGTAGCCTTGTAACACCTATCACAAAAAAATGAAATGAGATTCACTCTCATTTCATTGAAGTAGGGATTGATAGATTTGTAGATACAGGGATAGTGCAGGAGGATGGCATTGAGGTAGAAGATCAACCATGATCTAGTTAAATGGCAGAACAGACTCAAGGGGCCAAATGGCCTTCTCCTGCTCCTATTGACTATGTGCAAGGTATAAAAGCACAAAACAAAAAAAAAACACATTCACTTCCATTCACTCTCTCTGTCTTGGTCTGGATTATCTCATCAGTTCTACCTGGGTCCCTTTAAGTTCTGGGCAGGGTGTCCGCAATCACATTCAGTTTACCTGCATTGTGGGTGATTTTTAGGTGATGTGGTTGGAGAAACAAACTCCAACAGAATAACCTTGCATTCTGTGTTTTGAACTTCCCCGCAAAGGTCAAAGGGTTGTGATTGGTATAGACTATGGTCTCACTGTACCCATTTCGGACATGTATCTCAAAGTGTTTGAAAGCCATTAACGAACCTAGGGTTTCTTTCTCTACTGTGGAATACCATTTCTGATGTTTGTTCAGTTTTTTGGGGCGGTACCTGATTGGCGTCTCTATTCCTGATTCATCCTCCTGGAGGAGGACAGCCCTGTCTCGAGGTCACTAGCGCTGATGCCTACTCTAAATGCCCGGTTAAAGTTTGAGGCAGCTAGCGCCAATCTGTTTCTTAAAGTTGCTTTGAATCTCAAAAACTGTCTGGCATTTCTCGGTCCGTACTACTTTTGCTTTTGCCTGTAGTAGGTCTGTCAGCGGGGCAGCTACAGTGCTGAAGTTTGGGACAAACTTGCGGTAGAACCCGCACATCCCTAAAACTTTCATGATTTCCCATTTTGTTGTAGGAATGGGATACTGTGGGCGGAATTATCCGGTCCTGTTGGCATCAGGCATCGTGCTGGCCTGGTGGGGGGGCGGGGAGGATAGGAAGGGAACAATTTGGCGTGAGAAGCAAAAGCCGGTTTCACGCTGGCACGAAAGCGCAGTGGGATCATCTGATGGTGTGCGCCATGGCGCTACACGAAACCCGCTGGAGGCCGGTGTGAACCCAGTTTGCATCCTGTTACGCCGGCGGGAAAGCGTGACATGCAGAAGTCAAGACTTGCCGTCAGGGCCCTGGTCAGATCATGGACATCCGAGGAGAAGAAGATGCAGGAGCCCTACAGCTACCGGACCCTGGAGGAACACGTGCACCACATGCTGGGTGGGTTCTCACGGACGTGGCTCCGCCACGAAGCAGCTCACGGAGGGTGAGAGGTCTCTGCCGATGTCTCGGGTTTGGCTTCGGAACATCGCGGTCTTGGCCATGGGCTGCTACAGATGATCGGCGAGGGTGAGTGTAGAGCAAGGTCCAGCTGTGAGTGAGACAGGAAGGTGTACTGGGGGTGGGTGGTGGTGGGGGAAGAAGGTCCAGGTTTGACCAGGAGAGGAAGATATACCGGGGTCGGGGGCGAGGTTGGGATGGGTTTGGAGGAACTATGGGGGGGAGGAGGGTCGAACAGAGGAGAATGCGGCAAGGGGGCTGGAAGGTGTAAGGGAGGGAGTTCAAAGGCAGGGAAAAAGAGTTCAGAGGGGGGAAGGTGTCCCTGGGGGAGGAGGGAGTAAGGGTGGAGGAGGGAGTAAGGGTGGAGGAGGGAGTAAGAGAGGAGGAAGCAGTAACAGAGGTAGGGATGTCCAGGTGAACGTGCGAGGGAGGGGCTTGTGGAGTCAATGACTGCATCCTGGGGACCGAGCTGAGGGTGGGTGTGGTAGGGGTGGGTATGAGAGGGGGCAGGAGGGAGCCTGGAGGGTTGGAGAGGGAGGGTGCATTGGTAGCAGTAGATGGGATGGCAAAGGTGGTTGGTGAGGACTCAGAGGTAGACACGGACCCTAGGGGTGGGAAGGAGGAGGTCAGGGAGGTCAATGTGGATGGGGGTGGGATTCTCGGGAAGGTAGGGAACGTGCATTTTCACCTGGACATCCTGGAAAGACAAGGGGCAAAATTTTTACCTCGGCGGGTGGGCTTGCGCCTGAACTGCTCAAGCGTAAAATGAAGCACATTGACATTGGGTGAGTGTCCTGACATCAACCCGCAGTCCCGTGATATTTCAGTCAATGGGCCTGTGCCGGAGTCAGCAGCGCGCTCGCCAACAATTAAAAGGCCTTTTAAGGCCATTAACAAGGTAATTAAAAGAAATTTTTCGCTGCCCATCCAACCTCACAGTTGGCGGGCAGTTGAAAAGGCCAAGTGGCCTTTGCACTTTTTAGGAAACCTCATCCACGGGCAGGTTGAGGTTTCCAAAAGCAAATGAAAATAAAATAAAAATTTTAAAGTTTAATTACTAACATGTGCCTGCTCATGCGACAGATCACGTGAGGGGACATGTTTCATTACATTTTTCTGACAACTGTTCATCACCCTAAGGCAGCTCAGGGAGACTCTCAAACAGGAAGTTCACACTCGCCATCCTCCCCCACCCCATGGGCGACTGAGTGGGGGGGGGGGTAAAAGGTGCAGGGTGCAGGAGGTAACAGTATACTTCACTATTGCCATGGTTGTCGAA